>NC_065584.1:3242356-4626106 GCF_024542745.1 Macaca thibetana thibetana
CCAAATTCACTGCTTGCCCTTGAATCCTGGTCCCAGGGTGCACTTTTTGGAGAACGGTACTTAACGTTGAATTTGGACAGAGAAAGATGCAGCCTCTTTACAGATGAAGAAAGTGGGGCAAAGAGAAGCAAAATATCCCACCCACAATCACAGAACTAGTTATCTGCAAGAGCAGCGCGGGATCCGGCTCAGGCTCTAGGGCCACCCTGGCCAGCCGGCTCTTCCTCCCACCTTGGGTTTTTATGTTTTGTTTTGTTTGTTTTGTTTTGTTTTGTTTGTTTGTTTGATTTTTGAGATGGAGTCTTGCTCTTATGGCCCAAGCTGGAGTGCAGTGGCAGGATCTTGGCTCACCACAACCTCTGCTCTGCCTCCGGGTTCAAGCAATTTTCCTGCCTCAGCCTCCAGAGTAGCTGGGATTACAGGCATCTGACACCACACCCGGCTAATTTTTCTAATTTTTAGTAGAGATGGGGTTTCTCCATGTTGGCCAGGCTGCTCTCGAACTCCTGACCTCAAGTGATCCACCCACCTCGGCCTCCCACAGTGCTGGGATTACTGGCATGAGCCACCACGTCCGGCCTCTTCCTCCTGCTTGGCATCCTTCGCCCTCCCTGGGCTCTGCCTCCTCCCTGGTGAGGCCTGGGCTGACCCCAGATGTCCATTTTCTTAGAAGCAGCAGAGCACTGGATGGGCTCAGGTGCTGCTGGGCAGCGAGTGGAAGACCCAGCTGGCTCGAGACTGTAGTCGGGGCTGTGGGCTCTCGGCCTGTCCTGAGCTCCCGCCTAAGGCGCAAACGCGCAGCAGCCACCACCCTCCATTAGTCACCTGTGACTTCTTCCAGACAGATGGGCCGGGCTTATCTGTAAGGCTGGAGCTGCGGGATTTATGTACTGAAAAGTCTATGTCTAAAGCCTACAATAGTTGCAGAGCAATTTCTCCACAATAAATTCTGCCTTCAACACCCCAGGATCTTCTTTCTGCTCATTTGTCACATTCCGAGCTTCTGGCAGGGATCAGAATCCCATCATGGGCGTCTGAGAGGCAGGAGTGATGGGGGGGCGGATTGAGCCCGGCTCTCGGCCACCCACCCAGCCCGCGCCGAAGGGACCCTGGGTGTGAATTCGGGTGGCCAATCATGCCCTGGCCCCAGGTCTCTTGTAAGGGAGGAAGGAAATCCCCTCAGGAGACTGCCTCAGCTCCTCCCTGCTGAAGGCCCACCCAGCAATGTGGCCCAGGCCTCGCCCCCAAGACCCACGCTGCAAGGACTCCCCATGCTACTGGGCACCTGGTCTGTCTGGGTGGGCCCCTCCCAGGGGCCCCCTTCTGCAAGGACCAGCTGACTCTTCCCAGCCCCTCCTCATGTGTGGATACCCTGCTGGTGCCAGCAGCAATGCTGGGCACTTCCTCAATCCCTGCCCAGCCCTGCCCCCCGGAAACCCAGGTTCTTCCCTCTGCATCCCACGGTCCCCACCACTGCCCCTGAGCCCCAGTGCTGCTTCCCCTCTGGGCTGGGATGGGGACACTCCCTGGGAACTCTGAGGCTCTGACATCCCATCCTGCTGGGTCCTGACACAAAATAGCACAAAAGGCATACTGATAGCTGGAAAAGAAGGCGCCAACTCGGTTCACGCATGCAGCAATTGAAACCTCAGTTTGACGTTTATTTCAGCAGATCTGTAATTAAAATGCATTTGGGAAGCACTTACTTGTGTCTAATTAGACTGTGTTGGGTTTCTATGGAGATCCCCCGGTTGTAACAGGAACATCACCATCCACAGTAGCCATGGGTGGAGGGGGGCGCGAGCAGACAGAGCGGGCCACGGCTCGGGGCCTCCATCAGGTGACAAACTCCCCGGAGCCCCCTCGGTGCCCGGAGGCCCAGTTGAGGCCAGGTTGGCCAAATCAGCTCCTGGGGCTGGTTGAGTTCCCAAGAGGGGGTCCCAGACTCACTGCCCCCAGGATCCCGACTCCATCCACTGCAGAGGGGGCCACCCAGGCTGGGGAGCACTGCACCAAGCCCCAGCACCCACAGCCGCTGGCCCAGCCTCTCTCCAGGAGAGTCCAGTTCCCTGCAGCCTCCCCACCTTTCCCCATGCAGAGCAACCTGCGGACGCCCGGAGATGGCCGCCACCTAGACTCGTGCCCAGGACCCAAACAGACGGATGAACAGAGGGCAAAGGCTGCAGGACTCTCCAAAGGGAGCACAAGCGTGTCTTTGGGGCAGATGTCCTGCATCAATTTAGCACCTCTGTGTGTGACCCCGCTACCCCTGCCGTACGCAGCGTGACCCCCCCAGATGCTGTACGAGGGCCTTGAGGTCCGCCCAAAGAGAGTGGGGAGCAGAGAGGCTGGCAGTACCGAGAGGGGCCACCTCAAGATGGTCACCCCATTTTGTTGGTGAGGAAACTGAGGTAGAACAGCTCAGCCCAGAGGAGAGGCAGGGTTCCTGTAGGATCTCACGGCAGTTTAGTCTCAAGAGACCCAGCTCTCCAGGCCTGATGGTTGTGCTGCAGGCAGGCGAGCCTGAAAGTGGAGCTTAGCCCTCTGGGTTCTTGGCTTCACCCAGGAAAGAATGCAAGGGCAAGCCAGTGGTGGAAGAAACAGCTTTCCTGAAGCCGCAGTGTCACAGCTCTGGTGGTGTCAGCTCCGCGACTGCTCCTGCAGGGCAGGGCTACCGGTAGGCAGACAGCAGCAGCAGCTCAGGACAGTTCCGCCGTCATGTTTATACCCATTTTTAATGGCATGCCGATTAAGGGGTGGTTTGTGCAGGAATTTCTAGGGATGGGGTAGTAGTCATTGGGTCGTTGCCACAGAAAGGGGTGGTAACTCCAGGGTGTTGCCATAGCAATGGTAAACTGACATGGCCCACTGGTGGGCGGGTCTGATTGAAAGCTGCTTTCACCTCGGCCCTGTTTTAGCTAGCCCTCAATCTGGTCCAGTGTCCGAGTCCCGCCCCTGGAGTAGAGTCTCACCTCCTACCTGCGGAGGTAGGGGGAGGGGAGAGGGTGTCAGAGGTGCAGGGGAGCCTGGGGACGTGAGGACCGAGGAGCAGGAGAGGTAACTGCTGGGAGGACATCGCACGTTGGGAGGAGGCCTGACCAGGTGAAGGGTGGGCAGGCAGGAAAGGAGGGGGAGGTCCACCCTCACAGCGTCCCCCCGAATGACTGGAGCCCTGTGCTGAGGGCTGGGCTGTCCTGCAGACTCCCCAGGTGCCAGAGTGGCCAGCAGGACTCCTGAGAACTTAGGAGCTTCTCTAACCAAACCCCACAGACACCCAAGCTGCTCACCCTGGCTTCCTGGGTGCCGAGGCAGCAGGGAGGCAGACAAGCCGTACCACATGGATGGCACAGGACACTGTGCCCTCGTTACCTGCCCTCATTACCATTGTGATGTGGCCAGTCGGGCAGACACAGAAGCCACATGGGGTTGTCTCAGGGCTGGGAGAAGATGGATCTCAGGGGTGGGCTTGGACAGGACTGAGACCAGCATCCAGAAAGGATGGGGTACAGGCTGGGATGTACCCATGAAAGAGCCTCTGCCAGGCCCAGCTGTCCCCATCCATGCCCAGAGCCATCTTCCCTCCATGATCCAGGCTGACACTGCACCCAAGGCCAGCACCCAGGGGCCCCTCTTCTGAGGTCCACCAGGAAGCCCCAAGGGCCTGAGCCAGCAGCTCAGCCATAAGAGCTGGGGGGAGGCGGTTTCTCTGTTCCTGAGCTACAGTCTCCTCCTCTGCAAAGGACCTCGTGCTCCACCCAGTTCAGCAGGCAGCAGCCCTGCTGGCTCACTGTCTCCCAAGCATGTGGTCCCCTTCTCCTGGCCTGACTGGGGCCTGGCCTCCTGTGGCCTCTCCTCCTAAATGAGCAGTCCCATCACCCTGCTTCCCTTCACACACATGCACACACACTACACTGTGTGTGTCCATCCACGGGCGTGTGCATGCACACTTGCGCGCAGGCACAGGAGCACACACATGCACACACAGCAGGCCCATCAGGAGCTGCTGGAGGCGGGTCTAATTGCTGAATTTCTGTGAGGCCCACACCAGCCCTGGTTAGACTTGTAATTGGACTTGGCACTGCCGGGCGTGTGGCCGAGGAAGGCGGCGTTTGATCCTGTGGCTGAGGCTGCCTGGGGAGCCCGGCGCTGGGCATAATTAGCGTCTCCTCCCTCCCTCTCAGGCTGCAGGCCTCACTTTCATCTGGAGGACAGGCAGGGCTGCCCACTCTCACGGCTCCTCCCAGGCCCCACGTGGTGCTCTGTGCTGAGCCCATGTCACCTCCGGCTCTCTGCTCACTGGCCCGCCCCGCCCCCGGATGGTCCACTCCCCAGAGCCAGGATGGACCTGCTCGGGGTCTGGCAGTGACTGACTGGTCACCACTGGATGGATGGTGAAACTGAGGCCGAGAAGAGAGAGTGGGGCTCGAAGGCTGCAGTGAGCCAGGGCTGGCGCCAGCCTGTGCTCCAGGACTTTCTCCAGGAGATCCTTCTGTGAAGAGGACAGAGATCACGTGGGGTCACTCTGACCAGGACAGCGCCCGGTGACCAGCAGTGGCCCAGTCCTGCAGGGCCCGAGATGGCGTCCCAGGCTCAGGCTGTGCAGTCGCAATTGGGGCCTGGAGGTGCCAGGGCTTGCAGGCCACTGCAGCCTAGGGCACAGAGCTCGAGTTTCTGCCCCCAGCTTCCAGCCCTGCACACACTATGCTGGGCAGGCAAGCTCATGGTCAGGAAGGGAGAATGAAGACACCCAGCTCAGGGACTCCACTCACCGGGGGCTTGAGCAGGTGAGGGGCCTGGGCCAGCTGAGAGGCCAGGCCCACCCACCCACTGATCTCACCTCTCTAGTCCCAGCAGCTCCCCGGAAAGCCCTCGACACTCACAAGTCAGGGCAGTAGAGTCAGCTGGAGGAAGCAGCAACGTAGGGCCGTCAGCGTCATGTCTCCCTCCTGCTAGATGCCAGCCCTCAGCCCTCACCCAGCCCCAGCCCTCCCAGACAGTGGCAGAGAGCCCTTATCCACTCTCTGTAGAACAAAAATGATTAAATGTCAGAACTAACAAAGAACGATGGAGGGTCACACCAGGGAAGGGAGCCGAGAGACCTGCCCCAATCATGCTGCCCCACCATGAAAGGGTCATAATCACCCACAAACATAGGGCAGGTGTGACATGACACCTGGGGAGGGTGCCAGCAAGCACCAAGGTGAGTCCACGACCAGATGCATCCAGGACCCTCCAGGATCCAAGGTATATGCTTGGATCAAGGTGCTGCACCCATGGCTTGGCCTTCCCCGCAAGCAGAGGACATCTCAGCACAGGACAATGTCCCTCAGGTCACCTCTCCCTCACCCCCTACACTGCTACTCTCCTCCCCAGACACCCTCACCGCAGGATGCCCTGCCCCGGCTGGCTCACTGCCTGTCAACCCTCAAAACACCAGACCCAGTCCTTCCTGTGTCCTCCCAGGGCAGACGCCCAGGCTCCGAGCTGCACTGGGGCCCCCTCCAGACCTTCCCAGCTCCTGTTCTCCCCATCTAAGGGCCCACAGCACTCTGGACCATAATGGCCTACATGGGCTAGTGACCCCATGGGCTAGGACCTAAACTGGGCATGGTTTTGTTGAAAGAGGTAATGGGTGAAAAGAAGGATGACTAAGTGGATGGATATGAAAGGAAGGAAAGATGGATGGATGGATGGATGGATGGATGGATGGATGGATGGATGGATGGATGGATTGATGGATTGATGGATGGATGCATGGATGGATGCATGGATGGATGGATGGATGCATGGATGGATGGGTGCGTGGAAGGATGGATGAACAGATAGGTCAATGGATGAATGGATGGATGGATGGATGGACAGACGGATGGATGGATGGATGGATGAACAGATAAGTGGATGGATGCATGGATGGATGGATGCATGGATGGATGGTTGCATGGAAGGATGGATGAACAGATAGGTGGATGGATGCATGGATGGATGGATGCATGGATGGATGGATGCATGGATGGATGCATGGATGGATGGATGGATGGATGGATGGATGGATGGATGGATGGATGCATGCATGGATATGTGGGTGGATAGATGGATGGATAGAAGGATGGATGGATGGATGGATGGATAGGTGGATGCATGGGTGGATGGATGGAGGATGCATGGATGGATGGATGCATGGATAGGTGGGTGGATGGATGGATGCATGGATGAATGAATGCATGGATGGATAGATGCATGGATGGATGGTTGCATGGAAGGATGGATGAACAGATAGGTGGATAGATGCATGGATGGATGGATGAAGAGACAGGTGGATGATGCATGGATGGATGGATGCATGAATGGATGGATGAACAGATAGGTGGGTGGATGCATAGATGGATGGATGGATAGATGGGCGGATGGATGCATGGATGAATGGATGGATGGATGGAAGGATGGATGGATGGATGGATGGATGGATGGATGGATGGATGGATGGATGGATGGATGGATAGGTGGATGCATGGGTGGACGGATGGAGGACGCATGGATGGATGGCTGCAGGGATAGGTGGGTGGACGGATGGATGCATGGATGAATGAATGCATGGATGAATGGATGCATGGGTGGATGAATAATGTAAGATAGGATGGCTCAATGGAATAAAGGAAGGCAGCAAGGAAGGGAGGGAGAGAGGATTGGCATGAGGAGGAAAGAGACTAACCAGAGAACTCCCCACTATGACAGGAAGCTTCTCCCTCAAGACCTCCCTGCTGTGGCCCCATAAGGTCAGCCTGCAAGGCATCCCCAGCACTTTCCATCAGGAGCTCTCCTCTGATAGCAGCTTCAATGCACCAAACTGCATCGTCCTGGCTACTCTCCTGCCCACAGCCCTGTGGAATAGAACAAAGGGGCCCATGGAAAGGCCCCGGCACCCACTGCCACCACTAGGTGTGGCATGACCAGGAATCACAACCCAAGCAGGTGCTGGCAATGTTCGCTAATCCCTAAACATAGCTGTGCTTCCTGTAGCCCCAAACTCCTGCTGCTGGCTTTAGACATGGGAGCTCTCTGGTGGCCTGTGACCCAGGCATGGACAGGAAAGGGGCTGCACCCCATGGATGAACCTGCAGGAGTCGGGAGGGCTGGAGAGCCAGGACCGTGGAGGCCAGGGAGGGAGCTGAGGAGGCGGAGACAGGAACACACCCTTGTCCTCCTCTGGCCTCTGACCCTGCCGGCGCCTCTGCCTCCTACAGCCTCCTGGGCACAAAGGGGCCAAGGGTGGGTTTGCAAAGCCATAGCACATCTCTTCCAGGCCTTCTCTGGTTCTCCTAGCTGAAAGTAACCTCTGCTTTCTCTTTCTAGAACTTTCTCTGCCCTCTCTCATGCCATGTGTTACTCTTGCCTTTTTGCCAGCATCATCTGTGCAGCATCTTGTAACCCCATCCCCACCCCATGTGCTCCCCAAAGCCCGGGCACCCTCAGTTTCCTGTTCTGCTAACCCCCACCCAGGGACCAGCCCACAGGCACCTTGCCCATCTCTGTCTTCAGGCGTGTCCTACAGACAGGAGTATCCTAAGCTGCAAGGTGACCCATCTGCCCCATCTAACCACGAGCTGTTGGTCAGTCCTCATTCAGCTCAAAGGCACGATCCCACGCACGCTCCCACACACGATCCCACGCACACTCCCACACACACTCCCACACACGCTCCCACGCATGCTCCCATACACGCTCCCACGCACGCTCCCACGCACACCCGGCACACATGTGTCCCTGTGAGTAATTAGCAGGACGTGATGCCAGTCGTAAAAGCCCCCCGGAGCTGGGTAGCAGCCGAGCGTGACAATCTGCCTCCATGCAGGTGATGCCAAGCACCCCCAGGACGGCCATCGGGAGGGCTGGACAAGCCGGTGCTGGGCTGCCTGATGCAGACACCTTAACAGTCGGGCTGGGCGCCAAGCTGCTTGGCATTCACCAGGCTCTCGCCAGCACGGCTCCATGCTGGCGGAGGAACTGCCCGCCTTAGCCCAGAGACTCATGAAGGGCCAGCAACAGCTCCCCACGGCTCGAGCACAGCAGGAAGAGAACACGGAAGGGCTCCCCATAAAACCCACACCTGCCACGCTTCTGTCTGAAACCACACACGTGCCGCCCGCTGGGTGAGGGCCAGCTGTGCCACCAGCCTGGCAGAAGGCGGGCGGGCGTCTCTGCCTCAGGGACCCCAGGAGCCTGCTGAACCCACCCAGGAAGCCTCAAAGCCAGCTCAGAGGAAGCTGCATCCATGTCCCCTCTACCGGCTGCACACATCCCAGAGTCTGTCCAAACTAAATATGTAACAGCCAGGGAGAGGGCCTGGGCTCTGGGAGGAAACAGTGAAGGAATCAGTTCAGAGAAGAAATCTGAACGGCAGCTAGTTTCCACTCTTCACTGGGGAGAAAAATCACTCAGAGATCCCTAGTGCAGAGGTGGTGGGCCAGGTGGGGCTGGGGGCTGCGGGGCCAGTGTCAGCGAGGTGCCTGGAACTCTCTGTCCAGGGCAGGAGACGGACCAGCCACAATCCCCACCACCTCAGCACCCTTTCTCCACCTTCACCTCCTGTGGCTCCGCTCCTGTTTCTCTGAGGACAGATGCACCCCTGAAGCTCAGTGACACCCAAGGCCACACAGGAACCACAGAGCAGCTGGGGCCTCACAGTCGGGGCCTGTCCTGCAGAGTCCTGTATCTGGGGCATGTGGACTGAGGCAGAAAAGGGGGGTGGCGGGGGCTCCACATCTTATCTCTGGCAGCACCTGTAGGGGGTGGCAGGGCCATGGCTGGACAAGGTCCCCTCTCTGCACTTGCTGGGCCCCTTGGCCTCAGTTTCTCCTCCCTGGAGTGCTCATCTCTGCAGCCCAAGGTGAGGGCTGAGATGAACCCGCTGCTGGGTCTTCCACGGAGGGCCCGGCCAGCGCACAGACAGGCCCCAGCTGCCTGCAGTGCCAACAGCCTTGGCTGCAGCAGTCCCCCAGGGTGCCACTCATGTCCTGAAACCCCAACAGGGACACCCTGCCTGGCGTGTCCAGCTGGAGGTAACCACCCATGAAGCACCCAGAGTGGCTCCTCGGCGGCACCAGCCAGGAGGGGCCAGCTCTAGCCCAGGCACACGCGGGGCTGCACAGAGCCACAGCCACGCCTCCCACCCGCTGGGTGCACTGTGGGACTCAGGCTCAGACTCAACTGGGGCGCAGCCAGGGAGCTGGGGCGCTTTCCTGAGGCAAAGGCCTGGGGTGCCCCACACTCCCTCTGCCTCCTTCCCAAGGGGTCTGTAATTGGAGGCCCCAGGCACAGGTGGGCCCTGCTGCCAGGATACAGAACGCCCACCGGCTGATGCCCCTACCAAAATCAGGCTGGACACAGGCCCTAATCCACATCCCTGTCCCCAGAGGGTGCCCAGGTGCCCAAGCCTGGCCAGGCCTCTGCTAAGAGGCTCTAATTGGCATGGCCAGAACAGGGCAGGGCCAGGGGTCTCTCCCAAGGGTGTGGAGGGCCCAGAGCAGGTGGGGGAAGGGTGCATTAGGGGTGGGGCCCATCACCCCGCTCTGGAGCCTGCACCTGTGACCTTCAGACCCTCAGAGCCTTCCTGTTGTCCCAGAAGTGGGGGCACTGGCGTCTGTGGAACCCCCACACGTGGGACCTAGGCGCTGCCAGATGTGGGCTTTGCCTGCTCTCCCCGGAGGTGGCGGTGCAGGGTATGGGGCCTCTTGGAGGCTCCACAGGCATCCCGGGCATGGAGCCCCCACCATCTGTGGGGAGGCTGAGACACTAGGGCCTCTCTGTCCTGGCCTCCTTCCTGCCCGGCGGCATGCCAGGCTCTGACACCTGCCGGGGATGGCTGCCCAGACAGCCTTTGTCCCAGACTCCACGTTAGGGGAACCAGGTGAGAACGGGGGTGGGGAGCACCCCAGAAGAGAGGCCCTTGCCCAGGCTTTGAGGAGCTCCTACCCCTCACTACCCCTGTTCCAGGCCCGAAAAGGACAACCCAGCCCCCTATTCCCACTTGGAAGCCCAGGACTCCCAGTCCCCTCTCACAGGCCATTCATCCCTCTGTAAGGGCCCCCACCAGACCCTCCTACCTGACTCACAGCTACTGTCTTGGGGCTCAGCCACACACCCTTCTATCCTCTGCACCCCATGCTGCCCCCCACCCCCTCCTCCTGGAGGCCATCATTAACTCTCTAAAAATCACTCGAGCAAGCTGTGGAAGACTGTCCCCAAAGCCTCCATTCTCCTGCTGGAGGGGTTGACATCTGCCATGGTCCCAGAGGACGAACCCAGGGACCACACTGCAGGCCCCAAGACAGCCACTCCAAACCAGATCAACCAAGAGCAGAGCCCTTCCTGGGAAAAACAGCCCTCTCCAGTCCACACACACATGTGCATGTGGTCGGCAGGTAGAGCCAGAGGCCCCGCTTGCCAGGACACAGGACGGAAAAAGCCAGGCGAGGTGCTCACATCCCACCCTGGACCCCACCTGCATGACCTGCAGGAGTCCCCTCCCTTGTGGGTCTCCATGGGGGCCGATGGCTGGACACCCCTGGAGCCCTCGCTGCCTTGCCCAGTGGTTTTGTGAGCAGCACCCCCAACACACCCACAAAGGAGGTGCCACACAGGCAACTGATGATCCTGTGGTGGCCGCAGAGCGTCCAGGCAGAGCGAGGGTACTGAACTATCCATGGCACCATGGCCAGCTCCGCACAGCCCTGCACAGCCCCACACAACCCCGCACCGCCCGGTACAGCTCCGCATGGCCCCACACAGCCCCGCACGCACACAAAGGCCACCCGTTCCCCTTCACGAGCATAATTTATCCTCCATTCATGCTCACGACAACCTGACAAATTACATGTCTTTTAAATTTAATCTGTCTCTAATTGTTGGCAGAAGAAGAGGGGAAAGCCCTATGCTGGCTTTGAATGTTTAACCTCCATAGAAAAATGGTAAGCCCTGGGCACACGGTACACTCGGGAGCCTCGTATTATCTTTAGGAAGAAGAGCTGCTCGGCGCCGTTTACTTCTCCCGATGCAAATGTCCCGTTTCTGTCTGTGGCTTACAGGAGTGTCAGAAATGAAAATGAACAAGATTTAATGGAAAAACCAAAAGATGGTCCAAGATCCATTTTTCTTTCATGGTATCTCTGGCCAGGAGGTTCTCCTGAGTCACCTCCCAGATTGTGCCCCCTGGGACACCTGCCCCCCTAAGGAGGACAAAAGCCAGACCTCCTGGCAAGGAGGCAGGGTCCAAGGTTTGAGGAAAGGGGGCTGGCTGTTGACAGGCTGGGCATGGCTCTATTGGTCCACCCGTGAAATTCACTTAAGGGCTGGATTGCCGGGAATGACTTCCTTTGCCCTGGAAGTCCCCCCTGGGTCCTCTGGGACTGCCCCCAGAGCCCTGGGCCCACAAGTGAGCCAGTCGTGCCCACTGAGCTGCTGGCCAGCCCCACACCCAGGAGGAGGGGCTGTGATATGGGCCAGGCCCCGGCCACGCCCACTTCCACCAACCTGTTGCCCTGCAGGCTGATGTCCCTCCCGACTGGATGGCACCAGAACCAGTGACTCCTCCAGCCTTCCTCCTAATGCCAAGGGCCAGGCAGGGGAGACCTCCAGATCTGCATCGTGGCTTCCAGGAACCCTGGACCCTCGCTCCACCCAACAAGCCAGGCTGCCCCCGCCACGACCTCCTCGCACACCCTCAGGCCCCTGTTCCCCGCTCACCTCTCCACACCCCCATGCAGGCCATCTGTTCCTGCCAGGCTGTCCCCGGCCACGCCCAGCCCCACACGCTCTTCCGGAGCCCTGCCTCACCCTTCTGCCAGCAGCATCTCTCTGGGTCTCCCACCCGGGCCCCCAACCTGGCCCAGAACCAAGAGTGGCACTCTCCCATTCCCCCACCCCATTGCTTCACCGGCCAGGTCAGAGAACCCTTCAAAGATTCCCACCCAGCCCTTTCTCTCCTCTCTAATTGGTGCCCCAAGGTCCACAGCAGGCTCTCCTGCCTGTCCCCAACCTAGGCCAGGCCGCCCTGCTCACTGTCAGGCCAGATCAGCCCCTGCTCAGGCAGCCCATATGCCCATGGTCCACCAGTCGGCTCTACGGGCCCCCAGCCCACAGCCAGGCCTCTCAGTCCCCAGCACACCAGGGTCCCTCGTCTCCCACCCCTGGCCAGCTACAGAGCCTGCCCCTTCGGTCCTGGCAAGGACTCCTGGCTAGACTCAGCCCAGGAGCCACCTCCTCTGAGCAGCCTGCAGGCATGACTACAGTCTCTCACTTGCTCTCCAGCATCGCAGGTGGATCTCTCCGGCCAGAGCCCCAAAGATCGCAGGTGGGTCTTTCTAGTCCCAAACACCAGTGGGTATGAGGTGACCCAGACCTGTTCCAGGCCTGCCCCAGAGTGCCCTGGTTTCCCTCCTCCAGCCTCCGTTTCCCCATACAAGCAGCAAGAGCTCCAACCCTGCTGCCCCCGTTCCCGTCCCACGTCCCTAGCCAGCCCAAGTGTCACGGGCTGAGTTGTAACACCCCCACCACCAAAATTTACATGTTGAAACCCCAGAAGCTGTGAATGGAACTGTATTTGGAGACGGGGGTCTTTAAAGAGGAAATGGGTTAAAATGAGGTCATTAGGATGGGCCCTTATGCAATCTGACAGGTGTCCTTACAAAAACGGGACATTAGGGCCAGGTGTGGTGGCTCACACCTGGAATCCCAGCACTTTGGGAGGCTGAGGCAGGTGGATCACGAGGTCAGGAGTTTGAGACCAGCCCGGCCAACGTGGTGAAACCCGTCTCTACTAAAAATACAAAAATTAGCCAGGCACGGTGGCACATCACGGTGGCACATGCCTGTAATCCCAGCTACTTGGGAGGCTGAGGCAGGAGAATCACATGAACCTGGGAGGCGGAGGTTGCAGTGAGCCAAGATCATGCCACCACACTCCAGCCTGGGCAACAGAGTGAGACTCTGTCTCAAAAAAGAATGGGAAATTAGGACATGGGCACAGAGAGAAGCCCATAGGAGGATACGCGGAGAAGGCGGCGCTCTAGGAACCAGGGAGAGAGACCCAGGAAACCAAAGCTGCCGAAGGGTCGATCTCAGACTTTCAGCTTCCAAGATTGTCAGGAAATGTATTTCTGTTGTTTAAACCACCCAGCCTGTAGTAAACCTTGTCACAGCAGCTCGACAAGGGCAAACCAACACAGCAAGGTTTGGGAAGGAAGGGGAAAGACGGGAATTCAGGCTGGGAAGGCCTAAGGAGTAGGGAGCCATGGAAGGTGTATGAGCAAGGGAGGGCTGCAGTCAGAGCTGGGCCTTTGAGAGGTCATTGTGACAGTGCAGATCAGACAGGGGGCTGGGGAAAGGGTCCCTGGGTGGCCACCCCCAGTGTACCCACAGCACCGCTCTGGCAGCCCATGGCCCTCTGAGGATGCTGACTCTGCTCAGATATACAGCCCGAGGCCATTCTCTCCCGGTGAGTGGCCATTCCCAGAGCACCCTCCACGTACCCACTGCAGACAGGACAGGGCTGGTGATAGCCCCTGGGGGAATCAGGAGGCCTCCCACTTAGGTGACCATTTTATGCCCAAAAGGAGCACTTTGAAGTATTTGTCTCACCAACACATACCCAGAGGGAGAAAGGAGGGCACAGCGGTTAAAGCATTACCAGGCGAAGGCCCCTGGGATGTGAACCTGCCTGCATCCCCCAGCCGTGCCCAGGGAACAGGTGCACCTGCTCTCGTAAAGCCCTTAGAACAAGCCTACCTCACCTGGACCTGGGGAGCTGCTGCTTGCTGAGTGCTTGAGGTAATGGCGGCAGGAGCAGGCGTTTCAAGCATGCTTGCCTCCCCCCACCTCCCACATCCTTGCCTAAGATGCTCTCCAAATGCAAATTTTCCAGGAACATGCCAGAGCTTAACTCGAGGGATTCTTAAGCATTTTGGTTGGAAACAAGAACTTTTTGTAATAATATCCCACCGTTCTGCTCATGCTGAGACCAGTGGACACACCTTTTCTTGGTGACATCTCGGGGCTGGCCTTGAGTATGGCGGGCTGGGGCGGGAGGCATCCAGGATCAGTCTGCACCACGCTCCTGAACAACATGCTGGCCTTCCCTGCTGTCTTCAAAGCCGTCCCTTCCAGCCACAGCCACTGCTGTGTACCCTCCGCACCTGCCGCTTCAGGTCAGAAACCAAAGAGTGGCATTTGCTGGAACTGGGTTTAAATTAAGGCTCAGTGGGTCTGAGTGCCTCACTCATGGGCTAAGCTGGGTCAGGCTGCCAGCTGCATCACCAAACCCTGGAAAATCAGGAGCCCAGGATTGTGAGGGCTGCCCTGCCCCTTGTTCACCTGCTCCCAGCAGAGCACCAAGAGGACCCAGGCTGGGTCAGCAGGGCAGGAGGGGCGAGGGAGGCAGGCCCCAGGGCAGAGGAGCACCACTGCAGTCTCCAGTGCAGAGGCGCTGCAGAGGCAGGAGCTAGAAGACCAGCTGGACCTGGACACTGGGCCAGTCAGAGGCCAAGCCACAAGGATGTTGTCCCCTGAGATCCATATGTGGAAGCCCTAATTCCCAGTACCTCCAACGGAGCTGTATTTGGAGACAGGTCCTTTAAAAGTGTGACTAAATTAAAGTGAGGCTGTTCATGGGCCCCAATCCAATCCAGCTGGTATCCTTAGAAGAAGACATGTGGACACCAGGGTCACATGAGTGCACAGAGGGAAGGTCCTGTGAGGACATAGCACGGAGGTGCCGTCTGCACACCCAGAAGACAGGCCTCAGCAGACACCAACCCACCAGGACTTTGAGCTCAGACTTCCAGTTCCCAGAACTGTGAACCACAAAGGTCCGCTGTTTCAGCCGCCCCGTCTGCGCATTCGTTACGAAGGCCCAAGCAGACGAAGGCAGATTTTGGTATCAGGCATGAGGCTGAGGCCAAGGCTGGACGGTGAGCAGATGGGCAGGGGGATGACACCCAGCCCCAGACACCCCCACGGCCTCCACCCCACCCTCACCCCTACCCCCACCCCCAACTGCAGCCCCTGCCCAGCCCCACCAGCCCTGGGAACATGGGGGACCAAACCCCCTCCCTTCCCCAGCCCACCCCAAACCAGCCTTTTGCCAAACATAGTCAATAAATTATTCAGTTTGCAGAATGCCATTATGTGTGAGTTTACTTAATTGAATAGAATAATTTATGGTAAAACCTGGGGAAAGAAAGATCGATGAGGAATGGCACGGAAGAATGATTGAGTTTCAGTGAAGGCAATTTGATTTTTATCCCTCATTATAATAATGTTAAGGGGAAAACATCAACTTGGGTCAGAATCAATATTTGCAGAGTGGCTGGACCATGAATTTTAACTGGAGGTGGCCGAGCACATCAATAATTAATGACGAGTCTGCCGCCACAAATAACGGCTGGGTTTGGGTACAAATGCCCCCTACCCGCAGATTTGCTGGCGATCATAAAAGATAATTTAGGAACAAGGCTGTTGGCGGGCGTGTGCAACACCCCCAGTGTGATTCAGGACACAGCCACACATCGGCTTCCCCACAAATCACCTGGAGACGGCTGGGGCAAAGCTCCCCACCTCTTTCCTGAGGGCTCTGCGTTGGTTGGTCACCAGCCCAGCAGCTGGTGCCAGGCCAGCTCCCAGTGCCCTGACCTGCTCAGCCTGTGTCCAGGCCACGCCCAACTCACCACCCTGCATCTCAGGTACCCAGAAAACGATGACGGGCAGCTCAGGGACAGCATATCCCAAACCAAGAAGCACAGGGACCACCCACCGGCCGCGGGACCCTGAGCACGATGCTTCTACCCTGAAACCTCGCCAGAAAGAGAAGGACACCTCTGCCACTCTGTGTCTGGGGAGAATCGGGGACAGCCAGGTCTACATAACAGACGCTTGTTCCTGCTGCTGCTGTTCTCTCACTGAAAAGCGTTTCCTCATCGATGTGTTCGGTCCGGAGGACTATGCCGTCCCTGTGCGTAGGTGCAGGTGTAGACACCACAGATCAATCCTATAGGTCTAGGAGAGCAACAGAGTTGCCCAAGGCACCCCCAAGAGTGACTTGCTAAGCCCAAGTCCCCAGGCTTCCTGCAGCCCAGCACCAGAGCCTCCCGAGACCCCCAGGCAGCCCTTCTCATGCGCACATGCGCCGTGTGCTCCAGGCCGCCTAGGGCTGCTTAAACACAGACTCCAGCACAGCCATTCCCACTTTATGGATGAGATAAATGAGGCTAAGGAAGGCTGAGGGCCTTGCCAGCAAGGGTGCCAGAGCCAGACTCGGGTCTGCCAGATGCCAATATCCCACCCTCTCAACAGACATGGCCCTCCTGATGCCACTTCTCGGGTCCAGTTCTACACAGAGCTCTGCAGCAGGCAGGGAGGCAGATGCCCCCATCGCTCTGGCGACCTGGCAAAGGGCCCTTTGGTGACAGGGTCCATCTGCCCCAAATGGAAAACAGCAGGCAGCTATCAGCCTCCCGGGGCAGAGGATAGGACCAGTGGCTGGACTCCCTGGGCAACCTTGGGTACAGCTCTCTCCACACTCACCTGACCCATGGAGTCATTTCTCAGGGCCTCTCCAAGCCCTCGGGGTCACCTAGGCCTAACCTAAGCTGGGCTCCCGGGAGATGGGTCACGTTCCAGGACACACACTCTCAAATGCAGCCCCAACAGACAACACAGCAAACCAGAGAGTCACTGCCCACTGAGGGGAGCACTGTCCATCACAGTATCCTCCCCTGCAGAGCAGCTTGGCCAAGCCCAGCCCAGCCCAGGCTCCATTGAGAGCCAAGTGGCCTGAATGCCTCCAAACCTGTGCAGACACCACAAGCATATCTCCCATGCTGTAAGCAGTAAGGAAGTCCACAGATGCCTCTCCCACAGGCTAAAGGGTCTACAAGGGCAGGAATCAGGTCTACTTCATTTCTATCGCCCCCATTCCCAGCCCTGAGTCCAGCATGAAGCAAGTCTTGATTGTCATTGAATAAGTAGGTGGGTAGTTGGGTGAGTAAATGGATGGATGGAGAGAGGAAGGGAGAAACGGAAGGACGAATGGAAAGAGGGATGGATGGATGGATGGCTGCCTGGATGGATGGATGGATGGATGGATGGATGGATGGATGGATGAGCAGGTAAGTGGATAAGTGGGTGGATAGATGGATGGGTAGAAGGAGAGAGAAAGAAAGGAACCAATGGGTAACTGGGTGGGTGAATGGAGGGAGGGAGGAAGGGTAAGTGAGTGTATCAATGGGTGAGTGAATGAATGAATAGAGGATGGTTGGTTAATGGATGGGTAGATGGATGGACAGATGACGGATAGATGGATGAATGGATGAATAGGTGGATGGATGGATGGATGGTGGATAGATGGATGATGTATGGATAGAAGGATGGATAGATGATGGGATGAATCGATGAATAGAAGATGGATGATGGAGAGAAAGTAATAGCTAGATGATGAATAGATGGATGGATAGATGAAGGATGGATGATGATGGATGGATGATTGATGGATGATAGACAGATGGATGATGAATGGATGAATGATGGATGGATGTTAGATGGATGATAGATGGATGAATGATGGATGAATGGATAATAGATGGATGAATGAATGGATGATGAATGAATGGATGATGGATGATGCCTGGATGACGGATGATGGGTGGATGGATGGATGATGGATGGATGATGAGTGGATATACGGATAGATGATGGATGGATGGGTAGATGAGAGAAGGGCTGAGGAGATAGATGGGAGTATGGAAAATAGATGGCGAATGATTGACAGACTGAGAGGAAGGATGAATACAGAGACAGGTAGACAGATGGGCATATGGGAGAGGAGGTTGGACCCAAGACAGCAAGGACTATACTCGTACTACTTCCTGTCACCAAGTGGGCACTGAATAGATATTTATCAAATGAATAATAAAACAGTGGACAGGGAATGGTGGGTTGGTGGAGTCGTGGGGATAGCAATTCCACCCCATCTCACCACTGGGACCAATCTCAAGGCCAGCACCGTAGTCCCCACTTCATCTAGTGGGGATGGTGAGGCCCAGAGAGGGGAAGGGACTCTCCCAAGGCCTAACAGCATGTCTGAGCAGGGCTGGGGCAGACAGCCTGGCTGTGGCACTTGACCCAGCCCTGCCTCTCAGGTCTCCATGGGTGCAACAAGTTCCTGCAGTGAGGCCGGGGCTGAGACCCTCCCTTGCCTTTCTCAGCCTCTGGTCCCAGCTCCAGGCAGGTAAGATCTGCTCAGTCTTGGAAGGAGACCAGGGAGCCTCTGCCCTGCAGAGAACATCACCAGCTTCGCTCGCAGACCCACAGTGCATTCGTGTTTCGTCCTGGCTACAAGCTTACTGCAGACACCCCACTCACACCAGGTTCTTGTCGGGGGCACCTGCGAGCACAGGACAAGCAAAGACGGGCTTGAGGGTGAGTGGGCACTAATAGAGAGACTGGGTGATGACAAAAGATGAGGGGCACAGGCAGAAATAGGGGGTGGGTGGACTGCCTGGAACATGCTTCGAGAAAGAAAAGGAAATGAAAGCCAGTAGGCCAGAACCCCATGCTGCCTCCTCCTAGCTCAGCACCACAGCCCCGCCTCCTGCGCCCTCCTTCCCACCCAGCCATGACCACAGCCACCTTCCCTCCTCCTTGCCTCGGCCCCTCCTTGTTAGGCCCTGCCCTTGCCTTCTCTTTCTCTACCTGGGCGCATCCCAGACACCCTCTCCCCACCCTAAGGTGTCCCACGCACCCCCCTCCAAAGCACCTTCCCCCAGTCCCCACGGCTGTGCTGGTGAATGTTTTAACAACTGGCTCTGAGAGAAAAGAACAGATGCTTGTGTATGCGAATGCACGTTGATTATACATGTTACTGCTATAAAAGACCTGTACACACAGTTTACAAATAACACGAACAGAGACACAGCTCTTCCTGGTGACGTCTGAGCCCTGCTTCCCTGAAGGCTCCTTGGCTCTGCTCTCCTTTCCATAGCCAGCCCCGCAGCTGCCACTCCCGCAAGTCAACAAAGGAAGCCAGGTCTCTTTTCCCAAGAAGCTCATTGTCGTGAGGTCTCATGTGTGCTCTCTGTTCAACCACTGCCTATCTCGTCCTGACACCAATTTTATTCATTCAACGGGAACTGCCGGCACTGCAGATTGCAGCCGGGCTGACTCTTGTTAGCTTTCCGCACCGTGGCGGGAACGAGGACATGATCTGATTCTACACTATTTAATGTGGAACAACTGGCTCCTGTCAGCCAGGAGGAGCCGGCCCCCCTCATGGCCTCCCCCAACAGCTCCCGGCAAGAATGAAGGATGAATTAACGAGCTGGTGAGTGCATAGGCAACCTCTGCCTCAGCCCAAAGCTTCCACCTGGAGCTGCCTGTGGGCCGCGTCTCCCGGACCACCCAAAGCATCTCAGACCTAACCAGGCCCCCAAACTGCAGTGGCCTCCTGTGGCCCCAGGCTCCGCGCCTCACCCTTCCACCAAACTCGAGCTGCCTCCACCACGCCGGACACCCCAGCCTCCTTCACCCCATATGCCTGCCCTGCCGCTGCCCACCACGCAGCCCCATCTCCAGCTTCCTCTCGTCGCCCAGCCTCACCTGTGTCTCCTGGGGCTGTTTGACTCCTTTTCATTCTTTTACTCCTCAACTGCCCATCTGCAGGAGAGGGCTGTGAGGTCAGCCGGCCAGGGCAGGGCTCCCTCCACAGCCTCTCACCCACCCCAGAGCAATCCAGGGTCTGCTGAGTTCCCCAGGCAAGAAGCAGCCCGGCCTGCCCTGGGCCCAGCAAGCTCAGGCCCAGGGACACCCGATGGCTGTGGGTCCTTTCTGTGTTCCAGACTCAGATTCCCTGGCATGGGTGACGCACCAGAGTCCTGTCCAGCATGCAGGGCCTCATCCCACTCTCTCCCTCCCACTCAGCCCCCCGCACCACCCTTCCCTGCCCCACCCCATGCCCCCAGAAGTCTCTGATGCCCCCAGAATTGGAAATGGGGTGGTTTGGGAAGGAGAGACCCTGCTGGTGGTCCGGGCACAGGTGGGACTTCCAAACCGCAGGCAGCCCCTGCTGCTGTCCCTGGGATGCCTCTGGCTCCCGCCACTGCTATGGGGCACCTGTCTCAGGTGGGCTGCTGTCCTTGGCTGCATGAGAACTCTGTACAGGGTCCACACTCCTCGCTGGGGCCTCGTCCGCGAGCAGGAGGGTCTGCGGGTGAAGAGTGGTCTATGGAGAGACCCCAGGGCAGGGACTGAGAGGGGCTCGTTGAAAGACACCACTGTCCAGTCCCCAGCAGTGAACACCAGCAGGGGCGCCAGCACGCCATGCCCCCCTCGGCCCCATCCTCAGCCTGGCATGCTGGGCCCTGCCTGGCCGCCCTCACAGCTCAGCCAGCAGTGGGGCTCACCCCTGGCCTCGCTGGGCACAGACATCCCCTGCAACAGATACCTGCCAGGAGGACCCTCACCCCTGCATCTCTGCTTCTCTCCGCCCTAAGCGCCTCCTCTTCCAGGAAGTCTTCCCTAACCACCCCGGCCCAGGTGGAAGCACTTCCCTTCCTCTGAGTCCCCGACACTTCCTCTGCCTCTCTCCGGGCCTAATCGTCTGCTAGACCGTCGGTCACCTGACGGACCGTAGGTGACGCCCTGGACCGTAGAAGCTCTTAAGAGCACAGTCTGCACCTGACTTCCCTCCCTCAACACAGCCCTGACACAGCACGAGCTGAGCACTGGGGTCTAGGGAACTAAAGAAGAACTGGAAAATTCTGGCTTCACTGAACCCACCGTGTGCCGGGCACCAGGGACAATCACACACACCACCCACTTCACCCTCCAGGAGGAGGGAAAGCTCTCCTCATTTTACAGAAGAGGAAATCGCTGCCCAGCAAGGACAGAGCTGAGGGCCCAAACTAGCCTCACTGCTCCGGAGCCCTGGGTGGGCAGGTGCCGTCCAGAACCCGTGGCACCGAGCCACAGCCACGGACAGACAGGCACCTGCTCCAGGACGGCACATCCACACTCCCGAGCTGCGGGGATTGCGGTGCCAAGACTGTCTCTGCAGACGCCATTCCTCCACCCCTCCCCTCTCCCCAGCCCTGACCCCTCACGGCTTCGGGTGCACAGGCCACCTCGGCCAGAGGCCCTCCCCGCGCTGAACTGTGCAAATATTGGTTTCTTTAAGAGAAAAGAAGATCCTCTGGTACCTCCAGGGGACCATAAATGAGGCCCCGGGAAACCCCACCAGGATATGGGGCTGGCTGATGCCTGGAAGCACCTCAGAGCAAACCAGGGAATTACCAAAAACCCGGGTAAAAACCAAAAACAGACCAACCGGAGCAGGACCTGACTTCACAGTGAACAAATGTTCTTTGTGTTTTCAAGTGAATGCTGCATTTTAAGCCAATCCCTTCCCGCCTGCCCCTGCCACTGCCATGCTCCCCCTGTGCCCAGGTCACCTGGACAGAGGCTCTTCCTGGACCAGCCCTGAGAATTTGAGGGTCCCAACACTGCCATGGCAGTGGGGCTGGGCTGGAGGCACTGAGGGCAAGGAGGGAGTCCAAGTTCATGTCTTGGTTCCAGAAGAGGATGAAACAGGGCCCCCGGGAGGGGTGCAGAGGGGAGAACAAGTCCGAGAGATCTGGGAGCCAGAGGGACGTGGGGCAGATACCAGAGAAATGATGGGATTGCAGATCTGGGGCACAGGGATGGGGTCTGGGGGCCAAGGTGGCCGAGGGGGACGTGAAGCCCCAGGGCAGGGGCAGGTGGACCAGGGAGAGTGTAGGGAGGAGGACAGGGCTGAGGGCCACAAAGGGACAGATCAACGACACATCCACAGGATGGGGCAGTGGCGAGGGTGGGGGCTGAGAAGTGGGCACAGATGCCAAGAGAAGGGCACTGGGGTTCTGCCCTTGAAGGCTGTGAGATCTCGCCCTGGCAGAGGCCTCGGCGGTGAGGGAGGAGAGGGCTGAGCAGCCTTGCAAAAGGAGACCGCCCCCCCGGCCTCCATTTCCCCAGGGGTGCACTGGGGTAGGTCCCTGGGACAGGGCTGGAGTCTCCCACAAGGCCTCCCTAGGGGCTGCGGGCTCATTTCCGAGTTTGCTCAACCTGCCCCGGCTCTGTGTTCACACCCCATATATTGGCACCCGAAGCCATGATGCCTGTGCCTGGTGCACTGCCGCTAGAAGCTCTCAAGTGTGGCGGAGACCCTCCTCACCCACCTCACAGCAAAGAGACCAGGAGAGAGAGTGGGCCAGCCAGCCACGGGCAGGGGGGCATCCCAGCCCCTGCCTCAGCTCTGGATGAGGCCCTTGGGAGACAGAAGCAGGACAGCCCCCAAGAGCTGGGCAGAAAGACAAGGGCAGAGGGCTCTGGGTAGCTGAGCCTAAGACTGGGGAGCTGCCTGGAGGAGGGAGCCAGGTACACACAACGGCAGGGCTATCCCCAGACCAATACCCACCCACAGGCCTCAGCAGGCACATCCCATGTGCCAGCCCACCCGACGCCCAGCCCCTTCCTTCTCCCCCGCCTCCAGCTCATTCCTTGCCCCCAGAAGCCAGAGCCTGTCGCACTGACCCCACCATCCCATCTCAACCGCCACCCAGCTCCTCCAGCTGGCCGGGCTCTGGGTGCTGAGCTGCTCTGAAGAGTGAGGGCACCAGGCTCCCGCACGAGCCCTCAGGGCCAGCCAGTCTCTGGACAGTCCATGTCGAGTGGGAGGAGGCCCCTCTGCCCCCTTGCAGTGCCCCTCTGGCCCCACCAGGCTCACTCCAGGGGCAGATGCAACCCAGTGTGGCCCCAGGGTGGGGCTGGCCCTCCTTGTGGCTGCCCATCCTCCTGCCTGGACCCAGGGCTCTGCTTTGAGGTGAGGTGGGGAGAGGCCTGGCTCTCCTTCCTTCCCTGTCGGCCTTGCGAAGGCTGGCCTGTCCTGGACCTGGCCTTCCTGGTCTGTAACAGGAGGTGACTCAGATACTTGCCCACACCTGGAAACGGAAGGCCCCCAATAAATCCCCGTGGCAATGGCAGCAGATAGTCACTGCCCTAGGGAGGGCCAGGCAGCGGCTCCTGGTGCCCCTGCCCTGCGCTGCTGGCTCCAGGCACTTGACAGGCCTTTTTCTATTTCCCAGGCTCCATGTGGAGTCCACACCGCTGGTGGGAGCAGAGCCTGGCCGTGGACCCAACGGAGGCTGCACTGTCCCCACGGCATCCTACCCCTGTCTGCGCCATCCCTATCAGAACCAAATCCATTGGCGTTCCTTATGTGCCAGGCATCACTAAGCCGCATACCCCGGGTCAAATCATATAACTGAGCCCCAGCGACGTAGGGGCGAATACGGATCTCCAGTTTCAGAGGAGCACAGAGAGGTTCAGTAGCACACCTGGGGTCACACAGCAGGCAGAATTTGCACTCAGATAGCCCAGCTGGTCTGGGCACTGAGGCCAGTCACTGCCCGACACTCTGTCTCTGTGACACTAGGTGAGCCCCACCCAGGAACGGCAGGCAGGAACTGGCAGGCCCTGGGCCGTGTGGTCCATGCAGATGGGTTCCCAGGCAGAGCCGCCTCTCCTGCGCTGCTTCTCTGATGAACCCGTCAGACCCAGGAGGTCAGCCTCGATGGCCGCCCCAATCCACAATTGCCATTCAGCTGATGGCAGCGTGGATGTACGAGCAGTTCTCCACCTCCCCAAGTGGCCGAGCCACCATGCCCACCCCAACCTGGGCCCAGTCCTCACACCTCCGAGGGTCTTGGCCTGCACGTCCTCTGTTCCCCTGGATGCAGGTGCAAGGGGAGGCCCCTGCTTGCATTCTCCACCTCTGCCTCTCACCCACCAAAACTTCTTGCCCCAAAGCCTCTGCTCTCCCCATTCAGAGACCCACCCACCTCCACTGTTCAGGGAGCCCTAGGCCTCCAAGTTCCCATTTCCATAATGGGGAAACTGAGGCCCAGGGGCTATGGTCACAGGTTGGAGCTGGCTCCTGCAAGGCCAGGCTGTGGCTCTCGCCAGACCTTTCCAACCTCCATCCTTTGAGGTGCAAAGGTCAAAGGGCAGTGTCATTTCACCAGTGCGAGGCCGAAGGGCTTTCCTAGGTCACAGGGCGGTTTTTGATGCTGAGTCTGGGAACACAGCCCACCCTGAAGCCTGGCTCACGGCGGGGAGCGGGCAGGAGGCACGGGATGGAGGCAACTGGGGTTCGGGACAGTGAGCTGCAGGCCGGGCCAGCCCCACCCACTGCCCCCAGGGTAGGAATCAGGAATGGAGACAGCTAGCCCAGACCCCCAGCCTCCCCAGCACTCCCACCTCAGCCTCTGCGCCTGCCCTTGCCGCTCCTAGAGTCCCCTCTTCAGAACCAGCCACATAATTTTGGGTGGGGCCCACCGTGTAATAGAAACCCCGGGCACCTTGTCCAAGAGTCGTCATGAATTTCAAGGTGGTGGTGACTGGGCATAACACAGTGTGGGTCCTTCTGAGTGTGGCCCCATTACCGCCCAGGTCTCAGTCCTGCCCTTTCCTTCCATCCTGCCTCCTCCACCCATATCCCACCCTCAGCAGCCCCCTTGCCCTCCCGAAAGCCCCCTTCCCTGGGCTCCACAGATGCAGCCTACACCGGGAAGCCCATCTGCCCTGGGGGGACCCTCTGGGGGTCTGGGCCAGCCTACCTAGGCTCTGGCCTGGAAGTCACCAAGCACAGCTGGCCACAGGCCACCAGAGGCCGCCTTCCCATGCATGGCCTGGCCGCGTACCAGTCTGAGATAATAGTGGCCCAATAGAAGCTTCTGGAAGAAAATGCTGGTGCTCTACTCCAGGTTCCTTCAGGGGAGAATCCAGAGCAGCACTGGGCTCTGAGCTGAAGCTTCAATCCCCAAACTCACAGATTCCCAGGTCCTCCCACCTCAGATCCTCAGACCCAGGACCCCAAGATCTCCAAACCCACAGCCCCGAACCCCTGACCCTGAAGCCGGGCCTCTTCCTCCTGGCGGCAGCTCGGAGGCCTCCTCTGCCCGCAAGCGACAGCCCTCGGTCTAGCACCTGAGCCCAGTGTCCAGCAGACTGGGCTTGGGTCCCCAGGCCACCCAACCTTTGCTGGGCAGATTTGCTCTTCATGCCTGTCTGTGGGAACCAAGGCCAAGCTCCTCCCCTCCCCACGGGCTTGCCAGGAAGAGCTGGAGGTGGGGACCGGTGGGGGAGCCCCCAGGCCAGAGCTCCAAGAAGATGGACATAAGCACAGGGCATTGGGTCCCATCACTCCTGAGTGCACGTGTGTGTGTGCATGTGCCCATGTGTGCATATGTGTACGTGTGTGCCCACGTGCATGTGCGCCCATGTGTGCATGTGTGTGTGTGCATGTCCCTAGGTGCATGTGCGCCCATATGTGTGTGCACATGTGTCCCTACATGCGTGTGCCCGTGTATGTGTGCACCTGCACAAATCTGCACACACCAAGTGATAACTCTGGCTGCCTGGCGGAGGTGTTTTATTCTCCTCTGCGTCTTACTAACAAATCACATGGCCTGATGCGCGCAGTGGGGACCGAATCTCTCAGGCAGATCAGCATAACAGGAAGTAAGTAAAGGGCGGCCTGCACCAGCCACCTGCTCGGCCTGACCTGTGTCCTGCACCCGCCTCCAGGTCCCGCCTCGGACTGACAGCCAGGGCGCTCCTCCTGCAGCAATGGCTCAGAGCCCTGGCCATGCCGCCAGCCCCGTGGCACTGTGAGGCTGTAGGGGGCCTGCTACCTGCTTCTTCACCCCCTGTACTGTCCCAGGGACCCTGGCTCCCCTCACACAGCAGCCAGCCCTGAGGAACTGCCCTCCCAGGCGCTCAGCCAGCCCACTGGGTAAAGCTAACAGGAGCCTTCTGGGCTGCTGAGGAGGAGACAACGAACGCGGGTGCATGGGGGCCTCACTGGGGTCCCCCCGAGACAGAGTGCATCGCCCCCTTGCTCTCCAGGCCCCCGCCAGGCTGGCTGGGCCCCATCCCTGCCCTGGGAGCTTCTCCAGCAGCCCAGGTGGTAAAAGTGGCAGAGCTGGGGTTGGAACCCTGGCAGTTTCCAGTGCCGATGCTTTGCAGGCTGTCTCAGGAGCAGATGCCCTCCTGGCTCACCCACCCTCCAGGCCAGAACGGACTGATCCCTCCTGCCTTGGCAGAGAGGTGTCACCTGCCCATGCCTCAGGAAGCCTGAGTTCCCTACGGGCAGGACCTGGGTCTCCCTCATCAGTCCCCTCTCAGCTCAGCTTGGCCCAGAGCCCAGCCCACACTGCTCGGGCAGTGCCCCCTGGACAGCTGTGTGCTGTGAAACCTCCTTCCTGAAGGTGAATTCCAAGGCTCCCGGAGCAGGAGCAACAGGAGGCAGACACCTGGCTGCCCTCAGCCTGGGCCAGAGCACCCCGCCCAGTGGGTGTGCACGGCCGCTGGCAGGCGGGGGCCGCCCAGGCTGTAGATCACACCCAGCCTGCTCTGGTTCTCAGTGAGGCTCATCCTGCCTCATAAAGATGCCAGCGAGCCCTGCGCCAGCACAGGCAGGCCCACAAATCAGCCTGGGCGCAGGATTTAGAGTGTCACCCCTCTGCCAGGCGGATTAGCTTTGTGGGACAGCAGCTGAGGCTGCAAGAAATACAGCCCACCACCCCTGAGGCTAGAGAAATGGCAGAGATTTATTCCAAATCAACCAGCTCAGACGCAGCGGACGGCTACAGGAGGGGAAATCAAGGCACAGAAAGGGGGCACCTGCCCAGGACCCGCAGCGCAGTGGCCGGCCAGGCCCCATCCCTGCGCCCAAGTCCCTGGTCCCTTCCTGTCCAGCTATGCAAGGTCCCTTCAGGGTTCCAGTGTCACCAATGGCCCTGCCTGGGACTTTCCCCTGTGAGGCACATGGGCTTTCCCTTGAGGGCAGCAGAGCCATTTCCCGAACCTGGACCAAGTGTTTCCCCAAAGGGCTGAGACAACCAGGAGCCCACCAAGGAGAGAGGCTGCCTTCCTCTGGGTCAGCAGTGGGAGCAAATGGTGACCCTGCAGCCCCCCAGGAATGGCAAGGAAGTGGCAGTAGTCTCAGCCCTCTCCACCCTCAGGCCATCTCCACCAGGTCCAGGGGATGCTTCAGAAAGCCGGCTGAAGCCCCGGATGGCAGGTGGGGCAGACTGGCAGGCGGGGCAGGCTGGCTGGCACTGGCAGGGGGCCTGACACCCGGAGCAGCATGTCCATCTGACCTCACACTCCCATGATGGTGACGACAGTGTGAAGGCAGCTATGCAGTGATGTCACCCTGTGGGTTCTCAGGAATGTGACTACCCCAGGGCCAGGCCGTGTCACAATGGCAGCTAGCCCAGCATCGCCTGGCCCGGCAGCCAGCAGGCGCCTCCCGCATGCCATTCATCCACTCCAGCCCACCGAGTTCACCAAGGAGGCCCCAGCCTGGCACGGGGCTGCGACCCTGGACAGCACCCTCCTGGGGCATGTCCAGGGGCCTCATTTCACCTCAGACCTCCTGGGTGGAGGGTCCTGGGCTGCTCAGGGGCCTGGGCTGGGGAGGGTCCCCTCTTCCCAGGTACAGTTCCGCCCAGCAGGAGCTCCCATCTGCTCAGGGGCCTGGGCAGGGGGGTCCCCTCTTCCCAGGTACAGTTCCGCCCAGCAGGAGCTCCCGTCTGCTCAGGGGCCCAGAAACACTCCCTTCCACCTGGGTGCTTGGAGACTTCGACCTCCCACCACGCCGGGGCCTCAGTCATTTCAACCCCGAACTTCTGCGGCTTCAGACGGGTGGAGACTCCCAGGCCTGTGGGCTCGGGGTCTGTCAAGCAGAGAGCTAAGGACCGTGCGAGGCAACTGGTGTGAAGTGTTATCCAAGGGCTGGGGCAATGGCTCATGCCTGTACTCTCAGCACTTTGGGAGGCCAAGGCAGGAGGATCACTTGAGCCCAGGAGTTCCAGACCAGCCTGGGAAACAAAATGAGACCCCTCCTCTGCAAAAAAAAAATACAAAACTAGCCAAGCATGGCGGCACACCTGTGGTCCCAGCTACATAGGAGGCTGAGGCTGGAGGATCACTTGAACCTGGGAGCTTGAGACTGCAGTGAGCTGTGATCACGCCACTGCACTCCAGCCTGGAAGATAGCGAGACCCTTTCTAAAAATAAATAAATAAATAAATATATAATCACACGTCACAGCAGGGACGCGTCAGCCACGTGTGTGGCGGGTGGGAGAAGGGAACGCACATGCCCGCAGGCCTAGGAACCAGACAGCACCAGCTCACCTCTGGGGGCCACGGGGCCCTGGGGGCAACGGTTGAGGACTCAAAACCAATGCCAGCCAGCTGAAAGGCCCCCAGTGGCCAGAGCTGGAACTGCTTTAGTCATGAAACTAGTAGTATTGAATGTAACCCATTCTGCTGTTAAATATTTGAATACATTAATAAATGAGAGAGAAGAGACAAATCTCTCGTGCAGAATTCCAAGGGCTTTACGTCTCTGCCCCAGGAGGTGGATCCTGGAAGGGGTAGTAGACAGGAACTTGGGCAACCTGAGTTGGGGCCGCCGCCACCGCCTCGCTGCATTGCTCATGGGAGGGGGCACTGGAGCCTGCGGTCGGGCGTGGGAGCTCTGGGTGAGCCTCAGAGTTTTTCTGCAAGCCCAAAAGAAGGCTTAGTTTTAAAAGATGACTCTGAAACAAACAGCA
Organism: Macaca thibetana thibetana; assembly: GCF_024542745.1. NCBI lineage: Eukaryota > Metazoa > Chordata > Mammalia > Primates > Cercopithecidae > Macaca > Macaca thibetana. The sequence goes on from NC_065584.1 coordinate 3,271,059, forward strand.
CCCCCGAAGGCCAAGGTCTGGTGCAGCTGGGTGCAGGTAGACAGGGGAGGGCGGGGGGGACCCACATTTGGGACATGACACCTCCTGCTGACAAGGCGGCCAGGAGGGCGTTTAGGTGGGACCCTCTGGCTGCCCCAGGCCCAGGTGTGGAGTGAGCACCTTCGAGACCCCACTCTGCTCCCAGCCCTCCTGGAAGCCCCTGCCCTGAAATTACAAACGTTTGTGCTCACGTGTCCCCTGTGCCGGCCACAAAGACTCTGCAGAGGGAGACACTGTGCCTCTCTGCCTTGGCCTGTCTGAAGGGAGACAGACCTGGGCCTGGGCCTCCAGGTCCCAGTGACAACATGGGGACACAGGGACGTTCAAGGCTGCCACCAAATCCAGAGCTCTGAAGCGGGTTCCACCACAGCCACCCGGAGCCCCAGGAGCCTCTCTGGCCTCCTAGCTGCCTACCACCTCTACCCTCAACACTCACCCGACCCCCACCCCATCCTCCGCACCCACCCCACCCCATCCCTCTACCCCACCCCACCCCATCCCTCTACCCCACCCCATCCCATCCCTCTACCCCACCCCATCCCTCTACCCCACCCCACCCCATCCCTCTACCCCCCCCCATCCCATACCCTACCCCACCCCATCCCTCTACCCCCCCCCCCCCATCCCTCTCCCCCAACCCCACCCACCCCATCCCATACCTCTACCCCACCCCATCCCATCCCCTACCCCCCCCACCCCATCCCTCTACCCCACCCCATCCCATCCCTCTACCCCCCCCTACCCCACCCCATCCCTCTACCCCACCCCATCCCATCCCCTACCCCACCCCACCCCATCCTCTCCCCACTACCCCACCCCACCCCATCCCTCTACCCCACCCCACCCCACCCCCACCCCATCCCTCTACCCCACCCCACATCCCCCCCACCCCACCCCACTACCCCACCCCATCCCATCCGCTACCCCACCCCATCCCATCCCTCTACCCCACCCCATCCCATCCCTCTACCCCACCCCATCCCCATCCTCCCCCATCCCTCTACCCCACCCCCCCCCACCCCACCCCCCCCATCCCTCTACCCCACCCCATCCCCTCTACCCCACCCCATCCCATCCCTCTACCCCACCCCATCCCTCTACCCCACCCCACCCCATCCCTCTACCCCACCCCACCCCATCCCTCTACCCCACCCCATCCCATACCTCTACCCCACCCCACCCCATCCCTCTACCCCACCCCACCCCATCCCTCTACCCCACCCCATCCCATCCCTCTACCTCACCCCATCCCATTCCTCTACCCCACCTCATCCCATCCCTCTACCCCACCCCATCTCATCCCTCTACCCCACCCCATCCCATCCCTCTACCCCACCCTCACCAATAATCCCCTATAATCACTCCCATCCCATCCCCCCCCCTCCCACCCCATCCATGTACTCCCACCTCTATCCCTACCCCATCCCCCCATACCCACCCTCACCCCACCCCATCTCTCTACCCTCTGACCCCATCCCTACCCCAACCCCATTCCCCCACACCAACCCTCACCCCACCCCATCCATCTATTCCACCCCATCCCTCTACCCCACCCCTACCCATCCCTCCACCCCACCCCATCCCTCCACCCCACCCCATCCCATTCCTCTACCCCACCCCACTCCGTCCCTCTACCCCACCCCATCCCATCCCTCTACCTCACTCCCACCAATCCCCTATAATCACTCCCATCCCATCCCCCCCCACTCCCACCCCATCCATGTACTCCCCACCTCTACCCCTACCCCATCCCCCCATACCCACCCTCACCCCCACCCCACCCCATCTCTCTACCCTCTGACTCCATCCCTACCCCAACTCCATCCCCCCACATCAACCCTCACCCCACCCCATCCATCTACTCCACCCCATCCCTCTACCCTGCCCCCACCCATCCCCTACAACCACCCCCACCCCTTCCCCCCACACCCACCCTCACTCCACCCCATCCCTCTACCCCCCACCCCATCCCTACCCACACCCCATTCCTATCCCCATCCCCACTACCACACCATCCTTTTACTCCACCCCCATCCCATCCTTCTACCACCACCCCATCCCTCTACTCATACCTCCCACACCCACCCCACACCTCTACCCCCACTCCCACCTCTACCCCATCCCTCAACCCCAAACCCACTCACCCCACAGCTCTACCCCCATCCCAGCCCACCCCCACCCCACACTGCCTGCCTGTCCTACAGGAAGCCGGAGCGTCTTGGCCGGCCCAGGGAATTCCTTCCCAGCCTCTTCCAGCCTCCTGGGTTTCCTGTGTGGAAACGGGCCTGGATCCCGCCTTGGTAAACACAATGTCAGGAGGGAGAAGTCACCCTGGGCTTCCTGTTTGCTGGGAGCACATCCCAGGCCCCCAACCCCGTGGGGCGGGGCTCATTCCCAGGAGAGGAGCAGGCAGAGGGCCTCCACCCCAGGAATCACCCTCCTGCCAGGGCTGCAGACAGGCCCTGGGGCGTGGGGTGCAATCACAGGGCAGGGGCCTCCTCCGATTCCCAGGGAACCATGGCATGGGTGCCCGAGACTGGTCCCCTTCCGGAAAGCCCAGAGCACCGTCCACTCCATGGCAGCTGGGCGTGGCCCCGGGGAGGGGAAGCAGATGAGGACAGGGGCTGAGCCATGTTCATACACACGCCCGCACATGTGAACACGAACCTCGGCAGAGCGGGAGACTGAGGCTCGAGACACAGGGGGACTAGCAGAGCCTCCCCTCCCAGCCCAGGACCCGGGAAAAACGTAGGCATCATCGGGCAATGACCCCGCTGCTGTTTATTTAGGGCTCCCATCTCGGGCACTCCAGGCCACCCCCATTCCCCCAGTTCAGCTGCTGGGGCTCAGAACCCAGTGAGAACCCCGTGGAGGCTGCTGATGTGACCTCACTCCCAGTTCCCAGGGAAAAAGGGCTCAGGAAAGGGCCAGGCCCGGGCCACGTCCTGCTGGTCTCATCAGGAACCCAGGCCCGAGGGCAGCGAAGGGACCAGCAGGCCAGGAGGGGCTAGTCGCTCCACTCTGGTCCAGGATGCTGCCCCATTGGCCAGGCTGGTGCAATCTCTGCTGCCACCATCCCCAGTATTGCTGCTGCTGTGCCAATGGCCCCACCCCGGCCAACCGCCACCAGCCTCCCTGCCACCAACGCTCCTCCGCCAGGATTCCCACTGCCATTGCTGCCACTGTTCCCTTACCACCCTACTGTCACCGTCCCACGACCATCACCATGGGTTGCACTTGCGGTCCCTGGGATGGTGACCACAGAAGGACCACAGCGCCTGCTACTGAAGCTGCAGGCCACTTCCCAGACGCCTGCCACGCCCAGCCAGGTAGGAGGATCCTGAGTCCAGGGATGAGGGGCCTCTGCTCTTCCGCCTCCTGCGGATCCCAGTCCTTGGAATAGGGAAACCCCCTGCCGCCCTCCAGTAGGAGGGGGGCAGACAGCCTGGCAGGGCCCTGGGGAACCGCCACTCTGGGAGCAGGGCAGGCAGTGGAGTAGTTCTGTGGGCCCCCCCAGGCCATGTAGCTCAGTTCCTGTCCCACCGGCCTGCCCAGCCTACCCAGCTCTGGCCTCCTCTCAGCCGCCTGATGGCCCCTGCCCTGGCTGCCTCATCCCACAACGTGGTCTCCCGTGCTAGGGCTGGGTTGGGCAGGGCTGTCGGGGCAGGCCTGGACTTACTGGGTGAGTCAGGTGGGCACCTCACCCCACGGCAGGGACAGGTAGGCCAGATGCCAGGCCGGCCAGATGCCAGGCCAGCCTCAGAGGCTACAAGAGACGCCAGCTGGGAGGACCTTGCCAGTGCCCAGCACAGCCCAGCAAGGTCCTTTCCTGCGCCCACTCCCCTAACCCCAAACCCGCCTCAGCCCTGGCCATCCACCGTCAGCAGCTGCCTGGCTCCCCCTGGGCCGCCACTTCTCCCGGCCTGAGCTGACCCTGACCCTCCCCCGTAAGCCCCTCCCATCCTGCCCCTGTACGCTCCAAATCTGCCCCCCTACTCCTCAAGGAACACCTGTTGGAGGCTCAAGCAGCCCTTGCCCTCTCAGGGCCTCCATTTCCCCAAAGGTTCCAGAAGCAGGAGGTGGAGGCTCCCCGCAGGCTGCGTCGGTGCCACTGCCTTAGCTTCGGCTTTAGTCAAAGAGCTGGGTCCTGGGCGGCTGCCGCTTTCCCATCCATAAAATGGGTGACTCCTACTTGGGCCGCTCCCCAGCCAGCTTTCCAGCCCCTAATGACAGGGCTGAGGGCTTTGAAGTCCCAGATGAAAGGCCGCCCCAGCTCCTGGGGTGGCCCCAGGACAGTGGATTCCACGTCCAGTGAAACAGGCACCGTCCTCTGAGAGCCAGGCCTGAACTGTGGGAAATGGGCCCAGCCTGACCTGCCCAAAGGCCACCATCCCCGAGGCCCCAGCCAGGCCAGCCCAGCAGGCAGGCAGGACCAGGGTCCAGGCAGGGAGGCTCCCCAGCAAGAGGCAGGCTCTGGACCCTTCCAATGACAGAGAGACTGGGACGGGGCAGTGGTGCTCTATGAAAGAAAGGAACCCCCGCAGACACACCTCAGCACCCATCCATCCCCTGCAGGTGTGCAGGTGCAGGGCAAGAAGGGAGCAAGAGCCTAGCACCCCGCAGTGGTCTGGGCTCCAGGGCAGCTCCCCAGCCTCCCTCCTGGGTCCAGCATCACCCTGGTCCCTGAGGATGAGGTACCCTGACCCACCCAGTCCCACTCAGACCCCAGCACTGTCCTGGATCCCATGGACGGAGTGCCTGGCCAGCGCCTCTGTGCAGGTCAGTGGTCACAGCCAGCTGTACCGGGTTTGCAGGACATGGGGTGGGTGAGCTTCTCAGGCTCTCCTGAGAGCAGGGTCCTGAGAGGATCACCCCTCCCCACTCCATGCTCCATGACACCCTGCCCCGACCCGACCCCTTTGCCGAGGTCTCCAAACCCAGCACAGAGCCGGCATGCGTGGCCCTTGGCTTGTTGGGAACAACCCAGCCCTCCACATTAGTCTGAGTTTCTGCTGGGATGCAGCACTGGCCTCAAACAAAAGCAGAGCTGGGGCTGGAGAATCAGGGGCCCCAGTGGCCTCCTGGGCCAGCCTGCAACCCCAATCCCAGAAAGGGCCACTTGTGATGGACACTAGGGGCCTGGGTGTGGATGACCCTGTGGCCTGACCTGGGGGGCCCTGTGGCCACACGAAGGACTGGGTCTGTGTGGGACCACAGTGCAAGGCCGGCAGGAGACTCTCTGCAGACGGCCACAGCTGTCCTGGACCTGCTTCCTCCACAGCTGGAGCCTCTTTAAGGGGATGCCGTCATTCACGTATTCATTCATTCCTTCTTCAGCCAGTGTCTCCCCAGCCCTGTGCCCAGGATCGGGGAAGGTGATGACTCCGACCCCATCAGGCACCAAGAGCCCCATCAAGGCAGGGAGAGAGGCAGAGACCACACAAGGTGTGACGTGCCATGGTGGAGAGGCCTAGGGCAGCCACCAAGGAGGGACCCCACGATTTCCTGCCTGGAGCCAGGGAAGGGCACCTAGCCAGGGACAGGGGGAGTCCCTAAGGGAGGGAGGGGCTGCACAGCCAGCTACTGGGCAGGGGATCACAGCACAGGGGATGGTGAGGCCTCATGGCCAGGACCTCACACATTGAACGTGGAGTGGGGCAGCTGGAGGCCAGTGCAAAGCTGCAGAAAGGGGCAGGTGCCCAGACGCAACCTTCGCAGGCCAGGCAGGTGGGGGATACTGGCATGGGGACAGTGTAACAGGTTTAAGGAAGCTAACTGGTTCAGCTGGGGGCCTACCAAATGTGAAAGAGGCCAAAGAGGCCAGGAGGCAACCAGAGTAACAGCTAAGGTGGCCCCAGAGGGCATATGTACAGGTCAGGTGAGGCCATGAGCTCAGAGCACTCAAAGGGCTGGGGATCCCCAGAGGGTCTGGGGCCTCTCACCGTGGGAAAACCCAGCAAACCAGGGCCAAGACAGACCCAGGCCTGAGTCCTCCAGGGAACAGCCTCCATCCAGGCTGCTCTGGGAAGGGCCTCCTGTGGTTCAGGGGTCCTGAGCCCATGAGCAAAGACAGGCAGGGGGCAGGGGACGGCAATAACACTCTGGGAGGGAAATGCTGCCATCACTCCTGCCTCAACTTCCCCATAGAGCATAACCCAGAGAGAAGGGAGCCAGGGCCACTTACACATGGCTGTTTCCCACCAGCCCAGCCCCCAAGCCTGGCTCCCTCCCCCAGCCTCGGGACCCTAAGATCTGGGCAGAGTCAACAAGAAAGCGGATCAGAGAGGAAGCACAGGCTTGAATCCCAGCTCTGTCGTGTTCCACCTTCTCTGAAGGGCCCTCATGGCATCGTGGGCCCCACAGGGTCTGCAACGCAGGCCCTGGCACAGCACCCAAAGCCCTGGTCCCCATGGATGCATCCTTCCCACACTTACTGCCCCTCACCCGGGAACCCTCAGAGGGCAGCACACCAGGGCATGAGGGGTCTGCCGACACCCAACGAACTCAGCAGCCGTGGGAACCACCGATGCATCTTTAATTCACAAATAAAAGCTGTAGCAAGATGTCATCTACACATTTGTACAAAGGTTCAGACGCCCTATACTATGCACGATCCTCAGAAAGTATGAGCCTGTCGTGCGGGGACGTCGCTAACACTGGCAGGATCATCCCTCGTCTGCACTCGGCAAGAAGTGCCTCCCAAGGCCCCCCACCCTGCTCAGGGTGCCCCCCACAGGGAGCAGGCCTCCCACAGCTGGAGACAGCCTGGCCCCAGGACACCTTCCCTAGAAAACCATAAAAACATAGATCATTTGTCTTCAAATTCCCACGGCAAATTCCGCATTTATGAGCAAAATGATATAAAAATATGAACCTAACAGAACCTTTACAAAACCCTATCCCCCTATCTCTGTTGTTGGTCGTGGTGGTCTGCTTTGTTTTTTGCTTGTGGTTTTGGTAAAAATTCCTGCCGTGGAAGAGGCAACGTATGCCTGGGGCTCAGCCCTTGCTAGCTGCCCTCAGGACAGAGCAGGTTCTCGGGAAGGGAGGGGACTCGAGGTCAGCCGTCCCTGCCCAAGAGACCCCGGGATGGATCTGCGTTGAGAACCCCACAACCCGGGCTCTGCCGAGAGGAAACCATTGTAAAAAAAAACTCATCCTGAATCCTGAAAGACCCCTGGGGCACGCAGGTAAGTCCCGCTCCACAAAAACTGCTTGGTTGCAAAGAAGGCAAGACGGACGCAAACACAAGGGCGCCAGCCCCGGGCCAGACAGGCGCAGCGGGGCCGGGCTGAACACAATTTCTGCTGGTGTCTCAAGTCTGTAGCACCAAATGCAAAAGGGAGAAAAGTCCAAATCAAGGTCAAAGGCACTTGCGTTGCTGTTGGGTGGTGACGGTCTTCTGGTCACTCTGGCACCCTCGCTCTGTCCACCGCGTGGCCGGCCCGCCCTCCGTCTCCTCTCCGAGACTCCCGTCCTGCACGTAAACCCCTCCGCATCCTCCTCCTACAGCCCCCACCACATCCTCGCTCCATCCCACGTCCCGTCCTCCAGCCCCCTGCACACCCCATCCTGTCTGGTGCCCAGCCTCAGACGTCCACCTCCTGCGTCCCCGGGACGGCAGCACTGGCTGCAACGCTGATGTCGAAGCAGGTGACCATCATGACGTGCGCCTTGCACAGGTTCACGCACTGCTCCAGGGCTGCCGTGGCTCGCTCCAGGGCCGCCAGGTACTCGGCCGACTCAGGCTCCAGCTCCGGGTCCACCTCAACTGGGAAGGGGAGGAGAGGGGAGGGGCACCTGTGTCAGGCCCGAGGCTGGGGGCAGCCACCTGGCCCCCCAGAGTCCCCAGGAAAGGCATCTTGGCCCGGCCGACCCTGCCTTCCAGCCTTCCCACCACGAGGTATGGGAGAGCAGGTACAGGAGAGCAACGGGGCTCGGGGAGGGGAGGGGAGGGCAGGCGTCAGGGCACATGGTGGGCCAGGCTGGGTCCGTGGGCAGGCGGGACTCACACTGCTCCAGCCAGCGGCCAGGCTCCAGCATCAGCCGGCCCTGGGTCTCGGCCAGCTCCTCACACAAGTGCTCGTGCTTGGCCTGCACCTCCCGTAGCCGCTGCTGCCTGCGCTCTACCAACCGCAGCCTTGTACTGACACACGCCAGACCCTGGGAGGCAGGCCGGGTGGGGGGCTCAGGCATGGGACCCTCTCCCCAGAGACCCCCAGCAGCCCTGCCGTGGCCCCCGCCTCCCTTCACCTGCCAGACCTTGGCAGGCACACAGTGGGGCCCCAAGGGCGGGCAGGGGGCGGACCTGGGGCAGCCCACCCATGCCTGTCTGGGTCCTGGCACCACTCTAGGACCACCCTCCCCACGACTGGGGAGAATTCCAGCAGACAGCAGCAGTGTCCTCAGGACCCCCCAGCCACCCACCCACTGCCCAAGGAAAGTGTCGGAGCTGCCACAGGCGTGGGCTGGGCAGAGCCACTCTTACCTTCGTGTCCTGGGAGGGCTGTGGACAGAAAGTGAGGTCAGGAGCTGCGCGGCCACAGCCCCAGAGGCCTGATGAGCCCATGAGATGGCTCACTCTGCCATCTGTGACCAGGCCTCCCCACCAGGGCTCACAGACCCCAGCCCTACCTGGGTGGGGGCCTCCCTCGGGGTGGGGCGGGGCCGCTGAAGGCGCTCCACGTCGTCAATCTCGTACACCTTGATCTCAAATGGCTCCTTCAGGGAGCCGGCCAGGGGCGGGGGCAGGTCCACCCACTGCCCGGGGAGGCTGGGCTTGCGGCCCAGGGCAGAAGAGTCGGGCAGTGGGGCGGGAATGAGGCGCCGCCGCTGCAGACCTGGAACAGAGAGCCGGGCACAGGGTGAGCAGAGGCGGGGCCCAGTCCAGGCACAGCCCCTGAGGGGACGCTGAGGAGCCAGCCCAAGTCCTGACCGGGAGACCTTAGGGGTCCATTCCAGGAATCCTCAGCCTGGTGCTCTGCCCAGGGAGGGAGCCGACCCCAAGCCAGGCCCACAGCTCTCGAGAGTGCCCCCACTTTCCCTGCCATGATCTGAGCAGTTCTGTCCCTTGGGGCAGCCCTGGTGGGGCCCTCCCAGGCAGCTGGACACTCGCCAGCAAGGCACCAGGCCCGGGACCCAAACCAAGTCCAGTGCTCCAGCCTGGCGACCCGTGCAGGGCTGCCCTTGTGCTCGCCCTGACACAGACTAGGATTGACCCCTGGGGCAGGGTTGGGCCACAGAAGGGCAAGCACAGGGTGTTTATAAACTGCAGAGGGCTGTGCACGTCCATACACAGGAAGCCCCAGGCGAGTCTGTAAACTGTCCAGGGCTGTGTGCGTCTGGGACCAAAGGCTGTGCCCGTCTGTCCAGCATCTCCTAGCCCTGTAAACTGTAGAGGGCCATGCACATCTACACACAGAAAGCTCTGTAACTGTGGAGGGCTGTGCACAGCTACACACAGAAAGCCCGTCAACTGTAGAGGGCTGTGCACGTCCGCACCTACCTGTGGCCCTCTTCTTGGGGGACTTGAGGCTGCGGGTGCGGGCACCTGGGGAGGCAGCCCCACTCTCGCTCATGGAGTCAGGGGCAGAGGAGGCGCTGCCAGTGGCCTCGCTGTCACGCCGCAGACTCTCATAGCCGCTACTGCCACCACTGTGGTGGAAAAGGGCGGTGCGGCCCATGGCGGGCGGCAGCTCTCCACTCAGCACGCTGCTGTTGTCACTGCCATGGCCGCTGCTGTAGCGCTGGGGCCGCCGCGGGGCGGTCACCTTGCTGTAGGGTGAGGGCAAGGCTGGGCCTGGGGGTGGCCGCTCCTCCCCAACATTCACACCGCTGTCATGGCCGCTGTCCGAGTCCGCTGAGCCCCAAGAGGAGCCACCTCGGCCCAGGGCTCCACTGGCCGACAGCTCATGGACGCGGCTGTGAGCAGCCCGGAGCGCCTGCTTGGTGCCCATGATGGTACCCCGGCCGGCCTTGGCCCCGACACTGGGCCCGGCCCGTGGGGCTGCTCTGGGACCGGCCACAGGGCCGCCAGGGCTCCGGCCCGGCACAGAACCCGCCGACAGCTTCACCGAAGGCCCCAGAGCCCGCGACCCGCCAGCCACTAGGCTACGGCCCTTGCCTCCACCTGCAGGGGGCTTGGGGGCCCCCACAGCCTTGGCTGCGCCGCTCCTACAGGCAGGAGCTGGACTGTGTGTGGGGCTGGACGGTGGCACACCCAGCTTGGGTACGGCTCGGGGAGGCCGCCCAGGGGCTTCCCGGCCCTTGCTGCTGCTGTGCGCCAGGCCTTCGTACCGCTCCAGAGATGCGTGGCCGGCAAGACGATGTGCCGCTTCTACCTTGCTGGCCCGGGCCTTCAGGCTGGACGTGGCCCTGGGGACAGAGTGGTCAGCCCGGCTGCCGGGCCTGGGCTCCTCCTCCCCTCGAAGGACGGCAGCAGCCCCAGCACGCGGCAGGTTCACAGCATGGGGAGGTGCCAAGGCCGGGCTGCTCCTGTGCTCCAGGCTGGACTTTCTCATGGGTGGGGCCGGGGGGGCCGCCCCACTGGGCCTCGGGAGGAAGCCCCCCTTGGGAGCCAGACTCTTCTTGCTGGTGGGGGAGGCCTTCAGGCTGCCCGAGCAGGCCACCACCTCTGCCGGAGCATCCCCCCAGGACGCAGCTGGCACTGTCACACCCAGCGTGGTGGCACCCCTGCGCAGCGGTGGGATCCGAGCCACAGCCTCTGGCCTGCGGGCCGCCCTGGCTGCCACCTCACACCCGTCCACCACTCTCTGGGCACAGGCTAGCATCGCCTGGGCCTCAGGCAGCCGGGGGGAGCCAAGTGTGGGGCTGGGGGCCCTGCCGGCAAAAGCTGCCTGGACATCACACTCCCCTGTCCGGAGCAGCCACGGGTCCTCAAAGAGGCCTCCACGGCCAGGTGGGCTCTGGCCCAGGCGAGTGCAGCCCACACGGGTGGTGGCAGAGGCAGTCCTCGGTTTCCGGGGGAGGCTGGAGTGGATGGTCTGTGCTGCGGATGCCCCCCGCGAGGGCCCGGCCTGGGGCTCCCTGCTGGGTCGGGATGGGGCCACTGCAGCCACTTCCCCAGGGCACGGACCCCAGGTTGGCCCGGGACTGTCAGGTCTGTCTGGCTCCAGGAACCCAGAGCTGCCATCCCCCAAAGAACCATCCAGGGCAGGGGGGCCCCCGGGGTCAAGCCCTGCCAGCGAGTCGGGGCTGAAGGGGGGCTGCGGCGTGGGGCCACGGCTGTCGGCAGTACAGATGCTGACCTCGCTGAGCCAGGAGCTGATGGAGGAGCCGTGACTGCTGCCGGCCCAGGCCGCCCCCTCCAGGGGTCCCCCCTCAGGGGCCTGAGAGGTATAGGCGTCAAACTCATCGTTGATGCTGCTAATGATGCTGACCGGCCGGGATCCCGAGGCCAAGGCCCGCAGGGAGCAGTCGCTGTCGAAGCTAGCCAGGCTGGTGGGCCGCCCAGCTCCAGCAAGCCCTCCCAGGGACAGCTCCTCCACCACCGTGAACACCAGCTCGTCCTCGCCGTTGAGCTCCACAGGCCGCTGCACGGTCACCGTGGTGGTGAGCAGGCCCCGCTCCGGACAGCGACTGCCAGCAGCCAGGCGGGGGCAGGTGGCCCCAGGAATCATCGGGGACCCAGCCACCTGCCCACTCATGCCCACGGGAGGGGTCCGTGCCACTCCATCAGTGCCCTCTCCCCCAGGCTCCTCTGGGGCTCTGCAGGCTTCCAGCAACTGAGGGGGTGGGGGAGCCGGGCTGGGCAATGGCCTCCTGCCTCCAACCACTGCGGCCTTTTCCGGGACCACCAGCTGGGGCCAAGTGCTGCCATCCTCTCTCTGGTCACCCCAGACAGTGGCCTTGCAGGGCTCAGGGGCACTCTGGGGGGTGTCTGGGCCAGAGCTGCCTCGAGGGGTGCTGGCAGCCATCGGGGTGCCCACGGCCTTCCTGGGGGACGCAGCCTCCGGTGGCGAGGGCTTCCGGCCCCCACGGGCAGGGCTGGCCTGAGCTCCATCGGTGCCACCTGGACCTCCTGAGGGACCCTCACTGCCGTCCATGCATTCCAGCCGCTCCTGCAGCTCCGCGAAGGTGCTGCAGCGGAAGTGGTCTGCATCTCGGGGGCCCTTGGAGGGCCGGTGGCGGCTCAGGGCAGGGATGATGGGCACGAAGTCAGGCGGACCTTCATTGTCGGTGAGCTCCCGGTCTGACAGCGCTGCTCCACCAGGCCCCACGTAGATGACCGTGTCACAGGACTGCTCGCTGCTGGAGGAGTAATCGGGGTCGCCGGGCAGGCAGGGGGGCATGCGGTCGGGGTCCAGCGCCACAGTGCGTGGGTGGAAGGGCCGCAGGTGCGGGGGCCGACGGGCCCGGCCTTCCTCGCAGGAGCTCTCCCCGCCAGAGGAGCTGGAGGCGTACTGGGGAAAGAAAAGTGGAGCTGGTGAGCCCAGGCTCCCCTACACCCACTCATCCCATCCCAACCCCGCTTCCCCGACCCTCCCCAGAGCACAGGGCCAATGCTGTGGTCACTGAGATGAAAACCACAGCAGCCACCACCAACCATGTCCCGCCAAACACTGGGAGCGGTACTGAGTCTCAGGGGAAGAACCTAAGTGACCATTCTTAGCAACTTTACAAAGAAAAAGGTGTTACCCCACACCGGGAGGGAACGGGAAGCTCAAAAGACAAGCATGCATGCCCAGGCCAGTGGCCCGGACTCACACCAAGGGCCGTGTAACCCCAGAGTGCCCCTAACTCCACCCTCTAGCCCCAGATATGGGTCCCTAAGAAGTTCCTGTGGAGTTGGTGCGGCTCTCCTGAGCACCCCAGGGCCTGTGCAGGGGCAGCAGGCTGGAGTGAGGCCACCACAAGCTGCATACAGCAAGCCCCAAGGCATCCAGAGATCTCAGGCTGGGCTCCTCACCCCCCAGGGAGGGCCACATGGGCACGGTCTCATAACACCAGAACACACAGGACATGTACCCAGGCTCCAGGCTACCTGCTGCCCGCCCTCGCCCCAACCAGGCCAGCAGAGGCCTGCAGTGGACACAGGAGCTGGGAGGGCCCCGGGATGAGGTGGGCAGGAGGTGGGGAGCACCTTGGCCTTCTTCCTGCGCAGGCGGTGGATGCGGGCGGCGAGCTGCACGGTGCTGAGTGTCTCCGCGTGCTGCGCTGGCGCGTCCGACACGTGGGCGATCATGGTGGTGCGGCAGCCGGCGGTGGCCAGGGACTCACGCAGCAGCATGGTGAGCCTGTGGTCCCTGGGGGTCGAGGCGGTTCAGATGCCAAGGGTTTGGGAAGGGAACTTAGGGGAAAGGCTGGCCAAGGGCAGCCCTGGGATGAGTCTCATTCCCACCCAGCTCTGACACCAGCATAGCGTGGTGCCCCAGGCAGCCCACGGGCAGCAAGGCCTGTCAGGTGGTGGAGGAGCAAAGCCCTGAGGAGCTGGGGACCACAGCAGCACCGGGCACACCAGACACGGATTTACCAGGTCACCAAGGGGCCACCCTGGTCGGCACCTGCCCAGGCCCCACACTCACCGGTACGGCACATGCTTGGCTCCATTGACCAGGGCCAAGATGACGCTGCCCAGGGCCGACAGGGACAGACACAGGGGACCCCCAGCAGCCTCCCCGGCCCTGCCAGATGCCGCCTCACAGCTGCCCAGGTCGATGAGGTGCAGGCGGCTGCGGCCTCCGGACACTGGAACCGCAAGACAAGCAAATGATGGTGTAGCCAGGGGCCCCCAGACCCTGCTCCACAGCCCCACCCCAGGCCCAAGCAGGGGACAACCCTAGGGACATCCCCAGGGCCACTGGATGACGGGGCCCCTGTGCCTGGGTCTCCGCTGACACACGTCCCACAGGGGTCTGGGAGTGCGGGCGTGGCACCTACTTCCTCCCCGGCCGCACTTCTCCATTCGGTACTGGTAGACGTGCAGCGTGAACAACATGTGGGAGCTGCGTCGGGCGTCCTCACTGCAGCCCGCTCGGCTGGTGCTGCGGGCCGCCAGGGCCGCATCCAGGTAGAAGGCCGCCTTCTCGGCCGTGGGCGCCCGCAGCTCGCTCTGGTTCTGGAGCTGCAGGAAAGGCGGAGCCTGCAGTGTCTTTAGCAGCTCAGGGCCGAGCACAGCCCCCTCCCCCAGGGTGGGACAGTAGGCAGGCGCACCTGTGCCCCACACACGGGGTCCTCCCGCAGGTACACTCCCGGAGACTGGGCGTCCTGGAGGCTGCCAGGGGCCACCTCGGCCAGCAGGTCCCGCAGGCTCTGGTCACGCCCGCACACCTCCACAGCTGAGACCCGGACGGAGAAGCGGGTGCCCGTCCTCTCCCTACGCTCCTCGATGAGCCTGAAGAGCCAGGAGATGGCGCAGGGCACGATGCCCAGGCTCTGCGGCGAGCTGTCCTTCCCGATCATGGTGTACGACTTGCCTGGGGGCCACGCAGGCGTCAGGCCCCACCACACACCATGCAAGGAGCCTTTATGGCTCCTGGGGTCCCTGGGGTCAACCAGGGGCACTGAGATCTTAGGGGCCTCTTTGGATCCATCCTAAGCCCTCTGCCTTTTAGTTCTGCAGGGGTTCAGCTTCCTCTCCACAAGCCCCTCACCCCATATGCCCACCACTGCCCATGTGTAGAACCAGCCTCCTTTCCCACCAGAAGCTGCCAACAACCACCATAATGAGGATGGGAGGGGGTGGCCAGCAGGACCAATCCAGGGTGGGGCAAGGGCACTTACCCAGGCTCATGTGGCCAAAGGAAAAAATGCAGCCATCAGCCCCGCTGACCACCGACTGGAGCACGTCGGCCACAGTCCCCGAGCAGACTTCGGCCTGGGGGGGTACAGAGAATCAGGCAGGTGCCAGGGCCCAGGGGCTGTGGCCCCTTCCTTCTGCCACATCTGTGGGCCTGAGGCGTCAGCCCACAAGGAGATTGGGCTGCACACCTGGGACCAAGGACAGGTCCCATGTGCACACGGAAAGCACAGAACACACAAGAACAGGACCCAGGACACACGCAGGAGGGACTGGCCAGACACGTGCAGACACACACCCGCAAAGCACAGAAGTCCGGCTGCCGAGGGCAGACCACCACGCGTGGAGAGATGCACACGCGGCCACACGGTCCACCGCTCAGCATGAGCAGGGAGCACCGGGCGCCCCCAGGGCCCAGAGCTCAACAGCTGCTCAGAAAACTTCCCCGGAGGGTGGGCTCCGGAAAACCAGGCCTTTCCCTGTGCACTTGGCCCAGAGCCTCAGCAGGGGCAGGTGGAGACACCCAAGGACGCTGGCCAGGTGGATGAGGGAGGTAAGCCGGCAGGCACCGCAGGCAGCGGGCCCCCCTTGCTCACTCTTCCTCTGCACCCGGCACGGAAAAGCAGGCGCAGATCTAACCCATGTGCTGAGCCAGCAGCCCGGCTCCGGACCCCCAGGAGGACGCCCAGTCCGCCTGCCCGTACCTGCTCGGAGTCCTGGGGGAAGACGGCATCGAAGGCAAACATCTTGGGAACTGCAGCAGTGGCGGCTCGCCGGGGGCCTGCGCTGCCTGGGGGACCGGCGGTGGGATCATAGAGAATCACCTGCTTCTTCCGAGGGTCCACCTTCAGGAAGGACATGGCCTCGGCCGAGCGCTGGGCCCCCTGTGCGGGCCAGATCCGAAGCATAACCTTCACCTGGGGCAGAGGTGGGCGGCACCTGAGAAGCTGCCTCCGCCCAGCTGGCCACTAATTACAGGGCAGGAGGGGCCCAGCTCAGGAGGGGACAGCGGGCCAGGTCTCACACTGGCACCCCCACCGCAGGAATGTGGACACCGCGCCCCTGCTCCAGGCGAGAGCAGATCCCATGTGAGGTCAGCAGAGCAGAGAGAAGGTGAGAGAGGGCCAGGGAGAGGCAAGGCCTGTGCACAGCCTGTCAGCACTGAACGTGCGGCACAGAGAATGAGGGGGTGGCAGGCTCCAGGCGCCTCCATGAAAAGACAGACGGATGCTCAGGTCCTGCAGAGCAGCTCAGTCCAGGAAAGGGCAGGAGGGAGGAGCACAGCCCCCCGGCCCAGCCCCTGCAGGCTCTCCCCAGGCTGAGGTGGAGCACTTGGAAGATAAGGGAATGAACTGCCCCACAGAGGAGTGAGAGCCGCAGAGGGCTGGTGCTGCCAGGGGAGCCATCCAGGGGCATGGCTGCCTCTGACCTGGGCCAGCTGAGGGAACCGAACCCTGGCACCCTGTGGCCTGCCGGACTAGGGTCAGCAGAAAGCAGGGGGAAGCCCATTCGCATGCAAACGGGGAGGGGCAAGACAAGAAGGATCCCATCCAAGGGAAGATGTAAATTCTGACGCCTCAGTCTCACCGGCCCCACTGCAGGCTTGGGGAGACTGAGGCCCGGGGGGCAGACTGAGGGTGGGGCTGGGCTTCCAGCCTGACCTCCCGAGCTGGCAGGGAACCAGGCAGCCCTGGTGCTGGGCAGAAGCAATGGTGTCTCCAAAGCACACACACACAGATCCCAAACTGGGCCCCACATGGGCACCGGAATATCCTGACACCAACCCCAGCACCCTAAGAGGGGACAGATGCCGGGGAGGGGCAGGACCCAGGATACCAGAGCCCAGAGCAATCACTGCAAACACTCCGAAACCCACGCACAGGAGGGACGCCCCACACAGGTGGATCTGGTGTCTCGATGCCAGGAGGCAGCGGCTCCGACCCAGCAGAGGCTGCGCACACAAGGGCCACCCTGAACCAGGGCTCCAACGCAGGGCCGGAGACAGGCCCCATTTCCTGCTGGAGGACACCACAGTCCACTCTGCACTGATCTCTCTGATTTCTCCACTACAGCGTAAATCAAATTACCCGAGACGCATTTCAGAGCCAATATTTTTCACGGATTTAATTGTAAGTGACACATACATAACGCCGGCAAAATTGGTTTACCGTGGGTAGTTCGCACCAGGCGCCATCTACTCCCCCTGGGCATGGGGCACATTGATATGCAAGCCGCTGGAGTCGGGAGTGCCCGCTCTCCCGGGAGCAGCGTGAAGAAACACTTTTCTATTGTACTACTCAGAACCTGGGCTCCATTAGGCGAGAATCGATTCTTTGATTCCCCTGACAACGTGAACAAAACTATTTCATTTCCAGACGCCGCCGCAAAGCAGACGAAAACGTGCACTTCCCGGTAATTTTTGGCAATTTTTTTTCCAGCGTGAACTCCTCACCACTTCAGGAGCCAAATGGGTTCTGCAAATTTGAGAGAATTCCTAGCGGGAAGGAGTGACGTGGAGAGGCCCACGGTTTGGCTCTCAACACCTGCCGGCCGCCCTTTCCGCCAGCGGCATTAATCCCAGAACCGGCTCACAACCAGGAGGGAGGGGAGGGTGCGGGCCTCCCCAGGGAGGGGATGGAGCAGCCCACAGTGCGGGCACCGGCCATCTAGCCTGCCCCACACTGCCCTGGTCCCAGCCCAGGCCATTGTCTGCCGAGAGCGAACCCTGTCATTACTTCGGGGAAATGACAGGGTCTTTGCAGGAGAAGGCACAGCAAGTCTCTCCCCTAAATGTTCAGATATTACAAAGCCCTACTGAATAGCTGCCTGGTAGGGAAAAAACACATTTTGCATTAAAAAGGGGCTTCCAGCTCTGGAGAGGTAGCCCAGGCAGCGAGGGGGAGGGGCGCTGCTCAGCACCCACCCAGACAGGGATGTCTTTTTAATACCACAACGTGATGAATTATCTTAAGTAGCACATTAATGTCAGAAATTGAACGTAATCTAACTTCTTTTCTGTGACAATATTAAACGCCTTTCAGGCGGCATTTCTGACTATGTGACATTAGTGCTAATAACACCCCGGAAGCCGGGGGGTGTGGAGGGTGGAGGGGCTGGAAGGCTGGTGACCCAGGGCTCCTTGTTGCTGGGGAAGCACTGAGCGCTCCGGGGCAGGGCGGGGGTGTGACTGCCATGGAGAGAAGGGAGAAGCTCGGCCAAGGCTGCCCCCAGGAGGAAGTGGGGCAGAAGCTGTCCCCTAAGAAACGCGGGGCCCTGGGAAAAGTGCTGCGGACTCCTGAAGGAGCTGCTGACTCCTCTGCCCCCTGCCCCAACCGGACGGCACAAACAGGCTGAGTGCCAGGCCCAGGCCAGAGCCAGGGCCCCGATCCCAGGCCGGGCAGGGAACTTGGATGCTGCCTGCCCACCACCGCCCACACCTGACCTCGGCGTCCTCCCCAGCTCTGCAGCCCACACGGCCGAGGCAGCGGCCGCCTGGCCCACAGCACCCACCTGCCCCGTCTCAAGGGGACTGTTGAGGGTGGGGAGGACCCAGGGTCAGGACTGGGTCACGCCAGGACTGGCCTGGAGAGGTTGGGGGGCTCAAGTCACTGAAATTAGCATTCCAGGGGCTGCAAGTACAACGCTCACTACATCACTGGGCGGGCAGCGGGCAGAGCCCCCCGACAGCTGCACCACTGAGGGCAGGGCCGGACACACAGTCACTTAAAGCCCTTCCCCACAGCCAGCACGTTCAGAACCCTCCCACTAGCCTGCCACCTCCCGAGCTCTAACAAAGCCCCAAGGTGTGGAGGCCCCTGCAGGACTACAGAGCTGTGAACGTCAAGCAGGCTGTCACCAGGACCGCAGGGGCGGGGGTTGCTCCTGGCACCCTAGACCCGGGGCAGCTAGGGCAGTGGGAGGGGCCTGTGGCAGCCCCAGACCCAGGGACAGGGGCCTTCTGTCAGGGGGTCTCCAACGTGGGCACAGAGTCCCCTCCAGACCCTGCCCCTGGGGAGCTGAACCCCTGGGAATCGTGGTCCAACTGAGTCCAGAAGGGCATGGAGCCTGATGGCCCACATGGGGCACAGAGCCTCCAAGGCCTCCTCTGGGCCTGGAGGCGCCAGGCAGTGCTTTCGGGGTGCTGGCGGGAGGGGGCTGGCTGCAGAGCAGGCAGAGGGGCGGGAAAAAGCCACAGGGGGCACACACAGAGCTGTGTGACTGGCTTCCCACCCTCCACGGGCCCATGAACGAGGCACTGCCAGCTCCCAGAAGGCGGCAGGGCCACCATCCGGCCAGGGGCAGGTATTTCTCCAAGACTTGGAGGGCACAACCAGCAAGCCACAGGCCCCAGGCTCAGAGCTCCAGGGGCAGCCAGGAGCCAGCCTGTCCTATCACTGATGGAGACCCTGTGCCATCCACAGGCTGCAGCCTTCCCATTTGGAGCGCGGCGCCAGAATCAACCTATCACACATCCCCCTCTCCCACAGCAGGGGCCCGCCTGCACACGGTGACTCTGGAGAGCAGAGAGCCCCCTCCTGCCCCCAGCCCCCTCAGGGCCGCGTCTCAGTGGAGCCTTCGTGAGGGGCTTCCCTGAATCAAACCCAATCCTTAGTCCCTGGGAGCCCCGTGACCTGGCTGTCCCACCCCACGATGAACCTAGCACATGCCCCTGGGACCCCTAGGACGCGCCACTCCCCGCCCATCCCCTCAGTCCCAGCCCAGCACAGGCTCCCAGGCGCCCTGCTGCCACCTGGGCCTCAGTCTCCCCATGGCACCCCACTGACCACTCTTATCCAACCCAGAGAAGGAAGTGGCAGCCCCTCCACTCCCACGCCCCTCCTGCATCTTCTCAGACGCCCCTGGCCTCCCCACCCAGGGCCCCGAACTCGGGGCTGCGTCTACCTTCCCGATGCTGCCAGGGTTGTCCTTGGTCTTGGAGGCAGCCCTGAGCAGGCAGGGGGGCGCCGGGGGCGGCCACAGCTGCAGGACCCCACTGAAGTCGGTGGGGTAGGTGGAGGCGCCGCGGGTGGCTGGAGGTGGTGGCGGGTGGGGCTTCTTCCGCTTGGAGGCCAAGCTGAGCTTCTGCACAGCCCTGGGGAGGAGAGGCAGAAGCAGGATCAGTGGTGGGTGACAGCAGCTGTTCCTGTCACCCGCCTGCGAGTCACCAGGCGGTCCCACCCGGGGACTTCATCAGCCACCATCCCAGGAAACACAGCCCAAAATGTGGCTGGGAGGCCTGCACTTCATTCCTGCAACTGGTTCAGGCTGGGGCCTCCGTGGCGTCCTTGCCCCAGGGGCTCTGCCCAGCATTCGGACCAAGCTTGTGACAGGGTCCAGACCCACACAGGCTGAGCGCCCCTCCGTGCACTCTGCACTGAATGCCATCCCCCACCACGGGCTGTGCCCTCATCCCCCACCACGGGCTGTGCCCTCATCCCCCACCTGCAGCTGCCGTGGGGGTTGGACAGTGAAAGCTGCTCCCACCCGATGCCCAGACTGTGGGCAGCCATGCACAGCTGTGACCCGGGCACGTCCACCTGGCCTGCCTGTGCCTCAGTTTCTACATCTCCAAAGTGGGATGAGGTGACAATGGAGGCCTCTGTGTGGCCCTAATGAACTGACACACTCAGGGCACCCAGCACAGTGCCCACATACAGGAGGGGCTCAATTAATGCTGCCATCAAGATGACCGCGCCCCAGGCCCCAGGTAAGGCTATCTCGCCCCTTGCCGTACGCCGAGGCCCTAGAGCCATCCTGGAGCCACTGCCCCGCTCTTGGGCCCCTGTGGCCCTTCGCCACTCAGGGCTGCTGGGAAGTGCCCCCGCTGCCACCCTGCCCCTCAGCCAGGGTGAGCGCCTCCCTACCCCACAGTCCACCCTGAGGCTCAGCCTTGCCCCAGCACCTCCAGGGCTGCGGGATTCCTGCACCCACAGTGCAGGACTCCCAGAAGGTGCGGTCTCCCGAACCCTCCAGACCACAGGACCTCCCAGGGAGAGGCTGACACTTGGGTTTAACACACCCTCCAGGGGAGGCCAGTGCATGCTTGGGAGCCACTGGGGCGGACTCCCAGGAGACCTCGACATGCACACCCTACAGAGACACACACAGACACCCAGAAACACACACATGCATACAAAAACACACAGAGCCACATGCATACAAAACACACAGAGCCACATGCATACAAAACACACAGAGACACATGCATACAGAAACACAGAGACACATGCATACAAAAACACAGATACACACAAGCATAGAGACACAGACACACACATGCATAGACACACACACATGCAGAGACACAGAGACACAGACACACACACGCATACAGAAACACACAAAGACACACACATACATAAACACAGACACACACATGCATAGAGACACAGAGACACAGAAACACAGACACACACAAGCCCATAGAAACACACACATGCATACAGAAACACAGAAACACAGAGACAGAGACACATAAAGACATATAGAGACACACATACAGAGAGACACAGGCACACAGACACTCTAGAGACACACACATACTCACACAGAGACAAGGATACGGAGAAACACAGAAAAATGCAGACACACACACAGAAATGCACACACACACACACACACAGACACGCACACATACAGACACACACACAGACATGCACACACACAGACACGCACACACACACAGAGGCACGCACACACACACAGACATACACAGATGTACAAACACAGACATACACACGCAGACACGCACACACACACCCACACACATACACATACAGATGCACAAACACAGACATAAACACGCACACACCCCACACACACACACACAGATGCACACATGCAGACATACACACGCAGACATACGCAGACACGCACAGACACGCAAATACACTCATACACATACACAGATGCACACACACACACGCAGACATACGCAGACACGCACAGACACGCAAATACACTCATACACATACACAGATGCACACACACATACACACACAGACATGCACACGTACACCCACATACACACAGATGCACACACACACACGCAGACATGCACACATACACCCACACACACAGCGATGCACACACACATACACATGCAGACACACACACACACATACACACACAGATGCACAAACACACAGACACACACGCAGACACACACATACACAGATGCGCACACACACATGCAGACACACACAGACATACACACACAGGTGCACAAACACACACACACACACATGCAGACACACACACACACAGAGTGCAGGCCCGCTGCGCCTGAGCCTTGGCTGCGCTAACCCTGCTGCTGGGGATGTGTCCCCAGGTCAGGTCACTGGGCCACACCCACTCATTCCCTGGCATGGCTTCTCTGTGGCCCACCCACCCCACCCCTGCAGGGCCCCACACCCTCCCAGCACATTTTCTGCTGCAGGCACCCAGAGCCCCTACCCCGGCTTGTGGACCCACCAACACAGGGACACCAGGACGCCGCAGGGGTGCACGAACACACACACTGGGTGTCCCAAAAGGAGTGCTCCCATGCGGGCCAGAGGCCAGGATGCCACCCGGCGAAGGGTGTGGTGAACGCTGCCCACTGGTGCTCTCCTGACCCACCTTGGGCTCCTCTGTCCCCTAACGTGCCCCACGCCGCCCACAGCCCTCAGTCTCTCAAGTCTATCTTGACTCCCTAAAACTGACCGCAGTGTGGAATGACCTGCACCCCAGAGCCGGACCCAGCCTCTCGCGGCCCCCACTGCGGCGGCTGCAGCGCCGGCGTTTTGCTTAACTTCTTTCATCTTGAATAGGAGCTGTCTTTTAAGAGACCCCAGGGACGGCGTTCCTCCTAGTGAGGTGTCATCATGGAAAATAAAAGTAATCTACGACACATGGTGGAGTCCTTAACAGGGCAGTGGCAGGCGGTGCCTGCAGCCACCCAGGCAAGACATGGAGCTTGGTGGGGGGGGGGGGGGGGGTGCCAGGAGTAAGAATCCCAGGAACCAAACCCAGGGCTACCCAGAAGCCCTGGTCGTTCCAGGTGTGGGAAGCCCGCCGCCGCGGGGACCTGGGTTCTTTGCCCACAGCTGGAGGTAGCAACGGCACCTGCGTCCTGGGGCCCAGGCCTGTGTGCCTGAGACCCCTGGATTTCACCTGGCATCGCCAGTATGTACCCCATACCGTGCCTAAGCCTCATCTCTGTAAACCTCACAACTGCCCTGCAAGGAAGAGGCCCTTGTCCCCTCCTCACCCAAAGATCACTCACACAGCAGATCAGGGACAGGGTGGAGGCCGACACAGTTGCCCGCGCTGTGTGTCTGTGCGCCTGTGCGTCTGTCCACAGGGCAAGAAGCCCGGGCAGAGGGGAACGCTGGGAAGTGCAGAGGACAGAGCCACAACCCAAACCTCAAAGTGAGCCCCCAGAGGGGCAGAGAGACTGGGCAGGGGCCCGGGCAAGGCCAGAGGCAGGCAGGCAGGGCTGCATCTGCGCGTGTAGGGGCCTGGGTGGGAGAAGGCTTGGATTTCACCATTGTCTGCTCTGGGGTTCTTCCTGCCCACCCACCACCCCAGCCTCAGCCTCCTGTTCCAGACCCCCCACCCCACAACCCTGGGTTACACCTCAGCTTCCAGCCAGCCGCCCACAAGGGAAGAAGCTGCAGCCCTGCTCTGGAAAACATCTACATCTAGCAGGCAGGACAGGGACAGGGCTGCCCCACCCCGCTGCCTGGTGCTGCCCCAAGGCTGGGACCCCAGGTTTCTCAGGGCATGGAGGGAGGAAGGGTAGGGCCCTGAGGTGCAGGTGGGAAGCCCCCCAGCCTGCCTGGACAGGCGGGGCTGAGGATGGTCCCCACAGTGGCCCCTATAAGGGACAGGGAGACTCCCTGCACCCCTTTACTCCTCTGGAAATGGATGTAGGGGGACACCCAGCACAGGCCCTCACTGGAGGGCGTTGGCTCGGCCTCAGGTGGACGGGGAGAGGTCACGCCCACCCAGAGCCAGCTCCTCAAACCTCCCCTGCAGCCCCTCCCTAGGCTGGGTGGGGTCAGGGTACCAGCTCTGACCCAAGGCTGTGGGAAGTAGGGCATCGGCACCCACACCCCCAAGCCTCCAGGGGACACGGAGCACCGGAGACTGCAGCAGCACTTGGAGAGGCCAGAGGGATACTGGGGCTGGAGCCTTAGGTATGCAGAGGCCAAAACCAGGCTGGTGCTTTGCTCCATCGGCCATGCGAAAGGCCACAAGGGCTCTGCCCTTCCAGTGACCCTCCCAGGAGCCGGCGCCTCCAGCACAGACCTCAGGTGTGCCTGGGCCACAGCAAGCACACCAGGGCCCAGGCCGCCTAGACAGAGGCTGGGACCCGGCGTCTTCTGCGGTTCCACCAGCCCTGGAAGTCTGGAAGGTTGTTTGCCGCACATCTCCACCCCACAATCTGACCTAACTTGAGGCGCCCCCTCCTCCTGGGGCCCATCGCCAACACGCTGCACCCCAGCCCTGGGCCCTCCCAGTGCCTGCTTTTACGGGGTTACCTCCCTGGTATGACTCAAAGGCCTGTCACTGCGTTAACGAGGCCCCAGAACGGGCATTCTCCTTTGATGAAATTCAGGTCCCCATGGAAACACCCGTCAGACACAGCAGCCCCACCTGGCTACCATGCCTGGGTTCAACAGCCCTTGAGGGCCGCCAGCACGAACTTACTTTCTGAGCAGTGGGGGCTGTCTCCCCCAGGCTACGGCAGACACCACCCACACCCAACACTGCCAGGGAGCAGCAGCCCTCAGTGCGCAAGTCTGAGGGGTTTGACTCTGAAGGGAAGACTCAGAAAAGCAGGAACTTCACCTGCATAAACAGCCCCCATCTTCACAAGCCACCTCCTCCAGGAAGCCTGCCCTGATGCCCTGAGATGGGCGTCCCCAGCCCCTGCGCCTCCTGCTTCTATAGAAACTACCCCCTGCCGTGAGACACCAGTTTACACAGCTGTGTCCCTCCCAGCAGGGGGTCTGGGGCAGATGTTCACAGAAGACCTCAGAATATGCGTGATTGAGGATGAACCAGAGAGCGGGCTCCTGAGTGGCCCCCAGAGCCACCGGGTGTCCTGCTGCAATCCCACAGCCTTGTCTGAGCTCACTGGCCCTGGCCATCGATTCACGCCAACAGAAAGGGAAATATTTCCCTTTTTACAGAGAAAAATCACCTCTTCCAAACAAGAGGGTAATTTCACAGGCAGTTGGTCTTGATGGCGAGGCCCTTAATTACCCCAAGGAGACACACGAGCCTGTTCTGTCGCGTGCAAGAATCAGTTATGGCCAACCCAGAGATTCCACACTGGGCCATGTGGGGCTGCTGGACTAAGCCCCACCCTCCCTACTCCACCTCACCCCAGGGACACCTGCCACCTGCCAGACCTGCCTCACCAAGGAACCAGGGCAGGCGTCGGGGGACCCCAGCTGGGTCCTGCAGACCTGCGAAGGGGACCCTGGACCCCAGCTGGAGGCAGCTGGGGCCTGAGGCCAGGAACTGAGGCATCAGCCTCTCCAACTCCCAGCCCTGCTGTGGCCTGCACTTCCTGTGTCCTGGATTTTCAGCCACAGGCCAGAAGACAGGTGGGGGGGCATCTCCCCAGACAGTGCCTTCCATGTGGGTCCCCAGCTAAGCCTCTGGGGAGTGCACCGCCCCCGCTAGGCGCTGTACTTCTGCTGGGTGCCAGCCTGACCATCCATGGGCCTGGGCATCCAGGCAGACACCGGGGGGCTCTGCTGAGGCCACAATGGGGTGGGGAGTGGGGGGTTTGGGTACCTGCGTGTGCCATGAGGTGCCCCCCACCAGAGGGAAGCAAACTCCTTTAGCAGTTTTTTCGAAGACATTTGATTTGGGGTCTTGGAGGGGACCCCCGTACCAGCATGGCAGCGAGCAGGTGAGAGTGTGATGGTGGAAGTACCTCAGAGGAGGCACTGCAGAGGCTCCCAGTGCCAGCACAAACCAGTGGGGCCGCAGACAGTATCATCAGAGTTGCCAGAGCCTTCGGGGGTCACCGTAGCCTTCGGAAAACTCCTAACCCTGGGGGCCACCCGGTCCACACACCCCACCTTTCTGAACACTTACTGGGCCAGCATGCCAAGCTCTATCACAGCTGCGCGGCCTCAGTCCCTGCAGCTCCCCCAGGCCCCACCCACGGGGTAAGGGCACGGGGCTCAGCCCCTGCTCTATCTATGCCCCTGTTAGCATTAACGAAACCCAGGCACCCGGGCACCCATGGGATCACTGCACATCCCAGCTTCCCGGTGTGGACATGAGGAGTCCAGAGGCCATTGGAAGGATCGGGGGCAGCCTGAGGCTGGTGTCCTAGCCAGGGTTGGGGCGCTTGTGGGCAGCAGCAGAGTTGAGACTCCCTAGGCCCACAAGATTCAAAAACCCAAACTCCTGACCTCTACCCCATTCTGTCCCCACTTGGCAATGCTGCCTGCCAGACTCCTACTTAACCCTCAAAGCCCGCTCCCTGAGAGACCACTCTGCCCCGGCTGCTGCACGGGTCCCATGCTGCCATCTAAGGCTGCCTCCACAGAGGTGCCCCTCGTCCCTCCAGACTGGAAACTTCCCAAGGGCAGAGCAGGGGCTGGAGTCAGTGCCACCCCCTCCCGGGTCTTCCGCAAGGGTGGAGGTGGGAACACAGAAGGTATCCTCAGCACGTGCCCAAGAACCCTGGGGTGGGGGCTGAAGCTCCACTGTCTCCTAGCGGACTCATCCCCACTCAGAGCCACGCCCACATCCACAAAACCCAGGAGCAGACACTCCCTCTGATCTCACCCCGAGGGCTCAGGGTACTGCAGTCCCACTGGAGTCACCCAGTTGTGGGTCACCCACCACTGACCCCAGCCCACGTCAGGCACCCACCGACGGGGCCCACCTGCCAGGACGTCCGCCGCCACAACCTGACCCACGGCCTGCCACCTGCAGTGGCCTGGCAGGAGCCGCTGAGACCCAGGGTGCCTAACAGGCTGGAAGTAATGGCGGCGGCAGCACCCCCCGCCTCGGGAGACCCGCCTCTGGGTCCCCAGCCTGATGCGCTGGTTTCTATGGTAACTTCCCAAGGTCAGCAGGCAGCGAGGCTGGGGAGCGGCACCAGCCTCAGTTCCCAAACAAAAGGCAGCCAGGGCCGCTCTGCTGGACTCCAGGACACCAACGAGCCAGGCTGGGGGCCGACACCCTACCCCTACTTCCTAGGGTCAGGAACTCTCCTTGGGCACCAGGGGGCTTAGCATCAAGGATGGGGGGAGCTCTGAGCACTGCAGCTTCCTTTTCTGGAAGTCTCCACGTTTCAAATCCTCCTGCCAAACAGGACCCAAAGGAGCATGGCCACAGGCCCGTGCCCAGTCCGGCCGCACAGGCCCTTTAATTCAGGACTAGGCGGGTTGTGACGGGGTGAGCTGGCACACACACGGGGGACCCCAGAGCAAGCTGGGCAGGACCCCCATCTGCTCCCACCAGGGTCCCCACCCGCCATGCTCTCGGCGCCTAATTGGGGTGGCGCTGAGGCCACACTCGTCACGTGCGCGACCTGGCTGGGCTCCAATGCGGTGGTGTGCTCATCAGCCCTCAGCCCGGCGCACGGCGTGCGACAATGCCCTAATCATATGCCCCGTCACTCTGCAATCAGACCGCACAGTCCCCAGGGCCGGCGCTGATAAGACGCCCTCGTCTCTGGCCGTCGGGTGTGATGCATGTTCAAGCTTATCAGCACCCGCGCGGGGCTGCTAATGGGACAGTGACCCGCGGCTGGGCCTGCCATTACCAGGCATTATGGCAATTACATCCTGTGATCCGCATCCTTACACCCAAGGATAAGAGAGGGCTCTGCCACGGCTCCCCAGGACCAAACGCCCCGCCGGGAAGGGCCCAGTGGAAGCTCCACGCCATGCCCCTCCATGCCGACTCCCCCTCCCCACCTCTGCTCCCCTGTTCCCTCTGCCTGGCCCACCACATCCACAACAGCAGTCGGTCGAGGACCTGGTGCCTGTGGGGCCTCAGGCTTGGCATTCTGGCAGTGGTGGGGGTCAGCAGAGGGGGAGCACAGAGAAACCAGGCACCTGAGCTCACGGCCTGGGAAAGGAACCAAGTGATGTCAGACACAGTCCCCCAATGGGGGATGCCCTGGTGGAGCCGGACCTGCCAACTAAAAGCCCGACTGGCACTGTGGGCACCCACTCAAGCCCCTGCTGCCCCTCCCCTCGTGCTGCCCTGAAGACCGGCCTTGTCATCTCTGTGGCCCCAGCCTGCACCTGCCCCGAGCAGCCCCCAGTGTCCACAGCTGAGCTGCCCCACTCTGGGCCAGCCACATTCTCCGGGCTTCACACACATTTTCTTGCTGCAGTCACAGCGACTCTATGAGGAAGAGCCCAGCTGATGGGAGGAAACCCAGGCACAGAGAGATTAGGTGATTTGCCCAAGATTGCACAGCTCAGAAAAGGCAGGGACCAGGCTCCAACTCAGGCAGGGTCCTGGCCACAAAGCCCCTCCTTGGCAGTGCTCCCCCAAGGGTGAGATGCCCCCAACATTTCTCTTGACACCCACAGGACAAGTGCTGTCCTGGCATGGGGCCCAAGAGGCCGGCAGGCTGCGAGCAGCTCAGCAGTTGCATTCTGTGCAGCTCCCCATCCACTCATCTTGGCAGCAAGCACGCCCGACGTCCCCCAGGAACGGCCCACAGGTCCCCAGGGGCTCAGAGCCGGGGCCATGGGGCCCCGCCCATGAGGCTACCCAGGAAACCCCAGGACATACCTTATGAAGAAGGAGGCTGCAGCTGAGGGGCCTGTGGAGCCCCCCACCGAGCCCGGGGTGGGGGTGACCAGAGCAGATGTGCAGGCCCCACCACGGCCCCAGGCCTTCGACAAACCATCAGGGCCCGCCACGGGGGGGCCTTCTCGGACCGTGTCTGCCACCGCCACGGCCGCCACCGCTGCCTCGGCCTGGAGGGAAGGAGAGAGTGCGTATGAGGAACCCAAGGGCAGAGATACCACCGCCCTGGCACCTGGAGTGGAAGAGACAGGCCTGGGTACCCCAGAGCCCAGCACATTCCTGGAGGCTCTGCACCCCCAGGGCCCAGCCTGTGAAGCCGGGAAGGCCCCAGAAATCAGAGCTGGGAGACAGGGCCAGTGCGGAAGGCCTGCCTGGGCCCTGAGGTCACAGCCCCGGCTCGGGGTGTGTGGGTGCTCTGCCCCAGCAGGACTCCTTGGAGGCAGAGAGGGAGGCAGACGGTGGCCCAGGAGCCAGACTTTCTGCCTCTCCCCCATCAAGCTCCAGAATCGCAGTGACCACACTGGTCAAGACCAATGGACACAGACCCCCCACCCTCTCACCCCTGAGCCACCCGGGAGCACCCAGCGGCATAATTCGAGAAGAAACCACAATAACTATTTGGCAGGAGCACTAATTGCCCCACGTATGGTGATGTATGGCGCTCCCTCATCTGAAATACTACCCTGGCATTTCCAACTCATTAGCTCAAATAAATCCCAGAAAGGGAGGCCGCCTCATAATGAAGCACAAACGTAATTAAACGTCCGGGACAGCCCAGCAAACATGAGCTCCACCTCCACACGTACCGTTCCCAGACACGTGGGACCCTCAGGCCAAACCTGGCCCTGGGCTGCGTGGGGGGATGCAACCTCAGGCAGGGCAGGGAA
Source organism: Macaca thibetana thibetana (assembly GCF_024542745.1). Classification (NCBI taxonomy): domain Eukaryota; kingdom Metazoa; phylum Chordata; class Mammalia; order Primates; family Cercopithecidae; genus Macaca; species Macaca thibetana. The sequence goes on from NC_065584.1 coordinate 3,300,534, forward strand.
GGCAGCCTGCTTCAGCCTGGCCACCCCTCGCCCCGGCCGCCCGCCCCAAGGGCCCACTGCCCCAAGCTCTCCAAGGACCCCCTTAAGCACCATGGCCTGGTCAGGTCACAGTCACCCGGGTGCCAACCGTCATTCGGCCCCAAGTGTCCAATCAATAACCACTGCCCGAGGTGTCCTTTGTACCCAGGCTGGCAGAGGACTGGGGTCCCCATGCTGAGGGGACGTGGGCTGGTCTAGAGGGCCCAGCATCCTCAGGGTGTCCCAAGTGGCACAGGTCAGAGGCCAGGCATGGCACATCAGCAGAACAAGTCACTCCAGGACCTGGGAGGGACACTCCAGACAGAGGCCCTGTCGTCCCAGACAGTCTCCTTCCTCACTACCATGGAGGGGCTCACTCTGCCCAACCCATGGCCGGCACCAGCTTCCAGGCCCCTCCCGGGACCTGCAACAGAACCAAGTCTGCGAAAGGAAGTTTACAGAGAGCCCCAAGACTTAGGCTGGATGGAAGCTGGGTGCCCTCCCAGGCCCTAGGCACCAGCCACTCCTCCGGGGCTTCCAGAAGGACTGCCCAGTAGCAGAAAAGGGCGAACCTGGGACCTGGAACAGCTCACTAGACACTGTGCCAGCACACCACACCCCACTACCAGCCTGCCGGCCAGGAACTCCTATACATCCCTCTGAACCCAGCCCGGCCAGCCCTCTCCTTCTCCAAGCCACCCCCTCCCCTCAAATGTGAATTCTATGTCATCACTTAATGTATGTGTTCCTTATCAAAGGCCTAAACTCCCTTGCTAAGCAGACAGGAAACAGTTATCTTTAAAGTTACAGTGTTAACAGCAGGTCCTGAGTCCCCCAAGCAGAGCTGGGTCTGGTTGAGCACACCTGGGCATGGCAGTCAGCACCCAGGGCCAGTTCTCCTGGGGGCCAGGGTCGGGGTCGTACCACCCACAGCTAGCGCGGCACCCACAGGTGGCTGGTCGCGATGGCACCACCGTGGGGCCACATTTGGCATCCTGGGCCAGGCCCAATCACAGTGTCCAGTGAGGCACCAGGATACCCTGCCTCCCCCACTGGACAGGGGCACTGAGGCTGGAGGGGCCACAACAGGGACAGAGCTGCTACACCACAGCCCACCCGGCTCCTCCGCCCTCTTCCCACAGGGCCCGAGCCCTCCCCCATCTCAAGCCGGCCTCTCCACCTCCGGCCAGAAGGCTCCGGCCCCGCCCAGCAACGGTGCAGGCCTGCGGCCAGCTGGGCCTCCCCACACTGACCTGTCTCAGGAGTCCGGCACGCGCCTCGGCTCCACCGTCCCACGCGCTGCCGGGACACCGCCCCATCCGCCGGGACGGCCACTGCCAATTCCTGCCGGAAGCAGAGCCCGGGCATGCCAAAAGAAGCCGTCTGGCAAAGCGAGAGCCGGGGGCGGGGGAGGACGGCGAGAGGGAAGACCACAACACGGGGGCAGAAGAGAGGGGGGGCGGGCGGCCAAACAGAACGTGTGATGGAGGCGCCACAGCAGCAGCGGAAGGAAAGGCAGGAGAGAGGGGAGCGTCAGGCCGAGGGGCGCAGAGCCAAGGGCCCCAAGCATAGCCGCACGGGACCCACCCCAGTGGGAGCTTCCTAACCACAGCAGGCACCAGGCGGCCAGCAGAGAGCACCTGCGACCTCGGGAACACCAGGGTTCCATGGAACACAGTTTAGGAAACGCCACGCTAACCCTCTTCTCAGGAGCCCTCCAAGCCTAAACGCATCTGTAAGGTTCTGGCCCGCGAAAGACACCAGCCCCCCAGATAAATGCTTCACTGGGTGCTATTCTGTGCTGAAAAGTCGGGGGAGAAAGGGAGGAGGAGGGGCTGAGGAGCGGCCAAGGAGGCTCAGAGCTGAACTCTCCGTTGCCAGTGTCACCCCTGCACAGGTGTGGATGTGTGCCACCCTGTAGAGCCCCACGGGGCGGATTCACCCACCCACGAGAAGCTCCAGCCTCGTCACTCAAAGGGCCTTAGGGCCTGGACAGCCCTGAGTTGAAAGGTCTGGCCCTGCCTGGCCTGTCTCAGCTGTGAGGACCATGGGACACCCTCCAGAGCCCCTGCAGTCCGGCACAGGGGTGGCAGGAGCCCCCAAGCTGGTGCCACCCAACCTCCATGTACGGAGGCACCCCAGCTCCTCTGGGCCACCGCCAACACTTCCAGCACCCCACACTGCCCACCGGGCCGCCCCTCTGTGGGCGTCCACTGTGCCGCTTGCAGCCCACTGTGGGCCCTGAAGGTCACAGCCTCGGTCTCGCAGCTTGGTTCACAGTGTGAAACGCGCCACGGTTCGCAGCGTGTCCCGGACCCTGACAGCCTCTGGTGGTGCAGACAGGGCACTGGGGTGGCCCCCATGACCACTGTCCAGAGCTCTCAGGCCAGGAGGGGTGGGGGACAGGCACAGGGACAGGCACAGGGCCTGGCCCAACAGCCAGGAAAGAACCGCCGGACAGCCCTGCCAGGCGGCTCCATAGCCCAGGAGTCTCTGGATGCTCAAGATGTGGGATGTTCCAGGCCCCACCTGTGGCTGCAGGGGGTCCTGGGAGCCCTGGACCACCCACCACCCCTCTAAGGATCAGCCTCTTCTGGCCAGACCCAGCCACATTCAGCATCCCCTGCCAAGCCTCGGCCGAGGCCAAAGTGCCATGGCTGGGCCCCGCCCCCCTCTCCACATCGTGTAACAGAGAGGGCTACAGCACCCCTGTCCCACCCGCTCGCCCCAGATCAATGTTCGCCTTGGAACAATCTCACTCGGCCCAGGGGTGGCTGACGGTCTGTGGTGGAGATTTGCAGCGCATCTCTCCACAAGTATTTAACTCTAGAGTCTAACAGGCAACATTAACATTCCAGGGCCACGCTAATGATCGATGCCCTGGTTCAGGGGAAATTACCTCATCTGAATCCTAAAATTCTATTTATGGTTCTAATAATCTCCCTATTGATTGCCCAGACTGTTGTCTAATTATAAATCCATTCCCACCCACCCTGGCCACGATCAATGTGCACATAACACAGAGAGGGTGCCTAAATGCCTGCCGTTCACAGTGCGCCATCCACCAGCAGGGCTGCCCAGCAAGGGGTCTGCAATCTTCTCCACCCCCACCCGCTGGGACCCTCAGCAACAGACAGGGTGCAGTGAGGCCGAGTGGCCCAGGGAGACAAGAGCAGGAGACGGAGGCACCTGTGCCCACCATCCTGGGTTTCAGGCCCAGTCCCTGATTCTTCCACACACGCCCAGCTCAATGCCACCTCCTCCAGGATGCTGCCCAGCTTACCTGCTGCAGCCCCCAGCACCGTCCCCGCCTACCCCTCCCAGGATGCCCAGCCCTGGGGCCAGGAGGCACCTCATGGCAAGGGTAGGGCTCCCTCCTCTTGGCCTCACCAGGGAGTTCATAGGTGAAAGGGTGTGGGTCCCGAGGCCACCGGGGAATCACCACACCAGCTGGGACTCAGGGGGTGTCCAGAAGTTCCTCCCATGGGCCTCTGTGCACCTCGACCCCTAGGGCAGCCCAGCAGCCAGTGCCAAGGCAGCTAGAGCCAAGGCCAGCCCCCAGCTGGGGCAGGATCTTGATGTCCAGACAGGCCACCTCACCAGTCACAGGGAGGCCGAAAGCCCAGAAGGCAAGGGCAGGGTCTGGCTGGCCTCAGGATCAGCGGCCAATGTTGCCCCAGAGACTACAGGGTCTCTGCACCTCTGTCTGCCCTTGGAAATGCCACCAGGCCTGGAGACCAAGGGAGAAGGACAAGCCTGTGCTGGTCACTCTGCGGTGACTGGACAGTGTGCCAGGCAGAAACAGGGCTCTTCACAGCCACCCACACGTCCCTCTGCCCCCCGGGTGCCACAGGGGCGGGCGATGCAGGGGAGCCCACACGTCCCTCCGCCCACGGGGTGCCACAGGGGCGGGCGATGCAGGGGGGCCCACACGTCCCTCCGCCCCCGGGGTGCCACACGGGCGGGCGATGCAGGGAGGCTTCTCCACGCAGCCACACACACCGACGTCCATGGATGCCTCGCACCCCCAGGCCTCCGCACGGGCCCTCGCTCTGCCGCAAGGGCCCTCCTACTCCATCTGCCTGGTGAGCCCTGATCTACGTACGGTGCACTGTGCATCGTCAAGCCCTGTGTTGGGCGCTGGTGAGCCCTGATCTACGTACGGTGCACTGTGCATCGCCAAGCCCTGTGTTGGGCGCTGGTGAGCCCTCAGCCCCAGTCTCAAAAGACAGCCAGGGAGGGGCACGTGCTCCCAAAGAAGGTCAGGCAGGGACCTGAGAGCAGCTGCTGTGCATCATGGAGGGTGCATCTGATGTGGGGCCCCAGGAGTGTCTGGGGAAGCCCCATGCCCGCAGTCCCTCCCTTCAGGGAAGCCTTACTGCAGGGCACTCAGCGTGGACAGAAACCCCCGAAGGAAGCCCAGTTCTGAGGGAGGAGGCCAGCAGCCCCCATCCGCTGAGAAAGGCACTCACCAGGCACGCCGGCGGGAGGAAGCTGTTGACCCGCGAGACGCTCCACATGCCCTCCAGGCACTGCTGAGCCTGGATGGTGACCGTGCTCAGCGCCCCTCCAAGACCCGCAGGTGCCACAGACACCTGGACACTGGGCCCGGGGGGCCAGGCCAGCCCCTTGGTCCTGTCTGGCCCTGCTCGGCCTGGCTGCCTCCCTGCAGGACCTGCTGGTCCTGGCGTGTCCCTCGAGCTGGTCGTGGTGCTGGGGGGTGCGACGTTCGGGCCTCCGTGGGGGGCGTCGAGGTCCTCGTGGCTGGCAGGGGCCTGCAGCAGGTGCATGGCCTCCCGTGTGAGCTGCTGCAGGTGTGTGGCGCAGACGTCACAGCGGCGCTCGGCCTCTGGGCGACAGGCTGGCAGGGCCCCAGGTGCTGGGAGCTTGTCAAGAAGCAGGGCGGAGAGGCAAGGATCCTGAGGACAGCAAGGGACAAAGGGAGGCTCAGCGCCTGGGGAGGGAGGGCCGGCACCCAGAGCCCACCAGCACTCTCGCCCTCCATGAAGCCTCGAGCCCCCGCCTGGCCACCACACCATCCGTAACAGATTAATAAGCCCCAACAGTTTCATCCACACGAGCCCAGCAGGAAAATAATTATCGGGCTTCACCGTGAGGCTCGCAGTGTCCTTGTTAACTGCCCACCTTCCCCAGCCGTCATTAACCACCCCGGCCTGCGGCTAACAAGGAAGGTCTGTGGCTCCTGGACAACCAGACCACTGTCAGCTAAGGCCGCCTGGCCGGGGACACGCAGGACACTGGCGAGAAGCAGGGCCCCTTAAAAGCAACGTCTCTTCCAGAGCCACGAGGGCCTCCCTCACTCACACTCACTCAAGGCGGAGCGGGGGGGCAGGAGACCCTCCCCCTTCCTCTCCAGGTCTCCAGCCCCAGTGGGGCAGGTGGAAAATCAAACCAGTGCTGCTGTAACGGTGTCAACAGAAGCCAAGGCCACCCGCGGAGACACTCCTAGAGGGCACATGAGCTCAGTGCAGGGGCGCAAGGGCCGCAGGATTGGGTACAACCCAGGGCCCCGCCCCCCGCCACACACTCCAGCTGCCCCCAGGGCCTGAGCTGTGCACTGGGCTGCACCCTGTTTGGTGACTGTCCCCTTCCCTGAACTGGTGGGACACACAGGTTTCTCCGGCCATGAGACTGGGTTTTAGAAACGGCTAAAAGCAAGACCCAGGAGAACCCAGAGGATGCTCCTCACCCAGCCTCAAATTCAGGGAGGGCTTCCTGGAGGCAGTGACGTCTTCCAGAAGGAGGAGGAGGAGCAAGAAGGAGACAAGCCACAGAGCAAAGCTCACCGGGAGAGAATTGACCAAGAGGCTCACTCCTCCCGGGGCCCACCCGTGTCCCTCGCCACCCCACCAGGCTCTGGCCTTGCCCCTCCCTGGGACCGCTCTGCAACAGTCAGGGCCAGAGCCAGGACCAGTGTCTGTCCTGCTCTCTGTGGAGGGGGCCAGGCCCTCTGCGTCTGCACCCCCTCCCCAAGGGGTGTTCCAGCTGTAGGGCACCCAGCCTGGGCAGCCCCCCGGAGAGCACCAGCCCAGCCCTGCTATGGCTGTGACCACCCAGGGCTTTCCGAACACCACCCGACAGGGGTCCTCCACCAGCCCCCAACTTCCCCACCACCCGCAACCTAGGCCTCCCCACCCCACCTGGCCCCAGGCAGTCCCTGGCTCAATGGCTGGCCACATTGCCCCAAGGGATTCCAGGCAAGACGAGACTCCAATGCAGCCACTCTTGGCCACAGAAGGCACTGCGGCCTTCTCAAATGTGCCCATTTCTCAGATGAGGGAGCTGAGGCCCATCATACCGGGGAAAGGGTGTCTCATTCACCCCACCCACATTCCTTGAGCCTGTCCTTGGCTGGCTGGGCGCTTGCGTCCACAGACGCCTTGGAGGTTCACCGTGGTGACAGTTGTGGTCCAGGGTGGCCGGTGTCAGCCAAGCATGTGCGGCAATCATGCTCCCCCAGGACCACCTCACACTCCCCACAGTCCCAGGCAGACCAGGTCGCATGAAAGGGCGACCCCCACCAGGCCCAGATGCCTGATTTATGGGCCACTCCAGAGGCCTGGATTTCCTCCAGCCAGGGGCCTGCAGAGCCTCTGAAGTGCCTGGCGCGTCTGGTCCCGATTAGCCAATGCCCCTCCCTCCTGCTGCTTCGGGGATTCGCTGAGGTCAGCCACAAGGAGCCCTGCAGAGGAGGAGGAGGAGGAGGGGGAGGGGGCGGGGAGGGCCCTACCAGAGCAGACTGCAGGAGCCCCGCTTAGCTCTGCTGACGCAGCCAGCGGGCACACAGGTCTACATGTGGGACCCAGAACCAGCCCCTGGCCTCAGTCCCAGCCACAAGCTGAGGGCAGACAGGGCCTGTTTTCCAGTCGGGCTCAGATTATGCTGATTTTCCACTCAGCAGGAGGCTGCCCTGGTGGCCGGAGTGAAGGGGAAGGAAGTCCCCGCCTGCTGGAGCCATTAACCCAACCTGACAAGCGGCCTGGCCCTCAGCCCGGCCCCCAGCCCCCCGTTCTGGAGCTTCTCCACAGGCCAGGCGGCCTCTGCCCATCCAGCGACCTCAGCCTTGGGAAGCCCACCCTGCCCTTCCCTCCCGGGCTGCACGGCAGGAGGCAGGAAGCAGAGCGAGGGCAGGGGAGGGAGGAAGCCCCGACCGACCTGAGAATGCACCGCCCACCACGGGCTGGCCAGGCAGAGGGGCGGCAGGGAAAAGGGGACAGGAAGCCAGAGCGGCCCCCGCCCAGTGCCCCCCGCCCAAGCCCCCACCCGGCTTCGCCATCAGGAATTCAGACAGCAGCTGCCAGGGAGGCCCCAGACCTATCCAGGCCTCAGAGCTCCGGGCATCCAAGTCCCAGGTGTTTGGGGGCCTGTGCTGGAGGGGGGCCCATCAAGCTGAAGCCCCCACTGGGGAGAAGCCGAGGCTGCCGGTCACCTGCTCAGCAACAGCGGCGGCCCTGGCATCTGGGCCAGGGTACCTTCCCCCAGCAGCCAGGTGCCAGGCAGCATCCTGGAGGCCGGGCCCCACGGCGAAAGCCCTGAGTGGGCCACGCATCCCTCCCCAGGACGGGCCACCAGGTCCTCCTCTCAGGGACTCTCACCACCCAACCCTGACCCAGCGGGCTCCATGGGGGGCACTGAGAGGCCCACCCAAGGCCCCAGGAATTCAAGCCCCTGAACAGGCACAGGGCAGGGGCCATCTCTCCAACCCTAGTCACTCACGCAAGACCGGCCTAGCGCAAGACAGCAAGACGCTGAATGGGACCGGGCGCCATCACCCCCACCACTGAGCCATCACACCAGCCAGGCTGCACCAGGCTGGCACAGCACAGGGGCCAGGGCACAGGCTGCTCGAGCAGAAACAGAACCACAGGGCTGCTTGCCGTGGCCACTCAGAGCCACACAGCCCAGCCCAGGGGACCCGAGACCTCCCATTTGCGAGACCAGCCTGGGGCCCAGCACACTGTCCGGCTAAGACAGGAGGAGAAGTCAGCGCCCCACCCAGCAAACTGGGCCAGCACTCAGGGCTCCAGGGAGGGGCTCAGGGAGGCCACTGCTGACACAGGTGGCTCCCAGAGATGGGCATCTTGGGCCCCAGAAGGCGAAGGCGAGGGTCTCCCACACCACTGACTGCTCCCCGCACAGCAGACTCCAGACGCAGCCCTCAGAGAGACAAAGGCCGCCCAGCCCTGCAGCCCTGCCCCTCCCCCTCCCCGCCCGCACAGCCCCCGCCGCCAACAACAACAAATCCTGCGCTGTGGCCACTTCCTGCACCTTCCGACCTCTGCACAGGCCGGGCAGTGGGGCCAGGCCTCCTCTCCCAGCCATCCCGGCAGCTCAAGAGGTCCTCTGGCCCAAGCCCCCAACGGGTTACTGCCCCAATTTCAGGAATCTGAACTCCTAAAAGCCCCAGACAGCAGGACTGCCTGTCACCCAGGCCTCCACAGCCTTGGTGCCTTGAGGCACAGCCTTGGTGCCTTGAGGAAGACAGTAATTACTCCACTGCAAAATATGACTTTTAATTTTCTCTTTATGGTCTAATTAAACAGATACTTTACTTGCATTTGGAAAATGTTTTTCTTCATTTGATTCAATTTAGCATCAAGCACAGCCTACCCATCAGGCGCCTGGGTTTTAGGGAGCCTCCCCGCTACTTACAAATCATAACTTTGTTCTTTATTTTGTTTCTGGGGTCTCTGAGTTGCTTTAAGTAATCTTTCCATTTTCTCCTGCATGTGAGGCCTGAGGGACTTCACCGGGGACTCCCCGTTCCCCGTCACTGAAGGAGAGAAGTCTCCCAGCTCCAGCCAGCCAAGCCACTGCCCATGGGGAAGAACAGCTGATCAAACCTCCCCGCCAGGCAAGGCCACCCTGGGACAGCGAGCGGGGGGGCGGTCCTGCTCCCAGTTCGGAGACCATGCCATCGGACCCCAGGACCTCAGCCATACGAGGCCCTCTCTGAGTCCCCATCACCTGTCTCCACAAAGGGAGCTCTGGCACTCGCTGGGAAGGCAACTGGGCCCCAAAGCCCCTCCCCGATCCACGCAGTGAGGCGTGCATGTGTGGGCAGCCCGCGTAAGAACCCCACGGGTCATGACCTCTAGATCTTGCCCTCCCTTTCCTTCCCAAACAAAGCGTGCTGGGCTGCAACCCCGAGCCGCCACTGTTTCCGGAGCTGACAACAGGTCCAGGAAGGGACCCCCGGCCAGGCGGCAGCCCTTCTGTCCAGGGCATTTCCACATCTGGTGCAGCCCATCAGGGCGGGGGGCAAGGAGCCGGCTCGGTGCTCCGATCTGGAAACTGGCTGGCCACACCTGGCTGCCCCAGTGCCCCTCCTGCCCAGCTGGGCACCTCTCTAAAGGCCCAGACCCTCCCAGGTCTGCCAGCCAGGACTTCAGGGACCATTCCCATCCTATGGGTCTGCAGTTCTGAAGGCCTCCTATCCCCTTCCTCTTCTGCTGGGAGGGGAGGGAGCAGGGACACAGCCCAGTCCACCCAGCACTGGCCGGCACGCCATCCCCAAGGGCCTGTACCAGGCGCCAGCCCAGCTGGGCAACCCGGGGCACAGACAAGCTCATTGAGACCCTCGTCCCCTCAATGGCCTCCCCTGTCTTCCACCGCATGCCATGCTGGGGTCTGGAGCTATGAGTGGTTAAAGGCCAGATCGGCAAGGATGGCCCCGGCGAGGTGGGGTGGCAGAGGGGCAGGCTCATCAGGACCCCCAGTGCTCAGAGGCATGCTCAGTACACTGCAGGGGCTTGGGGGTCACCTGCACACTCAATCCAACTCTGTACAGGCTGTAGTCACCGGGCAAGGCAAGGGGCCCCGTGGACTCAGTTTCGAATCAAGCCCCTGCCCCCCAGCGGCCCCAGGCATCCCTGGACAGAAACTCAGAAGCCTCTGCATGTGAGAGGCCACAGGACTGCGCACACCACCAACTCCTCCTACAAGGCTGCCAAGAGTGCCCAGGATCCCAGAGCTGGAGCGCAGCTCCACTCCAAACACAGCCCCCAGAGCGCCCACCTCCTGTCACCTAGCCTGCCCCGTGACGGTCTTCACGTGAGCTCCAGCCAGGCCCATCTGGGGGCTTTTCACAGGCCCACCCCTTGGAGACCCCCGCGCCGTCTCCTGGGTTTAACTCTGAGATCAAACACTGCCGCCCCAGGAGCCGTCCAGACGCCAGGACCGCACCTTCCCGGGGCCTTTCCCGTGGTCACAGCACTTTGCTTATGGAAACACAGTGGCGAAGGACAAGTCAGGGAGAGCCTGACTCTGTAGCTGCGAGTGAAGTCACTCACACCCCACGTCCCCACTTCTTCCCCAGCGGGCAAAGAGGGTCTGTGGTGGTTGCCGCCCCTGCATCCCTGCTGCCCGGCTCCTCAGGCCCGAGCCCTCCGTGCCCTTCACACCACACAGTAGGCACAGGGATGAGTTCAGACCTCCCGGCCTCCGCCCTCAGGTCCCTCTCCTCACAGGCCTCTGGGGCATCTACAGAGGGCAGGAACCCCATGCCCCACAAGGTACAGCCCTTCCCACAACACCAAACACAGCCAGGAAGTTGGGCAGGACCAGGACAAGTCTTCTCCCAATCACCCAGCAGGCAGGCTGGGCCCCTGGCACCATCCCAACACCCAGACACACCCCTGCCAGGCACCCCAGGCCTCCCTGCACAGCCTTAGGGGCCACCCACCCCCAAAAACAACCACCTTGTTCACTGGTTGCCATGAGTCTGTGACCCCTTAATCGACTGAGGCTCAGAGAGACTGAGACACCTCCCTCAGGCCACAGCACCAGGGCCACAGAGCTGTGGTTCCAACTCAGACCTGGGTGACCACAAGGCCCAGAGATGCACCCTTGCCACTGCCTTGCTGGCCCCTCTTGGGGAGCCTCTGGGTTGAAGGGGGGGCCCCAGCCCCACCCTCAGGAGAAAAAGATAGAAAGCCAGGCGTGGAAAATAAAGCTTGGAGCCAGGTCGCCTGACACTTCTTCCTGGTGAAGGCAAATGTTGGGAGGTGGGGGAGAGAAAGCCCCAGGGATGAGGGAAGGAGAGGCCTTTCAGCCTTGCTCAGGGGAGCCCCCACAGGCTAGGTCAGGCGGCTGGAGGACGAGGGCTTTGTGGAGGTCATGTTGGTGGCAGGGGTGAGGGTCCTGGAGGCCGCTGGGAGGCAGAGCCGGGCGGCAGAGCCGGGAGGCAGAGCCGGGCCACAGCCATGAACTGCAGCTATGAGCTGGGGAGGGAAGATGGGGACAGGACATTTAGAAAGAGCTCCCTGAGGGCACTGGGCGAGGGCCAGCACGTGGCACGCTCCACCAGAAACAGAGGCCAAAGCTCAGGCAGCACCCATCACATGGGGTCAGACGCCAGCGCAGGAGGGATGCAAGTACATCCATCCCAGGCCCAGTGCAGCACGCTGAGCTGAGCGGCCTGGCTCTGGGCCAGGAGGGACTATACCTTGCCATCAGCCCCGGGCACCGGGCTGGGCCACCCACCCCTCCCCAGCCCTACAGCTGAGGCCTAGGATGCTGCTGGGGTCGGGGACAGGTAGACTGAAGAGTCTCCATGGAGCACAGCGCAGTCCTGCGGAGGGCCTCGGGCCACCACAGCCCACGGGTCCTGCCTAGAAGACTCCATCCTGGAGAGGCAGTGGTGGCCACAGCATGCCCCTGAGCAAAATCAAGACACTATGACACTTGAAGTAAAAGTGACCCTGAGCGCCAGAGGAAGCAACAGTGACGACGCAGCCCAAGGACTCTGTTCACAGGTGGGAAACTGAGGCCCTGCAGGGCAAGGACACACTGTGGTGGGGGTGGCAGCCTCCAGAGCCTGCCCTGAGAAAGTCTCATCAAGCACAGCGTTCACCCCAGCAGGAAGGGAGCAGCGTGGGTGCAGAGCTCGGAGGCTGACTAGGGCTGCCCATTCCTGGGCCAGGATTTCCAGAGGCCGGACCACCCAGCCTGGCTACCACCAGGAACCGGGGAAAGCCCAGCTGACAGCCACTCCCCCAACAGCCCAGACTCCGCTTCCACGGACCAGATGAGCAGGCTGAGGCAGACACGCCGAAGGCACAGTCAGTCCACTTTTACTCTATTTACTTACTCATAGCCCACACTGTCTTGCATAAAGATTGTGTGATGGCTTGCAGGAACTACAAAAATAAATTAAAAACAAAACCATGCAACCACAGTCAGTCGTAATTGGAACAAAAAGAATGATCCGTTCCCATTAAAGACAGAAGAAAAGTCCCATGTGGTCCAGAGCTGAGTAGCAGATTTGCCGTGAGTTTCCTAGCAGGCAAAGGAAGAGAAGAACTAGACTTTCTTTGTTACTTAAGGCAAAAACCAGCTCTTCTGATTTCCAAATAAGAGATCCTTCCGGGGTACTTAAGGGAGCTTTGGGAAGGCCCCAGACCCGTTCCCTTAGCCCACTCCAAACCCTCACAAGTCCCTCCAGCAGGACTCTGAACAGCTGAAGGTTTGGGGGTGGCCTGCAGTCCCCCTCCTTCGCTGTCCTCCACCTGGAAGCAGAGAGGCAGTGAGACCAGTGGCCACAATCCCATCCCCACCCAGCCTACGTGTGACCACGGCCAGACTCCCCCAGAGCACGCCCTGCCCCGACATAAAGCCTGTACCCCGGAAGCCACTAGGGCTCCATCTCCGCTTCTGGCTGGTGTTCAGAGGATGATGGTTCACATCCCTTAAGCTCAAGTCCTCCCCCAAACGCCCACCCTCAATCCCTGGGACCCCAGAGCAGCCAAAAAGACAAGACAAGCACAGAGACGTGCCCTCAACCCATCACATGCTGAAGCACAGGGAACCCCGGGGGCAGCACCGCCCGTCCAGGGAAGAGAAAGCCCAGGTCCCACAGAGGCTGCAAAGCAAGGCTGGGCCTGACCAGGCTTCCTCCCGGCCCTTCCCCAGGCTCTGTCCCCGAGAGTAACTGGGAGCTCCGAGCTCCACAGCCTCCCGAGCACCGCCCTTCCCGGTAGAGTTAGCCAGTGCCCTGCCTGCCAGCCAGGGAGCCGTGCCCCTCTCACCTCCAGAGGCTGCCACCGAAGCCTGCGACACCTGGGCTCAGCTGGGAGTGCTGCTGATGCCAGGCACCCCACCCTGCGGATCCCTGAGGCGGGTGCCATTGCCAGGTACAAAGGTGGCCCCAGCAGCAGCGGAAGCTGGGCCAGGCTCCAAGCAGCAAGGGAAGGCGGCAGCCCCAAGTCTGGGGGCCCAGGGGCTCTGACCACAAGTGGCAAGCTTCCATCATGGGACCAGTCGGGTCCAGCTCCCACCCTCCCAGGACCCATTGCCTATCTGGAGGCAATAGACCCGGGACCCTCAAATCACAGGCCTGGAGGCTGTGAAGACAGAGATGCCCCCATCCATCCAGGGGGCTAAGAGGGCCTCCTCGGACAAGTGACGGAGGAGGAACGAAGAGCTGGCAGGAGTCACCTCCAGTCAAACCACAGAGGCAACAGGAGAAGCAAACAGGACTCGCCAAGCCATGCAGAGCGGGAGGAGGCTTCCCGGCTTCAGACCCGGGACAGCTGATTCCCTGTACACAGGGGCCACTCCGGAGCTTCGCTGGGAGGAGAACCCAGAGCCACAGCCTCTATGGGCAGCTTCCCTCACTGTTCAGCTGCGTGGCACCAGCGGGTGGCACCAGCAGTGGTTCTGTAGCTCTCGGGGGCATAAGGACGAGGCCCCTGCCTGGATAAGCAAGAGATGCACAGGAGCTAAATGAGAATTGATCATTTTCCCCATCAGGGGCGATAATCAATTCAGCACTGGTATTGACGCTTCAAATGTCACGGGGTCTCAGGAGGAGCCGACACCTCACATGACATGTCTGTCAGCAGCTGGAATGGATCCCCAAGCAGGGACCCTCTCCTTGAAGCAGGGAACCATCCTTTGTGGGGGAAGGGGATCGTCATCCTCCACTGGAACTGTCATTTTGAGGGGCAGAGAGACGGAATCCAGCCCCAGCAGTCCCTGGGGTGACCACCAGCAAGTGGGGTGTGGGAGGAAAAGTCTAGTCACTCAGTCATTCAACAAACACCTCCAGGTGACCCGGACCCCATGCCTGACCTGGCAGAGCTCCTTTTTGTGGGGGAAACCAGGACTGAGGTCGGGGAAAGGGAAGAGGTCTGCCAGAACCAGTTCATGGTGGTGGGTGAGCATGGGGAAGGGAAGGGGCCCCGTGGAGAAAGAGGGAGGCCCCAGCTTTGCCTGCTGAATGGGAGGCACTGGGATGCAACCTCCCACAGGGACATCTCAGAGTTGAGAAGGGGCCTCGGAGGCCAGAGCAGGGACACTGAAGGGCCTCCAGCCCAGGGAGGCCAGGGGGTCTGGGGAGAAGGACAGCATCTGTGGCACAGCAGACAGAGCAACCCATTAGAGAAAGGACCCTGGAGGCCACAGGGGACCGCTCCAGGCCATGGGGGTCCTGAAGTAGTCAGCCCGGAGACAAGGCCTGAGGACCCTGCAAAGAGCGGAGGGCACAGTGTGGGGGCGCAGTGAGGAGCAGGAGCCACGGCCAGAGACCCAGCATGGGGCTTCGCCTCCACATCCAGGGCCAAGCAGATCAGGAAAGACAATGCCCTGGGGCTCCAACTTGGGCAGGAAGAGAATGTCCCCCTCCCCTACAGCCCCAGATAGGGCACCAGGCTCAGAAAGGTGGGGAGGGCACAGTCTTATCCATGCCATGGGGATGAGGTTCCCAGATGGGAGACCATGGTCACCCTCACTGCCCAGACAAGGGAACTGAGACAGGCTCAGGCGGATGAGAGCACGCAGCAGTAAGGGAGAGGCAAGCCTGGAACCCGGCCTCTGATAGACCCAGGCACAATGACTCGAAGTCCCTAACTCAGCAAATAGCAGCAGCAGCCGCCAATGTGAGAGTGCATCCTTTCCGGGCACTGCTCCACATACCTGTGCAATGGGCACAAAGATGGTCCCGTGTCACAGAGGAGGAAACAGAGGCCAAGAACTCTCAGGAACCTGCTCAAGGGAACTGCCTCCTGGCAGGAGGGTGGGCAAGGGCCCAGCAGGGGATGAGCATGGGCAGGACCATGGGGGCATCGTGGGCTGGCTAAAGAGCAACACATTCAAGGAGATGCTAGCAGGCAGGCCCTCGACCCTCTAAGCGCCCCTCTACAACGGAGACAGGCAGGGAGCCCAGAGGCGAGGGCCTCTAACATACAGGCCGGGTCCCAGAACATTTCCCCACTTCTCTGGGCCTCTGAAGATCCAAGCATGAGACAGACAGATGATTGTGAAGTTCTCTGTAAACTGTAAAGGGCTATCCTCAAGGAAGCTCATCTCTCCCCTAAAAAATACGAAATGGGCCCCTGGGGAAATCCTAGAACACCAACCCTAAATACCCCTTGCCACGTTGGCCTTAGACAGCAAAGGCCAGGGCCCCTTGGACAGTGCACCAGACTCCGGGGAGCACACTGGGGTCACCCTGGCAACCCCAGAGACTTCCCTCCCAACCCAAACACAGAAGCAGCCATGTCCACACATCTGGGCCCAGGAGGCCAGGCCAGGGCTGCAGGCTGCAATTCTGCTGGGACTCTGGGGACCTACGCCCACACAGGGGACAGCACAATGACACCCGTAAGGCCCCAGGATGGCAGGTGCAGCCCCCCATGCCCTGTGGAGAGACAGTGGAGGATGGGGCCTTCTCTCCTGGGGGCACAGCACCCTGCAGGCGGGACAGCACTTCAGAAGAGACCCCAGGTGCCAGAGGAGGCCACAAAGCAGAAGAAGGGGGCCCAGGGCAGAACAAAGCCCTGGCTGAGCCCAGCCCGGGACCCCGGTGTGCTGAGTGCCAGTGCCAGCCAGAGAAGGGGGAGCCCCCAGCTGGCACGGAAGAGGAGTTTCCAGTGTCAAAGGCCAAGTTCAGGGGAGGCTGGAGATGAGTGGTCTGGGACTCCCCTGATGACCTGTCTGCCAGAAGAGAACAAGACGCCCCCCATATGAGGAACCTCGAATCCACCAGGGACTAGTATGACCTGCAGCCCTCTCCACTAGGACCCCTGGCCTGCCCACAACCAGGAGCCCCCTCCCCTTCACGACGCCATACCAGGACCATGGTCCCAGGGCCAGGCAGCATCAGCTGTTCAAGTCCACTCCAAGAATGAGGAGACCAGCTCAGTCCCAATGCCCCTCCTGTCTCTGGCCTGTTTCCCCAATGAGGCAGCAAGATGGGCCTTTAGCTCTGGCTGGCCCTCTCCAGGGGGCCCTCAAAGGTCTCCTGCTGCCTTTTAAACTAGATACAGGCCATTGGGGCACAGAGTATAGCCAAGGCTGCAGCCTGTCCAGAGCAGTGGACAGGGTGGGTCCAGTCCTACCCCAGGACAGGCCCACAGGTGCCTGGCCTGAGCCAGAGAGAGAGGCTGCAGCACTCCTATCCCTCGCCAAGACTCCTGAGGGCCCGGAGAGGGTGCCCAGGACAGAAACCAGACCAGTACCCTGCCCTACCCTGCCCAGCCCCAGACAGGGCAGTCAGGGTCTCAGCTCACTCCAACCCCCACAGCCCTCCTTAGAGAACTATATTTAGATTCAATGGGGATTATGTGGACTTCCCAGGAACTCTTTCATAAAGGCTGAAGGCCAGGCAGCGGGCTTCCTCTGGAGACCCCCACCTGCCCCCAGCCTTTGCAAACTTCCAGCATGCATTGTTCCTGGAACAATGGTCCCTGCTCCCTCCAAAGCCGGCAGGCCCACTGGCTGGAAATCCAGGAGAACCCCTCCCCTGCAAGCACCTGCCCCTGGGGCTGGAGCCTGGGGAACCCAGAGGGCCTAGACTCAATTCCCCATGGGCGGCCACTGCCTCACTCTGTCCCAGGAGGTGTGGGACAACAGTTCTTATCCTTGAGGCTGGGAGAGAAGTAGGCAGGGACCCCCCAGCTGCTATGACCCACCCTTTCACCTGCCAGGCCCCCCGGCCCCAGGTATGCAATTTCCAGATACCTGGCTGGGGGCCCAGGTGCCCCAAGGGCCACAATGCACCAAATAACCTCTCCCTGCTGGCAGGGCAGGAGCTGTCCCGCCCTGGGTGGAGTCCCTGCCATCCGCTCTCTCTCCTCCTCCTCCCACACAAACCTGCGTTCCAGCTGTGGGACATCTGGGCTGGGGGAGGAAAGCCAGCCCAGGCCCCTCCCATCCGAGGCAGCAGGGCCCCTGGGGGGGGGGGGGGGGGGCGGGCTGAGCTGCCCTAGCTCACACCTGGTATTACAGACCGGGAAATTGAGGCCCGCAGAGGGGAAGTCCTGGCTGATAACTCTCCGTGGAAACAGCAGCAGGGAAGGAGTGGAACCCTGCTTCCCTCCAAGTCCCAAGTTCCACCCAAGTTCGGCGTGGCCCTGCCCGGAGGGGTCGGCCTAAGGAAGGGTCACTTACCCGGAGGGTCGTCCCGGGCCCGCTGACCAGCTTCCACGCCTGTCGCTTGAGCTCCACAAGCTTCGTGTGGCAGTGGCGGCACCAGCCGCCTCCGCCGGCTGAGTGGCCCTGCTCTGCGCCGGCCCCGGCGCCCTCGGGCGCAGGGCGGCTGCCGCATGGGTCCTGGTCGGGACCGGCGGGTAGCCTCTTTCGGGGGGACACCTCCAGCAGCGGCGGCGGCTCGCGGGCCGGGCCGCCCTCGGCCACCTGCAGGGTGTGGGGGCGGAAGCGGACAGTGAGCCTGGGACGTCCGGTGGCTCCAGACCCCAGCGCGCCCTGCCCCAGAGTGACGCTCTCGCCAAAGTTTGAAGCCTTGGGCACGACCCTTGGCGCTCACCCACTCCCTCCATCCCCGGAGGTCCCGCCTGCGGGTCCGCTACCCTCAGCAGGAGGCCCCGCCCCCAGGGACGCGGCGCACCCCGCGAGTATCTTCGCCATCCCGGGCCCCCGCGGCCCGCCTCCCTCTCCAGGCCCGGTCGCGCGTACCGCTGGCTGCGCCGCGCACAGAGGGACGCCGCGGCCGACCATGGCCCGGGCGCGGGAAGAGCCCGGCGGGCGCTCCAGGCCGCGCTGGCTCTCCGAGGGCGCCGCGGCTACGTGATCCGGCCCCGAGGCGCCCCCATGGCCCGACCCAGCCGCTCGGAAGTTCGCAGATCCTGCGAGTGTCGCGGGGCGCGCGGTAGCTTCGGTGGGCGCGCTCGGGAGGCGAGGGCGGGGCCGGGGCGGGGCGGGGCTCGGGCTCCCGGGGCTGGCGGCAGGGGGCGGGATCCCAGAGAGTGCCCCGCCCCTGCCCAGTGCTGGGCGGCGCGTCGGGGTTAGGGTCCCCGCTTCCCTGCGCGGCCCCGCGTACTCCAAGGACCCCAACCTGTTAGGTGAGTCCCTCCCTTGGGGAGGGGCGCTGAGGGCCGCGCGAGGCGCTAGTTGCGCGCGCGCATGCGCCTCCCGCCCCTCTCCCGGGACACCAGGGCTGCGCGTCTCCCAGGAAGCACAGACGCCCCTCCCTCTACAGGCGGGAAAACTGAGGCTGCGGAGGGGACGCTCTTGACCAAGTCCCACGGTGAGGTGGGCCGAGGAAGGGGTGGGACCCCGGCCCCCAGACTCCCAGGCGCCTTTCCAGGAAGCCCAGCGTACTCTGCGTATCGCGGGCCACTTTTGGTCTAACTGTCGCGCGTGGGTGAGTGTCGCGGCGGTGTGCGCCTCGGGCCGGGAAGCGCCCGCGCCGGCGTATCTGTGCCTCGGCGCGCGCGTGTGCCCGCAAGTGGGTGTGCGCGCCGTGCCGCCCGGGAAGCGGGAGGTCCCGCGGGCGTGCGCCGGACCTGTTGTCAGCAGGCCTGGCAGATGGGAACTCAGCTCCAGAATTAATTGCCTGTTTGTCTCCGGCTGGGAGGCCGACCCCCCACTTCCCCGGCGACCAGTTGCTCTGTGCCTAGCCGGGCCCCAAATGTCGCCGGCATCCGCGGCCGCAGGCAGCTCCGGGGCCAGGCTCCGGGTCAGCCCCAAAGCCGGGGTCAAGCCAGGCGGGCGCGGCGGGCGGGCGGGCTCCCTGTGACGCGAGCGCCCCCTGCCGGCCGCTGCGCACACGGCTCCGAGACTGGGGCAACCCAGCGCCGCGCGTCCCAGGCCTGAGGAGCACGCGGAAACTCCGAAGGTCGTGATCCCGGCGGAGACCGGGACACGCTACTGCCGGCGCATACAGTGAGGCCTTCGCAGAGACTCAATACGTCAAAGTGGCCCTTTCCGTTTTGCCCACCCTCTTTTACTTGGATAAGCCTCCCCGCCCACGCACGCACTCCCTAGAAAGTGGGGTGGGTGATCCCCCTCCCGGCTTTCCGGGTCATTGATGACCTTCGGGGTTCGAAAACGCAAGGGGGTATGGAATAAAGTGGCAGGGGCTCTCCACTCTCTGAGATCCGTAAGCCTGCAGCCCCTTTCCACCCAGCCTAGGGGTCCGGAAGCGCTTCCCCTACCCATCTCATCGCAGCCTGGAGAAAGAAAACGGGCGTCAGCCCACATCCCGATCTGGGTACCCAGAACAACACCCAAACCCCACCCCGCACTGCCGGCTGAGAGCACCACCACTCGCCGCTCCACTGCTCCTGGACACACACACTCTATATCCCGGGCCCCCCACCCACACACGCAACCCAGAAGCACGCAGCGGTCGGGAGCCCCGGTCCTGCGCCCCGGGCCAGCCACACCCGCAACTTTAGCGCTTCTACCGCCGTGGCGCTTTGGGAAGCACAAGCTCACATCCCATATCCGCAGAACACGGGGTGCACGAGGGGGCTGAAGTCACCTCGGGGGCTCACAATCAGTCAGGGGCCCCTGACCCCCTACTTCGCCCATCCTAGCAAGGCGCAAGGTGAGCCCGAGAGTCCCTGCGCTGCGCTCTCCGCCCTAGCCACAGCCTCCGGGTAGGTCCGGTTGGGGCACAGCCTTGAAGGGAGAGGGAGACGCGGACAACGCTAATGGGGGAAAGTGCGGCAGCGAGTCCCAGCCCGGACTGCGGGACGCCGCTCCGGACCGGCTGGCTCCTTCCCCGCACCGCACCCCCGGCCGCGCGAGCCGCGCCGCAAAGTCGTGGGACGGCGCCTACGCCGCCCGCCCCTCCCGCCAGCCCTCACCTTGCCTCGTCGCCGCAGGAGGTGGCTGGTGAAGCCCAGGATGATCTCCGAGTCCAGGCAGAGCGCCCCCATCTCCAGCAGGCTGGGAGCCTTGCGGGGCGCGCCGCGGGGCGGCTCGGGCGGCCCGGGCAGCGCCATGGAGGAGCGAAGCGCGGGGAGCGGCCCCGAGCGCCTCCCGCCACCGCCGCCCCGCCCGCGCGCTCACTGGCCGCGCGCCCCGCCGCCGCCGCCGCGTCCCGCACCGCGCAGGGCCGCCCGCCAAGCCCTGGTCCTCCGCGGCCCGCGCCCCCGAGCCCTACGCTCGCTCTGCGCCGCGCGCCCGCGCGCTCGGGCCCCGCCCGCCCGCGCCGACAGCGCCCCCTCCGCCCGGGCGGCGAGCCAGACACCAGCCACGCGGACTGGAGGTGGGGGGCGACGGCCCCGCCCGCCACGGGGCGGAGGATGAAGGCCAGAATCGGGTCGCGGTCTGCACCCACCTGCCTCGCGCGCCCCCAGACGTCGGCGCCTACTGCCGGGTATCCGGCAGGGAGAGGGCAGCGCGGCTGCTGTAAAACCCTTCCGACTGGGGCATAATCGCAGCCCCTTCCCCCTCCAATCTGTCCTGAGGACACCGGGCGTTGGGGTCCTGGCCCATGGAAACGCTCAGAGCCCAGTGACCTGTGCACTCCACCCCGCCCACGCTCCGGAGCCCCCGTTCAACCTTGGCCTATGGACCTCCAAGGCCCACCCCAACCGGACCACGGAGCGTGTGCAGCGGGACCTGCAGTCTGCACCTCCACTCCAGGATCCCGATCCGGTGGCGTCCGGTGGCCTTCCCTGCCCGACCCCGACTCCCTGAGGGCTGGAAGATTCGGGCTGGCCGCCGGGCACGACAACTTTACTTTCAGGGTCCGGAGCTAGGGGAGGGGGTGGGCGCTCTGCCTGGGTGCAAGCTCAAGCCCGGGTCCCGCTCTCCTCCTGTGGGCTGCCCCAGCCTCGAGCGCAAGTGGGTGGGATGCCTGGCTTGAGACAGGAAGGGGGAAGGAGGATCAAGCAGGCAGAGAGGTTCGCCTAAATGCGCTAGGCCCACGCGGAAGGTCTTTGGGAGTTAAGGAAGTGTCAGGGACCCTGCCCAGGGGACATTATGCGCCTTGAGCAGGACCTGGAAGGTGAACAGGCGAGGGAAGGAGAACGTTTTCAGCAGCGCCAGCACGCACCTATGGCCTGGCTGGGGTGCTAAGGCTGGGCTAGACTTTCTGTGCTCTCTGCCCCCTGCACTCCCCTGCTCTCCCTTGGGAAGGACCATGGCCATGCCCCACAACCCCACTGCCCCAGCGCCTGAAGACCGTCCTGCTCCCCCTTCCCCTCACTCCCCCCAGTGGAGGCTGGAGGACATTGTCTCAACCTGACTCTAACCCAGAGCCCAGCACTTCCATTTGTCTCCAGCAGAATCACCATGAACGCTGGATTTGCTGACCACATGGCCGATCGTGACCACATGCTCTGTACCCACCCAGGCTTCAGGTCAGGAGAGAGGCGGGGAAGAGCTGCTTCCTCTCTGTGTCCACTATCACTCCTGGCCTGGGATCAGGGCAAGTTATAAAGGGGGCCAGAGTCCCCCCTTTCTCCCTGTCCCTGTCCAGGAGGACACTCTGGGGACTATCCACCCTCCCTCCCCCACAGGAAGAGGACTAGGGAGGACTGTCCTCTTCCCCACCCTGTCTCATCCAAGACCTTGAGCCTGGGGCGGGGGTGGGGGGCTCCCTTCAGCGGACCAAGGGCTTCTGGGAGGCCACCCGCCATGTCAGTGGATTGATTAAAGTCATTGTGGGGATTTTTTTTAACATTTAATTTACCAGGCAGGCGGCGGCTGGTCAGAACTGTCCCCAGGGAAATCTAGACCAAGGGAGCAAAACAGAAAAAACCTCCCACCATTCAGCAGGGCCCCTCTGATGGGATTAATGCCGGAACTCAGCTTCCAATCAGACCACACGCAGAAATGTTTCAGGGAGGGAGGAGGACATGGGGCTTGAGTGCTCAGATTCCTTCCCTGGGTGCTTGGAGCCCAGGGCCCTCCATACTGCCATCTCTCCCCAACCTGCTGATGCCGGCCAAGAGCCGCACACCACCACCCCACCCCCCCACCTCTCCGCGCCTTCCTGTCTCCATATGTGATGAGGTGGACGGGACCTGGAGGCAGACCAGTCCCTCCAGAGCCCACCCCACCCCCATTCACGTCCCTTCAGCCTGCGGGGTGGGAGCTAGGAGGCACCCCAGACACACTCCCACGGAAACTGAACACCTGCCAGAGGTGTCTGTAGTAATGGAAACCAGCTAGGTAGGAATGGCCAATCCTCACTTCATCCTTGGTGACACTGGATGGACGGCAGGTGGCCCCAGGACAGGGACAGGGACAGGCATGCAGTGTGCGGCACAGCCCCGTTTGCCTTTGCAGAGAAGGTTTATGCTTGTGAAGGTGGGGACCTTTCCTGGGACAGACACAAGTTAACAGGTAATGATTGTTGCCTCTGGAGAGAGTAGGGGTGGGGTTCAGGAGAAGTTTAACTTCCATTTTACACCACTTTGCATGGTTTTGACTTTTGTGGGGTTTTTAACCATCCTGTTTAGCATTTAATAAAGAGATAAGGAAGGGTTACAGGGCCTAAACTGTCCACAATAAAATGCTCCAAGGTCCTTGGCCCTAGGATCACACCTGGCATCAGAGAGACCCTCATCCTCTCCAAGAGTTGAGGGGGATGGAAAAAACCCTTCTCCTCAAGGAGGCCTCGGGACACTCCCCACACTTTCCCAAGCTTGACCAGCTCCCTGGGCTCCCCACTCACCTATCCCTCCTGGAGGCCATGTCTGGGGTGCAGGAGAGAGGGTGCCTCAGGAAGGCAGCCACAAGGGAGGCTGACCCCGGCTCAGGGTAGGGACCCCTAGTTAAGCGAGGCCCCGCCTCCTCCTCAGCACCAAGGGCAGGCTTCAGGCGGTCACTGCACCAGTTCTTCAGAGAGTGTCTGAGTGCTTAGGGGAGGGTGGTTGGCCGTGGGGTTTAGCCAACAACCGCCTGTTCTCCGGACCAGGCTCTGTCTTACACACTTGGTGGTATCCACTCATTTAGTCTGCCCAGCAGTGCCAGGCGAGGGTATTATATGATCGCTGTTTTACAGACGAGGAAATGAGGCCCAGAGTGGGGAAGTCAGTCTCCAGGTTTCACCCCAGGAGTCTGTGCTCCTAAGCCCTGTGTTTACAGCTTCCTTCCGCCTTCCCCCAAGGCCCAGCCTCAGGAGTGCGGCTGCAGAGCAAGGGACCCCAGCCCTGGCCTCGGAGCCAGGACAGAGCAGGAGCGAGGGTGGTCAGCTCTGAACTGAGCTGTGGGAGCCCAGCCAGGATCCCACAGAGGACCCTGTGTTAAGGGTTTGCTGAGTAGGGAGAGACTGGGGATGCTCGCTGGTCACCAGCTGACACAGACCTCCACAGACCTCACCCTGCGCCAGAGGAGCCCCAGGTCCAGCACAGCGGGACAGCCCAGGATGTGTGGCTTCAGCACCTTGGCCAGCGCCAGGAGGGGCCTTCTAAGGGGAGGGGGATGGGGGAGTGTCCATCACTCATTCGCTCATTCACTCTTTCAATTCAGTCATCCTGGAGTCGTCCTTGACTCCTGCTTGCTCACCGCCCCCCCAGCCCATCCATCAGGATCTTCCATCCTAATGGAATGTCAGCCCCTGGAGGGGGTTCTGCAATGCCATGCCCGCTTCAGCACAGCCACCAGGTGAACCTTTAAGAAGGCAGTGGGCTCCTTTCACTTCTTGGCCCTGGCTGACCCCTCTCCTCCTGCTGTGCACCTCCTCCGCATTCTGCTCCAGCCCCAAGGGCCTCCTCGCTGTTCCCAAATGTGCAGTCACCCCCATTTGAGCGTTTGCTCCACAGTTCCCACTGCCGGGGGGCTCTTCCCCCAGACATCCACATGCCTGCCTTTCTCCAGGTCTTTTCTTTTTCGAAATAGGGTGTTGGTCTTTCGCCCACGACAATCACAGCTCACTGCAGCCTCGGCCTCCCAGGCTCAACCGATCCTCCCACCTCAGCCTCCTGAGTAGCTGGGACCACAGGCATGCACCACCACACTGAGATGACTTTTTGATTTTTTTTGTAGAGACCGGGTTTCACTATGTTGCCCAGGCTGGTCTCGAACTCCTGGGCTCAAGCAATCCTCCTGCCTCAGCCTCCCAAAGTGCTGGGGTTATAGGCGTGAGCCACCAGGCCTTTTCTAAGCAAAGCATTCCCTGCCCACCTTACCTAAACCGTCAGGCCCGTCCTGCATCCTGCAGCCTAACCCATGTTTCCTCTCCCTCCTTAACACTTAACAGGAGCTGACTTAGATGTTTCTTACTTGTCTAGTTTATTGTCCTTCATCCCCTTTAGAATATCAGCTCCATCAGGACAGGAAACGTTTGGTTGAGCACCTGGCACAGCATTGAAGCTCATTCACATTCATTAAAGAAATAAAGGAATGCATGAACCCCAGGCTTGTTCTCTGTGCTGCCAGGTCCTGCCGCGTTCCCACTGCAGAGGGGCTCCTGTCCTTCCTATCCCAGCCTTGTCCCAGCCCTGCCACGCCCGCACCCTGTATTTTTCTCTGACCACCTCACTGGCCCCACCCTGGCTCCTCCCACCCCCCACCACACTGCACCTCTAGGCTGCAGTGCCAGACCCCACCCTCAGGATGCCTTGCCCGGGCTCCCACAGCCCAGCCCTAAGCCAGGTTGACCTCATGGGACCTGCAAGCCAGTGTGTGGCTCCC
Organism: Macaca thibetana thibetana; assembly: GCF_024542745.1. Classification (NCBI taxonomy): domain Eukaryota; kingdom Metazoa; phylum Chordata; class Mammalia; order Primates; family Cercopithecidae; genus Macaca; species Macaca thibetana. The sequence continues at coordinate 3,325,410 of NC_065584.1, forward strand.
AGCCGCCCCAGCCTGAGGACTGTTCCTGGGCCCAGGTGGAAGTATTCCTGCTCTACCTGCACCTTCTCTATTCCCTGGGAGGAAATGTGTGTAGCACCAAGTGGCCTCCAAACCTTCCAGCCAGTGCCCTCAACACCAGGGTGGAGAGCCCTAGCCTCCAGCCCAGCCTGCAAGGTCCACAGCCTGGATCTCTTCCCACCGTGCTTGGCTCCCCTCTCACCTCCTACACAGGATCTGACTGCCTGAACCTCCCTCCCTGCCCACAATACCCAAGCCCTGGCAGGACTCTGGAGTCTCTACCTTCCTCAGCCACATCTGTAATGGGGACAGTGCCACTTGTGGCCAGCAGATGGCACACTTTGGCCACAGTCTGTGGCCAGAGGAAGATTAAAGCATTCTCTTGGTCCATTTCCCCTTCTACACAGATAGGAAAACTGAGGCCCTGAGACAGTGAAGGGTGCACCAGGGTATGGAGCCTAGGGCCCACCTTCAAGGCCCATGAGGCCAGCCCTGTGGCCTCACCAGTACCCCCACTCCACCTAACAGGCCTTGGCTCATCTAACCCCATATCCCTGACTTCCTTCTCCCCTCCTGTTCCTGCCTCTTCTCCCTCTACTCCTTGTAGGCTGGGCTCAGCCTCCAGCCTGAGGACAGGCAGTGACCAGGGAAGAAGGGCACCTGGATCAGAAGTCTTACCGAGTCCCCAGGCACTTTGGCTGAAGGTGCAATCTGCAAAACTTTGGGAAACCCCTTAGCACAGGTGCATTGCCTGGACAGCCCCACCAACATGCCAGAAGTGGCCCCACTGCTTCCTGAGGAGCCTGGGGGTGAATCTCATACAAAACCCCCAGCCTCCCTCAGCTCTGGATCCCCAGGGACCAGGGCTGGGCATGAAGGCAGCCTCATGAGTAGAGGCTGTGGGGGGGCGGGGGTGTATGTGTGTGTGTGAATATGGCTTACACGAGAGTGTAGAGTATTGACGCACCACACAGAGAGTGAGGTGCTGAATCAGTGAAGATGGGAATGCTGAGGGTGCCACTCCCTCAGACCCTGGGGTCCAGGCAACACCATTAACCACATCAAAGACACCACACCCTTCAGGAGCTGCCACCCGGGGCCAAACAGGATATGGCATCTCCACAACTAGTCCTGAGCATGGCCGTGAAATTTCCTCAGAGAAAGAAAATATTGACTTCCATAAACTTCAGTGCAGATGCAATTTAGAGGACAATTTAAAAAGCCCTTGGGAAATAAAAATGTAATAACAGAAATAAAATTCAAGAAAGAGGGTGAAAGACAAAATTAAGGAAACCTCCCAGAAAGTAAAGAAAAAAGAGTTGGAAAATAAGATGGGAGCATTTTTTGAATTACAGAATTAGAGTAGGAAATTTAGTGTCTGAATCACAGGCGTTCCTGAGAAGGACAGAAAAAATAAAAGTGAAGTAATAATACAAAAATATTTTCCCAGAACTAAGAGCTAGAAATCTTCAATGCCCAGCACAAGAAAGGGGGAAGAAAAGGCCAACATCTTGAAATTTCAAAATGACGCCAGGAAAAAACAAAAGATACTAAAAACTTCTGGGGGTGAGGAGGAGGATGGATCAGGAAGCCGATTGACATCTGACTTCTCAACAGAAACAATGAAAACTAGAAGACGATGGATTTCAGCGTCCAAAACTGAGGGAAAGATTCCCTGTCTAGAATTCTATACCCAGCTGGACTATTAATATCAACTTAACATAAAAGTAAAGACAAAAAGTTTTGCCTTTGATTTTTCTCTTTCTTTAAGTTCTTGGATAATGGGCTCCCCCACAGCAAGGAACTAAACCAACGAAAAAAAGGACGTGGAATCAAGGAGATGGGAGCTAACCCAAGAGAGTGTTGAATGGAGATGAAGGATGTCCACTGAACCACAGTCCCAAAAGGTCCATATTGGAGCAAGCATTAAGCACTCCCTACAGGTAGGGAGAAGGAAAAGAAGGAAGGAATTAGATTACTTCATGTATTTTAACACATTTAGAAGAAATTTAAACTTCTATCAAAGAGCATGGGGCTGGACATAGTGGCTTATGCCTGTAATCTCAGTACTTTGGGAGATCCAGGCAGGAGGATCACTTGTGACCAGGAGTTCAAGATGAGCCTGGGCGACATAGTAACACCTTGACTCTACAAAAAAAAAAAAAAAATTAAAATTAGGCATGGTGGTATGTGCCTCTAGTCTCAGCTACTCAGGAGGCTGAGGCCAGAGGATTGCTTGAACACAGGAGTTTCAGCTTGCAGTGAGCTAAAAAAATCACACCACTATACTCTAGCCTGGGTGACAGAGCAAGACACCATCTCAAAAAAAAAAAAAAATCAAAGAGCATGGGAATTATTCATAATACAAAATATAATTATACCAATTTTAAAATAAAACAAATTTTAAGTGTAAAGCTACATCAGAAAAGAACTGTGATCATAGTATGCTAAAAGGCTCAGTTGTTAATCATCTTTACATAGCTCACAATCCTAATGTAAACTCTGAATGCTGATTTAATCAAAAATTGTGACCAAGCTATAAGGATAGGAGTAGGGTGGACAGAGAAAATGATCAGAGTGATATAAAATCCTCAGCTTCCATAGTAGATCCCTAGAAGGACATAAAACTGAAAAGTAAAAATTTCAGGAAAAGTGGGTTATTTGGAATACAGAAGTAAACAGGAGAAGCAGCTAAAAGAGGTCACTGCCGAGAAGTGGGACTTGAGGTAGGAATAGGTGGGGCAGGAGGCTTCTGTTTTTCTTCCAACACTTATGATCATTTGACGTATTAAATTATATACTGTTTAAATTTCATTTTAAAGTAATTATTTGTTTAATTTAAATATGTAGATTTATACTTCTGAGTAACTCCCAGAAGAAATCCCAATGGAAATTATAAAGAAAGCAAGTGAATGAATACTACCTATCACCATGTGCAGTCTGAGACCAAAGTGGTTCTCAAAGGAAAATTAAATCCTTACATATGTCTATTATGAGACAAGAAGGAGTATTAATAAAGGCTAAATGACACTTTGGGAGGCCGAGGTGGGTGGATCACCTGGGGTCAGGAGTTCCAAGACCAGCCTGACCAACATGGTGAAACCCTGTCTCTACTAAAAATACAAAAATTAGCTGGGCATGGTGGCACCCACCTATAATCCCAGCTACTCGAGAGGCTGAGGCAGGAGAATCGCTTGAATCCGGGAGGCAGAGGTTGCAGTGAGCTGAGATCATGCCACTGCACTCCAGCCTGGGCGACAGAGCGAGACTCTGTCTCAGAAAAATAAATTAATAAATAAAAAGACTAGATAAGCCAGACTTTGCAAAATGTGCTACCAAGTGCTGCCTTAGCCATGGAGTGTTGCTTAGCCTGTGTGTTGGCGTGTCTTTCCAATAAACTATTCAGTCAGGAGGATAATTTGGGCAAAAAAAAATTTTTTTTTTTTGAGATGGAGTCTCGTTCTGTCACCCAGGCTGGAGTGCAGTGGCGCGATCTCAGCTCACTGCAAGCTCTGCCTTCCAGGTTCACACCATTGTGCTGCCTCAGCCTCCCGAGTAGCTGGGACTACAGGCGCCCGCCACCACACCTGGCTAATTTTTTTTTGTATTTTAGTAGAGACGGGGTTTCACTGTGTTAGCCAGGATGGTCTCGATCTCCTGACCTCATGATCCACCCGTCTCAGCCTCCCAAAGTGCTGGGATTACAGGCGTGAGCCACCGCGCCTGGCCAGGGCAAAATTTTAACTGGAACTAAAGGAAGGCTGGCAGGGAGTGAGGTAGGGGAGGGGAATACCTGGAGAGTCTCCTCAGAAGGGACTGAGTTGGGCCAGGCGTGGTGGCTCATGCCTGTAATCCCAGCACTTTGGGAGGCTGAGGCGGGTGGATCACAAGGTCAGGAGATCGAGACCATCCTGGGTAACACGGTGAAACCCCATCTCTACTAAAAATACAAAAAATTAGCCGGTCGTGGTGGTGGGTGCCTGTAATCCCAACTACTTGGGAGGCTGAGGCAGGAGAATGGCGTGAACCCAGGAGGCAGAGCTTGCAGTGAGCCGAGATTGTGCCACTGCCCTCCAACCTGGGCAACAGAGCAAGACTCTATCTCAAAAAAAAAAAAAAAAAAAGGCGGGGGGACTGAATTGGCTGTATTACTTAGACATCATCAAGTGGCCACTTCTAAAGGTAGCCTCTCCTGCATGGTACTTCTGCTGACCCCAAGCCTTCAAGGAAGATGTATGAGTATGTGAAATGGTACATACGTATACAACTTGCTTATGATGGGTGAGCACACGTCCCATCCCTGAGCCAGTTGGTACATCTGAGCCACTAGGAGAATGCAGCAAGTGGTGTGAGGAGTCTGGCAGAGCTCTGGCTCCAAATGAAGGCATAACAGAGAGCATGGCAGAGGCCACCAGGGCGTACCTGCAACAACATTGGCAGGCCCTGGAGACAGCCACAAATGTCTCAGGAAAAGGAATGTGGTTTTAAAAAAATGTCAACAGTCCACAGGTAGGAGTATGAGCCAGTGTTCTTGGTGTAATAAGAAGATGGGTTAGGACTTTCACTCTGGGCCAAGATAAAGTAACAGAGACCAGATTTATACTCCCACCAGAAATAACTTAAACATTGGACAAAGTATATGAAACACCAGTTTACAGACATTGTCTATCAGGCAGGACAGGAGAGTGATCCCTGAGAGCAGGAAAACAAAGGTGAGCCCTGACCGCCCCAGCCCACTGCCTGGAGAGAAGACAGGCCTCAGCATGAAAAGGGAGGACCCAGAAGGGGCCCACAGGTACCCCTAAACAGAGGAGACAGAGTTGAGAGTCTGGAAAGACCAAAGTGGCTAGAGAATGCAGAATAGAGTATGCACAAAAACTTAGTTCTGGAGATCTGCAGAGAGTGCCCCTTAAATCTTCAGCTGAGTATGGATCAACCCATGAGGGTGCATAAATTACCCATGGCTTTGGATAAAACCACCTAAAAGGAGTTGAGGGAAAGCTGCCCACATTCCAAACCATGCTGGGAGCTAAAGCAGATGTTTGTGTACCTATGTTCATTGCAGCATTACTCACAGCAGCCAACAGATGGAAGCAACCCAAGTGTCTGCCAGTAGATGAATGGATAAACAAAATGTGGTATATCCATACATGGAATATTACTCAGCCTTTAAAAAGGAAGAAAATTCTGACACATAGTACAACACGGATGAACCTTGAAGTTGCTATGCTAAGTGAAATAAGCCAGTCAAAAAAGGACACATGCCACAGGATTCCATTTAGATGAGGTCCCTAAAGTCATCAAATTCATAGAGACAGAAAGGAGAATGATGGTTGCCAGGGACTGGGGAAGGGGAAATGAGGAGTTATTGTTTGCAAGGTAGAGAGTTTCAGTTTGGGAAGATGAAAAGTTACAGAGCTAGCTGGTAGCAGGTGGTTGCACAACCATGTGAGTGTACTTAATGCCATGAACTGTACACTTAAAAATGGATAAAATGGTAAATTTTACATTATGTATTTCCTCAATTTTTTTTAAATTAAAAAAAAAAAAGTTAAACCCATGGTGGGAATAGTTCTGTTCCCACCAACCAGAAGGAAAAAGTCTTATCATTTAGAAGACATAGGGTAGACTACTCAGAAAAGTTGCCTCACTTTTGGGGAAAAATTAGTCCCATAATAAAGGATGAACTGGTTCCACTTAACAGAGCTAAAAGCAAGCCTCAAAAGGATCAAGCAATTTCACAAGTATTTACAAGTAATTTAACTATGTCCCCAAACAAAGCTCACAAATATTTATAGGAAATGAAATTATCCAGCACCCAACAATGTAAAATTCACAATGTTTAGCAACCAACAAAAATAACCAGGCATGCAAAGAAACAGAAAAATACATGATGAGAAGAAAAAAACCTATCCGTAGAACCCCAAAATGAAGCAGATGATGTAATTCATAGACAAGAACATTAAATGTTTTTATAACTATATTTCAATATGTTCAAGAAGATATCGAAACATTGAGAAGATATAAAACAGACCTAATTAAACTTAAGAAGTAGTTATTTGGATAGCAATAGGAACTATTCAAAATGAAACAAGAAAACCCAAAAGACTATTTTAAAAAATGAACAGAGCTACAGTGATCTTTGGGACAACTTTAAGTGGCCTGATAGATACGTAATGAAAATGCCAGGCCGGGCGCGGTGGCTCAAGCCTGTAATCCCAGCACTTTGGGAGGCCGAGGCGGGTGGATCACGAGGTCAGGAGATCGAGACTATCCTGGCTAACATGGTGAAACCCCGTCTCTACTAAAAATACAAAAACCTAGCCGGGCGTGGTGGCGGGCGCCTGTAGTCTCAGCTACTTGGGAGGCTGAGGCGGGAGAATGGCGTGAACCCGGGAGGCGGAGCTTGCAGTGAGTGGAGATCACGCCACTGCACTCCAGCCTGGGAGACACAGCGAGACTCCGTCTCAAAAAAAAAAAAAAAAAAAAAAAAAAAAATGCCAGAAAAGGGATAGGAGTTTGTAAACAATATTTAAAGAAATAATGGCTGAAAACTTTCAGAATTTGGTGAAAAACATAAACTCACACATCCAAGAATCTCAATGAACCTCAAGCACAAGAAACATGAAGAAAACATCAAGGCATATAATCAGATTTCTGAAAACAAATGAAAAAGGGAAAATCTTAACTACATGGTAGAGGGGAGGAATATTAAATGCAAATGAACAAAGATTAGAATGACAGCATTGTTCTCATCAGAAGTAATGCAAGCCAGAAGACACTGGAACAACTTTAATGTAGTGAAAAAAGAAAAAAAAAAAAAACACTTTCAATCTAGAATTCCATAGCCAATGAAAATACGTTTCAAAACCACATGCAAAATAAAGATGTTTCAGACATTGAAAAGGTGAATAATTTATCAACAGCAGACCTGCACTACCAGAAATGTTAAAGAAGTCTTCCAGGCATAAAGCAAAGTACACCAAATGGAAATCTGGATCAACACAAAGGAGCACCAGAAATGGTACATATGCTGGCAAAAAATAAAATATTTTGGCCAGGCATGGTGGCTCACACCTGTAATCCCAGCACTTTGGGAGGCCAAGGCAGATGAATCACCTGAGGTCAGGAGTTCAAGACTAGCCTGGCCAACACAGCGAAACCCCGTCACTACTAAAACTCCAAGAATTAGCTGGGCATGGTGGTGCATGCCTATAGTATCAGCTACTTGGGAAGCTAAGGCAGGAGAATCGCTTGAACCCGGGAGGCGGAGGTTTCAGTGAGCCAAGATCACGCCACTGTACTCCAGCCTGGGTGAAAGTGTGAGACTTCGTCTCAAAAAATAAATAAAATAAAATAAAATCTTTTTCCTCTCATTTTTACATATCTTTAAGAGATAACTGACTAAAGAAAAAACTATATTGTAGGGCTTAGAACATATATAGAAATAAATTGAAGAATAACAATAGTGGCCGGGCGCGGTGGCTCAAGCCTGTAATCCCAGCACTTTGGGAGGCCGAGACGAGTGGATCACGAGGTCAGGAGATCAAGACCAACCTGGCTAACACAGTGAAACCCCATCTCTACTAAAAAATACAAAAAACTAGCCAGGCGAGGTGGCAGGCGCCTGTAGTCCCAGCTACTCGGGAGGCTGAGACAGGAGAATGGTGTAAACCCAGGAGGCAGAGCTTGCAGTGAGCTGAGATCTGGCCACTGCACTCCAGCCTGGGCGACAAAGCAAGACTCCGTCTCAAAAAAAAAAAAAGAATAACAATAGCACAAGGCCTGGGAGGGAGAAATGGAAGTGTTCCATTATGTATCTATAAGGCTGCAAGATTCTAATACTATACATAATTTTTTACACTGCACATAAATTGGTATAATATTATTTTAAAATGGAATGTGATAAGTTAAAGATGTATATGTGAGTCCTAAAGCAAACAATGAAAAAACATATCAAAGAGTTGTAGCTAATACGACAACAAAGGGTATAAATTTGAATCATAAAATAGTCCATCAATCCAAAAGAAGGCAAAAAAATAAATAGAGAACAAAAAATGAATAGGACAGAAAGAAAATAAAGAGCAAGATGATAGATCAAAATTCAAATATGTCAATAATCACAGTAAATGTAAATGGTCTAAATATCTCAATTAGAAGGCAGAGATTGTCTGACCAAATAAAAAAATAAGATCCAACTATGTGCTACCTACAAAAAAAAAGCTTAAATGTAAAAAGAGAAACAGGTTAAATGTAAAAGGATAAGGCCAGGTGCGGTGGCTCACGCCTGTAATCCCAGCACTTTGGGAGGCTGAGGCGGGTGGATCTCGAGGTCAGGAGATTGAGACCATCCTGGCTAAAATGGTGAAACCACGTCTCTACTACAAATACAAAAAAATTAGCCGGCGTGGTGGCGGGCACCTGTAGTCCCAGCTACTCGGGAAGCTGAGGCAGAAGAATGGCACGAACCCAGGAGGCGGAGCTTGCAGTGAGCGGAGATCGCACCACTGCACTTCAGCCTGGGTGACAGAGCCAGACTCCGTCTCAAAAAAAAAAAAAAAAAAAGTAACAGGATACAAAAAGAAACACATTAACACTAATCGAAAGAAAGTTGGAATGCCTGTATTAATAACAAAAAGGTAAATTTCAGAGCAAAGAATATAATCAATGATAAAGAAAGCAATTTCATAATGGTAAAAGGCTTATTTCAAGAAGAGGACAAAGGAATTATAAATGTTTATTCTCAATATGACAGAGGTCCAGATATACATGAAGCAAAAGTGAATAGAACTGAAAGGAGAAATGGGCCAATCCACAGTTATAGTTGGAGACTTTAACACTCCTCTCTCAGTAACTGATAAAACAGCTAGACAGAAAATCTTAAGGATACAGTTGGCTTGAACAACACTATCAACCAACTTAACCTAGTTGATATTTATAGAACAGTACTCCCAATGACAGAAAAATACACATTATTTTTCAGTACACACAAAACATTTACCAAAATAAAACGCATTATGGGCCATAAAACAAGTCCAATAAACTTAATAGAACTCAAGTAATACAGAGTATGGTTTCTGACTATGATGGAATTAAATTAGAAATCAATATCAGAAAGAGACTGTGAAAATTCTCAAATATTTTGAAACTAAATTATACACTCCCAGGCTGGGTGTGGTGGCTCATGCCTATAATCCGAGCTCTTTGGGAGGCCAAGGCTGGTGTATCACCTGAGCCCAGGAGTTTGAGACCAGCCTGGGCAATATGACAAAACCCCATGTCTACAAAAAATACAAAAATTAGCCAGGCATGGTGGTGCACACCTGTAGTCCCAGCTACTCCAGGGGTTGAGGTGGAAGGATTGCTTAAGCCTGGCAGGTAGAAGTTGTGGTAAGTGGAGATCGCGCCACTGCACTCCAACCTGGGAAACAGACTCAGACTCATCAAAAAAAAAAAAAAAAAAAAAAGAAAGAGAGAGAAGAAAGAAGAAAGAAAGAAGAGAACGAGAGAGAAAGAAGAAAGAAAGAAGAAAAGAAAGGAAGGAAGGAAGGGAGGGAGGGAGGAAGAAAGAAAGAAAAGAAAGGCACTTCTAGATAATCCAACTGTCAAAGAAAAATTCAAAAGGGGAATTAGCAAATATTTTAAAGTGAATGAACCTGAAAGCACAATATATCTAAATTTGTGTAATGGAGCTAAAACCAAAAGCTGATTCTTTCCCAAAACTGATAAAAATTATAAGCCTCTATCCAGACGGATCAAGAAAAAAAGAGAAAACAAGTAATTAATTCTAAGAATGAGAAAGGGTTCATCACCACAGAGTCTACAGATATTAAAAGATAATAATGGAATAGTATGTATAACTTTATACCAATAAATTCAACAATTTAGATTAAATAAATCCTGTAAAATATCCAAACTACTAAAACTCACTCAAGAAGAAATAGATATACTGAATGGTCCTATATCTAGGAAATATGTTGAATTTGGAGTTCTTTCCAACAAAGAAAACTCCAGGGGTGGGAGGAGTTGGGGAAGTAAAGAGGGATCACCAAGGGCTGTATGAACCCTGCAGGTAGCTGTGTTTGGTCTGTTTAGCATCTTGACTGTGGTCATGGTTTCACAGATGTGCACATATGTGTCAAGAGTCATCAAATTGTACACTGTAAACCTGTGCACTTTACCGTATGTCAGTGGCATTACAATAAACCCAAGAAAAACAGTGACACCCCTGACAAAGACTGGAGGGCTCAAGGCAACTCTGCTTCTATGTGTGCCCTCCCAGCACAACTTTGCTCCCCTGGCAGCCTCAGAACCACAAAAAAGATGTTCAGAAAGCCAGTCACAGTGACCCCACAGCCCTATGATGGATCTGCTGTCCCATGGGGCTTATCTAGTCACGTAGAAAGGAGTCATCATCTGTCCTCTCTCTGATTATTCTCAACTGCAAATACATTGCCATGGCTCGAGTGCTTGTGACCCCTCCAAAATTCATGTTGAAACTTAATCCCCAGTGCAACAGGATGAAGAGCTGAGGCCTTCAGTGGATGATGAGGTCATGAGTGCTCCACCCTCATGGGTAGGATTTGTGCCTTATAAAAGGGCATGAGGGGGCGAGTTTGCCCTTCCCGTCCTTTCTACTGTTCATCCCTTCTGTTGTGTGAGGACATGATGTCCCTCCCCTCCAGGGCATGCACACAAGACACCAACTTGGAGACAGAGACTGAGACCTCACAAGATATTGAACCTGCCGGCACCTTGATCTTGGACTTCCAGCCTACAGATCTGTAAGAAATAAATTTCTCATGGTTCTTTATAATTTATCCATCTCAGAGGTTTTGTTACAGCAGCACAAATGGCCTGAGACCCGCATATACAATCAGATTCCGTGAGCCTCGAGTGGGCACTCCCAGACCCTGGCCTGGCAAGTTACCTGTGCAGCAGGGGCTGTGGACTCCTCTGGGGAAGGACAGAGAAGCTAAGATGAAAATTCTGCTCTAGGCTCCTGCTCCCAGGGGAGTAGAGGCCAGGACACCACCCATAGCCGCAAATTCAGGGCCTGTCTCCCCTTCCTCCAGCCTGTCTCTCTTCCTGAGGTCTCTCGCCTAAGACAGCTGCTCTCAGCCTTGGGCAGGCTCGCCTGGGAACGTGGTGAAGACCCAGATCCCTGCTGCCCGTCCTACTCACTGAGCCCGGGCCTCTGTGGTGAGTCAGAACCTCTGCCTTCGCATACTGGTTTAGCTACTTTAACAGAGACCAAAAAAACACTGGCTTTAAAAGGCAGAAGGTTCCTTTCTCTTGTGGTAAAGACAAGCTGTTCAGCTGTCCAAGTGGGCAGGGCAGTGTGTGCATGAGTTTGCCCCAGACTCAGAAGATTCCAAGAATGTTTCAGTGCCAAATCTGGAAACATGCAGGCACACCTGGACAGGTGGGTCAGCAGGGATGCTTTGCCCTGCCCTGGCGTGGCCCTCCAGTGGCACAGCTGGCACATCTCAGCGCCACACTGCCCCAGTTCCACCCAGAAGTTGCATCTGCCTCTGTTCACACTTCCCTGGGCAGAACGGTGGCATGTGTCTCTACTAGCAGCCCAGGAGCCCCACATGCCCAGCTTCCCTTCAGGAATTCCGTGGCTGAAGGAATGGACCCCAAGGAGCCATCCTTCACCTGAGTCAGAGGCAGAGGCTGGAGAGGCTGGAGTGGAGGGGCTGGGGTGCCAGGAAGCACAGGTCTAGTCTCAGCAAAGTAGGGGCCTGGCCTCCTGGTGTCCCCAGGGACCAAGCAGGGTCTTGTTGTGAGACCACACCTCATTGCCCCCTGGGGCCTTCCACTGGTCCTCCAAGGCCCTGGCTGAAATTCGGCCTCTCCAAGGATCCCCCACTGGCCCTCCCACCACGTCAGCCCCAGTGACAGCTTTAGCTCTGCCCAGCTGAGCACTCAGGAAGTTTGCTGCATCATCTAAGAGGAAGCTCCAGCGAGCTCCATGTTATCCTACAGAAGGAAGAAATAGGTCCTCCAAGGGGATAAGGGATTTGCCTAGGTCACTTGCTTGTAGGCATAGAACTGGGGTTTGAATGCGTGACAGACTCTCGGTCCCCTGTGCCAGGGGCAGGGAGAGTGGAGGAAGGTACCTCTGCCTCTTCAACCCCTCAGGCCTCCCACCTTGCCCATTCTCCTGGCCAGGTCCCCAGGGCTAGCCTACAGGCTCCAGCGGGAATGGGTGGGAGCCAGCCAAGGCACCAGTGTTGTGGTGAGTGGGAGGAGCGGGAGCAGGCTGGAGCCCCTGAAAGTGGGGCCCCTGGGAGCCAAGCCCTTTCCCCAGCCTGGCTCCTTGAGGCAGTGCAGCTCAAACCCGAGGGGGTGGTCTGGCCCAGTGGCCCAGGGGAGGTCACTGCAATGAGAAAGCTGGTGTCAGGGGCTGGGGGCTTCCCTGGAGAGCAAAGTGCCAGAGGCAGAGTTGAGGGGAGGGCCGTGGGTAAGGACCAGGCCCCTCCACCAACCATCCTCATTTCTGCTTCTCTGAGATTAGAAAGAAAAGGGTGGCTTGCTTTCGAGGGAGAAACCACACTGAGACCTGGGGGGGAAGGACAAGCACCCCCAGGGACATAGTGATGCTTTGGAACGTGTTTATTGTTATCAGTCTAAATTGGACAGACAGACACCAGACAGAATGCTTCCAAGCTGCAGAACAGGGACACAGCCGCGATCCCCCACCTGAGCCTCAGCCTCTCTCATGAGGCTGCTGAGGGTTGAGGGCCCATACAGAGGGCGTGGGGGAACATGCTTGTAAAATGAAATGGCTGCAAGGGGCCGTGGTGGTCAGGAGGCAGCAGCTGGGGAGGACACTGGACGCTGCCAAGGCCCCAGGCTCTGAAGGCAGAGCCTGAGAAGTGGCCACAGTGGCATTTGCTGGGCAACAGAGGAGGTGCTGGCCAGTGGTGGATGCTTTCCCGGGAACTGCACTCCCCCCACCTGGGTGGCCAGTGGATCCTGCTGTCCTGCAGCTGGTCCTCTTCTGGAGCAGCCCTCCACAGTCACCTCCTGTCTCCTCACATCAACCCCCCACGTGTGCAGGTCGGGCTCAGAGAGGGCAGGTGACTGGCCCAAGGCCACCCTAGCAGGCCTCAAACCCAGGCCTGTCTGACCCATCTCCCAGGACTCCCCGCAGCTCTCTAAACAGTGGGTGAGGAGGTGGGGACTGGAGGGGGACCCTCCATCCCAGAAGACGCAGCAGGCCGGCAGCACCAGGCAGAAGACCCTGGCCCCTGGCTGGAGGTGGGGACGGATTCAACCCTTTGCTGAGTCCCTCCCAGGACCGCCTGGGGCTTCACACGCAGGCTGGCGCCTAGACCTCTCGGGTGGGCCCTACCACGAGGTTCCAAGGAGGCTCTGGCGAAGGCACCTGTCATCGTGGGCGCCGCTTCTCCTCTACCTGGATGTGGTCTCCAAACTTCCTCCCCACCCCTAGTTTCTGTGCCTCGAGATCCTTCATGAGTCTAGCGCGCACTCGTAGGAGCCGCGCAGCGCTCCCTAAGGCCTCAGTGAGTGGAGAAGCTCTGGGGAGCGGGCAGCGGGAACCATCGGTCGGCCAGCAGGGTGTGGCTGCTGGCAGCCTGGTCGGCAGCTTCCAGGAAGCCCAGGGCAAGGAGCGCTCCTCAACCCTACGGGCCCATCGCCCGTTCCTCGCTGGGAATTCCACGGAGTTTCGAGGTGGGGGCCAGCGGGGCTCAGGAGGGTGGCGGCGGCGTCTCCAGGCCGGCAGCGCGCCAGGAGCGTGGGCGACCCAGCGCACCCCCACCCGGCGGTTCCCAGAGCACAGCCCGGCCGCGCCCGGCCACCTCCCAGCAGCACTCGGCTCTCAGGCCGAGGGTCTTCCCTGGCAGCAGGTGGAGCCAGCCAGGCCCTGGGGGCTGCGGGGTGCGGCGCATAGGACGGCCGACCTGGAGCGCGGAGCGGGTCCGTGGGCCCCTCTGGACTGGTCGCCGGCGCGCCCCTGGCTGTGACTCTGACTCCAGGCTGCGCATGGGACGTTCCGTCGCTGTCGCCGTGCCCGCCGGGACTAGTGGTCCTAAACATTTCACAATTGCGCTACAGAACTGTTGAACTGTTAAGAACCACTGGACCCAGCGCGCGAGTCCCCAGCACCGTCGGTTCGCCGAGCTGTGGAGAGAGGAGGCCACGACGCCCTTGGGACCGACCGCGTCGCCTGCGGATCCTGGGGACCGGCCCCTGCGCCCAGATCCCCGCTGGTCGTGCACCCACTGCCCTGCTGCAGCCACCCGGCCCCGACGCCGTACCGGACGCAATGGCCTGGCGCTGGGGGATTCCAGCCGCCAAGCCCAGCCCCGCCGCGTCTTCCCAGACCCCGGCGTCCCCTCGTCCTGCGGGCCCCGCGTGGCAGGGCAGCTGAGCTCCGAGCGGCAGCGGCCAGCGCGGCGGCGCCTTTTATGCCGCGTGGCCGCCCTTCCCGGCGCCGGAATGCGCCCGCGCCGTGCTGGCCGGACCGGTTTTTCCGGGCGGGGCGGCTCCCGGGCCCACAGGTCCCGCGACTGATCCTCCACGGCCCGGGGACCTGCTCCGTGCGCCCGCGCGGGGGTGGCCCTGACTCAGCGGCCGCCCCGCCCCACCTGGCGCCCCAGCCTCCAGTGCCGGGCCTGGGCGCACCTGGCCTCCCGGGTTCTGGGTCCCTGCCGGGCCACGCCCGCACCGTCTGGTCTGGGCCGGGGGTACTCGGGTGCACGGAGGGCCCGGGGCTCCACCTTGACCGGGTCGGGGCCCAGGGCGGCCCGAGCAGGTGAGGACTAGCGCCCGACAGGAGCCCAGGGCCGTGCTCGCCCTCCAGTGGGTGTGGGGGCTGGGCTGGACACACCCACCCCGGCCCCTCTCACTTCAAAGGGAACTTCGTGGGAGGGGGAAAGGGAGGGGTAAAGAGAAAGTGAAACTGGAGGGAGGGAGGTTTCTGCCTCTCAGACCCTGAACCCTGAAACCGCCCAGCAGGTTTCTGCTTCTCAGACCCTGAACCCCCACCCCGCAGCCCACAGAAGTAGCCTTGTACCTGCCTCCTCATTTCCCACGCGGTGGGAGGGACGCCCTGCCCCCTCACGCTGCAAGAGCCCGCGCCTCGCTCTCCCCACTCACATCCCAGCCCCGAACGCCCTGGCGCAGCTGGCCCTGCCGGCCCTGCCCACTTAGTCACCTGGAGGTGTCCGGGCCTGACCAGTGGCGCCTCCCAGGGACTGTGTTTCAGCAGAACATGGCAGCTGAGGGGAGGGCTCGGGCTCTAGGAAATACAGAGCAGGGGAGGAGGTGACCCCCTTCAGCGCTTGCCCCAAGTCTGGAGCCATTGGTGTGTCTGTATGGGGTTGGGCAGCAGGGTGGTGACCATTCATTCCAGTGCAGGGCGGTGACATGCCATCCCACTGCCTGCCCAGCCAGCCAGGAGCCAAGTGCTCAGGAACCAAGGTTGGCCCCAGACCGGAACACAACCACCAGATCTGAGGGCTCCCTGAACATTTCCACATGTGCTGTGTGTGGCTCAACTACCGCAGCCACCCTGGAAAGGGAATCAGAAAGGTTTTGTTATTTTCATTTTGCAGTTGGGGAAACTGAGGCTCAGGGAGGGACAGTGACTTCTGAGGATTGCACAGCTCTTGGTGGTAGAGAAGGGATGGCAGGCCTTGCCATCGCTGGGTCTGTGGGTCTCAGTGCCTGTGTGTGGAGTCTGAGGGGCTGTGGCATTGGGGAGGGGATAGAAGTGGACATACCGGGCCTGAGATCAAGAGCAGGAGCTTGGGAGCTCCTCCTGCAGCATAACTGCATGGCTGAGAAGAACCCACCTCTCTTTTTTTTTTTTTTTTTTTTTTTTTTTTTTTTGAGACGGAGTCTTGCTCTGTCGCCCAGGCTAGAGTGCAGTGGTGCAATCTTGGCTCACTGCAACCTCCATCTCCCCAGTTCAAGTGATTCTCCCACCTCAGCCTCCCAAGTAGCTGGGACCACAGACAGAAACCACCACACCTGGCTAATGTTTTTATTTATTTTTTAGAGACAGGTTTCGCCATGTTGGCTATTCTCAAACTCCTAGGCTCAAGCTATCCACCCTCCTCGGCCTCCCAAAGTGCCGGAATAGGAGGCGTGAGCCACCAAGCCTGGCCACCTCTCCTTAATTCTAAGCCCTGGTCCAGCCCAGTCCTGGGCAGACTCCTCCCGACACACAGCCACCTGGGTGGGCTCTCCTCACCCAGCAAATGTGGCTCCTGTGTCCAGCATCCAAAGGAACTGATGAGAGAGGACAGGGAGAAGGTGACAAGTACAAGCACCTGCAGTTCCCACCAGCAGCAGGAAATACTGAGGTGTGACCAGAAGGGGAACTTCCTAGCATACATGAGAACTCTGGTTACCTCCAGCTGGGGAAGGGTGGCCCTGGAGGGCCCTCAGCTGAGGAGTCTGATTTTAGGATAGAAAATGCTGGTAAAAAAGACCGTAGTCATGGTGGAGAGATGTTTCCCAGAGATAGACCTGGGATCCAGGTGATTCGAGATGGGCTGTAGGAACCAAGGCCTCCCCCAGCGTGAAATTACCAGGTGTGAGCAACGCCACCCCTCTGTGGGGAGGCGGGTCCCACGCACACCGGGCACCTGGCTGTGCCTCATTCCTGCATCTCCCATGGCCTCATGCCACAGCGAGAGACAAGGGGGCCCTGATTCACAGCCCAGCTCTGCCCTGTGCCAACGCAGAGCCCTGGGCGCAGGACGGGGCCACTCTGTGGCTTAGCTTCCTCAACCGCAAAGTGGGATAGACGGGGACCCGGTGCCCTCCTAGAGGCACAGTGGGGACGAAACACACCAACATGGGGCAGGACACGAACGCTCCAAGCCTGTCTGTCGCAGCTGTTCCCACTGCACACCAGAGCGCCAGAGGCCTTGGAGCCAGGTCACTGGCCAGGGCAGCGCCCAGGGAGACCTAAGCAGTGGCTCTGCACCCCTTGCCACTTCTGGGTGATTCTAGAGGAGTCCCCTTACCCAGGGCCCCTCTGGCCTCTCCCCAAGAGGCACAAGGCAACCCCCAAGGGAGCTCCCAGACTCGAGCCTGTGACTCTTCCCAGCCTCCTGAGACACTGGCCCAGTCCCGGGGCTCCCTGTGGTAGGGCCCTACATCCCACAAGGGTTTGGAGGGGACTGAAAATGGGGGTCTGGCTGCCCAGCCTTGTGAGGAGCTCTCCCCATCTGCCCAGCCCCTGTGGCCCCCAAGCCATCTGTGCCGAACTCCATCAGTGGCCCAGTTGGAGAAAGGCCAGCTTGACAGGAGCTCTCTGTGGGACAAGCAGGATGAGTGGGTGTTTCTACACTACAGGACACTCACCCCAGGCGTCAGTGGGTGTGTCTACACTGGCAGGTTGGCACCTGCTCTGGGAGGGTGCTGCCATGTGGGCTAACGTGAGCCACCTGCAGCTTTCACAACCTAGGGCTCCGAGGGCCTGGAGCAGTGCTGAGTGGGGTGGCATGAGCAACAGGCTCTGCCCAGTCACTCGGGAGCCGAGTGAAGCGGGTGGACACTGCCGTGTGCAGGAGCCACCGGGGAGACCAGGTGGGCTCAGCCCGGGCATGCTGGAGGTAGTTCCACCCCTTCTCACCTGCACCAGGCATTTGTTCAGATGCCCCACCACCTCCCTCAAGGCCCTCCAAGGGTCCCGGTCATCTGGGGACAGCAGAGGCTCCTGGTTCTCAGGCCTGGTGCCACCCTCCCTCCACCAGCAGCCCCTCATGGGCCTCACCAGGGTGAGGAGCAAAGGCTTCCCCAGCCGTTTGCACAGCCTCACCTTGTTGTGCAAGGCCCAGGGACACCTGTGTCGGGGAGAGGACAGCAAGGATGCCGGCGGCAGTGCCAGCTGGGCTCAGGAACCATGCTGAGGAGCCCAGGGTATGCCCAGGTGCCAAGGGCCAGCTCTGGGGTCACACTTTTGCCCTCCTGGACCTCCAGTCCAGGGGCCAGCCAAACAGAGGGACCGACAGGAACCGTCACCTGGGCAGGTAGAAAGGCCTGGAAGGAGGCAGCTCCCACGCTCCTCACACCCAGCAAAAAGGGGTCAGGGGCTGGGGGCAGCAGCAGGGAGTCCCTGGCCATCCCAGGCCAGTGCATGCACACATGGTGGGGGCCAGGGGTCCACACCCCTGATTTCAGCCCCAGCTGAAATCACGAGGTCACCCCTGACCTTAGAGCACCACCCCCACAGGGCAGCAGCAGGGCCCACCTCACCCGCCCATCTGCCCAGGCTGTGCAACCAGGCTGGCACAGGTCAGCCTGTGCAGGGTGGCCTGGCTCACGGTGGAGGCTGAGTCAGGAGCGTCAGGCAGTGCAGAGTCTGGAAGGGTCCTGAGGGGCTCACCACCAGAGTGTGAAGCCCCCTGGACATTCATGGCCTTCTGTAGCCCCATGGAGCCCTGGTATGACCCTGGCCTGAGAGGGGGGCCGGGTGCAGTGATGCCGGGGTGACGGAAAACCAAACAGCAACTGGGACGGGACTGTGAGGACTAAAGAGTTAAGCGGGAGCAGCGTGCTCATCCAGGGGTTGGAGGGCTGCCTGGAGGAGGTGACTTCAAGCTCCAGAACGAAGGCGCAGGAGGTGAGGAGATGGGCAGAGGGTGTCTGGAGGAGGGACCAGTCTGGGCAAAGGCAGGGTGGCAGGAAGGAGGAGGGGCAGCTGGGAAAGGACCGCCTGGCCGAGTCATCTCCGGGCGCCCCACCCCGCCCGGCTCACACAGCTACCCCGGGAAGGATGGGCCAAGTGCCCCCCATCACCCCCACAGAGCCTGAGCCTGACTCCCCACACACGTCCACAGTCCCGGACCCAGACAGGCCCACGCGGGCCAGGCTGTATAGACCTGGTGAGGCGATGCCAGAGACTTTATTGTCGTTATGCCCAACAAAGGCCTTCAGGCTTTGCATGAGAGCAGGCTGGGAAGCAGCCCCAGCAGTGGGGTCATGCCTGAGACCCCTCCAGCAGGCCACGGGAGGCAGCAATGGCTTACACTGCAGCAAGACGGCTTCAGGTTAGACACCAGGCAGCACTTCCTGAAAACATGAGGGCTCCTGAGAACATGTGGAGACCCAGGTAGTGTGTGAAGGCAGGGCAGAGGGACAAGCCCAGGCACCCAGTCTGTGCGGCACAGCCCAAGAGCCTGAGCAAACCCAGCTTGAGACTATGGGAGGGCCAAGTAACGGAGTGGGAATGGGGGTGTCAGCTGGGAACTGACCTGGGAGACAAGCAGTAGCACCCGGTCTAGGGGGTCCCAGTGGGGCAGGGCGCGGGGGCAGGGGTGGGTAAGGGGATGCTGCGCCCTGGCTGAGCCGTCAGTGCTCAAGTCTGGTCAGTTCCTTCAGGAAGCCCTCCCTGACCGCTCCTTTCTCCTTCCCCTCACCTCTAAACTGTGTTCCACCCCGGACATCCCCAGGAGGGGCTCTGAAGACCCTAAACTAGCTGGGATCCATCTCAGCCTCCTCTGGTTCTGCCCCCGTTGGTTACGCCCCCCGATCCAGCCCTGGGATCCAGGAGCCCGGGGATCCAGCCCTGCACTAGAAGCCCATTTGGGGGTGTCAGCCCCGCCTAGGGACTTACTGGGCATGGGACCTGGGCACCGACTGCACCCTCCAGGCTCTGTAGAAAGGCCACCACTGCCAAGTTCCCGGCTGCCTCCGCCTATGGGGAAGCAGTGGGGAGGGGCTGCCTTGGGGCCACTGACCAGCAGCCTGGCCGAGGACCCCCATCCCCAGGACGCCCTCCCCCTCCCCCAGCCCACACACACAGGGTCCCAGCAGCTTCTTCACTCTCGTCACCCCACCGCTCAGCGCCCCCGGGAAGGGGACCCAGTCTGTGTGGGTCCTGCATGGGGAGGGCTGGGGATTTGGGAGAGGGGCAGAGCAGGGAGCTGGTGAATTGTCCAGGTGTCCTTCCTGGAGGTGGCAGCCTTTGGAGAGGGTGCAGGGGGTGGGGGCACTCACGACGTGCAGGGCGCTGTGCCCATCATAGCCCGGCTGCCCCAGGTCAGCCCCTGCCTGCCACCACACCTGCAGGCCTTCGAGGTCAGCCCTGTATGCCAGCCTGGGGATGGGGACAGAGGAGGAGTTGTTGGGCACCTGTCCATCTGCCCACCTGCCTGTCCCCCAGGTGCCCTGGACGCTCTTACAAAGCCAGCCCCAAACAGCTGACCCAGCAGCGACCTGGTCCTGCGGCAGGAGTTGCTGGGGGCCATCGGGCAGCCTGGAGTCTGGTTTCACCCAGTAGGTGGGACTACAACTCCAGTCATGGGTGCACATGCACAAACATACATGAACACACATGCACGCACAGCAGCATACACACCAGCATACGTGCACACACACAGGAGCACACAAGCACACACCCACACAGGCACACTCACACACGAGCATATATGCACACACAGGAGCACATGCGCCTTTGCGCACACATACGCATGCCCACCTGCTGAGCAGCCCATGCCGGTTTCGTGTTTCACAACACCGCTCTTCCCGGGGCGGGGTCCGCAAAGGTGGAAGGAAAAGTTTGAGGCAGCCCAGTGGTTCAGAGAGGGGGACACAGGAGGCACCCCAGGATAATGGTTGGCCCTGGACCCTGGCAGACTGCATGGGGGGTGGTCCTGGCTGGGACAGGGGTCTGGGCCCACCTGCCCTGGAGCAGGCACCTGCCAGGACCTCGCCAGCTCCTCCTCACCCTGCCACCCTCCTGGGAAGAACTCACTCCCCTCCTGGGGAGGCCAGGCGCAGGCCAGGTAGGGACCCGGCAGGGAAGGCCCCACCCCTGGTGTGCAGGGGCTGGGGGTAGTGGCCTGGTGAGGGAGGGGCTGCCCCCTCTTCCGGAGGGCCCTTAGGGACTCTGCTCCTACCCAGGAAACAGCAGCAGCCCTGCAGTGGCACTGGGTAATCTCTGGGGCGATTCTGCTAGGTGGCCTCACTGGCCCCTCCTGGACCTGCCCCAGGAGGCCAAGCCCCACACACACACTGGCCCCTGGGAAGGCCTGGCTGAGGGGCTCGAGTCCAGCCAGCAGCTCGGGCGGGCCAGGCCCACTTCCAAGCAGAGTCCCGGACCAGGATTCTGGTCCCAGCTCCCACAGGACCTAACTACTGCCTCAGTTTCCCCATCTGTCAGTGGAGCCAACAAGGCCCGCATGGAGTGCAAATCTGGACCAAGTCACCCCAGAAGTCCCTTCAAAAGCAAGACCAGGGGTTGTGGGCCAGTCCCAGAGGAGGAGCCAGAGCTGCTAGTCCTCCTCCTGCTGGGCAGGCGCCTGCACCCACTCCCCTCCCAGCCAGTGAGCTGAGCCCCCGCCATCACCCACTCCCCGAGCCTGGGACTCTGGACTTACAGGGACACAGACCCCGCCACTCATAGCACCCCCACTCCAGCAACCACCTGTACCCAGCCCAGGTCTCCTGCCTCCGATTCTCCCTTCTGGGTCCCTCAGAGCCATCCTGGCCTCAGGCAGCCCAGGCTGGACACAGGAGGCAGCGCCAAGTCACCAGGCACAAGGCTTGGGGTGGGGGGCAGCGATTCTGGCTGCGGTGGACACAGTAGGATCCCTGCAACCCTGGCCCACCTCCACCCACAACCAACACCCTCACTGAAGGCCTCCCTGCACCTCAGTCTCCCCAACAATAACACGATGTCAGAAGGCCTGAGCCTGCCTCGGTGGTCACTCGGGCAGCATGAGATCAGAAGGCACATTGGCCACTGGTGCCATGTGGCCAGCAGGTGGGGGCAGGGCCTAGGTCAGTTTATCGTAGGACGGGAACCATGCTGGGGAGAACAGGGCTCATGAGACCTGTCACCTGCCAGGGGCTTCAGCTCCCCTGTGACCCACCTGCCCCAGCCTCCCCATATGCAGCCCCAGCCACCCCCCAGCCCACATCCCAGCCCCTCTCACAGCCAACCACCAACTCCCATACCCCTCCTCAAGCCCACCACACACACACATGCATGCACACACACATGCATGCACGCACACACACTCATGCATGCACACACATGCATGCACGCATGCACACATGTGCACACACGGACACCCTTGCTGAACTGTTCGCTCAGCTGAGAACAACTCCTTCCCCTGCCCCATGACATGGTCCCAGGCAGACACCTCTTCCCGTCAGTCAGGCTGGTGCACACTGAGGTCAGCGGGCCTTGCCTCTGAAGCCCCCACACCCTGACTCACTTGTCCCTCCCAGCAGGTCTAGCTTTCCTTCCCCAAGCTGTGTCCCCCACATGCCTGGAAGAGCAGGTGCTCTAGCTGCGCTCACCTGCACAGCTCCGTCCCTGCCTCCTCCAGCTCCTGGGTGGACAGGGAGGCCCCAGCTTCCCGCAGCAACCCAATGACACCTGAATGCCTGTGTGAGAATGAGCATGCTGACCTTCTGCCCTGGCCAGCCCAGCTCCGCTGCACCTCACTCAGGAGCCAGCAGGGCTCATGTCCTGTGCACAGGGACAGGGACCTGCCTGCCCAGGACCCCACAGCCCTAGCCTCAGATGAGGGCCCATCCCCCCATCCTCTGCCTAGGCCCATGCGACATCATCTCGGGGTCCCACCACCTCCATTTGTCCAGAACACCTTCTTAGGGCAGCTCAGGTCTGCAAGGGGTAGGGGTCAACTCTGCGGCAGCCCCGCACCCAGTCCCCAGGGGAGGGCATTGGTTGGTGCTGGCGAAATAGCTCCTCCCAGGGCAGTCTCCCCCACCCATCCCAAGGGGACAGCCCATTCCAGAGGACAGCCTTACATGAGCTGACCGGCCCCACTGCACGCCCAAACGCTGATCACACCCCGTGGTGACCTCCTCAGCCAGGCCCAGCAGACACTGAATCAATCCGGCTGACTGCCCTTGGGGTGCAGTGGGGGCGGGGCACCCGGACAGTGGAGTCTGTGGTGGGGTTGGGGCTCTAGCAAGGCCTTGGAGCAGAGGCACAAAGGCCCGAGGCCACACAGCCCATTGCATGGGGTGACCTAACGATTGTGCCGCAATCACTGGCCATGCCCCCACCCCTGCAAAGCACCACAAATACCCCCGTCACCCCATTTAGGGAGCCTTGGAATAGGTATGAGGCGGTTGCCTCCTCGCACCCCACTAGGGCACAGCAGGGCCAGGCAGGCAGCCTCGGGGAGCCTGGCGGTGGAGTGAGGCCGGGAGACCAGTTGGGGGGTCGCTGTGAGCCTGGTCCTATGAGTCAGGAAGGGACGAGGGGGTGGGCCTGTGTGAGCTCATCTCTGTGCCACCCACCCACGCCCAAGGACTCCCAATCTAGAATCTCCAGTCCAGATCACCCCAGCCCTGCCTGGGGGACCCTCACAGCCCCTCCTCCCCATCCTGTCCATCACCCTGTTCTCTCCTGTTCTTTTGAGTACCCTGTCAATGCTCACAGAAGCCTGGAAAGAACCTTCTACCCCAGTCACTGACTTCATACAGGGCGCCACACCCCACCCCAGGGCTCACCGCTGGGGAGGGAGACCCACAGTTGAACACGGCAGGGTCATATGACCCCAGGCTCAGACACCCCGGCCTTCTCTCCATGGGACTCCTGAGCACTCCCTCCCCAAACACAACCCAGGGTCCTGCAGGCCAAGTCCTCCCACCCGCAGGGAGGAATCGCCAGGAACCCTGGGATCTCTGAGCAGCCACGTGCGTCTGGGCAGTGGCACCAGCAGACAGGTCCTCGGCCTTCCCAGGCCCAGGGCTGCTGGGCGTCCAGGGGCAATAAAGAGTAGGAAGGGGAGACAGGACACAGATCCCGCCAGTGCTGGCCCTGCCCCCTACGCAGGGGTAGAGGCACACACTCTGCCTCTGCTGCTGCTCGGGGCTTTGGGAAGAGACACCAGCCAGGGCTTGTGGGTGGGGCAGGGGACCCCCAAATGCATGGGCTGGGCCTGTCCTCCAGGACCCGAGTTGCCTGTTGCAGCCCCAGATCTGCAGCCGAGTAGCCTGCTTTTTATTGACCGCGTCTGGCTGCTGGGCCAGGACCTTCTGCCCCAACTCCACCCCAGCCCCCCATACCCACAGGTGTACAGAGATGACTCGGGAGCACCGGGTCCTCCCGGCTTTGTCCATAACATTTTTGTTTTCTAGGAACTCTGGGCTGGGGTCTTACTGGGCCCCAGGCTAGGGGGGCGGCCTTTAGGAAGCAGGTGTCCTCCTCCTTTCCCAGCCCAGCCCCGGGAGGCTGTTTGAGCACAGGAGCCCACAGCCTCTGCACCCACCTGCCCAAGGCAGCTCCGTGCACCCCAGGCCCCACTACCTGCCCCGCACGGCCAGCAGCAGCGGGCTGAAGCCGTCCGTGTCCCGGGTGTTCACGTCCACACCTCCCTGCAGCAGCATGGTGACTGCCTCTACGTGGCCTCCCCGGGCAGCCGCGTGCAGTGGGGTTTGGCCGTTAAAGTCCACCAGGCCCAGGTCACTGCCCTGAGGTGACACAAGGACACGCAACCCCTGAGGGAGGGCCGGGCGGGGCCAGGTAGGCCATGGGGAGGGTGGGGTCCCTCTGAGGGTAGGGCCCAGCACAGCCCCTGCGCCCACCCTCAAAGCCGCAGTGAGACCCCACAAGCTGGCAGGACAGTCCTGCTGCCCAGTCTGGCCAACAAGGGCTTAGTGTGGTCAGTGGGTGGATGAAAGGCCATCCTGCCTAGAGGATTCAGAGCCCCCGGGCCAGGTGTGGCTGGGGCTAGGCCCCCAGGGTCGGGGAGGCTCACCAGCTCCACAAGCACCTGCAGCACCTCCAGGTTGCCGGCGTGGGCGGCAGCACAGGCCAGGCTGGGCATCAGGGCATTCCGCAGGGCATCTGCCTCCTGGGTGGGGAAGGCAGCACCCTGGGACCCATGCCTCCCTCTGGCATCTGGTGGAACTGGCAGTCCCTGGTGCTGTGTGACCCCTGCCAGACCCCACACAAGGGCCCACAGATCCCAGGGCGTGGGTGAGAAGGAACCTGAGCTGCCACGTCGGAAGGCCTGCGGTGGAGCCTCAATACCGCACCCCACCCAGGCTCCCTGCCCCTGGAGCCAAGGCCAGGCCACGAGACCACCATCCAGCTCTGTCCCCAACAGGTGTGTGGCCAGGGCCTGCTACCCACCCTCCAAGACACCCCCATCTGCTCCCACCACTGTCGGGACAGAATCGTGTCACCCTCGTGAGGAGTGTGGGAAGGGGAGCCAGACCCCTCCCCTGGGAGGAAGGCCCTGTTCCCACGGCTGCACCTTCCCAGAGGAGCCACCTGCCCCCAGCACCTGGCATCCAGGAGCTCCCCAAGACGCCAAAAGGCTGGGGTCCTGGCAGAGGCCTCACAGGTGCCACCATACCCAGCGGGCACAACATGGCCTGGTGACAAGGCCTCTGGCCTGTCTCCCTAGAGCATTCAAGCCCCATGCAGCTGCCCTAATAACGGGCCATGCACGCCAGTCCTTTCCATCTGGGCATCACCCGCCCCAGCAAGTAACAGTTGTAGCACATGGCTCACAAGACAGGTCCCTCCCTATAGGGGGAAACTGAGGCACTGAGACCAGGGCAGGACCCCAGGCAGTGGGGAACAAGGCTGTCTGGCCTGCCAGGCCCCATGTCAGGCCTGGATGCTTGGTCCAACAGCCAAGGGGGCATGTTGCGGGGTCCAGGGAGGCCGCATTCCCCTGCAGACCCCAGGCCTCAAAAGCCCTCCTTCCTAGGTCTAGGCACCCCAGTTGTGCAGGGGACGTGCTCAAGGGCTGGTCCTCACCTCCAGGTTCAGGTGGGGGCCTGGAACCCCTGGTGCTCAGAGCCTGGGAGAGCCCAGAGCAAGCACCGCCCCCACTCACCCACCTGTCTTCCGGACAGGCAGCTCCCAAGGCAGCCCTGCACTAAGGCAGCGCTGCCAGTCAGAAGGCAGTGGCCTGCCTAGCCCTGTCCCCCAGCCTCCCTGCTGTGTGCCCACCACCTGGCCCTTCCTGCATCCTGCCCCAGGGACCCTGCAAACCCTCCTTGCTGCCGACCCCAAACCCTCCTCCTGGGCCCCAGAACCGGGGTGTGCCTAACTGTTTGGGCTGGAGTGATGGCTACAGGCGCTCGTGCCTGCCTGGTGCATCCCAGGGTGACCAAGAGGATGCACAGCCCCCAGCTGCCACTCAGGCTCGTGTGCCACGCCATTACCTGGCTGCCACTCAGACTGAGGAGCCAGGAGACCCCACAGCCCAGCGTGTTGCCCTGCAGTGAGGGCTGGCACTCTTCCACCGAGGGTGGTGTCATCTCCCCACGAAGGTCCTTGGTCAGCAGCTGGGGGAGAGAACAGAGGCGAAGTGGCTCTGCAAGGGCTGGATGGGCAGCCCAGAACAGCCTGGAGGTTCGGCTACCCAGACACAGGCAGAGGTTGCCCTCGGCCTGAGCCTCGGCCGTGTGTGCTTCATCCCTCGGGCCAGAGTGGGCCAGGTCCCCTCGCAAGGCCAGCCCCACTCCCTGGCCTTACCAGCTCGGGGTCTCCATGGGCCCCAGAGGTCTCTGCCCAGCCCCAGGGGCTGGCAGCCCAAGGGTCTGGAGCCAGCTGGGTCTGAACCCCACCCTCCAGGAAAAGTGGGAAGCAGGAGAGGATTTCCTGGCGACAGTTAGGGGAACTTCAGGTCTCCATGCAGGCTGAGAAGGCGCAAGGACAGGCGGAGCCTGGGCTGGGGGTCCGGTGAGGGCTGTGGGGAGCCTGGGCCCAGAGCTGCCCCTCACCACTATGGGGAGCCACATCCCTCCCCTTCCCAAACAGGACACACCCTGGGCCGGCCCCCAGGCTCTTCCGGCACCGCCCCAGGCATGCCCTGGGAGCCAGCTGACAGGCTTGTGCACACCGAGGGTTGCCCACAGCCCCAGAGCGCCCGCACCTCCTTCCTGTCATCCAGGCTCAGCCCTGGCTGGCCCAGCACATACGACAGCTTGGCCAGCGCGGCCTCCGACGTCATGTCGAAGCCTGAGATGACACCGGCTCCCTCCATGGCCTGTGAGGAAGGGGCATGTGGGCAGGAAGGGTGACTCACCACGGCCCCCAGCCCGTGAGGGGTGGGTCAGAGCCCACCTCTGCCAGGCCCTCAGGCTGTCCCCTTCCCCGCTAGGCCCTGATCTCCTGGCACTACCATGCCAGCTGCATAGTCTGTGGTCACAGTCCCCTGGAGGCAGTGGGTACAATTGACGATGACCAGGCCGCGTTTGGTCGCCATCTGCAGCTCCTGCAGCAGGTCGGGCTTGGTGGGTCCGTTCCCCGAACCGAAGGTCTCCATGACCATGCCCTTCAGGGGAGGCTGCAAGAAGGCCCGAACCTGTGGGGCGGTGGTGGGAGGGAGGGCTGGATGGTGAGGGTCTCTGCCCTCAGCACCACTGAGGCTTGCCCCGTGTCCTCCCAAGGAGAGGGACCCCAAGCCAGGGGCAGCTGGTGCCTGCCGTGCTCCCAGGACAGCAGGGCTCCTGGCAGGTGTGCATGGCTGCTGGCACCTGCAGGGGGCTGCTCCCCCCACATTCTCCCAAAGGGTCGCCCTGTCTGTAGGGACGAAGGCCTTGTGTGGCAGAACACCGTGGAAACACTTCAGAGAGGTGGGAGAGGAGCCAAGAAGGCCATCAGAGGCCCCAGCGCAAACGCCCTTGTCCAGCACAGCAGGGGCGGCTCCGAGCCAGCTGGAATCTGGGGGAGGACGCTGCCTCTAGGAAAGCATGGAGGACCCCGTTCTGGCCGTGAGGCACGCCCCAACCCTGCCCACTCCCCAAGAGGCTGGAAAGCACCATGACCAAGGACGGGGACAGGGCCTGGGGCCGGTGTGGCCACACTGCAGACATCTCAAGTCCATGTGGGGTCTACACTGGCTGGTGAGGGCCCCAGGGAGCCTGGGCGCCATGGGAGCTGCAGAGGGCTGGGGCTCGGGGCTGCAGGGGCAGGATGGCGGGGCGGTCCCTACCAGGGCGGCGGGGATCCCAGGGTAGAGGCGTAGCAGGCCCACATCCTGCTCCATGCTGCTGTGCACCACCAGGCCCGCCTTCCCGCCAACCTTCCGCACCAGCTCCCTGTTGACTGACGACAGGGAAGGGCCTGTGTGGCACCTTCAGGTCTCCCGCCAGCCGAGACCCCAGCCCAGCGCCTGGCCCTCTGCACAGGCCGCCTCCTCCCTTGTTTTCAGAACCCTGAGCCTTCGCACCTCAGTCCCCTTGCCCTGCCTCCTCTCCCACAGGCAAATCCTCCCAGGCTGTGGCACAATCCGGCCTGTGCCAGGCTCCGCAGCATGCACGGGGCTGCGGGAGGAGGCACTCAGCCAGCGAGAGACCGATGGGCAACACAGTCTCAAGGGTGACAGCCCAGGAAATCTCCGCTGGCCAGGCAAGGGGGCAGGAGGGTCCCGCAGAGATGGAGGCCCGGCTGTGCCTTGCAGGCTGCATGGGGGCGTCAGGCGGGCGCAGAGACGAGGAGGGCAGGTGTGCCCAGCTGGGAAGCCACCAGCAGTCGCTGCGCTGGGTCACAGGCGTGGGGCAGCACTGTCGAACCAGCCAGCCTCCTCTGCCCCTTGCTGGGCACCCACTGTGCCCACTGCCCACCGGCTCAGTGGTTGAATAAGTGAACAAATGGACTTTAGGATCCCTCACCTCTGGGGAGAGAAGGCCTCCATCCAGTTCACCCCAAAATCCTAATGTGCACCCATCACCCCCTCCCCACACCCAGGGTGGGTGATGGTGGAGGTGCAGGCTCCAGGTGAAGTGGAGAGGGATGGATATTTGGGGTCAGTGCCCCTTGAACCCATCCATGCAGACGGGCTCCCCAGAGGGCATGTCTGTCCTCGAGCTGAAGGCCGCCTCTCTGGCAGCACTCGAGCCCCCAGGGTTCTTCCGACCTTCTCACTCCACTGTGGGTGGGGGTGGGAGGCTGACGCCGCAAGCCCGGCCCCTAAACCCTCGGAGGCCAGCGCCGAGGATGGGGTCCATTCCCTTGGCCCCTCTCCACACTCATGGCAGCCTCCAGCAGAGCAGGGCTGGATACTGGGGACTCCCACCGCACTGTGCGATGTCAGAGCCTGCCCAGGGCAGTAAACACCCTGGAGGCCGGAGAGCCCAGCCCAGGGAAACCGAGGCCCAGAGGCGGGGAAAGGCCTGGGCGCCTGGAGAGCCCGGCACAGTGCTGGGACAGCACTTGAGGACCCCTACACATGGCTCTTCCTCCTGCCCTCAGGGAAATGCCACCCATGTGTCTCTGGCCACTTCCACCAGAGCAGCTTGCATGCGATAAAAAGGACTTCCCTGGCATGGTGGAGCTGAAGAGGGGAGATGTGGGGTGCTGGGGATGAGAAAGGGGGGAGCAGGGGCCCGGCAGTGAGTCTTCCACCCCCACCAGTGCCCACAGCATCAGTCAGGCCCACACGATGGCAGCGTGAGATGCCCTTTAACTGACAGTGTGTGTCTCAGCTGGACAAGCAGATAAGGCATCAGCACAGGGAAGGAGGGGGCACCGCTGCCACCAGCAGAGAGTTATGGCTGCAGAGGGCGTTATTACACAGAGACAAAGAGGGCCCACACCCACCCTGCACTGACCGTCGCCTCCTGAGGGTCTGTGGAGGCCACCCCTGGGACCCCAGTCCTTCCTGTCCAGGCCTGCTGGAGGCCAGGGGAATGATGAGCCCACACCCAGCGGCAGAGAGGAGCGCCAGGTGAGGCCTGCTGGCTCAGCCCCTCACCCCCCAGGAGGGACTATGGCCCTGTTTTACAGATACCAGAGCTTAGCACAGAAGCCAAACGGTGTAGTCTGCAGCCTCAAGGCTGGATGTGGCACAGCTGGGGTGGCTGGGACATGTCTGGGAGGGAGGTGGCTTCTCCCAGTGCACAGGGAAGGGCTCTGGGGCTCTGCGTTGGAATGACCCAGCGAAAGGACCCACGGCTGGTGCGTGACAGGCCTGGCCTGACCCCACAGCCATGTCCCCTGCTCCACCCTCCTCTGCTCTAAGGGCCCCAGCAGAGTGGGCCAGGGCCTTGGTTCAGCACAGAAGGGTAAGGGTGCAGGATTTGCCTGGGGGTGACAGTGTGGTCTCCTCAGACACACGGAAAGGACAGGGCCAGCAGGGCCTCCTCCAGCCTCCCATGCACCCCCCACTCCTTGGTGCCGAGCCGACTGTGGACAGGAGCACCAAGCCTGCCCATGACTCCCAGACCAGCTCAGCCCCTCACTTCCCAAACAGTAGGTAAAAAGCCCAGAACAAGCCCTCGACAGGGTGCTGGTAGCTGGCATCCCGGCCCAGGCTGGCATTGCTAACCCCAGCTGGTTCAGAGAGGGTGAGGGTGCACATTGCCAACCCATGCCCCTCCCCAGGGGCCCCAGCTGCCACGCCCTGGGCAAGGCCTGAGGTTTCTCAACACCGGGTGCCAGAACCGGCCCGGCAGCCTGGCATCAGGTTCCCACACCCACATGCATGTGAGAAACACTCAGGGGTGGGGGGCTGGGACCGGGACAGCCTCTCGTCCAGACCAGCCTTAGAGCTACGCCCAGGAGCTGCTCCGCGGCCCTGGGCCTGAGGCCGGTGTGTCTTGAGCCTCGTGGCCTGCCCAGGCTTAGCACCCTGTGCTGGCAGAGTCCCTGGAATCCGGAGCACGGTCCTCTGCGCCCTGCCGGGGCGGGGTCCACCCACCAGCAGAAGCTCCACTCCTGAGCCCCAGATAAGGTGTGAATCAGGCCCCACGGGGGAGCCGAGCCTGCAGGGCACCGCCCACACCTCTTGCTGCTCCTTCTCCCTGGGCTGGAGGAGCCGAGTGCCAGCATCCAGCATGGGCAAGCAAGCCAGTACCCCACCAGCACCAGCTCACAAGCTACCTCCTCCAAGAAGCCTTTCGGGCTGCTCCGGCCCTTGGTGAGCAAGTGGACCCTGCCCAGGCCCGAGACCCGGTGTGCTGCACACGTGTCAGACACACTGATGTGTTCTGGGCATCACACTCCCTAGAAGGTGCTCGAGGGAGCAGCAGTCCCCCTGCTGGAACAGGAACACAGGCAAGGACCCTGGGGAGCTCCAGGGCCTGGCATGAGGGTGCCCTGGGAAGGGTCTGGCAGGGCAGGGGCCTTCCTGGAGCACCCACCGGAAGCCGGGGACAGGAGGGGCTCTGGGCACGTCTGGCTGCAGGGCCGTCTGCAGAAACGGGTGGAGGCAGGTGATTCCGAAAGCCCCGGCATCTTTGGAGCTCAGGGTGTGAGCCCAGGACAGGAGACAGCACAGGCTTGAGTCGGTGCCTCCCTGTGGGAGCCTGGCTCTCTCTGCCTCCGTTTCTCACCTGTAGAACCAGGCAGTTTCCTCTGTTCTGTCCTGCTGAGGGGCCCTGGGGCAACAAGCAAGGCCGCCACCGAGCCCGGACTCCCACACGCACGCCTTGTCTTGAGTGCCAAAGATGCCGGGGCTTTCGGAATCACCTGCCTCCACCCGTTTCTGCAGACGGCCCGCAGCCAGACGTGCCCAGAGCCCCTCCTGTCCCCGGCTTCCGGTGGGTGCTCCAGGAAGGCCCCTGCCCCGCCAGACCCTTCCCAGGGCCCCCTCATGCCAGGCCCTGGAGCTCCCCAGGGTCCTTGCCTGTGTCCAGGAAATCTTCCGGGAGGGAAGTGGTGCCCCAGCAACCCACAGTCCAACCCTGTCTCCAGGAGGGTCTGCTCCTCCTTAAAATGGGGAGTGGGGAGCGGGGAGCCCCTGCTGCACCGCGAGATTCCCTAGGAAGTGCCTCCTCAGGCGTCCAGTGACCTTGTGGGCTTGAGCCATCAGCCCGCCATGACCCAGGCCTGGATAGAAGCCCAGCGTGGGAGAGGGGGCACCTCCAGCCCACCCCCCCAAAGACGGGAACAGCTGCTTCAGTCCTGGGCAGGCAGCCCCACCCAGCCCCAGGCGAGGCGTCAAATGAGCCCAAAGGAAGGCCAGTGCTGCCAAGCCCTGGAGCCTCCCCTGGGCTGGACCTCACCTCAGTCAGTCAGGAGGAGACACAGGGCAGGTTTGGGGCTGCCACGAGACAGCAGGGGGCCAGGGTAGGCAGGATGCGTCCCGCAGGAGGGAGGGGACGCTCCTGCCGCCTCAGGGAGGGGTGCTGGGGTGGGGTCAGAAGGACTGGCCATGCCAGTCATGGACCTGGAGCGGGCAGGGGCCAGGTAGAGTCCAGGAGGCAGGGGCTCCCTCAGGAGCCGCACATCCCAGACGGAGACACTGTAGGCCAGGGAGTGACTTCTGGGCAGGCCATTGGAATGGCCCTGCGTCTCAGGTGAGGTCTGGCAGGGCAACGGTCTCTGAGAACAAGCCCCAAGGCTGCTCCTACAGCCAGGGCCAGGGGGCGGGCTGGGCCCCCCAGGAGGAAGCCTCAGGACACAGGACCGGCTGGAGTCAGCCCCGCAAGGATGGCTGGGCTGCCCGCCGGAACCAGAGGACAGAAAGAGTCCCTGAAACTCCCGGGGACAAGGCTATGGCACACAGAGGTGCGGCAGAGCCAGGTGGTCATTGAGGACCTCCTCGGCCTGGGGCCAGGGGTTGGGCAGGACACACGAGGGTCAGATGCCCCAAACCTCTCTTCCAGGTCTCCCGCCTCTGAGCCTACAGGGAGCTGTGGAGGCCCCCCCTCTGTGGCCACGCAGCAGGCCTGTCCACACAGCCCTGGCTTCTCCACAGCCCAGGCCAGAAATAAGCCAGGGCAACTCAGAACCAGGCACGGTGCTCTCAAATTCTGCCGAGTCCCAGCCACGAGCTCCCTGCAGCCACCCCTTGGCCAGCACCAGCACTGGGCAGGCACCTGGCCCTGCTCTTGCGGGGCTTACCTGTGACGTCAGCACCCACAGTGGCCAGAGGCGGCAGGTTCGGGGAGCAGAAGGCTGCGAACCTCCGAGCATCCACCTTGGTCGTCCGGTTGCCCCGAAACAGCTGATTCTGGAAGAAGAGGCAGACCTGCGGGAAGGAAGCGACAGAGCTCAGAGCAGCGGCCACCCTGTCCCTGACCCCTCTGCCCTCCAGCTTCCTCCCTGCCATCAATGGGGTGCCCAGGCCCAGGGGGAGGCGGGACTGTAACCCCACCCACCACAGGCAGAGACCCTCCTGGGAGCAGGTACCGCCCTGCTCAGGCCCTTTCCTGCCCTGCCACCTACCCCCAGGCTAACCGGAGCCTGCAGAGGCCTGGGGACCCCAGCGCCTGGGGTGTGCAGGTGGCTGGGTGGCAGGAGGGCACCGTACTTCCTTCCCTTCCCACCTGCCCACTGCCCCCATCCCTGTTTCTTAGAGCGCCCTGGGAACTCATCCCAAAGGTGCAGCGAGCACAGCTGATGCTGGAGACCCGCTGCCCACGGTGAATGGGAGTCCCTGAGGCCCTCAGGAGCCGGTGTTAAGCTGCTCAAGAGCCTAAGGGAAAGCCCCTGCCCCAAGGCTGGAGGATCTTTGCACACATCTTCCTGGGATACCACATGACAGGGAAAGACATGGAGGAGGGCAAGGGACACCCTTCAAAGCCATGCTGGCTGCAACCTATTTTTATAGAAACTTATATACATATCTCTAATGTAAATATCCATCGTAGGAGGTCTTATAGAAGCTTTCATACATATCTCTAATGTAAAACTTACATACATATCTCTAATGTAAATATCCACAACGTAAGATCTAGAAGACAGCGCACCCAGCCATTGGCAGTGGCGTCTGGGGAGGGGCCTGGGGGGACTTTGTTTCCCGGCTGCTCTCGGGCTCCCGCCCCCGCCCCACCTGCCCCGCCTCCATGCGTGCCAGGCAGGTACCTCTGGGATCACATACTGGCCAGCCATGAGCAGCGCCCCCAGCAGGTTCTCACGGCCGTCGCTCCACAGGGCATGGATGGACACCTGGGGGAGAGGCCACGGAGGAGCTGAGGCCTGGGACGCCCAGAAGCCTGGGATGCCCAGCTCATCACTCCAGGGAAACCTCCAGGCCCAGCCCAGGAGCCCCAGGTGGGGTGTGGGAGAGAGGACCGGCAGGCTTGGACTGCAGCAGGCAGCCTGGAGATGGGTGTCTTGGGGGAATGGGGTGCTCAGAGGAGCTGGGCAGTAAGCCCATCTCCAAGGCCGCCAACAACAGCTGCCCCTGCAGACGATGCCAGACTGCACCCAGGACCTCAACCCACCCACCAGCTCCCTTTACAGGTCCAAGAGCCGAGTGCTGGCAGCAGAGGCCAGCCGGTCCCCATACTGGAGAACACACCCCAGGCCTCCCACCCCAGCTGCCCTGCCCAGCTCCCTTGCTACCCCAGCAGAACTGTGGGCTGGAAGGAGGGTGGTGGGGGTGAGGGGTGGGTGGGCTGTGACAGAAAGGAACTGCCTCGCGATGCCAGGCACAGTACAGCTCCTCCCGCAGCTGCCTGTGTCTAGCATGGGCGACCGTGCCCTATGGTTGACTGAGTAGCGTGTCCCAGGAGGGCGCAGGTGGCCGTGCAGAGGCCAGGGTCTTCAGGAGGAGGCGGCCGGGCAGTGGTCAGTGCAGGGCCTCTGGAGGGAGAGAGCCCTGGCAGGGGGTGGCAGTCCTAGGTCCTGGGTCCTGGGTCCTCCCTGGCTCAGCCCTTATGTGGTGCGTGGCTGTGGGTGAGTCCTTGGCCTATAAGCCTGTTTCCCCATGGGTATAACAGGGATAAGGATGCCCCGACAAAGGCCAACATCAGGGAGAGGAGAACATGCATGTGAACATTCCTGGGGCCCGCAGCGCTCGTAACTGTGCCGTTGATTCCCCTGGAGAGGCCCATGGGACGTTCTGCTGCCCCAGGGCTCGGGAGTGTCTGGAAAGAGGAAAACCAGCCGGAGTCCTGTCCCTCCTTCTCGAGCTCTGGGGCGGGAGGTGCTGCTCCCCCCTAACAGGTGTGCAGTAGGCCCCGGGGAGACCCCAGAGGGACAAGGGAGATGGCTCCAGGCAAGCAGAGCGGGATGGCTGAGCCGCCTCCCTGGACTGCTCCCCGCAGACCTCCTAAGACAGCCTCCATGGAGTTTCCTGGAGCTGCCACCAAGCTCAAAGGGACATAGGTACCGGGTTCCCACACAAGACCTTAGCCTCAGCCATGGGAAAGGATCCCAAGGGGCTCAGGTGCCACTGCCACCCGCAGGCAACAGGAACCCCTAGTCAGCCTCTAGCCGACCTCCCCTGCCACCTCCCCTCAAATCCAGTTTTCCAGAACAATCCACTGGCCTTGGCTTATGGGATTTGTGCTGGGTTAGGTTGAGAGAAGCGGGGAAATCGTGTGCCAGGGCCCCCAGGATGGCATTGCCTGGAACCACAGTGGGTGGAGCAAAGAGAGGGACAAAGGCAGGGACGCGGTGGGGGCCTCCCGGCACTGCTCTGTGTGTAGCCATCCTGCTGCGCCAGACGGAGAGGTGGGCAGCGGCCGCGAGCAAGCATCGGGAGGAGAGGAAGGGATGCCTGGCACCCCCAGGGCCGAGGTGGGCATGGCTCTGGGGGCTCCAGGGCCTCACAGCTCCCGGGGCCACCAGCAGGAGATGACCTCCTCCATGGGGCAAGTGGGCTGGCACCCTGGCAGGACCTGAGCACTCGTGAGGCCCAGCACGGGCCCTGCAGCAGCCAGCTCAGGAGCTGCCGGGCTGAGCAGGAAGCCCAGGATCCCGCAGCGGCCGCCGGCAGCACAGACTTGACTTGTGGCCTCAGGAAGCCCCGATTCCTAGGAGCCCCGGGCCCCTGAGGTTACCTGGGCCCCAGTGAGGATGACGGTCTTCTGCAGGTTCTCCAGCATGAAGGACAGCATCGAGGCAGCAAAGGCCATGGTGTCAGTGCCGTGGATGACCACAAAGCCGTGGTACTGCTTGTAGTGCCTCTGCAGGAGGGGCGCACACTCAGGCAGGCCAGCCCCTCGGGGAGCAGGCGTGGGGGAGGGTGCAGCAGGGGGAAAGGGTCCAGATGCAGAGGGGAGAACTCGGGGGAGGCGCCCATGGGGCCCTGGCCTGGAAGTCCCTCTCTGGAAGGTGAGCACCTGGCGTGGAGTCCTGGGACCCCCACGCTCTCCCTGCCCCGAGGCTTCCATGCCACTCAGGTGCACCCACCGCGCGCTGAGGCTCCCCTCAGAGCACTCGAGAATGAGTCCCTCCGAGGGGCCTCTGCACATTCCTGGAGGGTGGGAGAGCGCCTCACATGGCAGCAGGGGGCTGTGGTAGTGCATGAGCCTCGAAGCCCAGACGGCGGATCAGGCAAGAACACAATGGTGGGCATAAGGACGCCTGCAGGGTCAAGGCACAGCCATGGCCGGGAGCCAGCAGGTGACCATGGAGGTTGCCTGAATCTGGACCTGGGCTGGGGGGCAGGACACTGAAGGGCAGCAGTGAAGCTGGTCATGCAGGGACGTCTCCTGGCCACCACCCCCTGGAGGGTGGCAGGTCCAGGCTGTGGCTGCCAGGGCACCGTTCCAAGAGCCCAGGGTCCCATACTAAGCCTGGGCCTGCCTGGTGGGCTATTGAAACACCAAGCCCTGTAGGCCCGGGGAACTGCAGAGGAGCGGAGGCCAAGGAGGGGAAGGGCGCCCTCTGCTGGCCACTCGCGGCAAGACGGCAGGCTGGGCCCCTGAGCTGAGAAGGCCTTTGTGAGGCTGTCCAGGGCTGGTCCCTGACCACAGGGCACCTTCGTGGGCCTCAAACAGCAGTGAGGCCTTGTCCGGTGAGGGCTGCCGGCCACAGATGGAGGAGCCTGTCCTGGGTGGTGCTGCCCCCCACCCCGCTGCTGGGAAGGGGAAGCCTAGGTGTTCCCACTCAGGGGAGCAGGGGGTTTGTAAACGAAGCAGGTGAGAATTGGGACTGGAGAGGGCAGGAGGCCCCTGCCAGGGGAGGCAGCTCAGGTAACATGGGAGCGTGCTGTGGTGGGGGAGAATGGAGAAGAAAAGCTGATGAGGTGGGGGGTGGTTCTGCCTGCAGGGTGAGCACACAGGTCGCTGTAAACCACAAGAATCTGCAAGAAGTGCTGTGGTCCTAAATCCACTAAGACCCCAACTGGGGAGGGGACGGACAGAGGGCAGTGAGCCGGTGACCAGCCAGGCACAAGGAGCGTGTCGGCCCTCAAGGTAGCATCACACACCATGCCCCAGATACTAACTGAGACAGGCTAAGATAGCTGTTCCCGCTGTGTCCTCGCCTGGGAAGTCGACTTGGCCCTCTACGTCCACCCCTAGCTTGCATGAGGGAGGGGGCCTCAGAGTCTTGCCCCCAGCTCTGACATGTGGACCCTGCCCGGATTTCCTGAAGCTGCCATTCCCAGATGCTCCCAGGCCCCAGGCTGGGCAGGCGGACTCCACCCCAGACCCTGCAGCTCCTCACCTGTCCCAGAGTGTTTCTGTGGGCCACTGCCCATCCACCAGCCCCGCCCATACCCAGAGCCCTGCCCACACGCATAGCCCCACCCACACAAATAGCCCCACTCCCACTCTACAGCCCCACCCACAACACAGCTCCACCCATGAAACACAGCCCTGCCCACACAACACAGCCCCGCCCACACCCACAGCCCCCCAACACTCCACAGCCCCGCCCACTCTCCACAGCCCCGCCCACACTCCACAGTCCCGCCCACACTCCAAGCCCCGCTCACACTCCCCATTCCCACCCATGCTCCCTAGCGCCACTCACACCCAACAGCCCTGCCCACTCTCCACAGCCCCACCCAGCACTCCCCAGCCCTACTACCTCGATGGTCTGGGCAACGCGAACCCACTCAGCGATGGTCATGTCACTGGAGTCGAAGAGGGGCTGGCACTCCAGCACGGTGTAGAGGATCCTCTGGTTGGGGGTGGCCGGGCTGCGGGACGGGAACAGCAGGAGGCGGAACTGCAGGCTCCTGCTCTGCACCTCCAAATGTCCTGACCTGCTCTGCTCCCCTCTGGCGGAGGTGGGGCCCCTACGCCAAGGGCTCTGCACACAGCAAACTCTCAGCATCCCAGGCACAGGGCCCGGACCCCTTCCACCTGGAGCTCCCCACAGGGGCGAGGATGTGGGTCAGGATGGGCCACTCCCAGCAGTCTTCTTCCCACAGCAGCTCGGAGAGGGGGGCTGGGACCAGCCCATGCTCCGGCAGGAGAGGCTGCTGGCAGGAGGCTCGCCTGCGACGGCTGTGGTGGTCAGCCACCACGAGGGCAACTCCCAGCTCACCCCCAGCTGTGGGGGACATCAAGGAGCTGGGCCCAGAGCAGAGAAATGGAAGGATCTCCATGCTGGGGACAAGGCCGCCTGGGCCAGCCGGCTCCTGATATACAGGGTGCCTAGATGGGAAGCCCTCATCACACTTGCCAAACCAGCCTGGCTGGGGGTGTGGGAGAAGGGCAGGGAGGGAAGGTGGGACCAGGCACAGGGGCACCCTCAGAGGCTCAGGCTCTGGTGGAAGGCGGCTGCTGGTCAATCCTAAAGCCCTGTGAGCTGAGGGGATGTTAGAGACAGGGGTGAGCAAATGGCTCACGTGGGCCTGGCCAGCAGTGCCCAGCCTCGGGTTCGGTGCCCCCCAGCAGCCATGCCCTGCCCGGGACCGGGAGGAGCCCACACTCACGGCAGCACCAGGATGTCCTCAGAGAGGCCGCAGGCTCGGGCATGCTCTTCGTCATGGAACATGGGCAGTGTCCTCAGGATGGCAGCCAGGCCCGTCCCAGGCATGAGCACTGCAGGCAGAGTCCAGGTGGATGGTGGGGTCAGGGACTGGCAGCCATGGCCTCCTCCTCCCTCACTGAGGGGCAGGACCAGAGCTGGTGGGATGGGGTTCCTGTCTTATGACAGTCAGAGGCTTGGAGGAAGGGCTATGGCTGCCCCTGGGACGCCTCAGAGGGCAGGCCGCTGACCCGCGTTTGGAAGCCATGGCTTCCTGCCTTGGAGCCCATGGTGATTCCTCATTTCACACCTGGACAGCCCCAGGAGCTCTGCCCAGGTCTCCAGCTGCTCTACTCAGGCCCTGCCCCTGCTCCCACCCCTTCTCCAAATGCTCAGTCCACACTCCTCACCAAGGTCCACGGGGCTCAGCCTTTGCCTCACTGTGGATGTGCTGCAGGCTCTGCCTGGAAGTCCTGCCTCATCTCCACTTCTCACCCAGTAGGTGCCTCAAGACCCAGATTGGAGCACCACCTCCAGGAAGCCCTCCCAGATGCCCAGGCTGTACTGCTGTTCCCACATTCTCCCTCACTGACCCTCCAGCTCCGAAAGGGCATGGACTGTGTGACTCCCTCAGGGTCCAGCCCAGGTCCCCTTCCCCAGCTCCCCGACCCAGAGGGCCTCGCACACAGCAAGTGTGTGTGCGAGGTTGGCCCCACCCCTAGCAGCTCTGCCACCTTCCTGCAGCCTCTGCATCTCAGTTTCATCCCATAAACGGAGACCTGGCCACACCACTCATTCCCTGGGGCCAGCCGCTCAGTGTAAAGCCCTGACCCCTCAGCCACCCGTCCAGGGCCTCCAGCCAGCCCCGAAGCTCCCTCCTGGCAGCAGTGTCCTATCCTATCCTGCAGACCCCCGCCATGGTCACCTGCTTTCCCCTGTCACCCTCTGCAGCCGCACCCGTCTCCTATCACTGGTTCACAAACTAATCCCAAACTCGGCGATTTAAAGCAGCCCCCTCTGATATCCCTCCAGCCGCACCCCTGCCTGCCGTCGCCCTCCACCGCTGGGCTCAGCCCGGTCTCCACATCTCTGCCTGTTAAGTCACCGGCCCCAGGACACCAGCCCCTTGGCCCCATGAAGGTTTATGGCACCCATGATCTTCTCTGGCCTTACACAAAGGCCGGTGGAGCCCCGGCGACGTTTGCCGGAGGACTGGATGATACAGGTCGGCGGAGGTGCAGCCACTGACAAAATCACCCCGCCAGTAGGGGTCAGGCAGCAGACGGGGGAGGCAGAGCCCATGCGTGTTTGTCTACCCGTCTACCCTCCGAGGCGCCCAGAGTGCAGCCAGGACACGGGCTGCCAGAACAAAGGTCTGGACTCACCAGCCCTGTGAACCCCAAGGACCCAACCTCAGACCCTGGGCATCCAGAGGGCCAGGGTCCACCCCACACTGGTGTCCAAGTGTCCCTGTCTCATGTGCGGTGGGTTGAAAAAGCATACTAGAAGATGTCCACATCGCAGGGCCCGGCGCAGTGGCTCAGGCCTGGAATCCCAGCACTTTGGGTGGCTGAGGTGGCGGATTGCTTGAGGTCAAGAATTCAAGACCAGCCTGGCCAACATGGTGAAATCCCATCTTTACGAAAAATACAAAAATTAACTGGGCCTGGTGGCGCACACCTGTAATCCCAGCTACTTGGGAGCTTGAGGCGGGAGAATCACTTGAATCTGGCAGGTGGGGGTTGCAGTGAGCCAAGATGGCACCACTGCACTCCCGCCTGGGTGACAGAATGAGACTGTGTCTCAAAAAATTAAATAAATACATAAAAATAAAAAAGATGTCCACATCCCAATCCCTGGTACCTGTGGGTGTCACTTCATATGGAAGTGTCTTTGTGGATGTGATATTAGGGGTCGTGGAGGTCAGGGAAGTGTCTTTGTGGATGTGATATTAGGGGTCGTGGGGGTCATGGAAGTGTCTTTGTGGATGTGATGTTAGGGGTCGTGGGGTGGGAGGTGGGCCCTAAAAGCCCTCTCGTGTCTCCTTACAGGTGGGAGGCCACAGGGCATGGGGAGGTGGGAGGCACAGAAGAGAAGGCCATATGACAACAGGGCAGAGCGGCCCTTGGAGATGCTGGGCTGGATGACTGGAGTGATGCGGCCACAAGCCAAGGATTGTGGCATCCACCACACAGCGGAGGTGGCAGGGGCAGTTCCTCCCACAGAGCCTCAGGAGGGAGCGGTGCCCTGCAGCACCCTGGCTCAGCCTGGGGAAACCCCTCTCAGGCCTCAGCCTCCAGACCCGAGAATGAACTTCTGTGGTGTTCAGCCGCCCGGCACAGCGGCCACAGGAAATGAAAAGTCACTCTCCACTCCTTGTGGCAGGTGAAGCTGGGGTGTCTTATGGGGAAGGTGGAGGGACACATCTGGTTTGGCTTTGTGGGACATACGTTGCGCAAGGTCACCTCCAGCTGCTGCTGACTCATGTGGGGGAACAGCTTCCAGAAACTTCCAGGAATGCTGCAGAGTGGTAGGCGTGGATATGGGCCCTGCTGTCCCTGCCAGGGGGATGTGTGGGCACCACAGGCGAAATCAGCCAAAGACAAGACTAAATTCTCTTGGTGTCCTCTTCTCTCGAGCAAAACACTGAATATGTGCTTTGCAGTGGTTTGTATGGCTCATACCTTTAAGCCCAGAATTTTGGGAGGCTGATGCAGGAAGATCACTTGAGCCCAGGAGTTCAAAACCAGCCTGGTCAATTTCTTTCTTTTTTCTTTTTCCTTTTTTTTTTTTTTTTTTTTTTTGAGACAGAGTCTCGCTCTGTTGCCCAGGCTGGCATACAGTGACGCCATCTCCACTCACTGCAACCTCCACCCTCAAGGCTCACGCGATTCTCCTGCCTTAGCCTCCCAAGTACCCAGGGGCGTGAGTAGCTGGGATTACAGGCATGCACCACCACGCCTGGCTAATTTGTTATTTTTAGTAGAGACGGTGTTTCGCCATGTTAGCCAGGCTGGTCTCAAACTCCTGACCTCAGGTGATCCACCTGCCTTGGCCTCCCAAAAGTGTTGGAAGTACAGGCCTGAGCCACCATGTCTGGCCAAATGTTCCTTTTTCAAGCCTATACTGTCGCCAGTAAAGTTTTCTTACCAACCTGCAAGTGAACCACTTTCTAATTCTGGGGCTCCAGTACCTCACCCCGCAGTCAATGTGTGGTACGTCAGCAGCCATTCTAACAGGTATGCAGTGGGATCAGGTTTTTTTGTTTGTTTGAGACAGGGTCTCACTCTGTCACCCAGGCTGGAGTGCAGTGGCAAGATCCAGGCTCACTGCAACCTCCATCTCCTGGGTTCAAGCAATTCTCATGCCTCAGCCTCCCCAGTAGCTGGGACCACAGGCACCCACCACCACATTATGGCTAATTTTTTTTTTTTTTTTTTTTTTTTTTTTTTTACTATTTTTAGTAGGGGTTTCACCATGTTGTCCATGGCTGGTCTTGAACTCCTGACCTCAAGTGATCCACCTGCTTCCACCTCCCAAAGTGCTGGGATTACAGGTGTGAGTCACCGCGCCTGGTCAGCCGGAGCAATTTCTTTTATTTTAAAGAAACACCGACTTTCACACCTAACTCTGATTTTGTAACTCGTATTACTTTTCTCAATGAGGGCCCTCCAAAAGCTTCAAGGCCTGCAGAACCTGAACGCTCCGGCCCTGCCTGGAACCTCTTCCTTGGCCTGTCCAGGCAGGTGCCTGAGTTCGCTGGTGACCTGGAAACTCCTCAGCCCCTGCTGAGACCTGGAAGCACACCTGGAAGGGAGGGCCCCACTGTCACCACGAAGTCAAGCTTCGGCTCAGAAACTCGTGAACGTGTAGCACCCATTCAGGAAGGAGGTCCAGGCCACGGGCACAGACCCCGCTGCAGTGACCAAGAAGCCACGGGCATCACTCCACCCACAGTCTCGGCTGCTGGGACCCATGTGGCCAATGGGCAGGGAGCTCCTCTCCGCTGCCTGGCCCCAAAGCTCTGCCCTCCCTGCTGTGCCTGCAAGGAGCCGGGCTCAGGAGGGACTTTGGGACAAGCTGGCAAGTAGGTGGGGCTCCCAGTTTGACACAGGAAGTCTGCAAGTTTCTCGGCCGTATGGAACGTGGCCGCTGATGCCAGCTTGGGCTTATCAGCCGTTTTTGGATTCACTCTGCCCCTTGACCTGTGATAGCTTCAGTGAACTCAGAGAAGGGATGGGTCGAGGGGCGTCCCCGCAGGC
Organism: Macaca thibetana thibetana; assembly: GCF_024542745.1. Lineage (NCBI taxonomy): Eukaryota > Metazoa > Chordata > Mammalia > Primates > Cercopithecidae > Macaca > Macaca thibetana. The sequence goes on from NC_065584.1 coordinate 3,368,229, forward strand.
ATCGCCTCTGCCCTCCCTGAACTCTGGCAGGGCTCCAGGTGTGCAGCGTTCCACCCACAGGTCGCTGTTTACCAGCAGACACAGAAGCTGTTCCAACAGCGACAATCCAAACAGCTTTACTGTGGCACGGCCACCACTCCCCTCTCACCTCCCCAGGGAAGGCCAGAGCCCACGTCAGCAGTGTGGAGGGAGTAAATCATTGCCGCCTGGCGGGGCTGGGACTCAGGGCAGTCGTGGGGGTTTGGAGGGTGGCTCGCCTGGACTCCGGGCCTGGTTCCCTCCCTGGCCTGTGAGTGCTGCCCTCGCTCCTGGAAGCCTTGTCACTTCCCACGCCATGAGGCTCTGCATGTCCCCAAAGGACGCCTGACTGCCGTCACACAGCAGAGCTGGCATGAGGGCCCCTGGTCTCCCACAGCCCCGGCCCTCGGGCTCCCCAGCTGCTCCATGGGCGTGCGTGGTCCCCTCATCCAGGAAGACAGTGGGGACCAGATCTCCTGTCTCTTCCTCCTTCGTCTTCTGGGGCTGAACCGTGGGCTCCCTAGAAGCCTTCCTGAAGTGGAGAAGGGTGGGCAGTGAGGATGCCGGCGACGGGGGCACAGGAGGGCCTGGGGCTGACAGCAGTGTCCTGGAAGCCCTCAGCGTGGAGCCAGGAGATGCCGCCTCATCCTGTGGTGAGAGAGACCCTCACCTTCACGAGGGCTCTGAAGACACGCGCCCTCGCCGGCTGGGACAGGCTGGCTGCTCCAACCTCACGAGGAGTCGTGGGGAGCCCATTCCTGCAGGTTCCTAGAAGTGGATGCCCCACTTGGGTCAGCTAGCAACAGCTAGGGGTGACCTCACAGCCACACGAGGACGGGCTGCTGAGCACAAGCCAGGACCCCAGTGCACAGAGCACCGAGGGATCTCAGAAGGCTGCTTCAGGTCTGAAGACTGACGCCCCACACCCAGTTTCCAGCATCAAAGTCTCTTGTTCCCCACCCAGACGCAGGACCTCACAGCCTCTTTCAGAAATGTGGTTCACGCATGTGAGTGCGCCCACAGGCTGCTGCGGTGAGCACGCAGGGGCCAAGCGAGACGGGTGTGTGGCGGGGTTGCAGTCAGAGTCCACCTGTCCCTGCAGCTTGGACCAGTCAAGAAGTATGTGTTGAGCTCAATGAAATTGCAGTTGGCCACACACCAAGCCTGAAGGGGTAGTGTCAGGGGTGTCGGACCAGGCCCCAGACAGAGTTCCCAGGTCCTGTCCCTGCTCAGGGGCAGCTCTGGCAGGCTCCAGCCCTGCTGGGCTCCCCCCTACTCTTTCTTGCACCTTGCAGGGCTGCTCCTGGCCTGGTCCTCTCCCACCTTTGTCCTGCAGGCTTTGTGTCCTCAGAGAAGCCCTCCCTGGGCTGCCTCAAAACTCCAGCCACCCACACACCAGGCCCAGGCCCTGTTATCAGCTCACAGCCCCTGCAGGGCCCTGGCAGATCCTGTCCCTGGGACTAGCTCCTTAATGCGTGCCATCCCTTCAATGGCAGCCTCTCTCTCTGGCTTGTGAGGGTCAAGCACAGGAACTGTGTCACTCTTTGTCAGTGGAGTGTCACACAGGGGCGTTTGCCAAACTGTGAATGACTTTGTTCCATTCACAGGCAGAGGGAGAAGCGCAGAGGAGGCTCCCAGCAGCCTGGACAGCCGTGTTCCTGGGGCCTGAGTCCCTCGTGGACGAGCCCCACTAGGCTTTGTCTCCTGGGCTGGGCACGGAGTAGGCCTCCAGAGGGTCTGCACCAGTCACGGTGCGGCGGGTGGAATCTGAGAGTACCGACAGAGTGCTGGTGGCTTCTGAGCGGCCACTGCAGCGGAAAGGGGTGACCAGGAGGGACAGCTGCTGGGGAACAGGCCGTGAGAGGGGGTGGGGAATGGAGGGACAGGGAAGTGGTTGGCAGATGGGCAAGGGACAAGAGAATGTTCTGGTCATGCCAGGGGAGGCCCTGGGGCTCTGGCAGAGCTGGAGAGGGTCCCAGCCATCTCAGGAGGGAGAGCTGTGGTGGACACAAGCAGTAGTGTGGGGAGGAGCCAGGGCAGCAAGGAGTGGGAGGAGGAGGAGGAGTAGAAAGGGCTCCCGAGGGAAACGCAGGCAGCGGCCCATGGAGGGTCGCAATGAGGTTCAAGACGGGCAAGGGGGCTGTTCTGGCCCCGAGGGAGGGAGCACCCCACACAGCAGAGCCCACGTGGGGGCCCCAGGAAGGTCCTGCCCTCCTGGGGAGCACCCAGGCATTCTGGAGGCTCCAGTGCAACTGTCCTCTCCCCATCCTGGTGGCCTCAGGCTCCCCAAGCTACCATCCTTCCTGTGCCCAGCCCAGGCTGGCAGCACTGTGCTGGAGTACCACAGAGCTCGGTGCCTGTCCCAGGCCTTGACCCTACCCAGGCAGAACTCAGTCCGGGTGTAATCGCTGGTCTCTAGTCAACTAGGTCCACACAGGGGCAGAGGAAGCAGGGCTCTGAGGCCACCTCCAATGTGAACGCATGTGTCCCCGCAGATGCCAGGTGGCCCCAGTATCGTGCCAGGCACTGCTTCCTGACCAGAACCCCAGGGAACTCAGGGGATGGGGACACCCTCCCGGGTGTCGCAGGTGAGGGGTCCTCGCAGCCTCCTAAGCCTTCCCGGCTTGTGTGTCCAGGGCAGCAGGGGCAGACCAAAGCCCTGGGGCCCTCCTGCCCCATATTCCAGGGCTCCAGGGCGCTGGCCCTCAGGGGCGCAGCGGCAGCACAGGGCGTCTGGCCCCAGGGTCGCAGGGCGCTCCCAAGAGCACGGCGACCACAAGGACCCACCGACCTCCTCTGTCCAGGTGGGGGCTCCGCACGCGGGGCCGGCGGTGGCCGGAACCGAAGGAGAGCGACCCCAACCCGCAACCCCCAACCAGGCGCGGATCTGACTCCCCCACAACCCCCGTGGGTGCAGGAGGGTCAGAGGCTCCCGGTCTCGGCCAGGTCCAGAGGCCTCCCCCCGCCCAGGGCGCCGGGTCTCAGACTCACCGCCGAGCTCACTCCGCATGCCAATGGTGCCGCCGGTGTAGACGGCCAGCAGCCTCCGCTCGGACCCCACCGCGCGCGCCATGCCGGACCAGGGACCACGGGAGTGGACGGGGGTGCAGCGGGGACGCGGGGCCTGTGGGACTCAGGGACTGCCGGGAGGAGGCCCGGGGCGCCGGGGGCAGCCTGGGAGGGCGGGGCCGGCGGGGGCACCCACGGGGAGGGGGCGGGAGTGGAGTCCGCCCGGGAGGATGGGAGGCCCCGCAGAGGCGGGCGGGGACAGGACCGGGGGGCGGGGTGGGCCCAGGGGACTGTCCAGGGTCGGAGAGGCGGAGCGTGGCGGGGTGGGGGCGTGGCGTGGCGGGGAGGGGGCGTGGCGTGGCGGGGAGGGGGCGTGGCGTGGCGGGGAGGGGGCGTGGCGGGGAGGGGAGGGGGGGGGGGCGGGGCAGGGGCGGGGCCTGGCGGGGTAGGGGGCGGGGCACGGCCTTGGAAACATGTAGGAAGAGGTGAGGTCTGTGAGGGTGGCAAGGGTAGCTCCTGCCTGTGGGACCCGCTGGGGGGTGGGGAGCATCTGTCCAGGGACTAGGGGGCAGCCAGAAAGGCAGGGACAGGGGCGGGGCGGGTCCTGAGCCACCCCGCGGCCACTGGCCCTCCGTGGTGGCCCTGTGTGTTTGAGTAGCTGTGACATGTGGTGCCTCGCAGACCGTAGTGCCCAAGGCCCTCCAAGACCTGAGCACAGTGGGGGCTCCGTGTCCTCTCAAGCAGCCTCCACAGCCCCGGTGCTCCAAGGCGGCATTGCTGCCCAGGCCCTGCTGTCCCTCCACTGGGTGGCTAGAGGCAGGCAGAGCTGGACCAGCCCCTCCACATGTGCACGTTCACACACCATCCAGAGGAGCCCCCAGGGCTGGAGCCGGACCGGCAGGAGTATCGCCGTCTTAGACAAACACCGCCATTTTAAGTTCCCTTTGATTAAAAAACTGCCTAAATCCAACCCAAAACACCTCAGCCTAATAGCTAATGTCAGTACAACCATAAACCACAAGTAACATCTCCAACCAGAAACATGCCAGCCTCGAGATAACCTCCCCTCGGACCGGAGACATTCCAACCCCGCAATAAACTTTCCCTCACATAGAAACATTCCAAGCCTGCGATAAGCTCCCAGCTTCCTAAACCCTTAAAGATCCTTAGTCTGTAAGAGAGAACGCTCCTGACCAAAATCGGCCAGAATAAACCCTCTGAGGTTTATTCTCCAAAATAAACCAGTCTTTGACTGTTGAGCCGCTTTTCATGTTTCTTTCCTCTTTAAATCCTACAGAGTCCACCCCACTTCACTCCCGTGAGAGCCCAGGAGGGCAGGGCAGTGGCGGGTACAGGGTCCCAGGAGGGTCCCAAGCTGCAGGCTTGCTCCCAGGTGGACAGAAGATCCACGGCCTCCTCACCTCCTGGCACCTTGACTGCCTGGAGCACTGATGCCCTTTGGTGGGAAACTGTGCCCTCAGAAGGCGCCAGCACTTGACAGATTCCATAATAAAAATTATTATTATTATTCTGTTACCTGGAGTGCAGTAGCAAGATTTTGGCTCACTGCAACCTCTGCTTCCCAGGTTCTCCTGTCTCAGTTCCCCAAATAGCTGGGATTGCAGGGTGTGCACCACCATGCCCGGCTTTTTTTTTTTTTTTTTTTTTTTTTTTTTTTTGGTATTTTTAGTAGACACGGGGTTTAACCATGTCGGCCAGGCTGGTCTTGAACTCCTGACCTCAGGTGCTCCACCTGCCTCGGCCTCCCTAAGTGTTGGGATTACAGGTGTGAGCCACGGCGCCCAGTCCCATAGAACTATTTTGGTAGCAATAGTGCAAAATTAATCTTGTCTGCAGAGAAGCAAATGCATTCTGCCCAGCAAAAGTCTGTGTTAGTTTTCTGGGACTGCAGTAACAAAATGAGTGATTTACAGTGCAAGGAGGTCTAGTTCTCACAGTTCTGGGGGGTGGAAGTCTAAGGTCAGGGTGTCACGGGTTGGTGTTTCCTGCGAGCAGACGGTGCCTTCTTGCTGTGCCTCACAGGGTCTTTCCTCTGTGCAGTCACGCCTCCCTGATGATCTCCAGATGTCCAGACTTTCTCTTTTTATAGACATACCAGTCATATTGAATTTGGGGCCTCATTTTAATTCAACCATCTCTTTAAAGTCTACCTCCAAATACAGTTGCATTCTAAGACATTGGGGTGTGGGGGACTTCAACATTTGAATCTAAGGGAGACAATCCAGCCCATCACAGCCCCCTGAAAATCCAGTTTCGCGTTCGTTGGCACATTCATGTCAAAATTCCTCATCTGTAAGTGTCAGTTTCAGGACTTCTCCTCTGAGCTGGTCCTCACAGCTCCCTGGGTTAGGGAAGCACTTCGACGCATGCTCACCCTGCATCCCTGTGAACATCACGTCTGGCCCTTTTGGGGAATCATCCTTTAACAACGTGCCTGCCGCCATAAATTCTAGGAAACCTTGTTTGGGGCCAGGGCAGCCTTCACTGGCAATAATCCTCACTGAGGTGGCTTTTCTCCCAGGTGCCAGGAGCCCGTCAGGTTTCTGCTGTGGAAACCTCAAAAGCACCAGAGCTCGATGCTGCAGCTTCGCCTGAAGACACTGCTGGTCTTTGGACAGCTCCGCTGTCCTGCTTCGTTTTTGCCTGCGTCCACCTACATCTACAGCGTCCTTGGACGGAACCTTTCACGCAATATAGAAAGCTGGCTCTGTGTCAGGTGCCTTTGTAGGCATGGGGGAGGCAGCCCCTGTCCTCCTGAGTGTACCAGCCAGGGTGGGGGCCATAGTAGACAAAAATACCAGCATCTGGCAGTGACAGTGCCCTGAGGAACACTCAGGGAACAGAGAGACAGGCAGTGCTGTTTACAACAGGGTGATCAGGGAAGGCCTCTTCGAAGGGTTGGCATTGGAGCAAAGCCAGCATGCCAGGCGGGGACAGGTGCCGAGGCCCGAGGCGGGAGCGAGCATGGCCCCACAATGCCCAGGTCAGTGGGGCAAGAGCACTCAGAGGGAGGGGACACCCACTGAGTGACTGTGGTGCCAGGTGAGGACTTGCAATTTAACTCCAAAGGTGAACACCAGCCCTACCAAGGGTTGGGCTAGTTTGTTTATTCTCTGGCTGCTGTGTGCAGAGAGACTGAGACAAGAATAGGGTCAGGAGGGCTTTGGGCAGGGTGGGGGAAGAGCTGGGGATGGGGAAGTGCGAGGTGGGAGTGCTGGGAGCACAGGCTGGATCTTGGGAGGTACCAGCCGAAGAGAAGAGGAAGGGTGACTCTCCTGTCTTTGGCCAGAGCAGCCACGGAACGGGGATGTCCTTACCGAGAAAGCAGGGGCTGGAGTGGGGCTTGAGGCCGGGCAGAGGGAAGCAAGGTGTGTTGGACGCATCCTGCTTGGGGGCCACCTGGGCAGGTTCGAGGAGACTCGGCTGCGCGTCCTGCAGTCAGCGGCACAGGGATGACAAGGTCACGACAGCAGCGAGGTGTCAGCAGAGACAAAGGCCCCAGTCTGAGCCTGGACATTCCCGCCTCAAAGGCCAGGAGGAGAGAACCCAGGACCGCGAGGGGAGAAGGCCAGGAAGCGATCTGCACGTGAAGTCCCACGGCGTGGTGAGGGAAGGCCAGAAGCTGGCCATGTGTGGAGCAAGGTGGAGGCTGCTGCGGCCTCACCCCAGCTGAGTGGCGTGGACGGGCAGACGTCTGTCCCCCCGGAGGGACACTTGGCCATCGCTGTGCTGCCTGCTGCTGAAGGAAGTGCTCTCCACCAGGGGCTGGGTTAGGAAGGTGCAGGATGTGCCGGTCGCTCCCTGGCTCCTGGCCCCCTGGCTCCCCAGGCGGTGTAGTGCCAGGAGGTGAGTCCAGGGAACCTGGGCAGCCCCAGCCAAGTCCCCAGGTTCTGCCCACCCTCCTTTATTTCTGATTGTTCAGAAAAATGTTTCCTTGGCCACCCAGGTCTCTCCTCATCCCTCTTCTCTCTCACTTCCCGTCTACACCCTCCCCAGTGGCCCTCCTTCCACACAGCACAGCAGAGTTCTCGGTGGGACCCTCCCAGAGTGTTTATAAAATCCACTCCAGCCCCACCCAGAGCTCACTGCGTGGAAGGGCATCTGCCATTTGACAATGCCCAGTGGTCCAGACCACCCTACAGCCCTGCCTACCTTTTCTGCACCTCTTCTTCTAGAGCAAGGTGCTCAGAGCGTGGCCTCTGCTCCAGCAGCAGCACCTGGAACCTGTGGAAATGCAAAGCCCAGGCCCCTGACAGCGACTCTGGGTGGGGCCCAGGAGTCCAGACTCTGACCCTACTCTGGGTGATGCTGATACAGGTGCACGTTTGGGAACCAATGGTCTAGAACAAAGGACGGCAAACCAGGGCTTGACGGCCAGGCCTGGTGCACCTGTGTGTGTAAACACAGTTTTCTTGGAACAGCCACACCCACTCACTTACGTATTGTGTTGGGGAGGTGCCGGGGGCAGGCGCCCGTGGCCGTGCCATGGCTGGCTTTCCAGAGGCAGAGGGGCAAAAGGAAGCGCCTGGGTGCCGAGTAAGGGGCCGCAGGAATGCCTCACATACTCCTGTCTGTCCTTGGCCACTCACTGGGGCAGATCTTGGTCCAGGGTGGTCACCTCCACCCTGAGGCTGGGGGACCTCAGGTCACAAGCTCTGCTCTTCCAGTCCCCAGCTCCACACAAACAAGCCAAGACTCCTGGAGATGAGGCACAGTGCTGAGGCTGCTCGTAAGGTACACGGTGCCCCCCTGGGTTCTAGCCGTGGCAGCGGGCCTGGAAAGGGAGTCCCTGGGAGGCCGCACTTCTTCAGCTACTCAGGCTTTGTCTGTTGCCCTACACTGTGAGTCTTCATGGTACTGCCTTTGGTCCAGGCACTGTTGCAGCCACCCTGCAAATCCAGGCACACTTCACCCCTGTAACCACACCGAGGCAGAGGATGATAATCCTATTTGGTGAGTGAGGGGACTGAGGCACACAGCGGGTCCCATGGCAGGTGAGCGCTGCACTGGGCTTGTGGACACTATGGGGGTTCCTGACACTGTGTTGAAGTAGGGGCTGGCCCGGCCTGGGCCAGTGGGCTGGAGGGGAACAGAGGTGTGTGGGGACCCCAAAGAGAGGAAGCCTAAGGAACTTTCCGATGGGCGAAGGAGTCCTGGGGCCTGGGCAGGGCACTGCGGAGAGCCGGGGCATCTTCGGCAGAAGGGTGGACCCCAGGGGAGTGTGGGAAAACATGGAAGGGCCACTGTGTGAGCTATGATCACGCCACTGTGCTCCAGCCTGGTGACAGACTGTGCCCCTGTCTCATAAATAAATAAGGCCAAAGGACTTGAATAGACATTACTCCAAAGATGATATACACATGGCCAAGAAGAATATGAGAAGACACTCAACATCACTAATCATCAGGGAAAGGCAAATCAAAGCCACGTGGTGTCCCCACTCACCCTGTGGGACGGCTACTACCAAAAAAAACAGAAAATAAGTGTTTGCAAGGATGTGGAGGCATTGGAATTCTGGTGCACTGCTGGTGGGATTATAAAATGGTACAGCCACTATGGGAAACGATATAGAGGCTCCTCAATAAATTAAAATTAGACCTACCATAGGGTCCAGCAATTCCATTTGAGAACAGAGACAAAAGGTTGGAAAGGAAGATCTCAAAGAGATGTTTGCACACCCACGTTCATAGCAGCACTGCTCACAAAAGCCAAGAGGTGGGAGCAACCTAAGTGTCCATCCCCAGATGAGTAGAGAAGCAAGGCGGTATATCCACAGAAAAGGAAGGAAATCCTGCCACGGGCTACAACATAGGGTATGCTAGGTGAAATAAGCCAATCACAGAAAGACAAATACAGATGTTTACAATGGAATATGTTCTAATAAACCCATCATAGGTCAAAAAATCATTAAGTTCAACCATTGTAAATCAGGAACCTTCTGTACAACAGGATCCCACTTATATGGGGTACCAGATGCTGTGGTCTGAATGCATCCCCCAAAACTCACTTGTTGGAAACTTAATCCACAATGCAACAGTGTTTGGAAGTGGGGCCTTTTAGAAGATGTTTAGGTCATGAGGGTGAGCCCTCGTGAATGAGTTAATGCCACTACAAAAAGACCTGACTGAGGGAGTTTGGTCTTTTTTCCCCTTCTGCCACGTGAGAACACAGATTCAAGGTGCCATCTTGGAAGCAGAAGCCCAGATCCTCACCAGACGTCAGATGCCAGCTCCATGACCTTGGACTTCCCAGCCTCCAGAACTGTGAGAAATAAATCTCTGTCATTTATAAATTACCTAGTCTCAGGTATTCTGTTACAGAAGCACAAAACACACTGACTCCACGAGGAGCCAAACATACAGAGACAGAAGTGGAATGACGGTTGCCAGGGCTGAGAGGAGGAAGGACTGAGAAGTCGCCTCATAGGTGCAGAGTTTCCAATGTGCAAGATGAAAAAGTTCCAGGATCCCTTTCACAACAATGTGAATGTACTTAACACTACTGAATGGTACACTCAAAAATAGTTAAGATGGCACATTTTTATGCTTTCTACCACAATAAAAAAAGTGAGCAGGCAAGGATAGACTAGAAGAAAATGTTCACAAGACATACACCAGACAAAGGACTTGCATTCTGACGAAAGAACTACAACTCAATAAAAATACAAACAACTCCCCCAAAACGGGGCACAAGACTTGAGCAGATACTTCACCAAGGAATATACGGGCAAATTTTAACATAAAAAATTGGGGGACCAGGTGTGGTGGCTCATGCCTGTAAACTTAACACCAGGAGGCCAAGGCAGAGAAAATTTTTCTCTACAGAAATTAAAAACTAGCTGGGTGTGGTGGTGCACACCTGTGGTCCCAGCTACTCAGGGGGCTGAGGCAGGAGGATCGCTTGAACCCAGGAAGTGAATCACACCACTGCACTCCAGCCTGGGTGACAGAGCAAGACTCTGTTGCTAAAAAAATAATAATAATAAATGTTTAGTTAAAGGGAATGAACTACTGAGAAGGGTAGAAACATGTCCGAAGAACACAGGAAGAGCAGATGTGCAGCAGCCACTACCTCTAGGATCAAGGACAACACCCATGGGAGGAAGAAACTTGGAAGAGCCCTGCTCCGACACCCAGAATGAGACTCAGATCTCTTTGGAGAGAGAGTGGCTGGGGCCACGGAATGACCAGAGGTGCAAAGGCTGGGCCTGGGGGGCAGGAAACTGCTTATTGCTGAGACGTGCTGGGAGGCCACCTGCTGGCAAGAAGCACCGAAACAGGAAGAGCAGCTCCCTTCCTCCTGCAGCGTCCCTCCAGTGCCCTCTGCCGGCAACGCCTAACATTGCATCAGCTGGGAAAGAAGAAATGTTTACGGTCTAGCTCCAGGATGCCGGACGGCAAAGAAGGGTGGATTGAGGGCTGAGAGAGAAAAGCTCCAACTAGCACGGAATGTAAGTATTACAACCGCTTTAGACAATCTGGTAGTTTCTTACAAGATTAAACAATCACCTGCTCAATGACCCAGTAATCCCACAACTCCTCGGTATTTATCCAAGAGAAACAAAAATATATATCTACAAAGACTTGTTCACAGAAATTTTATTCATAATAGGTAAAAAGTGAAAACAATCCAATGCCCATCAGTAGAAGAATAAAGAAACGTGTGTGTGTGTCTGTGTGTGGTTTGAGACGGAGTCTCACTCTGTCGCCCAGGCTGCTGTGCAGTGGCACAATCTTGGCTCACTGCAACCTCTGCCTCCCAGGTTCAAGCGATTCTCCTACCTCAGCCTCCTGAGTAGCTGCAATTACAGGGGCTGGTCACCACCGCGTCTGGCTAATTTTTGTATTTTTAGGTGAGACAGGGTTTCACCATGTTGGCCAGGCTGGTCTCAAACTTCCACTCTCAGGTGATCCACCCACCTTAGCCTCCCAAAGTGCTGGGATTACAGGCATGAGCCACCATGCCCAGCCAAGAAACTGGTATATTTATACAAAAGAAAAGAAAACAAAACAAAAAAAGTATTGACTTAAACGTGTATCTTGGTCTGTTTTGTGCTGCTATAACATAAACCTCAAACAAACATATTGAGCAAAAGCAGCCTGATACAAAAGAGTACATACTGTAGGATTCCATTTACATGAACTTTTACAACAATCAAAACTAATCTATAGGCTGGGCATGGTGGCTCATGCCTCTAATCTCAGCATTTTGGGGGACTGAGGTAGGAGGATCACTTGGGTTCAGGAGTTTGAGACCAGCCTGACCAACATGGTGAAACCCTGTCTCTACTAAAAATACAAAAATTAGCCAGGCATGCTGGCAGGAGCCCGTAGTCCCAGCTACTTGGGAGGCTGAAGCAGGAGAATTGCTTGAACCTGGGAGGCGGAGGCTGCAGTGAGCTGAGATCGCACTACACTCCAGTCTGGGTAACAGAGCAAGACTCTGTCTCAAAACCAAACAAATCTATAGTGAAAGTAATCAGAAGGGCGGTTGTATCTATGGGAGCGTCCTGTGGTGATGAAAATACTGTCATCCTAGTAGCCGTGTGGCTGCATGGGTATATCAATTCATCAGCACTCACTGCACTAGAATTCAGATCTGTACATTTCTCTGTAAATTATGCCTCAAACAATTTCAAAGGGGAAACAAGAATCTCTAATCTACAGCTCTCTGAAAACAGGAGGGAACAGACTATCAATGCTGAAGTTCTATTTTTTACCGTAAACTATCCTTTAGTCTTATACCATCCCAAATCAAAAGCTGTTACAATGAACCTAAATGACCAATAACAACAAAACTCTTAATCTAACAGTTCTCCAAATTATTTTTCTTGTAAGCAAACGTTGAGAATGTTATTAGAATTTGTTTCTTTCTCCACTGGTTCATATTACACAGGCTTACATGTGTAGCTAGAATGGGCAACTGTAAGCATACTTTCTCTTTTTCATTTTTTTGAGACAAGGTCTCACTCTGTCACGCAGGTTGGAGTGCAGTGGCACGATCACAGCTCACTGCAGCCTCAAACTCCTGGGCTCAAGCAATCCTCCCACCTCAGCCTCCCAAGTAGCTGTGACTACAGGTACACACCACCACACCTGGCAATTTTATTTTTCTGCAGATGGGATCTCACTACATTGCCCAGACTGGTCTCAAACTCCTGGTTTCAAGCCATCCTCCTGCCTTGGCCTCCCAAAGTGCTGGGATTACAGGCATGAACCACCATGCCCAGTGTCTTTTAAACTTTTTTTTCTTTTGATAGATTTAGGGGGTACAGATGCAGTTTTGTTACATGGATACCTTGCCTAGTGAAGTCTGGACTGTTAATGTAACTGTCACTCTAACAAAAGTATACATTCTACCCAATGGGTAATTTCTCACCCCTCACCCGCATCCCCCCCTTCCACCTTTTCCAAATTCTTTCTAAATATGCCTCACGAAGTTGGAAGAAGCTATGCTTTCTTACCTTGCCATTATTTCCCATCAATGTTTCCAATTGTTGGGGTTTTTCTTAAGTTCTGAGGTATTTGCTACTATTGATAGTTTGCGAGCTAGTATTTAGAAAAACTTCACCTTTTGCCTACAAAGTCAAAAGCTGCAGAGGCAAAACCTGCAGTTCTAAGAGAAATGGGCTAGAGGGCAGTGCTGTTCTCTCAGTGACATTTCTCAATTTACAAGGAGAAAAAAACGTCCCCTAGTCTTGAACGGGTTTAGTAAAGCCCAAGTATAAAGATCTCATTATAAAATATAATTTAAGCAGAAAATATTACATAAGTGATTCTATGCTCCTCTCTAATTACAGATCTTCAGAAACACAGTCGAACCTAAGACTCCCCTAAAGCCTTTGACAGTCAGATTTCTGCATTATACTACTGCCATGAGCCACATCATGACATTTCGGTCAACAGACCACCTAGAGGATAGTGGTTCCGTAAGATGATACTATATTTTTCTTGTACTTTTCCATGTTTAGATACTTACCAATGTGTTACAATTGCCTACAGTAGGCCGGGCGCAGTGGCTCACACCTGTAATCCCAGCACTTTGGGAGGCCGAGGCGGGCGGATCATGAGGTCAGGAGATCGAGACCAGCCTGGCCGACATGGTGAAACCCCGTCTCTACTAAACATACAAAAATTACCTGGGCATGGTGGCGGGCACCTGTAGTCCCAGCTACTTGGGAGGCTGAGGCAGGAGAACGGCGCAAACCTGGGAGGCGGAGCTTGCAGTAAGCCGAGATCACGCCACTGCACTCCAACCTGGGCGACAGAGAGAGACTCCGTCTCAAAAACAAACAAAACAACAACAAAAAAACAACTGCCTCCAGTATTCAGTAGTCACATGCTGTAGAGGTTCTTAGTAGAGGAATAGGCTCCACCAGATAGCCTAGGTGTGTCATACGCCGCTGTACCATCTAGGTTTGTGTAAGTGCACTCCATGATATTTACACAACAAAATCGCCTAATGGCACAGTCCTCAGAACGTATCCCTGTCAAGTGACACATGACTGCACTTCTCTGAGGTTATAATGGCATCTTTCTCTTGCTTAAAAAGCCTTTTCAAATTAATGTACTAAGATAGTTCTTCCAAACACAAAAGTGAATCCAGAGAATAATCAACCACCTGCCTAAAGGCCATAGCGCTTCCTCGCCCTGGTATCTCATCACAGCATCTGCTACTGTGCTCTAGTTTCTTAGTGAGTCTTAACGTGGCATCAGGAACTGGGTCATGTATTCCTTAGAGTGGTTACTTTATGGTGGAGAGAGATGCTTAATAATGCTTTGTTACCTGAATTCTGATTATTCTGATTATTACCGCCTGTGCTTCTAAATGGAAGCAAGCCTGAACTTTTCATAGTAGTGAGTAGGTTTTGGTCGAGTTACTTTGAGCTTAGGCAATTCTGAATAAATAGCCTGGAAGCAAATACCCACGACCACAAGCAGTCTAGGATGCCTCATTTACTGTGGTCTCTTAATTCCCACTTTTAATACTCCATCTGCAGCTTGGCACTTTGTGATTGAATGTGTATTCTTTTGATTTCTTTGGTTTTTTAGTATATACTGTTTTAAACAGGAACTATGGTTGCTTGTAACACAGACAAAACCTAACAGAGGCTTTAAAAAGTTAATTTCTCTCCCACATAAAAGAAGTCTCCAGGTAGGCAGTCCAGGCTGGTGGGATGGCTCTGTGGTTGAGAGGAACCCAGATTCTGCCATTGTTTGTCAATGGTTTCCATTCTTAAGGTCCCCTCAAAGTTGAAGATGGCTGCTCAAGCACCAGCCATCAGGTGTGCATTCCAGGGAAGAAGCGGGAAAGCATCTAAAGGAACAAAAGGGCCCATATCACCTGTCTCCCTTTTAAGGGAGGAGGCTTTAACCACTTCCTGCTTTTATCTCATTGGTCAGAACTAGCCACATGGCCATGCCTAGCTGCAAGAGAGGCTGGGAAATGTAATCTCTTAGGTAGGCACACTGTTGCCTTCTCAAGAGAACCAGGTTCTGTTACAGAAGAGAAAAGGGGGAAAAACAATATAAATTCTGCCACAGACAACAACTCATGGATTTATATATCTTTGGTGAGAAAATGTGATCAGATGCATGCATTTGCATAATCGTGTTCCCATCTATCCATGGCTCCCTCTCTCCGTTTACCCTCCTTACCACCCAGTCCCACCATCTCCCACCTTGGATAACCGAGGTCATTATCTAGAACATCCTTCCACATTGTTCTCTGTGCTCTTAATCCCATCCCAACATGCACAAGCACATACACACTTACACAGATACATCTATGTGGGTTTTCTGGTTACTGATTTTTTTGTTTTGTTTTGTTTTGTTTTGTTTTTACAGAGTCTCTCGCTCTGTTGCCCAGGCTGGAGTGCAGTGGTGCAATCTTGGCTCACTGCAACCTCCACCTCCCGGGTTCAAGTGATTTTCCTGTCTCAGCCTCCCAAGTAGCTGTGATTACAGGCACATGCCACCATGCCCAGCTAATTTTTTGTATTTTTAGTAGGGATGGGGTTTCACCATGTTGGCCAGGCTGGTCTTGAACTCCTGGCCTCAAGTGATCTGCCCACCTCAGCCTCCCAAAGTACTGGGATTAGAGGTGTGAGCCACTGCACCCAGCCTGGTTACTGATTTTTAGGAAGATATTACGCACACTTTTGCATCTTTCTCTTCTCACGTGCCATATCTTGTGGACATCTTTTCAAGCCAACAACTGTAACTCTCAACTCACTCTTCACATGGCTGCACGGTATTCCTTGACATTGACTGCTATAACATGTTGACCATTTCCTTTTGTGCAACATTCATCATTTCTAGTGTTCAGTTATTGCACTGTACAGTTGTCCTAAGTCAAAGGGTATGCCTGTTTTTAATTTTCACAGATGTTACCAGATTGATTTCCAAAAGAAACTGAAAAACTTCATACATTTACCAGCAACATGCAAGTATTTCTTCCCTCCACTTCCCCAACAACAAGCATACAGCTCTTGTTAAAATCTTGCCAGTCTGTAAAGCTCACTGATTTATGATTCCCTTACTACTAAGGAATTTGAGCATTTTCACATGTTAGTCATTTGGACAATTGTTCATATCATTGTCATGTTTTCCTATTTGACTCTTGTGCTCTTCCCTGACAATTTTTTTTAAATTTTATTTCTCAGAGTCTTGCTGTGTCACTCAGGTTAGAATGCAGTGGTATATTCAAGACTCACTGCAGCCTCGAACTCTTGGGCTCAAGCTATCCTCCCGCCTCAGCCTCCCGAGGTACTGGTACTACAGACATTCACCACCTGTAATTTCTTTTTTTTTTTTAAAGACATCAGGTCTCAGTCGGGCATGGTGGCTCACACATGTAATCCCAGCACTTTGGGAGACTGAGGCAGGCAGATCACCTGAGGTCAGGAGTTTGAGACCAGCCTAGCCAACATGGAGAAACCCCATCTATACTAAAAAAATACAAAAACTAGCCAGGCATGGTGGTGGACACCTATAATCCCAGCTACTCAGGAGGCTGAGGCACGAGAATCACTTGGACCTGGGAGGCAGAGGTTGCAGTGAGCCGAGATCGCACCACTGCACTCCAGCCTGGGTGACAGAGTAAGACTCCGTCTTAAAAAAAAGAGAGAGAGAGAGAGAGAGAGAGAGAGACAGACAGACAGACAGACAGACAGACAGACCAGGTCTCTGTGATCTTGAACTCCTGACTTCAAGCAATTCTCCCGCTTTAGCCTCCCAAAATGCTGGGAATACAAGTGTGAGCCACCACTCCCAGCCTTGCCTGACAATTTTTTAAAATGTTTTTGTGTATACATATTAACCCTTTGTTGTTTACATCAATCTGTCCAATTCAACCTATCCACTGATTGGTTATGGTATCTTTTGCTATATGAAGTTTTTAAAATGTTATATAGCCAAACATGGGTATCTTTTGCCATATGGAGTTTTAATGCCTATGTAGTCAAATATATTTGTATCTTTTTACACAGCTTCTGATTTTCCGATCTATGTTAATATACCTAAAATGTGCATACAGTAGAATTCTATTCTTAGGCATTTATTCATCTCCACAAATTTTAAGATACTTTTTATCCAATTCCCAAAAGACACTGTTGAGAGTCTAATTGGAATTACATTTTCATATTAACTTGGGAGAATTGACAAAAATGATATGAAATCTTCTCAGCTATGCTTTTTCAGCTGTCTGGATTTTATGCCTTTTTTTTTTTTTTTTTTTTTTTTTTTTTGAGACAGAGTTTCACTCTTGGCATCCAGGCTGGAGTGCAATGCTGCAATCTCAGCTCACTGCAACCTCCACCTGCCAGGTTCAAGCGATTCTCCTGAGTCAGCTTCCCGAGTAGCTGGGATGACAGGCTCATGCCACCACGCCCAGCTAAATTTTGTATTTTTAGTAGAGATGGGGTTTCACCACGTCAGGCCAGGCTGGTCTCGAACTCCTGACCTCAGGCAATCTGCCCGCCTCGGCCTCCCAAAGTGCTGGGATTACAGGCATCAGCCACTGCACCCGGCAGATTTTATGTCTTTCAATAAGACCTCAGTTTTCTTCATTTAGGGATAGATCCTACACCTTTATTCTAAAACACCATGTTTTTTTTCACCACATACACAGAATTTTTTTTTTTTTTTTTTTTTTTTGAGACAGTCTCGCTCTGTCCCCCAGGCTGGAGTGCAGTGGCGCAGTCTCAGCTCACCATAAGCTCCACCTCCCAGGTTCACACCATTCTCCCGCCTCAGCCTCCCAAGTAGCTGGGACTGCAGGTGCTTGTGACAACACCTGGCTATTTTTTTGTATTTTTAGTAGAGACGGGGTTTCACCATGTTAGCAAGGATGGTCTCGATCCCCTGACCTCATGATCCGCCTGCCTCAGCCTCCCAAAGTGCTGGGATTACAGGCATGAGCCACCGCACCTGGCCAAATCCAACAATGTTATTAAAAATTATACACCACAACCAAGTGGGACTTACTCCAGTTATGCAAGGCTATTTCATCATCCAAAAATCAATTAATGTAAACCATCACATCAGCAAGGCCAAAGAAGAAAAATCATACAATCGTATCAATAGGTGCAAAAAAAGCATTCAACAAAATCCAAAACCCACCCATGATTTTAAAAACTCTCAGCAAACTAGGAATAAAAGGGAATTTCCTTAATATAAGAAAGGTCATTTATGAAAAACCCACAACTAACATCAAATTCAATCTCAATGAGGAATGACTGAAATCTTTACCCCTAAGCCAGAAACAAGGCAAAGATATCTCCTTTCACCACTCCTATTCTACATTGTAGTTGAAGTCCCGGCTAATACAGTAAGACAAGAAAAGGAAACAGAAAGTAATACTATCTTTGTTCACAGATGATATGATTGTTTTCACAGAAAATCCCAAAGAATCTACTTTGACAAATCCTCCTGGAATGAATAAGGGATTATAGCAAAGTTGCAGGATACAAGATTAATATACAAGTCAATTGCTTTCCTATATTATAGCAATGAACAATTGAAATTTGAAATTTGAAACACAGTACCATTTGCATTAGCACCAAAAAAGAGAACTACTTAGGTATAAATATAATAAAATATGTATAAGATCTATATGCAGCAAATCACAAAACTCTGATGAAAGATACCAAAGAGCTACAGAAATGAAAAGATATTCCACTTTCTGGGATAGGAAGACTCAATATTATTAAGATGTTAGTTCTTCCCAAGGTGATCTAGAAATTCAACAGAATCCCAACAAAAATATTTTGTGATATTAAACTGATTTCAAAATTTATATGGAGAGTAAAAAGACCCAGGACAGCCAATACAGTACTGAAGAAAAGATCAACATTATCCAACTTTAAAGTTACCATAATCAACACTGTGTGGTATTGGTGAAAAATAGACAAACAGACAAATGGAACATAATGGAGGCCCGAAAGTCATATCCACACAAATATAGTCAATTGATCTTTGACAAAGGAGCAAAAGACAATTCAATGGAGAAAAGACAGTCTTTTCAACAAATGGTGCTCAAACAGCTGGACCTCCACATACAGAAAAATCAATCTAGATGTAGACCTTACACCTTTTACAAAATTAACTCAAAATGAATCATAGACCTTAATGTAAAATGCCAAACCATAAAACTTCTAGAAGAGAACATAGGACCTGTGTGACCTTGGATTTGATAAGTTTTTAGTTTTACCACCAAAACCATGGCCTATAAAAGAAAAAAATGTTAACTTGGGAATTATTGAAATTAAAAATATCAGCCGGGCATGGTGGCTTACACCTGTAATCCTAGAACTTTGGGAGGCTGAGGCAGGCGGATCACTTGAGGTCGGGAGTTCGAGACCAGCCTGGCCAACATGGTGAAACCCCATCTCTACTAAAAAAACAAAAACATTAGCTGGGTGTGGTGGTGGGTACCTGTAATCCCAGCTACTTGGGAGGCTGAGGCAGGATAATTGCTTGAACCTGGGAGGTGGAGGTTGTTGTGAGCCGAGATTGTGCCACTGCACTACTCCAGCCTGGGCCACAGAGTGAGACTCTGTCTCAAAAAAAAAATTAAGAACATCTGCTCTGTGAAAGGCATAACGAGAATGAAAAGCCACATACTAGCAGAAAATATTTGCAAAAAAATATATATGATAAAGATTGTTTCAAAATATACAAAGAACTCTTAATTAAAACTCAACAAGAAGAAGACAACCCAATTCAAATGGGCAAAAGACCTGAATAGACATTTCATCAAAGAATATATACAGATGGCAAACAATCATATGAAAAGATGCTCAACATCACATGTCATTAGAAAAGTGCAAATTAAAACAATAATAAAATGCCACATCTATTAGGATGGCAAAAATCCAAAACACTCACACTAAAAGCTGATGAGGACACGAAGCAAAAGGAATCCTCGTCCACTGCTGGTGGGAATACGAAATGGTGCAGCCACTTTGAAGAGAGTATGACAAAGCTCTTACAAAGCTAAATACACTCTTACCATATGATCCAGCAATTGCATTCCTCGGTATTTACCCAAATGAGCTGAAGGCTAATATCTATGCAAAAACTTGCACACAAATGTTTATAGCAGATTTATTCAAATTGCCAAAAACTGGAAATAGCCAAGTAGCCAATTAACATCCATAAATGCAAGTAGTCAATTAGCATCCGTAATTTTTATTGCTGGAATATCATTCACCAATAAAAATGAGTTATTGAGCCTTGAAAAGATATGGAGGAACCTTAAATACACATTGCTAAGGGAAAGAAGCCAGTCTGAAAAGGTTCCATACTATATGATTTGAACTATTAATGTATATCATTCTGAAAAGGGTAAAACTCTGGAGACAGTAAAAAGACCAGTGGTGGCCAATGGGAAGGGAATGGGGGGCAGGATAAACAGGTGGAGCACAGAAGATTTTTAGGACAATGAAACTATTCTGTATGATACTGTAATGGTAGACATGTGACATCAGGCATCTGTCAAAATCCACAGAAAGTGAAACACAGAATAAACTCTGAGGATGTAAACTGTGTGCTTTAGTTAACGTGTCAATGTTGGTTCACCAACTGTCACAAATGTGCCACATGAACACGCGACGTTGGTCAATGTTGGTTCACCAACTGTAACAAATGTACCACATGAACAGGTGACGTTGGTCAATGTTGGTTCACCAACTGTAACAAATGTACCACATGAACACGCGACGTCGGTCAATGTTGGTTCACCAGCTAACAAATGTGCCACATGAACACGCGACATCGGTCAATGTTGGTTCACCAACTGTCACAAATGTGCCACATGAACACGCAACGTCGGTCAATGTTGGTTCACCAACTGTCACAAATGTGCCACATGAACACGCGACGTCGGTCAATGTTGGTTCACCAGCTAACAAATGTGCCACATGAACACGCGACATCGGTCAATGTTGGTTCACCAACTGTCACAAATGTGCCACATGAACACGCAACGTCGGTCAATGTTGGTTCACCAACTGTCACAAATGTGCCACATGAACACGCGACATTGGTCAATGTTGGTTCACCAGCTAACAAATGTGCCACATGAACACGTGACGTCAATGTTGGTTCACCAACTGTCACAAATGTGCCACATGAACACGCAATGTCGGTAACAGGGACTGTGTGGAGAAGAGAGAGGAGAGAGACGCACAGGGGAACTCTCAGCACTATATGTTCAATTTTTCTGTAAAACCAAAACTGCCTTAAAAAAATAAGGTGTGTTAATCAACTTGTAAAAAATAATATGTTAACTGAAGTTCTAGAACAGGCAAAACTAATCTGTGGAGAAAATACTCAGAACTGTGGCTGCTTCTCTGTGAGTGAGAGGCTGCCTAGGAAGGGAGATGAGAGAATTTTCTGGGTGATGATAATGTCCTGTATCTTGGGGTTTGGTTCTACTCACCAGTACTCACTGGATAAACTTAAGATTTACATGTTTCACCGCATATACATTTCACAAAAAAAGAAAAAAGGAAACAAACACTGCAATTAGTATGTATGCTGAAGTATTTAGGGGAAGTGTAATGCTGTCAAGTTTACTTTGAAATGCATCAAAAAACAAGATGGACTGAAGAATAGAGAAATTGATAAATAAGTGATAAAACAAGTAAAGTGGTAATGTAAAATCTAGGTGGTGAATATACTGATGTTCACTGTAAAGTTAACTTTGCTGTATGTTTGAAAATTTTCATAATGCCAAAAGAAAATCACTTTTACAATAGTAAAAACATGAGATACTTAGGAATAAAGCAGTAGTGAAGGAAGGTTAAAGAAGAGTTAAGTAAATGGTGAAAGATATCTTGTTCATCAGTTTTCAAGATGTGCTCCCCAAATAGTCATAGACTCAACACAATCTCAATTGGAATTCCAGCTGGCATTTTTGTAAAAATTCACAGGCTGAGCCCAAACTTTATAAGGCAAGGTAAAGATCTAGAATACTAAAACCATTCTGAAAGAAACAAATTTGGAAGACTTCCACAATCTTATTTCAAGGCTTAGCATTTTAAGCTGCAATAATCAATATTGTATTGTATGGCATTAGTGTTTTAAGGACAGACATATAAACCAATGTAACAGAAGAGAATCCAGTTGTGACCATATATAGTCAACTAATTTTTTATAAAGTTTTCCAGGTAATTGAATTTGGGGTCAGAGTATATTTTTCTCAAAAAATGTATGGAAAAACAAATCAACCTCTCATCACCGCCAATTCTCCTCACCCACCCCCCCCCGCAAAAAAAAAAAACAAAATAAGCAAAAAATTAAAAACAAAACTTGAAATGGGTCACAGCCCTAAATATAAAAGCTAAAACTATGGAACTTCTGAAAGAACGCCTAGTAGACAATCTTTGCAATCCTCATATGTAAATTTTACCTCAGTAAATTTTATGTAAAAAATCAAACCATAAGAGTACTGGAAGTAAATATGGGAGAGAATTCTAATAATGTCAAACTAGGGGAAACACTTTTTGAGAAGGCATAAAAAATTCATAAACTAAACTACATAACAAAATCAATTTTAACACAAAGAAAGCCTGGCAAAAGATATAAACAGTTCACATACAAGGAGAAGCCAATGGTCCTTAGCATCTGAGAATGCTCAGCCCACTCATAAGGAGAAACTCAAGACTACTCATCTGCCAGAGAGAAAGTGCATCTCCTTAGTGTCCAACATTGTCCTAACTCGGAGGGTGAGTCTGGGAATGGACTGTCCTATAGTGCTGCGGGGAGCGTGTGCTCTATGGAGAGCGATGTGGCAACATCTAGGAATGGAGTGATTTACTAAACGCCTTCTGACTCAGCAATCTCAATCCTAGGAATTTATTCTATAATAAATTATGCACATGTGAAATGACAGGTACACAAGGACATCCATCGCGACACTGCATATAATAGTAAGACTAGAAACTATCCAAATGCCCGTCGTGGGGGCGTCGTTAATTATGAAACATCAATAAAATGATAAAGCCATGAAGCACTTAAAAAGAATGAGGCACCTCTTTGTGTAGGATCTAGCAGTGCGATCCACAGCAGTCAGTGAAAAGTCAAGGTAGAGATCAGCATGTGCAGCACGCAATGACTCATGAAAATAAAGAGGCCTGTGTCCATACATGAAGAGATGAGCTCCGAAAGGACCCAGAAGACGCTGGTTGGATTCTCCTCCTGGGGCCATCAGGACACATAACCACAAACGGGGGGCTTTCAACAGAGATGGATTCCCACAGCTGTGGAGGCCAGAACTCCCACACCAAGGCGTCCAGGGCCCACACTCCCCTCCAAGGCACCAGGGAGAGCCTGGCCTGGCCTCTCCCAGCCTCCAGCAGCCCCAGGTCTTTTGTGGCTGTGGCCACCTCGCTGCGACCTCAGCCTCTGCCTTCACTGGCCTTCTCCTCTATCAGGACATTTGTCATTGGCTTCAGGTCCCATCCTAAATCCAGGGCAATCACCTCATTTTGAGATCCTTAACTCAGTCACACTGGCAAAAAACCCTTTTCCCAAATACAGTCACATTTATAGGGAGTTGTGGGGGTTTGGACATGGACATAGCCCCAGGCTATGTCCAGGGAGGGGACACCACTCTGCCCACCACCATGGTGCCTCCGAGAACCTTCTCTTCTGAGCCGTGGTGCCCCGCCTGCCTCTGGTCACTCTGCTGTCTCTCTGGTGCACGTCCTGTCTGGCCACCCTGCCCTTCCACTGCTCCCACCCCTGCTGCACACCAGTGTCTCTTCCTGGACTTAGCTGTGCTGGTTTTGCACCCTGTGCCCCATGCAGCAGTCAGAATAATCTTTCTCAAAACGTCATCAAGGCATGACACTCTCTTGTTCAAAACGCTCCAGGAGCTCCCCACCTCACTCAGAGTAAATCCCAAAACCTGCCTGTGGCCCACACGGCCTGGCTGCTCTCCAGCCTGACCACTGGTACCCTCCACACTCTGTGCCAGCTGCACGGGCCGCCTGGTGGCTCCTCATGTGCACCAGGCCTGCTGCCTCCTTGGGGCCTCACACACCTCCTCTCAGCTATTCCAGTGCAGCCTGGGCCAGGCCTCTGCTTGAATGTCACAGGGGAAAGGCTGTCCCCAGCTGCTTCTCTAAAGCAGCGTCGCTCTCTGTACCTCCCCCCATCACAGGATCAGCAGCTAAGACCCAAGCTCAAGTCTGACGCCTGTTTCCATAAATCAAGTTTTGCGGGAACACAGCCCTGCTCATTTGTTTATGGCTACTCCTGAGCTTCAACACAAAGCTGAACAGCAGCAGCAGCAAGCACGTGGCCCACAAAGCAAACACAAGTGTGCGCGCTCCTGTCCTGCCGCATGACAGCTCTCACTCTGCCACCTGACACGTCTGACCACCATCTGCCTCTACCCACTGCTCCCTGAGTGCGGTGACACCTGGGCCACTTTGCTCGCAGTGGATCTTCAGCGTCCGTGACAGTGTGTGGAACACAGGGCGTGCTGACAGGATGCATCGGGATGAAACAATGACTCCCTCTGAGGAGCACTCGGGCTGGGCCTGAGAGACTTCACTAGAGACCCTTTTCAAATGTCTTCATTTTGTGTCATGGACATGTATTATTATACTAACAACATTAATACGTATTTAAATATGAGGACAATTTTACAAACAAACAAGGCAAGTACCCTCTTAAGACAGATAAGGAAGGCAACGCAATCGGAGTGCACCACTTGGTTTTACAGAAGATAATTTTCTTTGCTATCTACAAAATCCATGTTATAAAGCACAATGACTGACCTGGCCAGTGATATTGCTGTGACCGTGCGGGGACATAGCAAAGAAGGTGCAGAACAGTGGGAAGGAGCCAATATTTATCTACTGCTCAACAGCTGATGGCTAGGATGGCAATCACAAAAAAGCAGAACAAAAACATCCCTCAGCAAGATGACAGCAATCCCAGAAAAATATAGGGAATAGTATGGTTTCCTTTGAGAGCTGCGTGTTTTTGTTTTTATTTATTTATTTTTTTTTTTTTGAGATACGGTCTTGCCCTATTGCCCAGGCTGTAGTGCAGGGGTACACTCACAGCTCACTGAAGGCTTGAACTCCTGGCCTCAGACAATCCTCCCATCTCAGCCTCCCAAAGTGCTAGGATTACAGGTGTGAGCTACTGCACCTGGCCTAAATTTTTAACCACTTACTAAAAGTCTGGTTAAAAAGCAAACAGGAGTGCTTGACCGTTGTGAGCGCCCCCTACTGCTAAGGCCACACATGGTAACTTTGTGCACATGGACAAAGTACTCATAGGTCGGCAAAGAGAAAACCAATCAAAGCATCTGCTGCCTTCCCCAGGGGCTTTCCCAGAGGGCTTTCTGACAACGGGCAAAACCTTCACTTTAAAGCTGAACTAAGTTTTGGGTGTGCTCAAACCCTTCCAAGAGCTCTCCATGTGTGTGCCAACTTGGTATGACTGCTTCCTATCTAAGGCTGGGAAGCACATTCCCCAGAAGGCCAGGACAGTGGCCCAGTGACAGGGGTGCAGTGCCGCCTGGCCACTGCAGCTGCTTGGTGGTCTTCCCGCTTGGCATCTGCTAGCTTCCTGCTGCTGGTCAGCGAACCCACAGAGGCTCAGCACAGCACCGGTGCTCCCCAAGATGTGACAGCTTCCGAGACCCCACACAAGCTCCCGTTTATGATCCCAAGCTAATGCCCACACACACATGCTTCTCCTGTTTCCTCACGATCTTCAAATTGTCCACCTGGGACAAGTCGGTTTAAGCAGAGCATTTCTCTGATCCTACAACTTCCTTCTCACATGTGTGAGCTTCACTGGCGTCTTTCACTGCTGTATTTACAACAGCTCTGTTCTGACCAAATCCTTACTGATGTGAGTTGAGTTTTTAAAAGAGGTCTTGTATCCCTGTATCAGTTTTATAATTTCAGATTTTTTAGAACTAAATACACCTTAACCTCCTCTGACTAAAAACTGTCAGAAACAGAAACTTCATCTAATGCTTTTATTGTTTTAACACAGATAAGCTATGGCCATGTAATCTCTGATTTCCAAAATGTGAACCAAGAACTATAACTCAACTTAGTCTTACAAAAATTAGATATTTTCCCTCATGGAAAAAACAAATCAGAAAATACTACATGGTTTTTTTTGTTTTTTAAGTTTTTTCCTGGACTACTGGTTGAAATCATTGTAACAGGATAGAATATGTAGGCACATTCTGGAACATTACATCTAAGATTAACTACTTATATTTACCTTCATAAATTTAAAGCAAAATATAGCTCTTTATCCAAACAGTCTTCTTTCAGAACAATTTTTCCAAAATATTTAATACAGTGATTTTCTGTTTCTAGAAAAGACTAGAGTTTCCAATCCTTCCCACCTGAACAAAAACACCACTCTCTGACTATCACCCAAAGAGAAAAGAAGAAAGAAAAGGCCTTTAGGATGCAGTGGGCACAGACTGTAACGTCCAGACACAGAGGAAAGTCAGTCTGCGGAGGGAGTCTGGAATCCACCCTCCGCAGCTTCCTGAGGGGTGTGCTGGAGGCCGCCTGTGGACACGCTCAGGTGCCGAGCACAACCAGTTTGTGGAGCTGGTAGAGAAAGGTGTTCTTCCCTCTGCTGCTCTCACGGTCGGCCTGCTCCATGACCAGCTTTGGATCAACCTAACGGGGTAGACAAGAGGACCAGTCAGGCTCTGTGACAGCGTTTCCAGACATAAAATACACATGCATTAACATCCGGGATGCACAAAGTATAATTCAGTTCTCCAAAAATATCTACAGAACACTTCTCTACTCTCGCACTTCATACTGTATGTTTGATAATTCATTTTTAATTTCATGTTTAAATAACCCCATTAAAGATGGACAAAAGACATGAACGCTTCTCAAAAGAAGACACTCAAGGGCCAAAAACATTTAAAAATGCTCCACACATCACTAATCATCAGAGAAGTGCAAATCAAAACCACAGAATACCATCTCACACCAGTCAGAATAGCTATTATTAAAAAGTCAATAAAGCAACAGATGTTGGCAAGGCTGCAGAGAAAAGAGAATGCTTATACACCATTTGTAGGAATATAACTTAGTTCAGCCACTGTGGAAAGCAGTTTGGAGATTTCTCGAAAATCTTAAAACAGAACTACCATTTGATCCAGCAATTCCATTACTTGAGTATATATCCAAAAGAAAACAAATTGTTCTACCAAAAAGACACATGCATTCACATATTCACCACAGCATTGTTCACAATAGCAAAGACATGGAATCAACCCAGGTGCCCATCAACAGTGGATTGGATAAAGAAGATGTGGTACACATATACCATGGAATACTACACAGCCATTAAAAAGAATGAAATTGTGCAATCAGGATGCAGCTGGAGGCCATTACCCTAAGCAAATTGATGCTGGAACAGAAAACCAAATACTGTAAATGTTCTCACCTAAAAGTGGAGCTAAACATTGAGTACTCATGGACATAAGATGGGAACAAGAGACACTGGGGACCACTAGATGGGGGAGGGAGGCAAGGATTGAAAAGTTACCTATTGGATACTATGCTTAGTACCTGGGTGATGGGATTAATTGTACCTCAAACCTCAGCATTATGCCACATACCCAGATAACAAAAGCTGCAAATGTACCCTTTGAATCTAAAATAAAAGTTGCAAACAAATAAATTCATGATTAATACTATGGCAAGCTTTACCGAGAAATCTCCCATGCATGCATATGTAAATGTGGATGGTAACTGCATTACAGGTTTTGAAAACACTGAAATTTTCTAAAACATACTAACCTCAAAGTGAAATTCTATTTTCAAAAAAGTCCTGCTAGTTCATCACCCTCAGACACTCCAATTGAGCCTGATGGCCACAGGGGCTGGTGTGGCTGCCCCACTCCTTGCCCATGGAGCTCCGCACATAATTGGGCCGGCTGCTGCGATCAGCCTTGGGGTCCCTAAAGCGGGACCTAGGCGCAGGGCACAGGGGGAGCAGACTAGCTTCACAGCAGGAGCAACCTTTAGGCGCAGGATGGGACACAGCCCCCCAAAGTAGAACCTCACTTAGATCGCCAAAGGGGAGAGGAAAGACTGCCCCTGCTGCTTTATATCTAAAGACATCCCTGGCTCCAGAATTAAATCTCCAAATTCCTTTGGGCTCCCTTCTCTGAAATCACATTTTGTTCCATTTCTAGCCCTACAGACAGGAAGTATCAGGGAGCCTATGAAGGGCTTTTTCCTTCTTCATGACTCAACTGTGGCCCCTAAAAATTCCTTCACTGAAGTCTGAACCCCCACTGTGATGGTATCTGGAGATGAGGCCTCTGGAAGGTGACAAGGGTTAGATGAGGTCATAAGGGTGGGGCCCCCAGGATGGGATTTGTGCCCTAAGAGAGGATGTCTCTCTTTCACGTGAGGACACAGTGAGAAGGTGGCCATCTGCAGATGTCCCTCACAAGGATCCACAAACTGGCACCTGCCCTAGGACTTCCAGCCTCCAGAGCTGTGAGAACAAATGTCTGCTGTTTCTAAGCCCCTACCCATGGTGGCACTGTGCCAGCAGCCCAAGCAAACAAAGATGACAACCAGTGGAGCCCGAAAGCCACCAAGCCAGTCACACGGCAGGAACAGCCAAGGCGCATTTCCCAAAGACCACCAAGAGCAGGAGGGTCCAATCCAGACCCTCATACCTGTTTTTTCCCAACTCATGGGGCAGTGAGTTATCCTGGTGTCTCACTCTTTGCCAGGACATCACGTAGAGGACGCTATGCAAAAACACCCTATCTGGTCTGAGATATTTGCTGGCTGGCCCCCAAAGCCATCCACTTTGCCTCCTGTCTCTGCCTCTCGGTCCCTCAGTCAGCCCTGGCTCTGAACCTTGGGTCTGCCCTGGGCCTGTCCCCTCCTCCACGTGGCGTCTTCTCACTAGCAGCCTGCATCCCACTCACCTGATTCCACTCGTAGGGCTTTTCATGCCACTTGGGAACAATCTTCTCTCTTGGTTTTGATTGACAGAACAAACTATAATTTTAAAAAAAAGGAAATTATCTTAATTATGTATTAGTAACTGAAAACACTGCTGTGATTTTTTTAAAGATTTAAATCCTATATATTTCTCACAGAATTAGAACTAGAATAAACTGTTTAAAGGCCAACACTGATGCAGTTATGATCAGAAAATATTTTAATTTGTAGCATATTCAAAAGCAGAAAGAAATGGAGTGCGGCAGATCTGTAAGACCAAGTCTTGTCTCTATGTTCCCTTAGCAACCAGCACTGCACATCACCACATGAATGAGTCAAGTTCTCTGAAATGTAACAGGACATTTTGTACCATTAGCTCTCAAGCAGTCATGACAAGTTGGAAATATCATCAGCTTTAAAAGATAGGGAATTTGAGCAATGAGGGAGTAAAGAGTTCTGCAGAGCCTCTCCCCCGTAAAAAAGCTATAAAACAAGGCAAAATTGTAAACATACATACATACAACAACGATTTGAAGGCTCTGGAAATTAACCAAAGGCAAACAAGTTGAGGAGCATTTGTTCATGACAAACTGCCGGCTCCAGGTGAGAACAGTGGAGTGCGTGGAGTTCTTGCTGGGGTAAGGGGCCGCTCCCACCCCATACACCTGCCCCTGAACCCCACACCACAGCACTCCCAGGGCCATGAAGGCTACGTGATCTGGATCACAGGATGAAAAACCCTCACACCTTGATTTGCAGCACTGTCCGTAAAAACAGCAATGAAGGAAACAGATGGGGAAAGCCCACAGCTTTCCAGCCTCAGGCCACATCCTGCTTGGGGCCAGCAGCAGACGAGACTATTCAGGAGGTAAGAGGGAGACCATGGAAAGGAGGGTGCCACAGAGGGAGAGCAGGCCCTCCGCATATCTCTGACTGATGGAGGGGTGCACACATGTGGGAAAAACCTGGGAAGCCCTGAGAAAAACAGAGGCCAGGGAAGAATTAAAAAGTGCCTGAACTTGGAGTGCACTTTCCAACCCAATGGCAAAGGGCAGAAGCCTTCAGGGCAGTATTTAAACACAACTTCTGACTGATCACTGGCTAAGCACTAAGCTGTGCAGATCAGATACAAGGACAACACCTAGGAAGCCAGACTAAAAAATAAAAATAAGAATAAACAAAACAAAACAGGAGCTGGGAGTGGTCACACATGCCTGTAGTCCTACCTACTTGGGAGACTGAGGCGGGAGGACTGCCAGAGCCCAGGAGTTCAAGGCTGCAGTGAGCCATGACCACATCACTGCACTCCAGCTTAGGCAACAAAGTGAGACCTTGTTTCTATAAAAATTAAAATTGAAAACATAACAAAACACCAGAACCCAGACATCAGTGACCTCACATCATGGGGGATGGACTTACAGGTTAAGTCTAGGCATGCTTCTAAAGTGAAACAAACAAAACAATAAAACCCAAAAACAACAGCTCTGGGGGAACTGCTCCAGTACCTTATCCAAAGTACCCAATTTCCAACAAAAAATTAGGAGACATCAAAGGCACAGGAATGTGTGGCCCACACACAGAAGAGCAGCCAGTAGAGGCTGAGTGTGTGGCCAGCTGCGGGTTCAGCACTTAAAGACCTCAAGGCAGCCACTGTGAACAGGTGCCAAGAATTTTTTTTAAAATAGGATAATAATGAGTCAGGGATAATCTCAATAAAAATTAAAAACTACCAAAGAAACAATAGAAATCCTAGAGTTGAAAAGTACAATGAAATGGAAAATTCTCTGTACCACATCCACATCGATCTGAGATGAAACAATAAAGGATCGGTAACCTTAAGGACGGATCAGCAGAAATTAACCAATCTGAAGAACAAAGAGGAAAAAGACTGAAGAAAAGTGACCAGAGCCCCAAAGACCAGTGAGGCCATTCGGATCGTGTTAGCAGGTGTTTAACACCAGCGCACTAGCAGATGTGCAAAGCAATGTCTCCCTAGGGGAGAAGAGAGCAGGCACGAGGCAGAAAAAAATTTGAAAAAATTCAAAACTGCAAATATATTATAAGTAAAAGGACAGAAAAAGCTATGCTAAGCAAATGGTAGCTAAAGAGAGCTGGGGTAGCTATATTAATATCAGACAAAATAGGCCTAAGAACAAGAAGTATTACTAGAGAAAGAAAGCTTTCATAATAATAATGATCCTGTATGTAGGAAATCCTAAGGAATCTACAAACACTACTAGAATGCAGAAGTTTAACAAGGTCACAGGATAAAAGACCAATATATAAAAATCAACTGATCCTTTCTAAAAAAGAAAAAATTCAAAAACAAAGAAAACAATTTTATTCACAATAGCATTAAAAGGACTAAAATATTTAGAAACAACTAAAGTGCAAGACCTGCACACTGAAAATTCTAAAACAGTGTTAAGAGAAATTAGAGAATACACAAAGGAACAGACACTCCATCTTCATGGACTGGACGGCTCACTACTGTTTAGGGTGGCAATTCTCCCCAAACTCACTCACAGGTTCCACACAATCCCTATCACAGTTCCAAAAAGGCTTTTTATACAAACTGACAAGCTGATCCTAAAATTTACATGGAAAGGAAAAGAATAGAAAAGAGTAAAAATAATTTTGAAAAAGAACAAAACAGGAGGACTAATGCTACAGCAATTAAGACAGTATAGCACTGGTACAAAGATAGATATAAAGTAATTGAACAAAACAGAAAGCCCAGTAATAAATCTTTACATTTATGGCCAATTGATTTTTGACTAAAGTATCAAGGCAATTCAATGGGGAAAGTATAGCTTTTCAGTAAATGATGTCATCGCCATTAGATATTCATATGCAAAAAATGACTTTAGGCTCTTGTATCACATACCATATACAAAATCATCTCAAAATGGATCAAAAACCTAAATATAAAAAATTACAAAAAGAGAGAAAATGATTGTGACCTTGAGTTTAACAAGGATTTTTTTAGATATAGCACCAAAAGCATAATTCATTTTTAAAAAAGATAAAATAGGCCGGGTGTGGTGGCTCACCCCTGTAATCCTAGCACTTTGGGAGGCCGAGGCAGGCAGATCACGAGGTCAAGAGATCGAGATCATCCTGGCCAACATGATGAAACCTCATCTCTACTAAAAATACAAAAATCAGCTGGGCATGGTGGCGGGCGCCTGTAGTCCCAGCTACTCGGGAGGCTGAGGCAGAAGAATTGCTTGAACCCAGGAAGTGGAGGCTGCAGTGAGCCGAGATCGTGCCACTGCACTCCAGCCTGGGTGACAGAGGTAGACTCAGTCTCAAAAAAAAAAAAAAAAAAAGATAAAGTAGTGTCTTAGTCCATTTTCCCCTGTTATAACTGAAGACCACAGAGTGGGTCACTTATAAAGATAAGAAATTTATTTCTCACAGTTCTGGAGCTGGGAAGTGCAGGAGCATGGCTAGCACCTGGCCAGGGCCTTCTTGCTGCATCATGACATGGCAGAGGGGCAAGCGAGTACTTGAGACAGGAAGAGGCACCGGGGCAGGCCCACTTTACAACAGTCTACACTCTCTTCATAACTAACCCTCTCTCGCAATGACATGAGTCCAATCAACCCCTTATTATGCCCAACCTTCCAACACTGTTGCACTGGGTATTAGGTTTCAAACACATCACATTCAAACCACAGCAAGTAGATTTCATCAAAATTAAAAATTTGTGTTCTTTGGAAGACACCATTAAAATAAGAAGACAAGCTACACAATGGATAAACTAATTGCAAATTACTTACCCAATAAAAGACATGTATCTAAACTTTTAAAAAACTTTCTACAACTCAATAATGAAAAGACACATTTAAAAATGGGCAAAAGATCTTAACAGACATTTCACTAAAAAAAAAAAAAAAAGATAAATGACTGGCTAAGAGGATAAAAAGTTGCTCTACATCATTAAACATTAAGGAAATGAAAATTAATGCTACAATGAGAAACTACCATACTCACCACACCGACTACAGTAACAATACACTGACAGTGCCACATGCTGGTGAGAATGTGGAGAAGCCAGAGTCAGCCTACGTTGCTGGTAGAAATGTAACATGGTACAGCTATTTTGGAAAACAGTTTGGCTGTTTCCTTGTGTTTTTTTTTTCCAGATGGAGTTTCGCTTTTGTCACCCAGACTGGAGTGCAATGGCGCAATCTTGGCTCACTGCAACCTCCACCTCCTGGTTCAAGCGATTCTCCTGCCTCAGCCTCTCAAGTAGCTGGGATTCCAGGCACGTGCCACCACGCCAAACTAATTTTTGTGTTTTTAGTAGAGACAGGGTTTTACCATGTTGGCCAGGCTGGTCTGGAACTCCTGACCTCAGGTGATCTGCCACTTCAGCCTCCCAAAGTGCTAGGATTACTTACAGGCATGAACCACCACGTCCAGCCCTGGCCTTTTCTTAAAAGATTACCATAAACCTACCAATACAACCTACGAACTCCACTCACAGATATCTACCCGAGAGCAAGACACAAAAAGACTGTTCACATATTCACAAAAAGACTGCATGTGATTATTCATAGCAGCTTTCTTCATAACAGCCAAATACTGGAAATAATCCAAATATTTTACCAACTGGTGAATGGATAAAACAAAAAGTGGCATATACAAACACTGAAATATTATTTAGTAAAAAGGAACATGATACGACATGGATAAACCTCAAAAGTACTAAGCTAAGTGAAAGAAGCCAGATTTTAAAATTAAAATGTGATTCCACATATACAAAAATATCAGAGGAGGCAAACACATAAACAGAAAGCAGATCAGTGGTAGCCGGGCTGGGGTGGGAACAAGCCTGAATGTAAATGGACAGGGGGAACTTTCAATCCTAAACACAGCTTTACTGAGGTGTACTTTATATATCCTAAAAGTCATCAACTTTAGGCACATAATTTATTACTATTAGTAAATTTATGGGGTTGTACAAACAATGACACATTCTGTTTCAATATATTAGTCAAGCAGGTGGCATCTGTTACCTGCTACCAGGAGAAGTCGGGGCACCCCTGCATCTTGTCTTGGAGTCACCAAGGAAAACACACATAGTGAGGCCCTGGCTGGAACAAGCCTTTACTTACAGAGAGAGGGGACAGGACAGGATCAGCTCTAGTGATGGGCACTGGTCCCTGTGGCCAGCAGGTAACTCCCGGAAGACAAGGCAGGCCTGCAGGCCCCTCTCCTGTGTGGCAGCAGGAGAGCCCTGTCCCATCCCTACAGTGGTGGGATTGACCAGGTACCGTATGACACACAGACTTAAGCAGGGCAGAGCCTGAATCAAGGAAAGATCTTCCCACACATGGCGACGAGCCCTCCACAAGCTGTGAGGACCCTTAATTTTATGGGAAGGAAGCGTTCCAGGCCCAAGGCCTGTTCTCAGACAGCAGAGAGGGGATCAAAGGCTGCCTACGTGAGACTGCCTTTCCTGACAATACTTAAAAGTAAACTTCTTTGGATGACAGAAATGCTGAAAAGCTGGGTTGTGTTGATAAGACTGCACAACTATAAATTCACTAGAGTTATTGAATTGTTCAAACAAACAAACCAATACCTATCTATGGCATAATAAGGCAGAATACAGTTACCCTTGTTTTGGGGGCAGGGAGTGATGGTGGCTATAACCACACCCACACACCCTAAGGAGCACCGGGGCTCTGACCTGGGTGCTGGCCACATGGGCGTGTACCTGTGTACTTAAACTTCAACCCAAATTTTACATAAAAATATTTTTACCAACCAGGCATGGTGGCTCAATGCCTGTAATCCCAGCACTTTGGGAGGCCAAGGTGGGTGAATCACCTGAGGTCAGGAGTTTGCCTGACCAACATGGTGAAATCCCGTCTCTACTAAAAATATAAAAATTAGCTGGGCGTGGTGGTGGGTGCCTGTAATCCCAGCTACTTGGGATGCTGAGGCAGGAGAATCGCTTGAACCTGGGAGGTGGAGGTTGCAGTGAGCCGAGATCATGCCATTGCACTCCAGCCTGGGTGACACAGAGCAAGACTCCATCTCAAAAAAAAAAAAAAAATTACCAGCTTGGGCAACATAGCAAGACCTCATCTATAGAAAAAGCTTAAAAATTAGCCAGGTGTGGTTGTGCATGCCTATAGTCCCTGCTACGGGGGAGGCTGAGGCAGGAGGATCATGCGTGCCCAGGAGTCAGGAGCTGCAGTGAGCCATGATCATACCACTGCACTCAGCTTGAGCAATAGAGTGAGACTCTGTCTCTAAAAATAAATAAATAAATATTTAAAATATTTTTATATAAAAGAAAATGAAGACAGAAAACTAAAACCGGCCTTTCTCACCATTTGTAAGACAGCTATATATACCTTTTTAAAAAATGCTTATTAAACTAAAAGAAATCAACGCAAAAGGCATAGGAAGGAGAGAAGTGTCACCGTGATACCAGATGCCACCTGCTCTCACATAGCTCCAGGTCCCAGCCAGCACAGGACACTGTCAGGCAAGGAAGGGCCGCGCCCTGCCGATGGAGACTGGCTCTGGGGCAGGAGCGCAGGACTGGGTAGGTGGAATGCTGGTTTCTCCTCCACAACCACTCCCGCTCTTCTTGGCCTTCCCAGGGCCCTCGAGCTGCCTTGGGCTCATGGGCTACACCAACAGGAGCCTTTGTCTCTGCATTCTGGTTTGGTTTGGCCCGTGGAGAGTCCAGCAAGAGGTGAGAGACAGGGAGGTGAGGTCAGAATGCTCCTTCTCCGACCTCCCCTGCGGAGAGGCTCAAGAGAGGCCCAGTTCTGTGAGGCTCAGTTCTGTAAGGCCCAGTCCTGCAGGCCGGACTCCCCCGATCCCTAAGACACCCACCACTGGGAATGGTGGGTGACGCATTACCCACTGTGGCTTCCCATGCCCTGCCCATGCTGTCCCTTCAAGGGACACACACACACACACACACACACACACACACACACACACACACACACACACGGGACAAGGGTGCTGCTCTCCACAGGAAGAGTGTCCTACATTCTGATGCCTCCCAGTGCTGCCTCCAGCACTGGCACTCCACTTCAGGTGATCGACATGTCACACTGCCTACACAATTCAAAACAGCCATGATCAAGGCAGCTGACAAAGTTGATCGGGAAGAAAAGAAGACCACGTCATCACACAGCTTACCCTAAAAGCTTCTGACGGGCGCTATCCTGAAGCTGCGCAACTCTCTCTGGCCCAAGACACTTGCATCCATTTGGTCCATCACAGACTAGCTTGTTAATAGCAGCCCTGAGAATATTAACCTGTAAATAAACAGCAACATAAACACTCATACGGCTCCAGTGTAACTGAATTTCATCCCATGTTAGACAATCCACAGCATTCAGAGTTAGTATTCTCTGTCATCAATATGGTTTATCCACTCGCCTGCTGAAGGCATCTTGACTGCTCCCAGTTTTTAGCAATTATGAATCAAGCTGCAATTGATATTCACATACAAGTTCTATGAGGATGCTAGTTTTCAAATCTCTTGAATAAATACCTACAGATGGGATTCCGGAGTCATATGGTAGGTGCGGGCTTAACTGCATATGAAACTGTCTTCTAAAACAGTGGCACTAATCCGCACTCCCACCAGCAATGAACAAAAGGTCCCCGGGACCTGCACCACATCCTTGCCATTGCTGGTTACTGTCAGGTTTTGGATTTTAGCCATTCCAGTAAGTATGTGGTGCTATCTCATGGGAGTGTCAATTTGCATTTTCCTAATGACATATGATGCTGAGCATCTTTTCATGTGTTTATTGCCATGTATATTTTAATTTTGTTGCTTGTTTTCTTATAATTGAGTTTTAAGAATTCCTTACATATTATGGATACAAGTCCTTCATCAGATATGCAACTTGTAAATATCTTCTCCTAGTGTGCACTTGGTCTTTTCTTCCTCTGAAGAGGGTCTTTTGCAGAACAAAAGTTTTTAATTTTGATAAATTCAAACGTATCAATTTCCCCTTCACAGATTGTGCTTTGGGTGTTGTATTTACAAACTCATGCCACACCCAAAGTCACACAGATTTTCTGTATTTGCTTGTAGCATCTTAATAGTTTTACATTTTCCCATTAGGTCTATGGCTTACGGAGTAGTTTCAAGCCCATAAGCCCCTTCTTGAGACCGAGCAATCATGACTTAACAGCTGCAGAGACAAACCGACACCTGCCCCTGGAGCGTCGGCAGCTGTCTCCGCAGCTCCTCCTTTCCCCCAGCCCTTCAGTGTGGTATGTTAACCTCACCCGTCCCAGGAACTTCTAAGAAAGAAAGGTACTTAGAGAGTAGCATTTCTCAAACTATTTGTGGTAAAGGATCAGTTTTGGTTTTCCCACTTTGAAAATGCAATAAAAATAAATTACTATAATGATTAAAGATTTTTTTAATGTACATAATATGAGCCCACATTTCTCATTATTAGATTCAAATGACATACAAATACTTTCTGTACTTGCTACACAGTTTTCCTGTCTGCCTCTGCCACCTCACCCCAGAGCTAGTGCGGTGCCCAGACAATGCTGCAAGTAGCTCAGCTCTGCACTCATGCCGACCCAGCCCTCTGCTCAGCATGGTCACCAGGCTGGGAGAAAGGGCAGAGGGGCAGGAACTTGTGTCCTCCTTTCCCAGTAAGAACTAGCGAGGATGTTCCACTTCCTGACTCGGAATGAGACCCACAGCAGCCCTACAGCCCGTGGTTTAGCTGATTGCCCAGAAAAAAAGCTTAAGCCAGGAGACACCAAATGAGAGATTCAGAGAGCACCATCTATCAGGAAGTTACTTTTCACAGGAAAGATACGTCAAATTGGCAAGTGAAGGAGCGGTCCTCCCGGAAGGCGACCCCAGGAGGGACAAGGAATATGCACATCTCCAGGACCAGAAGTGTGTGTCTGCACCGCAAGCTCCACGGCAGACTCTGCACTCACTGTCAGGTGAGCAAAGCCAGAGAGAGACAGGGTTGTGGCGCCGTGATGCTGTGCTACCCTTACCTCGACAACGTCCTCCACGCTGAACTGAACGTCAAACGCAAGCTCCATGTCGTGCTCGGGCAGTATGGAAGCCCCTGTAGTTGGATTCCACCCCAAACCACAAAGGACTCCAGTATAGTACTTGCCATTCTGATCAATCCTAAATGGAATGTTTTCAGAAGAGTCCATTATTTCAGAATTGTTAAAGTACATGTTTTAGCATGTAAAAATTGACCGATAAAATTATCCTAAATTCTGCCAGCCCTAGCATAGCAATTAATTTCATTTGTGCATTTTTTCTGCCAGTTTTTACAATTGAAATATAGTTATAAAATATATAGGTAAGGATAGTAAATTCCGTATTTTTATTAATACTTAATTTTTATTAATACTTTATTAAGTTTCTAATGTGGTAGATAAGATAATGAAAAGAATATTTTATCATTAATGGGGATTTTTTTCCCTTTACCTTTAAATTCCTTCCATGGGTTAAATTCTTATTAGGGAGATTTCTGGAGAAAGGCTATGCACATATTTATGACTTGTGAAACAAGTCTAGCACTTAGAAAAAGCCTAAAAAAAAAGTCTGTTCACCTTCTCATCCTAAAACAATGGTGCACACTTACAAAGTTTTGTATCCCAGTTTTATCACCACCCTCCTCTGACCACTTCCTAGGGTTACAACACTGCCCTCAACACATGACTTACCCTCTAAATCATGGCCAGCATTTGGCAGTCTCCCGAGTAGCAAAATCTGGCTCCAGGAACCAAGGGAAGGAGGTAAGTACAGTGTTCTTGTCACTACACCAATAAGAGCATGTTCTCAGATGTCTGCTCCCATCCTGGAGGTGCCAGGCTCTGCTACCATGGAGCCTGCTGCTCACCCAGGGAGGCGGCCTCCACAAGGTACACAATGATGATGCCACTGAATCCAGGCTGACACCATCAACTACTCCAACTGTTCAGGGAAAACACCTCGAGGACAGGGGCAGCAAGAGGAGTGATGCACTCCAGGGACAAATGTGTGGTGGATCAGCTCCATGATGAAAGTAAGAGGAAATCTGGCACCAAGGCTCAGTCACCCTGAGTTACTGAGGGTCAGCTACAAGCAAAGGTCACATGGCAGAAAGAACAAAGGAGGGGAGACAAATGGCAGCTAGGTCAGTCCACAGCCAGTTGGCAAGGAAGGGGACAGTGGCCTCCACTTAGATGTCTCTGCTTATGAATGGGGGGTAACACATATCTCCTTTCCCTTTTTAAATTGAAAATCAAGATAAAATTTTCTGTTTATCTTCCTTTCCTGCCACTGTTGTACAAAGGGTATGTTAGAGGTGGCAAAAAATTATCACTTAGTCGTGAAGTTCAATCAGTTGTGACAGGACAGTGACACATGTGGAGGTAGAACAGACTTTACCCAGAGACTGCAGGCTTTGAGTTTAACAAGTGGGGCCAGGACAGCCTCTCGTGCAGCAGCCAGATGCCACCCCAACAGGAGACGAATCCCATGCGGGTGCGCATTAGAGAGGTGGCTCAGAAAAGGAAGCAAGTGGGCACGGGTGCATGGCCCAGCAGTGGCTCTCGGGAGCTGTGGGCTTTGGAGGTCAGCTCCCCTCTGGAACACACCTCAGACACAGTGACGGGACCCCTGGGCCTGGTCTGTACTGAAGACCCCCCTCCTGCTCGCTGCAGAGGACTGCATACTTAAAGCGAAAGGAAAGGAGAATGCTCATCTCAAATCAAACAGCTCTCATCTTTCAAAGTTTCTCAAAAACAGTTGTTACTCAACAAATTAAAAAAAAACTCCAACCTGAGAGACAGAGTAAGACCCTGTCTCAAAAAACGAAAACAAAATCAACACCACCACCACCACCAAGCTTATACAACTACTCAGAGGCACGCAGAGTTTGGAGGAAAATACGCCAGGCCCCTCTGCTATCTTTCTGATAATCACCTAGGTAAGCCTGTGGATTCAAAGACAACTAGTCTTACGCACATTGTCACATAAACCATCCCAAATCTGGCACATTTCAGTTAATTCAACAAAATGAATATAACCACCAGCAAAGCACTGTGTATTGTTATATACATAACCTTTTCCTATTAAGTTTGTGCTTTTTCTAGAAAGATGGTGTTTTAAATACCAAGTATGTCAGTATTTCTTGAATGTCTACAACCTAAACACCTGCACTCTGGAGTTTTAAAATAACACATTATATTATTCAAATCTTCAAAAGCTGGTGTTGAAAAAAGGTGAGGCAGGAGCTTTGTCTAGTTAAAAAGGCAAGCAGGGCATCCAAAGTGCCACGAGAGGAAGGGACCTGCTTCCGCACTAGCCAAGTCTCGGGCCTGCATGTGCACAGCGTGCTATTGCTCATGAGATAATCCCACTGCCACGTGCGGTTCCTACACATTTGTCTCCCCAACGAGGGCTCCAAGATATCTGAACTTACAGAGATATTTATTGCACCATCATTGCAAAATTAGGCCAAATTTCAACAATTAAAGGCATATTCAATTCTTTCAGAACAAGAGCTGCTCAGAAACAAGTGCATGTATAAATAAAATAGGGCAGTATTTTGGTAAGCCATCATATGCCCATTCAGTGATATATGATGCAATTATCAAAATGGATATTTACAAAGATATCATATGAAAAACCTGATATTTGTGAGAAAAGAATACAGTATAACAAGAATCTTAAATGAAAATATGTAAATACATATAAATTTAAAATAAGTATACTAAATATTTAAGTTTAAATCTATAAATTTTAAAATGTGTTCATTTTTCACATTCAGCTTTTTCTAAGTAGCACATATTTTAAATAAAAAAATATTCTTACAACTAAAAAAAATCACTACACATTCGGAGATTGCACTGTCAGATTCTGCACAGGTGTAATGGCAAAAAGGACTGAGTAAATGGTGGGGCGCCTTCACCTGCCTTGACTGAACTCAGCCCGCTAGGTCTACAGACCACCCCTCCATGCTCATCAACTGACTAGAAAAGAAGAAAAGGGTAACTTTCCATGGCCCCAACTCTTGAAGTGCTACCAGGCCTCTACTGCAGTCTCGTCATGGCCATTTCCATCCTGCCCAGCAGAATGTGACTTCCTAAAGCCCAAATATTACTCCTTTTCTAGCCACCCCCACCCACTGCTCCACTAAAACCTAGGTTAGTGCTTTCCCAACAGAGAATGCTCTGTCAATCCCTAAAGTGCAAACAAAACCTTACAAAGCAGCAGCCCCCACTGTGAGGGTGACTTTAAGAGCTCTGCTCATAGCATCACACACTCCTCTCTATCAAAGTCTCTGGGAGAAATCCTGGCTTAATCGTGGCACTAACAAGAGCTACAATCTGCTGGGCAATCTGCCTTCTGATGTCATGGTTATCAAAGGAAGAGGGACTGACATGTACTTGTTGAAAACTGGTCACCAGAAAACGTGGAATCACATTTACCACCCATTAACAATGGGGTGTCCACCACCATGATATCCCATTTTGAGCCTGATTCCTAGCTCCATTTTTAATCTAGTTTGCCCCACTTTTGCCTCAAGCTCCTACGTGACACTGTGTGTACCTTTACAAGTTTTCTGAGCTTCTTTCAAAATCAGCCCAAGCATAAATAAATCAATAACAACACAGGCTTCACCCCAAGCAGCGAGCCATGTGGTGGCTAGCTTCTGTAAAGGCTTTCTTTCCAAAAGGAGCAAGGAGAGGCACCCATTTTTTCCCTGTCAGGTTCTTATTTTACAAAGCCTACAGACAAGAGGGATGCCCGTACCTTAACTCCATCACCGGTGCAAATAACATGCTGAGGAGAGCCGGGAGGCCAGGGATATGAGGCATCAGAGAGGTTTCTCTCAGCAGCATCGTAGATCCTGTTCAAGTCATGCTAAATCAACATTGGGCATTAACTCCCCTCCTGGCCCGCTCCTACTCATCTGCAGGCATCCCCTCCTCTGCTGAGTCTGTCCACTCCCCACAGGCCCACCCCAATAGTAACACCACACTCCCTGTTCTCTGTTCCCACAGTACCCTACAGAGAGACACTCCACTATGATGCTTAACCTTTTACCCCGCTTGGGGATAGGGCCAAGAGCTTGGATGTCTTCTACTCTGCAGTCAAGCAGGGTGGAAGGAAAGAAAGATCCAGGAGTCAATTATTAATACTTCCCACATCCTTGTACAAAAGGAAACGTGAGAACGCTCCACCGCGTAAACTCGCAGCAGCCAAAGCAGTCAGAAAATGGGCTAAAAGAGTAGCCCATAAGCCCGGCGTGGTGGCTCACGCCTGTAATCCCAGCACTTTGGGAGGCCAAGGCGCGTGGATCACAAGGTCAGGAGATCAAGACCATCCTGGCTAACATGGTGAAACCCTGTCTCTACCAAAAATACAAAACATTAGCCAGGCATGGTGGTGGGCGCCTGTAGTCCCAGCTACTTGGGAGGCTGAGGCAGGAGAATGGTGTGAACCTAGGAGGCGGAGCCTGCAGTGAGCTGAGATCGGCCACTGCCACTCCAGCCTGGGTGACAGAGTGAGACTCCATCTCAAAAAAAAAAGCACATAAGTGTACACTTGTTCACCAATTAGAGGATAAATTGTTCCTAGTAGCTGAAGTCAAGGAAAAGAAAAAAAGAGAGGACAAGGAACAAACAGAAGCCTTAAATTACCAGTCGCATTGATGGACAGGGAAGCTGCAACCAGCATTCTCTGGTGAAGGTCTTCAGGGGCGTCACTGATAATGACAGAGTTGATGCTCTCCTTCTCAATCCACACACACCTAAAAGGCAGGAGCACCAGGAGATGGGGTGACTGATCCACCAACCAGGCAATGTGCTATGCCAACCCACAAGCAACCCATTTCAAAAATACAAACGGGCAACTGCAGTGATAGACAGGAAGAAATATTTAACTCCCTACTCTCCTGCACATCTCCTTTTACTAGACCACCTCTTCACACAGCAGTCCTCAAGCTGGTCCCCGGCCCTCTT
Source organism: Macaca thibetana thibetana (assembly GCF_024542745.1). Classification (NCBI taxonomy): domain Eukaryota; kingdom Metazoa; phylum Chordata; class Mammalia; order Primates; family Cercopithecidae; genus Macaca; species Macaca thibetana. The sequence goes on from NC_065584.1 coordinate 3,410,767, forward strand.
CTCTCTTCACTTCCTCGTGGCTGATCCCGACCACTCCTTGGCTTAGGAACCACGCACACGCTGTGGATGCCCAAACCTCCACCTCCACTCGAGACCCTCTGCCCTGCACTGCCAACCCATAAGGGCCATCACCTGCATCCTGGCAGAGGTCCACCCCACAGTTCCTCCGTCACCTCTCAGCAGAAGCCTGCCGCAGCTCCAGCAAGGACACCCTTAATTCTTCCTCTTCCCTTCATCACTTACTCTAATGTGGCTCCATCCTGCTGCTTCCACTCTGAAAGCGCTGGTGAAGCTGTTTCTGTATCTCCTGCCTTGGACTCAGTCTCCCATATTCCCACCCTGGGTTACAGCAGGGACCAGCCTCAGAAGCACAATCCTGCCTAAGGATCTTTCTACTCTGAAATCCAATGCTGGCTTCACACAGGGGCTCCTGAGACTATAAGCGCAGGCAGGTCCCCAGAGGCCTTGTGGAAATGCAGGCTCATCTGGAAGGCCCAAGGGGACCTGGGCATCTGCATTTCCAATGTGCTCCCCGGAGGACATTTTGAGAAGACAAAACAGGACATTTTGAGAAGACAAGGCATCATTTTAAAATGCACATAGTAAGGTTCACCAACCCTTTCAGGATGAAGTCTACACAGGTTGCCCTCGTCTACCACAAGCTTGGCACCTCCCTTCCTCCCAACCAATTCTCCAATCTTACTAAACTCACTCGAGTTACTCACACGTGCAAACTCTCAAACTCAGGCCTATGCACTTGCCCGTGGAGCCACCCTCATCCCACCTCCCCTCTCTTCCTCCAACACCTGCACCTTGGCTGATGCCTCTGTATCTGCCAGGCCTCAGATTTCTCTGGAAAACTCCATGGTCTTTCAAGGGTGGTTGAGCCCCCTAGATGCTTTCATGTTCTGTGCCCTTATCAAGAGCCCTATCACCCTATATTGTAGTTACCAGCTTCTTCTATACCCCCTGCCCACCAACTGGATCCATAATTTTCATGAAGACAAACAACTGTTTCTTGTTCACTGCTGTTTGCCTCAAACCACACACTGCTCCTGGCATACAGTTGGCTCTCACAGCTTTGCTGAATAACAATTGTAACAAGAACAGAAAAAAATGTAGTCTCTGATAAAAGATACTCAAAAATGTCTTATATAGAATGGCTTTCATGTGAGAGAGACAGAATACCTCAAATCAGGAACTGGGAGAGAAATGAGAAGTTAGAAAAGAAGGGAGAGAAATGAGAAGTTAGAAAAGATAATACATTCCGGCCAGGTGTGGTGGCTCATGCCTGTAATCCCAGCACTTTGGGAGGCCGAGGCGGGTGGATCACAAGGTCAGGAGTTTGAGACCAGCCTGACCAACATGGTGAAACCCTGTCTCTACTAAAAATACAAAAATTAGCTGGGCATGGTGGCGTGCACCTGTAATCCCAGCTACTCAGGAGGCCGAAGCAGGAGAATTGCTTGAATCCAGGAGGCAGAGGTTGTAGTGAGCCGAGATTGCACCACTGCACTCCAGCCTGAGCGACAGCGTAAGACTCTGTCTCCAAAAAAAAAAGATAACACATTCCAACAGTTTAGATATAAAGATACATTATTTTCTGATAAGGTCTGTAAATACAAAAGCAGAGAAAAAAAATTCATGGAAAACTTAATCATACCTGAATTTGGATATTCTGGTCAAACTATGGCACTTTAGTTCATAAGGGTTAAAAGGCCCATGAAGTACTGCCTGCATGCACAAATTATAGGAAGTGTTACCAATAAGCAAGATAACACTTAACATGAATTTTTAAAACTCAAAAGTCAGCTCATCCTTTAAAGAAAAAAAAAAGAAATCTCATTCATAATGTCTTTACGATTCAGTTAGGAAAAAGTGCCTTAAAGAACGTATTTTTCTGGGATGTAACTCATTCTCCTCAACGACTTCACTAACATTCCTTGATATATATGTTTAAGAAAGCCTTTGAACAACAAAAAAGAATCACTGACAAATAATTTAGTGAAAATACTATTATTTGAATTGCAGCAGACCAACTCAGTTGCATAGGTAGACCTGAGACCACACAGCCAGAGGCTGGGGAAACACAAGTGGAGTCTCTGAACAAGGAGACACCCTGGCCAGCCCTCCTCTCCAAGCAGGCAGGCAGCGCTGGCTCTAACAGCCAGCCAGGGAGTCCAAGGCTGGCACCAGTTCTCTGAACCCACACGCTCTGCTTCCTTTAGTCTGACAAAAAAGCACATCAGGAGGGTTAAAAAAAAAAAAAAAAAAAAAAACTACTCAAAGCTTCCTCTAAACCCCACTAAACACTAAACCCCAGGGTTTTTTCTTATTATAAGAGGATTCATTGTGAGAAAAGTAATAGCATTAAAAGCCAGAAAAGAAAAAACCACCATGACTAATGACTACAACTCCTAGCATATAAATGTAGAATGATACTAAGCTTTTAAATTACATTTTAAAACTCCTACAATCACCTTACAGTTTGGAGTACCCAGTTTATTGGAAGAAAAGCTCTCTAACAAAATCCGGATGAGATATTTCTCGTCGTCTTTCATGGGAAAGGGCGCACAGCCGTCTGTCACATTTTCTACTGACTTGGAAAAGAGGCCCTTGAGAACTTCATGGCTTTGCTGAACAAACGAGAAAAGTTTGTTTGGTTAAAAGAATACATTACAAGCACTTTCTTCCAAACTAATCAAAATATTTCATAGGCACAGTCTTACTCTGATTTCTATGTCATTAATTAAAGTATAGGGAAATAATTTTATGAAGTTCATTTTAAGATTTAAACAAAAGAAATAAGACGGGATTTACAACTTTATTTCTCCAAACAAAAAAGAAATCAGACAGCCTTTGTGACATTTTAGCCATTAGAGAATTTAAGAGAAATAAACATTTTTTACAGTTTTTTGGTTTTTTTTTTTTTTTTTTTTTTTTGAGACATAGTCTCACTCTTGTCGCCCAGGCTGGAATGCAATGGCGCGATCTCAGCTCACTACAACCTCTGCCTCCCGGGTTCAAGCAATTCTCCTGCCTCAGCGTCCTGAGTGGCTAAGATTACAGGTGGCCACCACCACACCCGGCTAATTTTTGTATTTTTAGTAGAGACGGGATTTCACCATGTTGGTCAGGCTGGTCTCAAACTCCTGACCTCAGATGATCTGCCTGCCTGGGCCTCCCAAAATGCTGGGATTACAGGCGTGAGCCACTGCACCCGGCCTACAGTTTTTTTAATTTTCTTTTTTCTTCTCTTACTATTGTTCCCAAGAAACATTTTTACAGGACTTTTTTATACATAAAATTTTGGTTTTATACTGGAAATACTAACATAATTCCCTGAAGTGTTTTTATATAAATTAAATACAGAATTTAGCCAGCACTCTGGCTAACATTTTGCTAGACTGTCCTTTCCTGATACCCAGTATTCTTCATCCTCAGCAGAAATAACAGAAGTAAAATAAAAGACCTTCAACATCAGCTTCAAAAGTGGCCTCTCTGATCATCTCAATAGATGCAGAAAAAGCACTTGATAAAATTCAATATTACTTCAAGATAAAAAATTCTCAGCAAATTAGGTATAGAAGGAACATATCTCAACGCAAGAAAGGCCATACATGACAAACCCACAGCAAACATCATACTGAGGAGGGGAAAGCTGCCATCTTTTCCTCTGAGAACAAGAACAACACAAGGATGCCCACTTTTATCATTTACATTCAACACAGTACTGGAAGTCCTAGCAAGAGAAATTAGGCAAGAGGAAGAAAGAAAGGGCATCCAAACTGGAAAAGAGCAAGTCAAAATGTCCCTCTTTGCAGATAACATGATCTTATATGTAGAAAAACCTAAAGACTCCACCAAAAAACTTTTAGAGCTGATAAACGAATTCAGAAAAGTTGCAGGATACAGAAATCAGTACACAAAAATCAGTAGCATTTCTAAACACCAATAACCAGCTAAAAAAGACATCAAGAAAGCAATCTCATTTACAATACCTACAAAAATAAAATAAAATACCTAGGAATATATTTAACCAAGGAGGTGAATGATCTCTATAATGAAAACTACAAAATATCAATTAAAGCAATTGAAGAGGACACAAAAAAATGGTAAGACATCCCATGTTTATGAATTGGAAGAATTTATATTGTTAAAATGACCATACTATCCAAAGCAAGCTACAGATTCAATGCAATTCCAATCAATATACCAATGACATTCTTCACAGAAACAGAAAAAAACAATCCTAAAGTTCATATGGAACCACAAAAGACCCCAAAAGCCAAAGCAATCCTGAGCAAAAAGAACAAAGCAGGAGACATCACAGTGCCTGACTTGGAAATACACTACAAAGCTATGGTAACCAAAACAGCACTATAGTGGCATAAAAACAGACACACAGATGACCAATAGAACAGAATAGAGAACCCAGAAATAAAGCCACGCATTTACAGACAACTGATTTTCAACAAAGGCTCCAAGAACATTCACTGGGGAAAGGATACTCTTCGATAAATGGTGCTGGGAAAACTGGACATCTAAATGCAGAAGAATAAAACTAAGCCTCTATCTCTTGCCATATACAAAAATCAACTCAAAATGAGTTAAAGACTTAAATGTAAGACCTAAAGCCATAAAAACTACTAGAAGAAAACAAGGAGAAATACTTTAGTACACTGATGTAGGCAAAGATTTTAGGGCCAAGACTTCAAAAGCAGAGGCAACAAAAATAGACAAATGGAACTATAGTACACTAAAAACCTTCTGCACAGTGAAGGAAACAATCAACAAAATTAAGAGACAACCTATAGAATGGGAGAAAATACTTGCAAACTACTCATCTGACAAAGGAATAACATCCAGAATATACAAGGGACTCAAACAGCAAAAAAGCAAACAGTTCAATTAAAAAGTGGGCAAAGGATCTGAACAGACATTTCTCAAAAGAAGACATACAAATAACCAACAAATATATGAAAAATGATCAACATCACTAATTATCAGGGAAATTCAAATCAAAACCATCATGAGAGATAGCATCTCAACCCAGTTAGAACAGCTATTATCAAAAAGACAAAAAGCAAATGCTGGTAAGAATGCTGAGAAAAGGGAACCCTTACACACTGTTGGTGGGAAGGTAAATTAATACAGTCTTTATTGAAAACAGTGTGAAGGTTATTCAGAAAAACTAAAAACAGTATGAACATACAATCTGGCAGTCCCACTACTGGGTATTTATCCAAAGGAAAGGAAATCAGTACATCAGAGATACCTGTACCCCATGATGACTGCAGCACTGGTCACAATAGTCAAGATACAGAACCAAGCTAGGTGTCCATCAACAGATCAATGGATACTGAAAATGCGGTATATACAAAATAAAATACCATTCAGCTACAAAAAGAAAAAATCCTGTCATTCTTGGCAACATGGACGAGCCTGGAGGATGGTATGTTAAGTAAAATAAGCCAGGCACAGAAAGCTAAATATGACATGTCCTCACTTATGTGTAAAAGCTAAAAAAAAAAAAAAAACATTGAACTAACGGAAGTAGAGAGTAGGATTGTGGGTAATAGAGGCTGGGTAATACAGGGAAGGGGAGAATAGAGAGAAGTTGGTTAAAATTACAGCTAGACTGGAGGAACAGGGTCTTGTGTTCTGCAGCACTGTGGGGTGACTATGGTTAACTATAAGGTATATTTTCAAAACGCTGGAAGAAAGTTCTTGAATGTTTACAACACGAAGAAATAATAAATGTCTGAGGTGACAGATTTGCTAATTACCCTCACTTGATCATTACACATTATATACACATACAAAATACGACTCTATATCCTATAAATATGTACAATGATTATGTGGCAACTAAAAAAGGGAAAAAAAGTGGCCTCTCAAACCTTCAGATCATGAAAAATAACTCTAACACTGATTTTGAAAAAATAGTTGAGACTCCGTCTCAAAAAAAAAAAAAGAAAAAAAGAAAAAATAGTTGAAAGAAGTTTTGAAATGCTTGAAATACCTGAAATATGTTATTAACTCCTTCCATTAGGGAGGTAAGTCTTGGAATCCATTTTTAAAACTCCCCACATATAGAACATTTTCAAATCTATCTTAAGAAGATAAAAAGCTGAATAGGAGGCAGGGTGCAGTGGCTCACACCTGTAATCCTAGTACTCTGGGAGGCTGAGGCAGGAGGATCCTTTAAGCCCAGGAGTTTGAGACCAACCTGGGCAACACAGGGAGACCCTGTCTCTACTAAAAAATATATTAAATAAATAAATAAATAATTTTAAAAAATAAAAAAGGTAAATAGGAGACCAACAAATACAATACCCACCAACAAAAACAATACCCAGTCACCATAATTTAGTCTCAGAGAAATCTAGAAGACATTTAAATTGGCGCCGCCAGTCTTAACACAAGTACAGCACACCAAATGGTGAAAAGGCACACTGTCTGCCTCCACCTATCTCAGGGTCCACAGAGAAGGAAAGCCCGCCCCGTTCTCTCTCACACAAATGTATGCTCCAGCAAGGGTGAGAGCACACACCTTGGACTCGTAGGACTCCTCCGTGAGCTCAGCATAGCCCTGCTGGATGAGGACATCTCTTATGTTGATGGCATCCTGGACCCCCGAGTACTGGTACACGTCCACGTGCAGGACGCTGTGCACCACAGAGAAGACCTTCACAAGGAGGGTGCAGCCGCTCACCAGAGAGGCGAACCACTGGCTGGCCCCGTCACTCCAGTGCTCGCCACAAACAAGAGACTTTGCCGATGGTCTCATTTTGCAAATCTTAAATTCCAAAGCCTACAAGGACGGAAGGGCACAGCTCAAACAGCTTTACAAATAAGCAAAACACTCATCCCAAATACCACTGAAAACAGACCTCATTCATGTATCTTCAATGGTATTCTCGTAAAAGTCCCAATAAAATTGATGTTGGGGTAGTCAGAATTTCCTAAAGAAACTTGGTTATGCTTTCTAACAACAATAAGAAACATTTAGAATAATTTTTAGATTGTCTTCACACTGATGGTAAAGGGCATGTGTGACTATGTCTCCAGCCTACCTAAAAAGTCTGTCTGATTTCAACATAATCAGAAAACTCAGAAACAGTATTAGAAGATACTACTGGATTAAAACAACTTTTTTGCTAACTCTGAAACCTTTCATATATTTTTGGAAGAGCAGAAACCAAATTTGGCTATTGTGGCAAAACAAGTCCCTTCCCTGTCCTGGGCCTTGACTCCCCTAGCTGTAAGCCGAGGCAGGCCACCACATGACCCAGGAATCCTGTCTAGCATTCAGCATTCATTCCCGAGAGTCTTCTCTATCTTACCTGGAAGGGAAGTTCAAGAAATTGACAGGGAATCTCCATCAAAAGATGTAGATCTACATGAGACCTATTGCCATAATCTACAAAGAATACCTAGAAAATAAAGCAAGTACACACTTTAACACAGGGTCAAAAACAATGCCACACCTGAGCCACAGCAATGCAGCAGTCTGCTCTAATCCTATAACTACAGAATTATTAGTGACCTGAGCCTAAATCCACATATCAATGAGGGAAACAGACTACTTTGCTAACTGCAATTATTTTAAATTCAATTTCCACCTATAATTATAAAAGATATTTGATAAACTGCTGTGTGTCAGTCTCATTTCCCTACCAGTGACTTATTATAGAAAAACCTACCTCAGCAGAATTTCCAGAAACATAAAGGACTTGAGCTCTAAAGTAGCGTTGTTTACCAAAATCAGCAAAAGGTGCCAGACAGACCAAGTCTGGATGTGGGTGAGTGGGTAAGGGCATCAACGTCAGTTGGTTGATTTCAGCAGTAAGCTTTTTCAGAATCTCTGAGTTTTTTTCATCAATCCTATATCCCCAAAAGTGTCCCACTTCAACCACCTAAAAAGGAAGAGGAGCAGCAGAGATGAAATCTAGAAAGGACTTTCGTAAGGAGGAAAATGAGCTTGAATCACAGGGCTGACACCCTGTGCTGCACATCTCACCAGCATAATCCTCGGAACATAAGTATTCTACAGGTTTTTGACAGGTGTTTATGAGACAAAAAGAGGGGGGTCCCCTGGTGAACTAAGGTAAGGAAATGTGTGGAATATATCCTTTTCTTGGCAGTACAAGACTCATTCTTACATAAATAAAGGTTCTGAGGTCACGTAATCATTTCAGCCGGGCACAGTGGCTCACATCTGTAATCCCAGCACTTTGGGAACAGAGGCAGGCAGATCACTTGAGGACAGGAGTTCGAGACCAGCCTGGCCAATGTGGTGAAACCCCATCTCTACTAAAAGCACAAAAATTACCCGGGCATGGTGGCACACACCTGTAATCCCAGCTACTCAGGAGGCTGAGGCAGAGGAATCGCTTGAACCCAGAAGGCAGAGGTTGCAGTGAATGGAGATTGTGCCACTGCACTCCAGCCTGGGCAACACAGCAATACTTTGTCTCAAAAATATACACACTTTTTTTACCTCTAACATGTATCTTGTCACTTCTGATTTATTGCAGCATTTTAAATGTACTTGATATTTTAATAATTAACTTTGATTCTAGAATAAGTATGTTTCAATTTCCATTTTAGCCATATTTCAATTTAACAAGTACAGTGATAATTCAAGCTCACCCCCATTAACAAGATTACCAAGGTGCATGAGTTCTCTCTCTCTCTCTCTCTCTGTGTATGTGCGTGTGTGTGTGTTGGGGTGTGTGTGTGTAAACTTCCTATATACAACATGATTTTAGTTTAAGAAGGAGGAAAAGCTCAATTACTTCATCCTTACCTCTGTGACATCAATAGTTAGAAGGAGATCTGTAACTGTCTGGGACCTGTCTGATGTGTTAAATGAGACTTGCATAGGATCTACCGTCTGCTTCTGGAAGTCCACATTCACCCTAAATAATACGAATTTTTAATAAAATAAAAATCAAGTTTTACAAAGAAAACACATTTACATAAGTGAAATTATCACTTGAACTATTCTAATATTTCTATAAGAAAAGAACATTTCAATAAAATACCTAAGCCAGAGATGACAAATTTGATTTCATCTCAAACATGAATTTCTGCTGGCTTTTTGAAGGGCTCTGGAAGGGGTACACACCCCAACAATTATATACTACCAGGTATATAATTGTTGCATACCAGGTAGTATATAATTGTAATATATAATTATATACTATATATTATATACAATTATATATACTATACATATAATTATATATAGTATATAATTATATACCTTCCAGGTAGTATATAATTGTGAAGGCCAAGACTGTCAGAGAATATCTACTTTCAAGGTATTATCAAGATAAATGGATAAATTATTACATTTAGACTTTCAAGGTCTGAGATAAATTCTAAATCTCAGACCTACAGTGTTTCCTAACTTGTGTTTTCAAATGTGCACCTTGACCTTTAGAAAACTATAAGAATCCATGCTTGGCTCAATGCTATGTTAGAAAACACACACATATGATTTTCCAATAAACCCCCAAAATATCATTTTCCCTTAAAGGCAATAAGATAGTAAATGCTAAACTTCTGAATACAAAAGACAAATTTGATAGAAAATAAAAATTTCCTTTCCTAACACTTTATTCTAAAGCGAAGAGAAAGAATTATAAGAAAGATCTTGATCCAACTCTTTTCCTGATCTCCAGACCCATTTTCAATGAGTGACTCCCCGGCGTTAATGACAAAAGTAAGCGGAGTCTGACCTCACTAGAGCAGGACAGGTCTTCTCTACATGAAGGACTGAACCCACTACACGCCCAAACTCTCAGAAACCAAAAGTCACACACTGGGTGAAACCAGATGGAACAGATTTCCCTTCCTCCACCAACTCCTCAGATTCCTGTTAAATTCCTCCCAAAACTGAAAACTCTACAATTAAGAAATAATAAATGAGACTTCCCACATATGTGACTATGGGGATATGGCCAAAAGGCAAGCAGTCTGTCACAAATACCATGGGTGACTCAGTTTGGTCCAAGAGAAGATCCACCAGGGTGATGCCAGCTGCATGCAGCAAGTGCCCCTGCCCTGGGCTGACCAGCCCTACAGACAGCTCTATCCCTGAACCACTCTCTGGGTGGGAGTCAAAAATGCTATTTGGCAACGAAGGGCAGCTTACTCTGGTAAGCAACTAGGTGCTCCTAGCTGCATCTCCATTATGTCCCACTGATTGCTGTGTTGAAGACAAAGAATATTCCACAATACTTAAAAAGAGAATTTGCAAAACAAAATGCATAATCCTATCCAGGAAGAAAGGAAATTAACATTAGATTTAATCCCTACTATTTAACTAAAAATTACATAAATGGTATCACTCAATCCTCTCAACAGCCTTGTACCATAGGTATCATTTCTTTTTTTTGTTTGTTTTGAGACTGAGTCTCGCTCTGTTGCCCTGGGAGGAGTGCAGTGGCGTGATCTCAGCTCACTGCAACCTCTGCCTCCCGGGTTTAAGTGATTCTCCTGCCTCAGCCTCCCACGTAGCTGGAATTACAGGTGCCCGCCACCATGCCTGGCTAATTTTTTTGTATTTTTAATAGAGATGGGGTTTCACTATGTTGGCCAGGCTGGTTTTGAACTCCTGACCTCAAGTGATCCTCCCGCCTTGGCCTCCCAAAGTACAAGGATTACAGGCATGAGCCATCTCGCCCGACCGGTATCATTTCTATTAAACAGAAAAAAACCCTCAGGTTCAGAGAGGTTAGGTAATGTGCCCAAGTGCACAGAGTGAGGAGATGACGCAACCAGGATACAACGGCAGGTCCACTCGACCACAAAGCCGGTGCTTGTTTGTTTGTTTATTTATTTACTTATTTATTTATTTGTTTTAAGACAGTATATTGTTCTGTCACCCTGGCTGGAGTGCAGTGGTGTGATCTCGGCTGACTGTAACCTCCACCTCCCGGGTTCGAGCAATTCTCCTGCCTCAGCCTACCGAGTAGGTGGGATTACAGGCGTGTGCCACCAAGCCCAGCTAATTTTTGTATTTTCAGTACAAACAGGGTTTCACCATGTTGGCAAGGCTGGTCCCAAACTCCTGGCCTCAAGTGATCCACCTGCCTCGGCCTCCCAAAGTGCTGGGGTTAGAGGTGAGCCACCACACCCAGCCAAGCCAGTGCTTTTTTTTTTTTTTTTTTTGAGATGGAGTCTCGCTCTGTCGCCCAGGCTGGAGTGCAGTGGCCGCATCTCAGCTCACAGCAAGCTCCGCCTCCCGGGTTTACGCCATTCTCCTGCCTCAGCCTCCCGAGTAGCTGGGACTACAGGCGCCCGCCACCTCACCCGGCTATTTTTTTGTATTTTTTAGTAGAGACGGGGTTTCACTGTGTTAGCCAGGATGGTCTCGATCTCCTGACCTCGTGATCCGCCCGTCTCGGCCTCCCAAAGTGCTGGGATTACAGGCTTGAGCCACCGTGCCCGGCCAGCCAGTGCTTTTAACATAAGCTGAAGCAAGGTCAGATCAATAGTCATTTAAAAACAGTATCTGAATATGTGAAAGCAGGTAGAGCATGTCTGCCACCTCCCTCCTGAAAATACCTTGTGTTCCTGAGCTTTGAGACATTCATGCCTTGCACCTTCCCTTCAATTTCCTCTGCAGAATGAACGTTGAGTTCAAGTGAAACTTTTAGTTGAGACATCTTAATTGCCATATACACGGCAGGAAGGGTTTTAAATCTCTCTGTTGGATTTCGTGAGAATTCCACAAAGGCTCTGTTCCACAAATGTAAATTTAAAAATAAATTTATCAGGCATCTGATTAAAAACTGCATATTCATTTCTCTCAAGATTAGAGAGAAATTCTGTCACATCTCTCCTCAAAATGCCAGTAACTCTTCAATCTATAATTAATAACATGTATTAATTTCTCCAATGGAAAATTGTTAATTTAAGAGAAATAAAAGTTATAATGACATGTCATTAAACCAAAACCAAGTATCATCCTCGTATAATATAATGCAGAATAAAGACTAAAGTCACATGGAATTTGGGGCAAAAACAAATCTTACTTCATAATTACTTTCATAATTGCAAAATAATTTTCATGATTACAATAGAATGTCTTTCTTACCATAAAATAAAACAGACATAGAAAACCACACAAATGTGTAACACAGTGATCTTTGTAATTCCCCTTCAAAAAAACCATGAAATCATTTTTTCTTTAATTTTTTTTTTTGAGATGGAGTCTCGCTCTGTCGCCAGTGCAGGGGTGTCATCTCAGCTCACTGTAACCTCCGCCTCCCAGATTCAAGAGATTCCCCTGCTTCAGCCTCCTGAGTAGCTGGGACTACAGGTGTATGCCACCATGCCTGGCTAATTTTTGTATTTTTAGTAGAGATGGGATTTCACCATGTTGGCCAGGATGGTTTCGATCTCCTGACCTCACGATCTGCCCATCTCGGCCTCCCGAAGTGTTGGGATTACAGGCGTGAGTCACAGCGCCTGGGCCGAAACCGTTAAATTTATTGCCAAGTGACATGGTTTAGATCTGTGTCCCTGCCCAAATCTCATGTTGAACTCTAATCCCCAATATTGGAGGAGGGGCCTGGTTGGAGGTGACCGGATCATGGGTGCAATTTCCCCCTTGCTGCTCTTGTGCTAGTGAGTTCTCACAAGATCTGGTTGTTTAAAAGTGTGCACCACCCTCCCTTTTGCTCTCTTCCTTTCGCTCCAGCCATGGAAGACGTGCCAGCTTCCCCTTCACATTTCACCATGATTGTAAGTTTCCTGAGGCCTCCCCAGAAGCAGCAGCCTACACAGCCTGCAGAACCATGAGCCAATTAAAACTCTTTTCTTTATAAATTACCCAGTTTCAGGTATTTCTTTATAGCACTGCGAGAACAGAATAAAACACCAAGTAATGTTGATAAATGCCCTCCCTTACCTCAGCCTATATTTCAGTGTCCCATTCCAGCCCCCTCTCTGGGGCATGAGCAGCAGGCATGGAGCAAAAGGTGCCTGCTGGACGTGCCAGGCAGAAAGAAGACAGCATCAAGTTTACCTTGCTATGTATGCACGTTCTAATGCCCCTGGGTTCCCACATCATCACAGAGCCACATAAACAGACCTGGGCCCCTTCCTCTACTATAAAAATCATCCTGTAGTGAGCTCTCTCCTGGAAATGTACACCTTGAGCAGTTTGGAAAGATGCCCAGCAAGGGAGGTGTGTGGAGTAGGTACATGAATGGACCCTGATTCACTCCGCCCTCCTCTGCCCTCCTTCAGGCCCCATCCTCTTCACTCATACATGCATGCATTTTCCTTTCACACCTGATTCATGCACTTCTGCTTTATCTCCCTTCTTCAGAGTCTCTCCTAAGACTCCGTAGAAGTAATTTTAAACTCCAGACCTCAGCATCTGCTCCTCAAAGCTCCATCCTCCCCAGCTTCCAGGCTAGAAAGCCAGATGCTCTTGGGCTCCTCTCTCTTCTTTGCCCTCCACATGCAATGACCAGCCAAATCCAAGCCATTCTCCTTCCCATCTGTTGGCTCCTTTTCATGTCAACCACCACCATACTGCCTCCATATCTCAGTACCTCCGCTTTGGACTACTGCGAAGACTCCAGGCCGGCCTCTTCTCTTGTCTTGACCTCCGCTTATCCCTGAGTAAGTTCCATGAAACATGGCTCTGGACAGAACACTCAGACGTCTCCAAGTGCCCACCTAGTCACGTTCGCACTCATCGATCTGCCAAAAGCCTGTCCCAAAGTCAGCATCTGACCTCCTCACAACAGACTCCATCTGACACGGAGCAGCTCCGCCCAAATGGCTGCCAGCTACGTGTGCACAGTCTTGGCTTTCCACCATCAAGATCCAGCTCATGCCTGCCTCCTGCTGGAAAACTACCCTGACCCTGCGGGCACCACCTCTGCAGTGGACACTGCACCAGCCCGAGGCCTCACAACCCTCCAACGTCCACCCAAGGAAGTCTCAAATTAATGTTACTGCTCTGATATTGGGCCTCAAATAGAACGTCTTCTTCTAACCTTCTGGGCCTCTCCCATGACTTCTCACAGCAGGCAAATGTCTGTGAAACTAATTTGACTCTCCACTCCTACCACGAAGTTGAAAGCTTCTTATGGGAGAACATGATATGCCCAGGTACCACCTGTGCCCATCTGCCCACGCACCCTTGGCACCTCACAGAGTCTACACAAAGTCACCCCTGCTCTATGCCAAAAGAAATACAGTTCTTATTCTTTTAATCACTATATCTTCCTTTGCCTTTAAATACTTGAATCCCAAGAAATGGTACTGGTATAACCAGAAAGAATACTGTTACTTCCCCAAAAAAACTGGCATGACATTTGTATTACGACTAGAGAGCTGGAAATGTGAGGAATGTAAAAGCTATAAACACCTATAAAAAAAGGTCCCAGGCAATGGGAGGCAGAGGTTGCAGTGAGCCAAGATTTTGCCACTGCACTCCAGCCTGATGACAGAGCGAGACTCCGTCTCAAAAATAAATAAATAAAAATAATAAAACAAAACAAAACAAAACAAAAAGTCCCAGGCAAGAAGAACAGGAAACAAACACAGATCTCAATCCAGTCATAAAGATGAGTGAACAAAAATGCTGCACTCTCATGGGAGCCAAGACTTCTGACCCTCAAATCGGTCAAAGGAACATTCACGCAGAACTGGAACCTCACCCAGGTAAGCGGACGCACAATATTCAGGAATTAGTTCAGCTGTGTGATTCCAGCTTTAAGTAAGCTACTTTATATATGTGACTTACTATCTTACTATAATTTACATCAGAATATTTAAGAAAAGTTCAGACACTACAAGTTTAATTCATTAATTCTCTAAGTTGTTAAAAGCACTTAGGAAGGTTTTGCTTGTTAGGGAGTTGTACGTTTGCCTCATGAGGCATTTACAGGCCTACAAAGAAAATCAATATATTAATCATAGAAATGGAACTTAAAATGCTGGAGGGAATTACCCCAAATTGAAAATGGACTTAATGTTCAACTTGAGTGAATTGGACATTAAAGAAAAAGTGTTTGTTCTTATTTACAAAGCTTTGTCAAGTTAAATAAAAATTTATCAACATTCATAGAACACTGGAAAAAATTTCTAACTTTAAAAATTAAAAATCATACTTTAGGCTTTTGGTACATAAACATTTCCTGTTAGAAATAAAAACTGAGTGATACTCCAAAACACATCATTTGCTCCTTACATGCAGTAAGTAGAGCCAAATTGAGTTTTTACAATGTTTGCCTTCCAAAAATATTCAAAACATATCTGCTTTAGGCAACTATAAGCAGATACACTCTATTCTGGAGCATCTTCATGGCCCACAAAATAACTCTTACCAATGACTCACTGAGAAAATCTGAGGACAAGTGCGTGAAAGAGAAGATCACTTTAGGAGAATCCGCCTTAGCATCACACTGAGTTACTGAGCCTTCTTGGAGTGACCACGCTTGACCACTAACCAGCAGCCTAGTCCTTTAGGAGGTTACTTAGCAGAAAGAGAAGATAAATTGCTTCTGACCATAAGATAAACCAAAGCTACATTTTGAAAGCCAGTTGCAGCAGCCCATAGGAAGACCCATTTCCATGGGCACTCAGTTTTAAGAATCAGCATCTGCAAACATTTGAATCTTTATGCTTCTTTCATAATTGCAGTTGATCACAAAAATATACTTACTTTGCACCATCAAATACAATAGATTTGACTTGACCACACTGTCTAAAGAGAGACTGTAGTTGTTTATAGTAAAGAAATCCATAGGGAGGAATGTGCTTCAACTGTAAAATATAATACAAAATCAGAGCAGATTACTAGAGCTAACAAAACAGTTTCAACAGTCACAAGCTCAAAACTGATGTACACTGTTTTAGTTTCTAAAAACAGTTTGCTATCTTTAACCATAATATATAAACTCTACATATCAGTGCATTTAATGACTTTTAAATTCTAAGTTCTATAATAAATATGTTAAATAAAGGCTAATTCTACCCCTGTTAAAATGGTGTAAGTCTAATAAAGCAAATTAAGATTTGTTTACTTCTGTTTTCCCTTAAAATAATCAAGCTTACTAAACACTTCTTTTTAAAACATATTTCTACATAAGGAATAATGGGAATGTAAACTTTAAAGGAAAATGTCTAACGAGAGGAGTGTATATTTCCCCATCACCACAGTGGAAGGACCAAATAGCACATGATCAAACTGGCATTGACCTTTAATGTATAAACTCTCAAGGCACCGTGCTGGGTTTCTGCAGAGCACTCCATACTTTCCTCTGGACCAGGGCAACTCCTGTGCCAGCCCAGCTCTGCACAGGGCTCCGTGACAGAAGGCACGTAAGTGAAGGCATCCAGTTAGATCCTGTCTCTTCACTCCCTGAATCCATATGTCTCCTTAGGCAGGTTATGGAGTTGCCCTGAGACCCAACTGCCACATCATGAAATGAGAATGGCATGAGAAATCCCCAACTCAAAGGGTGGAGTGAGGCTCAGCGAAGAATAAAAAGTACCCAACACACAGTCTCTCAAGTGCTAAGTAAAGCTAGCTATTATGTAGCTTTTAAGATATACACACTAGGTAATTTTGGGCCCCCAGACTAGGTTCCCAGTGCTCGAGCGATGCAGGCAGAGCTGCTGAATGTCTGAGGGAGAGTCCTATAGAACCCTTCCCACTGTGCACAGCTGAGGGAAGAAAACCACAAAGGGGCAGAGGGGTGAGAGAGGAAGCCAAGCAAAGAGCTTAGTCAAACCTGACAGCCAGCAAGAGCACAGGTGCCAATCAAATGATTCTCAGTAGCTATAAAAAACTAATGACTTCCTTTTACTGTCCCTTCCATAGGTATCAAGTGTATCTCAGCTGGCTCTCTCATCTCCAGCATGAGCACCAGCTCCTTTTGGTGCTCATCAAAGACCTCCAATTGTAATCTCAAGTCATCTGTGCCCTTTCCTTATGAGCTATTTATTTCTTCAGGATTAACAGCTGTGGTATAACAATAACCAGGATAAGGATAAAAGCTGGCAATGACCGAGCGTTTATGATATGACATGAAGGAAATTCAAGTGCTTCTCATCCCCCCTTATCAGATAGAGGCACACACTGGAACCAAGTAATCCGAAACAGTCCAGTCTCAAATGCTTTCTTCCAGTGTGATTCTCTCTGCTGCTGGGCTTTAAACAACTGGGTTGCAAATGTTGATTCAATGGTCAGGGTCTATGGCTGATCATTAGAAATGCCCAAAATACACACTACTTGAATGCTGATTTCCAGGGCAGACTTTCTAGCTCAGATCTCGCAGGGCCCTCAGATCTGAATTTCAACAAATATAAATAAAATAAGCGCTCTCTAGGTGGTTCTGTTTGGCATCCAGGTCGGGGGATCACTGGCTTAAGCCACAGCACTCAGCTGCCAACCAATAACATTTTATTCTGTATGAAATGAAGTTGTGAACTAAGAAAATGTTCTTAAACTTATAAGTGCCTTAAATCCTTCAAAATAGCACATGATCAAATCAGCATTGACCTTGAACGTATAAACTCTCAAGGCTTCCTTATAAGGCCAGGTCTGTAAAGGGAGGCAAGAGACTGAGGGACAAGTAGATGTACCTGAAAAGGCCAAACAAGCCTAACATTCACTCCAGGGGGAAATTCACTTACAACTCACAAAAATAGAAACAATTAGAGAACAAAAACGTTCTGCCTGACCACACCCCAGGGAGGGACGCCTGCCCCCAGCACCTACCACTACAGTTGTCTTGGGGTCCTTGCCAGCCAGCTCCCTCACCGCCATCTCCTCATCAGGCTGTCCGAAAGTAAAGTAATTTGGATAGAAAGCACCTGCCAATACAACCTGGAAAAGAAGTTTATTTTCATGAAGTAACAGCATTGTTTTATCAGTTATTCTCACCAATATACTAATCTCAACCCAGCATGATATGACATCTACAAATGTAAAAGACAGTTATCGTTTGTACAGAAAACTATACCTTCCACCAACCAAGCGGAAAGTCACAATTCTGGTTATTTCATCTAACAGAAACACTAAAAAAGGGACACTTTTCTCACCTAACAGAAATATCTTTCTTCAAAAGAGCTTAAGTACTTCTCAGAATGAGGCTTGGGAAACAGTGGCAAGCTGAACAAGGACACAAACCCTGCTACACACAAAGCCCCAGGGTTGGGCAACTTTCTCCACTTCTCCCCACACACGTGGGGAGGTACTCTCAGATGTTCAGAAAGAACTCCAGTTGGAACACTTAGATTTAGGGCAGCAGGCTGGCATCCACTATTCACCTCTAAAATGCACTCTGTGAAGAGTCCCTTCTTCAATAAAAATATACCCAGTTTGAAACACACCCACCAAAGACTCCCCCAGCCTTAGAGCAATTTTACATCCAGGAAAACACTCGCACATATTCAGCACCCCCAGTTTACAGGCATCTACCTCAAACCCGATTCTGTATGCATCAGCCAACCCTTCCAGGAAACCCTACAGCA
Source organism: Macaca thibetana thibetana (assembly GCF_024542745.1). Taxonomy (NCBI): domain Eukaryota; kingdom Metazoa; phylum Chordata; class Mammalia; order Primates; family Cercopithecidae; genus Macaca; species Macaca thibetana. Next base: position 3,429,289 of record NC_065584.1, read on the forward strand.
GAGGCAGTCTCCACCTGCCAGGACACACTTCCCGCTCGCCACATTCCATCTAACCACTAGTAATCCGAATCCATGGCTCCAAAGTTAAAATAATATTTTCAGTATAAGGGAATAGCTACATACACTGAAAAATATAAAGAGCATCACTTTCTTAAAAGTTAAAACAAAAGGATCTCTCCTGAAGCAGTGATAACGCAGGTACTCTAAAGAAACACTCCCCTGGAAATTAGAAATGGGTCTGAATCCATTAAATGTTAATAAATAAAATAAACAATAAATACTCTCTACATGAATCATCAACTCAACAAATAATGCAAACTATGAAAGACAAGAATGTTTCCTGGTTCCCAAACACAGTGTGAACATTATGGACCTAAAATCTCCTTTGAGATTTGGTTTGTATCAGAAAGCAGGAATAAGCGGTTTCTCAACCACAAGACCCTGTAAGCACAAAGAATCAGGAAAAAACCATCCAGGAAACTCCAGCACACCTGTAGGATGAATCGCTGCTTATATATATACTCTTGGTCCATGACAGGTCGCCGAGAATCAACATGCATGTTGAACTGTGAGATTCTAGTCTTCAATTCTTCGTATAATTCAGCCACCTAAGAAAAATACATCGAAATCTGATGTCTCAAAAGTACATATGTTATCAGAGCACTGAAAACACTAGAAAATAAGTGCACAATGGGTAAAGTATAAATACATCTATGGAATGAAACACTGCAGCTAATTAAGAATCATCTTTTAGCTGTGTGCGGTGACTCATGCCTCTAATCCCAGCACTTTGGGAGACCAAGGCAGGGAGATCACTTGAACTCAAGAGTTCAAAACCAGTCCGGGAAACATGGTAAAACCCAGTGTCTACAAAAAAAAATACAAAATTAGCTGCACGTGGTGGCACACACCTGTAGTCCCAGCTACTCAGGAGGCTGAGATGGGAGGATCGCCTGAGACTAGAAGGCAGAGGTTGCAGTGAGCCAAGATCGTGTTACTGCACTCCAGCCTGGGTGGCAGAGTAAGATTTTGTCTCAAAAAAAAGGAAAGGGCAGGAAAGGGCAGGGGAAAGGGCAGGGGAAAGGGCAGGGGAAAGGAAAAAGGAAAGGAAAAAGGAAAGGAAAAAGGAAGGAAAAAGGAAAGGAAAAAAGAAAGGAAAAAAGAAAGGAAAAAGGAAAAAGGAAAAAGGAAAGGAGGGGAGGGGAGGGGAGGGGAGGGGAGGGGAGGGGAGGGGAGGGGAGGGGAGGGGAGGGGAGGGGAGGGGGGGGGGAGGGGAGGGGAGGGGAGGGGAGGGGAGGGGAGGGGAGGGGAGGGGAGGGAAAAGAAATAATCTTTTTAAAATTTTTATTATTATTATTTTGAGACAGAGTCTCACTCTGTCATCCAGGCTGGAGAGCAATCTCAGCTCACTGCAAGCTCCGCCTCCCAGGTTCATGCCATTCTCCTGCTTCAGCTTCCCCAGTAGCTGGGACTACAGGCGCCCCCACCATGCCCAGCTAATTTTTTTGTATTTTTAGTAGAGACAGGATTTCACCGTGTTAGCCAGGATGGTCTCAATCTCCTGACCTCGTGATCCGCCTACCTCGGCCCCCCATAGTGCTGGGATTACAGGCATGAGCCATCACGCCTGGCCTAAAATTTATTTTTAGAGACGAGATCTTGCTATATTGCCCAGGCTAGACACTGCAGTGGCTATTCAAAGGCACAATCCCACACTGATCAACACAGGAGTTCTGATCTGCTCCCTTTCCAAGTTGGGCTGGTTCACCCCTCCTTAGGCAATACGGTGGTTCCTGTCTCCCAAGAGGTTACCATATCGGTGTTGAGTTTAATGCAACACCAAATTGGCATGGCGCACTGCAGCCCAGAACTCCTATGCTCAAGTGATCCTCCTGCCTCAGCCCACCAAACAACTGGCAATATAGGCATGTGCCACTGTGCCTGGCAAGAATCATCTTATTAGAAATTAATTAATAAGTAATGTTAAAGATGAACAGTATAACACTTACAGAAAATACCAGAATACAAAATCATATATGCTCCATGATCTGTTTATAAACACACACCCCTGATGGGAACCAGTGCAAAAGCATAACTGTGCCCACCTAGAGATCAGAATAGCAGAGAGCCATGACCACAGCCTTGCTTTAGGGCCTCGAAACACGTTCCAGCCTCTGCCATGAACATGTACTGCTTTTGTGATTAAAAACAAAATAAATGACCTATGGCCAAATAGTCCCTCCAAACAGGAAAATAAAATCAATATCCAGTTGTAATAAAAACTGTTTCACACACAATGTCAAACTTTAATGTACACATGTGAAAATACACAATTCCAAATACCTACGAACTGACCATAAATTAAGTCACCACAAAATTATCGCAATTACAAAAAGAACACAGTTACAAGTGTGAACATAACTGGGGGAAATAACAACTAAAAAGAATTGAAAGGACAGAAAAACTTAGCAGCCACTATCTCTGTGGAGCAAGGAAAAGCCTGGGACATGGGAAACAAGGGAGAGTACACTCAGACGCTCACCTCTGTACCCCTGAGGGATGGAACTCTTTCATGTGACTGTAATCACATGTAACTGAACGAATTAAAAACCAAGACTATGCCACTTTCTATACTTAAAAGCAATAAAATCAGAAATTAACAAGAAAAAAATGATATTTAAAAACATTTCAGGGCTGGACATGGTGGCTCACACCTCTCAGAGCTTTGGGAGGCTGAGGCAGAAGGATTGCTTGAGCCCAGGAGTTTGAGGCTGCAGTGAGCTACGGTCATGCCACTGCACTCCAGTCTGGGAGACAAAGACCCTGTCTCTAAAAAATAAAAATAAACTCTTTAGTCAGAGAGGAAACCAACACTAAAAGAAATTATACAGGAATCTCAAAAATCAGTGGGATGTGGCTAAAGCTGCTCATAATAAAATTCATAGCCTTAAATGTTTTTAATTAGAAAGACTGAAAATATTATTATTAATATTAAATATTAATTTCAGAAAGACTCAAGTAAACTAAAAGTCACAGGATAACTAAATTAATGGAAAAAAAACAAAAAGCAATGATTTAGAATCCCCCACCTATTCCTTCCCTCCCAAAAAACACAGACAAGAAAACCGACAAATGAAACTAAGAGTAAGCTCTCTGAAAAGACAGGAACACAAAGGAATCTTGCAGACTGTGCAGTAAAGGAGTAATCCAGCAGGCCTGGCTGTCCAGACCACGCACATTCCAGAGAAAGGTTTGGCCCTGGCCCAGCTCCTGAAAGGTCATTGCCAAGCCTCCAGGGACTCCTATCCTCCCTAATAAGAGTATCTATGCTTACCTGGGGCCTTGGGCCACACAAAAGAGTTTACGCTAGAATGTGATTTATGGTGGGGCCTTGGGCCGTAGGGTAACAGTTTCCTCTGGAGGGACTGAAGACTGAGTAACTAAGGTCAGCCACATGGGTACTCTAGGCCTACATAACCAATGCTCAATAAAAACCCTGGACACCAAGGCTCAGGGGAGCTTCCTGGTTGCAATACTTCATGCCTGCCGTTGCACACTGCGGCTGAGAATTAATCGCTGTCCATAAGACTCTACTGGAAAGAACACTTGGTAGCCTGCACCTGGTCTCTCCAGGGCTCCTCCCACGGCCTTTTTTTTTTTTTTTTAAACCTTTGCCGACTTTAATCCATATCCTTTGGCTAAAATAAATCATAAGCATAAGCATAACAGCTTTTCTACTTCTGCGAGTCCTTCCAGCCAATCAGTGAACCTGAGGATGGTCTCAGGGGCTCCCTGAATATACAAACATAATCAAGAAACGGTGAGAGTACACAAATACACAATAATAAGAACAAGAAAGGTGTTACCATTTGACATGAATTTGAAATAACAAAAATTACGTGTAACTATACATCAATAAACTTCATGATCTGGATTAAATGGGTACCTGAATGAAAAACGTAACTCCTCAAAAATGACTCCAGAAGAATTAGAACCCAGAATGGATCAATAACTCCCAGGGATATTGAAAATATTTTTTTAAACTGATCCCTCAAAAAGGCACTAATCCCAAAGGTGTTTTTGAATGCGTTCTATCAAATACGTAGGAAATACATTTCTAGTTATTAAACTACTGATTAAAATGGTTCCTGGACACAGAAAGAGGTTCGTCCTACCAGGGTGGTATCGACACCAGCATCTGATAGTGTTGTGCATGCACATGCGCACACATGCACACACACGTAAACCAAAGGCCAATTTCACTTATAAATACAGAGGCAAAAATTCTAGAGAAAATATTGGCAATCAGAACCCAGCAATGTTTTGGGAGAAAAGATTACAAACAAGCAGAGTTTATTCTGAGAACACGTGGTTGGGTCAACAGTGGGAAATCCATCATGTATTCATGTATAAGTCATGCACCACACAGCAGTGTCTCAGTCAACCATGGACACATATAGAACTGTGGTCCCATCAGACTGTAACAGAGCTAGAAAATTCCTGTTGCCTGGTCACATCATAGCTATTGTAGTGCACCACATGTACTCATGTGTCTGTGGTGATGCTGGTGTAAACAAACCTACCGTGCTGCCAATCATACGAAAGTCTAGCACATCCAATACATACAGTACATTTCAGTTGACCCCTGAACCACATGGGGTTGAACAGTGAGGGCCCACTTATATGCAGGTTTTTCTTAACCAAATGCGGATCAAAAATGCAGTATTCAAGGGATGCAAGCCCGAGTATATGGAAGGCCGACTATTCGTGTACATGGGTTCCACAAGGCCAACTGCAAGACATGAGTATTCATGAATTTTGGTATACAGGGGTCCTGAAACCAACCCTCCTTTATATACCAAGGGACAATTGTACTTGATAACGACAATAAATAACTATGTTACTGGCTTAAGGATTTATCATACTATACCATCTATTTCAGAGTATATACTCCTATTTATTTAAAAAAAAAAAAAAAAAAAAAACTTCACATGTCTTGAAACCAGCAGCAGCAGCAAAAAAAAAAAGGAAACAAACCAAAAAAGTTAACTGTAAAACAGCCTCAGGCAGGTCCTTCAGGAGGTATCCAGGAGAAAGCATTCTTACACTGTAAGAGATGACAGCGCCATGTGTTACTGCCCCTGATGATCTTCCAGTGGACAAGATGTGGAGGTAGAAGACAGTGATACTGATGATCCTGATTCTGTGTATGCCTAGGCTAATGTGTATGTGTGTCTTAGTTTTTAACAAAAAAGTTTAACAAATAAAAATTATTTTTAAAAATAGATAAAACCAGCCTGGGCTACAAAGTGAGACTCTGTCTCTACAAAAAAATAAAGAATAAAAAAAAATTAGGCCAGGCACGGTGGCCCACACCTGTAATCCCAACACTTTGGGAGGCCAAGGCAGGCAGATCACAAGGTCAGGAGTTTGAGACCAGCTTGGCCAACATGGTGAAACCCCGTCTCTACTAAAAATACAAAAAAGTAGCCGAGCGTGGTGATGCGCACCTGTAATCCCAGCTAACTGGGAGGCTGAGGCAGGAGAATTGCTTGAACCCAAGAGGCGGAGGTTACAGTGAGCCGAGACGGCGTCATTGCACTCCACCCTGGGTGACAGGGCAAGACTCCATCTCAAAAAAAAAAAAAAAAAAAAAATTAGGAGTGGTGACATATGCCTGTAGTTCCAGCTACTGCAGAGACTGAAGCAGAAGAATTGCTTGAGCCCAGGAAGTCAGGGCTTCTGTGAGCTGTGATCATGCCATTGCACTCCAGCCTGGGCAACAGAGTGAGATCCTATCTCAAAAACCAAATAAATAAGGAAATAGATAAAAACTTATAGAATAAGGATATAAAGAAAATATTTTTACATAGCTGTACAATGTGTTTGTGTTTTAAGCTAAGTGTTATTATAAGAGCCAAAAAGTTTTTAAAAAATTAAAAAGTTTATCAAGTTAAAAAAGTTATATTAAGTCACAATTAATTTTTTTAAAAATTTTATGAACTTAGTGTAGCCCAAGTCTGCAGTGTTTATAGTCTACAGTCATGTGCAGTGATGTCCTGGGCCTCCACATTCCCTCACAGCTCACTCACTGACTCACTGACTCACCCAGAGCCACTTCCAGTCCTGCAAGCTCCATTCACAGTAAGCTCCCTATATTGGTACGCCATTTTTATCTTTTATACCAGTGATCCCTAACCTTTTTAGCACCAGGAACCAGTTTCATGAAAGACAATTTTTCCACAGACCGGAGAGGGTGGGGATGGTTTCAGGATGAAACTGTTCCACCTCAGATCTGGCATTAGTTATATTCTCACAAGGAGAGTATGGCCCAGGTGTTGGGAAACCCTGTTTTATAACCATATTTTTACTGTACCTTTTCTACGTTTAGTTATGTTTAGGTACAGAAATACTTACCATTTTGTCGTAATTGCCTACAGTGTTCAATACAGTCACATGCTGTACAGGTTTGCAGCCTAGAAGCCACAGGCTACACTATACAGCCCAGGTAGCGGGCCACACCATCTAGGTCTGTGTAAGTATGTTTTATGCTGTTTGCACAAGGATAAAACCATGTAATTACTCATTTCTCAGAATGTATTCCTGTCATTAAGCAATGCAAGATTGTATTAGTAGGTTAAAAATTAAAACACCATATGTTTATCTTTTTCTTTTTCAAGACAGACTCTCACTCTGTCACCCAGGCTAGAGTATACTGGTGCAATCACGGCTCACTGAAGCCTCTACCTCCCAGGCTCATGCAAACCTCTCACCTCAGCCTCCCCAGTAGCTGGGACTACAGGTGTGAGCACCACACACAATCTGTTTATCCTGACAGATACTGAAAAGACAATACAACAAGATTATACAACCATTCCTCAATAAACTATGTATAGGGAAAAAATATTCCTTAACTTGAAAAGGAGTATTTATTAGAAACCTAAGTAGTTCTACTGAAAGGTGAAAGAGACACTCCTACTAAAGTTGAAAACAGGCAGGAAATACACTTCTTGAAATACTCATTACTACCCATGTACTGTTGTTACTTAACAAATACTTTATAAGTCAACTTTATTTGCATAAAGTTGGTCAAAAAATTTAACTTACCTCTCTAATTCTCTTGATTTGAATGTAATTTAACCGTCCCCAATTAAGTTCATCCTTTAAATATATAAAAGCAGAATACTCAATATTAAGGTAATAAATTAGAGCTGAATTTAGCTAGTTTAATACGTTTCATCCAAAAATTTAATAATTAATGTAAATTACTGAGCTATTAAACATGTACTCAAGTTGACCGTGGCACTCCCTCTCCAGGTACATCCAATTTTACATTGAAGCCAGAGAGCATAATACTCAACCATAAACATGATACAGAAACTCTTCTGAGTTCGCCTGTCTCAAAAATTAAAGGTAGACATAACTTGATTATCTCGAAAAAAGATGTCTGACAAATTATATACCAACAAGAAAAATAATACAGCTGAGTCTTTAAAAGACTTTAAACAGCTAACTCATATACGTATTAGTAGAGATCTATCTAGGCACAGCAAATCTCAACACAGAAACAGCAGACCTGTAAACAGTCTGTTGAACCAAATAAGTTTAGAAGAAGAACAAAGCCTGACAAAAAAAAAAAAAAGAATAAAATGGAGGGTAACAGATTACATTTCTTTTAAGCCCATTATCTAAAAGAGCTGAAAACAGAAACAGCAGCCACATGGCTTTCAATTTTGAACTGACATGTCCAAGCCAGCACCCACAGCTATGAAATACTCACAGCCAAAGAGGCTACAGACACCACGGCAAGCTCAGTACAATGTGGGGCTGTGAAACAAGCAGCACAGCTCCAACATAGGACTGAGAGCAAGTGGCCTCGGGAGAAGCGATGGAAGCAAAAGGACCAGTCTGCAGAGATTATGGCCTGCCACTCTTGGGACAGTCGTGCGAGCACTGTCTACAGTGACCTCGACTCCAGCTGCAGGCGGCACATCATGATTCACATGCCATGACTGTGCCAAGACAGAGTCTTTCTCTCATCACTCCCAGCCATCTAGAAAGCAGCTGGAAAGGGCTCACCAACCTTTGGGTATCGCAGCTCCCCTCTCTGTCTGCAAGCCTTCCATGTCTGAAAATAAATGATCCAAAGTTTCAAAATAATGTGTTGGCTCACTGAATTTTTTTAAGTCCAATCTCAACTTTTCAACTGTATGTTGAAAATTTACAACATAAAAATGTACAAATTTAATTTTTTTCAATCAATTTCATAAAATTGGATTTCCATCTCACCTACTTCTTCCAGCACAGTTAATTTAACATTGGACACCAATAACCCCGATAATACTTTCACAAGATAAAACATTGTCTCTCTCTACCTCATATGTTTGTGGTATGAAAATGTACTAACAATCTGTGGTAGCTGCTTTCATGGTTTACACAACAGAAAACTTACTTTAAATGCCTCAACAAGTGCAATGCAGTCACTCTTGCTACTGCCAGAGAAATTCACTTTGTTCCTACAAACAGATAACGGTGTCATTCAATACCATTAAAATACAGTGACACTTTAAAATATGAACGTTCAGTACCTATATCCATCGAGATGCTGCCGGAAAGGCATTGCAAAAAAATTCTTCAAAGAAAGAGCTGCCGCTAACCATAAAAAATAAACAAGAAGAATGTAAGATTGTGAGAGTGGTGTTATATAAACTTCCCATTAGCATGTATTTGTTCTCACACTTACCTATAATAAGACATTCATCTAGACATCCAAATACATGTCCAAGGACTATGAGTTTACCAAGTTGCTGATTTACAGGAAGTTGGGCTAAAACTCTTCCTAAGAAGGTCAATTCACCGTCATGGGGGTTTTCATCTTCTCTCTGCCCACTCACTGCAAGTGCTCCAACCTTCATACAATAAAATTAGTGTTATTAGCAAGCACTGACTTACTCATACTTTTTCCCCTTAAGGTGGAGAGTCCAAAACAGGAAACGAAGACCACATTTTGGTGAATAAGACCCTAAGTCAATTTATGAAAGGCTGATATGCTACCAAAAAAAACTTTTTAAATTTTCCCTTGAAACTTAGAACACATTTTACTATTTTTTTTTAAAGTATGATCCTAGGAGGTAACACTAAAGGACTTTCACAAAAGTCTACTCACCTCACTCTTGAACAAATACAGCATGCACAGTACTAAGTGAAGGATCTCCCAGCTGCCACTGTCGACAAAACCTTACTGAACTATGTATGGGGAAAAACTTCCTTAACTTGACACAGTGTTGTTCATAGAAACCCAAGGAGTTATCAAATTTTTTTATTAAAGGAAGCCAAGTGTGGTGGCTCACACCTCAGTCTCAGCTACTTGGGAGGCCATAGTGGGAGGGTCACTTGAGCCCAGAGTTTGAGGTTGCAGTAAGCCATAATTGCATCACTGCCCTCCAGCCTAGGCAACAAAGCAAGACCCAGTTAATCAATCAATCACAATAGAGAAGGTAAAACACCAGAGGCATCCTCCACTTCAAAGGTCAGAAGCAGAACGTCCAGAGCCCCAGCACAATATATACACTAGGATACAGCTTGTACCAAGGCCTTGGTTACAAGTTCAAAGGGCAGAGTATGAGTCAGGTGTGCAGTCAAAGAATCCCGAGTAGGAAGAGCAGGGTTTCCAGGAATGGACGAAGAAAGCCAGAAGGAGGCTGAGGAACAGAGTTAGTGGGAAAGTGAGGCAGAGACTGAGGGAGCTGCAGTAGAACAGAGCTCTATAGAGGCCAACAGTACTAACCATCAGGCAGTCCTACCTCCTTTAGTAGAAGGATGGTGCGCTCAATGTCACTCAGACCAGGCGGGGAAAGGGCAGTGGCCAGCAGAGCTCTCGGCTCACCCATGTCGAGTAATTTCGCTTTCAAGATTGTGCTTCCTAATGGACAACGCTGAAAAGAACCAAGCCTGAGATTAGAAATAATAACGTAACTAAATCAGTTAGCCGATTCACATAACCAGTGCTTCAGAGGGAAAGAGGAGGAGAGAAGGAGAGGAGAAGAAAAAATGGAGAGGACTGAGGGAGGGAGAGAAGAGAGGGGAGAGAGGAGAAAGAACAGGAGAGAGAGGCAGAAAAAGACAAAGATGGGGAGAGAAAGAAGGAAGCAAAAAGAGAAGGAAAAGAGGCGCTGAAAAGTGGGAGAGCAAGAAAGCAAGGAGAGGGAAAGAAAAAAAAAGAGAAGGAGGACAAAAGAAGGGGAGAGACACAGAAAAAGAGGAAGGAAAAAAGCTGATCCCACAATTACTCATTATAAAGGGACACAGAAAACAGCAGCATTTAAAGACAATCCTATTATAGAGCCCACAGATACCAGAAAACATCCTCTCATTAAAACTATGAAATGTGGGTAACGCCCTAGCCTGATGCATAATCAATAGTGAGCCCGGATTGTGAGTGAGGGGGAATGTGGCAAGACAAGGATTTTTCTGGAACCAAAATTAGATGACACTAGAAATTATATTACTTAGACTGTTTGGTAAAACTATCAACTTTGACACTTTGGGAGGCCAAGGCAGGCGGGCGGATCACGAAGTCAGGAGTTCGAGATCAGTCTGGCCAACATAGTGTAATCCCATCTCTACTAAAAATACAAAAAATCAGCTGGGCGTGGTGCTGTGTGCGCCTGTAATCCCAGCTACTTGGGAGGCTGAGGCAAGAGAATCGTGTGAACCCGGGAGGCGGAGGTTGCAGTGAGCCAAGATCATGCCATTGCACTCCAGCCCAGGCAACAGTGCAAGACTCCGTCTCATAAATAAATAAATAAATAATTTTGACAATGACCAAAGTGAATTACCAACATCTCAGGAACAACATGATCAGGGATGGAGTTGTCCCAGAAATCCTTGTGTACCAGCCGGTAACAGTACCCTCTAGACACTCGTCCAGCACGGCCTTCAAAGGAAAGATGTGCAAACAGCGTTTGGCATTAATTACTTTAACATCAGCATGAAGATGTATTTTTAAACAGTCATTAAATATTAATTAAGCAAAGCCTTAAGTGTCTTCTACTAGACCATGTCAGTAACACCTTTAGAATATGTTAGTGTATTCTTAATAAGTTATTCTTATTTTAAATGTTATTCTAAATAAGAATGACTATCCTAAAAAGTTAGAATAAATTAGAACAAGACTAAATGCTGACTTCTACTCAGTGACCAATATTATCAAATCTAATGCATATTTCTGAAGAAGACAACCTTGGCCCAATATGCGACAGAAACCAAGTACACCCTTCTGGAAAATGCACAGTTCATAATAGAAAGTCACGAGGTTAGCGACAGGCCCTACGATGCCATCAAGGAGGCTGTCTCAACAGCTTGTGCTTCCAATGGCTTCTGCTACCCACCCATCCTCGCCCCACTGCAAAGCACCCTCCCAGCTGTCAGCCACACCACATTACGTGACCGAGTGAGGAACAAGCAGAAGGCTCAGAACCAAGGCTGGCCCACGGAGACCATGACATAAACTGTTACTTTCTTGTGACTCTATCACCTATGAAGTAGCAACTCTTTTATCCTAACACGTAATAAAATTGTCCAAGGAGAGCGAGTGGAGGGAGGGGTAGGAGGGAGTCTTAAAATGCAGCTTTAAAAGAAATGAGGCAACCCAAAAACCATTCCTTCCCCACCTACGGGGATCTGGATCCTGTCCCCTGCTGCCCTGTCTGCCTTCCCAGGCATCCTCCTCACTGCCAGGAGACTGTGGAGAATCTGGGCTTCTTCCTCCACCACCACCCACCTTATTTGCAAATGACAGGATGATTTAAGAAAATCCCAAGACATTACAAAAACAAACACCCAAAAAAAGCCTTCCGAGAACTAATAAGTGAATTCAGCAAAGACGCAGGATACAAGATCAACACACAAAAATCAATCACATGTCCAGATACTAGTAATGAACATATGGAAACCGAAATTGAAACACAATGTCGCCGGGCGCGGTGGCTCAAGCCTGTAATCCCAGCACTTTGGGAGGCCGAGACGGGTGGATCACGAGGTCAGGAGATCGAGACCATCCTGGCTAACACGGTGAAACCCCGTCTCTACTAAAAATACACAAAAAACTAGCCGGGCGAGGTGGCGGGCGCCTGTAGTCCCAGCTACTCGGGAGGCTGAGGCAGGAGAATGGCGTAAACCCGGGAGGCGGAGCTTGCAGTGAGCTGAGATCTGGCCACTGCACTCCAGCCTGGGCGACAGAGCGAGACTCCGCCTAAAAAAAAAAATAAAAAAAAATAAAATAAATTAAAAAAAAAAGAAACACAATGTCATTTACAATCACTCTAAGTCAAATGAAATACTGAGGCAAAAATTTAACACAGCACATACAGGATCTATACACTGAAAATTACACACTGCCGATGAAAGAAACCAAAGATGGCTAAATAAACAGAAACACATATAGTACTCAGAGATTGGAAGATTCAACATAGTCACTATGTCAATTTTCCACATATTCATCTATGGGTTTAACATAATTCCTATCAAAAGCACGAAACTTCTTTGGTATCTATAAACAAGCTTATTCTGAAATCTCCCTGGCAAGGCCAAGGACTTCGAATATTGAAAACCATTTTGAAAATGAAGAATAAAGTACGAAGAATCACTCTGTTTGATATAACAACTTCTTCTACAGTAATCAAGGCAGTACAGTGCCGGTGGAGGGAAAGAGAAAGAGCAATGGGACAGAACCAAGAACCCAGAAACAGCAAGAGCAAGCACATGCAAGTGATTTTCTTTACAAAAATGCAAATGCAATTTATATTCTAAATACTTTTTATTTTCTGTATAGCATGATGCTTTGGTATTTTTAAAAACCTTTCTGGCTGGGGTGAGACTGCCCCTCCCAAGACTAGCCAATTCTTAGAGCAAAGGGCCCAGCCAGGAACAAGTCTTTGATATGTAAAACTAACCAACCACAGCCATACATCCTCCGTCCTCTGTATGGACCGGTGCACCCAGGAGGCAATATTCCTCTGCCTTAATCACCTCAGGGCCAGATGCCAAAAACTAGGGATCACCACCCCTATTATCCAAAGTCCACTGAAATTATTCCAAATAGGTTACTAGAAAATGTGTTCTCTCATGGGTCATTCATAAAAAAATCTCTAGTGACAGAAGTGCTTGTTTCACTAGACAAGTTATAAAACAGTTAAAGTATTACAGATACAATAGCATTAGAAAAAACTAACTAGATTGTCATAGTCAAAGGAATTACAGATTGAAGACAATCAAATCCACTTCAGTAAAAAACAGAAGGTAATCCCTTATAAAATAGTCACTAAAAGGCCTCTATGCACCTGATAATAGAGTCTCATGTATCTTCTGCTACTAAACTCTAGTATAACTAAATGCCACAAGACTTTAATGCATTATACCAAAATATATTTTCACCAGGTAAAAAAAAGCTTTTCATGGTCCACCAACTAAGGACAATCAAATACTTCACGATCTAAAACCCAGAGATTGACTCTTCTAAAAACATCATCAGAAAAAGACTGTCCTTGCCACCCACATTACAAAACTGTGGGATCTCAAAGCTTAAGTGCATAACCTCACAAATTAAAAGAGCCCCTCCAGACTCTTAAAAACTATACACCCATTAGAAACCTCAAGGTAAAGCTGACCAAAAAAGCTTCTCCCCAAAAGCAGACAACATCCCAGATGTGAGCAGCTTTCCCAAGATCACAAATTAAGACTTCTCTATCGTGACACTCCAACCTCTTATTCTTCCCCTTGCTTCTGCCTCTATAAACAATAATGCATACAGTAACTTCCCTAAAAAAAGAGGTTATTATATACACTCATGGGGTATACTTTTATTGGTAAAAGATTTTACAGCCAACCCTACCCATGGACTATCTTATGCCTTAATAAACAAAAGACAAAGGGTAGATATAAAAAATTTTAATAGTACCTTTGTTAATCCATAATCAGAAACAAACCATTGGTTCATCCCTCTTGACCTACATCATAGGTTAAAGAAAACATTGCCAAGAGGCCTTTACCCTTCTAGATAGACGTCATTTGTTAGGTCTCTTTTCCCACGGTTTAGAGTAAATAAGACAATAACTAAAAATGCATCACTCCTAAGAGGCTCTAGAATAGATTCTACTACAAAGCCTATGATTACACAACAGACTTCTTTAAATTCTCTTGCTAAAGTTGTGCTAGGTAATAAAATTTCTCTAGATTACTTACTGGCTAGATTGGGGGAAAAAAAGTTGCTGACACTACTTATTATACATAGATAAATACATCAGGCATTATAAAGCATCAGTTAGGCCAGGCGCGGTGGCTCATGCCTATAATCCCAGCACTTTGGGAGGCTGAGGCGGGTGGATCGCCTGAGGTCAGGAGTTCGAGACTAGCCTGGCCAACATAGTGAAACCCCATCTCTACTAAAAATACAAAAAATTAGCCGGGCGTGGTGGCATGCGCCTGTAATCCCAGCTACTCAGGAGGCTGAGGCAGGAGAGTCACTTGAACCCGGGAGTCAGAGATTGCAGTGAGCCAAGATCGTGCCACTGCACTCCAGCCTGGGCAACAAGAGCAAATCTCCATCTCAAAAAAAAAAAAAAAAAAACGACTCAAGATAAAGATAAACAGAAGGTAAATGGACTGCTTGTTTAAAAGCAAGCCTCTTTATCTGACTCATTCTTTGATCTATTTGATTTTCATTGGTATGGTTCATGGAAACCCTGGCTAAAGAACATATTCCAAACTTTTGGTATTATCCTCCTAATAGTCATAATAGTAGTCTCCCTGGTACACTGTATTCTCTCAAAAGTTTTCAATGTTTACATACAGCCATCTACAAAATGTTGGCTGAGTATGGTGTCTCGTAACTGTAATCCCAGCACTTTGGGAGGCTGAGGTAGGAGGATCACTTGAGTTCAGCCTGGGCAACATAGTGAGATCCAGCCTGGGCAACATAAGTTAGAACTAGCCTGGGCAGCATAGTGAGATCCAGCCTGGGGGGCAACACAGTGAGATCCCTGTCTCCACAAAAAAATAAAAAATTAGCTGGGTGTGGTGGCACACATCTGTAGTCTCAGCCACTCGGGAGGCTGCGGTGGGAGGATTGCTTGAGCTTGGGAGGTTGAGGCTGCAGTGAGCCATGATCATGCCACTGTACTCCAGCCTGAGTGACAGAGCAAGACCCTGTCTCAAAAATGAATACATAAAAATGTCAGTCTCTTCTTCACTTAAAACAACAAAAGCTCAAAAAAAAAGTGTCATCATGAAAAAACCATAGCCCATAAATAACATGCCAAGACTAAAAACCCAAAATGACAATAACTGAGAGTGACACTAAAGCCCTAAGTTTTGGTCACACTTTCACCTAAGTCAAAACCTGACCAAAAGGAGGAAATTGTTAAACAAAATGATGAGAGACTATTGTTTTGGACTAAACTCATACACTAGGCTCCAACAGACCAGGCTAATCCAAAATAAAGTCACTCATACTAAATGCAAAATAATCAAACCAAAATTTTCAAAAGCAGATAGATGCTGGCCAGGCGCGGTGGCTCACACCTGTAATCCCAGCACTTTGGGAGGCCGAGGTGGGCAGATCACGAGGTCAGGAGATCGAGACCATCCTGGCTAACACAGTGAAACCCCATCTCTAGTAAAAATACAAAAAATTAGCCAGGCATGGTGGCGGGCGCCTGAAGTCTCAGTTACTCGGGAGGCTGAGGCAGGAGAATGGCATGAACCCGGGAGGCAGAGCTTGCAGTAAGCCAAGATCGTGCCACTACACTCCAGCCTGGCAACAGAGCAAGACTCCGTCTCAAAAAAAAAAAAAAAAAAAAAAAAAAAGAGAAGAAAGAAAAAAGTTTAGCCTAAAGATGCCTCCTTACATATTTTAAGTTCAGCCTAAAAGTCTCTCTGCACATAGTAAACTATAACCTAACTACATATGCAAACAGACTATAACCCACTCTTATGCCAATCACCGGGTTTCAGCCAATCAAAGGCAACCAACTGCTCAAACCACATTCAAAGATGACCAACGCCCAGCTGTAGTCAGTCTGGCCATTTCTGTAATTCACTTCTGTTCTCTACACGTCACTTTCCTTTTTCTGTTCATAAATCTTCCTTGACCATGCAACAGCACCACAGTCTCTCTAAACCTCTTCCAGTTCAGAGGCAGACCCATTTGCAAAATGTTCTTTAAAGCTCTGTTAAGTTTAATTTGTCTAATTTTTTTTTTTTTTCAGAACAGCATCTCACTGCCACACAGGCTGGAGTGCAGTGGCGCAATCATGGCTCAACTGCATCAATCTCCCAGGCTCAATCCATCCTCCCACCTTACCCTACTGAGTAGCTGGGAGTACAGGCACATGCCATCATGGTTGACTAATTTTTGTATTTTTTATAGAGATAGGGTTTTGCCATGTTGTCCAAGCTGATCTCAAACTCCTGGGCTCATGCAATCTGCCCATCTCACCCTCCCAAAGTGCTGGGATTACAGGCATGAGCCACCGTGTCTGGCCAAAATTTTTCTTTTAACAGTGGTGCTGGCAAGAATATGGAAAAAACAGATCTCACACATTGCTCATGGAATGTAAAATGACACAGCCACCATGGAAAGAGTAGTGCCTTATAAAACTAAACATAGGCTGGGCACAGTGGCTCATGCCTGTAATCTCAGCACTTTGGGAGGCTGAGACAGGAGGATCACGAGGTCAAGAGTTAGAGACCAGCCTGGCCAACATGGTGAAACCCAGTCTCTACTAAAAATACAAAAATTAGCTGGGCGTGGTGGGGCACGCCTGTAGTCCCAGCTACTAGGGAGGCTGAGGCAGGAGAATTGCTTGAACCCGGAAGGTGAAGGTTGCAGTGAGCTGAGATTACGCCACTGCACTCCAGCCCTGCGACAGAGTGAGACTCCATCTCAAAACAAAACAAAAGAAACTAAATATAGATTTACCACATGACCCAGTAATTATATTCTTGGGTTTTTATACCAGAGAAATGAAAACTTATGGCCACACAAAAACCTGTACGTGAATATTCACAGCTGTTTTATTCACACGGCAAGAATTGGAAAAACCTCAAATGTCCTTAAACAGGTAAATGTTCAGTGGAATACTACTTAGTAATAAAAAGGAATGAGCCACTGATACATGCATGCAGCTTGTATGGGCTTAGATGGCTCCTAAGAACACTATGGTAAGTCTTGGAAAAAGACAATTTCAAAAGGTCACATACTGTGTGATTCCATTTATCCAACATCCTGGAAACGACAAAGCTGCAGAGATGAAGATGGGTCACCAGTTGGCAGGCAGAGTATTAGGGGCAGGTATGGCTGCAAAGGGGCAGCACAGGGCCACCCCTGCATAGCAGTGGGACAGGACGGTTGTGTGTTCTGATCACAGTAGTGGTTACACAAACTTACACACAGGATCAAACTGCAGAGAACCATACACAAGGTACAAGGAAAACTGTGAAAAAAGGTGTATGGTCTAACAGTGTTACACTATGTCAATTTCCTGGTTGACTGTACTTATACAAATGTCCCACTCCAGGAGAGGGTAAGAGAAGGATTCAAAGGATTCTATGTACTACTTTTGCAATATCCTGTAAAGGAAGAAATTTTATAATAAATATCTAATTATAAAAATTTTGAATATACAAAAAGGTACACAAAACTCCTATAATCCCAAGACTGACCCAAAGATAATCACTTTTAACATTTTTGTATATTTATTTCTAGTCATTTTTTGTTAAGGGTTTTTTGTTTTGAGACAGAGTCTTGCTCTGTTGCCCAGGCTGGAGTGCAGTGGCGTGATCTAGGCTCACTGCACCCTCCACCTCCCAGGTTCAAGCAATTCTCATACCTCAGCCTCCCAGGTAGTTGGGATTACAGGTGTGTGCCACCACACTCAGCTAATTATTGTATTTGTAATAGAGACAGGGTTTCACCATGTTGGCCAGACTGGTCTCAAACTCCTGACCTCAAATGATCCACCAGCCTCAGCCTCCCAAAGTGCTGGGATTACAGGCACAAGCCACCGCACCCAGCTATTTCTAGTCATTTTTTAAGCATAGTTTTTTGGGAAGTTTGAGGGGGAAGGAGGTTAAACATAGTGAGGTGATTACAGTTTAATAGCCTTTTTTCTCTTAACTTTATAATAATACATAAGGTTTTTCCAAAGCGATGAGAACCTCTGTGACTTTTTTTTTTTTTTTTTTTTTTTTTTGAGACAGGGCTCTCACTCTGTCACCCAGGCTGGGGTGCAGTGTGTGTGATCTTGGCTCACTTCAACCTCCACCTCCCAGGCTCAAGTGATCCTCCCACTTCACCCTCCCGAGTAGCTGGGACCAAAGGTATGCGCCACCACGCCCAGCTAATTTTTTGTGTTTTTGGTAGACACAGAGTTTTGCCATGTTGTCCAGACTGGTCTGGAACTCCTAAGCTCAGGCAATCTACCTGCCTCGGCCTCCCAAAGTGCTGGGATTGCAGGTGTGAGCCACCGCGCCTGGCCTCTGCGACCCTATTTTAACGGCTGCTTAGTCATTCTCTTAACCCCTCTCTAGGCAAGTCATTTCAGGAGAGGTGATACAACAAAAAGGTTAAGAATGTAGACCAAAGTCAGATTTCTGGGTTCAAACCTCATTCCCACCACTTCCTACTATAATCTTGAGCAAGTTACTATCCGTGCCTCTCAGCTGCTTCACTAAGAAATGGGAATCTTAATTAACACACTATGTATGTACTTACCTCACAGGGTTGCTAGGAAGATTAAATGAGTTAATAAATACTTAGAAGAATGTCTAGCGTATGGTAAATATTAAATCAATGTTGCCTTTATTATTTGAGGGGTGTATTTAGTATTTTAGTATTCTTGAAATGGTCTTTTATCTACCCTTCTCAAAAGGTTCTCTAAAAATAAAAAAATAAGCCACTTCTCAGTCTGCACTGAGAACGTTGTTCTGCGAAATCAGTTCTTGCCACAGGTGATCTTAACAACCTGTCCCAGGTATGTCATGAATACACCTCCACTGTGGTCGAAGCATCCCAAGACCCCAAAAGTGACCTTACACCCTCATCTCTGCCCAGTGATACGTGTGGCTGATGGAGCAAATCCGGAACTCTCTGTGGAACCACTTTAGGAAAATTAACCCTAGAAGATCAAAGTGAAACAGAAATCAGATGATCAAAAATTACTGAAGTGATCCACTTGGTTTCCATAGTTCTTCACCAGTAATTTTTTAATTTCACTTTAGGGAAAAAACATAGTGTCAGGATGATGGGGTTTATCCAGTTTGTACAAAGACTTCATACATTAGAAGAGAGGAGAAGCATGGATTTAAATGGACACTCTGACAATATGAGAAGCCATTGCTAAAAACTTAAAACTGGTTCCAAGAAAGGAAATATCTGAGTAAAAAGTGCAAAAAATGAATTTTTTAGAAGAGCATCTGAGTGGCCGGGCACGGTGGCTCACCCCTGTAATCCCAGCACTTTGGGAGGCCGAGGCAGGCGGATCACAAGGTCAGTAAATCAAGACCATTCTGGCTAACACAGTGAAACCCCGTCTCTACTAAAAAATACAAAAAATTAGCCGGGCATGGTGGCAGGTGCCTGTAGTCCCAGCTACTCAGGAGGCTAAGGCAGGAGAATGGCGAGAACCAGGAGGCAGAGCTTGCAGTGAGTCGAGATCGCGCCACTGCACTCCAGCCTGGGCGACAGAGTGAGACTCCATCTCAGGAAAAAAAAAAAAAAAAAAAAAAAAAAAGCACCTGAATGTGCCGCTGTATCACCACTGACTCATTACTGTGCTTTAACACAAATGTCTTACCTTTTCTCTGATTACAGCTGGTTTTAGAGGCCCAACTCAATCGCAGACTCTGATAATTTGTATCTTCATCACAGACCAAAGTTCTAGTCAAACAAAAATCTATAACTGCCATTTAAAAAGAAAAAGACTATAAACACCATGCTAATAAGAGATCATTGCATAATAAATCACAATGCATAGTGATAAAACCATTTGAAGCATGCAGCCTTAAGAATTAGTGAACAGGCAGAAATATCTGGCCACGCACTGACCACCCCTTCTGCCCAGGACGGGGAGCTGGTGGTCACATCCTTTCTTGCTGAGTACTGGGAGTCTCTGGGTGTAAAGACCCAACGTGTCATAAGAAGGCCTACCTGGACTGCACCCGAAAGAGTAACATTCTCCAAAAGAGCACCATTACAACAGCAGTAGAGGAGAGCAGCTGATGCAAGGGATCGTCAGAATTCAAATCCCGCGTCTGTGTGCCTGTGGGTGGATCTGGTGTCTGGGTATGTGTATGTCTGTCTGGATGGGTGTGTGTGTCTGTGCATCTGTACACGTGGGTGTGCCTGGCTGGATAAGCTGCCGAGTGTCTCTGCGCTTTAGTATCCTCATCCATGGCCTGCCTCCTCCCCTCCACCCCACCTTTTCCCCTCACACAGCCAAAGCACTGGGGATCTCCCATCAGCAACACTCACTCCCCTGGGCCACCCCTTCACTTACTGCCCCATTTCCTCTGCTCCCCTACAGCAAAACACCTGTGGAGTGTTGTCTGCCGCCACCAGTTCTTGGTTCATTTCTTCTCACTCTTTCTTGAACCCATTCCAAGCAGACGCTTGCTTCCACCAAAGCTGCCCTTGTCAAGGTCACTGACAACAGCCCCGTTGGGAGGTTCTCCTTGATCTGCCATGAGCATCTGATGCACTCTTCCACTCCATCCCCTCAAGACCCTTTCCTACTGGGTGTCTAGGCCCCTGTGCTCACTGGCTTTCTTCCCACTGCTCTGGAGGCCCCTCCGCTCTTATTGCCCACCTTTAAACACTGGGGCTACCTTCCCTCTGTGCACTGCCAGAAGAGTTTGGCCAGGTTTCTGCCTTCCAACGCCAGTCACCAGCTGACGCCCCCGCCAGCTGCTCCCTGGCCCTGGTCTCCAAGCTCACACAGCCGGCTGCTTCCAAGACACCTCCACCTGAACATCTAGCACATGTCTCAGCCCAAATCTCCGCTCCTCACCTACCCCACCCTGCTCCTTCCACAGCCTTCACCATCTCACAGGAGCCTCCATCCTCCCAGTCTCTCAGGCTACACGTCTAGAGGGCCGACCAAATGTGTCTCTCAAAATTTCTCCATCAGACACCTCAGCACATCCTCACCAGCTCTGCCTTCAGAATCTCCCTAGGATCTGCCCCCACCTCCTGTCCCCTATCGCTACTGTCCTATTCTAAACACCACCGATTCTCGCCTAGATTCTTGTGACACTCTCCTAACTCTCTTCCTTTTATCTCCTTTGCCTCATTCTAGTCTATTCCCAGAGAAATCCTGTTAAGTGAACTTCAGGTTATATCATTTCTGTTATCAAAACTCACCAAGGATTCTCCATCTTGCCCAGCACAGCAAAGGATGCACCAGGCCCTACGGGCCCTGCTACCTCCAGGCCTCTCTTCAGGTTCCTTTCCCCTGTGTTCACACTGGTCCAGCTGCCCTGGCCTCCTCGCTTGATGGTGCTGTTTCACAACCATCAAGCACACTCTTGCTTTCTCCTACTCTAAACACTCTTTTGCCAGGTACGGACCTGACTCCCTCCCTAACCTCCTTCAGCATGTGACTTGTCACATTCCCTGGTCACTCCACCTACAATCTCAATGGTACTTCCCTAACACTCCCTAACCAATAACCCCCTCTTTTTTCTCCATATACTCACCATCATGTAACTTACTACATATCTGTATTTATCTACCCACCCCTGAAAGTGTCACGAGAACAAAGGCTTCTGTCTATTTTGCTTACTGCTATTTCCCCGGTACAGAGACAAAACACCTGCTCATTATCATCTGCCCTGGTTTACCCATTCCAGCCACACTGGCCGTGTGCTGCTCCTCAAACCCATTCCCCACACCCCAGCCACTTTTTCACATGGCTCACTCCTCATTTAATTCAGGCCTCTATTAAAATGTCACTTCCTCAAAGAGGTAATTCCACATCATCCTATCTGAAAGATCATTTTTTTCCCAGTACCTGTAACCCCTTCCCCTGATTTATTTTCCTACACAACATTGACCTGTACCTGAAATTATAAAGACCTTTTCACCTGCTAAGCGTCTCTCTCTCTCCCACCAGAACGCAGCAGCCATGAGGACTGGACTTTGTCTTATTCACCACTGTACTGCCAGCATTGAGAACAGTGCCTGGCACATGTGTTAGGTTCTCAAATATAAATTAATGAATTTAGAAAACTCATTGATGAAGCAATCTCACGAAGTAATCACAGACACAGATACAGAAAATGGGATGACAAAGCGGGCTGCTCCAGAGTTGACATGGTGTCCTGCCAAGCAACCTTCAGAACTGAGATGGCCTAAGTTCCTCCCCACATCTGCCTCGCTCCAGTCACAGAACTCCACCTGGCAGCCCCAAAGTTGTTTCCCACAAGGCCCAGTGGGAACACCCCAAACACTTGCTACTTGCCAGCTTGCCCTAAAGCATGAAATGGTGCACTCAGAGGAGGAGGTGGTGAACTGAGAGTATGGGAGAAACTACGTAAACCTACTTTTCTCAATTCTATCTTCCAAAACGGGGAGAGATGGGGAGGAAGAGAAGAACAATTCCTGAGTGAGGTGAATAAGCCAATAAATATGGCACTACAGCTAATGCCAGGAGGTAAACAGAGAAGTATCTTACCATATTTGACATCTGGAACTGTGACAGAACTCTCTGCAATATTGGTGGACAGAATAATCTGTTAAACATCAAAGAAAAAAAGCTGACATTTCTACTATATTCTGGACATCATTAGGCAAAGTTTACGAAAATGCAAAAATTATTTTAAAGCTTCTGAATATAAATACTGAACTCAGATTTCAAAATTAGCCATTTTTCTATTTTATACACATCACAATTGATCACGAAGCCCCTGGTGAATGGAAAACCAGCCACATACAACACAGCAAGGGCTTAGACACAGGCAAAGGGAGCTGTTCCTGACTTCTGGGGTGGTAGCTTTGGTGGGGTGATAGCTTTGGTAGGGTGGAGAGGGGTCCTGGAATTGCCCAGGGGTACAACCAGGTTTCTAGAAGAAGGGCTGTAGCTTGTAGTGGCCCTAGAATACCACTCAAGGCTGCTCCTAGGGATTCCAAAGCAATCCAGGGGCGAGGTTGCCAGCTCAGGCCCCCGGTCACCTCAAGCAGCTCTAGAAGGGTCTTGTTAAAACAACTCCATCATTCACACATCATCTGAGATAAAGAAATCCTCCTGAAGCAGGACCTAGAATATGGCTTCTAACCAGTCACCAGAATGGTTTCAGGGACACCAGAACAGTCCCAAAGTTAGAGAAATACTAAAGAAGAATTAAAAGGCATCAGAATTCCTGAATTGAGAAAATAAAAAATCTTAGCTTTTTAGCAAACTGATTTACAAAATAAAACACAAAACTAAACAACATACCTGGCTCATCAGGCAAATACTTGTTTAAGTGACTAACCACTAACTACAGAACACACTGCTGAAATGTGAATTTTTTTTCCTTTTCTTTTCTTTTTTTTTTTTTGAGACAGAGTCTTGTTCTGCCACCCAGGCGGGAGTGCACTGGTGTGATCTCGGCTCACTGCAGCCTCCAACAGCCAGGCATAAGCCTCCTACCTCAGCCTCCCAAGTAGTTGGGACCACAGGTGTGTGCCACTGCACTCAGGTAATTTTTATATTTTTTGTAGAGATGCGGTTTCGCCATGCTACCAGGCTGGTCTCAAACTCCTGAGCTCAAACGATTCACCCGCCTCAGCCTCCCACAGTGCTGGAAACACCAGCATGAGCCACGACACCCAGAAAATATTTTTCATGAGTAGAGTCTCTAAGGAAAATTTACCTAAAGTGCTTAGAACTTGTCTTCCCAGTTTTCCTACCTTTCTGTACCCAGGGACTGGACTCAAAAATACATTATTCTGTTCTTCTAAAGCCACACTTGAATGGAGTGGATAGACCTGCAACCTAAGAAATTACTAAAATAAAATCTCCATAAAGAATAGATATACATGAGATACAAAAATAAATACTGAGATAATTAAAATTATTTAAGGCAGAAACAACACAAGGATTTAGAAGAATACAGCTGTATCATTTTCAACATACCTTTTATGAACCAGGTTTGTGAGAAGTTCATGCATATAGTTTATTTCACCCAGACCTAGGGAAGAAAAAAGTGGAGGAGGGAAATAAACATCTTTGTATTTACTGCTAGAAATCAACTTTTAAATTAAAATGGCATATCTTTCAAAGAAGGCCCTACCAATTCATTTGACTTTTTTATCCTCTTTGCCTAAATATACCAGAAACACAAGTAAAAGTACATAGTGACATTGATTAGTAGTATCTCAAAAATAAAGGGAAAAAACATATTCTTCCAGTTTTCCTTTACATAGCAGTGACTCCCTGTGGGTGTTAACTATATGAGTAATTTTTGCATTTCTTTTTTACCCCCAGATTTTCTAAATTTTCTATAATGAGCATGCAAAATC
Organism: Macaca thibetana thibetana; assembly: GCF_024542745.1. NCBI lineage: Eukaryota > Metazoa > Chordata > Mammalia > Primates > Cercopithecidae > Macaca > Macaca thibetana. The sequence goes on from NC_065584.1 coordinate 3,453,848, forward strand.
TTTACAATCAAAAAATAACGTTTGTAAAGTTTTGGTCATGAGGATGTGCTAAACCATTTCCATCAGGCCTCCGTCCTGTTTGCTGAAAGCTAAGCTAGCATGTACTTTTGCCCGACCCTGATTTTCAAATCTGAGTCTGTTATGGGTTGAACTGTGTCCCCTAAAAAGATGTACTGAAGTCCCAACCCCAGTAATCCGGAATGTGGTGTTATTTGGAAACAGAGTCATTGCACATGTAATTAGTTAAGATGAAGTTATACTGGAATGGGTTGGGCCCTGGTGTCCATACAAGGGAAGAGGCACAGACAAACAGAGAATGCCATGTGATGACAGACACATGAGTGATGCAGCCACAGGTCAAGGAGCACTGGGGACTAATGGCCACTACCAGGAGCTGGAAAGAGGAAGAGGCTCAGAAAGAGCATGGCCCTGCTGACAACCCAACTGTGAACATCTAGCCTCTGAAACAGGGAGAGAATACATGGCTGTTCTTTTAAGCCATTTAGTTTGTAGCACTTTGCTACAGCAGCCCTGGAAAACTACCATAGAACTGTTCACAAAAGATCAATTAACACAGAAACATCTATCAAACTTGAATTCACATGAACATATTAAAAAGATAGCAACCCTAAATGTAAAATATCACTTATAAATATTTCCTTCAGGCAATGTTTAGCAGGTAAAAAGTATTTATCAGCCAGGAGCAGTGGCTCACATCTGCAATCCCAACACTTTGGGAGGCTGAGGCAGATGGATCACTTCATGGAGACCACTAGAGCCTAGCAGCTCGAGACTAGCCTGGGCAACCTAGTTAAACCCTGTCTCTACAAAAAGATACACAAAAAAATTTTTTTTTGGCCAGGCATGGGGGGACACGCCTGTAGTCCCAGCTACTTGGGAGGTGGAAATATCACTTCAGCCCAGGAGGCAGAGGCTGCAGTGAGTCAGGGTCACACCACTGTACTCCAGCCTGGGCAACACAGCAAGACCCTTTCTAAAAAAACAAATGGAATAAAATAAAAAGTACTTATCTCATGTTAGGTATTCTTAAGCTAGTATCAACATGGCTCCACTTTGGTGATGTTTTTCCCCTTAATACAATATTATGCACACAGCAGTCATTTGATAAATATTCTCCAAGGCAAATGCAGCACCACCCCACTGTCAGCTAATGGTTCCCTGCATGTAAACAAATCCTTATTGCCTAAGCCAAACATGACAAAAGTTTGAAACTCATATGTTGCATTCCAAAATTAAATAAGCTATTTTCATTGCATGTTTTTCATTCTCCATTATTGTAAGAACAAATCCGTTTATGCTCTATATATTACCTTACAACAGAAAATATTTGAATTATTGTCATAATGTTTCATCAAACTATACCACTTAAATTAAAAATCAAGTAATTTTGAAAAAGTACAATTTAACATAAATTCACCTTTTCAGAAAGGTATTTTAAAAGCCTGTTTTCTCAAACACTGAGAAGGGAACTCAAGGATTACCCTGATGATTCTCATGGTATTACAATAACAGCATGTTTTACTATTACTAAATAAGCTTTCAATGCAAACGAATGACAGTTACCTCACATTTATAACCATATATGTAAAATGCAAATTTAACAAAGCCAAATATTTTACTGGAAATTTTGAAGGTGGTAAGACTGTCTTCAAAAAGTTGAACTCTAGACAAGCATGGTGGTGCGCATCTGTAATCCCAGCTACTTGGGAGGCTTAGGTAGGAGAATCGTTTGAACCCAGGAGGCAGAGGTTGCAGTGAGCCGAGATTGTGCCACTGTACTCCTGCCTGGGCAACAGAGTGAGACTCTGTCTCAAAAAAAAAAAAAAAATTGAACTCTTAATAATTTATTAATAAGAAATCTTTTTAGAAATACAAGGGTTGGCCAGGCACAGTGGCTCACATCTGTAAACCCAGCACTTTGGGAGGCCACAGAGGACAGATCATGAGGTCAAGAGATCGAGACCATCCTGGCCAACATGATGAAACCTCATCTCTACTAAAAATACAAAAATTAGCCGGGCATAGTGGTGTACACCTGTAGTCCCAGCTACTTGGGAAGCTGAGGCAGGAGAATCACTGGAACTGAGGAGGAGGAGGTTGCAGTGAGCCGAGATCGTGCCACTGCACTCCAGCCTGGCAACAGAGCAAGACTCCATATAGAAAAAGGAAAAGGAAAGGAAAGGAAAAAAAAAAGAAATACAAAGATTATAATAAAAAGCCAAACTCAAATACATTTGTTCACATACTCAAAGCGTAAAAAGAACAAAGTCCTGTGGAGAACACCGTCTTTTCATAATCTCTGTTAGGCAGAAACTTAGCCTCTCTCCAGAGTATTACGATTCCAAGTCACAAAATTATGATGCTCTTACCTGGCAAAAACACCAACACACTGCTTCGCTCCAACACAAACTGGGCACCCGACCAGGCCTTGTTCCTGGTAAAAATGTGATGTGCACAAATATCAACGAAGGCTAATAACAGCTATTGCTTCTCTACAATCCTAATATTACAGGCTTTTAATCCTGAAAGGCTCTTACAGGTCATCCAGTGTAATGTTCTTTATTGTACATAAGAAAACACAGAAGTCCAAAGAGATGAGAAAACATCCAAGGCCCCATGGTCATTCAGGGGACCTTAAGCTTTTTGACTCCCAATACTTTCTCCTATCAAAACTTACTATCTACAGAAGTTTTCCTTGAAATTTAGTTATTATAATCCGGAACTTCAAAGTAGAAAACATTTAAAATAACTACAAGAAAAATTTAAACTTTCAGGAGTCCAAACTACTATTGGAAAGGATTTGTACAGACCAAAATCTCAAATCATCTACTCGCTTCCCTGTTACTGTCAATAAATTTACTTTTGTGTGAATTTAGAACTTTCATTCCTCCATAAACCTGTGAGCTCTTCCTACATGCCAAGCCCTCCTCTGTGTAGTCAGGATACAGCAGTAACAAGACAGACAAGCTCCCTGCTCTTTGGAGCTTACATCCTAACTGGAGAGACAGACAAGAAACAAGAAAACAGGCAAGGCACCTTCAGTTTAGCAATAAGACAAAAAGAAACACCTGGGGAAACACAATAAGCAGTGCTAAGGGAAGGCATATGTATGGTGTGCTCTCAGAAGGGCTGGCTGGGAAGGGCCTCTCTGGGGAAGTAACACGAGCTGAGGAGGGAGCCATGGAAAAGCCATGCGATGGCAATCCAGGCAATGCCTGGGAACAGTCACTACAAAGGAGAAAGGGGTGTGAGGGGTAAACCAGTCGCTGCAGCAGAGGCGGCTCAGTGTCCATGGTCACTGCTCCTGCTGCTCATCCATCTCTCCCTGTGAGTGTGAGCCACATGTATGACCTCAGGCAGCAGCCACCACCATAAAAAACACAGGCCTGGTTTGTAGATGGGCCTGCATGGGATGCTGGCAACAGCTGAGGTGAACATCTGCTGCATCACAGCCCCACCCAGAGGAGAGGCTCACACACAGTGAGTGGGGAAGGGAGCTCCTCCCAGTGAGCAGAGGTCAGGCAGTCCATCCGGTGGTACCACTTCGGGTGGAAGGAGACATGGCCATGAGGTTGGGTTCACCCCAATCAACAAGCAGAGGCTAGTAATAGCTTGGTCAGCTGGTCAGGGATGTGGAAATGGCAAGACTGATAATAAGGAGATCTGATGGAGAGGTACCAAGAAATGCCCACAAGGCAGCCACAGTGAAGGAGGCTTTCAGTCATCAGACAGGCCAGAGGCCCTGCCTGTGGATGTGACCCAGCCTCCTTCTCCAGTACCCCCAGGGTTAGACAATGCACAGAGTAGATGGGTAGCATGGATGAAGGCTTACACACAAACTCAACACCACGCACTTTCCTGAGATGAGACTCATCCGGCTGCTACCATCACTGGATGCCAACCACACAACAGCAAGGGCCAGTGCCAAGTCCCAAATATGGCACCATTCCCTGGGGGACCAGTCCAGCCAGCTGAAGATAGGTTGATTCCATCATGAAGGAGATACTGATTTACCTTAATGGAAATAGACACAGATCCAATTCTGGATTCAGATCTGCCTTCTCTGCACCTAAAGTTTCTGTCGTACCCCCATTCATGGACCTAAGAAGATGCCTTTCTCACTTCCATTATTTCCTGCACAGCATGGCCTCCTGCCAAGGAACTCAGTTTAGTGGTCAATGGACTCACGAAATTCAACGGTATTACCATGCATCCAAAAGCAGTTGGCTTAAAAGAAAGATGAAATGCCTATTAAAGGCTCAGTTATTGTGCCAGTCCTACAGGAAGTCATAAAAGCCATAATGAAATTCAAGGACAAGGTGAAATCTTGAAAGTAGCAAGAGAAAAATGACATGCCCCACACAAAGAAAACCCCAATAAGATTAACAGCTGAATTCTCAGCAGAAACAATGGAAGCCAGAAAGCAGTGGAATGACATATTCAGAGTGCTGAAAGACAAAATTGTCAGTCAAGATTCCTATATTCAGTAAAACTCTCAATAATGAAGACTAAATAAAGATTGTCCCTTGGCCAGGCGCAGTGGCTCACACCTGTAATCCCAGCACTTTGGGAGACCAAGGCGGGTGGATCACCTGAGGTCGGGAGTTCAAGACCAGCCTGACCAACAAGGAGAAACCCCGTCTCTACTAAAAATACAAAATTAGCCAGGCATGGTAGTGCATGCCTGTAATCCCAGCTACTCAGGAGGCTGAGGCAAGAGAATCGCTTGAACCTGAGAGGCGGAGGTTGCGGTGAGCTGAGATCGCACCGTTGCACTCCAGCCTGGGCAAAAAGAACGAAATTCTGTCTCAAAAAAAAAAAAAAAAAAAGACTGTCCCAGATAAACAAAAAAATGAGATTATTTTTTGGCAGCAGACCCACCTTACTAGAAATACTAAAGGAAGTTTTTTGTGCTGAAAACAGCTGACCCCAGAGAGTATTTCAAATCCACATGAACGAAGAAAGAGAACTGGTAAAGGTAATTAGGTAATGACAAAAGATACTGTAAATACATATTTTGCCTCCTTCCTTCTCCTTAGGCGATTTTAAAAGTAACCGGATACAAAAATTAGCAGGGCATGGTGGCAAGCACCTGTAGTCCCAGCTACTCACGAGGCTGAGGTGGGAGGATCAATTGAGCCCGGGGGTCAAGGCCGCTGTGAGCCATGATCACTCCATGTACCCAGCCTGCTCAACACAGTGAGAACTTGTCTCAAAAAAAAAAAAAAAAAAAAAGTAAAATGCTACATTGCAAAATACGTATTAAATGCAAAAGAAAGCAGTAAAAGAGAAACAGAGAAACAAAAAGAATATGAGACACACAGAAAGCAAAAAGCAAAATGGCCAACATAAATTCAACTATATCAGTGACAAAATTAAATGTAAATGGATTAAACAATGTAAATGGATTAAACAACCCAATCAAAAGGCAGAGATTGTTAGATTAATTTTAAAAATAGGGGCTGGGCACGGTGTCATACCTGTAATCCCAGAACTTTGGGAGGCCGAGGCGGGTGGATCATGAGGTCAAGAGATCAAGACCATCCTGACTAACATGTTGAAACCCGTCTCTACTAAAAATACAAAACTTAGCTGAGCATGGTGGCGGGTGCCTGTAGTCCCAGCTACTCGGGAGGCTGAGGCAGGAGAATCACTTGAACCCAGGAGGCGGAGGCTGCAGTGGGCCGAGATCACACCACTGCACTACAGCCTGGTGACAGAGCAAGACTCCATCTCAAAAATATATATATATATGATCCCACTCAGGATATGTTGTCTACAGGAGATATACTTTAAATGCAAAGACACTAAGTAGATTGAAAGTAAAAGAATAAAAAAATATGTGTCAGGCAAACAGCAAACTATAGAAAAGTGAAGTAGCTATACTAATACACAAAATAGGTCTTAAAATTAAGTGTTATGAGAGATAAGAGGGGCATTTTATACTGATAAATGGGTGAATCAATCAGGAAGATAAAACAGGTATAAACATATATGCACCTAGCAACAGAGACCCAAAATACATAAAGCAAAAACTGACAGAAAAGATTGAAGAAATAGGCAATTCAATAACAATTGTTGAGGATATCATTATCTCATTTTCGATAATATATAGAGCAACCAGGCAGAAGATCAAGAAATAGAAGACCTGAACAACACGGTAAGTTAACTACACCTAAAAGACATTTATAGAACACTCCATCTAACAACAACAGAGTGACATTATTCTCAAGTGCACATGTAATATTCTCCAGAACAGTCTACATGCTAGGCATACAACAAACCTCAATAAATTTAAAAGAACAGAAATAATTCTCCAACCACAATAGAATGAAATTCAAAATGTATAACAGGAAAAATAGGGAGAAATTCACAAATATGTGCAAATTAAACACCACACTCCTAAAAACCAATAAACCAAAGAAAAAATCAAAACAGAAATCAGAAAATACTCTGAGATGAATGAAAATGAAGACACAACATAGCAGAAACTAATGGGACACAGCTAAAGCAGAACATAGCAGGAAATCTGGAAGATAAATGAACAAACTGTGGTACATCCAGACAATGGAATTTGGCACTAAAAATAAATGAGCTATCTAAGCTATGAAAAGACATAAAGGGAGCTAAATACATATTACTAAGTAGAAGAAGGCAACATGAAAAGGATACATACTATATAATTTCAACTACATGACATCCTGGAAAAGGCAAAACTATGGAGACAGATGTAGTAAAATTAGTGCTGTAAAGGCTCAATCATATGATATATATACAGGTTTTTTGTTTGTTTTTGTTTTTGTTTTTGAGACAGAGTCTTGCTCTGTTGCCAGGCTGGGAACTGCACTCAACATGGCTTTAATTATTTAAAATAGAAATTTCCAATTTAAAAAATTCCGAAATACTAACCTGATTTTAAAATATGTACAGTAACTACTGAAAAAGTACCTATAGTTATAACCTTCTTATAAAAACACTAAAAAGTTTCCAAATGAATAATTTTTTAAATCACATATACATTAAAGTGCATTACCAACTGAAGTGTCTCTTACCCATTCTCCTTCATATCCAAGTCATCAAACATCTGAATGAGAGAGATAGCAACTTCATATATATCCTTAGTTATCACCGGTTCCTCCAGGAGATGAGGAGAGAGCTAAAAATAGTGAAAGAAAAAAGTCACAATACCAAAACAGGATTACAGAAGAAAACTGGGGTTGGATGGGAGTGGCTCTCATTGTTAGTACAACACTGTAACAAACTCTCTAAATAAAAGTTCTTGGTTTTTATTAGCAGCAATGTCTGAACACGTGCTGTGTGCCAAGCACTGCTCAGGACAGCGGACACATAAAGTACCATACTCATCAATTTCCTCGCCCAGTCACCAGAGCAAGAAGGGCTCAGAGAGCCCAGACATGCACAGGCAGTGTGTTCAGCAGGATGTCTATTTTGAAGACATCAATTAAGTTACACCAAAGGTCTATGGAACCCAGGAGGAGTTCCTGATCTCAAAGCCAGTGCCCTTCCCCTCTTTCAAAACCCTACCTCAAAGAGCACTAAGATTTCCCTAAGATTTCATGTGTGAAAAGTTACCTTGTATATCAAAAGTATCAGAAAACTGTAACATCACAGCCATATCTACCAATGTGTGGTGATAACATTATCACATGATGAGGTATCCGTCTACCAAGGTTTAGGGATTCCTCGACTATTTTGTCCATTAAAGCAAAGACACCAAGACCAGATAATGTAAACTTGCTCCTCAGGCACTGTTACCAAACACTGGGCACCAACCACAAGCGGCAAACTCCCCAAGTCAGGCTGTGCATTGGTCCATCTTCACGCTGCTGATAAAGACATACCCAAGACTGGGTAGTTTACAAAAGAAAGAGGTTTACTGGACTTACAGTTCGACATGGCTGGGGAAGCCTCACAATCATGGCAGAAGGCAAGGAGGAGCAAGTCACATCTTACATGGATGGCAGCAGGCAAAGAGAGAGAGCTTGTGCAAGGAAATTCTCCCTTACAGAACCATCAGATTTCATGAGACTTACTATCGTAAGAACAGCACAGGAAGGACCTGCCCCCATGATTCAATTACCTCCCACTGGGTCCCTCCCACAACAGATGAGAATTCAAAATGAGATTCGGGTGGGGACACAGCTAAACCATATCATTCTGCCTCTGGCCCCTCCCAAATCTCATGTCCTCACATTTCAAAACACAATCACACCTTCCCAGCAGTACCCCCAAAGTCTTTACTCATTTCGGCATTAACTCAAAAGTCCACAGTGCCAAGTCGCAAAGCAAGTTAGTTACTTCCTAGATACAATGGGGGTACAGGCATTGGGTAAACACAGCCTTCCAAATGTGAGAAATTGGCCAAAATAAAGGGGCCACAGGTCCCAAGCAAGTCCAAAATCCAGCGGGTTAGTCAAATCTTAAAGCTCCAAAATGATCTTCTTTGACTCTATGTCTTACATCCAGGTCACGCTGATGCAAGAGGTGAGTTCCCACGGTCTTGCGCAGCTCCACCCCTGTGGCTTTGCAGGATACAGCCTCCCTCCTGGCTGCTTTCATGGGCTGGCACTGAATGTCTGTGGCTTTTCCAGGTGCATGGTACAAGCTGTCGGTGGATCTATCATTCCGGGGTCTGGAAGACAATGGTCCTCTTCTCACAGCTCCATTGGGTGGTGCCCCAGTTGGGGCTCTGCATGGAGGCTTGAACCCCACATTTCCCTTCTGCACTGCTCTAGCAGAGGTTCTCCATGACAGCCCCGCCCCTGCCGCAAACTTCTACCCTGACATCCAGGCATTACCACACATCTTCTGAAATTTAGGCAGAGGTTCCCAAACCCCAATTCTTGACTTCTGTGCACCTGCAGCCTCAACATGTGGGAGCTGCCAAGGCTTGAGGCTTGTACCCTCTGAAGCCATGGCATGAGCTCTTTGTTGGCCTCTTTCAGCCACAGCTGGAGCGGCTGGGAGACAGGGCACCAAGTCCCTAGGCTGCACACAGCAGAGGGGCCCTAAGCCCCGACCCACGAAACCACTTTTTCCTCGTAGGCCTCCAGGCCTATGATGGGAGGGGCTGCGGGTAGACCTCTGACATGCCCTGGAGATATCTTCCCCATTGTCTTGGGGATTAACATTTGGCTCCTCATTACTTATGCATATTTATGCAGCTGACTTGAACTTCTCAGAAAATGGGATTTTCTTTTCTATCGCATTGCCAGGCTGCAAATTTTCCAAACTTTTATACTCTGTTCTGTTTCCCTTTTAAAACTGAATGCCTTTAACAGAACCCAAGATACCTCTTGAATGCTTTGCTGCTTAGACATTTCTTCCATCAGATACCCTAAATCATCTCGTTCAAGTTCAAACTTCCACAAATCTTTAGGGCAGGGCAAAAAAGGCATCAGTCTCTTTGCTAAAACATAACAAGAGTCACCTATACTCCAGTTTCCAACAAGTTCTTCATCTCCATCTGAAACCACCTCAGCCTGGATTTCATTCTCCATATCACTATCAGCATTTTGTTCAAAGCCATTCAACAAATCTCTAGGAAGTTCCAAACTTTCCCACATTTTCCTGTCTCCTTCTAGTCCCTCCAAACTGTTCCATCATCTGCCTTTTTACTGAGTAACAAGTTGCTTCCACATTTTGGGTATCTTTTCAGCAGTGCCCCACTCTACTGCTACCAATTTACTATGGGTGTGACTGTCCAGCTTTCCTGGAGCTGAGGCCACAACTACACAAGCATCTTTCTACAGTATCCAGCACAACAGATGTCTCTGAATTTCTGAAAAGTCTATTTTATAGTAATCTTGGGTTTTTTCACCCACAGTAAGAAGCTTTTTTAATTAATAATTTTACTTGTTAAATACTATGTGCAAAACATTGCATTTGATTTTGATGAGGACAAATCAGAAGAAGTCTTCAGGTGATCAGAGAGGCCAATCACAGAGGCAAACTTTTTTTCCAATTTTTACTTAGAGTAAATTAAGTCAGCTAGTTTCCAAATAATTTATAAAAGTTGACTTTTACACTGGGCACGGTGGCTCATACCTGTAATCCTACCACTTTGGGAGGCAGAGCCAGGTGGATCATTTGAGGTCAGGAGTTCAAGACCAGCCTGGCCAACATGGTAAAACCCCATGTCTACTTAAAATACAAAAGTTAGCCGGGTGTGGTGACACACACCTGTGATCCCAGCTACTCGGGAGGCTAAGGCAGGAGAATCACTCGATCCTGGGAGGCAGAGGTTACAATCAGCTGAGATCGTGCCACTACACTCAAGCCTGGGCAACAGAGTGAAACCCTGTCTCAAAAAAATAAAATAAAAGTTGACTTTTATTAATAATTTTGAAAAAGCATGTTTAATAAATCTATTCCTAATATTTAACCCTTTTTTGAGGCAGAGTCTTGCTGTGTTGCCCAAGCTGGAGTGCAGTGGCATGATCTCGGCTCACTGCAACCTCCGCCTCCCAGGTTCAAGCAATTCTCCTGCCTCAGCCTCCTGAGTAGCTGGGATTACAAATACCCACCACTATGCCTGGCTAATTTTTGCATTTGTAGTAGAGACAGCCTTGTTGCCCAGGCTGGTCTCAAACTTCTGACCTCAAGTGATCCTCCCACCTCAGTCTCCCAAAGTGCTGGGATTACAGGCAGGAGCCACTGTGCCCAGCCATAATATTTAACTTTTATCTTAGTTTTCTACTTTATCCAAATAATAATATTTGTCACAACACAACTACACAAAAAAGAAATAGGAAAAAAAAAAAAAGCATACTTTTCACAAACACCAACAGTGGCATCCAAACTCATCTAGAAGTTTTTTCCTACAAACAAGCCATGTAAAAGGCATGGCACTGACTCACAAGTTATTTCACTTAGTTCCAAGCCAGTGAATATTTTTTGAGCACACTGATAAGATACCAAACACAGCCTGCTTTTCTCTAAGCCAGGCCTGAGACAACAATGAGGCACACCGGTTGCTGGCCCACTGACCCACTTGCTGAATCGTCCCCTCCTGCGTGCTGCGACAGGGATGAAACATGAGAGACAGTGCCTCTGCTTTCCTACACTGCACAGCAGTAAGTCAAGGCACACTATGTCAGGGGAGATGCTCTGACAAAAAGCGAGGCAGGGGACAGGGATAGGGACATGGTGGGGGCACCATGATAATTCATACAGATGGAGTCAAGGAGGGGCTCTGCCATTCCTCTCACAGAAGTGCTCAGCCAGTGTGACTCTGTCCACACAGCAAGGCACAGCGACAGTGTTTCTGTCCCAAGCCGAAGCCTGGGAAGTTGGCACATCCGCCGCACATGCAGCCTATGAGACAGTGGGCGCCGCAAGTAGGGGGGAAATAAATGGTGCCAAGACACTCACATTGGAGGAGGAGGACCTCTTACCCCATGTCAATACAAAATCCATCTTAAGTGGATTCAAGACCTAAAGATGAAAAACAAAGCCATAAACTGGATTATGTAAAGCTGCGCCCTAAGGTGGAGAGGTGAGGGGCAAAAGTGACATGCTGCAGGTCAGGCGCAGTGGCTCATGTCTGTAATCCCAGCACTTTGGGAGGCCGAGGCAAGAGGATCACCTGAGGTCAGGAGCTCAAGACTAGCCTGGCCAACATGGTGAAACCCCGATTCTACTAAAAATACAAAAATTAGCCAGGCATGGTAATGTATGCCTATAATCCCAACTACTCGGAAGGCTGAAGCAGGACAATCACTTGAACCTGGGAGGCAGAGGCTGCAGTGAGCCGAGAGCACACCACTGCTCTCCAGCCTGGGTGACAGAGCAAGGCTCTGTCTCAAAAAAAAAAAAAAAAAAAAAAAAAAACAAGTGACACACAGCGAGTCCAGGTGGGGCGGGGGACATGCTCTACTACTGGACCTGGGTTGTTGATCATGGATGTTCATTTCGCAGTTTCACTACAGTACACATTTACATTTTATGTAACCCTTTTTCTAAGGGTGTTCTTTCACAATTTTTTTTTTTGAAACGGAGTTTTGCTCTTGTTGCCCAGGCTATAGTGCAATGGCACGATCTTGGCTCACCACAACCTCTGCCACCTGGATTCAAGCGATTCTCCTGCCTCAGCCTCCCAAGTAGCTGGGATTACAGGCATGTGCCACCATGCCCGGCTAATTTTGTATTTTTAGTAGAGAGGGGGTTTCTCCGTGTTGGTCAGGCTGGTCTCAAACACCTGACCTCAGGTGATCCGCCCACCTCGGCCTCCCAAAGTGCTGGGAATACAGGCATGAGCCACTGCACCCGGCCTCCTTCACGATTTTTTCAGAAGCTGAATATAAAGGATGAAAAGGATTCTCCAAAAGACACTGAAAGGAAACAGCCACAGTTGGTAACAGAAAAAAACAGGAGGGCACCACAGAACCTGAAGAGAGGGTCAGTTTCAAGAATCAAAGTGGCCAACAGTGTCAAATATTGCAGAAAGGCCAGGTAAGTTTAGGGCTGAGCTCTCCTAACGACAAGGACATCATTAGGGACCCTGGCAGGTGCAGTCTGAGTGGGAACTGGGGACACCACCCTGCAATAAATGAATTGCCTGTGGGAGCTAGAAAAGTAGAGAATGTGAGAGTCCACAGGCCAGAAAAGGCTGGAGAGCAGCCTGAGACCTAAGGTGGGTGTTGGCAAAGGCGAAAGAGCTTCAGTTATGTTTCAATGTGGACAAGAAAAGGACAGCAGAGGAAGATACATTAATGGTAACAATAGGGAGGGGGAAACAGCAGATCAGATGAGGTTCCTAAGAAGGTAAGAAAGATGAGACATGAAACCCAGGAGGCACAGCTGGAGCTCCATGAAGAAAGGGGGCTTCCCCTTGTAACAGCAGACAGTGTGGTGAGGTAACATGGCAAGAGCAGAGACAGTAACACATCTGAAATTTTAACCAAGGTCCTCTGACTCTGAAAGCTGTATAATAGGATCTATACAAAATATCATTTTTATAAGCTCAAAATTAATAGACTGCCCCTGACTTACAATGATTCAACTTATATTTTTAGACTTTACAATGATATGAAACCATTCTGCTTTTTACTTTTAGCGCAGTATTCAATAAGTAACATGAGATATTCAACACCTTATTATAAAATAGGCCTTGTATTTAATGATTTTGCCCAACTATAGGCTAAATAAGTGTTCTGAACTCATTCAAGGTAGGCGAGGAGGATAGGTGTATTAAATGCATTTTCAGCTTAATGATTTCAACTCACAACGGTTTTATCAGGGCATACCCCCATTACAAGTCAAGGAACATCTGTATATAGCTAAATGTTGCATATTCATTCACTGAAATATTTACTGAGCACCTATCAGGTACCAAAAACAAGATGTTGGATAAATACTGCTAAAGCTGGACATTCTCTATTCTACCGAACATAACCCATCCGTGAGGCAAGGGGGCCCTGGTTGCCTAGAAGCTGGGTTGTCTTGACCACACAGGCCCAGACAGCAAATGGCAAGCCCTGACCCAGCTCCTCAGCGGGTCCACAAGGAAGCATCTAAGTGTTGTGAGCTCTGACACAATGAACATCAATAGGAATTAATTAGACTTCAGCCAGCTGGAAAGAAGACTGGTAAACCATCATCACTCTCACATTTCAAACTAGTCAGAGGCCAGGCATGATGGCTCATGCCTGTAATCCCAGCACTTTGGGAGACCAAGGCAAGAGGATCACTTGAGGACAGGAGTTCAAGATTAGCCTGGGCAACAGAGCAAGACCCCATCTCCACACACACAAAAAAAATTTAGTCAGTCAGTCATGGTGGTATGCATCTGTAGTTATAGCTGCTTGGAAGGCTGAGATGGGAGAATCTCTTGAGCCAAGGAGTTCAAGGTTACAGTGAGCTATGATCACACCACTGCACTCCAGCCTAGGTAACAGAGCAAGACCCAATCTCGAAGAAAAAAAAAAAAAAAAGAGTCAGAAAATGCAAAATGTTTAAATGTTGTAAATCTAAGTGCTACCTCCTCCCTACCTTGAATAGAGCCTCACCTGGCTACTTGTTTCTCAAGAGTACAATGTGGAAAGGAGGCAGTAATGCACAATGCAGAAACCTGGCAAACACAGCCTTTCCAGTGATTAAAATCTACGTCATCAGTGCTATAGTTTGTCTCCTCCAAATCTCATGTTGACATTTGATTCCAGTGTTGGAGATGGGGCCTAATAGCAGGTGTGTGGGTCATGGGGGCGGATGCCTCATAGATTAATGCCCTCCCTTGACGGGGAGACTGAGTTCTCATTGTTATTAGTTCCTACCAGAGTTTCCCTGATAGCTGATTGTTACAAAAAGCCTGGCACACCCACCTTCTTCCAATCTCACCATGTGATCTCTGTACACGTCAGCTCCCTGAGCAGAAGCCAGTGCCATGTTTCTTGTACGGCCTGCAGAACTGTGAGCCAAATAAACCTCTTTCTTTTATAAATTACCCAGACTGAGGTATTCCTTCATAACAGTGTTAAATGCTATTCACAATAGCCAAGATATGGAATCAACCTAGGTGTACAACAGATGGAGAAAGAAAATGGAGAATATATACACAACGGAGTATTATCCAGCCATAAAAACTGTGAAATCCTGTCATTTGCAGCAACATGGATGAAACTGGAGGACATTATGTTAAGTGAAATAAGCCAGGAACAGAAAGTTAAACACCACATGTTCTCATGTGGAAGCTAAAAAACAGTTTATTTAATAGAAGTAAAGAGTAGAGCAGAAGATACTAGAGGCTGGGAAGGGCAGGGGAAAGGAGGCAATAGGGACATTTGTTAAAGGATACAAAAGGAGCTAGATAGGAGGAGGAAGCTCCAGTGTTCTATAGATAACAATAATACGTAGTTTCAAATAGCTATAGGAGGCTACTGAATGTTCCCAACACACACACACACACACATGTTTGATACAATAGACATGCTAGTTACAGAGCTCATCACCATGCATTGTATGTATCACATCACTATGTACCCCATGAATTATTAGCTGACAATTTAAATTTTTTTAATTAAAAAAACATTAAACAGACTTAAGACAACAGACTTAAAGACAACAAAATCATGTTGATAGTGTATACCCTTGATATGTGACAAAAATGGCACCTCGGCCTGTGGTCTTCCTCCCTAAAACCAATAACCTCAGTCTAACCATGAGAAAAACATCAGTCGAATTCCAGTATAAGGGTGTCCTACAGAATACCTGACCAGTACTCTTCAAAATCGTCAAAGTCATAAAAAACGAGGAAAGTCTGAGAAACTACCACAGCCAAGGGGAGCCTAAGGAAACATGGCGACCAAATCTAACGTAGCATCCTGGATGGGATCACGGAACGAAGGACATTATGGAAAAACCAGTCAAACCAAATAAAGTGAAGTTTAGTTAGTAGGTTTTTTAAAGAGTTACTAAGTAAATTTTAACTACAGAATCTAGGTAATGGGCATACAGGTGTTCACTATAAAATTCTTTCAACTTTTCTGTTTTTTTTTGAAATACCATCATTTAAAAAGTTGGAAAAATAAAGTGCTACATTTACTGGCCATCACTGGCCTGCCTTTGACATAATTAGATCTGACAAAATATGTCTTCTTATGGTAAATGAAGCCTATCAGCCATCTCATTGTAGTAAAGACTAGTGTTTAACATCACAGACGTTTTTAACAAAAGTTAAACTCCTATACAAAGCATTTGACAGTGTCCATCAAAATTTCAAACATATATAACCTTTGACCTAGCAATTCCACTTTCAAAAATTAATATTCTAGAAAGGTATACACAGGGGGTCTTGACAGAAAGGCGCTTTACTCCCCAGGGGACATGTGGCAATGTCTAGAAACATTTTTGGTTGTCTTAAGTGGAAGGCGGAGAAGGATGGTATTTGCATCCACTGGGTGGAGGCAGGGAAGCTACAAAACATCCTACAATGGAGAGGACTTTCCCCACCACAAATAATTATCTGGCCCAAAATGTCAATAGTGCAGAGGCTGAGAAGCCCTGGCCTACAAGATACACTTTCATATGTGTGACATGATATGTGTGCAAGGTTACTCACTGGAGCACTATTTGTAATGAGACCAGAAACATCAGATATTAGTTAATAAAGAATGGTGTATATATAATACACATGAATGAATGTCACGTAGCTCTTAAACAAGGAAGAAAAAACAATATAGTGATATGAAAATATTTGAGGCCGGGCGCGGTGGCTCACGCCTGTAATCCCAGCACTTTGGGAGGCCAAGGTGGGTGGACCATGAGATTAGGAGATCAAGATCATCCTGGCTAACACGGTGAAACCCCATCTCTACTAAAAATACAAAAAAAAAAATTAGCCGGGCGTGGTGGCTGGTGCCTGTGTCCCAGCTAATCAGAAGGCTGAGGCAGGAGAATGGTGTGAACCCGGGAGGCAGACCTTGCAGTGAGCCGAGATTGTGCCACTGCACTCCAGCCTGGGTGACAGAGTGAGACTCCATCTCAAAAAAAAAAAAAAAAAAAAAAATATTTGAAAATTTAAGTGAAAAAAGTAACATAAGCATAGAATGCTGCCGTTTCAGGAGAAAAGAGAAACACATTCGTATTTGCTCGTACAGGCATAAAAAATTGTAAAAGGATTCTTAAGAAATTGGTAACAATGGTTTCCTCTTCATGGTAGTATTGCTGGACAGAGAGAGGAAAACAGTAGGAAGGGAATATGTTGAAATACACCTGACTTTTGAGCCCTCTAAATGTATTACCCATATGAAAATAGTTTTAAATCACATGCAACCTTTCTTAAGAATATATTATCAAGTATTTACCATTACAATACAATCCTCCTTCAGGTTTAGATAAATACAACTTATATTAGAAAATGTAAGTTTAATAAAAATAAAATTGTATTTATAATGAAATTAATTCCCACACCAAATGAATCTATAATTTTACAGCTGATCATAATCTGACATTTTATTTTTCAACCTCAGTAGGTATATACAACCTCAGCAGGACCAATAATTTTGCCAGGGATATGCAATGTATTTATTATGTTCACAATTTATGAAAATAAATCCAGTTCCCAGAAAATAAAGGGCAGTACTCCTGCACAGGCTCTCTTGCCTACTACCATGTAAGACATGGCTTTGCTCCTCCTTTGCCTTCCACCATGATTGTGAGGCCTCCCCAACCATGTGGAACTGTGAGTCCATTAAACCCCTTTTTCTTTATAAATTACCCAGGTATGTCTTTATTAGCAGTATGAAAATGGACTAATACAGTCAACACTCTTTCATGATGAAACTCTAGACAAATTAGGTATAGAAGGAACATACGTCAACACAATAAAGTCCACACATGACAAACCCACAGCTAATGTCATACTAAGAGCTGGAACAAGACAAGAATGTCCACTCTCACCACTCTTTTCAACATAGTACTGGAAGTCCTAGTCAGAGAAATAAGACAACAGAAACAAATAAATGGCATCCAAATTAGAACAGAGGAAGTCAAGTTGTCTCTCTGCATACAATATAGTCTTATACATAGAACAACCTGGCCAGGTGCAGTGGCTCATGCCTGTAATCCCAGCACTTCGGGAAGCCAAGGCGGGCAGATCACATGAGCCCAGGAGTTCGAAACCAGCTGGGGCAACGGAGTGAGATCCTGTCTCTACAAAACATACAAAAATTAGCCAGGAGCGGTGACACATGCCTATAGTCCCAGCTACTCAAGGAGCTGAAGTGGGAGGACTGCTTGAGCCTGGGAGACAGATGTTGCAGTGAGCTGAGATCATGCCACTGCACTCCAGCTTGGGCAACAGAGTAAGACCCTGTCCCAACGAGAAAAAAAAAAAAAGAGAGAGAGAGAGAGAAATCTGAAGACACCACCCAAAAACTGATCAATTCAGTTAAGTTGCAAGATCAACATTAAGAATCAGTAGCATTTCTTTTTCTTCTTTTTTTTTTTTTTTTTTTTTTTTGAGATGGAGTCTTGCTCTGTCACCCAGGCTGGAGTGCAGTGGCGCCATCTCCGCTCACTGCAAACTCCGTCCCCCGGGTTCACGCCATTCTCCTGCGTCAGCCTCTGAGTAGCTGGGACTATAGGCGCCCGCCACCATGCCCAGCTAATTTACAGGGTTTCACAGTGTTCGCCAGGATGGTCTCGATCTCCTGACCTCGTGATCTGCCTGCCTCAGCCTCCCAAAGTGCTGGGTTTACAGGCGTGGGTCACCGCGCCCAGCCTAGAATCACTAGCATTTCTACACACCAACAACAAACTATCTGAAAAATAAATCAAGAAAGTAATCCTATTTACAATAGCTGTGAAAAATAGTACCTAGGAATAAATTTAACCAACAATGTAAAGAATCTCTATAATGAAAACTACAAAATACTGATTAAAGCAATTGAAGATGACACAAACAAACTGAAAAGACATCCCATGTTCATGAATCGGAAGAATAGATGACTGACTGACTGATTCACTAATTAAGGTCTTGTTCTGTTGCTCAGGCTGGAATGCAGTGGCACAATCATGCCTCACTGCAACCTTGAATTCCCAGGCTCAAGGGATCCTTCTGCCTTAGCCTTCCAAGTAGTTGAGACTGCAGGAATATGCCACCGTGCCTAGCTATTATAATGTTTTTAATTTTTGTAGAGACAGCATCTCACTATGATGCCCAGGCCAGTCTCAAACTCCTGGGCTCAAGTGATCAGCCCACCTTGGCCTCCCAAAGTGCTGAGATTACAAGTGTGAGCCACTGTGCCTGGCCATGAATTGGAAGAATTTATACTATTAAAATGACTATACTACCCAAAGCGATGTAAGATTCATACAATTCCAATCAAAATACCAATGACATTCTTCACAGAAATGAAAAAAAAAATCCTAAAATTCATATGGAACCACAAAAGATCTCACAAGCCAAAGCAATCCTGAGCAAAGAGAACAAAGCAGGAGACATCACATTACCTGACTTCAAAATACACCACAACGTAACCAAAACAGCATGATATTGGCATAAAAACAGACACACAGATGATCAATGGAGCAGAATAAAGAACCCAGAAACAAAATCACATATTAATAGCCAACTGATTTTTAAGAAAGGCATCAAGAACATTCACTGAGGAAAGAACAGTCTCTTCAATAAATGGTGCTGGGAACACTGGATATCCAGATGCAGAAAAATAAAACTAAACCCCTCTCTCTCAACATACACAAAAATCAACTCAAAATGGATTTAAGACTTAAACTAAATCCTGAAACTATGAAGCTACCAGAAGAAAACATACGGAAAATGTTTCAGGACATCTGTACAAAGATTTTATGGCTAAGACCTCAAAAGCACAGACAGCAAAAGTAGACAAATGAGATTATATCAAACTACCAAGCTTCTGCACAGCAAAAACAAAAAAAAAAACAAACAAAAAAGAAGCAATCAACTGAGTGAAGAGACAATCTGCAAAATGGGGGGAAACATTTGCAAACTATTCATTTGACAAGGGACTAATACCCAGAATATACAAGGAGCTCAACAGCAAAAACAATCCAATTTTTTTTTTTTTTTTTTTTTTTTTTTTGAGATGGAGTGCAGTGGCACAATCTTGACTCACTGCAAGCTCTGCCTCTCGGGTTCACGCCATTCTCCTGCCTCAGACTCCCAACTAGCTGGGACCATAGGCGCCTGCCACCACGCCCGGCTAATTTTTTTGTATTTTTTAGTAGAGACGGGGTTTCACCGTGTTAGCCAGGATGGTCTCGATCTCCTGACCGCGTGATCCACCCACCTCAGCCTCCCAAAGTGCTGGGATTACAGGTGTGAGCCACTGTGCCCGGCCCAAACAATCCAATTTTTTTAATGGGCAAATAATTTATCTGAAAAGACATTTCTAAACAGAAGACATACTACTGGCTAATACATGAAAAAATGCTCAGTATCACTAATTGTCATGGAAACGCAAATCCAAACCATACTGAGATATTATCTCACATGTGCCAGAATAGCTATTATCAAAAGACAAAGGCTGGGTGCAGTGGTTCACACGTGTAATCCCAGCACTTTGGGAGGCTGAGGCAGGAGGACTGCTTGAGCTCAGGACTTCAAGGTTTCAGTGAGCTATGATGGTGCCACTGTACTCCAGCCTGGGTGACACAGCAAAACCCTATCTCTAAAATAAATAAGTAAAAATAAAAGACAAAATACGACAAATGCTGACAAAAATGCAAAGAAAGGGGAACTCTTGTATACTGTGGGTAGGAATGTAAATTCGTATAGCCTTTATGGAAAACAGTATGGAGGATCCTCAAAAAACTAAAAACAGAACGACCATATGGCCCAGCCATCCGACTACTGGGTATATATCCAAAGGAAAGAAAAACAATATGCTGAAGAGACAGCTCCACTCTCACGTTTACTGCAGCATCAACCTAGGTGTACATCAAGAAATGAACGGATAAAGAAAATTTAGTATATATACACAATTAAATAAAGCCATGAAAAAAGAATGAAATCCTACCATTCTGGGCAACATGGCTGAGTGAAGTTGGTGAAATAATTCAGGCACAGAAAGATAAATACCATACATTCTCATTCAAATGTGGATGCTACAGAAGTAGAGAGTAGAAAAGAAGTTACTAGAGACTGGGAAGGGGAGGAAATAGGAAGAGGTTGGTTAATGGACACAAAATTATAGCTAGATAAGAAACAACTTCTAGCGTCCTTTTTAAAAAGAGATGAGGGTCCCACTGTGACTGGAACTACAGACGCCCACCACTACGCCCAGTTTTCGTGTTCTAGAGCACCGTGGGGTGACTACAGTTGACAACAACTTATCGTTTATTTTCAAATAGCTAGAAGAGAGGATTTTAAATGTTCCTACCACAAAGATAAATGTTAATGATAATTAACAATGATAAATGTTGGAGATGATGGATTTGCTAATTACCTTGATTTGATCATGACACATTATACCTATGTATCAAAATACCACACTATACCCCATAAATATGTACATGTAGTATGCATCAATTTTAAAATAATCATGTTTTCGCAGGGCCTTACAATCATAAGTGATGAATGCAGGTTTGATCAAATACAAAAGTATGCTCACTATTGGGAGGTGGAGGCGGGCAGATCACAAGGTCAGGAGATCAAGACCATCCTGGCTAACACGGTGAAACCCCGTCTCTACCAAAAATACCACACAAAAAAAAAAAAGTACACTCACTATAAAAGAAACAATGCATTCCAACATACCTTGCTATGATGAATGTGCCCCAAATCATTAAGATAATACTCTTCAACTGAATGGGGCTTGCCTTCCACTTCAAAAATATATGCAGGATTCATCTTGTTTTGAACAGGAACGGCAAAGTAGTCTGCAAACTCTTTACAGTTGATGGTAGCCGACATCAGGACTACCTACAGAGTAAGAGAAAACATTAAAATAAAACAGTGAGAATAATAACCAAATTAAATACTTCTAAAATTACAGGCTTTTCTTCTGCTTCATTCCTTATTTAACAACTTTTGAGACTTTAAAGAGACCACCTTGATTTAATCGCTAGTGTAATTATTGTAGTTTAATCAGAGATACCAACTTTTACCATTTCTCTTCAAGTACCTTATCAAGTGATAAATTTTATCTCCAATAAGGGTAAATTAAAATCATTTATCTGAAAGAAAACTTCACATCAGGAGACTAATTTTAAAAAAGAATATGGCCCAGGCAAATAAAGACACTGTGGCTCACACCTATAATCCCAGCACTTTGGAGGCTGAGGTGGGAGGACACTTGAGCCCAGGAGTACAAGACCAGCCTGAGCAACAACAGGAGACCACTGCCTCTACAAAAAAAAATAGTAATAATAAATTAAAAATAAATTTAAAAAAAAGAGTAAGGCCAGGTGCCATGGCTCATGCCTATAATCTTGGACCAAGAGTTTAAAACCAGCCTGGGCAACATAGTAAGACTCCATCACTACAAAAACTTTAAAAACAGCTGGGCATGATGGTGCCCTCTTGTAGTCCCAGCTACTCAAGAGACTGAAGTGGGAGGATCACTGGAGCCAAGGAGGTCGGGGCTGCGGTGATCTATGATCACACCACTGCACTCTAGCCTGGGCAACAGAGCAAGATCCTGTTTTTAAAACAAAATTTAAAAATAAATTAAAAAGAATAAGTTACTCTATGATGTGTTCCAGAGAAATGACAGAGTAAACCAGCAAAGAAGACAGGGGATCTAGAAAACTCTAGCTCCAACTCAAGAAACTGGAGAAGTCCCAGGACAACAGTGGTGCAGTAGCAGAGGAACAACCCCAGACTGGGGCAAGATGACTGACTGCAGCTTTCAGTTTTGTCAAAAAGCAAATATGAAATGATATCCTTAATAAACTCAGCCATGAATGACAGGGGCAGTGCATACAGCACAAGATGTGCCTGGAGAAGGTGGCTGATTACGGAGGATCTCCCAGCTCAGCAGTCTCCACAATGCTATGTGGTGAGTGGGCACAGCAGTCCGGCTGGCTGCTCACCACCTACTGTACATCTCAAGTAGAGTTATCGAAATGGAAATCCTAGCCAAAAAGTAAATTTTTTTTATTTTTTGAGACAAGTTCTGGCTCTATCGCCCAGGCTGGAGTGCAGTGGCGTGATGTCAGCTCACTGCAACCTCAGCCTCCTGGGCTTCAGTGATCCTCTCACCTCAGCCGCCCAGGTAGCTAGGACTTCGTAGAGGCGAGGTTTCGCCATGTTGCCCAAAGCCTGGTCTCAAACTTGTGAGCTCAAGCGATCTGCCCATCTTGGCCTCCCAAAGTGCTGGGATTACAGGCGTGAGCCACCGCACCCAGCCAAAAAGTAAACATTTCATATAAGCATTGTTGTTGCAGTTATCGAGTAAAGAAAACATCTGTATTTTCCCCTTTAGAATGAGATACAAATGGTAAAAACTGTACAGACTAAAACTCATTTTGAGAAGAGATGGTCTGAAGTTAAAAAGAATGCTCTGAGAAGCCACTTGGAGTGGAAGAGTGGCTCTTAAGGGACACACCCCAGTCACCATAAATATCTCTAAACTGGGTTTTAAGGAACGATGAGGCTAGTGAATTGCAGGACACTGAGTGCAGCCTGCAAACAAGAGGCCAAGCCTGGAATGCTAGGAGCAAGGAGGACTCAGCCTGGCGACCAGCCTCCCTCACCCACCCTCCCCTGCAGCCCTCTGCCTCTTCTCCAAACAGACAAGTCAGCAGACACCCAAGACAACTGCCTGTCTGGAGTAGGCCTGAGCTGAATCCAGTCAGCTAGAGGTGACAGCAAGGTTAGTGGCTGGAGGATGGTATAGAGGAAGCACTGAGAGGAAGCCAGGTCAGGGGAACCACAGGGACCTAAAGGTTGGCGGGAGAGGTAAGGGGAGGCCTTAAAGCCCATGTGCCCATGCCCCACACCCAGGTCCCCTTGACAACGGCACTCTCTTTAAAAGCTAATAAAGATTTTTTTAGAGTTTTTTAAAACCCTCTTACGAAACCATCTAGAATATAGTGTCTAATTTCTTGGCCCAACTACATGTACCATATAAGTTTCTATATCAAGAAAATATGCTGCTTCATATATTTGCTAATAATTCATGAACATAGTGAAACTGACAACCCATTTCTTACAACTTATGAGTACCAAATTCCTTACCACCATGTCCATCGGTGTAGGGTTTTTTTTAACCCAATAAACACTTTAAGTCTCTTTACCACTGAAAAAATGTGTAACCAACTCATTATTCCGACTTGAGTAAAAAAGAAGTGTCTTAAATTACATTCAAGAAAGGTCTCAATGTGAATAATCTTCAATGACAGCTTGGTTAAGATTCCAAAAAGGACTGAAATAGCCAAACTCTCTCATTCATTTCATGATCACCTCAAGCAATGAGACAACTGATTGCAAGTGTCAGCTTCCATTCATTCAGCACCCACCACGTGAAAAGATGAACATTCTAAGGCAGAAGCTTCCCCACTTGGGGACATGGGAAAGAGAAAGAGAAATGTTTTCCTCAACAAATAAACACTTGAAGACAAAATGCTTTATGGTTTAGAAAGCAACTGTTTTCCAATAACAGCAAATCCCTTAGCAGCTCCATCACAGAATAACTGAATATCCCAACCATGTGGCCTTTTATCAAGCTGTTTCCCACAGACCTCTGCTTAGCACAGCTGGGTTAAGGTTGACCTATGAGTCGACTTGTTTAGATTGCACAATTATTCTAAACCCTTTGCCATTTTGGCCTAGTCCACACCTTCTTCCTTTTTGTTCAAATAAGAAGTAAATGATATTTATCATTCCCATCAACCTTCACTTAACTTACGTCTCTCAAATAGTAGTACATATTCTGTTCTCAAACTTTAATGCACTTTGGTGCTATTTCGAACCCAGGGATTGCAGATTAACTCACTTACTTTTTGTTTTGTTTTTGTTTTTGTTTTTGTTTTTGAAATGGAATCTCTCTCTGTTGCCCAGGCTGGAGTGCAGTGGCACAATCTCAGCTCACTGCAACCTCCGCCTCCCGGCTTCAAGCAATTCTCCTGCCTCAGCCTCCCGAGTAGCTGGGATTATAGGCACCCACCACCATGCCTGGCTAGTTTTTGAGACAGGGTCTCATCTGTTACCCAGGCTGGAGTAGAGTGGCACAATCACAGCTCACTGCAGCCTGGACCTCCCAGGCTCAAGCAATTCTCCATCAGCCTCCCGAGTAGCTGGGACCACAGACACACACCACTATGCCCAGCTAATTTTTGCATTTTTTGTAGAGATGGGATTTAGCCAGGCTGGTCTTGAACTCCTTGGGCTCAAACAGTCTGCCCATCTTTGCCCCCGCAAACTGCTGGGATTACAGGTGTGAGCCACTGTACCACCCAGCTTCATTCACATAACTTTAAATTAAGGTACTTAACCAAAAGCAAAGCTCAAAACCCAGCATGTCATTATAGTTAACTACTATTAGACCATTTTCTGCAGCCTGGAGAAAATATGAGAATTTAAGGCAACGTAATAACCAAAAAGTATCCATACTCTGATCATAAAAGAATTCCCTTTAGTCCGCTTCCTGGCAAGATCTGGTGTCCTACACATGATCATGAATTTTAAGAGTCATCAGTTTCAAATATTTCTATTAAAATACAGTCAGCCCGGCCACATGCAGTGGCTCACACCTGTAATCACAGCACTTTGGAAGGCCAAAGCAGGCAAATCACTTGAGGTCAGGAGTTCGAGACCAGCCTGGTGCAAAACCCCATCTATACCAAAAAATACCCAAAAAAATTAGCCTGGCCTGGTGGCAGGTGCCTGTAGTCCCAGCTACTCAGGAGGTTGAGGCACGAGAATTGCTTGAACCTGGGAGGCAGAGGTTGCAGTGAGCTGAGATCGCACCACTGCACTCCAACCTGGGCAACAGAGTGAGACTCCATCTCTAAATAAACAAACAAACAAACGAACAGCCCTAGACTGGGCACGGTGGCTCACATCTGTAATCCAAGCACTTTAGGAGGCCGAGGCGGGTGGATCACGAGGTCAGGAGATCGAGACCATCCTGGCTAACACGGTGAAACCCCATCTCTACTAAAAATACAAAAAATTAGCCAGGTGTGGTGGCGGGTGTCTGTAGTCCCAGCTACTCGGGAGGCTGAGGCAGGAGAATGGCATGAACCTGGGAGGCGGAGCTTGCAGTGAGCCAAGATCACGCCACTGCACCAGCCTGGGCGGCACAGCGAAACTCCGTCCCAAAAAAATATATATATAGTCAGCCCTCTGTATCCAGATTCTGCATTTGCAGATTCAACCAACTAAAAATCAAAAATATTCAGAAAAAAACAAAAATATGAGTTTAAACAATAGAGTACAGCAACTATTCACATGATAGTGAGTACTGGAGATAACCTGGGGTGACTTGGGGCGTATGGGGAGACATGCGACATGCAAATACTTTACTGTGCCGTTTCATGGAAGGCACTTGAGGGTCCTCAGACTTCAGTATCTGTCGGGGGTCCCAGAATCCTCTATAGACACCAAGGGACTATAGAGAGAAACAAAACTCAACAATAAGTCTTACCCCTAAATAAGTCTGTTACTCACGAAATCAAATTTACCTTCACAAAACGTGAATTTGTTCTTAAGAGTTTGCGGACTACCAACAGCAGGAAATCCATTTCTTCTGTTCGTTCGTGTACCTACAAAATAAAAAAGGGGGCACCCCCACATGACATCAGGCAACACACATCACTGCTGACAGAAAGGCACCCCTGGGGGAATGGGGACTAAACCAGTTGTCTCTGCTAAATGCAGTTCCTCAGGGGGCTGGTATAACTCCTGGTTAAGGGGAAGCAAAGAGCATCGGCCAACAGACCACAGACCACCCACTCAGTCACAGCCTCCAGTGTTTCTCCTTAGGCCCCCCGGGAGAAGGCAGAGTAATGTTCGGCACCCTCACCCCTGCTCATTTACTGCCAACTGTGCCCAAGGTTGCTGTGACAACCAGAAGCCTCTCCACCTACCTCAAGCACAGAGAACCACTGGGCCAGCCTCCCACGGCCCCTGCTTGCCACAACCCCTGCCAGGTCTGCAGGTACACTGTCATCTCAGCAAGCAAGCACAGGGTCAAAGACGTGCTAGTCTAACACTGACCGGGAGCCATGTGACCCCTACAGGACACATTCCACAATGTGCATAACTGCAGTTCACAAGGGTGGGCAAGGGCTGGTCCTGGAAAAGCTGGGTCAGTCACAATCAGGTAAACCAGAGCAAGGTTAGGACCCAAGGTCAGTGGTGCTGACACTCGGGGACAGCAGTCGGGGAGGCAGCACCTCAGACAGACCTCAGACAGACCTTGCAGCCCTCGCAGACAGAGACCTCAGTCAGAACCATCCCAGGATCCACAGTCCCCCAACCCCGCCCCACCCCAGAACCAGCTAGCACCCAAGGGCTAGGCAGCCTATTTTTCTAAAGAAGCCAGTTACTCTAGAACTTAGGAAATGTCAATGTACAAGGGGACAGTAAGATTCTATTCTGTGACATTTCTCGGCCGAAGTGGAGAGATAATTATTAAGTTTCAAAGAGGGAGTTCTCCTTTCCTCAGTGTAAGAGGTGAAAGGATTTAGTCTGTAAGTAATTCTAATTCTATTCCAGACCCCACTATCTTCTGAACTTCCCACTGAAGGAGATGTCTAAGAAGTAGCATAGAGAAAAGAAAAACAAAAATCAGCAGCTGAAAGGTATTTAATACCATCATAAATCTCGTGCTGTCCCTTGACTTCAGAACGCTTCCTCAGCACAAACATCCTCTCTTTTACTTGAGAAGAAAAATCAAGGCTATCATCAGCAAAGTGAGCTCTCCTCAGCTTGTGGCAGTCTCTCCTGAGTTTATACACCCATCATCTCCCCTCTGCCCGGTGGCCCACTGGCTCCAGGTTCCCTGCACCAGCCTTTCTAACACATAAACACGCACACATCAGCAGATGTGTCTCCCCAGTACTCATTTTTATAACCTCAGCCC
Organism: Macaca thibetana thibetana; assembly: GCF_024542745.1. NCBI lineage: Eukaryota > Metazoa > Chordata > Mammalia > Primates > Cercopithecidae > Macaca > Macaca thibetana. Next base: position 3,481,402 of record NC_065584.1, read on the forward strand.
CTTAGGAGGCACCTTTTCCATAGCAGTACTCAAACAAATGTTTATCGAATGAATGATATGCCTAAAGCTAGTTTATTCTTAAGAGCTGGAAAATTAAAAACATTATTCCATTTGAAACTGGCTGGTCATCTTCAACGTTTGTTCTTGTATTTATTTTGAAATTCAAATAATCCCAGATAATGCAAACGATACTATATGTAAACCTAAAACTTCAGGTAGTTGAATCCAGTCCATTCATTTATGAAGCAAATAATCCCTGGGGCATCTACTAGGTGCTGACACCGCACTGGACAAAGGCAGAGCAGGAAGTTGTCGGAATGGCGCGATAGTCTTCTGTGGGTTACCACTCCCCGGTAGGGCAAGCTCTTGAAGAGAAGAGCTAACTTTTGCTCAGCTATTATGGCAGAGCTTGAGAAAAGGATATAGTCAATAACACAGTATTGATTGATTCATCTGTGTCATTCAAGTATGTGTGTGCAAAGGCCACGTAGGCAGAGAAATATGTCAGACACACAGAAAATAAATTCAGGCACTAGCAGCACAGGCTCTAGAGTCAACTACCCAGGGATGAACCCAGCAACATCACTGATTACTTGTGGCCTAAGTGCTGAACTTTCTTAAACTTTAGTTTCCTTTCATGTAAAGTGGGCTCAATTATACTAAAAAGCCCAATGAAAAACTGTTATAACCTTCATAATGTCATCTTTTGGCATATTATCTATTAAATCTGAATTTGATCTCTACCTACTATAAAGATATTAAAAACTGCCATAAGTCATAAAAGAAAATTCTGAACCGTATTATATATTACCCTATTTTGTAAGAAACAGTTGATCATTTTCACCCTCTCCTACTGTCCCACGAAATGCCCTATAATAATTTAAAACCAAGTGTCTGTACATACGATCACAAACGCACTGACTCAGCTCTACCTGGAGTACATGTTGTATTATTAGTTGTCCCACGCATCAAAATAGAGTAGGGAGACACTACTCTAAACAGTTGCCCAAATGGGTTTATCCTTTTGGTTGCTATTGTTGTTTTGAGACAGTCTCGCTCTATTGCCCAGGCTGAAGGGCAGTGGCGCAAACTCAGCTCACTGCAACCTCCACCTCCCAGGTTCAAGTTATTCTCCCACCTCAGCCTCTCAAGTAGCTGGGACTATAGGAGTGTGCTACCACACCCAGCTAATCTTTTTTTTATTTTTGTATTTTTAATAGAGATGGGGTTTCACCATGTTGGCCAGGCTGGTCTCGAACTCCTGACCTCAACTGATCCATTCACCTTGGCCTCCCAGAGTATTGGGATTACAGGCATGAGCCAGTTGCCCAAATAGTTTGATTTCAGATTCTATTAAACACTCTAGCCTCATCTCACAACCTCTCACAAATCCTATTTATTTGCTGATGTGTCTAATTCCTCTAGAAATAAGCCAAGCTTCCCAAACAGAATTACTGATAAGGTTTAAAACACAAGAGTTTGAGGAAGAACCATTTCCAAAGTTCCTGGGAAAGTTGTTCAAACCCAACATTCCCCACCAAAAAACTCATGTTTAAAATATAAACAAAGTAAAAAAAAAAAAAAAAAATTCCATCCTTACTGAGAAAAGTCCAGAAAGTAAAGGGGAAGGAAAAAACAAAGAAAGCTGAGACAGGCACAAAGACAGGGTTCACAATACTCTAAGAGAGTTTTTTTAAGAGAGATAAATATGACCTTTATAAGTAGATGACATTACTTACTTCATCAATGATGATATGTGTGAATTCCATCAAACTCTTGGCACTAACTACTTTCTGAAGCAGGACTCCAGTTGTCATATAAATTAGCCTCGTGTCCTCCGTTGCTATTTTCTCTAGCCCTACCTAAAATTGGAAATGGAAAGGAAAAAAGAGGAAAAAAAAGTGATGTCCATTTTATTAATATAATGGAGGTAAGAAAGGGAATGAAAAATTATGGCATTTCAAAAGATACACAGGCTCCAAATTAAAAGTGACATTCTCAAGTCAATTTTCTTTTTTTGGGGGGAGAGAGGGGCAGGGGTTGGCTCATCTAATCACATTACTATAACATTTTTAGGTTAAAAAAATGTGTATCAAGACATCTTCTAGATTACAGAGATATTATTAAAAAGATAAAATTATAAGTCATAAGCATGAGAATTCTCACTGCTTTCCTATTCAACTGGAAAGAAATTACAATTTATTTTCAAGAAATTCCTTTTTTTTTTTTTGAGACAGAGTCTCACTTTGTCACCCAAGTTAAGAGTGCAATGGCGCGATCTCAGCTCACTGCAATCTCCACCTCCTGGGTTCAAGCAATTCTCATACCCCAGCCTCCTGAGTAGCTGGAATCACAGGCATGTGCCATCACGCCTGGCTAATTTCTATATTTTTAGTAAAGATGGGGTTTCACCATGTTGGCCAGGCTGGTCTCCAACTTCTGACCTCAAGTGATCCGCCCACTTCAGCCTCCCAAAGTGCTGGGATTATAGGCGTGAGCCACCGTGCCCGGCCTTATTTTCAAGAAATTCTGTTTCACTACTTTTTTTTGTTTGTTTGTTTGTTTGTTTGTTTTTTGAGACGAAGTCTCGCTCTGTCGCCCAGGCTGGAGTGCAGTGGCACGATCTCGGCTCACTGCAAGCTCCGCCTCCCGGGTTCACGCCATTCTCCTGCCTCAGCCTCCGAGTAGCTGGGACTACAGGCGCTGCCACCACGCCCGGCTAATTTTTTGTATTTTTAGTAGAGACGGGGTTTCACCGTGTTGGCCAGGATGATCTCGATCCCCTGACCTCGTGATCCGCCTTCCTCGGCCTCCCAAAGTGCTGGGATTACAGGCGTGAGCCACCGCGCCCGGCCTGTTTCACTGCTTTTTAAAACTATGCCACAGTTCTCTTCTATAAGCAACTGTTTTTTTTGTTTTGTTTTGTTTTGTTTTTTGAGACAGAGTCTCACTCTGCTACCCAGGCTGGAGTGCAGGGGCGCGAGCTTGGCTCACTGCAACCTCCACCTCCTGGGTTCAAGCAATTCTCCTGCCTCAGCCTCCCGAGTAGCTGGGACTACAGGCATGTGCCACCACACCCGGCTAATTTTTGTATTTTTAGTAGAGACGGAGTTTCACCACGTTGCCCAGGCTGCTCTCAAACTCCCAACCTAATGTGATCCGCCCGCCTCAGCCTCCCAAAGTGCTGGGATTACACACATGAGACACCACTAATTTTCAGCAGAAAATGGTCACATACTATCAACTTACACAGAAAAAAACTTAACGAAATTAAGAAATAGATAGCTGGCTCTCTTAGTCCCTCCATCCCTCCCGGTCTCACCTGGTAGCCCACCACACCCCCCAGGGTCCAGGCACGCTCTTTACTGATCCACCTGGCGATGCTGCTTGCCCCTATCTTCCGGGGCTGGGTGACCACAATGCTGCAGTAGGCGGAGCGCTGAACGTAGTGGTCCAAGATATACTGGGGGAGCTGAGTGCTTTTACCGCTTCCTGTGGCCCCATGTATAATCACCACGGAATTACTTTCTATCAAAGACACAACCTAGAAGTTTAAAAAATTCTTTCAAAATCAGCACAAAACGTCAGTGTAAAGTATCACCTATATTAGGAAGTCTTTCAGGATTTATTTTTCTTTTTTTTTTTTTTTTTTTTTTTTTTTTTTTGAGACAGAGTCTCGCTCTGTCGCCCAGGCTGGAGTGCAGTGGCCGCATCTCAGCTCACTGCAAGCTCCGCCTCCCGGGTCTACGCCATTCTCCTGCCTCAGCCTCCCGAGTAGCTGGGACTACAGGCGCCCGCCACCTCACCCGGCTAGTTTTTTGTATTTTTTTTTTTTTTTTTTTTTTTTTTGAGACGGAGTCTTGCTCTGCCGCCCAGGCTGGAGTGCAGTGGCCGCATCTCAGCTCACTGCAAGCTCCGCCTCCCGGGTCTACGCCATTCTCCTGCCTCAGCCTCCCGAGTAGCTGGGACTACAGGCGTCCGCCACCTCACCCGGCTAGTTTTTTGTATTTTTTTTTTTTTTTTTTTTTTTTTTTTTTTTGAGACGGAGTCTTGCTCTGCCGCCCAGGCTGGAGTGCAGTGGCCGGATCTCAGCTCACTGCAAGCTCCGTCTCCCGGGTTCACGCCATTCTCCTGCCTCAGCCTCCCGAGTAGCTGGGACTACAGGCGCCCGCCACCACGCCCGGCTAGTTTTTTTTTTTTTATTTTTTTAGTAGAGACGGGGTTTCACCGTGTTAGCCAGGATGGTCTCGATCTCCCGACCTCGTGATCTGCCCGTCTCGGCCTCCCAAAGTGCTGGGATTACAGGCTTGAGCCACCGCGCCCGGCCGTTTTTTGTATTTTTTTAGTAGAGACGGGGTTTCACCGTATTAGCCAGGCTGGTCTCGATCTCCTGACCTTGTGATCCGCCCGTCTCGGCCTCCCAAAGTGCTGGGATTACAGGCTTGAGCCACCGCGCCCGGCCCAGGATTTATTTTTCTTTCATCTTAAAGTTTTTGTTTGGTTTTGTTTTGAGATGAAGTCTCGCTCTATTGCCCAGCCTGGAATGCAGTGGTGCAATCTGGGGTCACTGCAACCTCTGTCTCCTGGGTTCAAACGATTCTCATGCCTCGGCCTCTCAAGTAGCTAGGACTACAGGCAGGTACCACCACACCCAGCTAATTCTTGTATTTCTGGTGGAGACAGGGTTTATTTCACCATGTTGGCCAGGCTGGTCTCAAACTCCTGACCTCAAGTGATCCGCCCGCCTCAGCCTCCCAAATTGCTGGGATTACAGGTGTGAGCCACTGTGCCCAGCCCTAAAGTTATTAATTAACCATTCTAAACACAACACAAGAGAGCAAAGAGGTGACAAACACTTGCCACACCTAAATGCAACTCTACTACCTATTTAACAGTAATTGGTGGCTGGGCACGGTTGCTCACACATGTAATCCCGCAATCCCAGCACTCTGGGAGGCTGAGGCAGGCAGATCACGAGGTCAAGAGATTAAGACCATTCTGGCCAACATGGCGAAACCTCGTCTCTACTAAAATTACAAAAATTAGATGGGTGTCGTGGCGCACACCTGTAGCCCCAGCTACTCGGGAGGCTGAAGCAGGAGAATTGCCTGAAGCCAAGAGGCAGAGGTTGCAGCGAGCCAAGATCGTGCCACTGCACTCCAGCCTGGCGACAGGGCAAGATTCTATCTCAAAACAAACAAACAAACAAACAAACAAAACCAGTAACTAGTGATAGCTGTGGAAAAACCAGGCCAGGTTAACTCCAGCTTCCTGGGTCTCAATTGCTTCTGTAAAAATGAAAATGTAAAATTAGATTTCTATGGTTCTTACCAAGTTTCTATTATTTTAACATTTTGTAATGAATCTGCACATAATTCTACTGAACATGAAAAAAAGAGCTGTTACTACATTCAAGTGATTTTAAAATGTCATCTTAAATTCTTCAGACATATTTTTATCTATTAAATATCTATTTATTTATTTTTAGACACAGGTTCTAGCTCTGTCACCCAGGCTGGAGTGAAGTGGCACAATCATGGCTCACTGCAGCTTTGACCTCCTAAGCTCAAGCCATCCTGTCGCCTCAGCATCCCAAGCCAGGACCACAGGCATGTGCCACCATATTCCGCTAATTTTGCGGGGTATGTTTTGTAGAGATGTGGTCTTGCTGTGTTGCCCCAGGCTGGTCTGGAACTCCTGGCCTCAAGTGATCCTCCCACCTCCAGACATATTTGGAAACAAATAACTTCCACTTTTCCACTTACAGATTATATGCAGCATTTTTAAAACTCCACTCAAATTCCTCCTCCAGAACTCCCCCACCTCCACTCTAAACTTATTTAAACTCTTATCCTTCTAACAATTGATATGGTCAAGGAATACAAATTAATTTGAATACTGGCTTCTAATTTTTAGTTGCATGATTTACTCTAAAGCAAAGTAAAAATTAAATTTGAAACATTTCTAGTTTTATCTATAACTGCTTTTTCCAAAAGTCTAGTTAATAAAGGTTTCAATACGCTTACTTTTAACCATGCTTAATAACACATAAGTAATTAGGAACTTAATCATCCTACTGCTACATCTGCCTGGCATTGTTAATACAATGGTATGTTAATGATTGATTACATTAATCGACAGGTAGAGCCAACGCTGTAAAGAAAACCCAATGGAAATGCTAGGGTATGTCATTTGCTTCATAAAAACATTTAGCAGTGAGTTTCTTTAAACAAGAAGTTCTCCTGGGGAAGATGAAGTGTTTACTTACAGATATTTCGTGGAAGGAAAGACTAGATAAACTAAATGTTAGGAGATGTACTCAGGTGAAGACTAAATAAATTAAAGTACAGATCAAAAGAAAAGCCATCGATATGGCTACTACACAAAATCATCTCCAGGTAGCCCTGAACACACCCTCCTCTTATCCACCACAGAGCCTTGTATACCACAGAAGTGTTCACCTGGCAACTGGTAACTTTCAAATTAGAAACCAAAAGTATTGGGCCTCAGACATGTATTCAAACAGCAAAATTATAGTATAACAAAACAATTTTACCTCTTCCTTATATCGACTTATAGGCAAATCAGGATATTTATAAGTTGTCCCTGGGATGCACGTCACATTGCTTAATTTAGCCAAAGATGGCCTTGGACCTGGATTAAGTCAAAACAAACAAATATAATGCCATTTCTTATCTGGAAAAAGATAACTCAATGTTCTATCTAATCTATATATACAGCATACACACATACACACACCATACACACACAATCAAATACAAAAATACATTTTCTACAGGTTAAAACTGCCATCAGGGCAATACCAAAGACATGGAACGAACATAGGTATTCATCAGTGGTGAATTGGATAAAGAAAACATGGTATATATATACACCATGGAATACTATGCACCCATAAAAAAGAATGAAATCATGTCCGTTGCAGCAAGCAATATGGATGCAACTGGAGGCCATCATCCTAAGCAAATTAACACAGAAACAGAAAACCAAATATCACATGTTCTCACAACTGGGAGCTAAACCTTGGGTACACATGAACATAAAGATGGGAACAACAGCCACTAAGGACTCCAAGAGGAAGAGGGAGGGAGAGGCGAGGGCTGAAAAACTTCCTATTGGGTACTATGTTCACTATCCAGGTGATGGGATCAACGGAAGCCCAAACCTCAGCATCACCCAATACACCCTTGTAACAAACCTGAACATGTACCCCCGAACCTAAAATAAAATGTTTAATTTCTTAAGAAACTCCTCTTAGTAGCCCACTATTAATCTTGTCTAAAAGCAAACTGAGAACATTCCATCCCTCCATCACAGCCATCAACATTGCAAGCTCAGCACTACCTTCTAAATAGGCCTGTAAAACATGCACTCATTGCTGATTCAATGGTACCAAAACAGTTAAAGAGAAAACTTTCCCTTGAAATTTCAACAGAATGCATCAATTTAAGTGTGCATTCCCTGCTACTAAAATACATCAGTGGTAGCAATAAATAAATCAAACAATGTATGAAATACAGGTATGAGGAAAGGGGGCAGCTTGCCTCTGCTCAGGATGCATGATACAGAGTTCTGACAAGGCACACTCCTCTGCCCTCTTGTAAACATATGCCCTGCTCTCTGGCTGCACTGCAAATTCTAGACCTCTGGTCATCACTTGACAAACTGACAAATCATCAAAACTCACAGAAGACAAACTTTTGCTGAGAAATAAGTTTTACTTCCAAAATAAACTCTTAGCCAAGTTTAGCACCACACTCATTCCCCCGCCCACAGCTCACCTTCCCTTCCCATCAGCCCCTGGTTTCTGACCAGCATCTCCTGCTGCGTCACCCTCGGCCTTTCCTAATAAAACACACAACCAGGCTTCTCTCTTGCTTTCCTACATCTTTTCCCTACATATATTCCAATTTTCATAATTGGTCTAATAATACATAATTAAAATGTGGCTATTTTCCCACATTTGAATCAAAGTTATGTGGTCCCTGTTCTCAATTATATAAACAGGAGCCAGATCTGTCATACTTTCTCAAAGCAAAAATAGCTTCTTTGTGAGTAGCAGTGTTCTTCCTAAAACATTAGTGACCCCTAACTTGGGAAAGCTAAGTCCTGTCAATATGGCTTTTTTTTTTTTTTTTTTTTTAGACAGAGTCTTGCTCTGTTGCCCAGGCTGGAGTACAGTGGCGCGAACTCGGCTCACTGCAACCTCTGCCTCCTGGGTTCAAGCGAATCTCCTGCCTCAGCCTCCAAGTAGCTGGGATTACAGGTGCCCACCATCAAGCCCAGCTAATTTTTGTATTTTTAGTAGAGATGGGGTTTCACCATGTTGGTCAGGCTGGTCTCGAACTCCTGACCTTGGACTCCCAAATTGCTGGGAGTACAGGCGTAAGCCACCACACACACCCCACCTATGGCTTTTTAATCTTCTAATCAGCCTCACTAGTGATTGCCAAGTTCACTAACACAGGGATTTTCTTTCCATTGTCAAGTCTCACTTTACTTCCATTACTCTTCTCAGTGCTATGATAATTACTGATGCCTTCTTGTTTTCCCAGTTAGCATACCTAGGCCTTCTTGAACATAATAAAAGAAGGGGAAGAGAATCCACATGACCCTTGTGAATTGGACTGAGAGAAAGAAGCCCCTGAGCCCAGACGCAGCATGCAGACAGAGGGAGAGGCAAGTATTATAGTGAGGAACAGGGTGGGAGTAAGAAGCTGAGGAAGAGCTATTCAAAGGGGAAAGAAGGTGACAAAGATTCTTTTAGAAAGATGAAAAAGGCTGCAGCCACATTCGTTTTGCTAGAAGACTTCAAGCCCTGGCTCACATGCTGCTAAACAAGCCCTGTTACTTTGACAATATTGGCTTACATTACTTGATTACATGCATTTTGAAGGTTGCTACTTAAAGACAGAAATTTTACAGGAAAAAATTCCAGAAGTCCTAACAGTACTGTCTATATGATAGCCCCTTCTCCATGTAACGCAAAACACAAGCTGACGTTTTTAGGTCACTGGCTGAAGCAGACCCAGCACAAATCAAGTCCTGCCTCCGTGTACACTGCCAAAGGGCAGACAGGAAACCAAACAACAGAAATGTTCACAGCTGTGTGGTTTTTGCACCTTTGCATCAGCAACAGAATAAGAAGGAAAACCATGGTGGATAATTTAAGGCAAATCAACAAACTACACATGACAAAGCAAAAATCCAAAAATGGCATGAGAAATAGCTCAATCTTAAAATTGACTATTCTTATTTTCTTGCTATCTCTTTATCCTACATGATTAACAACAAAATATTTTACATGAACTGGGAAAAACTGGAAGCCATAAAAATTGCCAGTTCTCTTCACTAAGACACTCCACTATATCATCATCAACCAAATATGAAATCTAACCAAAAAGTTCAGCACTTAGAGGTTCTAAACTGTATGTAAGGAATTTTAACTGATAAGTATTATGTCAGCTCATATGGTGAACTTAAGACTTATCTTAAAATCTACACACTATATATTACAGAAAATAATTTTAATTACTGCATTACTGATTTGACCATAAAATTAAATCTTCAAAATAGATAATTATATATGACTTTTTCTGAGTATGACTAGTATTCTGAATACAAAATTAACTTGAAAGAATAATGTTTCCCTTTCAGTTATTAGACATTCCACATAGGCCATTCTCTTAAAACTAGAAGAAAAGCTAAAAGGAGGAAGCAAACAGCCACTAAATATATCACCACATTTAAAAGGAGGCAGCACTGTGGAATTTAACTACAATCTAAAGACTCTATCCCAGGTCAAATTCAAATTGTCATGTGAAAGCAACAGAACCCTTCAGGAGTCGACAATCTAGAACCAGGCTCACATTGTTAGGAAAGATTTCATTTATCAATGCAAATCAATCTCAGTTTTCAAAAAATGATTAATTTTTATGTAAAATGATTCTAATGTAATCTATAGAAATTCACTGAACGGGTATCCTTGGATTTCTATTTAGAAATAATTTTTAATATTTATAAGTGAAATAACACCTGTATCAGACCAAAATCAAAAGTGTTTTGAATCAAATTATTTTATAACTGGATATAACAAAATGTTCATGTTGAAACCTGTGGCACTGGACTAGAATTAGAGGCATCAGTGTAATCTCATGGTTTCAATAGAAATAGAAATAGCTTTGTGTCTGCGCGATACACACATGCACGATAACCTGACCTCACTTCTTCAATGCTCCAGAGGCACTTCAACACTTCAAAACATTTAGCAGACATGATGGTGACACCTTTATAGTCCCAGCTATTCACGAAGCTGAGGTTGCAGGATCACTTGAGCCTAAGAGTTCAAGGCCTGCCTGGGCAACATAGCGAGATCTCATCTCAAGGGAAAAAAAGTGGACAGCACCCCTCTGCCTCCTGTGGCCCCCTCCTTCACCCTGTGTCCAAGGCATCACCAATTCCTGTCCAGTTTGTCCCTCAACTGGCCCTACTTCTCCACTGCCATCCCCTGTCAAAGACACCATCAAGTCTCACCTGGACTAGGACAATGCCTCCAGTTCTCCTCAGGTCCACTCTGGCCCCCTCCAATCAATTCTCAAAAATATGACCAAAGTATTTCTTGTAAAACACAAATCTAAACACACGACACCCACTTCCTCCCTTCACAGTCATCCCAAGAAAAGCATGGAACCTTTCATAGCTTCCCACTGCTCTGAGTATTAAGACTAAAACTCTTAGTTACAGCCCATAGGCCCTGTTACTAGTCTTGCCTATCTCATCCAACCTCATCCCATACAAGTGTGTTAGTTTTCCACTGCTGCTGTCACGTTTTACCTCAGACTTAGTGGCTTAAAACATGCATTGATTCTCTTACAGTTCTGGAAGCAGAGGTTCAAAGATGTGAAGGACAAGGTGTTGGCAGGGCTGCTGGATCCTTCCGGAGGCTCTGTAAGGAAGAATCTATTTCCTTGCCTTATCAGCCTGGAGAAGCTGCCTGCATTGGCTCATGGCCTCTTCCCTGCATCACTCCAACCTATGGCTTCTGTTGTCACATCTACTACTGACTGATCTTCCTGCTTCCCACTAGGAAAAACCCTGTGATGACATTGGGCCCACCTGGAAAATCTTGTCATCTCAAGATCCTTAACTTATATCTGCAAAGACCCCTTTACCATGAAGGTGACATATTGACAGGTCCTGCGGATTAGAACATAGACCTCTTTAGGAGGCTATTAGCCTCCAGCTGACCCTGCCCAGCCCTCCCACACCCACTGTCTACTCCCTAGCAGCACTGGCCCCTCTCTCAGGGCTGGAATACCAGGCTTCCTTTCAGCACAAGGCCTCTGCACACATTTCCCTCCCAGCACCCCAACACTGCCTCGGTAAGGTTCACTCATCCTTCAGATCTAAGCCCAACTGTTACTTTCCTGACACCACAGCCCAAGTCAAATCCTTGTTTTATGCCCCCATACAGCTGCCTTTCAAAGAACTTATTTCCAAAAAGTATTTATTTGTGTAACTGGATGATTAAATGATCATCTCTATAATGATCAGAGATGATCAGAGTTAAAAGTCTTTTTTACTTGTCAAATTCTCGTTGTCTCATACAGCCCCTGGAACACACCTTGATAAATGTCAGTGGCTAAGCAGCCAAAACCTCCATAAGTAGCCAAAGCCATAGTTGATCCGATTGCCCCAAATATATTATGATACCATGCATAAAGAAAGCAAAGAGAGTTTCACATATGAACTTAAAAGTATGAGAGCAGACACTCTGAGTTACAGGCATTCATTTGTAATCTAGCTAGTCCTAAAGAGTGGTAATCCATCTGGCACGCTACAGGCCCAGCCTGCAAGGTGTGCCAGCTCCTGCCTGTGCCCCCGGGCCAGTACGTGAGTGTGACAAGAAGGATCACATCACACAGAGTCATCTATAAACTAACTAATGTGCTTTCCAAACAGAAGTATCAGATGATGGCTCTCTTTCCACAATAACACATATGGCTACTTAATACCACCAAAGCTGCAAAGTACTCTTCCTTTGTACAAAAGACCAAAGTCACCAATCCTCTTGTTCACTGTCATTTAAGAGATTCTTAAGACTTCCCATAGGTAAGCAACAATTCAATAAACATTCTTATACATACAACTTTGTACTTTTCTTAGCATAAGTAGAAACTGGACCAGAGATAACACACATTATGAATGCTCACTTCTGTTAATACACTGGGTTGTTCAGACAAATCTCCTTCCTGAGGTCAACTCAAGATGTTAGATGAAATACACAAACCTCTCCTTAAAAGCACCAAAGGGCTGATGAAATAGCAAGGAAACATCAGGCCAAAGCCTATGATGAGGCAAGAACACAGGAAGGGAGGCAAAGAATCAAAGGCTGCTTTTACCTTAAGGTGACAGATGTAGCAGAAATTAACCAGAATAGAGCATAGTGACCAAACAAATGAAAAACACAAAACTAAATGAAAGAGTGGGCCATAGATGATGGCTCGGAATTTTCCTGGACTCATTAAAAGATACCAATTGGTATAGTCAGGAAGCCCAAATCAATCCCAAGAATGATAAGGATTAATCCACTATTATGTATCGACTGTATTTCATACTTTTTAAAAGGCTAAAAAAGAAAGTGTTACTTGAACCCACACTTGTGCCCAACTCTGAGCACACATACACAGGATGGCAGGACAGGAGGCAGAGCTTCTCAACTGAACTAGCAGAAATCTATGACAGATGACCTCTCATAAAGCAAAAAAAATCAAAAGATAACTTCTATCACATGAATAGGGTCTGGTGCTAGTAAGACAATTTGCTCAGAAAAAATTTCATACTCACAGAAAGTAACTAACTGTGAACTCTGAACAGTTGTACTCTTGGGAACTGGGAATTTAAGAAGGACCTTTTACTTTTTTATTTTATACATTTCTGCATTATTTAAAATTTCATTTTAATTTCTTCATTGTAAAAAAAAAAAGTAGTTTTAATTAATAGGAAGGTAAGAGACCATTATTAGTCTTCCAAAGAACAGACTATTTAGGAACCACATTCAAAATAGAAAAAAATTAACATTTTACAACCTACCATACATTCATCCCAAAAAAAATCCCTAATTAGCGAGTAGTAAGGATTCCCTACTATAACTAAAATACTACATTTCTTTCATTTTTATTTATTTATTTTTTTGAGAAAGGGTCTCACTCTGCCTCTGCCACCCACACCCACTGTTTACTCCCTAGCAGCACTGGCCCCTCTTTCAGGGCTGGAATACCAGGCTTCCTCCCAGCACAACGCCTCTGCACACATGATTTTTTATATATATATATATAAAAAAAAATATATATATATATATACATATATATATATTTTTTTTTTTTTAGAGAGAGAGAGTCTCCCTATGTTGCCCAGGATGAACTTGAACTCCTAGCCTCAAGTGACCTGCCCACCTCAGCCTCCCAAGTAGCCGGGATTACAGACGTACACCACCACATCCAGCTAATTTTTTTATTTTTTGTAGAGACAGAGTGTCACCATGTTGCCCAGGCTAGTGTTAAATTCCTGGCCTCAAGTGATCCTCCCACCTCAGCCTCCTGAGTAGCTGGAATTACAGGCATGCACTGTGAACCTAATATTTTAGCATGTGAACCACTCATGCATCCTATCTAAAATATTTAAAGAGACCTGTTTACCTGGCCCACTGGTTGGTTGGACACTGCCACACACATCAAGCTCTTGTGCTTCAAGCTGTCTGTATTTGTTAATATATTCTACTTCTGAGCTCCTTTGGCTGAGTGACCTGAAAAGAATAGTAAAAGTTAGTATACTATTTCCAAAAAGCCAAGAAACCCTTGTGTACCAGAGAAGTTTTTCACATTAAATCATGGGAAAAAATGCAAATAGTCAATAAACAAATAAATATACACTCAAACTCAGTTACCAGGCAGATGCAAATTAAAACAATGACAAACCATTTTTTCACCCATCAAATTGGCAAAAAGAGCAAATATTTTCAGAATATGTATGAGGACAGATACGTTTATGGTAAATGGGTATGACCACTTATTCTGAAGGGTAGTTTGCAGTATCATTTTTTTGAGGCAAGGTCTCTCTCTATCACTCAGGCTAGAGTGCAGTGCTGTGATCATAGCTCACTGTAACCTCAGCCTCCTAAGCTCAAGCAATCCTCCCACCTCAGCCTCCTGAGCAGCTGAAATCACAGGTGTACACCACCACATCTAGCTAATTTTTTATTTTTTGTAGAGACAGGGTCTCATTATATTGCCCACACTGGTCTCAAACTCCTAGACACAAGCAATCTGCCTGCCTTGGCCTCCCAAACTGCTGGGATTACAGGCATGAGCCACCACACTCAGCTATAGTATCTTCAAACTTAAAACAGCCGAACAGGGTGGTTCACACTTGTAATCCCAGCACTTTGGGAGGCCAAGGCAGCTGGATCATTTTGTGCTCAGAAGTTTGAGACCAGCCTGGGCAACATGGTGAAACCCCATCTCTACAAAAAATACAGAAATGAGCCGGGTGTGGTGGCTCATGCCTGTGGTCCCAGCTACTAAGGCTGGGGCTGGAGGATCCCTTGAGTCAGGAAGTGGATGTTGCAGGGAACCAAGATCATGCCACTGCACTCCAGCCTAGGCAACAGAGTAAGACTCTGTTTCAAAAAAAATAAATAAACAGGCTAGGCATGGTGGCTCACGCCTGTAATCCGAGCACTTTGGGAGGCCAAGGCAGGTGGATCACTTGATGTCAGAAGTTCAAGACCAGCCTGGCCAACATGGTGAAACCTTGTCTCTACTAAAAATACAAAAATTAACCGGGCATGGTGGTGGATCCCTGTAATCCCAACTAAGGTAGGCTAAGGTAGCAGAATCACTTAAACCCAGGAGGTGGAGGTTGCAGTGAACCAAGATGGTACCACTGCACTCCAGCCTGGGCAACAGAGCCACACTCCATCTCAAAAATAAAACAAAATAAAAACTAAAAACTAACCAAAACTTAAAACACACGTCTCCTACAATCCAACTTTTCCTCAGAATCTTTAACATCAGCACTTGTAAACGAAGCACGTGCAAAGACATGCATGGAAACATTCATTTGTTCAGCAAATATTTACTGAACACCTATTGCACAAAAGGCACTGTCTCCGACACTAAAGATACAGCAAGAAACAAAACAAAGTCCTTGCCCACAGGAAACTACCATTCTTGTGAAAGAGACATAATAGATATGTAAAATGTTGATTAGAGATGTGGACAAAATTAAAATTGGGTGGTGGTATTAAGGATTCCAGGGAGGAAGGGTGTATTTTCATAATATTTATAATAATTAAAACCTGAAAACCATGTCCAACAGGGGACAAGCTAAAACGATGGCATACCTTAGTTAATGTATATCATTTTTAAAGAGTGTCATGGCTCTATTCATGCCAATAGATAAACATGTCCAAAACATTAAGTGAAAAAAGACAATTGTGATATGCATTATATGCTATCACCTATGTTTTCCTTATCAATATCTAGTTTAAATGCACTGTTGTCAAAGAGATTATATGATACTGATTCTTGAAATTTGAGACAAACTTTATGTAATGATTAATTTTATGTCAACTTGAATGGGTCAAGGGATGCCCACGTAGCTGGTAAAACATTTCTTCTGGCTGTGTCAGGGTTGCAGGAAGAGGTTAGCATTTGAATCAGTAGACTGAGTAAAGAAGACCTGCCTCAGTAATGTGGATGGGCATTACCAGTCCACTAAGAGCCCACCCAGGCAGAACAAAAAGGATAAGGAAGGGTCAATATTCTCTTTTTGAACAGGGACATCCAGTCTCTCCTGCCCTGGAACACTAGAGTTCCTGATTCTCAGATCCTCAGCCTCCGACATTCGTATCAGCAGTCTCCCATCCTGGGTTCTCAGGCTTTGTCTTGGATTGGGAGTTATAGCATCAGTTCCCCTGGTTCCCAGGCCTTCAAATTCAGACTAAATTTCACCACCGACTTTCCTTCTTCTCCAGCTTGCAGAAGGTATATAGTGAGGCATCTCAGCCTCCATAATCACATGCACCAAGTATCATCAGCAATCTCCCCCCTCTTACAGATCTATATATATCTTATTAGTCCTGTGTCTCTGGAGAATCCTGTCTAATACACTTTAATAAAATGCTGCTTGCATCAAAGCCAACTTTTACCTGTTCCAAAATATCGGCATTCCTCTGGTTACTGTTTGCCTGACATTTACTCATTAATTCACTCAACAATAACAGTGTACCAGGTGCAGCTGAGAGAGTCAAGATGCCGGGGTGGCTCCCACAGGAGAGGGCGGGAAGAGAATGATGAGAAATGGAGTGTAGGGAGCAGAAGGGTATGGAGAAGAGCTGGAAGTACCAGGGAGGAGCTGGGAGTAATTATAAAGATTTTGGCTTTTGTTCTGAGTAAGATGGGTTTTGAGCAAAGACAGAAATAACAATACCTGACTTTTAGTTTAACAGCATGGCTCTGACCAGGTGAAGGAGAGCAGGTGATCATCTGAAAGAAAACATTTGCAGCAAAACAATTAAGAATTACTGGTCTATGTATGTCTCTGCATGTGAGATTGGTCTCCTGAATACAGCAAACTGATGGGTCTTGACTCTTTATCCAATTTGCCAGTCTGTGTCTTTTAATTGGACTGTTTAGTCCATTTACATTTAAGGTTAATATTGTTATGTGTGAACTTGATCCTGTCATTGTGATATTAGCTGGTTATTTTGCTCTTTAGTTGATGCAGTTTCTTCCTAGCATCGATGGTCTTTACATTTTGGCATGTTTTTGCAATGACTGGTACCGGTTGTTCCTTTCCATGTTTAGTGCTTCCTTCAGGGTCTCTTGTAGGGCAGGCCTGGTGGTGACAAAATCTCTAAGCATTTGCTTGTCTGTAAAGGATTTTATTTCTCCTTCACTGATGAAACTTAGTTTGGCTGGATATGAAATTCTGGGTTGAAAATTCTTTTCTTTAAGAATGTTGAATATTGGCCCCCACTCTCTTCTGGCTTGGAGAGTTTCTGCCGAGAGATCTGCTGTTAGTCTGATGGGCTTCCCTTTGTGGGTAACCCGACTTTTCTCTCTGGCTGCCCTTAACATTTTTTCCTTCATTTCAACTTTGGTGAATCTGACAATTGGTTCAACCATTGTGGAAGACAGTGTGGCATTCCTCAAGGATCTAGAACTAGAAATACCATATGACCCAGCCATCCCATTACTGGGTATATACCCAAAGGATTATAAATCATGCTGCTATAAAGACACATGCACATGTATGTTTATTGTGGCACTATTCACAATAGCAAAGACTTGGAATCAACCCAAATGTCCATCAGTGACAGACTGGATGAAGAAAATGTGGCACATATACACCATGGAATACTATGCAGCCATAAAAAAGGATGAGTTCATGTCCTTTGTAGGGACATGGATGCCGCTGGAAACCATCATTCTCAGCAAACTATCGCAAGAACAGAAAACCAAACACCACATGTTCTCACTCATAGGTGGGAATTGAACAATGAGATCACTTGGACTCTGGAAGGGGAACATCACACACCGGGGCCTATTATGGGGAGGGGGGAGGGGGGAGGGATTGCATCGGGAGTTATACCTGATGTAAATGACCAGTTGATGGGTGCTGACGAGTTGATGGGTGCAGCACACCAACATGGCACAAGTATACATATGTAACAAACCTGCACGTTGTGCACATGTACCCTAGAACTTAAAGTATAAAAAAAAAAAAAAAAAAAAAAGAATTACTGGCTGGGTACAGTGGCTCACGCCTGTAATCCCAGTACTTTGGGAGGTCAAGGTGGGTGGATCACCTGAGGTTGAGAGTTTGAGATCAGCCTGGCCAACATGGTGAAACCTCATCTCTACTAAAAATACAAAAATTAGCCCAGCGTGGTGGCAGGCACTTGTAATCCCAGCTACTTGGGAGGCTGAGGCAGGAGAATTGCTTGAACCCAGGAGCCAGAGAATTTTTCTATTTACGAAAAAAAAGTCATTAGGATTTTGGCAGAGATTGCATTGAATCTGTAGATCACATTGTGTCGTACTGACATTTTAACAATATTGCCTTCCAATCCATGAATAGAGGATGTATTTCCATTTGTTTATGTTTTTAATTTATTTCAGCAATGTTTTGCACTTCTCATTGTCTAAGACTTTCACTTCTTTGGTTAATCCCTGAGTATTTTATTATTTTTTATGCTATCGCCAATAGAATAGTTTTGTAATTTCCTTTTTAGGTTGTTCATTGTTAGGGTATAGAAATGAAACTGAACCGGGCATGGTGGCTCACACCTGTAATCCCAGCACTTTGGGAGGTTGAGGCGGGCGGATCACGAGGTCAAGAGATCAAGACCATCCTGGCCAACATGGTGAAACCCCATCTCTACTAAAAATACAAAAATTAGCTGGGTGTGGTGGCACGCCTGTAGTCCCAGTTACTTGGGAGGCTGAGGCAGGAGAATCCCTTGAGCCCAGGAGGCTGAGGTTGCAGTGAGCCGAGATCATGCCACTGTACTCTAGCCTGGCGACAGAGTGAGACTCTGTCTCAAAAAAATAATAATAATAGAAATGAAACTGAATTTTGTGTGTTAACTTTGCAGACTGCTACTTTGCTGAATTCAATTATTAGTTGTGACAGTTTTTTGTGGAATCTTTAGGATTTTCAACATATAAAATTATATCATCTGCAAACAGAGATAATGTTACTTCTTCCATTCCAATTTGGATACATTTTATTTCTTAACCTTCCTTGATTGCTCTGGCTAGAAATTCTAGTACTAAGTTAAGTAAAAGTGGTGAAAGGAGACAACCTCACCTTGTTCCTGATCTTAGAGGAAAAGCTTTCAATCTTTCATCAAGTATGATGTTAGTTGTGGGCTTTTCATATATGGCTTTTATTATGCTAGTAGTTTCCTTCTATTCCTACTTTGTTGAGTGTTTTTAATATGAACAACTCCATAGAAATGTACTTTTTTACCTTAAGAAAAATGAACCAATAACCCAGAACTTTTAATTCAGTAGCAAAATGAATAAAAACAGGCTGGGCACAGCGGCTCATGCCTATAATCCCAGCACACTGGGAGGCTGAGTGGGAGATTGCCTGTGCCCAGGAGTTCAGGACCAGCCTGGGCAACATGGTGAGTGACACCCACTCTCTACCAAACATTTAAAAATTAGTCAGGCATGGTGGCACGTGCCTGTAGTCCCAGCTACTTGAGAGGCTGAGGTGGGAGGATATCTTGAGCCCAGGAGGCTGAGGCTGCAGTGAGCTGTGACCATGCCACTGTACTCTAGCCTAGGTGACAGAGCAAGACCTTGTCTCAAAAAAAGAAAAAAAAAAAAAAAAAAAAAAAAAAGGCCGGGCGCGGTGGCTCAAGCCTGTAATCCCAGCACTTTGGGAGGCCGAGACGGGCGGATCACGAGGTCAGGAGATCGAGACCATCCTGGCTAACACGGTGAAACCCCGTCTCTACTAAAAAATACAAAAAAAAAAAAAACTAGCCGGGCGAGGTGGCGGGCGCCTGTAGTCCCAGATACTCGGGAGGCTGAGGCAGGAGAATGGCGTGAACCCGAACGGAGCTTGCAGTGAGCTGAGATCCGGCCACTGCACTCCAGCCTGGGCAAAAAAAGACTCCGTCTCAAAAAAAAAAAAAAAAAAAAAAAACAGAAAGACATGAGTCTTCCCACAATGAAAAATCTTTCTTTGATTGCAATCAAGTGCTGTTGAATATTATATAAAGCAGCCCTGATTGTAATATATAAAAAGTTATGCCTGGCTCCTTAACTTGCTTTTCAAGGTTCCAAAATTTTGTCTTTCTAAACTTTTCATGTACTTCCTTACATGAAAAATTTTACATAGACACACATACATTATGCATGACATGGTCCTATTTCATTTTAAGTCTTATAAAATTTAATACTTAGCTAACAAGGTGTAAACTAGAAAACTATGACAATGACCAAAAAGCAAATGACCTGGTAGCTTAAGCTTTATGTCATCCACACAAAATATCCTACTAAGTTTGCAATTCATCAGAAACAATTCATTCAACTCATTAAAATGTAAGATAAATACAATCTAAGATACTTCCCTACCTTTACTTACAAATATTTATGTTCTCTATCTACATAGTAGTAGAAGAAACACTATAATCAGAGAATTATTTGGGTCTCTACTTCAATCTGATAATCTCAGGAGGCAGGACAAAATAAAATTTGTAAGGCAAGTAGCACACACTAAGTACTAGAAAAATTGGTTCACACAATTAAGTTCAAAGGAAGGTATACTCAATGTGAGTTAAGGTGGTAAGAAAAGTTCTGAAAAGGTCTTTGGTAATGGTTTCAGTGGCAAGACAGCTGTCAAACAAGTAAGTGGAGAAGGAAGACTGCCTTCAAGAAGCTCTTCCAGTGGCTAGCTCATTGATCTTTAAATCTCTGTTAAAAGGACACCCACTACCCAAAAAGGCCTTCTCTGACCTCCAGTTCTAAGTGGGAGAAGTGCTTCAAGTATATTAATAGATTATGACCATCTATAATTACCTTACTGGATGATTTGTTTACTTATATTTGTCTTCACATTTGGAAGCTGGCTCCTTGGGAGTAGGAACTGTTTGTTTTGTTCACTGCTACACCTCAGCCCCTAACTACCCAGGCCCTGGCAGACACAATAGATATCTGTTAAGTAACTGAAAGCCAGCAATTACAGTAGAGAACAGAGCAGGATCTAATTGGAAAGGATTAGGAAAAAGGGAAAAGCAGCCAGGTGCCGTGGCTCATGCCTGTAATCGCAGCACTGTAGGAGGCCAAGGCGGGCAGATCACTTGAGGTCAGGAGTTCAAGACCAGCCTGGCCAACATGGTGAAACCCCATCTCTACT
Organism: Macaca thibetana thibetana; assembly: GCF_024542745.1. Classification (NCBI taxonomy): domain Eukaryota; kingdom Metazoa; phylum Chordata; class Mammalia; order Primates; family Cercopithecidae; genus Macaca; species Macaca thibetana. Next base: position 3,502,360 of record NC_065584.1, read on the forward strand.
AAAAATACAAAAATTAGCTGGGTGTGGCGGCGCACACCTGTAATCCCAGCTACGAGGGAGGCTGAGGCACAAGAATCACTTGAACCCAGGAGGCAGAAGTTGCAGTGAGCTGAAATCACGCCACTGCACTCCAGCCTGGGCGACAAAGCAAGACTCCATCCAAAAAAAAAAGGGTCGGGGGAAGAGAAAAGAGGAACACAGACCAAACCAGTCTTTCTATAAGTTTAACAGTGAAGATAAATAAAACCAGAGTTCAAAGGAAAAGTAGGGCCAAGGAAGATGTTCACGTTGACCCTCAGGTTGAAGGAAAAAATGAGTTGGTATTTGAGCTGGTCCATGAAAAAGAGAATTACTATGTGGATACATGAAAAAGACAAAGAAGAAGCTTTTCAGAAGAGAAAAAACAGTTAAACTAAAGCCAAAGGATCAGAAGTAAGCATGGCAAGTGTCTGGGGGCAATGTGGCCTGGCTGAAACAAAAGGTGTGCTCTAGGGTCCAGCAAGAAAGCAAGCCAGGTAAGGAGGGATAATATAAGACTGCAGACGGCCTTGAAGGAGGGATAATGTAAGACTGCAGAGGGCCTTGAACAAAAATTTGGCTTAAGTTCCATATCCAATATGTTCTGATATTTTTGCTACCATTTCAGAGGAAAAAAATGTATGCAGTAACAAGGAGGTTATTCAAAGGAGTATGCGGCAAGATTCGCTGTAATTTTAGTATAAAATATGGTAGGACACTTCTATCATGATAAACTTTATTCCTTTCCTTCTCCTAACAGTATATGCAATGTAATGTGAAAACCTTCTAGTTGACAATAATGAATCTTGACATCTGGCTTTTTCTAACATACAAGCAATAGGAGCTGTAGGATGACCACACACATTGCTCTTGATCATGCATGACATGCAAGTCTGATGTAAACAATATCTATTCTTCATGGCTCATTTGAAAGGAAAAGCAACAGAAGAAACAAATACTATAAAAGGGAAAACCACTATGCAGTCGTTTAACAGAGAACTGGAGAGTAAAAGACCTTTTATACTCTATCTACCCTTTAGCAAAAGACAAACACTTGCATAGAAAATTAGCACGGGCCGGTGCAGTGGCTCACGCCTGTAATCCCAGCACCCTGGGAGGCTGAGGCAGGAGGATTACTTGAGCCCAGTTTAGAGACCAGCCTGGGCAACACAAGGAGACCTTATTTCTACAAAAAAAAAAAAAAAAAAAAAAAGTATGTGTGTGTGTATGTGCATGTGTGTGTATAGTTATATATACATATATAATACATACATGTATGTATATACACCTATGTGCCTATATACATATATTACATGCATATATACATATATGTACACATATAAAATGCATACATATATGTACATATAAAATGCATACATGTATGTAAATATATAAAACATGTGTGTACATATGTGCACATATATATAACGTATATATGTACATATGTGCATGTGTATTTTTTTTTAACTAGCCAGGCATGCTGTGGCATGCACCTGTGGTCCTGGCTACTCAGGGGGCTGAGGTGGGAGGATCACTTGAGCCCCGCAGGTTGAGGCTACAGTGAGCCGTGATCATGCCACTGCACTACAGCCCTGGTGACACAACGTGACTCTGTCTCAAAAAAAAAAAGAATGGCCGGGCGCGGTGGCTCAAGCCTGCAATCCCAGCACTTTGGGAGGCCGAGACGGGTGGATCACGGGGTCAGGAGATCGAGACCATCCTGGCTAACACGGTGAAACCCCGTCTCTACTAAAAAATACAAAAAAACTAGCTGGGCGTAGTGGTGGGCGCCTATAGTCCCAGCTACTCGGGAGGCTGAGGCAGGAGAATGGCATAAACCCAGGAGGCGGAGCTTGCAGTGAGCTGAGATCCGGCCACTGTACTCCAGCCTGGGCGACAGAGCGAGACTCTGTCTCAAAAAAAAAAAAAAAAAAGAAAAGAAAAGAAGGCCGGGCGCGGTGGCTCAAGCCTGTAATCCCAGCACTTTGGGAGGCCGAGGTGGGTGGATCACGAGGTCAGGAGATCGAGACCATCCTGGCTAACACGTGAAACCCCGTCTCTACTAAAAAAATACAAAAATTAGCCGGGAGCGGTGGCGGGCGCCTGTAGTCCCAGCTACTCGGGAGGCTGAGGCAGGAGAATGGCGTGAACCCGGGAGGCGGAGCTTGCAGTGAGCTGAGATCCGGCCACTGCACTCCAGCCTGGGGGACAGAGCGAGACTCCGTCTCAAAAAAAAAAAAAAAAAAAAAAAAAGAAAAGAAAAGAAAAAAGAAATGGCACAATAACGACCATTACAAACCAATATGCACCTAAACAGTAAATATAAGTTTTTCATACTCAGCTCCAAAAAAAAACACTAAAATGATTTTTCTATGATGAATTACAAGATTTTGTTTTGAACTTTGTATGTTCTTATGCCTCTATTTTTCCCTGACAACCAATTACTGCCTTATTACCATGTTTTCAGAGATTATAAAGTATATTTTAAAGTTATCTAGCCAAGCGTTTATGTTCCCTAGCATTTCAACTTGCTTAAATATACAAATTTAACTATTTTGTGAGAAAAAACAAAATGAATACAGAATGTAACCCTTGCTAAATATTTCACAATTATGATTCACATCAACATTCTTTACCTATTTCACTCAATTACAATGAGCTTTCTCAGAATGCATGTTTTGCAAATAGTCAAGTCTGATCTATTTTTCCTGTTTTCACTAGAGGGGACAATGACCCGGCTTCCAAATGGCCTGAAAGTTAAGCTGAAGAATAAAAGCAACATGGTTATTTTTAGAGCTCTACAGGCATAAAAATATAGCACTAAACTGTGACCTACAGCTGTGCACAGCAAAGCATCACATCATGCGACAGTCTTCACTGTAGCTCGGAGCGCATCTGTGGTGCTTTAGACGACCATTCTTCATTTCATTACCAAAGACATGTCGGAATGCATTTAGGACCAGCATCCATAGCTGCTGGCATTTTTTTCAAGTAGAATGAGCTACATTCAAAAGGCAGACCATTATATAACTTGTGAAGATTAAATAGTAAGTTATTTTTGTCATTTCTTCTAGCTTACTTACAAGGTGAATTAATAAGCATTCTCTCCAAATGAAGACATCACAGCCTCATTCCTAACATAGAAAGTTATTTATTTCAAATACAATTTTGGTGGGTAAATAAGGCAGTGCATTCCTTCAACAGAGGACACTTTCAGGAGAGCAAGATATGTCCGAGTGAAACACAGCTCCGTCACCAATTTCAGGCAACTCTTTGGCAACATCACATCAGCCCATCAACTTAACAGGTAAGTTTTAAACCTTTTCTGTACAAAACATAAATCAAAAGTATTTGTAGGCAGCACTTGCCTCGACATTAACATTTTAAGTCTCCTAAAAACTTTTCACAGCAAGTGTTAGTGTTATTTTCAGGTATCATTCAGCCTATGTATTATCTCTGACTTTGTATATCTAATTTCTGCTAAGCTACATAAAAGCATTTTCAAAGCTTGGTTTCTGCCACTGACCTAGTTAAAAATTAAGACGTTAATCCATGTTCTAATCTTATTTTGACCTGCATAGCTAACCTGTGAAAAAAAAATCATGCACTTTTCGGGCAAATTTATTGTAAAGAAACAAGTATTTGCTCAGAAGAACCATAACGTTTTGAGCAAATAAACACGGGAAAATATTTCCACAGGCTAAAAATGCCACTTTTTGGCTGGATGAAATGGCCCAGAAACGATTCCTACAAATCCAGACACTATCCTGGCTCAGACGTAGTCACAAAGACTCTGCTTCGGGAATTAAAATGGCACCTAAAGGAGCGAGAGAGATTAATACAAGAAATCGAAAATGAACAAAAAGTGAAAAAAACAGGTGTGGATTACAACTGGCTCAGAAACTACCAGAATCCCCACACAACTATCCCAGTGACTGAACAAAGACAACTTGAAGTTCTTTGCTCACAAGTTCAACCCTGCCAAACTGGAACTATTCTCAGCAGGTAAAAACACTGTGTTCTCTTATGATACTCGCTACTGCTAAGTCTAAGTTCCTCATACATTTTGACTAGAAATTGTATTCTATCATGTAAATTCTTTAACTGTGTAGATATCTGGTGAGAAATGGTTTTAAATTACATCTAAAATTTCTTTACTAGAAGTATAATTTTAAAACAACATGCATTAATACTCAAAAGGTGGGTAACTTGTATACAAGCACATTATTCTAGCTGTATTTTGGAGATAAGGAGATATAACAAAAAATGTTCTTAACATAATATTCATTACCACATTCCCTCCAGATTTCGAGAAGTTTTGGCAGAAAATGATGTACTGCCATGGGAAATAGTCTACATCTTCAAGCAAGTTCTGAAAGACTTCCTAAGCAGCTCTGACAGAGGGAGTGAGCAAGAGGACCTGGAGGACTCAGGGAGCATGGACTGCCCTGCTCCTTCTGTGATCCCAGGTGACAGCTCCAAGAGGGCAGGCAAAGATGAAATACCCACCATTTCCAGTTACGTAGATAAAAACACAAAGGACAGGTTCCCAGGGTTCTCACACAGAATATGGAACCTACCATATTATCACCCACCTAGTTAAGTTACTTATAACTAGAGGAGTTTTTATGACCACCTTAGAACTCTTAATATTAAGAATAAGAAAAAGTGATGTGACTTAAAGTTTTTCTTTGTTACAAGGTCAGTATCCTGTGGATGTATCCTATGTTTTAAATAGTATCCTTTTTTTAACTAAACATGCTATGTTTTCATTGAATAGTATGCTTTTAACTAAAATGTTTCCTAAGTATTTTGAAAAAATGTTTGAAGTATTTTCTTATACCTCAAACCCACCTCACAGGACCTAAATCAACTTTAGTATGAAGTTTGACAAATTCTGTACAAAACTTAGATATTAACCTTGACTTTTATTCTATAATAAAGCTACATATAGAATTAAATAAATGATTAATGTGAATCCTATCTTTACAATATAACAGAAATGAGAAGTCAACATCCCATTATGTGATCATTCTCAGCAGGGGATGGGGAGAAGGGCAGTGAGGGAAAAAATAACATGTAGTTTAAAAATGAAGCAGGGCTTTAACCCAACACTCAGCTTTGGTTTTAATCACGTACTTTTAAGCTCAACATTAAGGGAACATGTAATAAAACTCAGTTCTATATTATATCAGTAAAGATAAACAGGCTGATTTAGCAACATGAGTAGCTGCTACTCTCAAAGAAAAACATTCACTGTTGGTGAATAATTTAAACTTATACTCAGGTGAAATAGCAAAATATTTAATATATAAAATCTGGCTTTTCAAAACTTTATTAAAAGGAGGAAACTATATATTAGTCAGATATTTTTTATAAAGTGCTAGAATTCATTCTTAAAGGTAAGTCCAAGGAACCTAATTATAACTTTATATTCGAAGATTTACCAGTTTTCTTTCATCTAAAAATAAAAAAAGTATGTATCAAAATTGGAACAAGTTGGGTGTGGTGGCACACACCTGTAGCGTGGCTACTCAGGAGGTTGTGACAGGAAGCTCACCGGAGCCCAGGAATTCAAGGCTGCAGTGAGCTATGATCACACCACTGCACCTCAACCTGGGCAACAGAGAAAGACCTTGTCTCAAAAAAACAAAACAAAAAAACAAAAAAAAAAACTTTTTTTCAAAAAGACTAGAACTAAATATACACTACTAAAAAATATATATATATATATCTTCTAACTTTATTCTCCCTGCATTCTTAGCCAACTTCTGTACCATTTTCAACTGACCTCAATTTGGTCTTAAATCCCAACCATGTAATGCAACCCACCTGATTAGGGTTTAACAAGACAACAGAAACAGAAACACAGTCCCAAGTAGATTTAAAATAAAGACACCTCTCATTCCTGCTCTGAAATTTTCAGTTTTCCTACATACTACCTTTGGCTTTTTTAGTCACTGTAAGATTTCCTAGAGTGGAAACTATATGTGGGAGAGATAAATGCCCCGAAAAGTACACAACTGCTTATTGTGCAGTGAATACAGTAAGCAGTGAACATGAGTTTTAAGAAAATATCATTGCTTAAATCATGGTGAGAACAAAATTTTCATTTAAAGAAACATGGAGAATGTGAAGTTTGTATATGAAGCACAGTACTAGAATTGATCATCCCACCACACATACCAGGAAATACATGCCATGAAGAGATGCAAATCATTTCCTTCACTCTCCAAGGCTCCTCAAGTAGCCACTGGACAACACCACACCACTTGCTAGAGAGAGTCATCCTCTGTATTCAGACAGGGAGAAATAACTCCCGGCAAAAAGCTTCTGGTGACTGAAGCAGCTATGGACAGTGACATCACTCCGCTAGTTCAGGATGAAAATGAGTCCTAGACACTCTAAGTCACCCACACGCAATTTAATTAATTTTCCACCCAAGCTTGAGAAAAGAAAGGAAAAATACATTAAGTTTTGAGTTTCCATCTCTCACTTTGTTGTTGGCAAATCTAACACTCATGTCCTGTGAGAGTATTGGTATACGTAATTTAAAACTGTAGTTATTTCTGGAAAACCTATAAATCGAATAGAAATTTTAATACAAATAACTTCCTGAATAGTGACAGATCCATGTTTTTATACACTAGCCTATTTATAATACCTAAAGCTGGCAAAGGAATCAGGATCGAAAATATAATGGGGGGACCGGGCGCGGTGGCTCACGCCTGTAATCCCAGCACTTTAAGAGGTGGAGGCAGGCGGATCACGAGGTCAGGAGATCAAGACCATCCTGACTAACATGGTGAAACCCCATCTCTACTAAAAATACAAAATATTAGCCGGGCAAGGTGGCAGGCGTCTGTAGTCCCAGCTGCCCGGGAGGCTGAGGCAGGAGAATGCCGTGAACCCGGGAGGCGGAGCTTGCAGTGAGCCGAGATCGCGCCACTGCCCTGGGCGACAGAGAGAGACTCCGTCTCAAAAAAAAAAAAAAAAAAAAAAAAAAAAAAAAAGGAAAATATAAAGAGGGCACAGGTGGGAAGGGGACGACTGGGAACACTTCAGGTGTGTTTTATGAAAGAAAGCAGCACTCGTTCAGGAGCTACAATCTTTAGCTAGGGAACAGAAAGAATAAATGAATCCACATAAAAGCATTCTGCATAATCCCCAACATATAATAGGCTCTCGAGGTAGCATTACTAGCCAGAGCCGAGACTCCATCTCAAAAAAAAAAAAAAAAAAAAAGAAAATCAACATGTTCAAAACCAAAGTCATAGAGAAATTTTTGTGTTCTAAAGGGACAAACAGAACTCAAGAACCAGCTAGTACCAATACACACACACCCTCTAAAAGCATAATTCTTCAAACATTTCATCAATTGGTATTTTCTATCTCAGTAAATGACAGCACCACCTATCTACTCTATTCTACAAGCCAGAAATCTCAGAATCCTTCTGGTCCCCCCTGGGGTGGGGGAGGGGCCAAAACCACAATCACAATCCAAAGGTAACTGGCAGAGCTGGATTTCGGTTATCACAAACAGGACTGGATGGAGGCAGGAGTTCAGTGCTTGGAGAAGGTAAAAAATTGTTTAAAAGACTAGAGAGAGTGTGTAAAAGACTAAAGAAAAGGAAGGAGGGAAGGGCTGCTTTAGCTATGGAGGTCACAGGAAACTTCTCTAAGGAGATATCTGAACAGGGTCCCAAATGAAGAAAGGAGCCTGTCATGGGAAGGGAGCGAGGGGAAGCACTGAATACAGAAGAAAGAGTCAATGTGGAAGCTGCAAGGTGGGAATGAGCTTGCTATCTTCAAGACACAGAAAAAATGCCAATGTGACCAGAGCACAGCAAAAGCAGCAGACGAGGAGATGCCCAATGGAGGAATGCTCGCCAAGCCTAGATGCAGAGTCAGACAAAATTTTATCCTAACAGCAATCGATGCCACAGGAGGTCACACGTGCTCAAAGAACCTCAGGTGTGAAGGTTTACTCAAGAATTTGTTCATTCAACAATTTTTTTAGAGACAGGCTCTTGCTCTGTTGCCCAGGAGTGCAGTGGTACAATCATAGCTCACTGCAGCCTTGAACTCCTGGCTTCAAGTGATCCTTCTGAGTCAGCCTCCCAAGTAGCTGGGACTACAGGCAGGCACCATAACACCGGGCTAATTTTTTAATATTTTGTAGAGACATGGTCTCCCTATATTGCCCAGGCTAGTCTCGAACTCCTGGCCTCAAGTGATCCTCCCACCTCAGCTTCCCAAAGCACTGGAATTACAGGCATGAGCCACTATGCCAGGCCATCATTCAACAAATATTAACTTAGCATCTACATCATGCCAGTCATTCTTGTAGGTGCTAGATTACTGCGGGGTAAGGTGGAAAAGTCAGGAGACCAAACACAGACGGTTTCTGCAATAATCCAGGCAAGAGATGATGGCGGTGGTTTGGTCAAGAGTGGTAACAATGTAAACTGTGAGAAGCACCCTTATTCTGGAAATATTTTATAGTACACTTACCAGGATATTGTGATTTTTATTGTTTGATTGTATACCTATATACACACTCGGATACACTCCTTAGGAAAATCCAGTATGGCCCGAGGAGTAAGACAGAGATTTATGATTCAATCAAGACAGGAATGCATGAAGCAGCAACTCTCACCATGTTTAGAATATGGACATATTGTAAGCATTCAATAATTGGGGTCTTCTAGGTTGAGCATGGTGGCTCATGCCTGTAATCCTAGCACTTTGGGAAGCCAAGGTGGGAAGATCACTTGAGCCCAGGAATTTGAGACCAGCCTGGATAACACAGTGAAATCCCGTGTCTCTAAAAACATTTTTTTAATTGGTCAGGCATGGTAGTATGCACCTGTGGTCCCAGCTACTCAGGAGACTGAGGTGGGAAAATCAAGGGAGGATCACTTGAGCCCAGGAGGTCAAGGCTGCAGCGAAACGTGACTGTGCCACTGCACTCCATCTGCGGGAACAGAGGGAGACCCCATCTGAAAATAATAATTATCCCCAGTCATTACCTTGCTTCCATTTTCCCATGGTAAATACGTAACAGCGCTCTGCCACGCTTATCTACTCAGCAAATGCCCTGCCTTCCCTCTTGTAAAAAAAAAAATTACTATTATTGGCCGGGTGCAGTGGCTCACGCCTGTAATCCCAGCACTTTGGGAGGCTGAGGCGGGCAGATCACGAGGTCAGGAGATCGAGACCATCCTGGCTAATACAGTGAAACCTCACCTCTACTAAAAATACAAAAATTAGCCAAGCGTGGTGGCGGGTGCCTGTAGTCTCAGCTACTTGGGAGGCTGAGGCAGGAGAATGGCGTGAACGCTGGAGGCAGAGCTTCCAGTGAGCCAAGACTGCGCCACTGCACTCCAGCCTGGGGGACAGAGCGAGACTCAGTCTCAAAAAAAAAAAAAAAAAAATACTATTATTATTGTGACCTCCTAGGCCATTCATTCAAACAACAAATATTTGAGTTCCTACTACGTCAGGTACTGCACCAAGGGGTGGAGATTCCCTGATAATTTGTACCCTTAATAAGTTCTTATGTGAGAAAAATAACATCCAAAAGCATTCCCATGAAAGTGTTAAGATACGCATGTGCAGGGCACTAAGCAAGCTGTTTTTTATTAAAGCGGGCCTCGCTCACTTGGTGTTCCTCTGACCACTTGTTCTCAGTCTCCTTTTCTCACTGCATCTCCTTCACCTATAACACTCAAGCACCCCAGGTGGGCCCTTCTCTCTATACCCACTCACTAGGATACATCCTAGTTAAGGGATCTCATCAGTCTTGAAGTTAAACTTCCCAATGTCTAGTTCTGCCAGACTTCCTTCCTCAACTCCAGACTGCCTACATGTATTGCTGTCTAACAGGCATTTTAAAGTGAACATGTTCAAAATCAATCCTGGTATTCCCCCACAAACTGAAGGCAATACCTGTCACTTGCTAGGCCAGAAACCTTGGTGTCACCTGTGATTGCTTCCCCACTCACATCCTCCACTTGCTCCAGCTACAGAGTCCTTGCCCCCAGCTTAAGAACATGTCCCAAATGCCACCATTGCTTACCACACCCCCCATCCTCCACCCCTCAGCTACCTGCCTGGTCTAAGCCACCATCCTATCTTCTGCTTGAATGATGTGTCAGTTATAGTTCTCCAAAGAAACAGAACCAACAAGATGTGGAGAAAGAAATGTAGTTTAAGGAATTAGCTCCCCCAGCTGTAGAGGTGCAAGTCCAGAATCTGCAGGATAGGCCAGCAGGCTGGAGACCCAGGGAAAGGTTGCAGTGCAAGTCCAAAGTCAGTCGGCTGGCACAGTTTCTTCTTGCTCAGGGAAGGTCAGTCTTCGCTGCATTCAGGTCTTAACTGACTGGACGAGGCCCTCCTGCCTCATGGAGCATGATCTGCTTTACCCAAAGTCCACAGATTTGCAACGTTAGTCTCATCTAGAAAACACCTTCAAAAAACATCCACGGTAGTGTTTGACCAAATATCTGGGCACTGTCGCCCAGCCAAGCTGACACACAGTTAATCATCACAGAGGACATCAAGAGATTCTTCTCTGACCACCCTGTTCCTGCCCTTGCCCCGCTTCAATCCACTCACCACAGCTGTGATCCTATTAAAGTCAGAAGTCACATCACCTCACAACTCTGCTCAGAACCCCAAAGCCTCCTCCAGTGACTCCCTGGCTCCCTCAGATGAAGCAGCAAGGTCCTCACTATGATGCAGGACATAACTCTTTTTTCCTTTTTTTTTTTCTTTTTTTTTTTTTTGAGACACAGTCTCATTCTGTCGTCCAGGCTAGAGTGCAGTGGCGCCATCTCGGCTCACTGCAAGCTCCACCTCCCAAGTTCATGCCATTCTCCTGCCTCAGCCTTCCGAGTAGCTGAGATTACAGGCGCCCGCCACCATGACCGGCTAATTTTTTGTATTTTCAGTAGAGACAGGGTTTCACTGTGTTAGCCAGGATGGTCTCAATCTCCTGACCTTGTGATCCACCCGCCTCGGCCTCCCAAAGTGCTGGGACTACAGGCGTGAGCCACCGCGGCCAGCCAGGACATACCTCTTGATCTCCTGTTAGCTCGCTGACCACACCTATTCTCTCCCTTTCAATTGCTCTACTCCAGCGGCACACAGTACATAAAGAGGATATGCGCCAGGACTTTTTTAATCAATGGGAAAATTATTTAATAAACAAAATCTGTTAAACGACCAAAAGGTCTTTTAAAAATGTGGACTTTGGCCGGGCGCGGTGGCTCAAGCCTGTAATCCCAGCACTTTGGGAGGCCGAGACGGGTGGATCACGAGGTCAGGAGATCGAGACCATCCTGGCTGACACGGTGAAACCCCGTCTCTACTAAAAAAAATACAAAAAATTAGCTGGGCGAGGTGGCGGGCACCTGTAGTCCCAGCTACTCGGGAGGCTGAGGCAGGAGAATGGAGTAAACCCGGGAGGCGGAGCTTGCAGTGAGCCGAGATCGCACCACTGCACTCCAGCCTGGGTGACAGAGCCAGACTCCGTCTCAAAAAAAAAAAAAAAAATGTGGACTTTGGCCGGGCGCAGTGGCTCAAGCCTGTAATCCCAGCACTTTGGGAGGCCGAGACGGGTGGATCACGAGGTCAGGAGATCGAGACCATCCTGGCTGACACGGTGAAACCCCGTCTCTACTAAAAAAAATACAAAAAATTAGCCGGGCGGGGTGGCGGGCACCTGTAGTCCCAGCTACTCGGGAGGCTGAGGCAGGAGAATGGTGCAAACCCGGGAGGCGGAGCTTGCAGTGAGCTGAGATCCGGCCACTGCGCTCCAGCCTGGGCGACAGAGCGAGACTCCGTCTCAAAAAAAAAAAAAAAATGTGGACTTTGGCCAGGGCAGTGGCTCATTCCTATAATCCCAGCATCTTGGGAGGCCCAGAAGAGAGGATTGCTTGAGCCCAGGAGTTTGACACCAGCATAGGCAACACAGTGAGACACCATCTTTACAAAAAATAAAAAACAAATTAGCCAGGCATGCGGCATGTGCCTGTAGTCCCAGCTACTTGGGAGGCTGAGGCAGGAAAATCGCTTGAGCCCAGGAGTCCAAGGCTGCAGCGAGCTATGCACAGCAGCACTGCACTCCAGCCTGGGTGACAGAGAAAAAAAAAAGTGGATTTTGTGGGTGAACAGAAAATACGAATTCTTGGAGAGTTACAGAGTCATACATTAACATCTATGTGACGCCTAAATACCAAAAGGCAACAAGACAAAAAGAAAAAAACAATATGCCTTGGAGTCCACACACCCATTCTACAATATAATAGGTATGTGGACGAGGACAAAGTAAACTTCAACTGCTCCGATCTTAACTTCCCCTGTCTGTCAGAAGGGCCTAGATGGTTCATTTCCTGTGTCACCTGACACAATGCCCAACACAGCAGGCATTCAACTTCAGTAAGAGACAACAAGTGCCAAAACCAAGACTTAGGGATCTGGGCCAGATGCGGTGGCTCACACCTGTAATCCCAGCACTTTGGGAGGCCGAGGCAGACAGACTACTTGAGCTCAGGAGTTTGAGACAAGCCTGGACAACAAGGCAAAACCCTGTCTCTATTTTTTTTTTTTTTTTTTGAGACGGAGTCTCGCTCTGTCGCCCAGGCTGGAGTGCAGTGGCCAGATCTCAGCTCACTGCAAGCTCCGCCTCCCGGGTTTACGCCATTCTCCTGCCTCAGCCTCCTGAGTAGCTGGGACTACAGGCACCTGCCACCTCGCCCGGCTAGTTTTTTGTATTTTTTAGTACAGATGGGGTTTCACCATGTTAGCCAGGATGGTCTCGATCTCCTGACCTCATGATCCGCCCGTCTCGGCCTCCCAAAGTGCTGGGATTACAGGCGTGAGCCACCACGCCTGGCCTATTTTTTTTAATAATATTTTTAAAAATAATACTAGTAAAATAAAATAAATCAGGAGCCAGGCGCGGTGGCTCACGCCTGTAATCCCAGCACTTTGGGAGGCCGAGGTGGGCGGATCACGAGGTCAGGAGATCGAGATCATCTTGGCTAACATGGTGAAACCCCGTCTCTACTAAAAATACAAAAACTTAGCCAGGTGTGGTGGCGGACTACAAGTGCCAGCTACTCGGGAGGCTGAGGCAGGAGAATGGCATGAACCCGGGAGGCGGAGCTTGAGTGAGCCGAGATCGTACCACTGCACTTCAGCCTGGGTGACAGAGCGAGACTCTGTCTCAAACAAATAAATAAATAAATAAATAAATAAAGGAGCTAGATGAAAGTAATCACCAGATAGTGGAAATCTGAAAGCTTTCTATGGTTAAGGCTTCCCAAAGGCAAAGAACATTTTAATAAGGTGTTGAACAGTCAAAGACACAAAAGTGAGAATTAAGTAAGACCTTCATGAGCCAGGAGTTAATGTGAGCTGTGAAGACAGAAAGTCCATGGCAGAAAGCACAAAGAAACACAAGGCAGAAGGAAGCTGGGAGTGATGCATGGCTCCCAGCCATGGGCTGCAATTCACAGGAAAGCTGGTGGTACACACTGGAGGATGCTCAAAATGGTATATCACAGCCACTGAGGTTTTCTTTTTCATATGTGAAGGTGAAGACATGAGAATGTAAGGATAACAGAAAGAATAATCACCATCAAAGAGGAAAATACAGTACCATGTGGAAAAGGAGACATGGGGAAATCCATAAAAATCACTGGAAACAAAATTAATAAACCGTTCCCTACAGGCACTCCAGCAACACTTTCATCAACACAGTAAGATTCATGCTGGGACCCACAGGCGCCCACACCATCTCTGGCAATTCTTGTCTGAGCTACCTATGATGTAGTCTGGCATTCTCTATTTCTTTTTTAAAGCTGGTGGTCACTACTCATTCAGCTGATTAAAAAAAAAAAAAAAATGCCCATGTTCTTCTGCTGATTTAAGCTGATTTAATCATTAAGCTGATTTAGCAACACTCTCCCAGACTGGACTGTAGTGACTTGGTGTACACTAATTTTACCATTGAGTGACTATCTCTAACAAATATATTTTAACTGTGCAATACCCTATGCTTATAAAAACCATCCCTCCCCTATGTCAAATGTTCTCTCACTAATGTCAGTGCCTCACTCAACACTCACCTTCACTGGGAAAAATATCATTCAACAAGTATCCAAGTATCCACTATGTGCCAGGCACTGTGCCAGGTTCACAAGTCAGCTCACCCCAATCTGAACCCAGCTCTGCCACCGGATTTGTACCCTAATGCATTGCTGCCTCAACAAATCACACAAACATAGCAGTTTCAAACAATGCAAACGTATTACAAGTCCAGGTGAACTCAACTGGATCCCCTGCTTAGGGTTTCCTAAAGCTAAATCAAGGTGTTGGCAGAGTTGCCTTCCCTACTGGCAGTGCATTCAGGCTGTTGGTCAAAACCAGGCCCTTGCAATTGTAGGATCAGTCCCTTGCAAACTCAGTCCCTTGCAACTGTAGGACTGAGGTACCCGTTTCCTTACCTGCTGTCAAGTGGGATCCAGTCTTTGCTCCTAGCTACCCATATTCCATTCTCATGCTTTTGACATGGCCCCTCCAAGCAATGACGTTTCAAATCTCTCGTTTCAAATTTATCTGACTCCATCCTGAGAAAGTTATCTGCTTTTAAGGGCTCATGTGATCAGACTGGGCCCAGTCAGACAATCTAGCTAATCTTCCTATCCTATGATCTGTAACCTTAATTACAGCTGCGAAATCTCTTTCACCAGGTAACATTACATAGTTACAGGTTCCAGTGAACATCTTTGGGGGAGTCATTCTGCCCATCACCACCATTTGCTACAGGAAGTTGGACAAGTCACTTTACCACCAAAACCTTTTGCTTCATCTACAAAATCATGAAATAATCAGTTGATGATAAAGCCATCAACCTCAAAGCGTTGTTGTGCAGATTCAATAATACAGCTATATTTAGCTGAGTGCCTGCTACATGCTGGAAACTCTGGCATCGAATACATATGCACCTAGAGCCCAGGAAGCTACTTCCAGAGAATTTCATCAAAGCTAGCACTACCCATAGACAAACATTGCCTGTCAGTGGTTAAATACAGAAGTTAAAGTGTTTACAGCAATTTCACGAAGCAATTTTACATATGTTGAATTTTTTTTTTTTTTGAGACAGGGTCTCATTCTGTTACCCAGGCTGGAGTGCAGTGGCACAATCTCAGCTCACTGCAACCTCTGCCTCAGGGACTCAAGCGATTCTCCCACCTCAGCCTCCTGAGTAGCTGGGACTGCAGGCACAAACCACCATGCCCGGGAAATTTTTGCATTCTTTTGGTAGAGACAGGGTTTCACCATGTTGGCCAGGCTGGTCTTGGAACTCCTGACCTCAAATGATCTGCCTGCCTTGGACTCCCAAAGTGCTGGGATTACAGACATGAGCCACCACACCCAGACTGAATCTAGTAATTTTTTTTTTTTTTTTTTTTTTCGAGGCGGAGTCTCGCTCTGTCGCCCAGGCTGGAGTGCAGTGGCGCGATCTCGGCTCACTGCAAGCTCCGCCTCCCGGGTTCCCGCCATTCTCCTGCCTCAGCCTCCCGAGTAGCTGGGACTACAGGCGCCGCCACCACGCCCGGCTAATTTTTTTGTATTTTTAGTGGAGACGGGGTTTCATTGTGTTAGCCAGGATGGTCTCGATCTCCTGACCTCGTGATCCACCCGTCTCGGCCTCCCAAAGTGCTGGGATTACAGGCTTGAGCCACCGCGCCCGGCCGAATCTAGTAATTTTTTAAATGGGATTAGTATGCTGTCTTTTTTCATTTCATTGCTCTAAAAATTCATTTTTATTGATTTTATAAAAGTCTCAGCCCATGAAGGCTAGAAATCGTAAAAACTTGTCCTTAGTGCTGAATACATCTATAGTTTCTGACAAGGTCAGTAATAATTTACTTCCAATATCACAATGAGTTATTTAATAGCAATGCTGTTAAGACTGTTAAGACTAAGGAGTAAGTGATGGACCATTAAGTAGAGGAGGCGGCCTACGGCCTACGGGATCATTTACCAGAGCAGCTCAAGGAAATAGTGTCAAACACACAGCCACTCCAAAGTTGCACAAGGGGTCTCTTGGTCCTCTCTGCACCTCCAAGAACCAAATTTACCAAAGATCCCAAAGGTGTACTTGAAAGAACTCTACAAAGGCTTGAAGCAACCCACAAAAGCTTGACCCAGAGTCTGGGCCTATCCATCAAATCAGACAAAACTAACAAACAAGAGTAACTTTAAAAAAGAAAAAGCCAGGCACAGTGGCTCACACCTGGAATCCCAGCACTTTGGGAGGCCGACATGGGTGGATCGCAAGGTCAGGAGTTCAAGATCAGCCTGGTCAACACAGTGAAACGCTGTCTCTACTAAAAATACAAAATAGGCCGGGCACGGTGGCTCACGTCTGTAATCCCAGCACTTTGGGAGGCCGAGGCGGGCAGATCACGAGGTCAGGAGACGGAGACCATCCTGGCTAACACGGTGAAACCCCGTCTCTACTAAAAATACAAAAAAAATTAGCCTGGCGTGGTGGCGGGCGCCTGTAGTCCCAGCTTCTCAGAAGGCTGAGGCAGGAGAAGGGTGTGAACCTGGGAGGCGGAGCTTGCAGTGAGCAGAGGTCGTGTCATGGCACTCCAGCCTGGGCGTCAGAGTGAGACTCCGTCTCAAAAAAAAAAAAAATACAAAATAAGCTGGGCGTGGTGGCGTGCACCAGTAATTCCAGCTACTCGGGAGGCTGAGGCAGGAGAATCACTTGAACCCAGGAGGCGGAGGTTGTGGTGAGCCAAGATTGCGCCACTGCACTCCAGCCTGGGCAACAAGAGGGAAATTCTGTCACAAAAAAAAAAAAAAAAAATTAAAAAAAAAGAAAAAGAAAAACAAAACCACCTTCTCAACTGTAAAGGGTGCTGGACTGGGGACTGAGCAAGAGTGATGGAGATACCCCAAGCTCAAGGTACTTCTCCCAGGGCCTTCTTTAAAGAGAAGAGGGAGCAGGTGTTTCTACTCACCAAATCTAGGTCTTTCCTCTAAAAACAGAGGACATCCTCTTGCCTTTTTATTTCCACCAAAATCAAGTGAACAGAGTAACTGATGGTAGCTACTTAAAGCATAGTGAGGCCGGGTGCGGTGGCTCACGCCTGTAATCCCAGCACTTTGGGAGGCCGCGGCGGGCAGATCACGAGGTCAGGAGATCGAGACCAAGGTGAAACCCCGTCTCTACTAAAAAATACAAAAAATTAGCTGGGCGCGGTGGCGGGCGCCTGTAGTCCCAGCTACTCAGGAGGCTGAGGCAGGAGAATGGCGGGAACCCGGGAGGCGGAGCTTGCAGTGAGCCGAGATCGCGCCACTGCACTGCAGCCTGGACGACAGAGTGAGACTCCGTCTCCCAAAAAGGAAAAAAAAAAAGTGCCAAAACGTGGAAACAGGCCGGGTGCAGTGGCTCACACCTGTAATCCCAGCACTTTGGGAGGCTGAGGTGGGCAGATCACCTGAGGTCAGGAGTTCGAGACTAGCCTGGCCAACACGGTGAAACCCTGTCTTTATTAAAAATACAAAAATTAGCCAGGCGTAGTGGCACATGCCTGTAGTCTCAGCTACTCAGGAGGCTGAGGCAGGACAATCGCTTGAACCTGGGAGGGGGAAATTGCAGTGAGCTCAGACCGCGGCACTCCACCAGTCCACTCCAGCCTGGGCGACAAAGTGAGACTCCATCTCGCGGTGGCGGTGGCGGGGGCGGGGGGGGGGGGGGTGAACTTGGAAGCAACCAAGCTCTCCTTCAGTAGGTGAATGGATACACTGTGGTACATCCAGACAGTGGAATATTAATCAGTGCTAAAAGGAAAGCAGCTATCAAATCATGGAAAGGCACGGAGGAACCCCAAATGCATAATAATACTAAGTGACAGAAACCCATCAAAAAGGCTACACATATTGTGTGATTCCAACTAGATGACAGTATGGAAAAGCAAAATTATGGAGACAGTAAAAAATCAGTGGTTTCCACGTGGTGTAGGGAAAGGGAGGCATGAGCAGGTGGGGCCGAGAAGATCTGTAAGGCAGTGAACTCCTGTAATGCGTGACTTTAGGCGTTCGTCCAAACCCACAGAACGTCCAGTACCGGGGTGAACCCTCCTGTAACGATGGCCTCCGGGTGACGAAGACGCAGCGATGCGGGTTCGCCGGCTGTCACGAAAACCCACACTTGACACAGACGCTCAGAGGGGAAACTGTGGGAGGGAAGGGACCTGTGGGACCTCTGCCCTCCGCTGCCTTCTTCTGGAAACCTAAGAGTGCCTCAAAAACTGGTCTGTTAATTTAAACATTAAGAACTGAAGGAAAACAACAACAACAACAACAACTCTAGCTCAGCTTCCTTGCAGGCATCGCTCTGGGCCGCGCATAGGGTTGTGTAGTGACCCCTCGCCCCGGACGGTCAGGGGTCCCTGGAGCCCCACGAGAGGGCACGGGCTCGCGAGAAGGATCTGGGTGGCCCGAGCCCTCGTCGCCAGGTCTCGCCCGGCCGCCCTCGAGCCGCCTCCGCCCCGCCCGCGTCCTACCTTTCGAACGCAGCGGCCTGCTGGGCCGGAGCTTGGGCCAGGGCCGCAGCCTGGGCCGCGGGACCGGCGCCGGGGGCCACGTCCTGGCGCTGAGCCTCCTCCCTGGCCGCCCCGGCCGGGAAGGCGGGCGGCGCGCCCAGCAGCTCCACATTGGTCACGGTCTTGCCAATGGTGAACCAGTCGTTGATCTGCTCGAGGGTGAGCTTGCGCAGCATCCTCAAGGCCCAGGCGTCGGCATCCCTCAACTGCCGGGTCTCCGGGGCGGGAACAGGCGACGGCGGAAACGCGCTCTGGAAGCCCCGCCCCCGCTCGAGGCCTTCCAATCAGAACGCGCCGCGCGCCGTTGTGGGCGGGCTCCGGCCCGGCGCGTGCTGCCCGCGCTGCTTGGTCCTCGTGCCGCCGGCCCCGCCCCGCCGCGCTAGGCCTGCTGGGAGCCGCCACCCGGCGCGAACCCAGGCTGAGCCTTTCTAGAGCCACAGGGGAAGGTTGACAAAGGCCGGAGGCTGGCCCAGGAGTCTGTTTGACGGGAGTTCCGGGGCAACCCCTGCGTGTACAAGAAAATGTCCTCCGGTCACTCCCTGGCCTCCCCGTTTAGAGGCTGCTACCTCGGAGGTTTGTGCGCTTCGAGCATACCGGGGCCCTTCACGCGTTTCTTGAGCACCTCAGGGTGAGGAGACGGAAGGCAAACCAGAGAAGGGATTTGCGTTCATGGGTCGGAGGTACCAGGACATCCTTGCACCTAATATGGGGGGAGAGGGGCAAGAAGAAGGTCAGGAATGTCTTGGAGAAAATAACGCCAGGCTGACCCCTGCAGGATACCGGCTAATGAGCCGGGCAAAGGAGGACCCAGGATTATAGGGGAGGATCTGGGAGAAGTTCTTTGGAGCCGAATCTTAACTGAATTCATCTTCCTTCCTAAACCTGTGTCTCAGGTGGCGGTGTCAGACTCACAGCTGGACACAAACAGGTGCGGACAGGAGGTCCAGGTGATCACATGGACAAAAGATACAGGCTGAGGTGGTCCTGGCCCATCTCTAGAAGGCGGAGGGTGGAGAACAGAGCCCTAGCAAACTCCCCAAAAGACGGAGCAGAGGCAAGAAATCTAGCAAAGGATGCCCAGGAAGGCAGCCACATGTGCAAGGGAAGGGAGGGTCAGAAGAGAGACATGGCCACCTGGCCGGGTATGTTCCCCTCATTGCCCAGGGCAGGATCTGTCTGACCCATGTGGGCTCTCAGGAAAGAGCCACGTGAACAAATACAGAGATGGTATCGAGAGCATGGCTCTAATCAGCAGTGTGAAGCCCGAGCAGTGGCAAATAAGAGGGGGGTTTGAGAACAGGGTAGACAGAAGTCAGCCAGGTAGGTTGAGCTATTGGTGTCTCAAAAATTGAACCCATAATCATACTAAGCCAGGAGTCCTGGCTCCAAATCCTGGCCTAATGAGCTCTGGACCTCATGTTAGGACTTTGCCAAATATGACAGCTTCCAAAAAGTGCCTCAACACACTTTGCCAGGAAGAAATAACTTGCTTTTTTTTTTTTTTTTCTTTCTTTTGAGGCAAGGTCTCACTCCTCTCGCCCAGGCTGGAGTGCAGTGCTGCAATCAGGGCTCACTGCAGCCTTAATTTCGGGTGCTCAGGTGATGCTCCCACCACAACCTCCTGCATAGCTGGGACTACAGGCTTACGCCACCACCACACCGGCTAATTTTTTGTATTTTTAGTAGAGACAGGGGTTTCACTGTGTTGCCCAGGCCGGTCTCAAACTCCTGGGCTCAAGCAATCTGCTTGGGAGCCCTTGGCCTCCCAAAGTGCTGAGACTACAGGCATGAACCACCATGCCCAGCCATGTTTCTCAAAAAATAAGAAAAAAGGTAATCATAAAGTAATCGAGAATCATAAAGTATGTCATTCAGCATTGATTGGAAAATATTGTAACTTCACACTGTATGTGGAGACTAGGACATAATTCAGAATTTTACAAAATATATTGAAGCCACTTGAAGCAACTCCAGAACTTACTGACACTTTTCTTTGTTTGTTTTGTTTTGTTTTGTTGTTGTTTGGAGAGTCTTGCTCTGTCACCAGGCTGGAGTGCAGTGGCGCAATAGCTCCCTGCAACCTCTGCCTCCCAGGTTCAAGCGATTCTCCTGCCTCATCCTCTCAAGTAGCTGGGACTACCGAGAGCCACCACGCCTGGCTAATTTTTTGCATTTTAGTAGCAACGGGGTTTCACCATGTTGGCCAGGGTGGTCTCAGTCTCCTAACCTCATGATCTGCCCACCTCGGCCTCCCAGAATGCTGGGATCATAGGTGTGAGCCAACGCACCTGGCCTGTTTTTCTAGGATGTTGCCATTCCCATGTGCTGTCATCCTTTGTTGATGTCACAATGAATATGATTTTAAGTGGAAGATGCTTTTCAGAAACATTTTCTGCAGGGCATTTTCTATATTCTTTGATCTTTTGGGGCTACTAGCTAATCCTTCTGAGTTTTGATTTTTTTTTAAACTGCAATCTGAAGATACTCTCTTGATGCTCCTTTGGAAATTTGCCAATTTGGAAAGTTGCCATAGTGTTTCCTGACCAAACACAGGTTAACATTCTGAATTATCACAGACTGAATGGCTTTGAGCACCCTTCATTTGATTCAGTAGTTCTCGGTGCTCCTCAGTCACTTGGTCAAGTTCATCTTGCATTCCTATCCAAAGTTTAGAGTGAAAAGAAACAGCTTGGGCCGTGCGCAGTGGCTCATGACTGTAATCCCAGCACTTTGGGAGGCTGAGACGGGCAGATCACGAGGTCAGGAGTTCGAGACCAGCCTGACCAACCTGGTGAAACCCCCATCTCTACTAAAAATACAAAAATTAACTGGGCATAGTGGTGCATGCCTGTAATCCCAGCTACTCAGGAAGCTGAGGCAAGATAATCGCTTGAACTCAGGAGATGCAGTGAGCCGAGATCACACCACTGTAGTCCAGCCTGGGCGACAGAGCAAGACTCTGTCTCAAAAAAAGAAAAAAGAAACAGTTTTACATCAGGTAGATCTTCGTGGACTTGCCACATCTAGGCCAGAACACATGGGAAGGCCACTGAACCCCTAGTGGGCCATGGTATTTTGGGGAGGTTTTGCATATTTGCTTTCACTGAGCATTTGGAGCATTTGAGCTGTACACCAAAAAGGGGAAACTAACAGCTGAGAGCAGTTACAAATGGTGTTGGTGCCATTAAGCAGCACTCTCCTTAAAGCAGAGGAAGCTGTGCTCGAAGTGTATTGCTGTCTTCTCCAGCCTTCCTAGTCACAAGATGCAGCATTCTGAACTTTGACTAAATCTGCTGGAGTGGCTCTTTCCTTAAATATTTGGGTTTTTTTGGCCAGGCGCGGTTGGGTGGATCACGAGGTCACGAGATCGAGACCATCCTGGCTAACATGGTGAAACCCCGTCTCTACTAAAAGTACAAAAAATTAGCTGGGTGTTGTGGCGGGCGCCTGTAGTCCCAGCTACTCCGGAGGCTGAGGCAGGGAGAATGGTGTGAACCCAGGAGGTGGAGCTTGCAGTGAGCTGAGATTGCGCCATTACACTCCAGCCTGGGCGACAGAGCCAGACTCCGTCTCAAAAAAAAAAAAAAGAAAGAAAAAGATGTGCATTTCTTAGGGTGTTTTGGATTTGAAACTAAAGACATTAAAACTCTCTTGGTCTGAGCACAGTGGCTCACACGTGTAAACCGACACTTTGAGAGGCCAAGGTAGGAGGATCACTTGAGGCCAGCAGTTCAAGACCAGCCGGGCAACATGGCAAAGTCTATTGATCTCAAGTCTAGTTGGAAGTTCAGAAGCTCTGTCTTGAAACAGCTCTCCATGATGTTCTTAAGTTTTTCCTAAATGCTTGTTCTCGTCCTCAGCAGTGTTATAAGTCATTATAAATCTAAAACATTTTTACTATAGGACAGTGGTTCTCAAACCTGGTCTGGTCTCAGAATCCCTTTATACTCTTAAAAGTTGCTAAGGACCCTAAAGAGATTTTGTTTATGTAGGTTATGTCTATCAGGGATTACGACAGAGAAATGTTTTTACTTATTCATTTTAAAATAATAATAAACTCATTTGATGTTAAAGAGTGTATTTGGAAAACATCACTATGTTTTCCAAAAAACATTTTGTGTGTGCGTGTGAGAGGAATGATGCTTTTACATTTTTGAAGATTTTTTATGTAAAATGTAAAATTCAAAAATTTTACATTTTTGAAGATCCCTTAGTGTCTAGTTGCATGAGAAACAGCTGGATTCTCAAATCTGTTTCTGAAGTCATTCTGATGTGATACCACAAGTCACATGACCCTGGAAAACTCCACTGTACACTTGTGAGAGAATCCTAATGAAAAAGACAAAGGGCCGGGCACGGTGGCTCAAGCCTGTAATCCCAGCACTTTGGGAGGCCGAGACGGGCGGATCACGAGGTCAGGAGATCGAGACCATCCTGGCTAACACGGTGAAACCCCGTCTCTACTAAAATATACAAAAAACTAGCCGGGCGTGGTGGCAGCGCCTGTAGTCCCAGGTACTTGGGAGGCTGAGGCAGGAGAATGGCAGGAACCCGGGAGGCGGAGCTTGCAGTGAGCTGAGATCCGGCCACTGCACTCCAGCCTGGGCGACAGAGCGAGACTCCCTCTCAAAAAAAAAAAAGAAAGAAAAAAAGACAAAGAAGGCCAGCTCCGGTGGCTCACACCTGTAATCCCACACTTTGGGAGGCCAAGACAGGCAGATCACTTGAACTCAGGAATTAAAGACCAGCCTGGGCAACATGGCAAAACCCTATCTCTAGCAAAAATACAAAAATTAGCCAGGCATGGTGGCACGTGCCTGTAGTCCCAGCCACTTGGAAGGCTGGGGTGAAAGAATCACTTAAGCCCAGGAGACGGAGGTTGCAGTGAGTGGAGATCGCGCCATCATACTCCAGCCTGGGTAACAGTGAAGCCCTGTCTCAAAAAAAAAAAAAAGGCGAAGACTATTTACTATTATGAAGAAAATAGTTTTGACCCACACTTGGAGAACTGCTACCCTAAGACAGAAAGTTTTCAAGCTTTCTGTGCAGTTTGATTTGACCGTAAGCTCTTTTCCCTTGCAGCAGGACCATGTTCATTGTTCATTCCTTCCTGCAATCTCATCCTTGAAAATTTTAGGACCTCCAGATTTATTAAGCTAAGTGGAAAAGTTAAGCCCTGGAAACTGAGGCAGGTAACATGGCTGTTTTTCTTCTCTAGTGCCTGACACTTGCTGACTTGTGTTGAGATGTTACACATTAACCAGACTCCCCAGTCTTCATTCAAAACTAGGTTAAGTGACATTGGCGATGAGAGCCTTGTTAACTGTTACCTCTTTACAGCAGGATGCTAAGCAGTCAATCAAGTCTTCTATCTCTATGTTAGCCTTCGTATGGAAAATGTAACTCAGTTTTCAGCCCCTAATTTTGCCTGTATGAACAATCCTCACTTGAGCACTGATCACCTGTTTTTTTTTTTTTTTTGTTTGTTTTTCTTTTTTTGAGGTAGAGTCTTGCTCTTGTCGCCCATGCTGGAGTGCAATGACACAATCTCAGCTCACTGCAACCTCTGCCTCCCGGGTTCAAGTGATTCTCTGGCCTCAGCTGAGTAGCTGGGATTATAGGCGTCTACCACCGTGCCCAGCTAATTTTTGTTGTTTTTTTTTTTTTTGAGCCGAAGTCTCACTCTTGTCCCCCAGGCTGGAGTGCAATGGTGCAACGTTGGCTCACTGCAACCTCTGCCTCCCAGGTTCAAGTGCTTCTCCTGCCTCAGCCTCCTGAGTAGCTGGGATTACAGGCGCCCGCCATCACGCCCAGCTACTTTTTGTATTTTTAGTAGAGATAGGGTTTCACCATGTTGGCCAGGCTGGCTCAAACTCCTGACCTCAGGTGATCCGCCCTCCTCGGCCTCCCAAAGTGCTGGGCCAATTACCATGCTTTGGTGTTCGGGTGTACCTAGATGCCTCATACTTTGTGCTTGAATAAACTATTTTAACTGGATCCGGGCCGGGTACTGTGGCTCACGCCTGTAATCCCAGCACTTTGGGAGGCTGAGGTCGGTGGATCAGGAGGTCAGGAGTTGTAGAACAGCCTGGTCAACATGGTGAAACCCCATCTCCACTGAAAATACAATCAGCCAGGCGTGGTGGTGGGTGCCTATAATCCCAGCTACTCCAGAGGCTGAGATCACACCACTGCACTCCAGCCTGGGCGACACAGCAAGACTCCATCTCAAAAAGGACGATTTTAACTGGATCCTAAGCCTTTTTATTATTTATTTTTTTTTTTTTTTTTGAGATGGAGTCTGGCTCTGTCGCCCAGGCTGGAGTGCAGTGGCCGGATCTCAGCTCACTGCAAGCTCCGCCTCCCGGGTTTACACCATTCTCCTGCCTCAGCCTCCGGACTAGCTGGGACTACAGGCGCCCGCCACCTCGCCCGGCTAGTTTTTTTGTATTTTTTAGTAGAGACGGGGTTTCACCGTGTTCGCCAGGATGGTCTCGATCTCCTGACCTCGTGATCCGCCCGCCTCGGCCTCCCAAAGTGCTGGGATTACAGGCTTGAGCCACCGCGCGGCCGCCTTTTTATTATTTTATCTTGACACATCTGAGCTCGTTTTCCTTGTGCCTGAATAATGAACATTTATTTTACTGTGGATCTGCTCGTGATTATTTCAGTCCTAGCTGCACCATTTTATAAACCCCCCACCATTTCACAGACCTTGGTCGGAGTGAAACATTCCATGGGGGCTCCGGCCATAAGAAACATCCTGCCCAACCGCCTGACTGCAGGAGCATCCTTATCACATCCTGCCAGGCAGCAAGCCATACTGCCCAGACCGATCCAGCCCAGACCTATAATTACCCCAGCCTGGAAGCAGCAGTGAGCTCGGGCACTAAGCTGGTTACCTCCTCCACAGGTTTTTGCTGGCAGTAAACCTGCATTGCTGTTGAAGCCACCATCTCTCTCCTCTCTCCCCCTCCCCCTTCATCCTCTGCGTGTGTGTGTGTGTGTGTGTGAGTGTGTGTGTCTCGTCTGTCTTTAACCCTTGCCTTCCCTTCAAAACCTAATAATTTCCTCTTTTTTTTTTTTTTCATTAAAAATGGGATCTTAATACATTGCCCAGGCTGGTCTCAAAATCCTGGGCTCAAGCAATCCTCCCAAAGTGCTGGGATTACAAGCATGAGCCACCATGCCTGGCACGATTTCTTCAGTTTGTCCTAAACTATCTTTATTTCACCTTTTCCGAATGCCAATTTCCCTGTGTATAGAATTCTTTTTTTTTTTTTTTTTTTTTTTTTTTTTTGAGACAGAGTCTCGCTCTGTCGCCCAGGCTGGAGTGCAGTGGCGCGATCTCGGCTCACTGCAAGCTCCGCCTCCCGGGTTCATTTCCTCCCGAGTAGCTGGGACTACAGGCGACAACCGTGCCCGGCTAATTTTTTTTTTGTATTTTTAGTAGAGACGGGGTTTCACCGTTTCCTCCTGACCTTGTGATCCGCCCGCCTTGGCCTCCCAAAGTGCTGGGATTACAGGCGTGAGCCACCGCGCCCGGCCCTGTGTATAGAATTCTTGATTGGCGGTTATTTTCTTTGAGATTTTATCTTTATCTTTTCTATGGCTTTAGTGTGAGATTTCAAGGTATTGTTTTGTTTCTATTTATCTGCCTGCTTGGTTTCTGTAAGACTTTTTGAATCTTTGGCATGATTTTTTTATCATCACTTTCGGAAAATTCTCAGCCATTAGCTCTTGAAATATTTCTGCCTCACCTCTTTCATTTCCTTCTAAGATACCAGTTACCCACATGATGGCCTTTCCTGCTGTATCCTCTTATTTTCTGAATGGCTTCTTCTATCTTGCAGTTTATTCTTCAACTGTCTAATCTGCCAAACCCATCCAATTTCTTTTTTGTTTTGCTTGTTTGAGACAGAGTCTCACTCTGTCGCCCAAGCTGGAATACAGTGGCACCATCTCGGCTCACTGCAACCTCTGCCTCCAGGGTTCAAGCAATTCTCCTGCTCAGCCTCCCAAGTAGCTGGGATTACAGGCACGCACCACTACCACACCCGGCTAATTTTTGTATTTTTAGTAGAAAAGGGGTTTCATCATGTTAGCCAGACTGGTCTCAAACTCCTCAAACTCCTGAACTCAAGCAGTTTGTCTGCTTTGGCCTCCTAAAGTGCTGAGATTAGAGATTACAGGCCTCACAAAGTGCTGAGCCACTGCGCCCAGCCTCCATCCAATTTTTATTTGGCTTTTTCTTTGAGACGGTGTTTCACTCTTGCCGCCCAGGCTGGAGTGCAATGGCGAGATCTCGGCTCACTGCAACCTCTGCCCCGCTGGTTCAAGTGATTCTCCTGCCCCAACTTCCTGAGCAGTTGGGATTACAGGCGCCTGCCACCACGCCCAGCTAATTTTTGTATTTTTAGTAAGGATGGGGTTTCGCCATGTCGGCCAGGCTGGTCTTGAACTCCTGACCTCAGGTGATCCGCTCGCTAAATTGTTTTCTTTATGATTTCTAGTTCTCTACTGCAAAATACTTCTGGAAAAAAAAAAGTATATATATAGAGAGAGAGAAAAAAAGAGAGAGAGAGAGCGCGCCACCACGCCCGGCATATATATATATGTATATATGTATATATAGTTTTTTAAAGACTGTTAAGGCCGGGCGCGGTGGCTCAAGCCTGTAATCCCAGCACTTTGGGAGGCCGAGACGGGCGGATCACGAGGTCAGGAGATCGAGACCATCCTGGCTAACACGGTGAAACCCCGTCTCTACTAAAAAATACAAAAAACTAGCTGGGTGTGGTGGCGGGCGCCTGTGGTCCCAGCTACTTGGGAGGCTGAGGCAGGAGAATGGCGTGAGGCGGAGCTTGCAGTGAGCTGAGATCGCGCCACTGCACTCCAGCCTGGGCGACAGAGCGAGACTCCCTCTCAAAAAAAAAAAAAAAAAAAAAGACTATTAAGTCCAGTGTCTGAAGCCCCTGTGGAAGTTTTATATTAATCTGCTGAGAAGAATATGCACAGAATACAGACATAAAAATGTGCTGAGCAGGCCGGGCATGGTGGCTCAAGCCTGTAATCCCAGCACTTTGGGAGGCTAAGGCAGGTGGATCACCTGAGGTCAGGAGTTCAAGACCAGTCTGGCCAACATGGTGAAACCCCCTCTCTGCTAAAATACAAAAGCTAGCTGGGCGTGGTGACTGGCGCCTGTAATCCCAGCTATTCAGGAAGCTGAGGCACGAGAATCGCTTGAACCCGGGAGGCAGAGGTTGCAGTGAACCGAGATCGTGCCACTGCACTGCAGCCTGGGCGACAGAGTGAGGCTCCGTCTCAAAATATATATACATGCAGAGCCAAATAATTAACAATGCAAAGGGCAAGACACACCACTGAAATGGGAGACTTAGTCTTTAACATAACAGTAAAGAGGGTCCTTTAGGTTAACCAACCCTCCCGGTTTGTGTAGAACTTTCCTAGTTTCAGCGTTGAAGGTCCTGCGTCCCAGGAAACTCATCAGTCGTGGGAAGATGTGGAGGGTTAGCCACCCCACGGTGACACACGCGGGCACACCCCTACCGCATCCTGTCCCCGCCGCTTCTTGCCTGCGGCACCAGGCGGCCGCCGGGGACGCTGTGGCGCGCAGGCGCCGCTGGGGAGGCACTCTGGCGTTGCGGCGTAACTGCTGCTTCCGCCTTCCCGGCAGCCCCTGCGCGCGCGTGCGCGGTCGGTGACCTTTCTGACTTGACTGCAGGTTTGTGGTGGTCTCTGAGGCGTCTGTCCTGCGCCAAGGTGAGTGCGGGGACATAGACCTGGCCCCCGAGGTGCGAAGTGGCGGGGGCGGGAGGACGAGAAGCCGCTTGGCCCCAGCTGACCTTGGGGTCCCATTCCTCCGCCGGCACACGCCTGGTTTTCCGCCCGGCCTCCCCTTCTCTAAAGGGAGACAGGCCAGGGTCGGTTGCCAGAGGGAAGCATCGCCTAGGCCTGCGCCGCGTTTCCCTTCTTGGCGTTAACGCGCTCAGTGCGCCTGTATCTCCCACGCTTTTGACAGGGAGCGTCCCCCGGCCTTGAGAGATTCCGCTGCCTAACGCGGAGGTTACGCAGAGTTAGAGAAGCCAGAGTCCAAGCCAGGAACTCTGACTCCACATCCAGTCCCTTCTCTCCTTTATAACTCAAGTTTCCTTGCACCACCCTTGTCCTCCACGTTATGCTGTACGTGACAACTGGGGTGAGGCAACAGGGAAACAAGAGATCGTATGGTGGTGATTGAAATTGTATGGAACTCGCGGGTGAGACATTTCCCATTTCCAGTGTCCGGTAATAGTTTGCCCTTAATGTAATGTGCCAAAACTTTGCAGACTTAAGTGGATACACGTTTGACCTATGAATCAGATGGATTTTTAAAAGGTCTGGTGCTGTAAAACTGACACACATTCTGCCTGGGCAGAATGGACTCAAGAAAGTAGGGGCCGGCCAGGCTTGGTGGTTCACCCCTGTAATCCCAGCCCTTTGGGAGGCCGAGGCGGGCGGATCACGAGGTGAAGAGATAGAGACCATCCTGGCCAAGATGGTGAAACCTCGTCTCTACTAAAAATACAAAAATTAGCTGGGTGTGGTTGCTGGCGTCTGTAGTCCCAGCTACTCGGGAGGCTGAGGCGGGAGAATCGCTTGCACCCAGGAGGCAGAGGTTCCAGTGAGCCGAGATCGCGCCATTGCACTCCAGCCTGACGACTGAGTGAAACTCCGTCTCAAAAAAAAAGTAGGGGCCCTCGTTTTATTATATATTAGGAACGTGTAGCCGGGCTTGGTGATTCACACCTGTATTCCCAGCACTTTGGGAGGCCCAGGCGGGCCGATCACAAGGTCGAGAGATCGAGACCATCCTGGCTAACACGGTGAAACCCTGTCTCTACTAAAAATAAAAAAAAATTAGCCGGGTGTGGTGGCACGCACCCGTAGTCCCAGCTTCCCAGCTACTCAGGAGGCTGAGGCAGGAGAATCGCTTGAACCCGGGAGGCGGAGGTTGCAGTGAGCCAAGATCGCTCCACTGCACTCCAGCCTGGGTGACAGAGCGAGACTCTGTCTCAAAAAAAAAAAGAAGAAAGTAGGGGCCGGCTGTGCCCAGCCGTTCACGCCTGTAATCCCAGCCCTTTGGGAGGCCAAGGCGGGCGGATCACGAGGTCAAGAGATGGAGACCATTCTGGCCAACATGGTGAAATCCCATCTCTACTAAAAATACAAAAATTAGCTGGGTGTAGCGGGCGCCTATAGTTCCAGCTACTCGGGAGGCTGAGGCAGGAGAATCGCTTGCAACTGAGAGGCGGAGGTTGCAGTGAGCCGAGATGGCACCATTGCACTCCAGCCTGACGACCGAGTGAAACTCTTATCTCAAAAAAAAAGGTAGGGGCCCTCTTTTTAGTATGTATTGGGAACATGTTAGTTGTCCAGGCAAATATGGCAACTAAAGTCAAGGGGAAAGGAGGGGGAAAGGTATTTGTAAGCTACTGTATAGCAGGCCCCTGTTGCACTGGGGACCAAGGGTAATTTTGTAAGATCATACCAGGATGCCTGGGCCCCGAGCAAAATGTCAGGATGACTCAGTTTCTTTAGTCCCTTCTTACCGTAGCCATTGTACCCTCCCAGTTTACTTTGCCCTTTTCCTTCTAGACCCTCATCTGACCTTGCTCTGTCCGAAGCCCCTAACTGGCCTAAATGAGGGCATCATTTTTAAGTCTTCCTTCTGTTAGAATCCCAGTGGCTTAGTATTAATTATAGCCATCAACTGGATATTTGTATCAATTCTGTTACTGCTGTGATCATTCACTGAATTCTTTGTTGTTGTTGTTGTTGTTGTTGTTGTTGGGGGGCAGGGGGGAGTCTCACTCTTGTTGCCCAGGCTGGAGTGCAGTGGTGCAATCTCTGCTCACTGCAAGCTCCACCTCCTGGGTTCAAGCGATTCTCCTGCCTCAGCCTCCCGAGTAGCTGAGATTATAGGTGCCCACCACCACTAATTTTTGTATTTTTAGTAGAGACAGGGTTTCGCCATGTTGGCCAGGCTGGTCTCGAACTCCTGACCTTAAGTGATCTGCCCGTTTTGGCCTCCCAAAATGCTGGGATTACAGGTGTGAGCCACCGTGCCCAGCCCATTCTCTGGATTTTTATTCCATACCAGGCACTAGGCTGGGTCCTTTAGGTTTCCTCTCTGAATTACATTGACAGCCCTGTGGGGGCAGGTGGAGGCATCCATGTTTCACAGAAAAAGAAACCTCTGAAACAACAGCTAAAGGGACTTGCCCAAAGTTGAGAGCTGACCAGGGAGAGCTGGTGTTGGAGCCCAGGATTCCCAGGCTTCCAGACCCATTGGTCCTGTAGAATGCTTCCTTCCCAGTCATTGCAGGGAGACAAGGGATTCATTCCTTGCCTCTGAACTCTTCTAGTCTGGGGCTTCCGGAAACCTCTGGGTCTTGTTTGGATCATCTGTGACACATTCCCAAAGCAGGGCTGTTAGTTTCTTGGAACCTCACACTCTATCAGAGCATTCAAGTACAGTTTGAGGACAGGAAATTTGAGGGCGGACTATCTGCAAGGTGTTCCAGGAGAAGGACACAGTCACATCCTGCAAGGTCACACCTCAGGCCAGCCTTCACGACCATCCTTGCCTAAATAAGTCCTCTCATAGAGAAGAGCAGGAAAGCAGGTGTTGGAGGCAGGTTCTCGTCATCGGGAGCATGACGTACAGATTTGGTGTGAGTGCAGTCCTGCTAACCTCCCTCAGAACCTTGGGCAGCTTTCCCCAAGTACCCATTTTATAGGAGTGGAAAGCAGTGTAGGAAGTAAGTACGAAAAGCACTTTTAAAATGCTGTTAAAGGGATGGAAACAGAACTAACCACATCAGGGCAGTCCCTGTGGTGGCTCTGGCCTGGCCTCCCTGTTCTTGCCTGACTCAAGACACTAACTTAGTTCCTTGTTCGGTGCCCTGTGGTGCTCCTGTGTCCAGTAGCTTAGCTCCCACAGTGGGGGAGGAATCAAAGGGGCTCTGCAGCCCCCACCAGCTGCCCTCAAATCCCATCCAGGCCAGTTCCAGATTCTAAACTGAATTTTCTTCATGATATTGTCAACACAGGAAACAAAAAAACCCTAAAGCAAAAAAAAAAAGAAAAGTTGTTAAGTTTAGAGAACAGTTTTAGAATAAAAGCTAAACTCTATGCTATCCTCCAAGGCCCTTAAATGACCTGTCCCATCTTCCTTCCCATAGTCCAGCCATGGTACTTTATGTAACAAGCATTTAATACATAGTACCAGACACTCAACGTTTGACATAGAGTTACTCTATGTTATTCTCCATAACAACCGCTTGAGGTGGATCCTGTTTTTATCCCTGTTTTACAGATGAGAAAACTTAAGCGGTTTAAGTTAGCTAGTAAGTGACAGCCAGGATTTGAATCTGACACCGTGGCCTCCCTATTCCTTCCAGCTCTCCAAGTTCATTCTGACCTCAGAGTCTCTGCCGATGCCGAGGATTCCTCTCCCAGATATCCTGACCCTTTATTGTTTCTCAGCTCCTAAAACAATGTCTGGCACCTAGTACATGCTCAGTGCACATTTGCCAATTGTTTCGGTGATTTGAGGGCCGCCATTGACCTTTGACTAGGTTGGACTTGTGAAGGATTCAGTGCTGTCAAGCCGACAGGCAGAGCTGCGAAGTGTGGGAAAGGGCGAACACGGCCAAGCAGTCGGATCCTGTGGAGCCTGAGTAGTGATGTGAAAGGAGCAGTGAGTGGGGCTCAGGTGTGGGCACAGGGAGGGTGGGGCAGAGGCGGCATTACAGGTCACAGCCAACGCACAGTTCATTCGTTCGTTCGTTTGTTCTTTTTTTTTTTTTTTGAGACAGAGTCTCACTTTGTCGCCCAGGCTGCAGTGCAGTGGTGTGATCACGGCTGCCTGCATCTTCAACCACACAAGCTCAAGCAGTCTTCCCACCTCAGTCTCCCAATAGCTACGACTAACATAAAAAATTAGCCAGGTAAACACCACCACACCTGGTTAATTTTTTATGTTTTGTGGAGACTGGGTCTCCCTATGTTACCCAAATTAGTCTCAAGCTCCTGGACTCAAGTGACCCTCGCACATCGGCCTTCCAAAGCACTGGGATTACAGGCATGAGCCACCACACCCAGCCAAAGCAGTTTCCAAGTGAAATGAGAAGTGCTTAGATCTAGTCATTCCTCACAGCTATTTGACTGTAGTTTAATAGACCACTTCAGATGTTAAAAAGCATATTAAAATGAAAATGAGGGCATCTAATTTGGGGTCTATAGTAGAGAGTAAATTGTTGTTTTTTTTTTTGAGATGGAGTCTCACTCTGTCGCCCAGGCTGAAGTGCAGTGGCGCGATCTTGCCTCACTGCAAGCTCCACCTCCCGGGTTCACACCATTCTCCTGCCTCAGCCTCCCGAGTAGCTGGGACTACAGGCGCCCGATACCACACCCGGCTAATTTTTTGTATTTTTAGTAGAGACGGGGTTTCACCGTGTTAGCCAGGATGGTCTCGATCTCCTGACCTCGTGATTCGCCCATCTTGGCCTCCCAAAGTGCTGGGATTACAGGCGTGAGCCACCGCGCCCGGCGAGAGTAAATTAATAAAAAGCATTATTTTGAGACCTGCACGTACAAGCAAACTGTAAGTTCAGAATTTAATGGCTTTTCCTGATCAAATTCAGTAATTCATTAAGTAACTACCTTTATTCATTAAATAAGTTCTGTCATAATTGGCAGTTCTTATGAAGTGACCTCGTTGTCTTATGTCATCTGGTTTGTATTTAGCAACAGACTTCAAGATGGAGATACAGCTGATCAGAGTGTGCCGAGCCTGGCATTAGTTTCACAAGGAAATGACCATGCCCTGGCCATATTCTTTTTCAGCTTTGAATGTGACATTCATAACATGAAGATGAGAAGATACTAATTTTTCCATTTAGACATTAAAGTAATTTTCAGTTCAGGGCATGGCATCAGGGTGGGAGAGGTGCTGGATGAGCTCTGTGATGTAAGGAATGAGAAGTGGCTAGGATGGCCAAAGGTGGGAGGAGGGGGCCCTGGCGATGGGTTGAGTTGGAAGAGCTGTGGAAAGCATGAGTCCCAGGCCAGGCTCTGTGGCTCACACCTGTAATCCTAGCACTTTGAGAGGCCAAGGTGGGCGGATCACTTGAGGTCAGGAGTTTGAGACCAGCCTGGCCAACATGGTGAATCCCACCACTACTTTAAAAAAAAAAAAAAAATGGCCGGGCACAGTGGCTCACACCTATAATCCCAGCATTTTGGGAGGCCAAGGCTGGCAGGTCCCCTGCGCTCAGGAGTTCAAGACCGGCCTGGCCAACATGGCGAAACCCTGTCTACCTAAAATACAAAAATTAGCCAGGCAGGGTGGCACGCATCTGTAGTCCCAGCTACTCGGGAGGCTGAGGCAGGAGAAGCGCTTGAACCTGGGAGGCAGAGGTTGCAGTGAACCAAGATTGCACCACTGCACTCCAGCCTGGGCGACAGAGTAAGACTCCACCTTAAAAAAAAAAAAAAAAAAAAAAAAGGCGTGAGTCCCACGTGAGTGCAGAACAGGTCTGACACAGGCAAGGTTCCCTAGTGGTTGTGGGAAATAGGGTTGAACTTAACAAATTAAAATCTTCTACCAGTTAGGTGTAGAGCAATAATCATTCTAATTTTTAATCACTGTGTTCATTTTCAGATGCTTCAAAGTTTTATTAAAAATGTGTGGATCCCCATGAAGCCCTACTACACCAAAGTTTACCAGGAGATTTGGATAGGAATGGGGCTGATGGGCTTCATCGTTTATAAAATCCGGGCCGCTGGTACGTTTCTTTATGTTTGATTTTTTTGAGGTCAGGAAGAAAATGATTTTCAAAAAGAATCACAATTCACGTTGTAAAGGAACTATGGGGTTTTAACTAGGTGTGAACATCAGAGCTACCTACAGTCCTTCGTAAAAATACAGGGAGCACATGTCAGCTATAAAAGACATTTGGGGACAGTGGGGAATTTTTTTGTTTGTTCATTTTTTTTTGGAGACCGTCTCTTACTCCAACACCCAGGCTGGAGCGCAATGGCACAATCATGGTTCACTGCAGCCTCCACCTCCTGGGCTCAGGTGATTCTCCCACCTCGGCCTCCCAGGTAGCTAGGACCACAGGTGCCTGTCACTATGCCCACCACCACCACCACCTGGCTGTTTTTGTACCTTTTTTTTTTTTTTGAGAGATGGGGTTTTGCCATGTTGCCCAGGCTGGTCTCAAACTGCTGGGCTCAAACAGTCCTCCAGTCGTGGCTTCACAAAGTGCTGGAATTACAAGCATGAGCCACAACACCTGGCCCAATTGGGGAACTTTGAACAAGACTTTAATATCAGAATTGTGAGTTTTCTTAGGTGTGAGAGTGGTATTACATTCGTTTTTGTTTTTTTGTTTTTTTTTTTTTTTTGAGACGGAATCTCGCTCTGTTGCCCAGGCTGGAGTGCAGTGGCCGGATCACAGCTCACTGCAAGCTCCGCCTCCCGGGTTCATGCCATTCTCCTGCCTCAGCCTCCCGAGTAGCTGGGACTACAGGCGCCCGCCACCTCGCCCGGCTAGTTTTTTGTATTTTTTTTAGTAGAGACGGGGTTTCACCGTGTTAGCCAGGATGGTCTCGATCTCCTGACCTCGTGATCCGCCCGTCTCGGCCTCCCAAAGTGCTGGGATTACAGGCTTGAGCCACCGCGCCCGGCCTACATTCGTTTTAAGAGATGAAGTCTAAGATATTTAAAGTATGGTTTCATGGTATGTGGTACCTTTTCAACTGTTCTGAATATTTGAAATTTGTTTGTAATAATATGTAGAGGAGAAGAATAACCACTTGGTTCTCAGTAGAGCAGAGCAGTGCGGCCCAATCACATGTTACTAAGCCGTTGATTACAAAGAGGAAAGAGAAAACTTTATGCTGCGAGACTAGAGTTTAGGACGTTGTAGAGGGTAAGGAGCCCTGCAAATTTGAAAGGGCTGTTAGCTGTTCATAGAACATATTTGATAGGAATTTTACCATTTCGTGGCTATAAGACATATTTTTTGAACGCTTCCTGAATTGCTTTACCTAAGCTACAATGCCTTCAGCTAAATGTTAATTTTGACAAAGGCATTTTTATAAAGCATTGATATGACTGATTTTTTTTTCCTTTCTTTTATTTTAGATAAAAGAAGTAAGGCTTTGAAAGGTAAGATTTTTGCTTCTGAAAATGGTTGGGAATGGAAAACACCATCATGTCTTTTCGGGACAAGGCATATCATTGTTCTGAATTGAAATTGATACATGGTTCAGTACATATGTAAGATGCAGTTGAAATGCTTCACAGCTTGAAGTTTGCTGTGCCTGCTGGAAAACAGAATTCTGAATTTCTGCTTTTTATAGTCAAGTGGATCAAGTAAAACTTCCCAGGAGTAATAGAGGAATGGATGAATTAGAGGTAGTCGATAGCATCACCAATAGGGAAGCGCAAGTGAGCTGTGTGAGCATGCTGTCCTAGAAGTTCCCTAATGATGTGGTTTGAATGGTTTTGGTTTGTTTTTGTTGTTTTTTGTTTTGTTTTGTTTTGTTTTGTTTTGTTTTTTGAGACGGGAGTTGCCCAGGCTGGAGTGCAGTGGCGCGATCTTGGCTCACTGCAAGCTCTGCCTCCCAGGTTCACACCATTCTCCTGCCTCAGCCTCCTGAGTAGCTGAGACTACAGGCATCCGCCGCCACTCCTGGCTAATTTTTTGTGTAGAGTCAGGGTTTCATGTAGCCAGGATGGTCTCGATCTCCTGACCTTGTGATCCCCCCGCCTCAGCCTCCCCCTAATGATGTGTTTTTAATGGTTTTGTTTTGTTTTTTGTTTTTGTTTTTTGAGACAGAGTCTCGCTCTGTTGCCCAGGCTGGAGTACAGTGGCACAATCTTGGCTCACTGCAACCTCCGCCTTCCAGATTCAATTCTCCTGCCTCAGCCTCCCAAGTAGTTGGGATTACAGGTGGGATTATAGCCACAACACCAGGCTAATTTCTTGTATTTTTAGTAGAGATGGAGTTTCACCGTGTTGGCCAGGCTGGTTTCGAACTCCTGACCTCAGGTGATCCACCCGCCTTGGCCTCCCAAAGTGCTGGGATTACAGGCGTGAGCCACAGCACCCGGCCTTTAATGTATTTTGAAAGAAAGCGCCTTATAAATTTAGGCCCAAGTGACAATGAAACTGTAGCCATTTGAATGTTACACAAACCCAGGACTGGCTACATGAGTTTGAGGAAGAGGTGTTTCCCTGCCCCTCTCTTCTTTGCGCTGTGGGTGGCCACTGCTGTCTGTTGTCATTATGTGGGCCCTTAAGCACTCTGGGTGTTTCATATAGAAATAATCCTACTTTTCAATAGTATTGAAAGGTGTCGTTTATATTTTTGGACTGTTGATCAACTTTTTTTGATACTTGTTTAATAAATTACATCCAACTTGTTCCTTCCTTCTTAAATTGTATTTATACATGCATCTCTTTCAAAAGCTTCGGCGCCTGCTCCTGGTCATCACTAACCAGATTTACTTGGAGTACATGTGAAAGAAAACATCAGTCCGCCTGTAAATTTAAGCAAACCGTGTTAGATGGGGAGCGTGGAACGTCCCTGTACACTTGTATAAGTACCATTTACTTCATGGCATGAATAAATGGATCTCTGAGATGCACTGCTACCTGGTCCTGCTTTCAATGTGTTACCCCCTCGGCCTCCTCCAGTGTGTCGGACGTACTCTGAATAGATCGTTTGTCATGCAGCAGATGCAATCAGAATCTCACTGAGCCGCCCATCATTGTGAAATAATTATCTCAGTTGTCACAGGAGTTGGTGGCCAGGATCCAGGCACTCACTTGGATTCTACTGCTTAATAAATGTTTATTAAACTTGATCCTGATACTTACCTTGTGACCTCTCTGAGCCTCTGTTTTCTTATTTGGAAAATGGAGATGTTAATTATGTAAGTTCTAACTTACAGTTATTATGAGGATAAATAAGAGAAAGATTTAAACTATGAAATCCTTTAGAAATAAGGTAGCATTCAATGACATAGTAGTTGAAATTATAAGCTGTAGGAGAAAATTGAATCAGGAAATAATCACAAGGCAAAGTACATAATAAGCCAATTGGAAAAAAAAAAAAAAGCCAATTGATTCTAGTTAGGCTAGTATCAAATGCCTACTGCATAATAGTTATCTCCATCTGAGACAATTACCAAGATCCCTAAATTGTATGCTAAAAAGATTCTAAAGCAGCAAACATGGGGTAAAAGTGAGTCCAGTTTGAAATCTGGCACTCTACAGGTGGGTAGGAGAGGAGAGCAGCTGTGGAATGGGGGTGGTGGCTGCACCCTGGGTGTCCTGTCCTCTTGAGACCATCGTGTTTTTCATGTGTCTCTGGCATTTAGCCTCATTAGCTCTGGCCCGTGGTAGATGTCCAACGGATGACTGAGATCTCTGAGCCTCAGTTTCTTTTGGTTAAAACCTGTCATGTCTTCCTCCAGCAGCCTCAGGGTTGTTGGGCTGTGCGAGAAGGTTGCAGGAAAGCATTACACAGCATCAGTGGAAGTCTGCGTCAGGTCATGTGAGATTCAGAGGGTTTGGTTCTGACACAGGAATCGCATTTTTCCTGTGAACACATTTTGTTCTCTTCTGCCTCCAGAAGATGAATCTGCTGTGGTACAGAAAGGCCCTACCTTTAAAATTATCCATCTGCCCAGCTGCTCAGGCTTGAGAATGCGTTAGAATCACCTGGAAGGCCGTAACACAGCGAGCTGGGCCCCAGTGTTTCTGATTGCACTACTGTAGGAAGGAGCCCAAGGACTTGTATGTCTAACAAGCATCCGGGATGTGCAGATGCCAGGACCCCAGTTGGAAAATTTCTAATGATACAAAGAACACAGGCCTGCCCTACCACAACCTTCACATTCCACTGCATTGGCACCAGGCTCAGCCCTGTGTCACACATCTTAGTACATTTAGTCCACCTTAGAACCTAGCGAGGCGTCAGTACAGGCCCTGACTATCAGAACAGGAAACAGGCTGGGATGCAGTAACACGCTACAGAAGTCACAATTAGCAAGCACTGGGGCTGGGACTTGAACCCCCAGAACCTGAACTCGCATCCAAAGGGAGGTAAGGACGGGTGGGAGCTGCCCACCCCCACCCCGCTGGAAGCAGAGGTTGGTGTGTCTGACCCAGGAGGGCTTCCCCACAAGGGCTGGGCCATTCCTCTTCTCCCTTTACTACTTAAGGCTTCCTTCAGCAAATTACCAGGGTAGGTTGGGCGCAGTGGCTCACGCCTGCACTTTGGGAGGCTGAGGCGGGCAGATCGCTTGAACCCAGGAGTTTGAGATCAGCCTGGGCAACATGGCAAAACCCCATCTCTACAAAAAATACAAAAATTAGCCAGGCATAGTGGTGTGCACCTATAATCCCAGCTACTGGGGAGGCTGATGCTTGAGGATTGTTTGAACTTAGGAGGTCAAGACTGCAGTGAGCCGAGATCACACCACCGCATTCCAGCATGGGCAACAGAGTGAGACCCTGTCTCAAAAAGAAAAGAAAGAATTGTATTTGCTATCCCAGAACTCACTTACACACTGAATCCCTCACAGTTTTGGAAACAACCAGGTCTTGTCCCAAAGGCAGCCTGTAGGTGGAGCCAGAGGATGTCACCTGGGCTTCCCCCTGGGCGAGGAGCACCCGGCCAGGAGGATCTGTTGAAAGGAGCATTTGGAGCGCAGTACCAATGGGTAAGAGGTATGCACAGAGAGCCACGGGAGTGGACAGGGCCAGTTCAGGAAGGAATCCCAGAGGCTTTTTGTCCCAGAGCCTACGCATTCATGCTGCTCTGACTTAATGCAGTGCTTTTCCAAGTGCACTACAGAGTAACCCCAAAGGCTGGGAGGAGAGAGAGTGGCTCCCAGGCAGCTGTAGGTGTCATTTTAAACAATGTGCTCTAAGTTAGCCTCAAATGAGCCTCTGGGAGAAGGCACGGTGTTTCTTGTTGATTGTCACTGTATCCCAGGGGTACACGCACCCCAACCAGAGGCTTTGGAGGGTGTGCTTCCTGCCACCCTCAAGGGAGTTGTGTCTCTATAGAGCTAACAGATCCTGAGTTCCAGGGTGCCAGGCCATAGTCTGCCTCATTTTCATCTGCACAATAATCTGTGAGCCCATACTACCAATCTGTGAGCCCATTTCACAGCTGAAAAAATGGAGGCCCAGACAGGATAAGTAGTTTGTACTAGAGGATAACTACCTGGCTAACAAACCAACTGGTTAACTGGTAGGCCAGGATTCAAAATCTGACCCGCTTCAGAATCGAGACTTGGACTGCAGCATGGCTTCAGAGAGCTCCTTCGCCTGTGCTGGGCGTGCGTTACCATTGGGGATGCAGTGGTGGTTAGTACACATTCCCTTCACTCCTTGAATGCAGAGTCTGGAGAACAGACCTGCAAACACACAGTGCCAGTGCTTGATAGACACAATCCTGGACATCTATGCTGTTAGGAACTGTCTGATGGGTGCCAGCATCAGGCCTTGTTTCACACAGGCCTTCAAGCAAGCCCAGCACCTGCTCAACAGCCAGCTCTGAGCATGGACCCTGCTTCCACCCTTCAGACAAACCAGCCACCATAAGGCATTTCTGGTGCATACAGGGAAATTTGAACATGGACTGGGTGTTAAGTGATGTTGAATTGTTAATCTTATTCGGTGATCATCACCACAATAGTGGTATTGTAGTTATTAAAGAAAATGTCTTTGGTTTTAGAAATGGAGGTGGAGGCCGGGCGTGGTGGATCTCCTGAGGTCAGGGGTTCAAGACCAGCCTTGCCAACATGGTGAAACCCTGTCTCTACTAAAAATACAAAAACTTGCCAGACGTGGTGGCACGCACCTGTAATCCCAGCTACTTGGGAGGCTGAGGCATGAGAATCGCTTGAACCCAGGAGGTAGAGGTTGCAGGAAGCTGAGATCATGCTACTGCACTCCAGCCTGGGTGACAGAGTGAGACTCCGTCTCCAAAAGAAAAAAGAAATGCAGGCACAATTATGTAGGTGTGAAGTGATACCTAGGATGTTCTTTAAGATAACACCAGCAAATACTAGCCAGTCAAAACAGATTGGGGGATGAAGTCTCAAGATGGGATGAGATTGGTGATGTGTAGAGGGTGGGGGATGGACGTCTAGAAGACCATTACAGAATTCGCTCTCCATACATTTTAACTTTTCCCAATAAAAAGTTTTTTAAGATACTTAAGGAAAAAAAAGCCATGTGATAGAAGCCTTTGTTAGTATTATAATACCTGTTTGAGAAGCTGGCACTGTGCAACCCCAGGAAATGAAGACAACGACTCTGCAAACTTGCAGGCGGTTCTGTCAGACAGTGGCCATCTCATCGCCACTCTTCACAAGAACCGTATCCCCTGATGTCTCTTACTATAAAGAAAGACTCAGCTTTTTCACTTGTTTTCCTCTTAAAGAATAATTTAATATAGACCAGAGTTAATGAACACCTAAGTCTAGAGGGAAAATGTCAGAAAACCCTCATTTA
The DNA here is from genome assembly GCF_024542745.1 of Macaca thibetana thibetana. Taxonomy (NCBI): domain Eukaryota; kingdom Metazoa; phylum Chordata; class Mammalia; order Primates; family Cercopithecidae; genus Macaca; species Macaca thibetana. Next base: position 3,543,629 of record NC_065584.1, read on the forward strand.
ATTAGGAACAAAAACTTTTTTTTTTTTTTTTTTTTTGAGACGGAGTCTTGCTCTGTCGCCCAGGCTGGAGTGCAGTGGTGTTATCTCCACTGGAGTGCAGTGTTATCTCACTGCAAGTTCCGCTTCCCGGGTTCACACCATTCTCCTGCCTCAGCCTCCCGTGTAGCTGGGACTACAGGCGTGCACCACTACGCCCGGCTCATTTTTTTAAATGTATTTTTAGTAGAGACGGGGTTTCACCGTGTTAGCCAGGATGGTCTCGATCTCCTGACCTCATGATCCGCCCATCTCGGCCTCCCAAAGTGCTGGGATTACAGGCGTGAGCCACCGCGCCCGGCCAAAAAAAAACTTATTTTTTAAACCAGGCACAATGGCTCATGCTTGTAATTCCAGCACTTTGGGAGGCCTAGGCAGGAGGATTGCTTGAGGCCAGGAGTTTGAGACCAGCCTGGGCAACCCTGTCTCTACAAATAAATTATTTTAACATTAGCTGGCCAGAACAGCTCACGCCTGTAATCCAAGCTGCTCAGGAGGCTGAGGTGGGAGGATCTCTTGAGCCTGGGTGTCCAAGGTTGCAGTGAGCTAGGGTTGTGCATTCCAGCCTGGGTGGCAGAGTGAGACCTTGCCCCAAAACACAAACAAAAAACCTTACTTTTTAAACTAAATTTACAACTCCGGACTGAACTGTTGACTGTTATAAAAACTTTTTTTTTTTTTTTTTTTTTTTTTTTTTTTGAGACAGAGTCTCGCTCTGTCGCCAGGCTGGAGTGCAGTGGCGTGATCTCAGCTCACTGCAAGCTCCACCTCCCAGGTTCACGCCATTCTCCTGCCTCAGCCTCCCGAGTAGCTGGGACTACAGGCACCTGCCACCACGCCTGGCTAATTTTTTTTGTATTTTTAGTAGAGACAAGGTTTCACCGTGTTAGCCACGATGGTCTCGATCTCCGGACCTCATGATCCGCCCACCTCAGCCTCACAAAGCACTGGGATTACAGGCATGAGCCACCGCGCCCGGTCCAAGATCCATCTTTATGTTTGAAAAAATATATCCCACTTTACAATAAAAAGGCCGAGTATTGCAATTTGAAAAACTTCCAATATACAACATCAAATGAATACTGTTTGGCTGAGAAAAATTTGAATTGACATGTCACTTTAAAGACAAAAGTCAGCTGGGTGGGGTGGCTCATGCCTGTAATCCCAGCAGTTTGGGAGACCAAAGTGGGCAGATCACCTGAGGTCAAGAGTTCAAGACCAGCCTGGCCAACATGGTGAAACCCTGTCTCTACTAAAAATACAAAAGTAGCCACGCATGGTGGCGCATGCCTGTAATCCCTGCTACTCGGGAGGCTGAGGCAGGAGAATTGCTTGAACTCAGGAGGTGGAAGTTGCAGTGAGCTGAGATTGTGCCACTGCACTCCAGCCTGTGCGACAGAGAGAACCCGTCTCAAAAAAAAAAAAAAAAAAAAAAAAAAGTCAAATAATTAAAAAAACAAATTTGAGCATTTGGTATTTGAGTCTTAGAAGCCATCAAAAGGGCCGGGCGCGGTGGCTCAAGCCTGTAATCCCAGCACTTTGGGAGGCCGAGACGGGCGGATCACGAGGTCAGGAGATCGAGACCATCCTGGCTAACACGGTGAAACCCCGTCTCTACTAAAAAAAATACAAAAAGCTAGCCGGGCGAGGTGGCAGGCGCCTGTAGTCCCAGCTACTCAGGAGGCTGAGGCAGGAGAATGGCGTAAACCCGGGAGGCGGAGCTTGCAGTGAGCTGAGATCCGGCCACTGCACTCCAGCCTGGGCGACAGAGCGAGACTCCGTCTCAAAAAAAAAAAAAAAAAAAAAAAAAAAAAAGAAGCCATCAAAAGGAGAGCCAAAGGTTTAGGCAGCTCAGAGCTGCAGGGAGCAAACCTCGGCCCTGGCAGTATTGTAACCAAGGGACCAGCTCAAGCCAATTAACCAGCGCTTCAGTTACTTAGCTGACGCAGAGCCAGAATTGCCCAGGCATACACATGGGAAACGCTTTAACCTCCTCATCCTTACCGGCAGCCTGGCCAGCCAGCTACGTTGGCGTCACCTGGGATCAGCTAGGAATGCCATAAAAGCTGGACCCACCCCCAGCTCAGGGAGGCAGAATTAAGCGCTGCCTCCATCGCCTTACAGTCCATTCACAATAAAGCTTTTTTCTTCTGTCGAAAGCTGGTGCCATGGTGTTGGCTTCTATGGATGTCAGACACTGGGCCCATTGCTGAGTAACATTATGTCATCCTGAGCTACACTCACTGCACTGGTAGCTCCTTGGGATTCCACAACCTAATTAGAGCAGGCAGCAGGCAGAGTTTGATGTGGCATCCTTGCTCCAGCATCCAGAGGAGGTGGGTTTCACAAAGCAGGAAAAAGTGTATTTCAGAGAGGGAGTTATTCACTACTAGCCATTTTTATAACCCCAAGCAGTTCGTGCAACCAAGACAGCTCACCAAACCCCACCAACACCAGCCTAACAACTACACTCTGGGGACATCTCTGTGAGGAGGCTGCAGGCTCCCACAGAGCTCGCCCTCCCTCCCCAGGAGAAAGCAGCAGCCGGCGCTGGCCTCCCTAGACCTGCTTCTACCACTGCCACTGGCACCAAATGCAAGGCATGGGGAAGAGGGTCGGGGTCTCAGAGGTTAGCCACACTTCCTGAACTTTGTGGAGTGCATGCCGTGACTCGGGACAGTGGTCATGGAGAGGAAGTAAACGATGCTGCTCCCACCTCAGTAAAAACTAAATTAGGTCATGATGTTGGAGTTGGAATATTACAAGTGTTTGTAGAACTGATGAAAATTAGGACTGGTAAAAGAAGAATACTAAAATTTAAAAAATCATAGTAAGCCTCAAGTAAAAAGCACACAGAGTATTGTTCTGGTTTTATTATGCCATGTAAAAAGTGTTTCTAGGCCGGGTGCAGTGGCTCACGCCTGTAATCCCAGCACTTTGGAAGGCCAAGGTGGGTGGATCACGAGGTCAGGAGATCGAGACCATCCTGGCTAACACAGTGAAACTCTGTCTCTACTAAAAAATACAAAAAAAATTAGCCGGGCGTGGTGGCAGATGCCTGAAGTCCCAGCCACTTGGGAGGCTGAGGCAGGAGAATGGCGTGAACCCGGGAGGTGGAGCTTGCAGTGAGCAAGAGATAGGCCACTGCACTCCAGCCTGGGCGACAGAGCAAGACTCCATCTCAAAACAAAAAAAAAAAGTGTTTCCATTAGTCGCAGTCTTTTGGGATAGTTTTACTAAGTGTTTGAGATATTGTGGCAATTTTTTAAAACTGTATGAACAAAATGAGTTTAAGTTACAGACTTTTTATTTATTTATTTATTTTGAGATGGAGTTTTGCTCTTGTTGCCCAGGCTGGAGTGCAATGGTGCCATCTCTGCTCACTGCAACCTCTGCCTCCCAGGTTCAAGTGATTCTCCTGCCTCAGCCTCCTGAGTAGCTGGGATTACCGGCATGAGCCACCACACCCGGCTAATTTTGTATTTTTAGTAGAGACGACATTTCATCATGCTGGTCAGGCTGGTCTCGAATTTCTGATCTCAAGTGATCCGCCTGCCTCGGCTTCCCAAAGTACTAGGATTACAGGCATGAACCACTGCACCCCACCGACTTTTTTTTTCTTTAGAGACAGAGTCTCCCTAGTGTTGCCCAGGCTGGAGTGCGGTGACACGATCAGGGCTCACTGCAGCCGCCTTGCTCTCCCAAAGTGCTGGAATTATAGGTATGAGCCAGTACACCCCTCCTTCCACACACATTTCATGAGCTCTTTGTTTCACCATACACCTGCCAGGCTTCACGTCAGGAATTCTGCCACATTAAATAGCATGTATCTCTAGTAGTTTATATTAAAAGGAGACTTCTAGGCTGGGTGTGGTAGCTCACATCTGTAATCTCAGCATTTTGGGAGGCAAAGGTGGGCACATTACTTGAGCCCCGGAGTTAAAGACCAGCCTGGGCAACATAATGAAACTCTGTCTCTACAAAAAATACTAAAATCAGCCAGGCACAGTGGTGCACTCTGTAGTCCTAGCTACTCAGGAGACTGAGGATTACCTGATCCCAGGAGGTCGAGGCTGCAGTGTGCCGTGATCACGCCACTGCACTCCAGCCTGGATGACAGTGAGACTGTCTCAAGAAAAAAAAATATATATATATGTGTGTGTGTGTGTGTGTGTGTGTGTGTGTGTGTGTGTATTTCTGCAAATGCCTTATTTGTGCACAGCCTGTGCCCTGTATTTGTGCCCTTGTACCTGAGATCATTCAGACAGGTTGGATTCAGGTTCCGGCTAGAGCTACTGCTCATTGCCTGTGTGGCTTCAGGCAAACTCTGTAACTTCTCTGGACCTCGGCTTTCTCATCTCTAAATTAAGACCTCCAGAATCTCTCTCAGCTCTGTAATTCTATAGCTAATGGATTTGTAATTAACCTAAATTGCATCATCCAAAAATAAACTGTGAAGCAATTGTAGGATGATAGATGATAAATTGCAGATGTATGTAAAGGACATGAATTCATCTCTTGTAAGCCTGATGTCTAACAAAGGACCAGGCATTTATGGTAGGTACTCATATCTTTTAATGAATTTAATTAAATAAGGATGCCAATTAAAAAATAATTTCTTAGCTCTTGGTGAAATAGAGTCACTCTATTACCAATTACTCTATTACTAATGACAAGGAAATGAGAGAATGGTTTCTGACTTCCTGGCCAGGCCAGATGGAAGGACCATGCTCAGTGCAGCTATTGTGGTCCAAGAACCTGGTAGCTCTTTATACTGCCAGAGCAGAAATTTGATTTAGCCTGTCCTCCAGAGCTAATCAGTCTGGAAGCAGTGAGTCTCCCATAACTGAACTCCAAGATACTGATGCTCAACATAGACTCCACTGGGTTAATTAACAGAAATAAGCCTGTTAGGTGGACCAGATATGAGACATAAGAAACTACAAAGAAAAGAGCAAATTTTTCCCAAGCCAAAGATGGGAAAGTTAAGAAATTAGGTATTTCAATGGAATAGAAAACAGAGAGCTGGGCACACTGGTATGTGCCTTAAATCCCAGACTCAGGAGGCTGAGATAGAAAGACTGCTTGAGCAGGAGTTCAAGACCACCCTCAGTAACATAGCAAGACCCCATCTTTTCTTGTGTGGGTGTGTGTGTGTGTGTGTGTGTGTGTGTGTGTGTGTGTGTTGAGATGGAGTCTCGCTCTGTCACCCAGGCTGGAGTGCAGTGGCACAATTTCGGCTCACTGCAACCTCCACCTCTCGGATTCAAGTGATTCTTCTGCCTCAGCCTCCTGAGTAGCTGGGATTACAGGCGTATGCCACCACGCCCGGCTAATTTTTTGTATTTTTAGTAGAGACAGGGTTTCATCTTGTAGCCAGGATGGTCTCAATCTCCTGACCTCGTGATCCTCCCACCTCGGCCTTTTAAAGTGCTGGGATTACAGGTGTGAGCCACGGCATCTGGCCGCAGTACCCCACCTTAAAAAAAAAAAAAAAAAAAAAAAAAAAAAAATGAAAAAGAGAAAAACAATGGAGAAGGATTAATGAAACCAAAAGCTGGTTCTTTGAGAACGTCAGTAAAATGGATAAACCGCTAGCGAGACCGATCAAGAAAAAAATAAAGGAAGAAGATACAATCAATATCAGGAATGAGAGAGATGCTATCTGGTCTTGAACTCCTGGTCTCATCTAAGGGAAACGCAGCAGAGATGGAGGAGGAGGGATTGATTACAAAAAGTCAGGAGGAGACTTTGAGGGGTGATGGATCTGTTCATTTTCTTGATTGTGGTGATGGTTTGACTGTGTATGTATATGTTAAAACTCATCGGCCAGGCTCAGTGGCTCACGCTTGTAATCCCAACACTTTGGGAGGCCGAGGCGGGCGGATCATGAGGTCAAGAGATCAAGACCATCCTGGCCAACATGGTGAAACCCTGTCTCTACTAAAAATACAAAAATTAGCTGGGTGTGGTGGCATGTGCCTGCAGTCCCAGCTACTCAGGAGGCCAAGGCAGGAGAATCACTTGAACCCAGGAGGTGGAGGTTTCAGTGAGCCGAGATCGCGTCACTGCACTCCAGCCTGGTGACAGGGTGAGACTCCATCTCAAAAAAAAAAAAAAAAAAACTCATCAAATTGTGCAATTAATGTGAAACTTACCAATAACCTCCATATTATGTAGACATAATGTTATGTGGAGACTTCATACTTCAATAAAGCTATAATAAAAGTTTGTGGCCGGGCGCAGTGGCTGACACCTGTAATCCCAGCACTTTGGGAGGCCGAGGCAGGCAGATCACAAGGTCAGGAGATCAAGACCATCCTGGCTAACATGGAGAAACCCCATCTCCACTAAAAAAATATGAAAAATGAGCCAGGCGTGGTTGCAGGCGTGGACACCCATAGTCCCAGCTACTCAGGAGGCTGAGGCAGGAGAATGGCGTGAACCAGAGAGGCGGAGCTTGCAGTGAGCTGAGATCGAGCCACTGCACTCCAGCCTGGGTGACAGAGCAAGGCTCCATCTCAAAAAAAAAAAAAAAAAAAGTTTCTAAAAATTCTATGCTGGCCAAGCATGGTGGCTCATGTCTATAATCCCAGCACTTCGGGAGGCTGAGGCAGGGGGATTTCTTGAGCCCAGAAGGTTGAGGCTGCAGTGAGCCATGATCGAACCACTGCACTCCAGTCTGGGAGACAAAGTAAGACCCTGTCTCAAAAAACTGTGGGACCCAGCCGGGCGCGGTGGCTCAAGCCTGTAATCCCAGCACTTTGGGAGGCCGAGACGGGCGGATCACGAGGTCAGGAGATCGAGACCATCCTGGCTAACACGGTGAAACCCCGTCTCTACTAAAAAGTACAAAAAAAAACTAGCCGGGCGAGGTGGCGGGCGCCTGTAGTCCCGGCTACTCGGGAGGCTGAGGCAGGAGAATGGCGGGAACCCGGGAGGCGGAGCTTGCAGTGAGCTGAGATCCGGCCACAGCACTCCAGCCTGGGTGACAGAGCGAGACTCCGTCTCAAAAAAAAAAAAAAAAAAAAAAAACTCTGGGACCCACACCTGCCACTCTCAGCCACACTCTGCACATGTCTTTCTGGGGTCACAAAGCTCATTACACATCTTCCTTGGCTGAAAGAAGAGCTTCTTTGAGACTCTGTCTCAAAAAAAAAAAGAAAAGAAAAAAAGAATTTCAGCCAGGAATGATGGCTCATGCCTGTAATCCCAACACTTTGGGAGCTCAAGGTGGGAGGATCGCCTAAGTCCGGGAGTTCGAGACCAGCCTGGGCAACAAAGTGAAACCCTATCTCTTAAAAAAAAAAAAATGGTTTGTTTTTTTTTGTTTTTGAGACGAAGTCCTGCTCTTTTGCCCAGGCTGGAGTGCAATGGTGATCTCAGCTCACTGCAACTTCCGCCTCCTGAGTTGAAGCAATTCTCCCACCTCAGCCTCCCGAGTAGCTGGGACTACATGCGTGCACCACCATGCCCAGCTAATTTTTGTATTTTTAGTAGAGACGGGGTTTCACCACGTTGGCCAGACTGCTCTCAAACTCCTGACCTCAAGTGATCAGCCCGTCTTGGCCTCCCAAAGTGCTGGGATTACAGGTGTGAGACACCGCCCAGCCAAAAAAAATTTTTTTAATGGCACAGTGGCACATGCCTGTAGTTCCAGTTACTCAGGAGGCTGAAGCGGGAGGATTGCTTGAGCCCAACCAAGAGGTAGAGACTGCAGTGAGCTATGATGGCACCGTGTACTCCACCCTGGGCATCAGAGTGAGACCCCGTCTCAAAATAAAAAAAGTGCTGGAGGCTCATGTTTCCCCATTGCAGCGTGTCTCCACTGACTGCGAGGCACGCTCTAGGATCAAGCTGCTGCAAGCCTCAACAGGCCCTGGGCTGAAACCTGCCTCCTGAAACCCACCTCCTGCTTGTCTTCTCCTGTTTCCATAAGCATTGAGAAGCCTGCTCTCCTCCACACCCCCCAGTAAGCCACCTAAGCACGAATCCCCACCTCGGCGGATGTGGGCAGCACGCAGGTATCCCAGGGTGGCCACGCTGCCCACACCACCCACTGTGCTGTTCACATCACCTGCCTTCAGGTGACTTGATATCCCAAAACTGTGTGGGAACACCACAGTGGCCCTACCCGTGTCCTGAAGTATCCAGGAGACTGGCAGGACACCCGTCACCTCCCCCTGCCCCACAAAGGGACTACTGTGGGGACCACAAGGAGCCACACAGAGGAGCTGCCTGTCCTGGCCAGCTCAGGCTCTCCCCAGGCTGAGGACAACCATGGGACTGATGGACACACTCTGCTGTTGAGATTCGGGCTTTCTCTCTTTCGAAAAGGAGTGAAGACAAAGGCTTGTGTTTGCATCTCCTCTGTGGTCTCAAAGCTGAGTGGCTTTTCCAGGGAGGCCAGCACGTCTCACCACCCAGGCAGGCTCCCCAGCCCACAGGATAGCTCTGCCCCCAGCCATGGGTACTGGCAGGCCATCTCCCGCCCCACCCAGAGGAACTGAGGGGCTCGGCCTCACACAGATCCCTTCCCCGCAGCCCAAGCACCAGACACCAGCAGGTGGAGAGTGTTGTTTCACTTGTGCTTGAGAAGGCGCCTTCCCTTCTAAGAGGAACTGCACATGTGAACGTTTACAAATCAAATTCTAACCGACGTGGCCTGCAGTGGCGATTCTCAAAGGGTTTCCTGGGGCCGCCACAGCAGCATCTGGGAACCTGTCATAAATGCAGATTCTTGGGCCTCACCCAAGACCTGCTTTGGGTCCTCCGTGATAGGGTCCAGGGCTGTGTTTTAGGAGCCCTCCAGGAGACTCTGACGCATACTCAAGTGCAGCCCACGGACCTAAAAGAGCCTGCCTTTGAAGGAAGCCTGGAGCAAGGCCTTCTGCAGACTTGAACCACCTGCAGTTCTGCCAGTCAGCACAGCAGTTTTCCTCCAAGTACAGCACAGGGTGCACCCGCCTTCGGAAGAAAAGCCCCCCGGCCCAGCTTCCAGGTGTCATGAGGAGAGCGGCCACAGAGCGAGGCTGCATACCTGGGGCTGGGCTCGCATCCCCTCCCCTGCTGCCCTGCCTGCCCTGCTGCAGGAGGTGAGGCCCGGCTGTGTGCTTACTGCAGCAGGCCTGATGACAGCTGGGAGCATTCAAGGAGCCACCCCTACCTGTGCCTGGGGCGCAGTTGGTCTTGTCCTAAACTCAATTTCTGGTAGACCTGGAGACGGCTCAGCCTCAGTCTCCCTCCACTTCTCCACCATGTGTGTCAGCAGAGAGGCTGGGCGTCCCCGCTATTTTCCCACCCTGAGCTGAGCATCATGCTGGGCCTCAGAGATCCTGCCTTTCTCCCCATGCTCTCCTCTCTCCAGGAGGGGAGGGGCTGTCCTCCAGTCTCCAATATGGTACATATACATACATCTATACCAAAACTAAGATGTAGCTGCCGTCGCTGCTGACCAGAATACCCTTCCGGTGACCCTTCCCACCTGAGCCGCATACACTCACCAGCTCCCATGGGCAGACTGCAGCTCCCCTGGGCAGTCTTTAGGAGCCAGGCTTATACCCACCTCTCCCCACCTGCCCACCCAGCTGTCAGGTCCCAGCATGCCCAGCGGGTGAGCCAACACAAGTTGATGTAAAGTTCATCAGAAGGTGAGTGTCTGATTCTATGCTCGCCACACAGGCCCACCCTCATCTCATGCAAGTGACAGCCCCAACTCCACTCCTCATCTCCCAGCCCGTGAACTGAGGCAGCCATGGAGCCTCGAAGGAGAACAGACTCCAGTATCCACAGACGCCCATTCTAAGTTGTTCTCACAGGGGGTCAAAAGAAGCTGAGATCTACCCATGCTGGCCCTGTCAGGACACAGTATCTTGGGGGAACCCGAGAAGACACTGTGGGCCCCAGGCCTCCTGGATCCCAGAACCGTGGCTGGCCCTGGACACAGAGTGGCCTAGGAGATCCTGGCTCTGTGTCCCACTGGGGCCTCCTGGACTCACTTCCCAGCCATCATCTCTCCTCCCTGCGCCTGCTCCCTGCTGCACTGCTCCTCTCCTCCTGACAAGGGTCACGACGCTGTGTGGGGCCCCATGGTATCCACACGAACTTTTGGCCATATTTCCCTTCTCCAAGGAGCCTCCCTCCTCTGTTCATGGTCCAAACCTGAATGGGACATCCGACTGGCCTGGCTCATTTTCAGCACAGGCCTATAGGTCTCCCACCAGCCTGTGCGCGAGCCGTCCTCGGGCCTGGCGTCCACCCGTGATCCACACCGCGTGACGGGCCAGGGTTTCAGGGGTTTCCTTCCCCACAGCTCTGCTCATCATCTCTCTCCACCATTGAGACACCCATCTGGGTCCCTTATATTTTGGTTTTTAAACCTCCCGGTTTCGTGCAGTTTTATTTAGTCTTTAAAGGTTGACACATGGTTGTCAGCCCAGCGGCCCTGGTCTGGAAGTCCAGGTGTGGGTGGCAATGGCGGTGGGGGTGCGTTGGGCCTCGGTGCCAGGGGCCATCCTGGCGATGTAGACGCCTCCTCCCTGCCAGGAGCCCATGTTCACTCCAGTTCTTTCAAAGTGGCTGCAGGGGAGGTGGGGATTGGACAGACGGGTTTCTCACTGCAGCAGAGGAAAGCAGCCTTCGCTAAGCCCCTGGTTTTGCTGCCAACTCCCCGCTGGTTTGGGGAAAGCTGACGAGGGTGGCCCGCCACGCTCTGGTTCTCAGGGCAAAGTTCAGAAGGTAAGCCCAGCGTCCTGGCAGCAACCACTCCTGGCTGCTGCATTACCACCGTGGGAGTGGTTAATAAACACCCGAGCTGGCGGTGGTAACGCCTTTCTTCCAGGAAATTAGTACACAAGAGCTTTATGACCTGGATGGAGTCAGTCACCTGTTAAAGAGTAACGTACACCCCATTTTACACTCGGGTCCCAGGAGTGAGTATCCAGGGGAAGTGTTTATTTCCATGGATGAACAAAGCATCCTTTGTGGGAGACCCTGCCAGCACCAGGCTCTCCTTTGATGGGAACTGTCTGGCCCAGGCCCAGGGAATATGAAGCCTTGCAGCTACCAGTTAGCCGCCGGGGGGGTGAGTTTATCCCACAGTTTATCCTCGCTCTCCCCAGAGTGAGGGATTGAGTGGGCTGGCAGGAGACCAGAAGGAATCTACCTGTCCCTCCCAGTCCCCTGACAGGCCCACATGACAGGGAAGGAAGGCGGGATCTATTTTCACGTGACGGGGAAGGAAGGCGGGATCTATTTTCACGTGACAGGGAAGGGAGGCGGGATCTGTCTCCACGTGATGGGGAAGGAAGGAGAGCTCCATCTCCACATGACAGGGAAGGAAGGCAGGATCTGTCTCCACGTGGTGTGAAGGAAGGTGGGATCTGTCTCCAGGCGGTGGGAAGGAAGACGGGACCTATTTCCATGTGGTGGGAAGGAAGGTGGGATCCGTCTCCACACAACGGGGAAGGAAGGTGGGATCTATTTCCACATGATGGGAAGGAAGGTGGGATCTGTCTCCACATGACAGGAAGGAAGGTGGGATCTGTCTGCAGGTGGTGTGAAGGAAGGTGGGATCTATTTCCACATGATGGGAGGGAAGGTGGGACCTATTTCCATGTGGTGGGAAGGAAGGCGGGATCTGTCTCCACACAACGGGGAAGGAAGGTGGGATCTGTCTCCACATGACAGGAAGGAAGGTGGGATCTGTCTGCAGGTGGTGGGAAGGAAGGCGGGATCTATTTCCACGTGGTGGGAAGGAAGGTGGGATCCATTTCCACATGACAGGAAGGAAGGAGAGATCCGTCTCCACACTGCGGGGAAGGAAGGCGGGATCTATTTCTGCATGGTGGGAACAAAAGGCAGGATCTGTCTTCACATGGCGGGAAGGAAGGCAAGATCCGTCTCCATGTGACCAGAAGGAAGGCGGGATCCGTCTCCACATTGCCCAGCTCTACTTTGTCCTTTCTCTCCTCGTCTGGCATGAAGGCAATACTCATCCCTCAGTGTGGGGCCATGGCAGTACAGGTACCCCCATCTCCTCTGGGGTCTCACCACGCCTCACAGATCCTCCTGCAAGGGGTGCTACAGCTCTCCAAGCACTTACCCTGGCCTGCACCTTCAAGTCTGGCAGAGAGCTTTGCTAAAATACAACCTTCTGGGTCTAGCCCTGCAAATCCCCCCAGCCCAGACCAGCCAAGGAGATGGGGAGCCAAGTGCCTGGAGGAGGGAGCCTGGAGCTGGCCAGTGCTGGATGATTAAATTGAATTCCTAGGATGGTGCATGCCAGTAATCCCGGATAGTCAGGAGGCTGAGGTGGGAGGAGCACTTGAGCCCAAGGGGTCAAGCCTACAGTGAGCCATGACCGCACAACTGCACTCCAGCCTGGGTGACAGAATGAGACCACGTCACTTAAAATGCTTCGGCCGGGCGCGGTGGCTCAAGCCTGTAATCCCAGCACTTTGGGAGGCCGAGGCGGGTGGATCACGAGGTCAGAAGATCGAGACCATCCTGGCTAACATGGTGAAACCCCGTCTCTAGGCCGGGCGCGGTGGCTCACGCCTGTAATCCCAGCACTTTGGGAGGCCGAGGCGGGCGGATCACAAGGTCAGGAGATCGAGACCACGGTGAAACCCCGTCTCTACTAAAAATTACAAAAAATTAGCCGGGCGCGGTTGTGGGCGCCTGTAGTCCCAGCTACTCGGGAGGCTGAGGCAGGAGAATGGCGTGAACCCGGGAGGCGGAGCTTGCAGTGAGCCGAGATCGCGCCACTGCACTCCAGCCTGGGCTGGGCGACAGAGCGAGACTCCGTCTCAAAAAAAAAAAAAAAAAAAAAAAGAAAAAGAAACCCCGTCTCTACTAAAAATACAAAAAACTAGCCGGGCGTGGTGGCGGGCGCCTGTAGTCCCAGCTACTCGGAGGCTGAGGCGGGAGAATGGCGTGAACCTGGGAGGTGGAGCTTGCAGTGAGCCGAGATCGTGCCACTGCACTACAGCCTGGGCGACACAGGACTCCGTCTCAAAAAAAATAAAAAAATAAAATGCTCCAGCCGGGTGCAGTGGCTCAAGCCTATAATCCCAGCACTTAGGGAGGCCGAGACGGGCGGATCACAAGGTCAGGAGATCGAGACCATCCTGGCTAACACGGTGAAACCCCATCTCTACTAAAAAATAAAAAAACTAGCCAGGCGAGGTGGCGGGCACCTGTAGTCCCAGCTAGTCGGGAGGCTGAGGCAGGAGAATGGCGTAAACCCGGGAGGTGGAGCTTACAGTGAGCCTAGATCGTGCCACTGCACTCCAGCCTGGGCAACAGAGCCAGACTCTGTCTCAAAAAAAAAAAAAAAAAAAAAAAAAGGCCGGGCGCGGTGGCTCAAGCCTGTAATCCCAGCACTTTGGGAGGCCGAGACGGGTGGATCACGAGGTCAGGAGATCGAGACCATCCTGGCTAACACGGTGAAACCCCGTCTCTACTAAAAAATACAAAAAACTAGCCGGGCGCGGTGGCGGGCGCCTGTAGTCCCAGCTACTCGGGAGGCTGAGGCAGGAGAATGGCGTGAACCCGGGAGGCGGAGCTTGCAGTGAGCTGAGATCCGGCCACTGCACTCCAGCCTGGGTGGCAGAGCGAGACTCCGTCTCAAAAAAAAAAAAAAAAAAAAAAAAAAAGAAACCCACAGGACCACAGGTAGCCTGTCCAAGTCACATGGCCAGAGCAGGGGGCCTGGGGTGTGCAGGCCTTCCGACCATGACCACGGCTCTGTGGAGTAGGACCCCTCTTCCCTAGCACGGACCCTTTCTGCAAGCATCCTGAGTAACACCGAGGCAGAGCCTGTCTGCCGCAGTGCCACTGAACCACCGAGCACTGGTGGCCTCCTAGTGGGACGGAAATAAGGTGGCCAGGTGGATCCCAGCCCTGGGGAAACCAGGCCAAGGACGCTGTGCCAGGCTTGGCACCAGGGACACACCCTCAGCTCACCCTGAGTGCCTCTCCGCCCTCACCCTGGGGGCGCCCTGGCATCCGTGAGACGCATGTCTCGGACTGGAGGTGGGTCAGCTGAGGCAGGCGCATTTAGGGAGAACGGGGCAAGGCCCACGACCTGGCAGGTGCCCTCCATGTGGGGCCCTTGGGTGATTTCTGGCCGACAGGCAGACCAGCACTGAGTCAGAAGGAAACTGCGCTTGGGGAGGCTAGAGGCCACTTCTGGGTGCCCTAATTAGCACCCTGGCCAGAGGGCCTTCGTGGGAAGCATGGCAGCTTGCATCCTCGGCCCGCCCAGTGACCTGGCCTTCCCCGCGTGTGCCTGGTCCTGACCTAAGTCTTAGAGGGTGGACACCAAGCCTCACACTGGTGTGGCGCTGAGGACTCATGATCTCCCATGGGAGATGTGGGGAGCGAGACCTGGCCCCACCCCTGGTCCACTGGGCGTGAAGGGGCTTCCGCCTGTCCTCGAGAGCAGGGCTAGCCTGGTCACCTCCAGCCCTGCACACCTACCCAGCCTTGGCCGGCCGAGGAGGTGGGGAGCCAGGTGCCTGGAGGAGGGAGCATGGGGCTGGCCAGTGCCTGGGTGATTACTCCGAGTCCCTGGAGCACTCAGTGTCACACCCGAACTGCAGCCAGAATCCACAGCCTTCCCAAAGGCCGTGATCCCCCCACCCCCTCCACACGGACTATGGCTTTTGCCCCCGGGCCTGCCACGCCTTGCCTCATGCCCCAAACTGGCTCATCATGCCTGCCCCCTCAGCCCTCCCAGACCCTGGCCCTCACCGTGGGTGGCAACCTTTGACAAGTCACGCAACTTCTGGGACTCGACTTCCTCTTCCACAAAACGGGCTCGTTCCTGTGGTGGACATCCACTGTGATCTGGGGTCCCTCTGCAGCTATCACGGGTCATAAAGTAGATCTCTACATACTGACACAGCAAAGCAAGGGCTCTAGGGGCCAGTAGCCAATGGGAAAGCCAGCTTATGTGATGACAGACAAAGAGCAATGCCACTTAATTTACAACATACGTGCACACGCAGGCACACACGCACGCACACACGCACTTGATTTACAACACGCACACGCAGGCACGAACACACAGGCACACGCACTCACAAGACGACAGATTCTGGCCGAGTGTGCTGGCTCACACCTGTAATCCCAGCACTTTAGGAGGCCGAGGCAGGTGGATCACCTGAGGTCAGGAGTTCGAGACCAGCCTGGCCACCATGGAGAAACCCCGTCTCTACTAAAATAAAGAAAAAAAAAAAAAAATTAGCCAGGTGTGGCAGCACACACCTGTAATCCCAGCTACTCGGAAGGCTGAAACAGGAGAATTGCTTGAACCTGGATGGGTTGAAGGTTGCAGTGAGCCAAGATCATGCCACTGCATTCCAGCCTGGGCAACAGTGAAACTTCATCTAAAAAAAAAGAAAAAGCCGAGTGCAGTGGCTCATGCCTGTAATCCCAGCGCTTTGGGAGGCCAAGGCAGGCGGATCACCTGAGATCAGGAGTTCAAGACCAGCCTGACCAACATGGAGAAATCCTGTCTCTACTAAAAATACAAAATTAGCTGGGTGTGGTAACACATGCCTGTAATCCCAGCTACTCTGGCTGAGGCAGGAGAATCACTTGAACCCAGGAGGTGGAGGTTTCGGTGAGCCAATATCACACCACTGCACTCTAGCCTGGGCAACAAGAGCGAGACTCCCTCCCAAAAAAAAAAAAAAAGAAGAAAAGATAAAACCACAAATTTTGGTGGCTTTGTTTTGAGACAGGGTTTCACTCTGTCACCCAGGCTGGAGTACAGTGGTGCGATCATGGCTCACTGCAGCCTCAGCCTCCTGGGCTCAAGCGATCCTCCTGCCTCAGCTTCCCAAGTAGCTGGGACCACAGGCACACGCCACCAATTTTTTTTTTTTTTTTTTTTGTAGAAACGGGATTCTGCCATGTTGCTCAAGCTGGTCTTGAACTCCGGGGCTCAAGCCATCCACGGGCCTCAGAAAACCACTAATTCATATATGTCAGCACCACATGGGGAAAAGTCTGACAAATATGCAGATGGCAAACAAACCATCTGCATATTTGTTTGCAGGGGCAAGACCAAAGGGTCTTGATCAAGATAGACTTGAATTTTATTGGTAATGCTTTAATTTTTTTGAGAGTGTTCAGGAATTACTGTGCGATTTTAAATAAATGAAGTTTAAAATAGCGTCCTTCTTGCAAGGGTGTGGGAGAATCACACGCTCAGAGCCTGATGAGGGCCGTGCCTTTGGCCCTCACTCCTGTCTCCCCAGCACCTCCACTCCAGGTCATTTGTTCATTCAACAAGCATGTGCTGCTGCCTCCTCCATGCTGGCCTCAAGCTGGACCCTGGTTCAGAGATGACTCCAAGGGAGGCCCTGGCCTGGAGAGGCACGCAGCCCAGCAGGAAGCTGTAGTGAGGGCTGGACTAGGGGAACTTCACCCCCAGCCCTGGGCACTGGGGGCCACTTCAGCAGTGTTGCCTCAATGTTTAGAGATGCCGGAGGATCCTGCAATAGTGTTCCTCGCGCCAAACACCGATGAATATTTTCTTCAAAAGAGAAAGTGTGTCAGACCACAATTAATTAGCCGCACAATGAAATACAGAGTCAAACCAAAAAGAGGCCCTAGAACCTGATATCCCAACCATGAAGAAATGCCAGAAAACAAATAACTTAGAGAATTTTTCAAACACCTGACCCCCCCGCAGCAGGGTGTTCCTGGGGCTTCAGATCAGAACTCCAGACCCCCGCTGCCCTCTCGGAGCCTGGGCTGACGGCAGCATCCTCGGGGTTCTGCCGTTGGTCCTCCCCAGACCAGCGTCCAGCCCCTTTCCAATGACTTACCCCAAGCCTGCCTCTGGTCCCAAACGCTCCGGTGTCCCTAAGCCAGCCAAGTGTGCCCACAATCACCCATCCCCGTGGGCACCTTCAGCAAAAGCTCCCAGAAGCCCCTGCTCTGGGCCTGGCCCTAGGGTGCAGCCTCCAGCCACAGGCGCAGTTCCCAGCTCTGGTCACCTTGGCCAGAGGATCCCCCTCAAGGCCTGGCAGGAACATAGGTGTGTGTCAGGCCCGGTGGAATGCAGTCTTCAGGAGGGCACCAGGAAAAACAAGTTCCAGGGCAACCTCCCAGGAGGCCTCACCTGCCGCCAGGGTCTGCGGGGCTCCGGAGCACCCGGGAAGAATTGCTGTCTGCAGACAACAGCGCCTGGTGCACAGGGTCAGGGCCTGGAGAGCAGAGCTGTGGCAGGAGCTGAGGCTGGGGAGGGCGTGGAGCCCGGTTAGAGGGCAGAGGAGGAGGCTGCCTGGGCAGGCCAGAATGACACCAGCAATGGGCAGGGGAAGCCTAGGACCAGAGACACCCTTGGCAGGTGGGAGGGAACCAGTGCCCAGGCCAGAGCCTGAGGCTGGGAAATAGGTCCTGGCTGAGGCCTGGCCATGAAAAGCAAGTGTAGAGGCCAGAGTCACAGGATCCGGCATTCACAGGCTCAGCCTACCTGCCAGATGCTGGAGAACACTGGACACTGGGCACCTGAGGCTCCCCCGATGCACCCGTGGGAAGGCAGGGCTTGCAGGCGTGGGAAGGCAGGGCTTGCAGGCGGCCTCAGTGGGTGTGAGAACCAGAGGGCAAGAAAGGCAGGAGCCCCCAGTGCCACACAGGGTGGTGTTGCTGCGTGCCAGGCTCTGTGCTGAGCTCCAAGCAGGCCAGGGCATAGCCTTCTCAGGACCCTGGCCAGGAAGCATGGCCTCTGGGAGCCAGGCCGGGTGGGCCTTGCCCCAAGGTGGACACTGCTAACCCTACTCCACCTGCCCCAGGATCACGGCCAGCATTCACAGACCAGCACACTCAGCTCAGTTAATCTCACAGCAGCTTGGGAGGTAGACAAGGTCATCCTCCCCACTTTCCAGGATGAGGAAATGAGGCTCCGAGAGGGGAAGTGACCTGGCCACGGGCGCACAGCTAGCGTTCAGCAAAGCCCGCATTCAGACCCGCAGACCATCTGAAGCCAGAGTCCCAGCTCCTTGCACCCCACTGTGCCACCCACCCCAAAGCAGTGTGAGAACAGGAGCCCCCGCCCAGGGTCGGGCTGCTGACCCTCCGCACCTCCCACTTCCCAGCTGCTGACACTTTGTTGCCTAGACCTGTTGCCCGTGTGGCAGTACAGATGGGCTGTCTGGCATCACACAACACCAGGTTCAAGTCAGATTCGGCCACTTAACAATGTGTGACTGAGTCAGCGAACTTCATCTCCACCCCAAGCCTCGGTTTCCTCATCTGTCAAACGGGGTTGTAATGTCCACATCAGCAGGCCATGGTGAGACTGCCTGAGAATGAACTGAGGTGACCACGCTCCTCTGGATACTACAATTTGAGATGGTGGGGTGTGTGTTGAGGGGAGGGGGTCAGCCCTAAAATCAGGGCCAGGAAAACAGTCACAGCGCAGGCACTCTGCAGGCCTCCTGCCTGAGCTCTGGGCTCCCCAGAGAAGCCTTGCGCCCAGCCCACCCAGAATGGGCTTTCAGGGGCCTTCCCATGAGAGAGAGGGGCCCTGTGCTCCCAGTGGCCTCCTCGATCGCTGGGGAGACTCCAGGCTGTCAGAGCAGCTCTGGGGTCCACGCCTCCAACCCCATCCCCAGACCCACAGCAGGAGATGGCTGAAGAAACAAGGCTGGCCTGGGGTGGGGCCTGGCTGCCCCACCCAGTTGTCTAGAAAGTACCCGAATTTTTGGTCAGCTTTAGGTCGGAAGGGACTGGGGCTCACTGAGTCTCTGCCAATGGCCTTGCCAGCGCTGTGTCTGAGGGACATTGACTAAATCCTTTTTGCTGTCACTGCTGCTGATGCTGATTAATTGCAACTGGGCAAGTCACCGCCCCATCCACCAACTGGAGCAAATACCACCACCCACGCGGTGCTTAAGTGAACATGTACCGCCTCGGTAATCAGAAAATAACAACAGGACGCTTTACAAACAATAATGTAATAGCCCCCGGACCAGCTGGGGCGGCCAGATGATAAGATTGTGCTGCGGCCGGGGCTTGGGGAACTTCCGGTGAGATCAGTGTCTCCGTGTCCAGGCCTGACCACCCCGACTACAGGCACTGGCGTTCCACCCGCGGCTGAGCCTCCAACCCTGAGGAAGTCCACTCATTCCTCGGCTTCCACTGCAGTGCAGCGTCCTGCCCCGCCCCGCCCCGCCCCGCCCCGCCCCGCCCCGCCCCGCCCCGCCCAGGGGCTGTACGGGCCCCCATTCTTCCCATCTCAGCCCTTTGCCCCAGGTCCCCCGCTGAGGCTGTGTGTCGGCTCCCTCCGCCAGGAAGGAAAAAGAGACCCTGCTTCCACCCTGCCCTTGGTGTCCAGGCAGCGTGAGTGGATCGGGCCCTCGGGCAGCACCCCACTGAGCCACATGCGTGATCCCTCAGTCCCAGACCAACGTGTGCACTGGCGGCCTATTTCCCCAGTGTACACAGGAGCTTGCAGAGCTGGGCACGGGGCGAGGTGAGTCATGTTCTCCTGGGGCAGAGCATTGAGGGCCACGGCCTCTAAGGGCCCACCAGCCCTCTGCAAGGCTGCCGCCTGACCTACCACAGTGCCATCTGGGGAGCTGGCTGGCTGCACCCTGCACCCTCGTCCCAGCCATGGGAGCTTGGACCCTCTAAGAGGCTTTCCCAAGAGCCTTAGAGGCCACAGCCATTTGCATTGTATGAGGATTTTGGTTTAAAAAAAAAAAAAGAGGGCTGGGCGCAGTGACTCACGCCTGTAATCCCAGCACTTTGGGAGGCCGAGGCAGGCAGAGAATGCCGTCAGGATAGCAAGACCATCCTGGCTAATACGGTGAAACTCCGTCTCTACTGAAAATACAAAAAATTAGCCGGGCGCGGTGGTGGGCGCCTGTAGTCCCAGCTACTCGGGAGGCTGAGGCAGGAGAATGGTGTGGACCCGGGAGGCGGAGCTTGCAGTGAGCTGAGATTGCGCCACTGAGCGCCAGCCCAGGCAACAGAGCGAGACAGTGAAAAAAAAAAAAAAAAAAAAAAAAAAGCCGGACGCAGTGGCTCACGCCTGTAATCCCAGCACTTTGGGAGGCCGAGGCGGGCAGATCACCTGAGGTCAGGAGTTCGAGACCAGCCTCAACATGGAGAAACCCCATCTCTACTAAAAATACAAAATTAGCCAGGCGTGGTGGTGCATGCCTGTAATCCCAGCTACTCGGGAGGCTGAGGCAGGAGAATTGCTTGAACCTGGGAGGTAGAGGCTGCGGTGACCCGAGATCACGCCATTGCACTCCAGCCTGGGCAACAAGAGCGAAACTCCGTCTCAAAAAAAAAAAAAAAAAAAAAAAGAAGAAGAAGAAGAAGGGGAGAGCTTGCCAAATCAAACACCGTAATATGCCTGGAAGTTTACATTTCACAGTGCAGCCTTTCACTTGAGAACTCCACATGTAACTCACTGGAAGGTGGTTTACAGCTGAGGCCTTTGGTGAGGGAGGCTCCAGGCATGGCCCTGCCTCCTGCTCTGTGCCTGCAATTCCCATGGACCTGAACTTGGACCTCAGCCCCTGTGTCTCTCAGCCGTGAGGCCCAGCATAGGCTCTGGGGAACAGAAGGTGGACAGAGGGACGGCCGCTGGGAAGCGTGGCAGGTGCTTCCTGTCCCTGCCAGGACACCACTGGCTGTGATGTCACTCTTGTGCTCTGGCCTGGTAGCGACAGCTCTGGTCATGACCCACTTCCCCTCAGGTGACTCACCTGCACCTTCTGCTCCTCAGGTCATTATCGAGCATGACTCACCTTCAGTACCAGCTGAGCGAGGCCCAGAAGATGACCGACTCCATGGGGACCTGAGGTCAGGAGGCAAACGTGCAAGGTGGTTTACGCCTGTAATCCAACACTTTGGGAGGCTGAGGCAGGAGGATCACTTGAGCCCAGGAGTTTGAGACCAGCCTGGGCAACATAGTGAGACCAAAAAATATAAAAATTAGCCGGGCATGATAGCACACGCCTGTGGTCCCAGCTACTCAGAAGGCCGAGGTGGGAGGATCACTTGAGCCCAGGAGGTCAAGGTTGCAAATCACAGCACTGTACTCCAGCCTGGGTGACAGAGGAAGACCCAGTCTCAAAAAGAAAAAAGGAGACAAACATCACCAGGGGCCATCCTGCAGGAGCTTGGGGAGTTTCTGCTGCTGCCTCCTAGAGACCTTCTTCCTGCAGGGGTGTGGCCCTTTACAGTTTGCACAACTAGGTCCCCCCGTCCCCGTTCTCTCATGGAGGCTCTGGAGGGGACTTGATGGCCTAGTCAGCAGGGCGGCCAGAATGCACGGCCAGTCTCCTAACTCTGAGCCCAGGGCCCTTTGGGTCGGCCAGGCTCAGCCTGAGCTGAGGGGAGAGGGAGGAGAGCCAGAGGCGCCACCAGAGGGTGAGAGGAGTGAGGGCAGCAGCCAGGGCAGACCCACAGCAGGTGCCAGGCCTGGAAGGCATTCAAGAGCCCCTTTGAGACCTTTGGTCTCACCTACCTGGCAGGGAAAGGTTAGAGGTCAGAGGCAGCTGAGGAGGGCACAGCCTGTCTGGGTAGATGAGGGGGCAGAGGTGAGAAGGCACCATCCACCCTCCAGCTGGATGGGGCGGGAGTCCGAGCTCAGGAGCTCTGAACTTTTGTCTCACAGCCCTGGCAGTACCTGTCACCACAGGTGGAGGCTCAGGTGCGGACGGTGTGCTCACACCCTCCTGGCTGGGGAGTCTCCTGGGCCTTGGCTTCAGGCTCCTCAAGGTCCCATCTGCTGGCTCCCAGGCGGAGGAGATGCCTGGCCTGTGGTGAGAGGGTGCGGCCCGGGTCCCCCAGCCCCCACTCCACCTCACTGTGCCAGTTTCAGCTCCGTCAGTCGGGGCCTGGCTGGTCTGCCTCTCCCCAGAGAATCCCAGTGCCCCCTCCACGGTGTCCAGCCCAGACGCCTTGGTGGCCCAGGGGTACCCAGAGAGCAAAGGGGAGGGAGGTTCAGGGGGCAGCCAGGCTGGGGTTAGGCCTGCGGAAGCACACCCTCAAGCGTCCAGGCAGATGGAAGGCGTGGCACTGCCGCCCCCGGTCCTGCTCAGCCTGGCTGGAGCGTCTATTCTTATAGCCACACTTCCTGCTTCTTTTCCGGTTCTAGGTAAAGGCTGAGGGGCTCTATGGGGCTGGCTTCTCACACAAGCCTGATCCTGCTTTCTGGACAGAACCATGAAATGGGGGGCTCCTACACGCCTCCCCAGAGAGGGTCCTCCTGCTGCAGGGCGGCTTGGGGATGCCTCTGCTTACCCCTGCCAAGGGCGGGCCCCTGAGGAGTCTGCAGCAGCCGCTGCCCACATGTCTGTCTGTCCTGCGCCCCACACTCCCCACCCCCAGATGCATTCTGTCACATGGCGTCCCGCCAGACCCCGAGGAACCCGAGAGGAAGGAAGGAGTGGGCTGGAGAAATCAGGAGGAGACTGCTTCGCCTTTTGGTTTGTTTGTCTGTTTTCACTAGAGAGAGGGTCTCTAGTGTCACCCACACCGGAGTGCAGGAGCTGTTCACAGGCACGATCAGAGCACCACAGCCTTAAACAGGAGAACCCGCTTCAGCCTCCCGAGTAGCTGGGACTTTGGGCGTGCAACACCATGCCTGGCCTGGTGTTCTTTAAAAAGAACAATTCTGAACTTTATCTCTGGGTCCCCTGGCTGTGGATCCACAGAACCGGGGTTCGCGTCTCTCTCACTTGGGGGCAATCTCAGTGCCTTCACCTGTGAAATGGGTTCCCGCAGCGGCAGTGACAACTGATACGGCCCGGCTGGGTTCACAGGTCACAGCCATGGGGGGACGGCAGCCATCAGTTCTTTCGGCCACCAGCATTCAGACACCAGTTCGGGGCAACTCAGGCAAAAAGAAGACTCTCCTGGAAGGGGGTGGGGTGTCTCCAGGTGAAAGGGGAGCTCACCTTCCCAGTCTGCAGCCTTGAAACGGGGACCACCTCTAGGCAGGTCAATGTCTCCCTGAGGCACAGCCAGCTCAGTGCTGGGGCTCGTGATATTTTCAGGGAGCTCATGGAAATGATTTTATTTATTCTTTTTTTTTTTTGAGACGGAGTCTCGCTCTGTCGCCCAGGCTGGAGTGCAGTGGCCGGATCTCAGCTCACTGCAAGCTCCGCCTCCCGGGTTCACGCCATTCTCCTGCCTCAGCCTCCCCAGTAGCTGGGACTACAGGCGCCTGCCACCTCGCCCGGCTAGTTTTTTGTATTTTTTAGTAGAGACGGGGTTTCACCGGGTTAGCCAGGATGGTCTCGATCTCCTGACCTTGTGATCCGCCCGTCTCGGCCTCCCAAAGTGCTGGGATTACAGGCTTGAGCCACCGCGCCCGGCCGATTTTATTTATTCTAAAATCGGGAGAAAATGGACTTTCAGGTTGAAGGAAATGTTTGTATGTGGACTATTAACATATTCATTGTTCCACCAATGCAGTTACGGCCCTTCCTCACGCCCTCCCCACAAACTGGGGCCTCCTCCCCGACTCGTCAGGCTTCAGGAGGAGAGTCTGACCCTCAGCTAGAGTCAGGGTCTACTGGGGGACCAATCAGCTGAAGCCCGTGGGACAGGATGACCCGGTCCAGACTTGGGCCACTCCATGTCAGGGACATTCCTGGAGAATGGGAGTGGCTGGGAGCTCCCACAGTGGGCTCTACCCTACCGTTGTGGTCCCCTGTGGTGGCTGCCATCAGAGTCTCCCACCTCCAGTCTCAGCCATGCCCTCAGTCTGCCCTTTGCCCTCTCACAGGTGGGCACCCACATGCAGGAACCTCGGGGCTGCAGGCAAGGGCAGGGTGCTGGCCCACTGGAACAGGCCAGCAGAGACGGCTGTGGCCATGACCGCCTTCAAGGTCAGCACCACCAGCCCTGACCTTGGCTGAGGGAGGACAACGACGCTCCTGAGCATGCAGTAGTTTGCTGGAGGGACCACCGGAGGGAGACCTCCCCTAGGATCCCTGACAGCTGGCCGGGAGCAGGCATGGGGGAACTCTGGGTCAAAGGAATTTGGGATGTGGTATGAGACGGGGTGATCCTTAGTGGCCGTGGATGGAGCCAAGACCATCCCCTTCTTTGGTCCCCCCTAGGTCCCCTGATAAAACCTCTTCAGGCTGGGGCAGACTCTACTGAAAGGATAGGGGAGTAGTGGCCAGGGTGCCCCCACCGCACTTCCTGCGAGTCCTGGGTCAGCTTTTCTGAATGCTGGTCCTCTAACCAGAGCCTGGAGAAGGGACAGTGACATGAAGACTTTGCAGCATTTAGTGGGTGAGGGCCCGGATGAAGGGCGCCTGGCAGAGCTTGCAGCATTTGGTGGGTGAGGGCCCGGATGAAGGGCGCCTGGCAGAGCTTGCAGCATTTGGTGGGTGAGGGCCCGGATGAAGGGCGCCTGGCAGAGCTTGCAGCATTTGGTGGGTGAGGGCCCGGATGAAGGGCGCCTGGCAGAGCTTGCAGCATTTGGTGGGTGAGGGCCCGGATGAAGGGCGCCTGGCAGAGTTTGCAGCATTTGGTGGGTGAGGGCCCGGATGAAGGGCGTCTGGCTTGGGGTTGATATGCTGGGTCTTGTAGCACGAGGCTGGTAACTGGCCTCCCTGTGAGGCCAGGGCCGACTCCTCAGGAACCGCCACGGCCATCAGGCAGGAAAGTCCACTGTGGAGCCATCCAAGCCAGAAGGGGCCTCAGATATTATCATTTTGTAGATGGGGAAATGGAGGCCCAGAGAGGGAAAATGATTAACCCAGGGGCACACAGCAATTATGGCAGAACCAGGGCTGCCCTGTGGGAGAACAATGGGCTTTGGGACTGGCTTTGGACCAGCTGTGGGACTCTGGGCAAGCTCTTTCCTCCCTAAGCCTCACTTCCCTCTTCTGTAAAGAAACCCAGCTGGGCGTGGTGGCTCGTGCCTGTAATCCCAGTACTCTGGGAGGTTGGGTGGTAATCCCAGTACTTTTGAGGCAGGAGGATCGTTTGAGCCCAGGAGTTTGAGACCAGCCTGGGCAACATAACAAGTCCCTGTCTCTACAAAAATACAAAAATTAGCCAGGTATGGTGGTGCTCACCTGTGCTCCCAGCTACTCAAGAGGCTGAGGTGGGAGAATCACTTGAGCCTGGTAGGTCGAGGATGCAGTGAGCCATGATGGTGCCACTGCCCTCCAGCCTGGGCAACAGAGAAAGACCCTGTCTCAAAAACAAACAGAAAAACAACAACAACAACAACAACAACTTCAAGGACCAAGTTCGTGCATTGCTGAGAAGGAGAGAATCTTGAGACAAGATAGATTCTCAAACGGACCTTTACAGAGCCCTCATTCCTGGGCACTTGCTAAGTCCTTTGGGGGCATCTTGAGAATCTTTTTTAATTTTAATTTTATTTTGCTTTATTTTTGAGATGGAGTCTTGCTCTGTCACCCAGGCTGGAATGCAGTGGCACGATCTCAGCTCACTGCAATCTTCACCTCCTGGCTTCAAGCAATTCTCCTATGTCAACCTCAGGAGTAGCTGGGATTACAAATGTGCACCGCCACGCCTGGCTAATTTTTGTATTTTAGTAGAGATGGAGTTTCCCCATGTTGGCAGGCTGGTCTTGAATTCCTGACCTCAGGTGATCCACCTGCCTCAGCCTCTGGAGTTGCTGGCATACACCAATACACCTGGTTAATTTTTGCATTTTTGGTAGATATGGGGTTTCACCATGTTGGCCAGGCTGGTCACAAACTCCTGACCTCAAGTGATCTGCCCACCTTAGCCTCCCAAAGTGCTGGGCGAATCGTCTTCTAATTTAATTTATTATTATTATTATTATTATTATTATTATTATTTTGAGATGTTCCTCAGGACTCAAACTCCTGGGCTCAAGTGATCCTCCTGACTCAGCCCCCAGAGCAGCTGGGACTACAGGCATGTGCCATTACCCTTGACTTGGGAATCTTGAGTGGAAATGAACAAGCCCAGGCCTTCTGGGAGCCAGAGGTCATGACAGACAGCCAGAGGCCAGGAAACTCCCAGTCATGACAGACAGCAGGAGGCCAGGAGGCTCCCAGACATGACAGACAGCCGGAGGCCAGGAAACTCCAGTCATGACAGACAGCAGGAGGCCAGGAGGCTCCCAGACATGACAGACAGCAGGAGGCCAGGAGGCTCCCAGACATGACAGACAGCAGGAGGCCAGGAGGCTCCCAGACATGACAGACAGCCGGAGGCCAGGAGGCTCCCAGACATGACAGACAGCAGGAGGCCAGGAGGCTCCCAGACATGACAGACAGCCAGAGGCCGGGAGACTCCCAGGAGGAAAGCCTGGCACGCAGTCCCTCCCAGACCGCAGCGGCTCTCCAGGCCCTCTAGTGGGACACCCTCTCGCCATCCCCCTGGCCTTGGAGTTTCTGTACATCCTGTGTCCTGCAGACCAGGGTGCTCTTGCCCACGTGTCAGCCCAGGTCATCCAGTGCAGACCCCGGAAACCTTCCAGACCTGTGGGAGCCCCTCATCTCCACCCTGTGTGCACTGTGTGCTTGGGGCACACCCAGGGCACCTTCCCGAGTGCTGACTATTCCCGGGCACCTGGGCTGCGCCATCTCACCCTCACAGCCACCCTTGAGGCAGGTGGCCTTATTCTTACCCCTGTCCACAGCTGAGAGAAGCCAGGCTCAGGGAACTGGGTCGCAGAGCAGCGGCAGGGGCTGTGTCAGGTCTGTCTGCATCGCCTCGACAAGCGCAGTGTCCCATCGGGGCAGCTTCTGAAGCATGCCTGCCCTGCCTGCTGGTCTCTGCAGGCAGAGACCTGGGACCAGGCTGGAGCTGGTTGGTCTTGGTGGTGTCCAGGGACTACCTTGCGTGTGTAAGGCAAGGTTAACCAGGTCCCTGCCAGGACTGCGGCTCACATGTGGCATCCCCACCCAGCCCACTGCCCTGCAGGAGTGGCTCCACTTGGCACTGAACTGGAGTAGGCTGTACAGTTCTGTCCCAGGCCAGGAGGGGAGTGCCTGAGGCCAGGCGCAGTTCCCCAGGGCTGGTCCTCACAGGTCCTCCCATGGTGTTAGCAGGGCCCCCACCCAGTCCCGAGGCCTCCTTGCTGTTCCATCCAGCCCCAGGGTGCAAGCGCTGCCATTTGGCACATGCATAAAGCATTCAGCAGGCGATCAGCCTGGGCAGGGCTGGGGAGTGGGAGGCAGCTCCCTAACATCTGGAGAACATAACCTCCCTGTCCCACGTGCTGGAGATAATACAGCTTGTTTGTCTGGGGGGATGCACCTTCCTGGCTGTGCCCAGAGCCAGCGGGGCTTTTATGCAATCGAGTGTTTGCAGTGATGACCCTGGAGAGTCACCCCACTTTGGGGGTGAACGCCCCGCCTTGGGAGGGCCCACACTCGAATCTTTTCTATATTGGAAGTTATTTAATCCCTCTGGAGTGGATCTCTCCGAACGATGTGAAATAAAACAGCTTTCTCTCTTGAGAGTTGTCCAAACCCTGTATACGGAATAGTCTACCCGTTCCCCCACTGGTCTGCAGAGCCAGCTCTCTCTGGGTCAAGTTCTTTAAGATTTTAGGTTTGATCCTAAAAGTAGCAGAGACCAGTAGACCACTCTGATCCAGGGGACTGTGGCCTGAGCAGGGAACCAGGGCAGGGCAAGCTGGGTGGTGGCTGCTCTCGGCCGGGGTGGGCTGAGGGGGATGAGGAGGCTGCAGGGAGGCAAAGGAAGGGCAGGCTTGGAAAGAACCTGGGGGGTCTGTTCCCAGTGAGATCCTGGCTGTCTCCCCTGGGAGCGCTTCTGCAGGCAGGGTCTGCTCTTGGGCAGCTGGGTCTGGCTTCCCTGGCAGGGCCAGGAACAGGGCCTGGAGCCCTGTAGCGAGGTAGATCTGACTGGGTGTCCTGCCTGAGAGTGCCTTCATTTCCTGGATTCCAGGAAGGCTCCCAGAGGGGCAGTGGGCAAGCCCTCAACAGGGGTGTGCACATCCTGCAGCTCCAGCCAGCCCTTCCGGTGGCCAACAAGAGGCCGGGTGGAGTTTGTGGGAGTGTGTCTGGCCATCCGGTGTCAGGGGCTGCCAGGCAGGAAAGCCCCGAGTTCAGCTAGCCCCCAAGCCTCCCAGAACAGCAGGGAACCGAGGTCCAAGAGCCAGCCCGCAGTCACAGAGCAGAGCCACCCAAGGAGAGCCCAGGGCTGCTGGGGGAAAACAGGTGGTGGCGGCCAGTGCCTGGGTGCTGGCCCTGGCCCTCTGTGTGGCCTGGGCCCTTCGGCCCTTCCCTGTCTGAAAGCTGCTGGCTGACCGGCTCCACATTCCATGCACAACCACATGCTGACCGTGAGGTTGTCCCTGAGCGCGAGTGTGCCAACCAGTTGCCCTGGGCACTGCCACAGCAGTAGAGGGCAACACAGATACAGGCTGCAGGCGACAGGCCTGCCCAAGGGGGAGTTGGCAGCTCACCGGAGGCGAAAGCAGATTCTGAGTTTGCAGCCTCATGTTCCTGGGGCTGGGGGCACAGCTAGGGAGGCAGAAATGTGGGAGGGCAGGAAGATGGGGAGAAGCCAGAGGGTTCTGGATGCCTCCGTAGGAAAGGCTGGTGGGGTCCCCTTGTAACACTGGCCCTTGGGCGGTCAGCATTCCGGCGGGGCCATGGAGACAGGCCGCACCAAGACGGAGGACACTGGCTGTAGGGTGGACTTGGGATGAGCTAACAAGGCACAGAGAGGGAGGGCTGTGCCCCGGGAAGAACAACGGGGGACCCTAAGAATGAAGCCCAGTGAGGAGGGGGGGGTCCCGTGCGGGAGACGTGGAGTCCCATCACCATCCCCGCCAGTGGGCCTCTCTAAATCGCCCCTACCCTTCCCGTCAGCTGCCCCCGAAATGCTGGAGCAGCAGAAATAGCGCAGCTGCTGGCTCTTGCTGGGAGGCCCTGCTGCCGACAGAGCTGTCCTCGGGAGAGGGCAGGGGAATGGGGCTGGAGGGAGCATCCAGCCAGCTGTCTCAGAGGTTGGGGGAAGGAGAGAGAGGAGGCTTGGGCTGTGGGTACCCACTGGTGACTTCCAGCAAACAGCTCAGGATGAAAAGGGCTGACTGGAGCGCTAGCTCCTCCTCCCATGATGAAGGGAGGTGGGCGTTGCTGCTGGACGACCCCTGGCCCGGGCTAGGAGGGTGGGGAGCCATTCATCCCAACAGCTTCTCATTCGGTGACCCTGAAACAGGGAGCAAAGCAGGCGTCAGCATTTCCCCAGCATTTCCTCTGGTGGATCTGCAGCATGTGGGCACGCTTCCAGGGCACTCTGCCAGTCCCCAAAACCACACGCGGGGTTGCCACACAGAGGGGACTAAAAACATACTGAGCGGCTTCAGTGCTGGACCACAATTGTAAGCACATTTTCTAGCAGCGATTTCACAGTCCTCAAAAGGCGAGTCCCTTGGGTCCCTCCCAAGGAGCCCCAGAGGCCGAAGAGGCCAGTGCTGGTTAATGGACCTCACTTTATTCCAGCTTTATTAGCTAATGGCAGCGAAAAGTTACTTTACACAAAATAATGTGTCAGAGATCATTGTTCCTGGGCACAGGTCCTAAATTCCAGCCCACAACCGAAGGCCAAACGTGCCCGTTAATGATTAAACCTCTGGAATCAGTGCTCAGGGACACAGGCAGGGAGCAGCCCAGAGAGGTACCGGGTGGGGGTGGGGTAGCAGCCAGGCCCCACCCAACAGGAACCAGTTCCTGCCCAAAGCGGGAGGGGAAAGGCTTTTCCACCAAGGGAAAGCTAAATATTGTCTAATTCCAGCACCCAGGACGACACACAGGCTTCCCATTGTCTGCCGCGCAGCAGGTCTCGGTCACGGCCCAGGTTGTACCCATGTGAGGTCAGGGAGCGTGGAGCATCCCAGGGAGGGGGCCTGCCCCCACTGTCTTCCTCTGCACCAAGGCACATTCCTGGGAAAGGTCTTATGTTGCCAAAAGGGCTTAACCACATGACACAAATGAGTGTAGGTGGGCACCAGTGAGGAAAACCCATCCTTGGCAACAGAAAGCCAGTGCAGGGTGATGCTTCAGACCACAAGAACCATGTTCTCCAAGGTGGCCGAGAGCTTTTCAACTTGGAGAGCCTGGGCACCAATCCCAACTCTGCTACCTTTTCGTTGTCATATGATGTCTCAGTTTCCTCCTCTGTAAAATGGGAACGTGGTACCTGACCTCAGGGTCGCCATGAGGTCTACTGAGTGGCCCCTGTGAAACAGAGCCGGAGCCCTGGAATCTGTAAGCTCTCAATACCCGGCAATTATGTTTATTACAATTATGATCACAAGATTCTGTTCCTTTGCGAGATCCTTTCCAACTGCACTCTTATGTCGGTGTTTGTTTGCAGGTTGATGTTGGACCGTATTTACATTCAGTGTTAGGGGCTGACCGGGAAGAAATCTGAAAGTGGAAGAGAAGGGGAGGGCACCAGTAACCTCGTCTTCCCAAGAGGAGGTCAGAGGTGAGTGTGAAAGTAAACATATAATTTTTTTTTTGACATGGAGTCTCACTCTGTTGCCCAGGCTGGAGTGCAATGTCACCATCTCAGCTCACTGCAACCTCTGCCTCCTGGGTTCAAGCAAATCTCCTGCCTCAGCCTCCTGAGTAGCTAGGGCCCGCAGGCATGTGCCACTACGCCCGGCTAATTCTTTTTTTTGAGACAGAGTCTTGCTCTGTCACCCAGGCTGGAGTGCAGTGGCGCGATCTCAGCTCACTGCAAGCTCCGCCTCGCAGGTTCACGCCATTCTCCTGCCTCAGCCTCCTGAGTAGCTGGGATGTCAGGAGCCCGCCACCACACCCGGCTAATTTTTTGTATTTTTAGTAGAGATAGGGTTTCACCATGTTGGCCAGGCTGGTCTTGAACTCCTGACACTCAGGTGATCTGCCCACCTCAGCCTCCCAAAGCGCTGGGATTACAGGCGTGAGCCACCGTGCAGCCCAGTATTTTTTGTTTTGTTTTGTTTTGTTTTGTTTTTTTTGAGACGGAGCCTCACTCTGTTGCCCAGGCTGGAGTGCAGTGGCGTGATCTTGGCTCACTGCAAGCTCTGCCTCCTGGATTCATGCCATTCTCCTGCCTCAGCCTCCCGAGTAGCTGGGACTACAGGCGCCCGCCACCATGCCCGGCTAAGTTTTTGTGTTTTTGTTTTTTTGTTTTTTTTGAGACGGAGTCTCGCTCTGTCACCCAGGCTGGAGTGCAGTGGCCAGATCTCAGCTCACTGCAAGCTCCGCCTCCCAGGTTTACGCCATTCTCCTGCCTCAGCCTCCCGAGTAGCTGGGAGTACAGGCGCCCGCCACGTCGCCCGGCTAGTTTTTTGTATTTTTTAGTAGAGACGGGGTTTCACCGTGCTAGCCAGGATGGTCTCGACTCCTGACCTCGTGATCCACCCGTCTCGGCCTCCCAAAGTGCTGGGATTACAGGCTTGAGCCACCGCGCCCGGCCAAGTTTTTGTATTTTTAAAAGAGACGGGGTTTCACCGTGTTAGCCAGGATGGTATCCATCTCTTGACCTCATAATCTGACTGCCTCGGCCTCCCAAAGTGATGGGATTACAGGCGTCAGCCACCACGCCCAGGCTTTTTTTTTTTTTTTTCTATTATTTATTTATTTATTTATTATTTTTTTTTTTTGAGACGGAGCCTCACTCTGTCGCCCAGGCTGGAGTGCAGTAGCGCGATCTCGGCTCACTGCAAGCTCCGCCTCCCAGGTTTACGCCATTCTTCTGCCTCAGCCTCCCGAGTAGCTGGGACTACAGGCACCCGCGACCGCGCCCGGCTAATTTTTTGTATTTTTAGTAGAGACGGGGTTTCACCGTGTTAGCCAGGATGGTCTCGATCTCCTGACCTTGTCATCCGCCCGCCTCGGCCTCCCAAAGTGCTGGGATTACAGGCGTAAGCCACCTTGCCCAACCAAAACATACCCTTTTAAAATGCACAATTTGGCCAGGCATGGTGGCTCATGCCTGTAATCCCAGCACTTTCGGGGCTAAGGCAGGAAAATTGCTCGAGCCCAGGAGTTCAAGATCAGCCTGGGCCACATAGGGAGACCCTGTCTCTACAAAAATAAATAAATAAATTAGCTGAGCATGAAGTGGAAGGATCGCCTGAGCCTAGGAGGTAAAGGCTGCAGTGAGCCATGATCACACCACTGCACTCCAGCCTGGCTGACAGAGCAAGACACTGTATCAAAAACAACAACAACAAAAACCAGCTTGGACGACATGGTGAAACCCCATTTCTACCAAAAAAAAAAAAAAATTAGCTAAGTGTGGTGCCCCATACTTCTAGTCCCGGCTACGCAAAAGGCTGAGGTGGGAGAATCACCTGAGCCAGGGAGTTCAAGGCTGCAGTGAGGGGTCATCGTGCCACTGCACTCCAGCCTAGATGACAGAGTGAGATCCTATCTCAAAAAAAGAAAAGTTCCACCGGGCGTGGTGGCTCAAGCCTGTAATCCCAGCACTTTGGGAGGCCGAGACGGGCGGATCACGAGGTCAGGAGATCGAGACCATCCTGGCTAATATGGTGAAACCCCGTCTCTACTAAAAATACAAAAAACTAGCCGGGCGAGGTGGCGGGCGCCTGTAGTCCCAGCTACTCGGGAGGCTGAGGCAGGAGAATGGCGTAAACCCGGGAGGCGGAGCTTGCAGTGAGCTGAGATCCGGCCACTGCGCTCCAGCCTGGGCGACAAAGCGAGACTCCGTCTCAAAAAAAAAAAAAAAAAAAAAAAAAAAAAAAAAAAAAGAAAAGTTCTATGAAATAACTTTTACTGTGCCTAATCTATAAATTAAACCTTCTCGTAGATATGTATGTATGTATGTATGCATGTATAAGAAAAAGCACAGTCTGGTGGGGCGCAGTGGCCCAAGCCTGTAATCCCAGCACTTTGGGAGGACGAGACAGGCGGATCATGAGGTCAGGAGATCGAGACCATCCTGGCTAACATGGTGAAACCCTGTCTCTACTAAAAAATACAAAAAAAAATTAGCCGGGCGTGGTGGCGGGCGCCTGTTTGTTTTTTTTTTTTTTTTTTTTTTTTTGACGGAGTCTCGCTCTGTCGCCCAGGCTGGAGTGCAGTGGCGCGATCTCGGCTCACTGCAAGCTCCGCCTCCCGGGTTCACGCCATTCTCCTGCCTCAGCCTCCCGAGTAGCTGGGACTACAGGCGCCCACAACCACGCCCGGCTAATTTTTTGTATTTTTAGTAGAGACGGGGTTTCACCGTGGTCTCGATCTCCTGACCTTGTGATCCGCCCGCCTCGGCCTCCCAAAGTGCTGGGATTACAGGCGTGAGCCACCGCGCCCGTCGGTGGCGGGCGCCTGTAGTCCCAGCTACACGGGAGGCTGAGGTGGGAGAATGGCGTGAACCCAGGAGGCGGAGCTTGCAGTGAGTGGAGATCGCACCACTGCACTCCAGCCTGGGCCACAGAGCGAGACTCTGTCTCAAAAAAAAAAAAAAAAAAAAAAAAAAGCACAGTCTGTGTAGGCTTTGGCACTATCTCTGGTGTCAGACATCCGCTGGGGTTCTTGGGATGTGTCCTCATGGATAAGGGGAGAAGTACTGAATACAAAATGTGTTTTTTTTGTTTCTGACTTTTTTTTTTTTTTTTGAGACGGAGTCTCGCTCTGTCGCCCAGGCTGGAGTGCAGTGGCGCGATCTAGGCTCACTGTAAGCTCCACCTCCCGGGTTTACGCCATTCTCCTGCCTCAGCCTCCCGAGTAGCTGGGACTACAGGCGCCTGCCACCACGCCCGGCTAATTTTTTGTATTTTTTAGTAGAGACGGGGTTTCACTGTGTTAGCCAGGATGGTCTCGATCTCCTGACCTCATGATCCGCCCGTCTCAACCTCCCAAAGTGCTGGGATTACAGGCCTGAGCCACCCGCCCAGCCTTTTCTTTTCTCTTTTTTTTTTTTGAGATGAAGTCTCACTCTGTTGCCCAGGCTAGAATACAGTGGTGTGATCTCAGCACACTGTAACCTCCGCCTGCTGGGTTAAAGTGGTTCTCCTGTCTCAGCCTCCCGAGTAGCTGGGATTACAGGCCCTCGCCACCACACCCAGCTAATTTTTGTATTTTTAGTAGAGATGGGGTTTCACCACGTTAGCAAAGCTGGTCTTGAACTCCTGACCTCTGGTGATCCACCTGCCTTGGCCTCCCAAAGTGCTGGGATTACAGGCGTGAGCCAACGTGCTCGGCCTAAAAGCTCATTTATTGAAAGCCACTCAGTTACAGAGTGGGACAACCTCAGAAAGCAGAGGAAATGCACCAGCTTTAAGTTTCTCTTATACGGGGGTCTTATCTGTATAAAGACTAAACTAAGCTGTGCCTACGTGCGGGTGGGCTAACAGCATGACAGAATTTATTATTCGGTTGATTTAAAGAAAACTATCCTTGACATTTTAGTATAAGTTCATAAAGCATAAGTATAATTACCTTGAAAGCATATATTATGGTGTCTGTTGGAACATCTGGACTTTCCATAGTTGTAGGAATGTGTCCTTGCAGGTATCTTTAAGATGTTTTCTCCTTTGTAAATATCTCAGTACGATGTGACTGCCAAGGAATGTCCCTTGCTAGTTTTAAGATGAAGTTGGTTTTAAGATGGTGTGATCCTGGCTCTCCTAGGCTCCTGTTTCCCTAATAGCAGAAAGAATATTACTTAAAGTTACTGAGGGCCGGGAGCAGTGGTTCATGCCTGTAATCCCAGCAATCTGGGAGGCTGAGGCAGCCAAATCACTTAAGCTCAGGAGTTCGAGACCAGCCTGAGCAACATGGTGAAACCCCATCTCTACAAAAATACAAAAAGTAGCTGGCAGCGTGGTGTATGCCTGTAGTCCCCGTTACACAGGAGGCCTACGTGGGAGGAATGATTAGATCCCAGAGTTTGAGGCTGCAGTGAGCTGTGTCCATACCACTGCACTCCATCCTGGGTGACAGAGCAAGACTCTGTCTTTAAAAGTTAATTTAAAAAATATGCCAGGTGCAGTGGCTCAAGCCTGTAATCCCAGCACTTTGGGAGGCTGAGGTGGGTGGATCATCTGAGCTCAGGAGTTCAAGACCAGCCCGGCCAACATAGTGAAACCCCGTCTCTACTAAAAATACAAAAATTAGCTGGGCATAGTGGTGGCCACCTGTAATCTCAGCTACTCGGGAGGCTGAGGCAGGAGAATCACTTGAACCTGGAAGGCAGAGGTTGCAGTGAGCCGAGATTGCACCATTGAATTCCAGCCTGGGCAATAAGAGCGAAACTCCATCTCAAAAAAAATAAATGAATGAATAAATAAATAAAGTTACCAAAAAAGCAGTAGAAGAAATAAAAATAACTATATTAACAATGAAGTTTGTAGGGTAATGTGATGTAGTTAAATTCCCATCTTTCACATGGAGGAGTCGGTAGTGTCTAAAATGTGGTAAGTCAGAGAAAAGAGGTGCTGTGCATGGCGCACAGCTGTCCAGGTCACTGTCAGCAGAACTACACACAGCAGGAGTCACAGGAAGCAGCTCTTGGGGAGACCCTGGGAAGATAAACTGGGGTGGGGAGGTTGGGGGCACAGTGTTACTTCTCATCGTAAACATCTCTGTGTCATTTGGGACTGTGAGTGTTTTGCTTTCATTCAAAAGACACTTTGTTGGCCAGCTATGGTGGCTTGTGCCTGTAACTCCAGCATTTTGGGAGGCCAAGGCAGGAGGATCGCTTGAGCCCAGGAGTTTGAGACCAGCCTGGACAACACAGTGAGACCCTATCTCCATCACAATAATGTAATTTTTAATTATGCTTAAGTATAAAATTGTTTTTTTTTTTTAAAAAGATACTTTGTTGATTTGTTTGTTCATTTACAGTCAGGGTTTCTTTCTGTTACCCAGGCTGGAATGCAGTGGCAAGATCACAGCTCACTGCAGCCTCGAACTCCCTGCCTCAAGCAATCCTCCTACCTCAGCCTCCCGAGTAGCTGAGACCACAGACGTGCACCACCACTTCTGGCTAATTTTTTAAACAACTTTTTGTAGAGCCAGAATCTCACCATGTTGCCCAGGCTGGTGTGGAACTCCTGGCCTCAAGTGATCCTCCCACCCTGACCTCCCAAAGCACTGGGATTTCAGGCCTAAGCCATCATACCCAGCCAAGATACTTTGTTAATTATAAAAATGTTTGGAGTCATCACCAATTTCAGAACTAAAAATGTAAGTTTGCAAAAAAATCGGGTTCCATTTACCATTTGGCAGAAGTCCCAGAAGAGAAGGAGGTGTCTGGAACCAGCAGGCAGCTTGAGCCTCAAGACACCATCTGCCTCCATACTACTTCTGCCGCGGGTTCTTGGTCCGCCTGTGCAGCCATGAGGCTCAGGAGGGGTGTCCTTGCCTACTCCCAAGGGACAGCCCTCTAAATATTCAGAGGCAGCTCTCCTGCTCCCCTGAGCCTTCTCTTCTACAGGGTAAACTTTACCCACCTCTCCAGCTGTTTTATGGACAGCCTATACGATTCTTTCTGGCCAGAAACCCCAGCAACTCAGCATATACAGGGAGATAGGAGTGGTCCTCTGGCTGTTGCTGAGAACACACCATTTACCCACCCATCCACCTATCCATCCACCCACCCACCCACCTCCCCATCCACCCATCCACCCACTCATCCACCTATCCACCCACCCATCCACCCACCCACCCACCCATCCACCCACCCATCCACCCACCCACCCATCCACCCATCCATCCAACCACCCATCCACCCATCCACCCACCCATCCACCCACCCACCTCCCCATCCACCCATCCACCCACTCATCCACCCATCCACCCACCCATCCATCCGCCCACCCATCCACCCATCCACCCACCCACCTCCCCATCCACCCATCCACCCACTCATCCACCCATCCACCCACCCACCCATCCACCCACCCATCCAGCCAACCACCAATTCACTCACTCATCCATCCACCCACCCATCCACCCACCCATGCATGCACCCACCCACCCACCTGCCCATCCACCCATCCATCCACCCACCCTCCCATCCACCCATCCATCCACCCACCCACCCATCCACCCACCCACCCATCCACCCATCCATTCACCCACCCACCTTCCCATCCACCCATCTACCCACTCATCCACCCACCCACCCATCCACCCATCTATCCATCCATCCACCCACCCATCCATCCATCCATCCACCCACCCACCTTTCCAGATATTTATCCATCCATCCACCCATCTATTCATCTAGCTGTCCATCCATCCATCCATGCATCCACCCACATGTCCATACACACACACATCTGCCACTCATCCACCTGCTCATCCATTCATCTACCCATCCACCTACCCACCCTTCCATTTATCACTTCCTGATACCTTCTCAGAGCCAGCACCATGAGCTTTGCCCTTAGAGAACATCGAGTGCAAGGGCCAGACTGACCTGTAAGCCAGCAATGACCACATGGGATGAGAAGTGTTGGGTCAGCCCCAGATGCAAGAGCATCAAAAAAGACTTCCTGTTTGGGGGAGACAGTGAGGAAGACACTTGAATAACCAGTCTCAGGTTAGGGCAGCAGAGAGCAGGAGAAGCAGGGAGTTCTCCACATGGCCAAGTCTGACCAACTCAGGGGTCAGGGCAGAGTGGAACAATGATGTCACCAGTAGTAGTGATTCTACAGCTGTCTCTAGCCTCCTTCTGCAGACACTCTCTCCAACTTCAGGAAAGGCTCTGCAGCAACAAACTCAGCTTTGGAGCCCCTCCTGCTTATGTCCTGGCCTGCTTCTCCCACTGGGTGTTCAACTTTGAGCTGTGAATTCCCCTCCTGAGCCTCCAATCACTACCTATATAAATGAGAAACAAGGCTGAGTATGGTGGCTCATGCCTGTAATCCCAGCACTTTGAGAGGCTGAGGTGGGTGGACTGCCTGAGCTCAGGAGTTTGAGACCATCCTGGGCAACATAGCAAAAACCTGTCTCTACTAAAAATACAAAAAATTAGCCAGGCATGGTGGTACGTGCCTGTGGTCCCAGCTACTCAGGAGGCTGAGGTGGGAGGATCGCTTGAGCTAGGGAGGCAGAGGTTGCAGTGAACCAAGATTGCACCACTGCACTCGGAAAAAAAAGGAAAAAAGAAAAGCACTGTGAAATGTTCTTGGGGATTTGTGTGACAAGGGTTTACTGAGTACCTGGTATATGTCAGACACAGTTCTAGGTCCTGGGATACCTGTGGGCCGAAGTCTTGCCCTCGAGGTCCTGTGAATTAGAGTGAGCACCAAAAGCATGCAGCACAGTAGGGCTCAAAAACCAGCAGCCTCAAGAAGTGTCGCCTTCTTTTTCTTTTTTTTTTTTGAGACAGGGTCTCACTGTCACACAGGCTGGAGTGCAGTGGCAGGAACATGGTTCACTGCAGCCTCTACCTCCCCAGGCTCAAGTGATCCTCCCACTTCATCTTCTTGAGTACTTGGGACTACAGGTGTGTGCCAAGCCCGGCTAATTTTTGTATTTTTTGTAGAAATGAGGGCTGGGCATGGTGGCTCACACCTGTAATTCCAGCACTTTGGGAGGCCAAGGTGGCCAGATCACTTGAGGTCAGGAGTCCAAGACCAGCCTGGCAGACATGGTGAAACCCTGTCTCTACTAAAAATATAAAAATTAGTCAGGCATGGTGGTGCATGCCTGTAATCCCATCTACTCTGGAGGCTGAGACAGGAGAATCACTTGACCCTGGGAGGTGGAGGTTGCAGTGAGCCGAGATCGTGCCACCACACTCCAGCCTGGGCGATAGAGCGAAACTCCATCACAAAAAAAAAAGAAAAAAAAAAAAACGTCTGGGCCGGGCGCGGTGGCTCAAGCCTGTAATCCCAGCACTTTGGGAGGCCGAGACGGGCGGATCACGAGGTCAGGAGATCGAGACCATCCTGGCTAACACGGTGAAACCCCGTCTCTACTAAAAAATACAGAAAACTAGCCGGGCGCGGTGGCGGGTGCCTGTAGTCCCAACTACTCGGGAGGCTGAGGCAGGAGAATGGCGTGAACCCGGGAGGCGGAGCTTGCAGTGAGCTGAGATCTGGCCACTGCACTCCAGCCTGGGCGACAGAGCGAGACTCCGTCTCAAAAAAAAAAAAAAAAAAAAAAAACGTCTGAGCACGGTGGCTCAGGCCTGTAATCCCAGCACTTTGGGAGGCCGAGGCAGGTGGACAATTTGAGGTCAGGAGTTCACCACCAACCTGGCCAACATGGTGAAACCCCATCTCTACTAAAAATACAAAAATTAGCCAGGTGTGGTGTTGCACACCTGTAATCCCAGTTACTCGGGAGGCTGAGTGAGGAGAATCACTTGAGCCTGGGAAGCAGAGGTTGCGATGAGCTGAGATCGTGCCACTGCACTCCAGTCTGGGCGACAGAGTGAAACCCTGTCTCAAAAAAAAGAAATGAGGTTTCACCAAGTTGCCCAGGCTGGTCTCGAACTCCTGGGCCCAAGCAATCCTGGCAGCTTCAGCCTCCCAAAGTGTTGGGATTACAGGCATGAGCCACTTTGTGTGGCCAAATGTCACTTTCTTAGCAACAATGCAGATGCAGGACTCCCCACTGCACACAGGGCCCTGGGCCTGGCTCTGGAGGGGATGCCAGGAGCCCCTCCAGCCCCTTCTTCAGCTGTTGAGGAATGTGCGCCCACAGATTCTGTTGGTGGAGTCTTTCTGCTGAGCCGGCTGTGGTTCTGGAAACCTCCTTTCCCCCTTAAAAAAGCCTTTAAGGCCGGGAGGCTGAGGCAGTTGAATGGGGTAAACCCGGGAGGCGGAGCTTGCAGTGAGCTGAGATCCGGCCACTGCACTCCAGCCTGGGCGACTGAGCGAGACTCCGTCTCAAAAAAAAAAAAAAAAAGAAACCCTTCAGGGCCTCCTAGGTATGGCCTGTGGAGGGGGGTAATAAACATGAAGGAGATGTGGCCCTTCCTTCCCACAGGCCTCAACCTGCTCGTTCTGCTCAGCCTCCTCCAGCTCAGGGAGCAGGGCCCGCAGGCCACAGGTCGCATGGCTGCGGGAAGAGTCCATCCTGCAATTGATAGGAAAAGATCCTGCGGCCGAATTTGGCCAAGCTGTCGATGGTCACTACGGAAGTGACCTCCGGAGACGGCACATCTGACTGGCCCCGGATGCCCACTCACAGCGATGGCACTGCCCAGACACGAGGCCTTCTTCCATAAGACCCGGAGACCTGGCCTGGAGGGCCTGGATAAGCACGCGCGGCAGGCTGGGCGGGTGAGGCTGGGCGTGTGGTGGGCACCCACCCAGCGAGGGGCGGGGAAAGCTGGATGCTGCCGCAGGAAAGGTCCAGGCTCGCCTTCTTGTCAAGTTGTCATTGTCACCAAGTCCAGGACACAGCGTCAGAGAAGAAGGTGGCTGCGGCAGGCAAGGCCAGGGCTGGGTGGGGGAGGGGCGCTGGGGGAAAAGAGCACCGACCGGGTCTGGGAGAACAGAAGCCCCCCAGCAGGAAGGAAACGTGGCCTGCAGGAGGTGCCCTCTGGGCTCAGGAAAGGGAAGAAGCGGCGCCGGCCACGCCCAGGCCACGCCCCCGATGCCACGCCCCCCCGTCAGTGGTGCCCCTCCAGAGACCCGGGCGCACCCTCAGCCGAAACTCTTGTCAAGCGTCCTGAAGCCGGCTGGCCGCCCGCCTGTCCCTGCCGCGTCCCCCGCCACTGGGAGGGCAGAAAGGCGCGCCCGGCTGCCTTTGCTTGGCTTCTCCAACGTCCCCCAGCCGGTGCGCGCTCACCCCTACACCCGGGCCTTGGCAGGTTCAGGGCCGTGGGAGCGG
This sequence comes from Macaca thibetana thibetana, assembly GCF_024542745.1. Classification (NCBI taxonomy): domain Eukaryota; kingdom Metazoa; phylum Chordata; class Mammalia; order Primates; family Cercopithecidae; genus Macaca; species Macaca thibetana. The sequence continues at coordinate 3,584,455 of NC_065584.1, forward strand.
CCGCCCTGGGACAGTCACAGGCCCCCGGGAAGGGTCTGCCGGGTTGGACCGTATCTGAGCCTGGGCCAGGTTCAGTAGAAGGTGTTCTACCTGGACAGTAGAAGGTATTCGGGAACGGAGAGAGCCAGGGCCTGCCCACTTGCTCGCCCCAGGGAGCACCTTCTCCCCAGAAAGAGGCTCTGCCTGAGGGGCTGCTCAGGGCCTCTCATCTGAACCCTCCTGGGAACAGGAAGCCTGAACCCTAGACCTAGGGATGATCACAAACAGGACAAGAACACCAGCCACAAGCCACCACAGCGGCTGCCACCATCGACCTGCACCCACCTGGGGACTGTCACTTTTTTTTTTAAGCAGGGACTGATCTCTGCTTACTGCAGCCTCCACCTCCCAGGCTCAAGAGACCCTCCCACCTCAGCCTCCCCAGTATCTGGGACTACAGGCGCAGGCCACCATGCCTGGCTAGTTTTTTAATTTTTTGTAGAGATGGGGTCTCAGTGTGTTGCCCAGGATGGTTTTGAACTCCTGAGGTCAAGCGATCCTCCTTCCTGGGGCTCCCAAAGTGTGGGATTATTGGCTCAAGACACAGCGACCAGCCCATTAGGGAAGCAGGAGTCTAGGAGAGCCAGAGCAATGCCTTTGTAAGTTCAGCTCCATCCTGAGACTAACAAGGCACATTCCTTGCCAGCCACGACTTGTGGTCACAAGATGCTTACAATTAAGGGAACAGCCTAAAGATACCTGCAAGGACACCCTCCTACGAGAGAAAGTCCAGATGTCCCCATACTCGTAACAACATATGCTTTCAAAATAATTACAGCTATCCTTTGATGTACCTACACTAAAGTGTCAAGGATAGTTTTCTTTTTGTTTTGGTTTTTGGGTTTTTGGGGGTTTTTAGGTTTTTTTAGACAGGATTTCACTCTGTTGCCCAGGCTGCAGTGCAGTGGCACTATCATAGCTCAGTGCAGCCTCAGCCTCCTGGCCTCCCAAAGTATTGATCCTCCCACCTTGGCCTCCCAAAGTATTGGAATTAGCCACCTCACCTCGCCCAGCTTGTGACTCCATTAACAAGTGATTCCACCTGACCAGCCAGCATCCAGGGGGATTGCGCCCAAGGAGGATGGTACCAGGGCCCCTTACAGTGATCAGAGCCAGGAATGGGCCTGGGATGGCCGTACTCCAAGGTCCAGCTGACAGCCTCAGACAGCAGGGAGGGCAGGCCTCAGGGCAGAAGGTGACCAGGTGGCAGGGACCCAGACCAAGGCTGCAGCCCTGAGGTGCCACACAGGGTCAGGCAGACAGGTACCAACAAGAATGGTGCAAAAGGGAAGGGACCCGTCCAGTTGGATGGGCTGTAAGAGGGTTCTGTGCAGAGCCACCTAGCAGGAATCAACCTGATCAAACCTTCTGGCCTCAAATCTGGCTTGGCTCCTGGGGCTGAGCTGGAGCCCAGCAGGGAGATGGGGAGAGTAGGGCCAGTCATGTGGCTCTAGGGATCCTGTGGCAGGGAGTCAGGCCAGGCCTGAGACTCCCTCTGCAGGGGTCAGAGGCCCAGTTCTGGGCCCCACGTACCAGCCTGTGGTCAAGCTCTAGGCTCTTCTGACCAAGGCCAGACTTTTCCTGCAAGGTCACCTGAGACCACCCCTGGGGAGAGTTGGACGGTGGAGCCTCAAGAGCCCACATCTTGACAGGGCCCCGCACTACCACTTCCTATCTATGGAACACCCCATCCTTCCTCTCTTCAGGGCAGTTCAGACGTTGGAGGGAGATACAAAGAGCCTTGAATGTCACAAAAAGGAGGTTGGACTTTATCCTGCAGGCAATCAGAAGCCAGAAAGGTTTCAGGATGGATGAGGTGATCACATTTGAGTTTCAACAGGCCACTGTGTGAGCATGCGGAAATGGTGTGGCTGGGGACAGGAACCCCAGTCACTGCTGTCCATGAAGAGGGGCAGCAGGGGCCTGGGCTGTGCAGGCACCAGAGGGTACAGCAAAGGGGCTGGTGTCCAGAGAAAGCCCAGGGATGCCCCGGGACAGTCGTACCACCATGGGTCTTTGGGCGCCGTCTCTTTCCTTGAAGATCCAGCAGAACGGGTGCTGCTTGATTTCCCAGAAGCCCTTTGTGGAGAGTAACTCGCCCCATCCCCCACCCCTGCCACACAGACTGCTACAGACACCCAGACACCTGAGCTCCAGCCGGGGCAGGCTGCAGGATGCCCAGCCGTGTCCCCAGGATGCCCCACACGCTGTCCTGAAAACTGACCTGTAACTGCAGCTCTTGGAGCCTTCCGGAACCCAGATCCCCACCTGAGATCAAACCAAAGACCTGGTTTAAGGTCCTTGGTTTGGCTTGTTGCCTCCCATTGCTGCCCTAGTTCGCTGTCTTTCTTTTTTTTTTCTTTTTTTCTTTTCTTTTTTTTTTTTTTTTTTTTTGAGATGGAGTCTTGCTCTGTCACCCAGGCTGGAGCACAGTGGTGCAATCTCGGCTCACTGCAAGCTCCACCTCCCGGTTCGTGCCATTCTCCTGCCTCAGCCTCCTGAGTAGCTGGGACTACAGGCGCTGCCACCACACCTGGTTAATTTTTTCGTATTTTTAGTAGAGACAGGGCTTCACCGTGTTAGCCAGGATGGTCTGTAACTCGACCTCGTGATCTGCCCGCCTCGGCCTCCCAGAGTGCTGGGATTACAGGTGTGAGCCACCGCACCTGGCCAACTTCGCTATGTCTTTAGGCCAGCCCTGACTGCCCTGAGCCTCAGCTCGCCCAGGCCCTTGCAGAGTGATGGGGTCACAGAGAGGTACGGACACACAGTAGAACAACAGACATGTACGTGGGGGTGGCACATGTAACCATGGGAACAGAGAAGAGGGAGAGGGAGGAGGTCAAGGTGGGGACATCAGAGTTGGTGCTTGAAGGTGGGATGAGGCAGAGCCAGGGGTTGCGGGCACCTCCCTCTCCCCCAGGCACCAGCACCCAGCACTGGCTCTTGCCCATGGGCAGGAATGATGAACGGATGTCATTAGCAGCAGCTCCCAGTAACTACCAATAGGTGTGAAGCCCGGTAGGGTTACAGAGGCCTGACATGCTGCAACCTGCACTTTGGCAGCACATACCTGGGCTTTGAGGTAAGTCTCATTATCTCCAATTCACAAATGAAGAGACTGAGGGCCAGGATGGTGTAAGTCACTATCAGTGAGTGGCCATCCTTGTAGGGTGGGAGTGTAGGCCCTGGGGGCCCAGAGTGGGCAGGATGCTGAAGCCCCTTCCCTGTATCCCTGGGCAGCTAGATGTGCCCTGCCAGAGCCTTACAGCATCTCCAGTCTTGAGACAGGAGATCCCTTAAAGTGAAGCCGAGGGTGAGCCCCCAGGAGAGGGGATCCGAGGGCCCAGCCCATCTCCTTCCCTCCAGCCTGCCCTGAGTTTCTGAGTTGGGTGATGGGGGCCCAGGAGAGCAGGAATTGTGGGCGAGGCTAGCGTCCCTGAGCCTAGGTGGATCAGGGACAGTTTCTTGGAGGAGGATGTGCCTGAACTGAACCTTGAAGGCCATGTCCAATTTTCACTAGAGAGGATGGAAGCAGGGATGTGCTAGGATCAACCAACATCATGAGCAAGGATGGGGCCGGAGGGCAGGCAAGGGAGTGATGAGCAGCAGGTGAAGCCAGAGGAGCTGGAATGGAGGCCCGAGGGGAGCAGGAGCCAGGGCAGGCCTCCTTCAGCATTTGGGGCCCCACAGATACCAGCAGGTCACTTCTGTGTAAAGCTCTGTAGCAGCACCAGGGAGGCCTGGGGAAGCACCTCCCAGATGCACACCCTACACTGTTTGCCTGCAAGATCAGCCCTCCTGGGGCAGCACCATTGCCCAGTTACAGTCGGGTCTGGTCAGTGCCAGAGACCAGGAGGGCACAGGGGCACGGAAGTCAGGGGATTGGAGACCAGCCGCCCTGCTCCAAGAGAGGCCTCAGAGGAGCCAGCTCCACTGAGCCCTCCCCATGGCCAGCCAGTGGCACGCGCCCCTCTGAGGAGGTAAGAAATCCGAGCCTGACAACAAGCCAGATGGATTGTTTCTCCTGGGATGGCAGGCCCCGAGCCAGTGCCTGCAGGCCCAGGCGTGACTGCCAGCCCCCAGCCCCGCCTCCCTCCTGGCACTGCCTGGCACTCCACTTAGCTGGGCCATGGGCAAGGCTGCTTTGATGGTGGAAATGCACAGTCACAGCTGCCCATAGGTTTGGGAGCACCTGGAGCTGAGCCTGAGGTTGCAGGGGCTCCAGGCCCCATCCTGCCTGTGTGATCTAATGGCTGGTTAATTCACCTCTCTGGGCCTTGGTTTCCTCATCTGTCAAATAGGAATGACAGCAGTGCTTACTTCCTGGAGGCTGTTTGAGGATGAAGGGACAATGTGTGTGAAAAGCCCCAGGGAGCTACAGCTAGGGCGCAGGGGAGGAAGGATTAGGCAGCACCCCACAAAGCAAAGTCAGAGCTACCTGACAAGTCCACACACCTTCAAGGAGGTCAGGAGGTGGCAGAATGTGCCCGGGAAGGCTTCCAGCAGGAAGGTTCTGGAACATCCGCCAATGCTCGAACCCCTTTCAGCATCCTTCCAGCAATGGAGCGCCTCGCTGCTCCTCCAGGCATAGCTGCAGGTCCTCCCCTCTTCTACAGAACATCCTGTGAGCCCCCTGCCCCTCCTCCCCACCAAGCCCTGCAGTGTGTCCCTGGGCTTTCAAGACTGGAATGGCCACCGTGTGCGGTGGCTCATGCCTGTAATCCCAGCATTTTGGGAGGCCAAGGCAGGCGGATCACCAGGTCAGGAGTTCAAGACGAACCTGGCCAACATGGTGTAACCCCATCTCTACTTAAAATACAAAAATTGGCCGGGCGCGGTGGCTCAAGCCTGTAATCCCAGCACTTTGGGAGGCCGAGACGGGTGGATCACGAGGTCAGGAGATCGAGACCATCCTGGCTAACACGGTGAAACCCCGTCTCTATTAAGAAATACAAAAAACTAGCCGGGCGAGGTGGCGGGCGCCTGTAGTCCCAGCTACTCGGGAGGCTGAGGCAGGAGAATGGCGTGAACCCGGGAGGCGGAGCTTGCAGTGAGCTGAGATCCGGCCACTGCACTCCAGCCTGGGCGACAGAGCGAGACTCCGTCTCAAAAACAAACAAACAAACAAACAAAAATACAAAAATTGGCCGGGCATGGTGGTGGGCGTCTGTAGTCCCAGCTACTCAGGAGACTGAGGCAGGAGAATGGCGGGAACCCGGGAGGCGGAGCTTGCAGTGAGCCAAGATCGCGCCACTGCACCCCAGCCTGGACAACAGAATGAGACTCGGTCTCAAAAAAAAAAAAGAGTGGAACGACTGGAGACACAGGTAATGGCCCATCATCGTCAGGGGAGAAGGTGACCTGCACCATCGCTGTCCAAGGGCCCGGGCAACTTCCGGGATGCCCAGGGAGTCCCTCCGCAGCCCCCACCCAGCTGGGAGTCCTTTCTGTGGTGCCGTGCTAAAGCTGATCCTTCTCGGGACGAGGGAGGCAGGCATTGGCTCTGGAAGGCTCCAGTAAAGAGGAGCAAGTTCCAAGTTCCCGTCAGCAGCCCCAAAACTACTTGGCAGGTAGCGGAGTCCCACCCCAGAGGCCTAATTCCATACATGGTGTGACATGGGCTCCCAGCACACGGGTCTTCAGTCAGTGGCCCAAGGTCACGTCTCTGCCTCACCACCTAGCCCCTGTGTGGCCTTGAGCAAGTTGCTCAACTCCTCTGACTCTGTTCGCTCACCTAAAAAGTTGTGGGTTACAATTGTGTGACCTTCCTCCAGGGAGAGCTGCGAACGCTTATCCAGTTCAGTACCAAAAAGAAGTCAGAGGTGAAAAACTTTGTTTTGTTTTGTTTTGCAGAGGAAGTCTCCCTGTGTCACCCAGGTTGGAGTGCAGAGGCACGGCCTCAGCTCAGGTTTTAAGCCCCGCATGCATTAGGTATTTGTCCTAATGCTCTCCCTCTCCTTGCCCCCCCAACCCCTGCAGGCCCCACTGTGTGATGTTCCCCTCCCTGGGACCATGTGTTCTCATTGTTCAGCTCCCACTTATGAGTGAGAATATGCGGTGTTTGGTTTTCTGTTCCTGTGTTAGTTTGCTCAGAATGATGGTTTCCAGCTTTATCATCCATGTCCCTGCAAAGGACATGAACTCATTATTTTTTATGGCTGCGTTTAAAAAAATTTTTTGTAGAGATGAGGTTTCACCATATTGCCCAGGCTGGGTCTTTGTATGAACGTATGTTATTGTTTCTCAAGGGTAAATGACTAGAAGTGGGACTCTATATATACACACACGTTAAATTTTATAAGAAGGCCGGGTGCAGCAGCTCACGCCTGTAATCCCAGCACTTTGGGAGGCCGAGGTGGGAGGATCACCTGAGGTCAGGAGTTCGAGACCAGCCTGGCCAACATGGTAAAACCCTGTCTCTACTAAAAATACAAAAATATGGCCGGGCGCAGTGGCTCAAGCCTGTAATCCCAGCACTTTGGGAGGCTGAGGCGGGCGAATGACAAGGTCAGGAGTTCAAGACCAGCCTGGCCAATATGGGGAAACCCCGTTCTACTAAAAATACAAAAATTAGCCGGGAGTGGTGGTGGACGCCTGTAGTCCTAGCCACTCGGGAGGGTAAGGCAAAAGAATCGCTTGAACCCAGGAGGCGGAGGTTGTAATGCACTCCACTGCACTCCAGCCTGGGAGACAGAGCGAGACTCCGTCTCAAAAAAAAAAAAAAAAATACAAAAAATACAAAAATTTGCTGGGCATGGTGGCATGCACCTGTAATCCCAGCACTTTGGGAGGCTGAGGCAGGAGAATCGCTGGAACCCAGGAGGGGGAGGTTGCAGTGAGCTGAGATCGCACCACTGCAATCCAGCCTAGGCAACAGAGCGAGATTCCATCTAAAAAAAAAAAAAATTGTATAAGAAAATTAAGAAAATGCCAAGCTGTTTTTCAAAGGGGCTGAGCCATTTGCAATCGCACCAGCAACACAAGAGAATTCCAGGTGCCCCACATCCTCAGCAAAATGATACCAGCAGGCATCTTCATTTTAGCCTCCACAGCAGGTCTGATGATGACTGTTGATGATCCTTTCATGTGCTGATATGTCATGCATATCTCTGATGAAGTGTCTGTTCAAATATTTTGCTCATTTTTTATTAGGTTGTTTGCCTTACTGAGTTATAAGAGTGTTTTTTGTTTTTTTGTTTGTTTGTTTGTGAGGGATGGAGTCTTGCTCTGTTGTCCAGGCTGGAGTGCAGTGGTGCGATCTTGGCTCACGGCAAGCTCTCCCTTCCGGGTTCATGCCATTCTCCTGCCTCAGCCTCCCGAGTAGCTTGGACTACAGGTGCCCGCCACCAGGCCTGGCTAATTTTTTGTATTTTTAATAGAGACGGGATTTCACCAGGATGGTCTTGATCGCCTGACCTCGTGATCTCCCCGTCTCAGCCTCCCAAAGTTCTGGGATTACAGGTGTGAGCCACTGCGTCCGACCAAGAGCGTTTTTATATATTCTGGATACAAGTCCTTTATTAGGTTTCTGTTTTGCATCTTGCAGCTTTGGAACCAGAGCTCTAATAAAAACAAGGACACTAATACCAGCGCAGTCATTGCTCCTCTGGCATCAGCACCTGAAGTCACAATGAGGCCTCCTGTGCAGCTGTAGCCCCAAGGCTTGTGCTTCCTCCATGGAAATGTAGATCCTTGAAGACATTTACCTCTAAAAGAGAGGTTTCATCCAAATTAAAAATACAATTGGCCGGGCGCGGTGGCTCAAGCCTGTAATCCCAGCACTTTGGGAGGCCGAGACGGGCGGATCACGAAGTCAGGAGATCGAGACCATCCTGGCTGACACAGTGAAACCCCGTCTCTACTAAAAAATACAAAAAAACTAGCCGGGCGAGGTGGCGGGCGCCTGTAGTCCCAGCTACTCGGGAGGCTGAGGCAGGAGAATGGTGTGAACCCGGGAGGTGGAGCTTGCAGTGAGCCAAGATCACGCCACTGCACTCCAGCCTGGGCGGCAGAGCGAGACTCTGTCTCAAAAAAAAAAAATAAAATAAAATAAAAATAAAAATAAAAATACAATTTAGAGGTAGTTTTTTTTCTTTCTTTCTTTCTTTCTTTTTTTTTTTTTTTTGAGGCAGGATTTCACTCCTGTCACCCAGGCTAGAGTGCAGTGGTGTGATGATAACTCACTATAGCCTCAACTCCCTGGGAACAGATGATCCTCCCACCACAACCTCCCAAGTAGCTGGGTGGGATACAAGCGTGTGCCTGGCTAAGTTTTTGTATTTTTAGTAAAGATCGGGTTGCACCATGGTGCCCAGGCTGGTCTGGAACTCCTGACCTCAGGTGATCTGTTCACCTAAACCTCCCAAAGTGCTGGGATTATGGGCATGAGCCACTGCGCCTGACCAAGGCAGTCTCCTTTATCAATGCAAAACCAAAATGATTTAGCGCAGGGGAACCGCTGCATCTTCTTCATCTGCACACTCAGCTTCCCCAGGCAGACTGAAGAGGAGGGGAGTCAAGTGGTTCTACACTACTCTGCCACTAATAGAAGGCTTTTCTGTAGGATTTTTTTAGCTTGCCTTTTATTTGTTTGTTTCTTTGAGACAGAGTCTCGCTCTGTCGCCCAGGTCGGAGTGCAGTGGCACAATCTTGGCTCACTGCAACCTCTGCCTCCTGGGTTCATGCAGTTCTGTGTCTCAGTCTCCCCAGTAGCTGGGACTACAGGCGCCTGCCACCACACCTGGCTAATTTTTGTATTTTTAGTAGAGACGGGGTTTTACCATCTTGGCCAGGCTGGTCTTGAACTCTTGACCTCGTGATCCACCCGCCTCAGCTTCCTAAAGTGCTGGGATTACAGGGATCCACTATGCCAGGCCTTGTTTGTTTTGTTTTCTTAATACCCTGACTTGATCAGCTTACCTTTTTTTTTTTTTTTTTTTTTTTAGAGATAGGATCTCCCTCTATCACCCAGGCTGGAGTGCAGAGGTTGATGTGATTGAGGCTCACTGCAGCCTCAAACTCCTGGGCTCAAGCAATCCTCTTGCCTCAGCCTCCCAAGTAGCTGGCACTACAGGTGCACTCCACCACAGCTAGCTAATTTTTTTTATTTTGTAGAAATGGGGTCTCACTGTGTTGTACAGACTGGTCTCGAATTCTTGGCCTCCAATGATCCTCTTGCCTCAGCCTCCCAAAGCTCTGGGATTACAGCTGTGAGCCACTGCACTTGGCCAGTGTGGCTTTTTCATTTTCTGTGTGTGTTTTCTTTCTTTTTTCTTTTCTTTTTTTTTTTTTTTTGAGACAGAGTCTCACTCTGTCGCCCAGGCCGAAGTGCAATGGCACGATCTCGGCTCACTGCAAGCTTCACCTCCTGGGTGCACGCCATTCTCCTGCCTCAGCCTCCTGAGTAGCTGGGACTACCGGTGCCCGCCACCATGCCCAACTGATTTTTTTGTATTTTTTAGTAGAGATGGGGTTTCACCATGTTAGCCAGGATGGTCTTGATCTCCTGACCTTGTGATCCGCCTGCCTCGGCCTCCCAAAGTACTGGGATTACGGGTCTAAGCCACCGTGCCCAGCGCTAAGGCCCTCTTTTTAACTGGTGAGATGTTTGCCCCTGATGGCTCCATCATTTAATATGCTAGGGAAAATTCTGTAGGAACAGCTCAACTTCTGGGTCGTATGACATCATTCTGCTGTTTACAAATCACCTGTGAGCTAATTTGCACTAATAAAACACATAGCAAAACGATCTATACACAATTTGGATCAGCCATGAACAATATTTACATGGGCACAATAATGGAATCCTTAATATTATTTTAACTAAAAATATGACATAACTGTGTTGTTAAAAAAAGAGAAAATATGTGTTGGGAGAAGGCAAGGTTGCTAAATTCTCACTTACCATAGAAAAGGAACCAGCCGGGCGCAGTGGCTCACGTCCGTAATCCCAGCACTTTAGGAGGCTGAGGCGGGCAGATCACCTGAGGTCAGGAGTTCAAGACCAGCCTGGCCAACATGGCGAAACCCTGTCTCTACTAAAAATATAAAAGTTAGCCGGGCGTGGTGGCGCATACCTGTAATCCTAGCTACTGGGTAGGCTGAGGCAGGAGAATCGCTTGAACCCAGGACACAGAGGTTGCAGTGAGCTGAGATGGTGCCACTGCCCTCCAGCCTGGGCAACAAAGCAAGACTCCATCTCAAAAAAAAAAAAAAAAAAGGGGAGGGCCGGGCATGGTGGCCCACACCTATAATCCCAGCACTTTGGGGGGCCGAGGCGGGCGGATCACGAGGTCAAGAGATCAAGACCATCCTGGCTACCACGGTGAAACCCCGTGCCTACTAAAAACATACAAAAAATTAGTTGGGTGTGGTGGTGCATGCCTGTAGTCCCAGTTACTTGGGAGGCTGAGGCAGGAGAATGGTGTGAACCCAAGAGGCGGAGCTTGCAGTGAGCCAAGCTCGAACCACTGCACTCCAGCCTGGGCGACAGAGTAAGACTCTGTCTCAAAAAAAAAAAAAAAAAGAAATCTGTACACAGATGGCCATGGCAGCTTTGTTCGTAATTGCCAAACTTGCAAGCAACCAAGATGTCCTTCAGTAGGTCAATGGATAAATAAACTGTGGTACATCCAGAGAATGAAATATTTTTCAGCACTAAAAATAAATGAGCTATCAAGCATAAAAAGACATGGCTGGGCACAGTGGCTCATGGCCTGTAATCCCAGCAATTTGGAAAGCTGAGGCCGAAGGATCACTTGAACCCAGGAGTTTGAGACCAGCCTGGGCAACATAGTAAGACCCCTATCTCTACAAAAAATAAACAAAATTAGCCAGTGTGATGGTGTGCACCTTGTAGTCCCAGTTGCCTGAGAGGCTGAGATGGGAGGATGGCCTGAGCCCGGGAGGTTGAGGCTGTAGTGAGTTAAGATTGCACCACTGCCCTCCAGCCCGGGCAACAGAGTGAGACCCTATTTGAAAAAACAAACAAACAAAACAAAACAAAACAAGCCAAAAAACAAAACAAAACAAAAAACCCAAAATACAAAAAAATGAAAAGGCTACATACTGTTTGATTTCAGTACCGGACATTCTGTAAGAAGCAAAATTAGGGAGACAGCATAAGGTCAGTGGTTGCCTGAAGTTGGGGAGGGAGGGATGAATAGTGGAGCACAGGGGATTTTTAGGACAGAGAAACTACTCTGTATGACACTGGAGTGGCGGATACCTATGGTTATGCATTTGTCCAAACCCATAGAATGTATAAGAGCAAGCGTGAGCCCTAATGTAAACTAGGGACTCTGGAGATCGTGACGTGTCAGTGCAGGTTCATCGATTGTAACAAATGTGCCACTGTAGGGGGAGATGTTGGCAGTGGAGGAGGCTGCATGGGGTGGAGGAACAGGGGTCAATGGGAGAGCTCTGTGTCTTCCACTCCATTTTGCTGTGAACCTAAAACTTCCCTAAAAAATAAAGCCTATTATAATATTTTTAAAAAATCAAGCCTGGCAGGAGAACATGGTTTGGAGGCAGGGAACCTAAGGCCATTTCACACCAACTTCCTAGAACTAAATTGAAAGGAAAACCCTAACTTTCCAAGCCTAAGTAACAAAAGGACCAGAGGCTACTCCTTTTGCAAACCTCCACTTTTCTTTTCTTTTTTTTTTTTTTTGGAGACAGGGTCTCACTCTGTCACCCAGGCTGGAGTGTGGAGTACAGTGGCATGATCTTGGTTCACTGCGACCTCCGCCTCCCAAGTCAAAGTGATTCTCCTGCCTCAGCCTCCCGAGTAGCTGGGACCACAGGCACATGCCACCACCACGCCCAACTAATTTTTTTGTATTTTTGGTAGAGATGGGGTTTTGCCATTGTGGCCAGGCTGGTCCTGAACTTCTGACCTCAAGTGATCCGCTCTCGTCAGTTTCCCAAAGTGCTGGGATTACAGGCGTGAGTCACTGCACCTGGCCCAAACCCACACCTTTTCTTCATGGCAGATGGGAAATTGGCTGTCGACAACCAATCAGACTGATTGCTGGCTGAGTCTTCATTTGTTATAACTTTATAACTTTAGCCTCTGATTGGTCACTTTCTACAGCCAATCAGATGTTTGCACAGGGTATGACCTTTGTAACTTCACTTCAGCCTCTGATTGACTGCTTTCCACAACCGACTGTGGGCCACGACTTCATTTACATGAGGCGACTACCAAGTGGCCAATGGGAAACCTGTAGTGGGTATTTGAACCTGCGAAGATTCTGTATCTGGGCTCTTGAGCCCCTGCTCCAGCTGCTTCCACCCTGTGGAGCGTACTTCCGTTTTCAGTAAATCTCTGCTTTTGTTCTTTCATTGCTTTATTCTTTCTTTGCTTTGCTGGGCATTTTGTCCAATTCTTTGTTCAAAACACCAAGAACCTGGACAACTTGCAGTCAAGACCCTCTACTGGTGACAGAAGTGCGTGGATGATGATGATGATGATTATTATTATTATTATTTGGAGACAGAGTCTCGTTCTGTTGCCCAGGCTGGAATACAGTGGCATGATCTAGGCTCACTTCAACCTCTACCTCCCGAGTTCAAGCAATTCTTGTGCCCCAGCCTCCCAAGTAGTTGGGATTACAGGTGTGTGCCACCACACCTGGCTAATTTTTCTATTTTTAGTAGGGATGGGGTTTCACCATGTTGGCCAGGCTGATCTCAAACTCCTGGCCTCAAGACATCCGCCGGTGTGTGCATGTATGTGGGTGCATGTGTGTGTAAACTCCCCCCGGTCCCAGCTGGACCCATCTTTCAAGACCAACATCCTCCAGCAAAGCCCCCTCCTGGCCTCGCCTGTGCTCTTCAGACCTCGCTCAGCGGAGCAGCGCCCTGGCTCCGGGCAGGCTAAGGGGCGGCCAACTTCCTTTCAGCATCTCCGGGAGGTATGTACCATGTCCACCTACTTCACTTCCGAGGTGTTTCCTGAACTTTTCAGAACCATCTCAGGCACCCCAGCAGCAATTGCAGCAGTCAGCCGCCTTATCTCCAAATACTGCTGCCAGCTGCCTTCTCTAGTGTTGGCAAAAAGGACAGATCGCCCTGTTCCCCTTTGTACTCATGTCTGTGTGGGGGAGGCTGGTGTGGGTGAGCCAGTGAGAGAAGATGCTGCTGTTTAGCTGGTGGGGGCATTTCAAGGTCAGGTCGGCAGCCTTCGCACTCAAGGCAGATGAGCAGATGAGCTCGATGGCCATGAGATGGGGGCCCTCCCTAGCAGGCAGCAGTGTCTCACCCAGTTCAGGGAAACAGCAAATGCCTATGTGGTGTTCGGTAATGTGACGCACGCATTGTTTCATGTAACTGACAAAAATCCTTGAGGGAGGCTGGGCGCTGTGGCTCATGCCTGTAATCCCAGCACTTTGGAAGGCCAAGGCGGACGGATCACCTAAGGTCAGGTGTTCGAGACCAGCCTGGCCAACATGGTGAAACCTCGTCTCTACTAAAAATACAAAAATTAGCTGGGCATGGTGGTGCACGCTTGTAGTCCCAGCTACTCGGGAGGCCGAGGCAGGAGAATCACTTGAACCCAAGAGGTGGAGGTTGCAGTGAGCCGAGATCTCACCACTGTACTCCAGCCTAGGTGACAGAGCAAGACTCTGTCTCAATAATAATAATAATAATCATCATCATCATCATCATTATCCTCCTCCTCCTCGAGGGAGGCACTGTTATTATCCCCATCTAGGGGTGAACAAACTAAGGCACAGAAACATTATGTAACTGGCCCAAAATTACACAGCCGGAACTTAGTGGCAGATGTTCTCTGGCGCCACAGTCCAAGCTCATAGGTACTGTGTGAAAGAAAGCACATTTTGCTAACTTCTTGCTACAAAATATCCAAGTAGTTACTGCCAAATGGATCCTGAGCTCATAAAACAATGCAAAGTGTATACATTGTATAGCGCGTAGGATTTAGAGTCAGAAGAGCTGGATTTGAATCTTGGTTCTCCCACTCAGTGGCTGGAAGACCTGGAAAACCTCCATATCCTCATCTGTAATGCAGGAGAAATGGTATTTTCTTCACAGGATTACAGCGACCGGCAAGTGAGATAAAATTCTTTGAAACACTTGGGAATGATGCAATGACAATGTTTAAAATCAAGATTAAATTTCAACATAAAAATAAATTAAGGAGCACTCAGAAGTGGCCTTGATTTGGCCCTCTAGAAAGACCACAGCAGGTGTAGGCCGGGCGCAGTGGCTCACACCTGTAATCCCAGCACTTTGGGAGGCTGAGACGGGCGGATCACGAGGTCAGGAGATCGAAACCATCCTGACCAACACGGTGAAACCCCATCTCTACTAAAAATACAAAAATGAGCCGGGCGCAGTGGCGGGCGCCTGTAGTCCCAGTTACATGGGAGGCTGAGGCAGGAGAATGGCGTGAACCTGGGAGGCGGAGCCTGCAGTGAGCACTCCAACCTGGGTGACAGAGTGACACTCCGTCTCAAAAAAAAAAAAAGAAAGACCACAGCAGATGGACTAGGGGAGAAACCCCAGGCCAGGAAAGGCAGGGGCATCTGAGAAGTTTCAAGGGGTTTTTGCACAAGACAGATGATGGAATCAGCGCTTCTGCTCGGGACAGTGAAGAGACACTGTCCTCAGGAGTGGGACCCAAGGCTGACCTGGAGGCAGCTGGCCGGCGGGAAGGACAGAACAGGGCTGGAGGCCATCGTGCCAGCTGAGTCCCTCCTCCCCAGGCTCAACTTCCTCCCACCAGAGGCCCCTGTGACAGGGAGCACAGACGGTCAGAGAGTTCCAGGTGGGCCAGGGAACAGGGAATTCAGACTGAGAGCTGGATGGAGGCAGGCTGTTGGGTGCCCACCCAGGGGACTGCAGGGAGGTGGGTGCCGAGGGAGCACAGAGCCTAGAAACTGGCAAGGGAGCAAGCAGGGATGGCCTGAGCTGGGAATGGTTTGCCAGAAGATTCACTAGGCAGAGCTGGCAACACTCTCCACCCCTTAGTTACCTGTGAGGGAGCCAAGGAGTCGTCCTCCAAGGAGGTGGTCAGCCAATTTCAGAGTCACCTCTTCTTCTCAGGCCTCCTTCCCTTTCCCTTCCCCACCCTCAACATTCACTAAACACCTGCAGAGGTTTATGGAGACCAGGTGCTAGGAAGGCCCCACATCTGTCTCCACCTGGCCAGCTCATGTGGTCCTTCCTTTCCTTCCTTCCCTCCCTCCCTGGTTCCTTTCCTCCCCTCCCTCCCCTCCCTCCCTCCCTCCCTCCCCTGGCTCCCTCATTTCCTTCTTTCCTTCCCCTCCCTTTCCTTCCCTCCCCGGCTCCCTCATTTCCTTCCTTCCTTCCCTTTCCCTTCCTTCCCTCTCTCCCTCCCTCCCTCCCCTGGCTCCCTCATTTCCTTCCTTCCTTCCCTTTCCCTTCCTTCCCTCTCTCCCCCTTCCTCCCTCCCCTGGCTCCCTCATTTCCTTCCTTCCTTCCCTTTCCCTTCCTTCCCTCTCTCCCTCCCTCCCTCCCCTGGCTCCCTCATTTCCTTCCTTCCTTCCCTTTCCCTTCCTTCCCTCTCTCCCTTCCTCCCTTCCTTAGTGGTTACTTATTGAGTGTCAGGCACTGTTCTAAGTGCTTGGGGCACATATATAGATCCCTGCCTTCCTGGAACTTACACTTCACTAGGAGCAAGACAATAAACAACAAATATAATAAGTATGTGAATAAAATGCTTTATTAGAAAGCAATATATGTTAAGGGAAAGAGAAAAAGTAGAACAGAGTGTCCTGGGTAGGGTGTACAGAGGGCAAGCCCAGAAACTGGGATTCCAGGGCCAGCTGTGGGTCTGGAAAGTGATCCTAGGAAACGAGATGAGGAGGGAAGGAGAGAGTACAGGGGGCACACCTGAACCAGGTACCCCTGTGCCCGCCTGGGCTCAGTGGCCCCTGGGCAGCTGTGTGGAATGTGCATCCAAGCTGGCCTGTCACGGGAGGGAGCCAGGGACCCCACAAGTTCCACAGTCTTTGTGAGGACTGTTCCTGTGCAACAGCCAGGATACTGGAGTGGCCTCCCACAGTCTCAGGGGCTACCAGATGGGTGGGGTGGTAACAGCCTGGGGCAGTGGTTCTCAAAGTGTGGTCCCTGGACCAGCAGCATCAGCATCACAGGGGAATTTGTTAGAAATGCGAATTCTTGGGCCCATCCCAGACCTACTGGATCGGACGCCCTGGGGATGGACCCAGCCTTCCGGGAGATTCTCAGGTGCTGAAGGTGGAGAAGCATGGGCTTTAGGGACGTGGCTAGGCGCGGCTAACGTCTGCACAGGGTTTGGGGAATTGGGAGTGAGTGGGGTAGTGTAGGGGTGATGTCTTAGTTCCGGCGGGGTTCGTCATGTTGGTTAGGCTGGTCTTGAACTCCTGACTTCAGGTGATCCGCCTGCCTCAGCCTCCCAAAGTGCTGGGATTACAGGCCTGAGCCATCACGCCCGGTCGACAGCACCTTTCGACAGTGTCCACACACACCAGAAGGGGTGAGGGGTCTCTCTAAAGCCTCTTTTATAAGGGCAGCAATCCCATTCATGGGGCTCCACTTGTTATGGACTGAATGTGCTCTCTCCAAATTCATGCGTTGAGATCCTAACCCTCAAGGTGGTGGTATTTGGAAATACATTTGCACTATCGGAGCAGGCCATGAGGGATAGAGCAAGGGTCAGCAGATCTACCTAGAATGGAAGAGAGGGACCTTGGAGAGCCACAGCCCAGACCACAGGGGCTGTGGAGAACATGGCAGTCTGGCTTGCTGGGAGCAGAGTTGGGGCACTGTAGGCAAGGCCACCAGGTGTGGCTGTTACATGACAGCCATTGATGGTGCTATGGAAGGACCTTCAGTGGGGTAGTGACATATGTATTTTGGGGTCCTGTTAAAATGCAGTTGTTCTTACAAACCAGGAAGGCTTGGTTGGGCACCGTGGCTCATGCCTGTAATTCCAGCACTTTAGGAGGCCGAGGCGGGCGGATCATGGGGTCAGGAGATTGAGACCACCCTGGCTAACACGGTGAAACCCCATCCCTACAAAAAATACAAAAAAAATTAGCCGGGCGTAGTAGCGGGCGCCTGTAGTCCCAGCTGCTGGGGAGGCTGAGGCAGGAGAATGGCGTGAACCTGGAAGGTGGAGCTTGCAGTGAGCTGAGATCACGCCACTGCACTCCAGCCTGGGCGACAGAGCAAGACTCTGTCTCCAAAAAAAAAAAAAAAAAAAAAAAAGACAAACCAGGAAGGCTCTGGCTCAGGAATTCACTTGATGTCTCATACTACAGAAACCCCCTACAAAGAAGAAAGGTGTTTGCATAGAAGTTTCCTGCACACCTGTGCTGGGTGTCTGGCTTTCGTCCTCCCAGATCGATGTTCCATCCTTCACCCTGCTTTCGCTTTTTGGGGGCCACCTCCATGGGCTGCAGCCACAGGTGGAGGTGCCCCTGTGGGAGGTCAGAGGCAGGAGAGGGAGCAATGTGGGAATGGATCCCTTCCCTCTTTGGGCCTGCCTCTGACCAATGCCACTGCCCTCCAGGCTGGTCTCCTCTGGACTTTCCTCTTTGCTGGAGACCTCCCCTTTCTCTTCCTTCCAGCCCTGAGGGTGGAAAGAGTCCCCCGATGCTGGTCCCAGAGTCCTGCCCTCCCCCAGTAGTCCCCGCCTTCTGTAAGCATCCCCCTTTGTAAATCGCCCTCCTGGAATTTCCCTAATTTGCGGAAGCCATCTGTTTCCCCATAGGACCCTGACTGACAGCGTTGTGAGTAATGGCGGGAACTGAAGCAGCCACGAGGCAGAAAGCTGGGGACAAGCAGAGGGTTTAGTGGAAGAATGTCAGGGAAAACCCAAGATAAAGGCAGGAGTGAGTGGGCGCTTCGGGTAGGATGCCTGGTGAAGAAGAAAAGACATAGGATGCTTGGTGAAGAAAAAAAGAAGGAAGACTAAAGTGTGTGGTCTGACACAACCTCCAGAGGGAAAGCTCTCTGTGTGCAGGGACCAAGACTCCTACCCTCCTTCGGGCCTAACACGGAGGACGCAAGAAAGGTCAGGAATGAATGAATGAATGAATGAAGTGTCTTGGCCCAGCACCCTTTTCTTCCTCACAGGGGCCCCAGACAGATTCCAGGAGGAGGGGAGAAAGAGGGGTTTAGACCCTAAAAGACCAGTACTGTGTGTGTAGGACACCCAGCCAACCCTGCCAAGGCAGAGGGCGGGACTTGTGGAGCTGGGAGTGTTTGGAGGCAGCGGCCACCAGGTGGAGGCCATAGACTTGGCTCCGGGTTCCAGCCACAGGCTGGGTAGCTCTGTGGCCCTGGGCAAGTGGCAAAGCCTCCCTGGGCTTCAGAGAACACCTGCCCGTATCTGAGTCCTTGCAGGAAGACGAGGCTGCAGTCGGCTGAACACTTGCTGAGTTCTGGGCATGGCAACCCCTACCCTTGGACAGTGACCTCGTGACAGAGGCCTGTCGCATGAATGAAAACAGGTGGGTTGGCTCCAGAGACCCCCTCCCCGAGTTCCAAGACTCCTGGGTGGGAACTCCTGGCAGGGATACTCTTTTCTGCGGCCTGGGTGGATGTCGCTGGGTTTCCAGCTGTATTTTCTTTGGTGGAGGCAGCAGTGGAGTCTGCCCTCCATGCACATTTATTAGGCGTCTACTGTGTACTGGGGATCCAGCGCGGGACACAAGTGCAGCCTCACAGGCCACAGGGGCCACTCGCGGCCAAACGAAAGACGAAAAACAAGCAGATCGGGTGTTTTCCCACCAACTTATTTTCTAACCTGGATAACAAAAAATATTACTTAATGCCCCAGAGGAGCAAATGGAACCGCGACTGGTTCACAGCCAACACCAGCGAAAACAGGTTTCCCCAGGCAGCTGTGGGGGTGGGACAGGAGCTGCACGTCCCATTGTCCCAGAGTCCCCACCCCCACACTGGGGAGGCGCTGCCAGCGGGGCCTAGGGTGGGGTGGGAGTTCGCCTGGGGCGGGGGATGGTGAGGGCAGGAGGCTGGAGAGCCACAGACCCAAGCGCTCTGGGGTTTAACTACCCTTGACTATCAGGGCAGAGGGGAGGCCCGAGGGGTCCCAGTGGGGAGTGGTTGGGTTGGATTTCCCAGTGGGAGGGAGGCTAACTTGGAGTAGAGGTGAGGGCAGCTCAGGTTGGGGTGAGGCAGGAGAAGAAACGAGGTGTGTGTGTTGTGGAAGGACTGACAGGGTGGAGGGCACGGGTAACACCTGGCATTTGGCTGCAGTGCCAGATAGATCCTAGGGTGGGCGGTAGGCCCAGACTGGACAGGAAGGGGAGTCATGAAATGTGGCCTTCTTGGGGACAGTGTGGCCAAGCTGACGTCAGCACAGAGCCTACGGCGCCCTCTCGTAGGCCTGGATAAGGCATTGTGGGCACCAGGTCACAGGCCCCGCACAGCACCCCCAAGGCCTGCGGCCATCCTGAGTCTTTCCTTTCCTCCTCCCAACTCCCACCCTTCAAATTTTACCCCAGATAAAAGCCCGTCCCCACATCCACTTCCTCTACCTTCCTAATCCTAAGGGACCGCCCTCCTCCACTTCTGCGGAAGGCCAGCAGCTTCCAGCGGAAGCTTAAGACTGTAAATCAGCTGTCAGAAAGAGTTTCCCCTGGAAACACCAGAGGGAAGGCCCCCTGCCCTCAGGGCCAACAAAATCCAGACTCGCCACAGCCTGCAAACTGAAGCCTGACCCTACCTCCCTCGGCAGCCTCCAGCACTTTCCCATACCTGCTCCTCCCCCTCCCTGCTCCCTACAGCCCACAACTCAAATTCACCTTTTCCTGGCAGAGGCAGCTGTCTCTGTCACATTATCTAGCTTTATTATTATTGTTATTATTATTTTGAGACAGGGTCTCCCTCTTTTGCCCAGGCTGGAGTGTGGTGGTGCAATCTCAGCTCACTGCAGCCTCAGATCCCTGGGCTCAAGTGATCCTCCCACCTCAGCCTCCCAAGTAGCTGGGACCACAGGAGCACCACCACGTCTGACTACGTTTTGTATTTTTGCTGTAGAGACAGGCTCTCCTTATGTTTCCCAGGCTGGTCTTTAACTCCTGGCCTCAAGTGATCCTCCCGCTCCAGGCTCCCAAAGAGACGCGATTACAGACGTGAGCCGCCGCACCCGGCCTGGCCTTATTGTTAAAAATACACTTACCAGTGTTTGTGTTCTTGTCTATCATCTTCTCCCCTGGCTGGAATACAAACTGTGAGGACAGGGACCTCACTGTTTTGCTCAAGGCTGTGTCACCAGGGCCTGGACCCAGGTGGGTACATGGAAGAAACCAGAGGACACCAGTTAACGGAGCCTGCTGGCCCCTGGGGCAACAGGTACATGGAGAGCTCTGAGGTGGCAGATTGTGATGGGTGACCCAGGTCTGGGCAGTCTGGAGGAATATGGTGAGATGCGTCATCCCTGGGAGATCTGGGGAAACCCTGCAGAAGGCTTTGATTTTCAATAGGAACAGGTAGCACTTCTTTCCGAGGGACACGCAGAGTGCTTTCTTGTACACAGGGAGGTGGGTGGACACGCAGAGTGCTTTCTTGTATACAGGGAGGTGGGTGGACAAGGGCCTGGAGGTAGGGTCTTCAGAGAGGTAATCAGGTGAAATGAAGTCCTATGGCTGGGCCCTAATGCAATGTGACTATGACCTATGAAAAGAGAGACACCAGGCAGGTGGACACACAGCAAAAGATCATGCGAGGAGCCCACAAGAGGGTGGTCATCTGCCAGCCAAGGCAAAAGGTCTTGGAAGAGCCCAGCCCTGTAGCACCTTGAGCTTGGACTTCCAGAAAAGTACCACGAACTGTGATAAAATAAATTTTTGTTTTTCTAAGCCACCTAGTCTGTGGTATTTTGTTATGTCGGGCCTAGCAAACCAATACAGGTCTTAGCAGTGTTTTTTGTTGTTGTTGCTACTGTTGTTTTATTTGTTTTATTTCGTTTTTGAGACAAGGTCTCACTCTGTTGCCCAGGTGGGAATACAGTGGCGTTATCTGTATTCCCTGCAGCCTTCACTGCAGCCTTGATCCCCCCAGGCTCAAGCAGATCCTCTCACCTCAGCCTCCCGAGAAGCTGGGACCACAGGTGACTGCCACTATGCCCAGCTAATTTTTAAAAGTTTTGTAGAGGCCAGGTGATGGTGGCTCATGCCTGTAATCCCAGCACTTTGGAAGGCTGAGGTGGGTGGATCACCTGAGGTCCAGAGTTTCAGACCAGCCTGGCCAACATGGTGAAACCCGTCTCTACTAAAAATACAAAAATTAGCTGGGTGTGGTGGCTCATGCCTATAATCCCAGCTACTCGGGAGTTTAAGGGAGGAGAATCACTTGAGCCCAAGAGGTGGAGGCTGCCTGGAGGCAGTGAGCCAAGATCGCGCCACGGCATTCCAGCCTTGGTGACAAGAGTGAAACTCTGTCTCAAAACAAAACAAAACAAAACAAACAAACACAAAATTTTTTTGTAGAGATGGGGTCTCACCAAGTTGCCGAAGTTGGTCTCAAACTTTCGGGCTCAAGCGGTCCTCCCATCTCAACCTCCCAAGTAGCTGGGACCACAGGCACACGCCACCACACCTGGCTGATTTTTGTATTTTTTTGTAGAGATGGGATTTTTGCCGTGTTGCCCAGACCGGTCTCCAACTCCTAAGCTCAAGCAAGGCACCTGCCCTAGCCTCTGAAAGTATTCGGATTATAGGCATGAGGCACCACACCCAGTCAAGTTTTAAAAAATGTTATTGTAATTTAGTAATACTGTCACCTGATTAAAAAATCAAACATGAAATGCAACAGCAGCCGAGAGATGAAGGTCAGTGTCAATGGCACTGTCATGCTGATCATATGTGTCCTTGATACAATCGATGAAAATGGTTGCGTACCTCTGCAGTCTTCCTCCCCCAAACTCACAACCTCAATGTAATCATGAGAAAACTATCACATACATTTCAACTGAAGGACAGTCTACAAAATACCTGAGAAGCACTCAAAACTATCAAAGCTATAAAAAACAAGGAAAGCGGTGGCTCATGCCTGTAATCCCAGCACTTTGGGAGGCCGAGATGGGCAGATCACGAGGTCAGGAGTTCAAGACCAGCCTGGCTAAGATAGTGAAACCCTGTCTCTACTAAAAATACAAAAAAATTAGCTGGGTGTGGTGGCACGCGCCTGTAATCCCAGCTACTCCGGAGGCTGAGGCAGAGAACTGCTTAAAAACCTGGAGGGGCGGAGGCTGCAGTGAGCCGAGATCGCGCCACTGCACTCCAGCCTGGGCGACAGAGCGAGACTCGTTTCAAAAAAAAAACAAAACAAGGAAAGCTGGC
Organism: Macaca thibetana thibetana; assembly: GCF_024542745.1. NCBI lineage: Eukaryota > Metazoa > Chordata > Mammalia > Primates > Cercopithecidae > Macaca > Macaca thibetana. The sequence continues at coordinate 3,606,840 of NC_065584.1, forward strand.
AGGGCGCAGTGGCTCACGCCTATAATCCCAGCACTTTGGGAGGCTGAGGTGGGCGGATCACATGAGGTTGGAAATTCGAGACCAGCTTGACCAACATGGAGAAACCCTGTCTCTACTAAAAATGTAAAACTTAGCCAGGCATGGTGGTGCATGGCTGTAATCCCAGCTACTGGGGAGGCTGAGGCAGGAGAATCACTTGAACCCAGGAGTTCAAGGAGGCAGAGGTTGAGGTGAGCCGAGATGGCGCCACTGCACTCCAGTCTGGGCAGTGAGAGCAGGGGGTGCGGGGGGGAAGAAAAAACCAAGGAAAGCCGAGAAACCGTCACAGCCAAGAGGAGTCTAAGGAGACACAATGACTAAATGCCACGTGATGTCCTGAAACAAAGGACACTGGCTAAAAACTAAGGAAATCTGGGAAAAGTATGGACCTGAGTTGATACTAACATATAGATACTGGTTCATTTGTTGTAACAGATGTACTGTACTGATGTAAGATGTTAAAAAATGTGGAAAACTGGAAAGGGGTATCTGGGAACTCTGTATTTCAAACTCTTTGCAATTTTTCTATAAAACTGTTCTAAAAATAAAGTTTATTTTTCAAAAACTAATAGTGAAAAGCCTCACTCTGATTTCTGCCCCTTATCTACCTAGTTTCCATTCCCACGTGCAGTCATCACTTTATTAGTGTTCCCTGGATTCTTCCAGAATTTATTTATGCCAATATGAATATATACTAATCTCCTCCCTAAAGGGACATTTTATCTGTTTTAAGAGTATTTAATCATTTTTAAATTTTTTAAAAAATTAAAATAGAGAGGGGGGTCTTGCTATGTTGCCCAGGTTGGTCTCAAACTCCTGGGCTCAAGCAATCCTCCTGTCTTGGCCTCCCAAAATGCTGTGATTACAGGCGTTAGCCACCATGCCCAGCCTTTATTTATTTTTTTGAGACGGAGTCTCGCTGTGTCGTCCAGGCTGGAGTGCAGTGGCGTGATCTGGGCTCACTGCAAGCTCCGCCTCCTGGGTTCACGCCATTCTCCTGCCTCAGCCTCCCGAGTAGCTGCGACTACAGGCGCCCGCCACCTCACCCGGCTAGTTTTTTGTATTTTTTTTAGTAGAGACGGGGTTTCACCATGTTAGCCAGGACGGTCTCGATCTCCTGACCTCGTGATCTGCCCGTCTCGGCCTCCCAAAGTGCTGGGATTACAGGCTTGAGCCACCGCGCCCGGCTATTTTTTTATTTTGAGATAGAGTCTTGCTGTCACCAAGGCTGGGGTGCAGTGGGGCAAACTCAACTCACTGCCACCTCTGCCTCCAGGTTTAAGAGATTCTCCTGCCTCAGCTTCCCGAGAAGCTGGAATTACAGGCGCCCACCACCATGCTCAGCTAATTTCTTTTTGTTTTTTTTTTTTTGAGACAGGGTCTCACTCCATTGCCCAGACTCGAGTGCAGTGGCATGATATCAGCTCACTGAAACTTCTGCCTCCTGGGTTCAAAAAATTCTCCTGCCTCAGCCTCCCAAGTAGCTGGGATTATAGGAATATGCCACCATGCCTGGCTAATTTTGTATTTTAGTAGAGACTGATTGGCCAGGTTTATCTCGAACTCCTGACCTCAAGCAATCTGCCTGCCTCAGCCTCAGTGATTAGTGCTGGGATTACAGGTGTGAGCCACCATGCCTGGCCTAATTTTTATATTTTTAGTAGAGACAGGGTTTCAGCACATTGGCTAGGCTGATCTCAAACTCCTGACCTCAGGTGATCTGCCTGCCTTGGCCTCCCAAAGTGCTGGGATCACAGGCTTGAGCCACTGTGCCCAGCCATGCCCAGCCTTTAATCTACAGCCTGTAATCTTTTTTTTTTTTTTTTTTCCTGAGGCAAGGTCTCTCTATGTTGCCCAGGCTGGAGTGCAGTGGCGTGATCTCGGCTCACTGCAGCTACCATCTCCCCGGCTCAAGTGAACCTGTTGCCTTAGCCTCCTGAGGAGCTGGGACTACAAGTGAGCACCACCATGCCTCGCTTATTTTTATTTATTTATTTATTTTTTGAGATGAAGTCTTGCTCTGTCTCCCAGGCTGGAGTGCAGTGCCGCAATCTCGGCTCACTGCAACCTCTGCCTCCCGGGTTAAGCGATTCTACAGTCTCAGCCTCCCGAGTAGCTGGGATTACAGGCGCATGCCACCACGCCCAGTTAATTTTGTCTTTTAGTAGAGACGGGGTTTCACCGTGTTGGCCAGGTTGGTCTCGAACTCTTGACCTCAATTGATCCACCCGCCTTGGCCTCCCAAAGTGCTGGGATTACAAGCATGAGCCACCATGCCCAGCCTCTTTAATCATTTTTTTTTTTTTTTTTTTTGAGATGGAGTCTCGCTCTGTCACCCAGCCCAGGCTCACTGCAAGCTCCGCCTCCCGGGTTCACGCCATTCTCCTGCCTCAGCCTCCCGAGTAGCTGGGACTACAGGCGCCCACAACCGCGCCCGGCTAATTTTTTGTATTTTTAGTAGAGACGGGGTTTCACCGTGGTCTCGATCTCCTGACCTTGTGATCCGCCCGCCTCGGCCTCCCAAAGTGCTGGGATTACAGGCGTGAGCCACCGCGCCCGGCCTCTTTAATCATTTTGTTTGTTTGTTTTTTGAGATGGAGTCTCACTGTGTTGTTGGGGTGGAGTGCAGTGGCACAATCTCGGCTCACTGCAACCTCTGCCTGCCGGGTTCAAGTGATTCTCCTGCCTCAGCCTCCCAAGTAGCTAGGACTACAGGCGCTTGCCACCAGGCCCGGCTAATTTTTGTACGTTTAGTAGAGACAGGGTTTCACCATATTGGCCAGGATGGTCTTGATCTCTTGACCTCGTGATCCACTTGCCTCAGCCTCCCAAAGTGCTGTGATTACAGGTGTGAGCCACCGCACCCGGCCCCTTTAATTATTTTTAACATAAAATATTTCAAACATAGAGTATAAAATACAATGCAGCCCAACACACCCACCATCCAGGTTCAAATGTTATCAATAATTTGCCACGTATGTTTCAGCTATTCCTAACTGCTTGGCTCTCTTTCCCCTTGGCTGAATTGTTTTTAAACGAACTGCAGACCCCTTACATATGCTAGGATGCACCTCTAAAAAATATGGACATCTTCTTCCATAACTCTAATGCCTATATCCCATCATTAGTGGTGATTCCTTTTTTTTTTTTTAGAGATGGGGGAGCTCACTGTGTTGACCAGGCTGGTCTCGAACTCCTGGTATCAAGCAATCCTCCCATCTTGGCCTCCCAAAGTGGTAGAATTACAGGCGTGAGCCACTGCACCCCACCATTAATGGCGATTCCTGATGGGCCTCTCATGAACTTTGTTCTGGGTAATGGGGAGACACAGGAAGATGGAGGGCAGGGACTTGTGGGGAATGGTGGGGGCGTGGAGACTAGAGCAGTGGGCTTATAATGAATGAGCTTGGTCCAAGTGGGAGGTGACGGGCCGATGCCTGGAGGTGGCAGGCTGGGTGGAGAGGAGGACAGGGACCAGTGGGAAGGACTTGAGGGGGAGCTGACCAGGCTGCCTCACATGGACCCCTGCCTGGAGGATATAGGAGGCTTTGGTGTGAGGCAGGGTAGCTGCCACTGCCTGTACCCACAGGTCCTGCAGGCAAGAGGGGGGGCCTTGTGCCAATGCTCCCCTTCCTGGGAGAGCAGGCTCATTTGGATCACCTTACCCTGGGGGGCACCTCTCTGAAGAGCCTTGGCAAAACCTGTCCTTTGTTAGGTTTCGTGGGCCAGATGTACCCCTTCGTGACTCAGGGATATCAGCTGTCAAAGCTGGGGAAACCAACGCCCAGAGAAGGGGTGCAAGTTGCCTAAGGCCCGACAGGAGGTCAGAAGTAGAGCAGCTAGAATTAGAACTTAGGTATGTCTGTGACTTTCAGCCTAGGATCACTCATTATCTAGAGCTTCCTCTTCTCTCCAAACCCTGCTCCCAGAAGAGGGGTGTCATTAGCCATTCATGCCCAGGTGTGGATAAGTTTAAAAATCCCAGGGACGTCTGTACACTAAGCCTCCTTGCTAATCACGGCCCAACTACAGAATGCTATTTATGGAACAGCTACCACGTGCCACAAATTGTGCTGGGAGCTTTCCATTCCTCGCATCCGAAAAAGCCCCCCCACACGAGGCAGGCACTATTATCCCTACACTCTCTCATCACAGAGACAAGCACACTACGATGCAGAGAAGATGCGGTTTGTTTAGGATCCCAGGCGAGGGTGTGGTGGAGGCGGTGCTGCACCAAGTCTGTCTAACTGGAAAGTCCACACTCTCAAATATGAGCCCCCGTGGCCTCTGAGGGACAGGGGTGGCTCCCCAGGAATGGGCTGGTGGGAGCTCCCTGGCATCCTCCCTTCCTCTGCCCCGACTCTGCAGCAACCAGAAGCCTCTCCGAGCACCAGACAGGCTCCAGACTGACCCTGACCTCGCGGCGGCCTTCTCCACGGGGCCGGCGCTTCCCAGGGCGGCTTACGCCTTCCGTGTCTGGGGCCAACCGCAGACCTTGCCTTCTGATGCCGGTGGGAGTTCGGTGCTGCCGCCGGGAGCACCTCAGTCCCCCTGTCGGCTCTCCACCGCGGTCCGGGCGAATGGCACCATGTGGGGGGCCCCGAGCGGGTGCCTGCCCCCCTGGCAGCCTTTGCTGAGGGTCTGCTCAGGGCCCTGCCCAGGGCTCTGTCACTACGGCGCTCAGGGCCGAGGGGGCGGCGCCTCTGGATACGGGGCTGCAGGGAGAGACCTGGACCCTGGAGATGGGGACCGGACCCTGCCCGGGGACGCTGGAGCTGGACCTCGAGGGATGCTGGCGCAGGTGGGCACAGGTGGCACAGGCTTCTAGGCGGCAGCTCGTTCGGGCAAAGGCCAAGGCTCGGGAGCCGGTGCGGGGGGCGCGGCCGCGGAAGACGCTGGTGGGGGCGGGAAGCAGGTGCAGGCCAAGGGCGCCGGGCCGGGGCTGGTTCTGAGTGCGCGGCGTCGGGTCACGTGCCGGCTCCGGGGTCCCCCGCGCCCCTCCCACCGGCCTCTGGGCCGCAGCCAAACGGGGCGCCGGGAGCCGGGGGTCAGGCCACGGTCAGAGTGCGGGTGCGCGCCGTCGCCGCAGGGACGCTCCCGCCCACAGTCGGCCCCCGGGAGCCCGGGTTCGAGTCCCGGCCCTGCCGTGATCCGCTGCGGGACCCAGGCCGGCCATTTCCTGTCGGGCCTCCGTTCTCCCACCGTCCGCGGCCTCCCCTAGTTGGGGCTCACGCAGGCGCCGGGGCGGCCACCGATGCCCACGGCGCGCCCGCCCCTCCCCCGCCGCCGGGAGCGCGGACGCGCACGCACCTGGCTGCCGCTGAGAGCGAGGGTGGCGGGCGGAGTCGGGAAGCCCCGCCCCTCTCTCCGCCCCCGCTTCCGCCGGGCCAATCAGAGGGGGCGACGGGCCCCGTGCGGGGCGCCGCGCTGGGGGCGGGGCCTGCGGGGGCTGAAGAGCGAGCTGGGCGGGCGGGAGGCGGTCGGGCTGGGGCTGAGGCTGAGGCGGCGGTGGCGGCCGGGTGCCCGGGACAGCGACGCAGCGCGCCGGCGGCCGCCACAGGGCCGGCGAGAGCCCCGCAGCCCGCCGCAGCCCGCCGCAGCCGCCGCCTCGCCGCGGCCGGGCAGGAGAGCACAGCGACGGGAGCGCGGCCTTAGAAGGCGGCCGGAGCGGCGGGCGCAGCTCAGCGCGGAGCGTCCTGTCAGGCGGCGGCCGAGGGTGCCGCGGACTCTCCCCGCGATGATGCCGGTGGGTGCTGGCGGGCGGGCGGCGGCGGCGGCGGCTTCCTTCGCGGGCCGCCGGCCAAGCCTCCTTCCTCCCGCGGCTCCCAGCCCCCGCGGGCCGGTGCGAGGCCGGGCGGGCGGGGAAGGAAGTGGCTGGGCGGGCGCGCCCGGCCGCGGCGCCCCCCGGGCAGGCAGGTGGGGGCGGCGCCGGCTGTCAGCGCGGGGCCGGGGCCGCCTGCGGACCCTTCCTGCTCGGCCTCCCCGGCCGCGGGGCCGCGGGGACTGCCGTGGGGAGAAGCAGATGCATTTGGGGCTGGTCATCCCTTCGGTCCTCTCCGGCGCGCGGTCGGAAGCTGGGGCACAGGTCTCGTGGGTGGCGCAGCTGTGACCCGCCTGAAACGAACGTCCTGGGGTCGCACTGGGAGTCGACGGGGTGGGCACCCACGCCCGGAGTTCCCACACTCGGCACCCGCATTCCCGTAGCCTTCGCGGTTGTACTGAGGAAGGTGTCGAGTGCACGGATTTTGAGAGCCATCTTAGGAATTCCCTTTTCCCGTATCTGCAATATTGGTTCGTTTTGCTTTAACTGGTTTGTTCTCCGTGTTCTGAAGGTTGAACGAGGTTCGTTTGTAGTGGTGGTGCCTTTGTCCTGCCCTTAAGGATGCTTTCGCCTAGAAAGACATTGGCCATTAGATTTGCCGTCGTCCTACGGACCCTTCCCTTTACCTATAATCTAAATAGGAGGGGATGCTGAATTCTGATGTTTAAAAATTGGCTTTTTGGGAGGTAAGCATCATGACTTATGAAAAAATGTGGGACTGGTCGTACCCAGCTGGAGAGGTATTGGTTTTCTGAGCGCCTATATAGTGAGTAAATTTCTCAAACACATTTATAGTAAAATAACACAGTCATTTTTTTAACCTACAGTACTACATTGAAAATCACATTTCACAGGAAAGTGCAGTTTCTCTGCATTCTCTACTTGAATTGAATATTGCCATTCTGCTGTGCTGCACCCAAGGACATTTAGATTAGATCCCCCCTCTCCCTCTTTGATTTCCTTTTTCTTGATAATCTCTTCTCCCCGTTTTTAGAGCATTCCAGCATGTTTTGTAGCCGGCTTTCAGTGTTTTCCAAGTCTTAAGGTTTGATCTACTTGATCCTTAGGTCTTTCTTTAGCATCAGGCTTGTTGGGTTTCTAAACATTTGGTTTTAAATGAATAATTGTCTTGTAAGGGAAAGAGAATTGGATGAGCATCAGAAGATCTGGGGTGAAACACTGGTTCTTCCACTTTTTAGCTGTGTGACCTTGAACAAGTCAAGGTCTTTGAGCCTGGAATTACCTCTAAAGTAGGGACAAAAATATACCAATATCTGAGCGCTGTCCTGAGGATCAAATAGGATGATGTTTCCGAAAGTGATTGTTGAACAGAATGTCATACAAATATTTATTATTCTTAATATGGGTTTGAATTTTCAATTTCTAATTTTAATCGCTATAAGATAAGGCATTTGGAAACTTCCCTCCCTAATTCTCACTGGCTAGATTTTGATGAAAGGCATTATGGTGTTTCATAATTTTGAAAGCAGTTTTAGTTAAATCCTGTAATAGTTGATTGATGCGTTCATACTATGGTGGCATTGAAGGATATCTAGAAATATTTTGGCTGGCTTCATCATTGTATAATGTTTAATTATAAATATTCTGCTAAGAAACTTGGCTTACATTTTCCATATGATTCATTCAGGCATTTTACCTCTATTCCACGTGATTAGAGTTTTGAGTTCCTACCTTAACAGGTTTCCTTTTTAAGAAGTTTGTTTAGCTGGGAATTGGGACATTTCTTCAAATTTCTCAAAACAATAAAATACTGTTTTTTAAAATAACAGTTCTATTATCTGTTTAAAATACTGCTTTTGTTTAAAAATGCCTTTTAGAAACAGATGGCATTGCTCTTAGACTCTCTTTTATGGCTTTTACTTTTGTATTTCCTTCTTGATCCCTAAAAATACTACTTGTGGGACTGAGTCCTTCCTCTATTAACACAGTTGGAGTTGGTTGTAAATTTAGTAGGAGTTTTCAGAAATGCCATTCTTACTTGGTAATATGTAAACTATGTATCCAAAAATGTAAATAAGATTTTTCTCGATTTATTGTATATTTGGTATTCATCATGATGATGATGATGAATCAAAGGAACGTTGGATCATATTTTGCAGTTTGTGTAGAGCAGCACTGTCCAATAAAAATGTAAAGCAAGCCACAAATGCAATTTTAAATTTTGTGGTAACTACATGAAACAAATTAAAAAAGTATTAATTTTAACAGTATCCTTTTATTAATTCAGTATATCCAAAATGTTATTATTTTAACATATAATCAATAGAAAAAATCACTAATGAGATATTTTACATTTTTTCTGCTACTGTTTGAAATCTGGTGTGAATCTGGTGACAGTTTGCATTTTACAGCACACCTTAGTTCAGACTAGCACATTTCCAGCACTCAATTGCTACATGTGGTTAGTGGCTACCATATTGGACAACACAGGCTTAGAGTATATTTTATTTTATTTGAAAATTGGCAATTAGTATATAATGTCTGTGGTAACTTTTTTTTTTCTTTTTTTGAGACAGAGTCTCACTCTGTTGCCCATGCTGGAGTGCAGTGGCACAATCTTGACTCATTGCACCCTCCACCTCCCAGGTTCAAGCAATTCTCCTGCCCCAGCATCCTTAGTAGCTGGGACTACAGGTGTGTGCTACCACACCTGGCTAATTTTTGTATTTTTGTAGAGACGGGGTTTTTACCATGTTGGCCACGCTGGTCTTGAACTCCTGACCTCAAGTGATCTGCCCACTTTGGCCTCCCAAAGTGCTGGGATTACAGGTGTGAGCCACTGCGCCTGGCCTGTGGTAACTTTTTTTTCTGAGAGAGAGTCTTGCTCTGTTGCCTAGGCTGGAGTGTAGTGGCCCAATTTTGGCTCACTGCAACCTGCACCTCCCAAGTTCAAGCGATTCTCCTGCCTCAGCCTCCTGAGTAGCTGGGATTACAGGCACCCTCTATCCTGCCCAACTAATTTTTGTATTTTTGTAGAGACAGGGTTTCACCATGTTGGGCAGACTGGCCTTGAACTCCTGACCTCAGGTGATCTGCCCTCCTCAGCCTCTCGAAGTGCTCGGATTACAGGTGTGAGCCACCGCGCCCGGCCATGTGGTAACTTTTAATTAATCACATGGTATAGTACAGTACCCAGTCTCTCAGCTGTTCGGAATAAATGAGAGTGTCTGGCCAAATTCTCATCTGACACAATCAAATCTCTGTAGAAGTCCTCTATTTGCTGTTGTACAAAGTGCCATGACTTTCCACTTTTTTTTTTTCCCCCTCGATACAGGGTTTCACTCCTGTTGCCCAGGCTGGAGTGCGATGGTATGATCTCAGCTTACTGCAACCTCTGCCTCCTGGGCTCAAGCAATTCTCATGCCACAGCCTCCCGAGTAGCTGGGACCACAGACAAGCCACGGCAAATGGCTAATTTTTTGTATTTTTAGTAGAGATGGGGTTTCACCATGTTGCCCAAGTGGGTCTCGAATTTCTGAGCTCGAGTGATCTGCCTGCCTCAGCCTTCCAAAGTGCTGGGATTACAGGTGTGACCCACCCCTCTGCCCCTGCACCTGGCCTTTCCACCTTTTTTTCTTTTTTTTTTTTTGAGACGGAGTCTCACTCTGTCGCCACGCTGGAGTGCAGTGGCACGATCTTGGCTCACTGCAACCTCCGCCTCCTGGGTTCAAGTGATTCTTCTGCCTCAGCCTACCAAGTAGCTCGGACTACAGGTGCCCACCACCACGCCCAGCTAATTTTTGTATTTTTAGTAGAGATAGCGTTTCACCGTGTTGGCCAGGTTTGTCTTGATCTCTTGACCTTCTCATCCGCACGCCTTGGCCTCCCAAAGTGCTGGCATTACAGGTGTGAGCCACTGCGCCCAGCTGACCTTTCCACTTTTAAACTAAATTATATTTTGGAATTTTCCCTTAAAAATAGTATTTTTTTTTTTTTTTTTTGGTTATCTGTAGTCACTCACCTTTTTATCAATGGATGACATTTTAAAAATGTTTTCCCAGGAAAAAAGGGTACCATTTAAATAATACTTTTCAGTTAGTCCATAAGATCTGGGCCTGAAAGCATTTAAAAGTTTGATAGAAGTAAGAAGTTTAGTCAAAATGGAAAGCCCAATTTAGATTATAGAAAGGATGAAAACTGCCTTGATTCAGCATATTTTTTTTTTTTTTTTTTTTTGAGACAGTCTCGCTCTACCGCCCAGGCTGGAGTGCAGTGGCAGGATCTCAGCTCACTGCAACCTCTGCCCCCCTGGGTTCAAGTGATTCTCGTGCCCCAGCCTCCAGAATAGCTGGGACTACATATGCACACCACCATGCCTGGCTAATTTATTGTAATTTTTGGTAGAGACACGGTTTTGCCATGTTGACCAGGCTGGTCTCGAACTCCTGGCCTCAAGTGATCTGCCCACCTCAGCTTCCCAAAATGCTGGGATTACAGGCGTGAGCCACCACACCCGGCTCAGCATCATTCTTTTTTAAAGAGTGTGGACGTTTTGTAGCTAGTAAAACTTTTCATGCATAGATGAGGTATATCTAGGGAATGTTGCTGAGGATACTTTTTTTTTTGTTTTCAGACGGGATCTCACTCTGTTGCCCAGGCTGCAGTGCAGTGGCGAGATCTTGGCTCACTGCAACCTCCGCCTCCCAGGTTCAAGCAATTCTTCCACCACAGCCTCCCAAGGAGCTGGAATTACAGGGGTGTGCCACCACACCTGGCTCATTTTAGCATGTTTAGTGAGATGGGATTTCCCCATGTTGGCCAGGCTGTCTTGAACTCCTGACCTCAGCTAATCTACCTGCCTCAGCCTCCCAGAGTGCTGGGATTACAGGTGTGAGCTGCCATGCCCGGCCAGGTTACTTTTTCTTTTCCAAAAGAGTATCGACGAGTCAAGAAGTGTTCTGTAGCTCTGAAGTGTTTTTTCTTCATAAAGAAGGCACTATGGGCTGGGTGTGGTGGCTCACGCCTGTAATCCCAGCACTTTGGGAAGCTGAGGGGAGCACATCACCTGAGGTCAGGAGTTCAAGACCAGCCTGGTCAACATGGTGAAACCCCATTTCTAATAAAAATACAAAAATTAGCCAGGCATGATGGCGGGCGCCTATAGTCCCAGCTACTCAAGAGGCTGAGGCAGAAGAATCGCTTGAACCTGGGAGGCGGAGGTTGCAGTGAGCCGAGATAGATAGTGCCACTGCACTCCAGCCTGGGCGACGGTACGAGACTCCATCTCAAACAAAAAAAAAAAAAAAAAGAAGGCACTCTGGTGGTGGTGTTTGGTGATGTTAGCGATGGGGCACCTAACTTCTATTAGACGCTGTGAAGTGTGGCTTCGATTCTACTTATTCCTGTCCTAGGAGCCCTTTCAGCATGTTTACTGCAGGGTATGGATAACATTAATTTGTTTTTAATATTTAGCTTTCATTAAATATGTACTTATTCTAGGTATTCATTTTCTTCCCAACTATGTAGAAACATTTTGAGATACTAGAATAGGTTTTTCACTTTAAAATAAACAACTGACATGTAATTGACAACAGAACCCTGAACTGGAAATAGGATTCTTGTTCCTACTGTTAGTGAAGACCTTTGGACTCAATCTCTTCGGGCCTGTTTCTCATCTGTAAAATGAGTTGGATGTGGTAATTTTCAGGCATTTATGGTGGATCCAGTAGCTGATTTATAGCAGATACTTGCATGAAGTTCTCTAATATTCATATTGGCTTCATCAAAGGTTGAGGCAACTTGACACTTGTTTTGGCAGGCTTCTAGTAAACTCTTTCATTTCCAAAGCATCTTTTATGACAGAGCAGATAGTAAGAGCTCAGTAAATGTTTGCTATTATTTTTTAATTAATAATTAAGTGACTTAAAATTAAGACTTGATAAGCTTAATTTTACAGCTGATTTCAGTAAACAAACACCAAAGACAGGACAATATTTAAAAAAATTTTTTTTTCTCTTTTTTCTTTTTGAGATGGAGTCTTGATCTGTCACCCAGGCTGGAGTGCAGTGGTGTGATCCCGGCTCACTGCAATCTCTGCCTACAGGGCTCAAGCGATTCTCCCACCTCAGCCTCCTGAGTAGCTGGAATTACAGGGACCCGTCACCATGCCGGGCTGGAGTTTCGCTCTTGTTGTCCAGGCTGGAGTGCAATGGCGTCATCTCGGCCCACTGCAACCTGTCTCCTGGGTTAAAGTGATTCTCCTGCCTCAGCCTCCTGAGTAGCTGGGATTACAGGCATGTACCACCACATCTGGCTAATTTTGTATTTTTAGTAGAGACGGGGTTTCTCCATGTTGGTCAGGCGGGTCTCGAACTCACGACCTCAGATGATATGCCTGCCTCAGCCTCCCAAAGTGTTGGGATTACAGGTGTGAGCCACTGTTTCTGGCAAAAAAAATTTTTTAATTGATATATTTGTATATGTTTCTGAGGTATATGTGATATTTTGTTACTTGCATAGAACGTGTAATGATCAAGTCGGAGTATTTGGAATATCCATTGCTTCTAGCACTTACCATTTCTACGTGTTGGGAAGATTTCAGTGGCTCTCTACTGTTTCAAAATATAGAATACATTGTGTTCTTTTTTTTTTTTTTTTGAGAGGAAGTCTCCTTCTGTTGCCCAGGCTGGGGTGCAGTGGTGCCATCTCAGCTTACTGCAGCCTCCACCTCCTGGGTTCAAGCAATTCTCCTGCCTCAGCCTCCCAAGCAGCTGGGTTTACAGGCGTGTGCTTCCACGCCCAGCTAATATTTTTGTATTTTTAGGAGAGACAGGGTTTCACCATGTTGGCCAAGCTGGTCTCAAACTCTTGACCTCAAATGATCTGCCCGCCTTGGCCTCCCAAAGTGCTGGAATTACAGGCGTGAGCCACTGCACCCTGCCAAAAAGGGGTAGTTTTTTCCACCTGGAGTTTGGGGACAACTCAGTTTTTTTTTTTTTTTTGAGACGGAGTCTCGCTCTGTCGCCCAGGCTGGAGTGCAGTGGCCTGATCTCAGCTCACTGCAAGCTCCACCTCCCGGGTTCCCGCCATTCTCCTGTCTCAGCCTCCTGAGTAGCTGGGACTACAGGCGCCCGCCACCTCGCCCGGCTAGTTTTTTGTATTTTTTAGTAGAGACGGGGTTTCACCGTGTTAGCCAGGATGGTCTCGATCTCCTGACCTAGTGATCCGCCCGTCTCGGCCTCCCAAAGTGCTGGGATTACAGGCTTGAGCCACCGCGCCCGGCCGACAACTCAATTTTAAATGTAAATGTGTTAAATGTATTTTCTTCATTCCTTTCTCAGCATCCTACTTTGAACGGTTTTAGGATTAACAGTTTCTTAGGATTTTTAGCAAAATAGGAACTTAAAATATCACTGAGTTATTGTATTGGAGTTATATAACTAGTTGTCAACATGCATTTGTATGTGTTTGCACAGATGGAGAATACTTTCTCAGCAAAAGTATGGTGGGATTTTGGTGCCTTGAAATGCTGTTGTCATAGTTATTTCACAAACTGTGGTTCTAGGGCTAAACAGAGGAATGGTGGTAATCAGATTCTATTGTGACACTTTTTTGGCTTGATTGCTTTGCTTTATTTCACTGCAAAGATAGCTGTGTGACACTTGTTCAGACTAATTGGTAAGCAAAAATTGCTGTTACTGGATTTTGTAAAATGAAAATCTTTGGTGATGTCATATAGAACAATATAAAACTGGAAAAATTAGGTAGTTTTTATTAAAATTAATGGCATTTGAAATATTAGTGTACAGTTCAGTACAAGATCTTGTTAGTGGCATTACTGATGTGTTTAGAGAAAATGTTAACTGAGGTTTTAGCAGAATCATGATTTATGCCACATGTTGTGATTGTAATTATCATAGCTCAAGAAAATGCAAAGGCTGTGTGGTAGGAGCATGCCCAGCATGCTGGAGAAGCAAAAGTAGGCCTGTGTGGCTGGAGCGGAGTGAGTAAGGGGGAAAGTGGAGGAGGTGAAGTCAGGTGATGGAGACAGTAGTGTAGGATTGATCTTGTAGGGCCTTAGAGGCTATTGTAATGACAAAGGAGATGGAAAGTTTTTTTTTTTCTCTTTTTTGGCAGAGTTTTGCTCTTACCCAGGTTGGAGTACAATGGCATGATCTCAGCTCATTACAACCTCCGCCTCCCAGGTTCAAGGGGTTCTTCTGCTTCAGCCTCCCGAGTAGCTGGGATTACAGGCATGCGCCACCACGCCCGGCTAATTTTGTATTTTTAGTAGAGATGGGATTTCTCCATGTTGGTCAGATTGGTCTCTAACTCCCAACCTCAGGTGATCTGCCCACCTCGGCCTCCCAAAGTGCTGGGATTATAGGCGTGAGTCACTGTGTCCGGCGAGGCATTTCTTTTATCAGAAATGAAACACAATGGGCCGGGTGCTGTGGCTCACGCCTGTAATCCCAGCACTTGGGGAGGCTGAGGTGGGCAGATCACAAGGTCAGGAGATCAAGACCATCCTGGCTAATATGGTGAAATCCTGTCTGTACTAAAAATACAAAAAATTAGTTGGGTGCGGTGGCATGCGCCTGTAATCATAGCTACTTGAGAGGCTGAGGCAGGAGAATCGCTTGAACCTGGGAAGCAGAGGTTGCGGTGAGCTGAGATTGCGCCACTGTACTCCAGCCTGGGTGACAAAGCGAGACTCCGTCTCAAAGAAAAAAAAAAAGGAAATACAGTGGTCTGTTTATTGCATCATAAGCAGTTCTGAGTAATAGGCATTGCCTAGGTGACTTTACATGTAGCAGGTAAAAGTGCAGACACTCACTTTATTCTGCTTAAATATGGATGCTGGCATTGCCATTTATGGGCTCTTTGTCCTTAAAGTTCCTTGACCCCTCACTGACCTCTGAATTGGTTAATAATAGTAACCTTACATTGTTGGTAGGAGGATCAGATGCATGAGTACAGTGAAAGTGGCCTGGCATGTAGTAAATTTTTAGTAAATATGTTATTTGTAAACTCTGTTCTCTGGAAAGCTTTTACCATCTCTGCCTTGGCCAACCCTACCATCAGAGGTGCTCACTCTGCTGTGTCTTTTTCTGGGATGGGGGATATGGTATAATTCATGTGCTATAAAATTCATCTTTTAATGTGTACAGTTCATTGGTTTTCAGTGTATGCACGAGACAACTATTGCCACTGTCTAATATCAGATTATTTTACTTGGAGTGTCTTTGCAGTACTTGTCTTAGTTGTAATCTTAAACATTTGTTTGTGTGACTGGTTGATTTCTGTTTCTTGTCCTAGACTGTGAGCTTCATGAGAGCAGGAGCTCTCTCTTTTTGCTTCTCATTATACCACTGCCACTTAGCCCAATGATTTACACATAGTTGGTGCTCAATAAATATTTGTTGAAGAAAGAAAGATGTGG
Organism: Macaca thibetana thibetana; assembly: GCF_024542745.1. Taxonomy (NCBI): domain Eukaryota; kingdom Metazoa; phylum Chordata; class Mammalia; order Primates; family Cercopithecidae; genus Macaca; species Macaca thibetana. The sequence continues at coordinate 3,622,103 of NC_065584.1, forward strand.
AAGGTCATGTTGGACTCCATTGTGAAGAGGTGTGTGTGTGTGTGTGTGTGTGTGTGTGTGTGTGTGTGTGCGTGTGCGCGCGCGCCATAACAGAGTTAGACTTGATCCTGTAGAGATGGTCAGAAACCACCAAATGTTTTTATTGTTGTTAACTTATTTTATTTTATTTTATTTACGTTATGTTATGTTATTTTTTTGAGACAGAGTCTCACTCTGTCGCCGAGGCTGGAGTGCAGTGGTGCAATCTCTGCTCACTGCAACCTTTGCCTCCTAGGTTCAAGCGATTCTTCTGCCTCAGCCCCCTGAGTAGCTGGGACTACAGGTGTGAGCCACCACGCCCAGCTAATTTTTGTATTTTTAGTAGAGATGGGGTTTCACCATGTTGACCAGGCTAGTCTTGAATTCCTGACCTCAGGTGATCTGTCTGCCTTGGCCTCCCAAAGTGCTGGGATTACAGGTGTGAGCCACTGTGCCCGGTCAGAAACCACCAAATATTTTTAAAAAGTGGAGTGATAGGCCGGGCGCGGTGGCTCAAGCCTGTAATCCCAGCACTTTGGGAGGCCGAGACGGGTGGATCACGAGGTCAGGAGATCGAGACCATCCTGGTGAACACAGTGAAACCCCGTCTCTACTAAAACTATAAAAAAAAACTAGCCGGGCGAGGTGGCGGGCGCCTGTAGTCCCAGCTACTCAGGAGGCTGAGGCAGGAGAATGGCGTGAACCCGGGAGGCGGAGCTTGCAGTGAGCTGAGATCAGGCCACTGCACTCCAGCCTGGGCGACAGAGCGAGACTCCGTCTCAAAAAAAAAAAAAAAAAAAAAAAAAAAAGGTGGAGTGATAGAGTCAGGTTTGTATGATAGAAAGGTAATTCAACAGGAAGAGTACTTAGGAAACAAAAGTTGTAGGCCTGACTTGAGGACCTGAAGAAGAGAAAGATCCAGTTGAAAGGCAGTAAATAGATCGGATGGAGAGTGTGTGTATGTGTGCGTGTGAGTGTGTGCACGTGAGGGAGTGAGTGCTTGCGTGTGTGCACACGTAAGTGTGTGTGTGTGTGAGAGAGGAAGGAGGGAGGGAGGGAGATAGCTGGAATTGAGGATAACAGGTTTATTGCTTCAGCACCCAGGCTTGCCTTTCCTTTAAGATAAAAGATACTGCTTGAGAAGGAGTAAGTTTAAAGGGTTGCGAGAATAATGAGTTTTATTTTGGCTGTGTGGAGCTTGAGATAGATCCCTGCCATGTCCAGAAAGATGTTATCCTTAAATCTTAAGGTAAAATAAATATATTAAATCAAAATTTTTTGCCTATGTTCAGTGGCTTTAATGTTGTGGGTTCTGGATTGCTGCCTGGGCATCTGCAGCACCCACACACGTCCTCCCTGTGTTGCCAGTTTGCCTGATGAGTGTCACCCTGAGCCCACTGGACCAAGGTTCTCAGGGCAGGGACTGGACTCGCTTCGTCCATCTTTGTGCTCCAGGCACCTGGCAGAGTTTATATGTGCACTTTTTGTAGAGGTGTAATTTCTATCTGTGTTGATTTCTTGTGTTACACTTTTTACTCAGTTGCATGTTTGTATTTCTATCTAATGACATTCTTGAAAATAGTATCAGTAAATAATAGTCAACATCACAAATTACCAAAGTATAAACAGAGATTTTTGTAGAGCTAGTATTTGTGATGGGAAACACAGATGTGAAAGTGTAGAGCATAGTGGTTATCAGCAAGTCCAGACCCGAGACTGTATATTCTGGCTTTGCCTCTTACCAACTCTGTGACTTTGGACAATTTTTTTTTTTTTTTTTTTTTTTTTGAGACAGATTCTTGCTCTGTTGCCCAGGCTGGAGTTCAGTGGCGCTATCTTAGCTCACCGCAACCTCCGCCTCCCGGGTCCAAGTTATTCTCCTGCCTCAGCTTCCCGAGTAGCTGAGATTACAGGCGCATACCACCACGCCCAGCTAATTTTTTTATCTTTAGTAGAGATGGGGTTTCACCATGTTGGCTAGGCTGGTCTCAAACTCCTGACCTCATGATCCGTCTGCCTCTCCCTCCCAAAGTGCTGGGATTACAGGCATGAGCCACAGCGCTCAGCCGACTTTGGACAAATTATTTAACCTCTTTGTGCCTTATTTTCCTATTTGTAAAAATGGGTTTAATAACACTATATTTCATAATGCTGTTAGGATTGTCAGGTGCTTAGAGTATTGTCTGTTACTATATGTAACAAGTAGTCAGGGTCTGGGCGTGGTGGTTCATGCCTGTAATCTCAGCACTTTGGGAGGCCAAGGCAGGCAGATCACTTGAGGTCAGGAGTTCGAGACCAGCCTCGCCAACATGGTGAAACCCCATCTCTACTAAAAATATAAAAATTAGCTGGGCGTGGTGGAGGGCGCCTGTAATCCCAGCTATTTGGGAGGATGAGGCAGGAGAATTGCTTGAGCCTGGGAGGCAGAAGCAAAAAGAGCCTGGTTGCAGTGAGCTGAGATTGCACCACTGCACTCCAGCCTGGGCAACAAAATGAGACTGTCTTAAAAAAAAACAAGTCAGTAGGCCAGGTGCCATGGCCTACGTCTGCAATCCCAGCACTTCAGGAGGCCGGGGTGGAAGGATTGCTTGAGGCTAGGAGTTTGAGACTAGACAGGGCAACATAGTGAGACCCTATCTATAGTTAAAAAAAATAAAAATTAGCAGGACATAGTGGCATGCCTTTGTAGACCCAGCAACTCAGGAGGCTAAGGCACCAGGATCGCATGAACCCAGGAAGTTGAGACTGCACTGAGCTATGATCACCCACTGTACTTCAGCCTGGGCAACAGAGAGAGACCCGGTCTCTTTAAAAAAAAAAAAAAATGCTGGGCACAGTGGCTTATGCCTGTAATCCCAGCACTTTGGGAGGCTGAGGTGGGAGGATTGCTTGAGCCCAGGAGTTTAATACCAGCCTGGCTATCATGCCAAAACTCCATCTCTACCTAAATAATACAAAAATTAGCTGGGCGTGGTGGATGACACCTGTGGTTCCAGCTACTCAGAAGACCGGGGTAGGAGGATCCCTTGAACCTGGGAGGTGGAGGTTGCAGTGAGCTGTTTTCATTCCATTGTACTTCTGCCTGGGCGACAGATCCTGTCTAAAAAAAAAAGAGGGCAAATGTTTACTGAGTACTTTTAAGTTTTCTCTAGCAACCATGAGGCTTCTTAGCAGACAAGATTCAGTCAGAAAAGGATCACAATTACCCTATGACTCTGAGGCAGAATGCTTGTGCCCTTTGTGCTGAGAATAGCTAGGTGGTAATTGCAAAATCTATTAGGTTAATATGGACAGAGAGAGAATAGTTTGCTTTTCTTAGAAATTAAAGTTTAGCTGGTGTGGTGGCTCACGGCTGTAATCCCAGCACTTTGGGAGACCGAGGCAGGTGGATCACCTGAGGTCAGGAGTTTGAGATCAGCCTGACCAACATGACGAAACCTCGTCTCCACTAAAAATACAAAGAAATTAGCCAGGCATGGTGGTACCTGTAATCCCTGCTACTCGGGAGGCTGAGGCAGGAGAATCACTTGAACCCGGAAGGCAGAGGTTGTGGTGAGTCGAGATTACGCCATTGCACTCCTGCCTGGGCAACAAGAGTGAAACTTGGTTTCAAAAAAAAAAAAAAAAAAAAAAAGACATTAGAGTTGACCTTCCCTGTGCAGTACTTTCTGTTTTCCAGACTTGACTCAGAACCAGAATAAGGTCCACTTCACGCGGTGGTCTGTCAGTCAGCTGAAAAGCCCTTCTTGTGGTCTCTACCTGGATGGCACCTTCCATCTTGTATGAAATACCCCTCCCCTTCCTGTGCTTTATTCCTCTTTGTAGTACTTAACTAGTTTTTGAGACAGAGTCTCACTCTGTCACCCAGGCTGGAGTGCACTGGCGTGATCTTGGCTCACTGCAGCCTCCGCCTCCTGGGTTCAAGCGCTTCTCGTGCCTCAGCCTCCCAAGCAGCTGGGACCACAGGCGTGTGCCACCATGCCCAGCTAGTTTTTTGTATTTTTAGTAGAGACAGAGTTTCACCATGTTGGTCAGGCTGGTCTTGAATGCCTGGCCTCAAGTGATCCGCCCTCCTCGGCCTCCCAAAGTGCTGGGATTACAGGTGTGAGCTACTGCGCCCGGCCAGTTCCTCTTTGTACTACTTATATCGGCCTGGTGTTTATTTGTGGAAGCACCATGAAAGCAGTTTTGTTTTCTTTTCCCACTGCAGTATCCTTGGCACTTAGGACATTGTGGGTCTCTGGTAGGCATTTAATATGTACTTGCTTACTGAATGAACTCAGCACGCCTTTAGGATGCATCATTTATGTGTTGGGTCAGCCATTGCTTCTGGTGAGCTCACATTGTCGAGAACAATCATGTAGCTAAAAAATGCCACTCCAAAAGATAAAAGTCAGGATACAAGGTGCAGCAGAGTATAGTAACAGAGAGCTCTTCTCAACCTCAGGATGTTGGGAAGTTTCACAGAGGAGGCGACATTTGAGTGGGGTTTGGAAGATTGAGGAAGAGGGAGTGATGGTGATGGGAAAGGACTTTTAGGTAGAAGGATTTTATTTTATTTTATTTTTATTTATTTTTTTGAGATGGAGTCTCGCTCTGTCACCCAGGCTGGAGTGCAGTAGTGCGAGCTTGTCTCACTATAACCTCCGCCTCCCGGGTTCAATCGAGTGTCATGCCTCAGCCTCTCCAGGAGCTGGGATTATAGGTGTGCACAACCATACCTGGCTAATTTTTGTATTTTGGTAGAAACAGGGTTTCACCATTGTTGGCCAGGCTGGTCTCGAACTCCTGACGTCAGGTGATCCACTCGCTTCGGCCTCCCAAAGTGCTGGAATTACAGGCATGAGCCACTGCGCCTGGCCAGGTAGAAGGATTGACATTCAGAATGTTGAGGTCTGAATCAGCATGGTGTGTTAAGGGAAGTTGCCTAGGATATGAGGCCAAAGGAGGTAAGAGGAAGGGGACAAGGCTGGAAAAGTGGTAGAAGCCAGGTGTGAGGAAAGTGTATTACCTGCATAAGAATTTGAACCTGGTCCTGAGAAAGATATGAAAATATTGAAGGATTATTTTTGAGTTAAAATATGAGTTACCATTTTAGCAATTTTTAAATGCACAGTTCTGTGGCATTAAGTACACATTGTTGAGCAACCATTATCAACATCTATCTCCAGAACATTTTCATCTACATCTTCTCAAGCTGAAACTACTGTTGATGGATCTTTTTTTTTCCTTTTTCTTTTTGGAGACATAATCTCACTCTGTCACCCAGGCTGGAGTGCAATGGCACGGTCTCGGCTCACTGCAGCCGCCACCTCCCAGGTTCAAGAGATTCTCGTGCCTCATCCTCCCAAGTAGCTGGGACTACAGGCGCCCATCACCATGCCCAGCTAATTTTTGTATTTTTAGTAGAGACAGAGTTTCGCCGTGTTGGCCAGGCTGGTCTCGAACTCCTGACCTCAGGTGATCCCCACACCCCTCCACCTTGGCCTCCCAAAGTGCTGGGATGCTGGGATTATAGGCATGGGCCACCATGCCCAGCTGGTGGATCTTAAGCTGAGATGTAAAGTGCTCCAATTTAAGTTAAAATTGATACCTTTAAGTGTTTGGAGTTGAAGAGAGTAGTCCCTTACAATAGTCAAGGCAGAAAAAGGTCTCTGAGGGATCAAAATAGTTGTCAAGGAACTTGGCGTTGAAACTGAATTCAGTTTGTAGACTTCCTCTATCCTTCACATAACTTATTCTTACATGTTACACAGTTCTAATTTACCAGGCTTCTAAGCCATTAGAAGCTGCATCTGAGGTTGCTAGAGGGGTAGTCGTTGGCAGACAGACTGGAGAGTGCGGTCTCAGGCTGGAAATCATACAGAGGTATAGCTTCAGGCACAGCCTGAGGTTGAGGTCTGAGGGTGGGCAGCCTGACCTTAGTCAACCCAACTATAGTCACAATTACAGATGAGAAATTACACATAGGGTAGTAGTTAAAGTTCCTCATGATGACTGAGTCATCAAGAAAAGAGTAAATAATATCAGTGATGTAGACAGCAACTGGAGACATTTTAGATGAGCTGTGTGCAATAGAAACATAACTTTTTTTTTTTTTTTTTTTTTTTTTTTTTTTTTTTTTTTTTAAAGAAATAGGGTCTTACTTTGCTGCTCAGGCTGGAATGCAGTGACAGACTTACTATAACTTTAAACTCCTGGGCTCAAAAAATCCTCCTGCCTCAGCCTCCTGAGTAGCTGGGACTACAGGTGCACACCACCATCCCTGGCTAATTTTTTTTTTTTTTTTTTTTTGAGACGGAGTCTTGCTCTGTAGCCCGGGCTGGAGTGCAGTGGCCGGATCTCAGCTCACTGCAAGCTCCGCCTCCCGGGTTTACGCCAATCTCCCTGGCTAATTTTTGTTGTTGTTTTTTTGAGATGGATTCTTGCTCTGTCACCCAGGCTGGAGTACAGTGGCATGGTCTCGACTCACTGCAACCTCCGCCTCCCAGGTTCAAGCGATTCTCCTGCCTCAGCCTCCCAAGTAGCTGGGACTACAGCCATGTGTCACCACACATGGCTAATTTTTGTACTTTTAGTAGAGACGGAGTTTCACCATGTTGGCCAGGTTGGTCTTGAACTCCTGTCCTCAAGTGATCCACCCGCCTTGGCCTCCCAAAGTGCTGGGATTATAGGCATGAGCCACCGTGCCCGGCCACAATTTAAAATTTTCTAGGAGCCACTTTAAAAAGGCAAAAGAGGCTGAGCATGGTGGCTCATGCCTATAATCCCAGCACTTTGGGAGACCGAGGCGGGTGGATCACTTGAGGTCAGGAGTTAGAGACTAGCCTGGCCAACATGGGGAAACCCTGTCTGTACTAATACAAAATTAGCCGAGTATGGTGACAGATGCCTGTAATGCCAGCTACTGGGGAGGCTGAGGCACAAGAATTACTTGAACCTGGGAGGCAGAGAGTGCTGGAAGCTGAGATCGCACCACTACACTCCAGCCTGGGTGACAGAGTGAGACTCTGCCTCAAAAAAAAAAAAAGTAAAAGAATGATGTTGAAATTATGTTTAACTCATGTAAAAAATATGACTTGAGGCCGGGCATAGTGTCTCATGCCTGTAATCCCAGCACTTTGGGAGGCTGAGGTGGGCAGATCATGAGGTCAGGGGATCGAGACCATCCTGGCTAACACAGTGAAACCCCATCTCTACTAAAAATACAAAACATTAGCCAGGCGTGGTAGTGGGTGCCTATAGTCCCAGCTACTTGGCAGGCCGAGGCAGGAGACTCACTTGAACTTGGGAGGCAGAGGTTGCGGTGAGCCAAGATCATGCCGTTGCATTCCAACCTGGGCGACAGATTGAGACTTCATCTTAATAAAAAAAGAAAAAAAATTGCTTGAGTATGTAGTTAATATTAAAACATCATTAGTGGGGTAGTTTACATTCTTTTTTTTATACTAAGTCTCTCAAATTTTAGAACATATTTTACATATATGTCACAACTCAGTTCGGCTTAACCACACCCCAGATTCTCAATAGCCGTGTGTGCCAGTGGCCATCATATGCACAACACAATTTCAGATTTTGCCTGAGATGGAAGGGTTAACCCAGCCATTCAGAGAATGCTGCCATTCATAAGAATTAATTCCTTAAGGATTATAGATGGCTGGGGTTTTATTATAGTAGTTTTCAGTTATGAATACTTGGTTTGTATGTTTGGAAAACTATTGGGAGGCAGTAAAGAGTATAGATTTTGGAACAGACTATCTGGGTTTGAATCTCAACACTGTCTTTTCCTAGCCATGTAATCTTGGGTGAGTTACTTAATTTCTCTGTGTCTCAGTTTCCTCATCTATAAAATGGAGGTCATAGTAGTACCTACCTCCTTAGGTTTTACGAGTTTTAAATGAGTTGTTACATAAAAAGAACCTATAAGAGGCTGGGCATGGTGGTTCATGCCTGTAATCCCAGAACTTTGGGAGGCTGAGGTTAGGAGGTCACCTGAGGTCAGGAGTTCAAGGCCAGCCTGGCCAACTTGGTGAAACCCCATCTCTACTAAATATATAAAAATTGGCTGGTCGTGGTGGTGTGTGCCTGTAATCCCAGCTACTCGGGAGACTGAGGCAGGAGAATCACTTGAACTCGGGAGGCAGAGGTTGCAGTGAGCTGAGATTGCACCACAGCACTCCAGCCCGGGCGACAGAGTGAGACTTCATTTCTTTTTTTTTTTTTTTTTTTTTTTTTGAGACGGAGTCTCGCTTTGTCGCCCAGGCTGGAGTGCAGTGGCCGGATCTCAGCTCACTGCAAGCTCCGCCTCCCGGGTTTACGCCATTCTCCTGCCTCAGCCTCCCGAGTAGCTGAGACTTTATTTCAGCGCCCGGCTGAGACTTTATTTCAAAAAAATAAATAAAATAAAAATACGGGCCAGGGCAGTGGCTCACGCCTGTAATACCAGCACTTTGGGAGGCCAAGGCGGGTGGATCACGAGGTCAGGAGATCAAGACCATCCTGGCTAACATGGTGAAACCCCATCTCTACTAAAAATACAAAAAAATTAGCTGGGTGTGGTGGCGGGCGCCTGTAGTCCCAGCTACTCGGGAGGCTGAGGCAGGAGAATGGCGTGAACCCGGGAGATGGAGCTTGCAGTAAGCCGAGATCGCGCCATTGCACTCCAGCCTGGGCAACAGAGCGAGACTCAGTCTCAAAAAAAAAAAAAAAAAAAAAAAAACCCAAAATTAGCCAGGTGTGGTGGCACACGCCTGTAGTCCCAGCTACTCAGGAGGCTGAGGCAAGAGAATCACTTGAACCAGGGAGGCGGCAGTTGCAGTGAACTGAGATTGTACTATTGTACTCCAGCCTGGGCATAGAGAGTGAAACTCCATCTCAAAAAAAACCAAAAACAAAAAACCAATAACAGGGCTAGGCACAGTGGCTCACGCCTGTAATCCTAGTACTCTGGAAGGCCAAGACAGGAGGATCACTTGAGGCTAGGAATTCCAGATCAGTCTAGGCAGCATACTGAAACCCTGTCTCTATGAAATATTTTTTAAAAAGGCCAGGTGCAGTGGCTCACACCTATAATCCCAGGACTTTGGGAGGCCGAGGCAGGCGGATCACCTGAGATCAGGAGTTTGAGCCAGCCTGACCAACATGGTGAAACTCCATCTCTACTAAAAATACAAAAAAATTAGCTGGGTGTGGTAGCGGGCATCTGTAGTCCCAGCTACTCGGGAGGCGGATGCAGGAGAATCACTTGAACCCGGAGGTGGAAGTTGCAGTGAGCCAAGATCGTGCCACTATACTCCAGCCTGGTGACAGAGGGGGACTCCATTTGAAAAAAATAAAAATAAAATATTTAGCCAGGTGTGGCGGTGCTCACCTGTAGTCCCCAGCTACTTTAGAGGCTGAGGTGGGAGGAATGCCTGAGCCCAGGAGTTTGAGGCTGCATTGAGCTGTGATGGTATCACTGAACTGCAGCCTAGGTGGCATAGTGAGACCCGTGTGTATAGTAACTATACACTATAGATGTGTTGTTTTTTTTTTTTTTTTTTTTGAGATGGAGTCTCGCTCTGTCGCCCAGGCTGGAGTGCAGTGGCCGGATCTCAGCTCACTGCAAGCTCCGCCTCCCGGGTTCACGCCATTCTCCGGCCTCAGCCTCCCGAGTATCTGGGACTACAGGCGCCCGCCACCTCGCCCGGCTAGTTTTTTTTGTATTTCTTAATAGAGACGGGGTTTCACCGTGTTAGCCAGGATGGTCTCGATCTCCTGACCTCGTGATCCGCCCGTCTCGGCCTCCCAAAGTGCTGGGATTACAGGCGTGAGCCACCGCGCCTGGCCTAGATGTGTGTTTTTATCCTCAAAATATTTATTATCTGTAAAATGTTAGGCTGGATATGGGTGGCTCACTCTTGTAATCCCATCATTTTGGGAGGCCAAGACAGTAGCATTGCTTGAGGCCAGGAGTCTGAGACCAGCCTGGGCAACAACATAGAAAGACCTTGTCTGTATTAAAAAAATTTTTTTGGCCGGACATAGTGGCTCACGCCTGTAATCCCTGTACTTTAAGAGGCTGAGGCGGGCGGATCACGAGGTCAGGACATCAAGACCAACCTGGCTAACATGGTGAGACCCCGTCTCTACTAAAAATACAAAAAATGAGCCGGGCGCGGTGGTGGGCACCTGTAGTCCAGGAGAATGGCGTGAACCCAGGACGGGGAGCTGCAGTGAGCCGAGATCGCGCCACCGCACTCCAGCCTGGGTGACGGAGCGAGACTCCATCTCCCAAAAAAAAAAAAAAAAAAAAAAAAAAAAAATTTTTTTTTTTTACATGATTAAATTGTTTTGATTCAGTACAGTTCAAAGACAGTCTTGCTTTAGAGATTCCTTCATTTCACATAGGCATTTAGCAAGTTTACACAAGTGAAGAAAAAAATGTTGAAGTGTCATTTTTGAGGATGCTTTCTAATTGATGTCTTTAGGTAACTAGTTTCCTTGTTTGCTGCAACATTTGAGTCTGCTTAACAACCACAGCAGTAGTGTAATTAATGATTAAAGGATTTAGATATATAATTAAAATTAGAAAAATTTTGAAAGGATGATTTTTATCAGCATTTAATTAATAATACTGTTACAGTTAAGCCACTCTTTCTGTCTGAAACACTTTAAAATTCTATGTCTGAGGAGACTTCATAGTTTTATCTTTTTTTTGCAGTCAGTATATTTATTTATTTATTTATTTATTTATTTTTTTTTTTTTTTTGAGACGGAGTCTCGCTCTGTCGCCCAAGCTGGAGTGCAGTGGCGCGATCTCGGCTCACTGCAAGCTCCGCCTCCTGGGTTTACGCCATTCTCCTGCCTCAGCCTCCTGAGTAGCTGGGACTACAGGCGCCCGCCACCGCGCCCGGCTAATTTTTTGTATTTTTAGTAGAGACGGGGTTTCACCGTGGTCTCGATCTCCTGACCTTGTGATCCGCCCGCCTCGGCCTCCCAAAGTGCTGGGATTACAGGCGTGAGCCACCGCGCCCGGCCTGCAGTCAGTATATTTAACACACTGGATTATTTTGAGAGTTTCCACTTCTTTGTAAATAGAGTAGAAAAGAATATCAAAAGTAAATTAAAAATATAAAAAGATTACTATTTAGTACCTAGAAGACGGGCAAGAGGAGGACCTTTATCACCCAAATCTTCATGTGGTAATTTGAATGTCAAGTTTTTGGCACAGAAGAAAGCAGCTCCTGATGGGGGATTCTTCAGTCCTGCTTTCATCTGCTGTTGATTAGCAATCCAGCCCTGCTGCTTCCAGTTTATCCTGTCTTCTTGGGACATAATCTGCCTACCCTCTCATTCCATCTGCGGCTTACTCCTTTCTGTCTTAGCCTTCCTGTGGCATCCTTTGGGAAGTCTTTCCTGTTGGAGCAGGCAGCCCTTCTGTGGGATCTCGTGGCACTCTGCAGTTCTGTACTGTAGTTTTCTGCTGTCTTTTCTCTGTGTCTGCTCCAGGTTTAGTGAGGGCAGAAGTTGGCTCAGAGCCTGGCCCAGCGCCAAGCTGGGCTGAGTAAAATTTTCCTAAATGAATGAATGAGTGATCCTGTAAATGTAACCAATTTATGTTACATAAAAGGTAATACTGCCTTACACTATAGGTTTTGGCTGCTTACACTCTTTTTTTTTTTTTTTGGAGACAGAGTTTCACTCTTGTTGCCCAGGCTGGAGTGCAATGGCGTGATCTCGTGATCTCGGCTCACTGCAACCTCTGCCTCCTGGGTTCAAGTGATTCTCCTGCCTCTGCCTCCCAAGTAGCTGGGATTACAGGCGCCTGCCACCACGTCCGGCTAATTTTTTTGTATTTTTAATGGAGACGGGGTTTCACCATGTTGGCCAGGCTGGTCTAGAACTCCTGACCTTGGGTGATCCACCCGCTTTGGCCTCCTACGGTGCTGGGATTACAGGCGTGAGCCACTGCACGCAGCCATGCTTTTTATACTGCCACGTCTTGCCATAAAGCAAAAACCTGGCCAGGCGCGGTGGCTCAAGCCTGTAATCCTAGCACTTTGGGAGGCTGAGACGGGTGGATCACAAGGTCAGGAGATTGAGACCATCCTGGCTAACACGGTGAAACCCTGTCTCTACTAAAAAAATACAAAAAACTAGCCAGGCGTGGTGGCGGGCGCCTATAGTCTCAGCTACTCGGGAGGCTGAGGCAGGAGAATGGCGAGAACCCGGGAGGCGGAGCTTGCAGTGAGCTGAGATCGCGCCACTGCACTCCAGCCTGGGTGACAGAGCGAGACTCCGTCTCAAAAAAAAAAACCTTAGAGCCCAATTTTAATCTCTTTATGTGGTTATTTGCCTCTGGAATTGAACAAATTCTTTAAAAATCATTCTTTTTTTTTTTTTTTTTTTTTTTTTTTTTTTTTTTGAGACGGAGTCTCGCTCTGTCGCCCAGGCTGGAGTGCAGTGGCGCAATCTCGGCTCACTGCAAGCTCCGCCTCCCGGGTTCACGCCATTCTCCTGCCTCAGCCTCCCGAGTAGCTGGGACTACAGGCGCCCGCCGCTGCGCCCGGCTAATTTTTTCTATTTTTAGTAGAGACGGAGTTTCACCATGGTCTCGATCTCCTGACCTTGTGATCCGCCCGCCTCGGCCTCCCAAAGTGCTGGGATTACAGGCGTGAGCCACCGTGCCCGGCCTAAAAATCATTCTTAATAGTACCTTATGGTCTAATTGGTTTCTTGTCCTTTTTGAGAGTTGCTAGTAATTAGATACTAAGGCTTCTGTGGGGTGACTAGGAGAGGAAAATGCTGTTTTTATAACAGCAATAGTAGCTGCTTATACTTTTGGTAATAAAGTCACAGTAGCTAAGTTTCATGATTAAATGTAATGGAAAAATGAATCTGTGTTTTGTCAGCTTTTCTTGTTAGGTGACAACCAATCATTGTTGAAGTCTCTTAAGCTGAAGCTTTATGGTTAATGATATATTATATGAACCTGTTTCTAGCAGTTTATGATATATTGGCTAATATTCAGAGAAGTCTGATGCTAGGAATTACTGAAACCAAAATTTTACACTACCATGAGATAAGAAATGGGTTTCTCAATGTTTTTGCAAGCTCTACTACACATTTAGATTTTTGCAAAATCTCATTACCTTCGCATTCCTCTCTCCACCCCAAAAAGTACCTAGTATAATTTTTTTTTTTCTTGAGATGGAGTCTTGCTCTACCGCTTGGGTTGGAGTACAGTGGCGTGATCTCCGCTCACTGCAGCTCCACCTCCTGGGTTCACACCATTCTCCTGCCTCAGCCTCCTGAGTAGCTGGGACTACAGGCACGTGCCACCATGCCTGGCTAATTTTTGTATTTTTAGTAGAGGTGGGGTTTCACCGTGTTAGCCAGGATGGTCTCGATCTCCTGACCTCGTGATCCACCTACCTCGGCCTCCCAAAGTGCTGAGATTACTGCTGTGAAACACTGCGCCCGACCTTAATCTACCTTTTTTTGGCTTTTTTTTGTTTGAGACAGAGTTTCGCTCTGTCGCCCAGGCTGGAGTGCAGTGGCGCGATCTCGGCTCCCTACAAGCTCCGCCTCCCGGGTTCACACCATTCTCCTGCCTTAGCCTCCCCGGTAGCTGGGACTACAGGCGCCCGCCACCACGCCTGGCTAATTTTTTTTTTGTATTTGTAGTAGAGACGGAGTTTCACCGTGTTAGCCAGGATGGTGTCGATCTCCTGACCCCGTGATCTACCTGCCTTGGCCTCCCAAAGTGCTGGGATTACAGGCGTGAGCCACTGCACCCAGCTTTTTTTTTTTTCTTTAGTAGAGACGGGGTCTAGCTATGTTGCCCAGGCTGATTTCAACCTCCTGGCTTCCCCACTGTGCATGGCCTATACCTACCAAAATCTAAACTTAATTGCTTTATACTTTTGTTTCAAAATTTTCAATGTGTTTCTTGTGGTTTGAAGCTTTATTAGTTTGTCATAAAACCATAATTTATGATTTCTCTTACTATAAAGTGAGTAGAAATCCATCTATAACTACTAAGATCCCTTGTAGTGCTGACTTCTCGTGATAATAGCTGAGTAGACCTCTTTATGTGAAAACCCTCTTAGGGAAGCTCCTGGTGAAGCAGGTGGGTTTCAAATTTGAATTGTGTATGCATCCTGAGATCAAGAAAGGCCAAGTGGCCTGGGCTGAGCGGGAGGCAGTTCTATCCTGGATGTTAAATCTACAAAGGCTTACTTTGGAGATATTGCGAGTTTGATTCCAGACTACTTTAATAAAGCAAATAATCACAATAAAGTGAGTCACACAAATTTTTTGGTTTCTCAGTGCATGTAAAAGTTACGTTTGGCGAAGTGTGGTGGCTCACACCTGTAATCCCAACACTTTGGGAGGCCGAGGCAGGTGGATCACCTGAGGTCAGCCTGACCAACATGGTGAAATCTGTCTCTACTGAAAATACAAAAATAAAAATACAAAAATTAGCCAGGCCTGGTGTCGGGCACCTGTAATTTCAGGTACTTGGGAGGCTAAGGCATGAGAATCACTTGAACCCGAGAGTTGGAGGTTGCAGTGAGCCGAGATCACGCCACTCCTCTCCAGCCTTGGCGATAGAGCGAGACTGTGTCTCAAAAAAAAAAAAAAAAAAAAAAGGAAAAGAAAAAATCGTTGTCAACAGTGTTGTTTAGTATAGCCACCTTCGTCAATGATTGTAGCTAGATCTTCTGGATAACTTGCTGCAGCTTTTCTGTCATTACTTGTTGCTTCACCATGCACTTTTATGATACAAAGATGACTTCTTTCCTTAAAGCTCATGAACCAACCTCTGCTAGCTTCCAACTTTCTTTTGAAGCTTCCTCACCTTTCTCAGCTTTCATAGAATTGAAGAGAGGGCCTTGCTCTGGATTAGGTTTTGGCATAAGGGAATGTTGTAGCTGATTTTCTTGATCCAGACTACTAAAACTTTCTCCATATCAATACTAGGCTGTTTCAGGCTCTCATCATTTGTGTGTTCACTGGCGTAGCACTTTTAATTTATTTTGGGAAGTTTTCCTTTGCATTCACAACTTGGCAAGAGACGTAGCTTTCAGCCTATCTCAGCTTTTGACATTCCTTCCCCTTAAGCTTAATCATTTCTAGCTTTTGATTTAAAGTGACAGACATGGTCACTTTCCTTTCACTTGAGCACTTACAGACCATTGTAGGGTTATTAATTGGCCTGATTTCAATAATGTTGTGTCTCAGGGAATAGGGAGGCTCAAGAAAGGGAGTGAAATGGGGGAATGGCCAATTGGTGGAACACTCAGAACACACACAACACTTACCAGTTAAGTTTGCTATTTTACGTGGGTGCTATTTGTGGTGCCCCAAAGCAATTACAATAGTAACGTTAAAGATCACTGATCACAGATCACCATAAGAAATACAATAATGCCGGGCGCGGTGGCTCAAGCCTGTAATCCCAGCACTTTGGGAGGCCGAGACAGGCAGATCACAAGGTCAGGAGATCGAGACCATCCTGGCTAACACGGTGAAACCCTGTCTCTACTAAAAAAATACAAAAAAAAAAAAACTAGCCGGGCGACGTGGCGGGCGCCTGTAGTCCCAGCTACTCGGGAGGCTGAGGCAGGAGAATGGCGTGAACCCGGGAAGTGGAGCTTGCAGTGAGCTGAGATCCGGCCACTGCACTCCAGCCTGGGCGACCGAGCGAGACTCCGTCTCAAAAAAAAAAAAAAAAAAAAAAAAAAATACAATAATAATGAAAAAGTTTGAAATGTTGAGAGAATTGTGATACATGGATGAGCACATGCTGTTGGGAAAATGGCCCCAGTAGACTTGCTTGACACAGGGTTGCCACAGCCCGTCAGTTTGTTAAAAAAAAAAATGCAGTATCTGTAGAACTCAATAAAGCAAAGCACAATAAAACAAGATATGCTTGTACTTTCAACAAATATGTTTGTGCTCTGATTAAATGCCAGGCCATTGTGAAAGATGTGAATGGCCCAGTAGGGAAGATAAATGTAGTACAAAGAAAGTGACATACAACAAATACTTATTACCTTTTGTTATATACCCACATGATCGTAGGCACTGTGGACTTAAAGACACTAATTTGCTGTCTCCTTTCTTTTCTTTTCTTTTTTTTTTTTTTTTTTTTTTGAGACAGAGTCTCTCTCTGTTGCCCAGGCTGGAGTACAGTGGCGTGATCTCGGCTCACCTCCCGGGTTCAAGCGATTCTCGTGCCTCAGCCTCCCGAGTAGCTGGGACTACAGGTGTGCGCCACCACATCCAGCTAATTTTTGTATTTCTTTTTTTTTTTTGAGGCGGAGTCTTGCTCTGTCGCCCAGGCCGGAGTGCAGTGGCCGGATCTTGGCTCACTGCAAGCTCCGCCTCCCGGATTTACACCATTCTCCTCCCTCAGCCTCCTGAGTAGCTGGGACTACAGGCACCCGCCACCTCGCCTGGCTAGTTTTTTGTATTTTTTAGTAGAGACGGGGTTTCACTGTGTTAGCCAGGATGGTCTCGATCTCCTGACCTCGTGATCCGCCCGTCTCGGCCCCCCAAAGTGCTGGGATTACAGGCTTGAGCCACCGCGCCTGGCCCTTTTTGTATTTCTTTATTAGGGACGGGGTTTCACCATATTGGCCAGGCTGGTCTTGAACTCCTGACCTCGTGATCCGCCCACCTCAGCCTCCCAAAGTGCTGAGATTGCAGGCATGAGCCACTGTGCCCAGCCTAATAATGCCTATCTGTAAATAAATTACGATGTGATCATGTAGAGAAATAGCCTTAAAAAAGAGAATGAGGGCTGGGCACGGTGACTCACGCCTGTAATCCCAGCACTTTGGGAGGCTGAGGTGGGCGGATCACAAGGTCAGGAGATTGAGACCACCCTGGCCAACTTACTGAAATCCCGTCTCTCCTAAAAACACAGAAATTATCTGGGCATGGTGGCACGCGCCTGTAGTCCCAGCTACCTGTGAGGCTGAGGCAGGAGAATTGCTTGAACCTGAGAGGTGGAGGTCGCAGTGAGCCAAGATTGTGCCACTGAATGCCAGTCTGGCGACAGAGTGAGACTGCATCTCAAAAAAAAAAAAAGAAAAAAAAAAAAAGAAAAAATGAGGTAGAATGTTTTTCAGCTGACGAAACATTTTGTTAGCTGGAAAACTAACATTCTACTTCATATAGCCTCATTGTGAAAAGAGAAGAAAAGTGTTTTGTAGTGTAGAAAGGGTTTGAAAGGATATGTATGTACCTGCTGTCATTAGGGGGCTATTTTTTATTTCCTCTGTTGGTTGACTTTTTTTTCTTTTTTTAAAAGTATATGTATATTCATTTGTAAAAATACGAAAGATACTTTAAAAAACACAGGATTTCTGGCAGGCTTGAAAGTTGTCATACATGAAAAGTGATCAGCACAAAGTCTAGCATATAGTAAATGTCAATAAGTGGGTACTATTACTGTTATTGTTGGAGGTGGCAGCCAAGGAGGAGGAAGACTGCTAGACTGAATAATTTTGATGGTTGAAATTTGGTTCTGGGGTTTAGAATTTCCAAAGTCAGTTGATTCCCCAGGTATAAGATCTTGGTGACAAGGTGGGGTCCAGAGCCCATGAGTTTTGCCTGGCCTTGTGTGAAGGAGGCAAAATGTAGACCAAAGCTAGGTCCATTGTGCAAGTTGTGCATGAACACTGCCCTCCCTTCCTTTCCATTCCCTCCCTTCTCCTTTGAGAATAACACCGTTTAACTCACCTTGATGGAGGGAGAGCGGTGGCCTGCCAAATTGTCCCTGTCCTTTTTTTTTTTTTTTTTTGAGACAGAGTCTTGCTCTGTCACCCAGGCTGGAGTACAGTGGCACGATCTCAGCTCACTGCAACCTCCGCCTCCCGCGTTCAAGTGATTCTCTTCCCTCAGCCTCCCCAGTAGCTGGGATTACAGGTGTGCGCCACCACGCCTGGCCAATTTTTTGTATTTTTAGTAGAGATGGGGTTTCACCATGTTGGCCAGGCTGGTCTTGAACTTCTGACCTAGTGATCCGCTTACCTTGGCCTCCCAAAGTGCTGGGATTACAGGTATGAGCCACTGGTGAAATAGGTAGTTAGGGTGAATTTTTATGATGAAAGAAATGTATTCTGTGGGGTTTTGGTGTTTTCTTTTTAGACTTGATTTTATAAAAGTTTGTGGCTTTGGCTGGGTGCGGTGGCTCATGCTGCTTCTAATCCCAGCACTTTGGGAGGCCAAGAAGGGCAGATCACCTGAGGTCAGGAGTTGGACACCAGCCTGGGCAACACGGTGAAACCCCATGTCTACTAAAAATACAAAAATTAGTCGGGCATGGTGGTGGGTGCCTGTAATCCCAGCTACTTGGGAGGCTGAGGTAGGAGAATTGCTTGAATCTGGGAGGTGGAGGTTGCAGTGAGCTGAGGCTGTACCACTGCACTCCAGCCAAGACTGTGCCACTGCACTCCAGTCTGGGCGACAAGAGCAAAACTCCGTCTCCAAAAAAAAAAAAAAAAAAAAAAAAAAAAAGTTGTGGCTTTTTGATCCTCATCTCTTGGGATTGTCTTATGGATGAAACAACGTAGTTTTTTGTAGGTATGATTTGTATTGGGTGACCATACATCCAGATGTGCATGGGAAGGTCTTGGTTTTTACCTGTTGTCCTGGCAGTCTGTCCTGTTAGCTTATTTTTTTCATTCAAAAGTGGCATATTTAGTTCTTAATTTTATGATACCTCAATTGTATGCCAACTAAATGCCTTGGACTTACTTATTTTTAACAAATGTTGTCACTTAGCTTATATTTTCCAGGGTCTTGTTGGTATTTATGGAGCCCTCTTTTATGTTTTTAAATCATATTTTAGATCTATTTTGTGGTCAGCTCCTCTTTATTTATTTTATTTATTTTTTTTGAGATGGAATTTTGCTCTTGTTGCCAAGGCTGGAGTGCAATGGCGCAATCTCGGCTCACCACAACCTCTGCCTCCCGGGTTCAAGCGATTCTCCTACCTCAGCCTCCCGAGTATCTGGTATTACAGGCAGGTGCCATCACACCCAGCTAATTTTGTATTTTTAGTAGAGACGGGGTTTCTCCATGTTGGTTAGGCTGGTCTTGAACCCCTGACCTCAGGTGATCTGCCCACCTCGGCCTCCCAAAGTGCTGGGATTACAGGCATGAGCCACCATGCCTGGCGCTCCTTTGTATTTATAATTTGCGCTTGATATGTTCCTGTGTCAATTTTGGGTCTCTTTTGTGACTTAATTTCAGTTCATTTCTGCAATTTTAAAAGTTGCAGGGAGGCTTCCCAACTTTTTCAGTGCCCATTAATATCAGGTACTGAAATTGAAAAGAGAAAGAGGAAACTAGATTTGAGAGAATATGGTATGTCGTGCTTTGGCCAGACATTTTACAGACCACCTTTAATATTCAGTGAACAAGATAACTGAATACTGAAAAGGATATGGCATGCAGGGATGAGAATCAGCCTGGATTTTAGTCTTCCTTTTGTTGCCAAGATGATTTATTAACCTTGACAAATTATTTCCTTCTCTGGGCTTCTGCTTCCTCATCTGCAAAATGGGAAAAGAGTGTTGGATAGATTAGGTTCTAGTCTGGCTCTAAGATTTTACGACTGATCTTTTTGATAGTTTAAATTTGAAATCTCAGCATATCCCTTTTAGCTGAATACTTTCAAAAGGACTAAGAAGCAATCATTTTCTTGCTTACTAACTCAAATTACAAGAAAAACAAAAAGTTATCCCTTTTCCCCCCCAACTTTAGTGACTATAGAAAAAAATTGAGGCAGCTACGTAGTGTCATTTTAAGTTCGCAGCTTCTAATGTAAGCTTTTCTTCTTACAGGACTAGGGCCGGGTGCAGTGGCTCACACTTGTAATCCCAGCACTTTGGGAAGCTGAGGTGGGAGGATCACTTGGGACTAGGAGTTGGAGACCAGCCTGGGCATCTTAGTGAGGCCACCCTGTCTCTACAAAAAAAAAAAAAAAAAAAAAAAAATTCCTGGGCATGGTGGTATGTGTGTCAGTCCCAGCTACTTGTGAGGCTGAGGTGGGAGGATGGTTTGAGCCCAGGAAGTTGAGGGTGCAGTGAGCTGTAATTGCACCACTGCACTCCAGCTTGGGTAACAGAGTGAGACCCTGTCTATTTAAAAAAAAAAAAAAAGGACTACTGTGAATGTTTATTGAATGTTTATTTTTGTGTCAAAATATGGGTCCTTGTGAGAACATCCTGAATGCTAAGCCAATAACAACACTATTTTTGAGAAGAGAGAGAAAATGATTTTGCAGCAGTGTAGAAAGATGATAAAACAAAAGGAAAGGTGATCTGCCAATTTGGCCCCATTTTCTTTCCTCTTCTGTAGCCAGAGCTTTCAACTTCATGAAGCTGGGGCTTTCCCGTGTTTGCTGAACAGAGGAGCTGAGGCTCTTGACCTGGTGGGGTGGTGAGAAAGGAGGGGCGTTGTCTGTAATAGGATGATTCCTGCTTCTCACGAGTCCCTCCCTAGGGAAGTTGCTGGGACTGAAGCCTGATTGTTGCTGGCCTTTTTTCCCCTGCCCCCTCCCCCTTGTTTTTGTTTTAAGCTCTCTGTACCCGTTGGCAGGTAGAGGACTACTCAAGGCCTTGGAAGCAGTGTGCTTTAATGGAGTAAATGCAGGCTTAGGAGCCAGTCAGACTGGTGTTCATATCTGAACTCTACTACAAGTAGCTGTGGGTCTGGGACAAGTACTGAACCTTTTTTACACCTCAGGTTTCTCTTTGTAAAATGATCATAATTGTAGCAGTTAAGTTCCTTTTGGTCTCAAGTGGCGGAAACCAACTGTTGTTTTCTGACTCTCAAAAGGGGGTTTATTGGAAGGACTCTGGAGGGATAGCCTAACAACCAGATCTTCAGATGGGGCAGAAACAGGGAAGCCCTGGGGACCTTGGCAGCAGGTGTGGTCGGCTTTCTATGGCATGACCTCTTTCTCACAGTCCACATCCACTCCACCAGCAAATCCTGTCAGAGTTACCTTTACAGTATACCCAGGTTCTATTCTGCATTATCTCTAGGGCTCTCACTCTCTCCTGGATTTTTATATTAGCCTCCTGAGGCTCCTTCCTATTTTGTTCCTTTTTTTTTTTTTTAAATATAGACAGATTCTCATTCTCTTGCCCAGGCTGGAGTACAGTAGCAGGATCATAGTTCACTGCAGCCTCAAACTCCCAGGCTCAAGGGATCCTACCACCTCAGCCTCCCAAGTAGCTAGGACTACAGGCCTGCACCACCATGTCTAGGTTTTCCTAATTCTGTGCTTGTTCCCCCCTCAGTCTGTTCTCAACAAAGCAGCCACCGTGAACCTGTAAATCTTTATGGTAAAATATGCCACTTCTTACTTAAAACCCTCCCAGGGCTTCTAATATCCTGAGAAAAAGCCTAATTAGTAGCTTATCTCTCATTTCCTACTCCTCTCCCGTTGATTTCCCTGCTTCAGTCAAGCTGGACTCCTTACTGATTCTCAGTCTCTTCAGGCATTCATTCTGCCTCAGGGCCTTTGCACTTGTTCCCTTTGCCTGAATGCTCTTCCTTCAAGCTGTATCATGCCTCATCCTTTCTCCTCCTTCAGTGAGGCTTTTATTTCCCTTCCAACTTAGAATTATCCTTCAGCAGTAAGGCTTTTTCTAACCACCTATTGAAAACTAAAATTGCCCCATTCCCAGTCTCCTTTGTCTGCTTAATTTTTCTCCATACTATATAGTACCACCTACTATACTATATGTTTTCCCTATTTAGTCTCTTTCCCCCAACTATATAGTAACAATTCCATAAGAGCAGAACCCTGTCCATTTTGTCAGTGCCGAATCTCCAGTGTCTGGCACGCAGTAGGTGCTCAATAAATATTTGTGTAATGAAGAACATTTTTCATCAAGTGTTTTTCTTAGTCGAGTCAGCATGGCAAGACGGATGGGCCATGTAAAATAGGCATGACCCCTAGGAACTTGCCCAAATGTGAATCCCAGAGAAGAGGAGAAAGAATTGTCATCTGAAGGCCATCCCAGTTGATGTCTCTGAGGTTGCCATGAGGACGAAATCAACTAGTGTATGATTGTCTAGTAGCTGCCAAGAAAATACTCGTTCTTCTCCCTTTGTGAAAACAGGTAACTACCTGACAGTATAAACACTGAGAAATTCAGTCATTCTCTGTAATATAGGTTGTTGTTTGGAAGAGTAGAAATTGTGGTCATAGAAATATGAAAACTCATATGCAGCCTAATGTTTGAATCAGTAGCGTCTTCAAAAGGAATGGTATTGAAATTCTACAAATGGTAGACGGGTTTTATAAGGGCTCTTCTGGTATCTGAGTAGACCCAAATCTCAGGACCCAAACCACATTCATAAAAGAATGGGAACTCAGAGTGGGAAGGAAGGCATTGAAGTTTTCATTTTTAATTTCCTTTCTTTAATAGGAAATGTTTTGCCTGGTGGCAGGCTAGGCTGTGAGTACATTCATCTTTGGATTTTATGATGAGTATCTACTAATTCGTCCTTTTATGTTACACTTACAGTGTTTTGTTTTTCAAAGGTATATGTATATTATATGTTTGAAGTGAGTTCTTTCTTTATCAAAAAAGTTTGATTTACCCATCTGATAATTTTTGGATAAAGATTATGTCCTGCAGTTTCATCAAGATGAAGAACTTGAATAGTTGTTTTTTTTTGTTTTTTTTGTTTTTTTTAATGTTCATAAACTTTAGCACTGTTTTGTTCCTGAACTATCTGAGTAGAAACTTAAGCTTTGGAGTCAGACACACTTGGGTTAGATTGTCATATCTGAAGCATCTCAGTCACATGGCCTTGGACACTCCAGTCTGTCTGCAGTGACAGGATCATCATCCTAGCACCTAGCATAGGCCTGTTGAGAGTTAAAAAAAAAAAAAAAAAAGAGAGAGGGGCTTGTCCTTAAACATAGCAAGCTAAAATGATTAGCTATTTGTATTATTAATAAATGGTAAAAGTCCTTTAATGTTAAGTGTCTTATTATAAATTTCATTCTGATTTTAAGCATCTAAAATGTCAATACTAACAAAATTAAAAAAAAAATAGCTCTATATATACCCTACTTTGAACAAGCAAAGAGTTTTCAGGAGCATAAAACATGAACAAGGCATTTATTGTGAAAACATATTTTAAAACCTTTAGGTTTCACTTTTTAAAGTTGATAACCAAGCTTAGACAAGTCTTTTTTTTAAAAAAAAATATAACAAGTTTTATATGAAGATTAGTAAATTTGTGTTTAGTCTTCATTTTGATAGTGATTTCTAGATCTTGGTTACAGTTGTTATTGAACAATGCTACCACTGAATTTTTTCTTCACTGGAGCTCACCTAATTAGGTGAAACTTTATCCACCATGTCACTGTGCAGTAACAACGGCGGTCTGTCTTGTTTCATTAGGACATCTTATCATGGCTCATGTCATTAGTGCCCGAATTTAGATTCCACAAGGCCTGAGGGACATCTATCTGAGTATTTTCCCTTTCTAGATGACATAGATCATCTCCAGGCACTTGCAATTTTGTTTTCCACACTTTGCTTTTGCTTAATTTTCTGAAGATGAGAAATATTTTAAGAACAGTAACTCTGAGCATTATAAGCAAATTCAAAGCAGCATCATGGTTTTCAAGAGCTGGCTCAAATCTGAAACAGAAAATGGATAGAGTCATTTGTAAAAAGATAGGGGTGCTATTGGATTTACTTTTCTTTGTAAATTGTATTCATCAGGTAAATAGTATTTACTAAGCTGTATTGATATACATGATTATATAAAAGTGTTCTTCAGGAACATTATTTTTCTAATTATCTTTGTTGTTTTAAGCCCCAGTTGCTACTGGCAAATGGATTAATACTGAATTTTTAGTATTTGCAGACATTAAAAACTAAGATTTGTACAGCTATAAATGTTTATTGCCTGAGAAAAGGAAAAATATTTGCAAGGAAATAATTTTTTTGTTTTGTTTTGTTTTGTTTTTATGAGACAGAATTTTGTTCTTGTTGCCCAGGCTGGAGTGCAGTGGTGCAACCTCCGCCTCCTGGGTACAAGCAATTCTCCTGCCTCAGCCTCCTGAGTACTGACTGGGATTATAGGCATGTGCCACCACCCCTGGCTAATTTTTATATTTTTAATAGGGACAGGGTTTCACCGTGTTGGCCAGGCTGGTTTCGAACTCCCGACCTCAGGTGATCCGCCCACCTTGGCCTCCCAAAGTGCTGGGATTACAGGCGTGAGCCACCATGCCTGGCCAGAAACCCGGCCTGAGGTCCGGAGTTCAAGACCAGCCTGGTCAACATGGTGAAACCCCGTCTCTACTAAAGATACAAAAATTAGCCAGGGTTGGTAGCACGTGCCTGTAATCCCAGCTGCTTGGGAGGCCAAGGCAGGAGAATCACTTGAACCTGGGAGGCAGAGGTTGCAGTGAGCCAAGATCATGCCACTGCACTCCAGCCTGGGCAACAGAGTGAGACTCTGTCTCAAAAAAAAAAAAAGTTGTTTTCATTGAGAAAAATATTTTACTGATTGTATAGGTTGAATAATTGGCATAGCAAGATTTTGTTTGTTTTTTTTTTTTTTGAGACGGAGTCTCTCTCTGTTGCCCGGGCTGGAGTGCAGTGGCGCACTCTTGGCTCACTGCAAGCTCCACCTCCCGGGTTCACGCCATTCTCCTGCCTCAGCCTTCAGAGTAGCTGGGACTACAGGCGCCCACCAGCACACCTGGCAAATTTTTCTGTATTTTTAGTAGAGATGGGGTTTCACCGTGTTAGCTAGGATGGTCTCAGTCTCCTGACTCATGATCCCACCGCCTTGGCTTCCCAAAGTGCTGTGATTACTGGCGTGAGCCACTGCACCCGGCGTGTTTTTTTTTTACTTTAAAATTATTTTATTTTATTTATTTATTTTTTGAGACGGAGTTTCACTCTTGCTGCACACACTAGAGTGCAGTGGCGCAATCTTGGCTCACTGCAACCTCCATCTTCCAGTTTGAAGCGATTCTCCTGCTTCAGTCATCGGCATAGCTGGGATTACAGGCACCTGCCACCATGCCAGGCTGATTTTTGTATTTAATAGAGGCAGGGTTTCACCATGTTGACCGGGCTGGTCTTGAACTCCTGACCTCATGATCCGCCCGCCTCAGCTTCCCAAAGTGCTGGGATTACAGGCGTGAGCCACCGGGCCTAGCCTGTGTTTGTGTTTTTTGAATAACAGCTTTATTGGTACATAATTCACATACAATAACATTCACCTTTTCAAAATGTACCATTCATTGGTTCTTAGTATATTCACAAGTTTTGCAACCATCACTACTATCTAGTTATATATTTTCATCCCGAAAAGAAATCTTGTACCCATTTTTCAGTCACTCCCGCTCTCTCCTTCCTCCCAGCTCCTACCAACGACTAATCTACTTTATCTCTCTGTGGATTTGCCTGTTTGGGACATTTTATATAAACAGAATCATACAATATGTGATCTTTTGTATCTGCCTTCTTTTACTTGGCATAATGTTTCCAAGATTCATCCATGTTTAGCATTCATTTCATTCCTTTTTATGGTCAAATAATATTCCAGCGTATGGGTATGCCACATTTTGTTGAGGCATTCATCAGTTTGAGTTGTTTCTGCTTTTAGGCTGTTATGAATAATACCATAAATATTTGCAAGGTTTTACATAAACATATATGTTTTTCTTTCCTTTTTTTTTTTTTTTTTTTTTTGAGATGGAGTCTCCCTCCGTCGCCCAGGCTGGAGTGCAGTGGCACGATCTCGGCTCACTGCAAGCTCCGCCTCCCGGGTTCACGCCATTCTCCTGCTTCAGCCTCCAGAGTAGCTGGGACTACAGGTGCCTGCCACCATGCCTGGCTAATTTTTTTTGCATTTTCAGTGGAAATGGGGTTTCACCTTGTTAGCCAGGATGGTCTCAGTCTCCTGACCTTGTGATCCACCCGCCTCAGCCTCCCAAAGTGCTGGGATTACAGGCTTGAGCCACTGCGCCTGGCCCATAAACATATGTTTTTAATTCTTTTGGACATGTAATGAGGATGGTGTATTAGTCCATTCTCACACTGCTATAAAGAACTACCTGAGACTGGGTAATTTATAAAGAAAAGCGGTTTAATCGATTCACAGTTCCACGGGCTGTACAGGAGGTATGGTTAGGGAGGCCTTAGGAAACTTACCATCATGGTGGAAGGGCAAAGGGAAAGCAAGCACATCTTCACATGGTGGCAGGAGAGAGACAGCAAAACAACCAGATCTTTTAAACAACTAGATCTTGACTGGGTGCAGTGGCTCACCCCTGTAATCCCGGCACTTTGGGAGGCCAAGGCGGGCAGATCATCTGAGGTTGGGAGTTCAAGACCAGCCTGACCAACATGGAGAAACCTCCATCTCTACTAAAAATACAAAAAAATTTAGCCGGGTGCTTGTAATCCCAGCTACTCAGGAGGCTGAGGCAGGAGAATCAATTGAATCCCGGAGGCGGAGATTGCAGTAAGCGGAGATCGTGCCATTGCACTCCAGTCTGGCCAATAAGAGTGAAACTCCGTCTCAGAAAAAAACACACACACACCCAAAAAAACAACCAGATCTTGTGAGAACTCACTATCACGAAAACAGCAAGGAGGAAGAGGGAGATCCACCCCCATGACCCAGTCACCTCCCACCAGGTCTCTCCTCCACCACTGGGGATTACAATTCAACCTGAGATTTGGGTGGGGACACAGCCAAACCATATGAGATGGTTTTAAAAAACATGTACAGGAATATATTTTCTTAAATTGTATAAAGCAATATGTAGAAAGAGGAAGTCTTATAATGAGAATTATTAGTACTCCTAATTTAAATTTTTGAAAAGTCAAGAAAATTTGATTAGAACATTTGTATAGTTTGAGTCAAGTAATCTTTACAATTGATTAATTATAAAAAAAATGCCATGATTCTCTTTTTCTGGTTCTCCTGTATAATAATTAGAAGAAAAAAATTCTCACTTTGCATTTGATAGTTTTATCAAGCATTTTTGTTTAACACTTGGTAAATTGGGAAGTTATTAAATAACGGGGGGTGTGTTATAATGGAGGAGATATTTGTTAAAATTTTTTTTTTAGACAGGTTCTCACTGTGTTGCCCAGGCTGGATTGCAGTGGCATGATCATATGTCACTGTAATCTTTAACTCCTGGACTCAAGGAATCCTCCTGCCTCAGCCTCCCAAGTAGCTTTCTGTGTTGGCCAGGCTGGTCTCAAATTCCTGGCCTGAAGTGATCCTCCCACCTCAGCCTCCCCAAATGTTGGTATTACAGGCATGAGCCACCTCGCCTGGCCTTTTTTTTTTTTTTTTTTTTTTTTTTTTTTTAAATAGTGATGTGGTCTCGTCAAGTTACTTAGGCTCATCTCTTAACTCCTAGCCTTAAGTGATCCTTTTGCCTCAGCCTCCTAAAGTCTTGGGATTATAAGTGTGAGCCACTGGGCTCAGCCCATTAAGACTTTTACTGCCTTCTCTTTTTTATTTTGAAGCATTTTAGAGTAGTGGTTTAAAGCTTAAGCTTTGGAGTCACACAGGCCAGGGTTAAATCCTGACTGGTATTTATTAGTTCAGCGGACTTGGGACAAATTATTATTTATTTATTTATTTTTGAGACAGAGTCTTGCTCCGTCACCTAGGCTGGAGTGCAGTGTTGCTATCTCAGCTCACTGCAACCTCCACCTCCTAGGTTCAAGTGATTTTCCTGCCTCAGCCCCCCAGGTAGCTGGGAATATAGGCGTGTGCCACTTTGCCTAAAATTATTTGTATTTTTAGTAGCGATGAGGTTTCACCATGGTGGCCAAGCTGGTCTCAAACTTCTGACCTCAGGTGATCCATCCGCCTTGGCCTCCCAAAGTGCTGGGATTACAGGTGTGAGCCACCATGCTCAGCTGGGACAAATTATTTAACCTCTCTGACCCTCTTTTTCCTAATCTGTACAGTGAAGAGTAGTACCTTTATCACAAAGATGGAATGACAATTGAGAATGTGTAAAGTCCATACTATAGTGCCTAATAATAAGCACCAATAAATGATAATGGAAATGTTTGTTTCCCTAGTGCAGTGACTTTTCTTTTAGTTTTATGGAAGTCCTGGTAGGTTTCATGAGGCCTCAGAGTAGTATCTTTCAAACTTTTCTGACCATGAACCCACACTAAGAAACACCTTTTACAAGGTGACTCAATTCTTACGTATATACTCAGACACGTATCTATACATGTCAGAATGTCAGGAGAAAATGCCCTGTGTTATTCTTTTCTTACCCTGCTATAAAGAACTACTGGAGACTGGATAATTTATAAAGGAAAGAGGTTTAATTTACTCACAGTTCTGCGTGCCTGGCTGGCCTCAGGAAACTTACAATCATGGCGGAAGGCACCTCTTCACAGGGCGACAGAAGAGAGAATGAATGCTAGCAGGGGAAATTCCAGATGCGTATAAAACCATCAGATCTCGTGAGACTCACACATTATCACGAGAACAAAATGGGGGAAACCACCCCATGATCCAATTATGTCCACCTGGTCCTCCCCTTGACACATGGGGATTACAATTCAAGATGAGCTTTTGGGTGGGGCACAGCCAAACCATATCTTACCCTTCCATGGGCAATGTACTGCCTTGTTTTTTAGAGAAGTTTTAGATATACAGAAAGATGGAGCAGAAAGTACAGGGTCCCATATACCTTTTACCACCACTGCCACCTGCCCCCTCCCCCCAGTTTTCCTATTATTAACATCATACATTAGTGTGGTACTTTGTTATAACTGATGGACCAAGATTGATTGATTGGTTGCTTGCTTGCTTGATTGATTGATGCATTCATTCCCAGGACCAGCTTTGACTTTAACTGATACATTTTGTTGACTGAAGTTTATAGTTTGCATGGGAGTTTACACTTTCTGTTGTATAGTTTTGTAGGTTTGGACAAATGTGTAATGACATGTTTCTTCTTTTTTTTTTTTTTTTTTTTTTTTGTGGTGGAGTTTCCCTCTTGTCGCCCAGGCTGGAGTGCAATGGCGCGATCTTGGCTCACTGCAATCTCCGCCTCCTGGGTTCAAGCGATTCTCCTGCCTCGGGCTCCCAAATATGTGGGATTACAGGCGCACACCACCACTCTCTGGCTAATGTTTGTACTTTTAGTAGAGATGGGATTTTACCATGTTGGCCAGGCTGGTCTCGAACTCCTGACCTCAGGTGATCCATCCGCCTTGGCCTCCCAAAGTGCTGGGATTACAGGCGTGAGCGTGAGCCAGTGACATATATCTTCTATCACAGTATCATATAGAATAGTTTCACTGCCCTAAAAATCCCCATGCTCCAACTATTCGGCTCTCCCTCTCCTCCTGCCCTCTGGCAGCCACCGATCCTTTTACTGTCTCTATTGCTTTTCTCTTCCGGAATC
The DNA here is from genome assembly GCF_024542745.1 of Macaca thibetana thibetana. Taxonomy (NCBI): domain Eukaryota; kingdom Metazoa; phylum Chordata; class Mammalia; order Primates; family Cercopithecidae; genus Macaca; species Macaca thibetana. The sequence continues at coordinate 3,651,579 of NC_065584.1, forward strand.
TCTGTATACAGTATACATACCATACTCTACATACTGCACCTAACATACAGTAGAGAGCTTTTTTATACTGGTTTCTTTCACTTAGCAATGTGCATTTAATACGGTTCCCTCATGTCTTTGTGGCTTGATAGTTCATTTCTTTCATTTTTAACTCTCTTCTGGAATTGTGCATTTTTTTAATATTGCTGAATAATATTCCAGCAGTATTATGTACCACAGTTTGTTTATCCATTCATCTACTGAAGGACATCTTGATTGCTTCCAAGTTTTGGCAGTTATGAACAAAGCTGCCATAAACATTCACATGCAGGTTTTTGTCTGGACATATTTTCAATTCCTTTGGGTAAAGACCAAGCAGTAGGATTGCTGGATCACATGGTAAAAGTATGCTTAGTTTTTTACGAAGCCACCAAACTGTCTTCCAACGTGGCTGTACCATTTTGTATTCCCAACAATAAGTTCCTTTTGCTCCACATCCTCACCAGTGTTAGGTGTTGTTGATGCTTTGGATTTGGGCCATTCTAGTAGGTGTGTAGTAGTATTTCATTGTTGTTGTATTAATAATTTGCAATTACCTAATGACCTATGATATTGAACATGTTTTTCATATATTTATTTTGCCATTTGTATGTCATCTTTGGTGAGGTGTCTGTTCAGATCCTTTGCCCATTAAAAAATTAGGTTGTTTTGGCCAGGTGCAGTGGCTCACGCCTGTAATCCTAGCGTCTTGGCTGAGGCGTGTGGATCATTTGAGGTCAGGAGTTCGAGACCAGCCTGGCCAACATGGTGAAACCCCATCTCTACTAATGATACAAAAATTAGCTGGGCCTGATGGCAGGCACCCCTAATCCCAGTTACTTGGGAGGCTGAGTCATGAGAATCGCTCGAACCCAGGAGGCAGAGGTTGCACTGAGCTGAGCTTGTGCCACGGCACAACAGAGTGAAACTGTGTCTCAGAAACACAGAAACAGCCGCATGCGGTGGCTCATACCTGTAATCCTGATACTTTGGGAGGCCGAGGTGGGAAGATCACAAGGTAAGGAGTTTGAGACCAGCCTGGCCAATATGGTGAAACCCCATCTCTACTAAAAATACAAAAATTGGCCGGGCGCGGTGGCTCAAGCCTGTAATCCCAGCACTTTGGGAGGCCGAGACGGGCGGATCACGAGGTCAGGAGATCGAGACCATCCTGGCTAACACAATGAAACCCCGTCTCCACTAAAAATACAAAAAAATTAGCCGGGCGTGGTGGCGGCGCCTGTAGTCCCAGCTACTCGGGAGGCTGAGGCAGGAGAATGGCGGGAACCCGGGAGGCGGAGCTTGCAGTGAGCCGAGATCGCGCCACTGCACTCCAGCCTGGGCGACAGAGCGAGACTCCGCCTCAAAAAAAAAAAAAAAAAAAAAAAAAAACAAAAATTAGCTGGACATGGTGGCGGGCACCTGTAGTCCTAGCTACTCAGGAGGCTGAGGCAGGAGAATCGCTTGAACCCAGAAGGCAGAGGTCGCAGTGAGCTGAGATCATGCCACTGCATTCCAGCCTGGGCGACAGAGCGAGACTCTGTCTAAAAACAAACAAACAAACAAAAAACAAACACACACACACACAGAAAAACAAAGCTTGTTTTATGATTATTGAGTTTTTTTTTTTTTTTTTTTTCTTTGGGGGGGAGTCTGGCTCTGTCGCCCAGGGTGGAGTGTAGTGGCGCTATCTCAGCTCACTGCAAGCTCCGCCTCCCAGGTTCACGCCTTTCTCCCACCTCAGCCTCCTGAGTAGCTGGGACTACAGGCGCCCGCCACCACACCCGGCTAATTTTGTTTTTGTATTTTTAGTAGAGATGGGGCTTCACCGTGTTAGCCAGGATGGTCTTGATCTCCTGACCTCGTGATCTGCCAGCCTTGGCCTCCCAAAGTGCTGGGATTACAGGTGTGAGCCACCGTGCCCGGCCTGGGTGACAGAGTGAGACCCCATCTCAAAAAAGAAAAAAGAGTTCTTTGTTTATTTAGGATACAAGTCCTTTATGTATGTATTTATTTAGAGACACGGTCTCACTCTTGCGCCCAGGCTGGAGTGCAGTGGCACAGTCATAGCTCACTGCAGCCTCAACCTTCTGGGCTTAAACAAGCTTCCTACCTCAGCCTCCCAAGAAGCTGGGACTACAGGCCTGCACCACCATGCCTGGCTACTTTTTGTATTTTTTGTAGAGATGGGGTTTCACTATGTTGTCCAGGCTGCTCTCAAACTCTTGGGTTCAAGTGATCCACCCACCTTAGCCTCCCAAAATGCTGGGATTACAGACATCCCGAAGTGCTGGGATTATAGGTGTCAGAATTGATACTCTTTATTCTAGAATATTCTTTTTTAATTTTAATTTTTTATTATTATTTTTGAGATGGAGTCTCACTCTGTCACTTGGATCACTGCAGCCTCTGCCTCCTGGATTCAAGCAATTCTACTGCCTCAGCCTCCTGAGTACTTGGGATTAGAGGCATGTGCCACCACGTCAAGCTAATTTTTGTATTTTTAGTAGAGATAGGGTTTCACCATGTTGGCCAGGCTGGTTTCAAACTTCTGACCTCGTGATCCACCTGCCTTAGCCTCCCAAAGTGCTGGGATTACAGCCATGAGCCACCATGCTCGGCCTTTTTAAAAATTTGAGACAGCCAGGTGCAGTGGCTCACGCTTGTAATCCCAGCACTTTGGAAGGCTGAAGTGGGTGGATCACAAGGTAAAGAGATTGAGACCATCTGGCCAACATGGTGAAACCCCGTCTCTACTAAAAGTACAAAAATTAGCCGGGCATGGTGGCACATGCCTGTAGTCCCAGATACTAGGGAGGCTGAGGCAGGAGAATTGCTTGAACCTAGGAGGCAGAGGTTGCAGTGAGCTGAGATCGCGCCACTGCACTCCAGCCTGGGCAACAGAGCGAGACTCTGTCTCAAAAAAAAAAAAAAAAAAATTTTTTTTGAGACAGCGTTTCACTTTGTCACCCAGGCTGGAGTGCAGTGGTTGGATCATAGCTCACTGCAGCCTTGACCTCCTGGGCTCAAGTGATCCTCCCTGCCTCAGCCCTCTGTGTATCTGGGACTACTGGCATATGGTACCATGCCCGGCTAATTTTTTGTGGTTTTTGTAGAGATAGGGTTTCGCCATGTTGCCCAGGCTGATCTCGAACTCCTGAGCTCAAGCAGCCTGCCCATCTCAACCTCCCAAAGTGCTGGAATACAGGCGTGAGCCACCACGCCCAACCTATTCTAGAGTATTCTTTAAGTTTTAGTGGATGGAATAAATGTGGTCAGCTGTATCACCTCTATATCCTGTAGTCATGACACATCTTGGTATTATGGAAAGCTGTATGAATTTTGCATTTGCACAAGGTTTAAGACAGGTTTCCTCAAAATGCGTTATGCTTTTAAATACTGTAGGGACTATATACTAAGTAAATAATGTAAATAGAAGCTAAGGTGTCTATTTTGTATTCCCAGGAATACTATATAATGTAATTTAAAATGTGAAATTATTAAGGGAAGTAAAACAGTGATTAGAACTAAACAGAATTGATAAGGTTATTGAGAATCTATTGTAGTGGCTATTTAACTTTGAGTAGATGCTACTCAGATATTTAAATATGTCTAGGACAGACATGGTGGCTCATGCCTGTGATCCCAGCACTTTGGGAGGCCAAGGCGGGAGGATAATCGAGCCCAGGAGTTAGAGACCAGCCTGGGCAACATAGCAAGACCTCATCTCTACAAAAAATAAAAAAATTAGTTGTGGTGCACTTTTACAGTCTCAGCTACTTGAGAGGCTGAGACGGGGGAGGATCACTTGAGCCTAGGAGTTCGAGGCTGCAGTGAGCTAGGATTGGTGCTGCTGTACTCAGCCTGGGCAGCAGAGCAAGATCCTGTCTCTAAAAAAATAAAAAGTTTTTAAAAAATGGGCATATATCTCTCTCTGCCTTCGTAAGAGAGTTAAATATGTACTTACACAGTCTTATCATTTATTTGGAAAAAATTTTTCATTGCTCTAAGGTTTTCTTTTCCAAAAACAAGTTCTAATTATGGAAATGGGACTTAATATGATCTGACTAAACTGTACCTTTATTTTCCTTGGAGTTAATTCTTCATCCCCAAAATTTGCGTCAGGGGAAGGGGGTGGTGCTGAACTCACCCCCTGTTACCCTGCAGCGCCACCTTGTGGAAAGAAAGGCTTTAGCTCAAGCTTGTCCAACCCATGGCCCCGGGATCCCAGGAGGCCCAGGACAGCTTTGAATGCAGCCGAACGCAAATTAGCAAACTTTCTTAAAACATTATGAGAGATATATATTTTTTAACGGTCTTTCTTTCTAGCTCATCGGCTATCATTAGTGTTAGTGTGTTTTATGTGTGGCCCAAACAATTCTCCAGTGTGGCCCAGGGAAGCCCAAAGATGGGACACCCCTGCTTTAGAGCAAGGGACATCCATTGTATCTCTAGGTTTGAGCGACATCTGCCAGATGCCACATACTTATGTTCAAGGCTCCTGACTTTCACTCTAATGTTTTTTTATGAGATGGAGTCACTGTCGCCCAGGCTGGCGTGCAGTGGCATGATCTTGGCTCACTGCAACCTCTGCCTCCTGGATTCAAGGGACTCCACTGTCTCAGCCTCTGAGTAGCTGGGATTACAGGCTCGCACCACCACGCCCAGCTAATTTGTTTTTGTATTTTTAGTAGAGATGGGGTTTCACCATGTTGGCCAGGCTGGTCTCGAACTCCTGACCTCAAATGATCCATCCACCTTGGTCTCCCAAAGTGCTGGGATTTACAGGCATGAGCCACTGTGCCTAGCCTCACACTAACATTGTTTTTAAGAATATTTTTCTTCTCTTTGACGTGGACTAATTCAGTGATTAGAGGGGTAAAATACTGGCTGTTTTTCTATGGAGACATTGAAGATGAGAAAACAGGCAAACCACCTACCTGTTGTGATTCAAGAAACCTGCTATAAAAAGACATTTCATGGCTGGGCACAGTGGCTCACGCCTGTAATCCCAGCACTTTGGGAGGCCAAGGCGAGTGGATCATGAGGTCAGGAGATCAAAACCATCCTGGCTAACACGGTGAAACCCTGTCTCTTCTAAAAATACAAAAAATTAGCCGGGCGTCGTGGCAGGTGCCTGTGGTCCCAGCTACTCGGGAGGCTGAGGCAGGAGAATGGTGTGAACCCAGAAGGCGGAGCTTGCAGTGAACTGAGATCGTGCCACTGCAGTCCAGCCTGAGCAACAGCGCGAGACTCTGTCTAAAAAAAAAAAAAAAAGACATTTCACATATAATTGGGGGAGTTTATTGAGTGCCTCTTATGTGCCTGACACTGCTTCAGGCATACTGATACAGCAGTTAATTAACTGAAACTCTGCTCTGAAGAAGCGTATGTGTTCTATTGACAGCAGACAGAGGATAAACAAATATATAACATAGATCAGGTGGTGGTTGAGTGCTAAGCAGAAAAACATAAGCCAGGGTAGGAGGACAGAGTGATGGAGTAGTGCTATTTTAGATAGATTGGTTAAGGAAAGCTTCCTTTCTAAGGTGCCATTTGAACAGAGACCTGAAAGAAGAGGGTAATACAATGTCAGTAGCTGAGTGAAGTGGTCTAGGCAGAGAATAGCAAGTGCAAAGCCCGAGGCAGGAGTTGGCTTGCCCTGTTGGGGGAGGGAGAAGGACGAAGAGTGTGGTGAGCAGTGAGATCAGAGTGGTGTGCATGTGTGTGTTGCAGGTCTTGGAGGGCCTCTTAGACAATAGTTAGGATTTTGAAATTTATTCTCAGAGAGGAAACCATGGGAAGGTTTTGAATGAAGTGATGTATCTGAAGGGCGAGAGTGGAAACAGATGAATGAGGTTGCTCTTGCAGACATCCTTTCTGAGAGGTGGTGGTGGCTCGGGCTTGGGTAGTAGCCAGGGAGACGAGTTGTCAGATTCTGGCTACGAGGTTGACAGTCTTGTTAATGGATTGTTTGTGGAGTATGAGAGAGAAGGAAGTTGAGCCAATCCTTTATTTTATTCTCCTTTCTCTGTGTGAATGGCAGTGACTCCCAGGTGTGTGTGTTTCAGTCTTTTGAGAGGCTGATTCAGGCAAGTGGGATGAAGCATTTAAGGTGATGGCTTAGACTTAGTTTTCCTTACAGCTCTAATGTTTCTGAGATTTTAAATTGGTGAACTGAATTGCAGCCAGGGCCAGAAGGGACCTTAGCATCAATTCTCATATTGGGGAATTGATGGTGGCCCACTGGAAAGCTAAATGGGTCTTCCTGGTGTTCACCCACCCCCACCCCAACTGATCCTTTCTATGGCTTTTATGAGCTATTTACTCATAACCTACCAAGTGAGTTATTGCAGGTTACTAACATTTAGTATAGCTTTTATCACCTTATTTCTCTTCAGTTATTTTTTGTTATCCCTGAGCTCCTTTTCCACTAGAAAGAAGAAGTAGATGGTAAAGGTGAGGTGGGGGGTCTAATACTTTACCTGATTGGGTTGGGCTAGAAAAGCCTGAGAGCATTTTCCTGCAAATGTGTGTTTCATATTATCTGCTGAGTTCCTGCCGAGAAACCAAGACCCAGAGATAGACCAAGGAGCAGCTTCCCCAGCCAGTTGCAGCAGTCGGTGGCATAGCTAAGGATAGAACTTGAGTTTCTTATTCCAGGGTTCTTTGTACCATGTAAGTCAAATTCCTTAATTCCTTTTCTAGAAGTTTTATATATCCTACTTTTTAAAAACAGCTCCATTGTGGTATAATTTATGTGCCATAAAGTTTACCTATTTTAAGTGAACATTCGGTGATCTTTAGTAAATTAAAATATTTGTACAACCATCACCACAATCTAATTTTAGAACATTTCTGTCATCCCAAAACAAAGTTTGTGCCAATTTGCCATCACTCCTTATTCGCATCCCCAGTCCTAGACAACCACACATCTTTCTTTCTCTATGGATTTGACTGTTACGGGCATTTCACATAAATGGAATCATATAACGTGGTCTTTTGTGTGGCCTCTTTCACTTAGCTTAGTATTTTCAAAGTTCATCCATGTTGTAGCATGTGTCAATACTTTGTTACTTTTATTGCTGAATAATATTCCATTGTATGATATTCCATATTTATCTGTTAATGGGGATTTTGGTTTTGTCTTGTCCTTTTCTTTTTCCTTCCTTTTTTTTTTTTTAATTTGAGTCAGTGGCATGATCACAGTTCACTGCAGCCTTGACCTCCTGAGTTCAAGCAATCCTCCCACCTAGGCCTCGTGAGTAGCTGGGACTATAGGCATGTGCTACCACGCCCAGCTACTTTTTAAATTTTTTGTAGAGGCGGGGTTTTGTCATGTTGCCCAGGCTGGTCTTGAACTCTTGAGCTCAAGCGATCTGCCACCCTTGGCCTCCCAAAGTGCTGGGATTACAGGCATGAGCCACCGTTCCTGGCCTTGTTCCTTCTTTTTGGCTACTGTGAACAGTGCAGCTATGAATATTTGCATACAAGACTTCACGTGGACGTATATTTTTATTTCCCCTGGGTAGGTACCTAGGAGTGGAATTGCTGGGCCATGTGGTAAATCTGTGTTTAAAATTTTTTAGGCCAGGCGTGGTGGCTCAAGCCTGTAATCTCAGCACTTTGGGAGGCCAAGACGGGCGGGTCACGAGGTCAGGAGATCGAGACCATCCTGGCTAACATGGTGAAACCCCGTCTCTACTAAAAAATACAAAAAAAAAACTAGCCGGGCGAGGTGGTGGGCGCCTGTAGTCCCAGCTACTCGGGAGGCTGAGGCAGGAGAATGGCATAAACCCAGGAGGCGGAGCTTGCAGTGAGCCGAGATCCGGCCACTACACTCCAGCCTGGGGGACAGAGTGAGACTCCGTCTGGAAAAAAAAAAAAAAAAATTTTTTTTAGGCCTGGCACGATGGCTCATGCCTGTAATCCCAGCACTTTGGAGCGGGCAGATCACCTGAGCTCAGGAGTTCAAGACCAGCCTGGTCAACATGGTGAAACCCCATATCTACTAAAAATACAAAAATTAGCCGGGTGTGGTGGCGTGTGCCTATAATCCCAGCTACTTGGGAGGCTGAGGCAGGAGAATCACTTGAACCTGGGAGGTGGAGGTTGCGGTGAGCTGAGATTGAGCCTCTGCACTCCAGCTGAACTGTTACGCAAAATAGCTGTACCATTTTACATTTTCACCACCAATATGTGAAGGTTTCAGTTTCTCCACATCCTTGTCAATGCTTGTGATTGTCTGTCTCTTTGATTATAGGATAATTCCTGTTAAGATTTTTTTATTCCTTAGAGATCGGATCTCACTCTGTCACCCAGGCTGTAGTATAGTGGTGTGATCATAGCTCACTGCAGCATTGAACTCCTGGGCTCATGTGATCCTCCACCTTAGTGTCCCGAGTAGGTGGGAATACAGACACATACCACCATGCCCAGCTAGTTGTTTATTGATTTATTTAGTTTTTAATAGAGATGGGGTCTCACTATGTTGCCCATGCTGGTCTCAAATTCCTGGGCCTAAGCCATCCTGCTGCCTCAGCCTCCCACAGTGTTGAGATTACAGACTTGAGCCTCTATGGCCAGCTAGTTCCTGTTTTTTAATAGCTTATACATCCTTAATTTGTGTTTTACTTTGGTTTCCTTGGACTGCCAAGAAAATAGTTTAAATACCAAGTTTGTAAAAATGTTAAAATATCTGTGTGGATTACTTAAATTAGTGATTATTTGATTTCAGTTGATTTTCTTAGTTCAGATGTTCCAGAAAGCAAGGGTAAGATGACCTCTTAAGCTACTTAATATGGTCATCAGTTTTCTGCCTGCCCCATCCTGCATTTCTTGAGCACCGCTGTGTGTCCAGGCACTGAGCTGGAGAACACAAGTATTGGCCTTATGGTCTAGTATGGTCTTTTCAACCTTTTTGGAAAAAAAAAAAAAAAATGGAGCAAGTTAAGATACACTTAGATGATTTCAAGACCATGTAATGAGTCACAGATACTGTTCCAGTAGAGGATATATATAGTCAAGAAAACTATTGATGATTTAATGTAAGGAAGTTGTACTTTAAATAGCCACAGTCTGTTACAGCAGGGGAGAAGAGGAGGCTGTATCTGAGGTTGGGTCAAGATGGGCAGACATTGGTTCCGATCTTTCTCAGGTCAGGTCAGGATGGGTAGAGAGTATTTTCAGTGAGCAGAAAAGGGCAGGGTTTGTTGTGTGATTCATCAGGGTAGAGAAACAGTTTGAGGAAAGGCATAAGTAGGACATCTTGTCATTACATGCTATATTTGTTACAGCACACAATTAGAAATTTTTGTTTTCCTAACTGTAGCTAACCAGATCTTACAGTTTATTTATTTATTTTCGAGATGGAATCTCGCTCTGTTGCCCAGGCTGGAGTGCAGTGGCGCTATCTCAGCTCACTGCAAGCTCCGCCTCCTGGGTTCACGCCTTGCCTCAGCCTCCCGAGTAGCTGGGACTGTAGGTGCCGCCACCATGCCCAGCTAATTTTTTGTATTTTTAGTAGAGACAGGGATTCACCATGTTAGCCAGGATGGTCTTGATCTCCTGACCTGGTGATCTGCCCACCTCAGCCTCTCAAAGTGCTGGGATTACAGGCGTGAGCCACCACGCCCGGCCCCAATCGTTTTTTAACATATTAATCCTTTAGGAAGGGTAAACATATTAACTTGTTTTCTTTTTTCCTTTAGTTTTCTTAATCTTACTGAATTTCATCTGTTTTGTATATACTATTAAAGAAAAAAATATGCTACCAATTAAATTGTGTTGTGCCATGAATTATGAGATGTACTGTGATTTCAAAGATGTTATTAAAATATAGACAAGTGCATCTAGAATCAATACAATATATTTGTGTTGGAGCTTCTTTAGTTATTTTTAAGCTAAAGAAATCTTACTAGAATAACATTAGCAGTCACATGGCTTTTCAGCTTCAATTTTCGGTGATGCTTTAGGGGAATACGTACCATCCAGGTCAATACCAGCTTAATTTCTCTAGAAAGCTTTAAAATCTGCCATGATTACAATGAAATTAGCTTTGAATAATAGAGATTAGGGAAAATGAATTTTGCTAAAATTAGGAAAGACAAGGTTACTGCGAGTGATAAAATGGAATGTAAGAAATTGAAATAATGTTTAGTGACTTTTGGATAAGTTATTTGGGTGTTCTTCGCTTTTAAAAATAAATGTTCAGATTTACAACCTGCCATCATGCATCTCCCCCTCGCTCGTGACATTGAACTTACTCATGAGCTGAAGAGTCTTGGTAATTCAGAAAGTTCCCCAAAATACTGCCACACCATCCTTCATTCTGACAATGCATTCATAAAGAAGTCTGCTTTTCAGAGCAAGTAGGCACAAGCTGTGCCTCTGTGTGAGTGCCGAAGGCTGCTGCTTTACGCGTGCCGCACTCATGAGCTTCTGCCTGCTAGAGGTAAGGATTGTGCGAATGTTTTGCTAGCTCAGAGCGTTGAGAGCAAACCGTGGGATGCCTTAGTGGGTAGAAGGGTAAGGGACGAGGAAGAAAAACCGATTCCGAAATACTGAGTGAAACAGGGCATTCTGCTTGTTGCTAGTGAACTGTAAGAATAGTACTTAAGGGAAGATAGTAAAAAAATTTTTTTTTTTTTTTTTTTTTGAGACGGAGTCTCGCTCTGTCACCCAGGCTGGAGTGCAGTGGCGCAATCTCGGCTCACTGCAAGCTCCGCCTCCCGGGTTCACGCCATTCTCCGGCCTCAGCCTCCCGTGTAGCTGGGACTACAGGCACCCGCCACTGCGCCCGGCTAATTTTTTTCTATTTTTAGTAGAGACGGGGTTTCACCATGGTCTCGATCTCCTGACCTTGTGATCCGCCCGCCTCGGCCTTCCAAAGTGCTGGGATTACAGGCGTGAGCCACCGCGCCCGGCCAAAAAAATTTTTTTTACTCATTTGAAACTTCAATTTATAAAGCATGATTTGGGAAAATATATTATTAGATCTGTAAGAGCATAGATTATGAAGTCACACTGGAAAATATTTACCATTACAACTGTGTAATAAATGTGTATAAGTAAGAATAAACTATATTCCAGTTGTTTCTGATGAAACTGTTAAAGCATTCGTCTTGGCCTTGTTTGAGCTGGATCCAGTAATTACCTATTTTATTCCAAATTCTATAGATTCCAGGCTACTTATTTCAGTATACAAAAACCCCTAGTTTTTATAAATTTTTACGGGTTAGTGAGCAGAGGTAACTGTTACTTAATTTTTTAAAAATTTATTGTAAAATAGAAATGTGTTCAGGGAAGAGGGATGATGCTTGTTTATTGAACAGACTGGATGTATCTTCGATTGTGTGTGTATATATATTTTCTCAACTTAGGGCATGGTGGGTGTTCTGTATTTTGTGTGTCATTCATGGAGTTGACCAGATTTTAGTGTGCCTCCCAGGCATCAGGTCCTGACTCAGCAATGGGAAATTAAAGACTCAAAAGTGAAGTGCTTGGAAGAGTGCAGAGTCTATGAGGGGAGGGAGTCATTGAGGTGATGCAATTAGATATCTGGGTGAAGAGCCACTGGATTGCAAAGGAAGGAGCATGTGGCCTCCCTGGTGAGCGGAGGTGGTAAGGGATGTTTTGCAAAGATGGTAGTTAGGAGCTGAGTTTTGAATTGTGAATAGGAATTTACAGGCAGACAGGAAGGGTACTTCGGCAGAGACATGGCTGCCAGAGAGAACTCCATTGATGCTGATGGAGGGAGGTTTAGTGCTTGGAGAGACTTAGAAGCTAGAAGGCTAGGAGCATGTAGTTTATCTTGTTTTCTCAGAGTATATTTTATAGAAATCCAAGCCTCATGAGATTCCTTGGAGGGAAAAAAGAAATATACATGATCATTACATTAGACTCTTAAGGAGTGCTCAGTTAAGAAACCTGTGTCCTGCTTATATACCAGAGAAGGTGTTTTGGGAAGGGCTGGTGTTGGGCAGTGGGGAGCTCTTAAATATTTTAAGCAAGGGAATAATTTTATTTGACTTTTAGAAAATGAAATGGTAGGCCAGGCGTGGTGGCTCATGCCTGTAATCCCAGCACTTTGGGAGGCTGAGGTGGGCAGATCACCTGAGGTCGGGAGTTCAGGACCAGCCTGATCAACATGGAGAAACACTGTCTCTACTAAAAATACCAAATTAGCTGGGTGTGGTGGCGCATGCCTGTAATCCCAGTGCTTATAGTCCCAGCTACTCGGGAGGCTGAGGCAGGAGAATCACTTGAACCTGGGAGGTGGAGGTTGCGGTGAGACGAGATCATGCCATTGCATTCCAGCCTGGGCAACAAGAGTGAAACTCCGTCTCAAAAAAAAGAAAAAAAAAGAAATAAAATGAAATGGTAGTGGGTGAGGAGTTAGAGTCAGGGGAGATTGGTGGCAAGGAAACCAGTTTAAAACTGTTACCAATTTTGGTTACATAAAATCTGATCATACTTGTAAAGATGCTTAATTTCAGAATGTAGGAATTTAGGGCACTTGTAAGAAAAAAAAATTTTTTTTTTTTTTTGAGACAGAGTCTTGCTGTGTTGCCCAGGCTGGAGTGCAATGGTGCGATCTTGGCTCATTGCAACCTCCGCCCCCCTGGGGTTCAAGTGATTCTCATGCCTCAGCCTCCTGAGTAGCTGGGACTAGAGGCGCGGGCCACCACGCCTGGCTAATTTTTTGTATTTTTAGTAGAGACAGTGTTTTGCCATGTTGGCCAGGCTGGTCTCAAATTCCTGATCTCACATGGTCTGCCCACCTTGGCCTCCCAGAGTGCTGGGATTACAGGCGTGAGCCACTGCGCCTGGATGAAAAAAAAATCTTAACAACAAACTGAAATTATATACTTACTCGAATTCAGAGATTTTAAGGTCTGACTCTGTTGCCCAGGCTAGAGTGCAGAGACGTGATTGTAAGCTGCACTGCACCTTCAAATTCCTGGGATCAAGTGATCCTCCCACCTCAGCCTTCGTCTGAGACCACTGTTGTGAGTACCATTCCTGGCCTGTTTCTGACCTTTTATCGAAGATTAGACAGAAATGATTTTTTAAAATCTTTGGTTTAAATTTTACTTTATTCTTTTATTTTTATTTATTATATTTTTTTGAAACGGAGTCTTGCTCTGTCACCCAGGCTGGAGTGCAGTGGTGCGATTTTGGCTCACTGCAACCCCATGCCTCCCAGGTTTCAGTGATCCTCCTGCCTCAGCCTCCTGAGTAGTTGTTCCACTGTGCCTGGCTAATTTTTTTTTTTTTTGCGAGAGTCTCGCTCTGTCACCCAGGCTGGAGTGTGGTGGCACAGTCTTGGCTCATTGCAACCTCTGCCTCCTGGGTTCAAGCGCGTCCCCTGCCTCAGCCTCCCGAGTAGCTGGGATTATAGGCATGCACCACAATGCCTGGCTAATTTTATTTGTATTTTCTCCATGTTGGTCAGGCTGGTCTCAAACTCGCGACCTCAGGTGATCCATCCGCCTCGGCCTCCCAGAGTGCTGGGATTACAGGCGTGAGCCACCGCACCCGGCCTGCACCTGGCTAATTTTTGTATTTCTTTTTTTATCAGAGTTGGGGTTTCACCATGTTGGCCAGGCTGGTCTTGAACTCCTGATCTCAGGTGATCCACCCACCTTGGCCTCGCAAAGTGCTGGGATTACAGATGAGAGCCACGATGCCCGGCCTAATTTTTACTTTAGGTGTATTGTTGTTGTTTTTTTGAGACGGAGTCTCGCTCTGTCGCCGAGGCTGGAGTGCGGTGGCGCGAAAAAGGCTCACTGCGAGCTCCGCCTCCCGGGTTCATGCCATTCTCCTGCCTCAGCCACCTGAGTAGCTGGGACTACAGGTGCCCGCCACCACGCCCAGCTGATTTTCTTTTTTTTTTTTTTTTGTATTTTGTTTAGCAGAGACGGGGTTTCACCGTGTTAGCCAGGATAGTGTTGATCTCCTGACGTCGTGATCCGCCCGCCTTGGCCTCCCAAAGTCCTGGGATTACAGGCGTGAGCTACCACGCCCAGCTAGGTGTATTGTTTTTAAAGTATCTCTTTCGGCCGGGCGCGGTGGCTCACGCCTGTAATCCCAGCACTTTGGGAGGCCGAGGCGGGCGGATCACGAGGTCAGGAGATCGAGACCATCCTGGCTAACACGGTGAAACCCCGTCTCTACTAAAAATGCAAAAAATTAGCCGGGCGAGGCGGCGGGCACCTGTAGTCCCAGCTACTCGGGAGGCTGAGGCAGGAGAATGGCGTGAACCCGGGAGGCGGAGCTTGCAGTGAGCCGAGATCGCGCCATTGCACTCCAGCCTGGGCGACTAAGCCAGACTCTGTCTCAAAAATAAATAAATAAATAAATAAATAAAAGTATCTCTTTCATTGTTCCACTGAGGAAAAGAAAAAAAACATTTCCTTCCAGTATGATGTCTTAAGATGCTAGATCAAAGTGTTAGTATTTTTTTGAAATTTGAAAAAAAAAAAAAAAAAAAAGGCCAGGCACAGTGGCTCACGCCTGTAATCCAGCACTTTGGGAGGCCAAGGCAGGCGGATTACTTGAGGTCAGGAGTTCGATATCAGCCTGGTCAATATGGCGAAAACCTGTCTCTACTAAAAATACAAAATAAAATCAACTGGGCCTGGTGGTGTATGCGCCTGTAATCACAGCTGCTCACAGAAGGCTGAGGCAGGAAAATTGCTTGAACCAGGAGGCAGAGGTTGCAATGAGCCAAGATCGTGACATTGCACTCTAGCCTGGGCGACAGAGTGGGACTCTGTCTCAAGAAAAACAAAAAAACAATTAAAACACCAGGTGTAGTGGCTCACATCTGTAATCCCAGCACTTTGGGAGGCCAAGGCAGGAGGGTTGCTTGAATTCAGCGTGGTTTGAGACCAGCGTGGGCAGCATGGCAATACCCTGTCTCTACAGAAAATACAAAAATTAGCTGGACATGGTGGCACATGCCTGGAGTCCCAGCTTACTTGGGAGGCCGAGGCAGGAGGATCTCTGGAGTCTGGGAGGCAGAAGTTGCAGTGAGCCGAGATCACACCACTGCACTCCAGCCTGGATGACGGAGTGAGACCCTGTCTCAAAAAAATAAAATGAGGCCAGACGGTTTTAATTTTTTCGAATACACTATAATGTATTTTTTCGGTTTAAGGGTCGTTTATTTTTCTTTTACTGTGATATATTAATACACCTCCCTGGCCAATTTCTTTTAAGGAATTGGATTTTTGGTCTTTTTATTATCATTTTTTTAGGAGCGCTTTATGTATTGAGGGGATTAGCTATTTATTTGTAATACGAGTTGCAAATATTTTCCCCTACCTTGTTTTTTTGGTTTATAAGAGATTCTTATATTTAATATACTTGAATATCAATCTTTTTAAAAATAGTGTCTGGTTTTTGAGTCATAGTTAGAAACAACATCTATACTCCAAGGCTATAAAAGGGAATTTACCCAGGTTTTATTCTGGACTTTTTATGGTTTTAGGGTTCGTATCTAAATATTTGATCTATTAGGAAATTATGCTGGTGTACGATATATGGTATGAAACCATTTTTTTTCCAGATGGATATGTTTTGTTCAAACATCACTCATTGTATAGTCGTTTTCCCTCCTTGATTTTTGAGATACCTCCCTCATCATTTGCCATTTTTTTCATGGGTAATTGGGTCTATTTCTGGGATATGACTTTGCCCCATTGATCTATATATGTACTGGTGCCTTGTTGTTTTGGGGCTTTATAATGATCTGGTAGTGCTCTTTGCTATTACTCTTCTCGTTTGGAATTTTCCTGACTTGTCTTTTTCATCTTGTATGTGAACTTTAGAATCAGCTTATCTTTTATTATTTCCAGAAAAGAATCCTGTTGGCATTTTGGGGGCAGGGGGTGGGTAGAGGGATCACTTTAAATTTATAGATTAATCTCTTTGTGATAAGGAATCTTAAGTTGTAGCTTTAATCTTTTCTCTTACAGATGATATTAACCGTTTTCTTGAGCAACAATGAACAGATTTTAACAGAAGTTCCTATAACACCAGAAACAACCTGTCGAGATGTTGTAGAATTTTGCAAGGAACCTGGAGAAGGCAGCTGCCATTTAGCTGAAGTATGGAGGGGAAATGGTATGTATTAGGTCCTGTAAAGGTTGTTACATGAATAAAATCAGATCACCATCTTTTAGCTAGCTTGTGATGGATTTGCTTTTTTTCTGATAAACCTGGGGAAAAAAAGGCACTAAGGGATAAAAGGTACTAAGTACCTAAAAAAGTAACTAAGTACATATAATTTAGTATTTATCAAATGGAAAATATTGCTTCTAGTTCTTAGTTATCTGTGGTAATAAAGAATTGAGTAATTAAAATAAATGTAATTATATTGCACGGGACTGAGTTTTACAAAATGCTTTTTTATATACTTCTTTGTTTTTTTTGAGACAGGATCTCACTCTTATCTCCCATGCCAGAGTGATAGATGTTTGGGTTGTCTCTTTTTTTTTTTTTTTTTTGGCTGTTATGAATAATGCTTCTATGAACTTTCATGTACAAATTGTTTTTGTTTTTTGTTTTCTGACACGGAGTCTTTCTCTATTCCCCGGGCTGGAGTGCAGTGGCATGCTCTTGGTTCACTGCAACCTCCGCCTCCTGGGTTCAAACGATTCTTGTGCCTCAGCCTCCCAAGTAGCTGGGGCTATAGGCGCGCACCACCACGCCTGGCTAACTTTTTGTATTTTTAGTAGAGTTGGGGTTTTGCCATGTTGCCCAGGCTGGTCTTGAACTCCTGAGCTCAGGCAGTCCACCCACCCTGGCCTCCCAAAGTGCTTGGATTACAGACATGAGCCACCGTGCCTGGCAATGTACAAGTTTTTGTGTGGACATATATTTTCATATCTCTTAGGTATAAACCTAGGAATTTCTGGGTCATATGGTAATTCTGTGTTTAACCTTTTCAACAATCACCAGACTGTTTTCTAATGCAATTGTTTCATTTTACATTCCCTACAGCAGTATATGATGTGGAGAATTTCTCCACATTCTCATCAACACTTGATACTATCTAACACTTGATACTATCTGCTTGATTTTAGCCATCCTAGTAGTTGTGAAGATATGTCTTATTGTGATTTTCATTTGCATTTCCCTAATGACTAATGATGGTGAAAATCTTTTCATGTGCATATTGGCCATTTATGTATCTTCTTTGGAGAAGTGTCTATTCAGTTCCTTTGCCCATTTTTTTTTTTTTTTTCCTTTTTTTAAGACAATGTCTTTCTCTGTTGCCCAGGCTGGAGTACAGTGGCACAGTCCTGGCTCGCTGCAACCTCCATCTTCTGGGCTCAAGCAGTGCTCCCACCTCAGCCTCCCATGTAGCTGGGACTACAGGCATGCACCACCATGCCCAACTAATTTTTGTAGAAACAGGGTTTTGCCATTGTTGCCCAGGATGGTAACTTCTGGGCTCAAGTGATCCACTGCCTTGACCTCCCAAAGTGCTGGGATTACAGGTGTGAACCACCACACCCCACTCCATTGCCCATTTTAAAAATGGGTTGTCTTTGTAGTACTGAACTGTAGAAGTTCTTTATGTATTCTAGATACAAGTCCCTTATAGATATATAAATTACAATTTTTCTTTTTGCAAGGTTTTGTGCTTTTAATATTATACTTAGAATTCAGAGTAAATAATTTTAAGGATACATGGAGAAAAACTTGACTTTGATGAACATTGGACTATTATAAATTAGAAGTAAAAGGACAGGTCCTCAATTATTAGCCTACTGACAGCTACAGGAAGCAGGCAGTTAAGTAATTGTAATTAATGTGGTTTTTTTTTTTGAAATGGAGTCTCGCTCTGTCGCCCAGGCTGGAGTGCAGTGGCGCAATCTTGGCTCACTCACTGCAACCTCCACCTCGCGAGTTCACGCCATTCTCCTGCCTCAGCCTCCCGAGTAGCTGGGACTACAGGCGCCCGCCACCACGCCCCACTAACTATTTGTATTTTTAGTAGAGACAGGGTTTCACCATGTTAGACAGGATGGTCGCGATCTCCTGACCTCGTGATCTGCCCGCCTTGGCCTCCCAAAGTGCTGGAATTACAGGCGTGAGCCACCGCGCCCGGAATTAACGTTTTTAAGGGGAGCAGTGTTAGAGCCTGATCATTAATTCCATTGTTTTTCTTCTCTAGCCTCTTAGCACTTTTGTTCTCTGTTACTTGTTATCACTTCTAATTCCTCATCTGCCTTCCCATTGTAAGGGAATAAAATTTTTACATAAGTATTATAGCCCTAAATGGTCTATGGCCTCTTGAGAATGCTTATCTCCCTCTTATGAGTCACTCAGTTGGTGCCATCCTTGTCTCCCGGCCCATCTCAAATCATAACTCTTAGTTTTACCTCCTCAAGGATGAGGACTAGCACCCTGGAGCACAGAGTCACAGCACAGTACATTTACCGTGGCTTCTGTACATGTCCCTTCATTGTCTAGAACAACCCATAGGAGTTTGGCTAACATCTGTTTATTCTTTGCCTCTCATCCCTTCCATGAATCTCAAAGGGTATTAGTGTCCCTGTGCTCTAATACTGTTGTAGTATTTATCAAAACATGATATAGGCCGGGCACGGTGGCTCATGCCTCTAATCCCAGCACTTTAGGAGGCCAAGGCGGGTGGATTACTTGAGGCTAGGAGTTGGAGACCAGCCTGGCCAGCATGGAAAAACCCCATCTCTACTAAAAATATAAAAATTAGCCAGGCATGGTGGCACATGGCTGGTAGTCCCAGCTTCTTGGGAGGCAGGAGAATCCCTTGAACCCTGGAGGTGGAGTTTGCAATGAGCTGAGAGTGTGCCACTGCACTCCAGCCTGGCAGAGCGAGACTCTGTCTCAAAAAAAAAAAACACAATATAGTAGTAGTTTTCATCTCTATCCTGTTGGACTAAAATTCCTGAAGGCAGGAACTTGTCTGTTGTTCACCATTATATCCCCAGTGCCCAGCCTAGTGTTCGTAGAAGGCACTTAGTGAACACAGATTAGTAAGTAAAATGGCCAACAAAGCTGGGTCTAGGAAGAAGAGAAGGTAACTTCCAGTGGATGCCGTCAAAGGGAGAGAGAAAGCACTGTAACAGCCTTTCTCAATCCTTTTACCTAGAGGAACCCTTACAGAGTTTTTTTTGTTTTTTTTTTTTTTGTTTGTTTGTTTTTTTTTTAAGGTTTCAGAGAACCCTCACATAAAACTTAATTGCACCTGGGTGCTGTGGCTCAATCCTGTAATCCCAACACTTTGGGAGGCCGAGGCGGTTGGATCACCTGAGGTCAGGAGTTTGAGACCAGCCTGGCCAACATGGTGAAACCCCGTCTCTACTAAAAATACAAAAAATTAGCTGGGCGTGGTGGTAGGCACCTGTTGTAATCCCTGCTACTCGGGAGGCTGAGGCAGGAGAATCGCTTGAACCTGGGAGGTGGAGGTTGCAGTGAGCCGAAATCACACCACTGCACTCCAGCCTGGGCAACAAGAGTGAAACTTCATCTGAAAAAAAAAAAAAAAAACTTCTGCACCCATAACTGCTGACATTAGTATGATCAGTATGTCATAGATAGAATCCTTCAATAGTAATTATCAGTGCTTTCTAGTAGAGCTAGTTCACTGTGGATCTGTGCATTATTTTGCTAAGGTTGCCATAACAAAGTGCCACAGACTGGGTGGCTTAAACAACAATAATTTATTTTCTCACAGTGATGGAGGCTAGAAGTCTGAGATGAAGGTGTCAGCAGGCTTGGTTTATTCTGAAGACTCTCCTTGACTTGTAGGTGGTTGTCTTCTCTTGCCTGTGTCTTCCCTCCATGCCTGTCTGTGGACAAACCTCTTGTAAGGACACTAGTCATATTGGATTAGGGGCCACTTTGATGACTTCATTTTTTAAAAATCCTGTCCCCAAATACAGTTACATTTCGAGGTACTTGAGGTCAGGACTACAATTTCACGGGGACACACTTCAGCCTGTAACAGTCTGTTAATTTGGCCAGGTCATGATGTATAGGGTTGTTAGTCCATTTTCATACTGCTATAAAGAACTGCCAGAGACAGGGTAATTTATGAAGGAAAAAGGTTTAATTTGCTCACAGTTCTTCATGGCTGGAGAGGCCTCAGGAAACTTACAATCATGGCAGAAGGCAAAGGGGAAGCAGGGCATCTTCTTCACAAGGTGGCAGTAATGAGAAATGTCAAGTGAGGGGAAGAGTCCCTTCTAAAACCATCAGTTTTCATGGGAACTCACTGTCATGAGGAGCCACCTCCGTGATTAGTGACCTCCATCTGGTCTCTCCCTTGACATGTGGGGATTATGGGGATTATAATTCAAGATGAGATTTGGATGGGGGCATAAAACCTAACCAGATCAGCAGTGTTTTTCCTTTTCTTTCCTTCCCTTCCCCTCCCCTCCCTTCCCCTCCCTTCCCCTCCTCTCCCCTTCCCTTCCCTTTTCTATGACAGAGTCTCGCCCTGTCACCCAGGCTGGAGCACAGTGGTGCTATCTCGGCTCACTGCAACCTCTGCCTCCCAGGTCCCAGTGATTCTCCTGCCTCAGCAATCATGGCTCACTGCAGGCTCAAGCTCCTGGACTCAAGCAGTCCTCCTGCCTCAGCCTCTCTAGTAGCTGGGACTACGGATGTGTGCCACCACACCCTGCTAATTAGAAAAAAAAAAAAAAAAGGCCAGACTCGGCTCATGCCTATAATCCCAGCCCTTTGGGAGGCTGAGGTGGGCGGATCATGAGGTCAGGAGATCAAGGCCATCCTCGCTAACACAGTGAAACCACGTCTCTACTAAAAATAAAGTTAGGCGGGCATAGGTGGTGCACGCCTGTAGTCCCAGCTATTTGGGAGGCTGAGGCAGGAGAATGGCGTAAAACCCAGGAGGTGAAGCTTGCAGTGAGCCGAGGTCACGCCACTAACTCCAGCCTGGGCAACAGAGCGAGACTGTGTCTCAAAAAAAATGTAGCAATTAAGTCTCACTGTGTTTCCCAGACTGGTCTTGAACTCCTAGGCTCAAGTGATACTCCTGCCTCCCAAAGTCCTGGGATTCAGGTGTGAGCCACCATGCCCAGTCCCTAGGGTTTTTTTTTTTTAATATATGCCAGCTTTTCAATGCTTCTTGATAGAGCACATGAGCTGATATTAACTTTTTTTTTTTTTTTAAGACAGAGTCTCACTCTGTCACCCAGACTGGAGTGCATGGAGTGCAGTAGCACGATCTCAGCTCTCGGCAACCTCCGCCTCCTGGGTTCAAACAGTTCTCCTGCCTCAGCCTCCTGAGTAGCTGGAACCACAGGCATGCGCCACCACACCCGGCCAATTTTTGTATTTTTAGTAGAGATAGGGTTTCACCATGTTGTCCAGGCTGTTCTTGAACTCCTAACCTCAGGTGGTCCATCTGCCTTAGCCTCCCAAAGTGCTGGGATTACAGGCATGAACCACCACACCCAGCCTGATATAAACATCTTGATTATGTAAAAGATTAGTTTTGTAATCCCATCACTTTGGGCAGCCGAGGCAGGTGGATCACTTGAGTTCAGGAATTCAAGACTAGCCTGGCCAACATGGTGAACGGTATCTCTACAAAAAAATTCAAAAAATTAGCTGGTGTAGGCTGGGTGCGGTGGCTCATACCTGTAATCCCAGCACTTTGGGAGGCCAAGGTGGGCGGATCACCTGAGGTCAGGAGTTCAAGACCAACCTGGCCAACATGATGAAACCCTGTCTCTACTAAAAATACAAAAAATTAGCCAGGTGTGTTGGCTCATGCCTGTAATCCCAGCTACTTGGGAGGCTGAGGCAGGAGAATCGCTTGAACTCAGGAGGCGGAGGTTGCAGTGAGCCGAGATCGCGCCATTGCACTCCAGCCTGGGCAACAAGAGTGAAAACTCTGTCTCAAAAAAAAAAAAAAAAAAAAATAGGTGGGCGTGGTGGTGCATGCCTGTGGTCCCAGCTACTCAGGAGGCTGAGGTGGGAGGATCGCTTGAGCCAGGGTGGAGGTTGCAGTGAGCTGAGATCGTGCCGTTGCACTCCAGCCTGGGCAACAGAGTGAGACTCTGTCTCAAAAAAAAAAAAAAAAAAAAAATTTAATGGAATAACGTAGCTTGATAACCATTTGAGGGTTCAGGTCTGTGAAATAGAGGGGAATCATGAGAATCTTTCTTGTTTAAATAACCAAAATAAACTGAAAAATTAGGACAATGAATGTACAAGATTCAAACCAACTTCAATAATTAAGACTGACCGAATTGGTGCATAAGGTTTGTGTTTTGAAGCACTCCTTCTGCTCCAAATTCATAAGAAACTAAGTTTCAGAGAAAATATATAAAAACTAAAAAGACATTCTCACATTAAAAAAATAAATAGATGACAATGAAGAGTAGCCTTTCTGTGGAGCAAAAGTGCAAGACAGTGAGCAGGACCAAAACTGTGGTTCTGCTGGCCTCCACTGGACATAGGCCACGGGGCTGGGAGTTGGGTTCCTGTGGAGCAGCAGGGCTAAAGGTGTGTTCTACCTGAGTTAAGCCAAGGGCCAGGCTTCACTACTTGGTGCTGGAGTTACTCCTGGTAAGAATGAATATTAAATAATATAGTGCCTGTAAAGTGCTTACAACTGTGCCTCAAGTGGAACGGAGTGGGAAAAGGGGAACACAGAGAACTCCATCAATCCAAGAGAAATCAGAAAAGGGGGAAGAAAAAGAAAGGACAAGAGACTGAAAACCTGAAATAAACCAGGAGAACTAAATATAAGAATATCCATAACCATGTTAACTGTAACAGATTAAATTTGCCTATTAAGACAGAGGTACAGATTGGGTGAAAAATAAAATCCAGCTGTATGCTGCTTACAAGAGACAGACATACAAGCATAATATCATCAGAAATGTTGAAATGAAGAGAAAGGTGAAAAAGCTTTTCTGGCAACATTAATATCAGGCAAAATAAAATTTAAAGTTAAACTGTTAAGATAAAGATGGACATAACAAAAGGAGTGATGTATGAAGAAGCTTAAACAGTCATGAGTAGATGTACATTTAACAACGTAAACTGAAAAATACAAAGTCAAAATTTATAAAATTAGGAGGAATTTTGTAAATCCACTGTCAAAATGGGAGATCTGTAGGCATGTATCTATTAGAAATTAGTAGATCAAACAGTCAAAATAAGATTAGGGAAGAACTGAGCCACACTATTAACAAGGTTTATTTATTAAGTACAGTTGAACCTTGAACAGCATGGTGACTGGGGACACCAAACCACTGCGCAGTTGAAAAACAAGTGTAACTTTTGATTCTTCCAGAACTTAACTACTAGTAGCCTTTTGTTGACCAGAAGCTTTACTGATAACATAAATCACCAATTAATACATTTTATATGTCATATATGTTATATACTTTATTATAATAAAATAAGCTAGAGAAAAGAAAATGTATTTACAATTCATTCAGTGTAAGTGGATCATCATAAAGGCCTTCATCCTTCATGGTTTTTCGTTTTTTTGTTTGTTTGTTTGTTTGTTTTTGAGACAGAGTTGTGCTCTGTTACCCAGGCTGGAGTGCAGTGGCGCAATCTCAGCACACTGTAACGTCCGCCTCCCGGGTTCAAGTGATTCTCCTGTCTCAGCCTCCCAAGTAGCTGGGATTACAGGTGTGCACCATCATGCCTAGCTAATTTTTTGTATTTTTAGTAGAGATGGGGTTTTGCCATGTTGGCCAGGCTGGTCTGGAATTCCTGGCCTCAAGTGATCTGCCCACCTTGGCCTCCCAAAGTGCTGGGATTACAGGCGTGAGCTGCCACACCTGGCCCTTATCTTAATGTGAATTAGGCTGAGGGAGGAGGAAGAGGAAGGGTCAGTCTTGCCGTCTCAGGTGGCAGAGGTGGAAGAAAATTCACATGTGAATGGACCTCTGCAGTTCAGACCTGTGTTCAAGGATGAAGTGTATACAGTATGCCATAGCTGTGTAGTAAGATGTTTGTGTTAGGGGAAAGTGGATGAAGGATATACAGGAACTCTTTGTACTATTTTGGTAACTTTTCTATACATTTCAAATTATTCCAAAATAAAACAATTATGTTTAAATGATAATGTGCACATGTAGAACAGAAAATCAAGTTCAGAGGATAAATTAAGATGAGCAAGACCTCCATGGTGAGACGTTTTAAGACATCATTGAAGAACACAAGATGCATGAAAAAAATGAAGGCACACAATCATGTTCATGGCCCGGAAAACTTGGTATCAGAAAGATACTAGGTCTCCCCATGTTTATTTATACATCAATTAATATTGTTCCAGTCAAAATTCTACCTTTTTAAAAAAGATCTGGACAAAAAGGGATGAGAAATACTAAGACAATTTTGAAACTAAGCCATGTGAGGGAAATTGATCTACCAGGTAGCAAGACCTACTACAAAATGATAGTAATTAAGGTTGTGGTGTTGTCACAGTGATAAGTGGATAGCCAATGAAATAGAAGAGACAGCTCAGAAAGATCCCATGTACATACGACATCCTGCTACATATTAGAGGTGACAATTACTTGGCTGTGGAGAATGGATAGACTATTCAATAAATGATGCTGGGACCATTGATTATTCAAGTAGGAAAAAAATAAAATCAGATCTTTATGCCAAATGCAGAAATAAATTCCATAAAGTCAGTGAAAACCTGTACTTTAAAATTTGTAGAAAGAACATAAGAGAATATCTTTTTTACCTGGGAGTAGAATAGGATTTATCATACCAAAAACTCAAACTAAAATTGGAAAAGACTGATAACTGCTTACATTTAAATTTTTTAAACTTCTATACAAAAAATGATACCAACAAAATTAATAGGCAAGTTTATTTTCAGTATATGTAACCAACCTGAGATTAGTATCCAGAGTATAAAGAACTCCTTTAGGCTGGGCGCGGTGGCTCAAGCCTGTAATCCCAGCACTTTGGGAGGCCGAGACGGGTGGATCACGAGGTCAGGAGATCGAGACCATCCTGGATAACACGGTGAAACCCCGTCTCTACTAAGAAATACAAAAAACTAGCCAGGCGAGGTGGCGGGCGCCTGTAGTCCCAGCTACTCGGGAGGCTGAGGCCGGAGAATGGCGTGAACCCGGGAGGCGGAGCTTGCAGTGAGCTGAGATCCGTCCACTGCACTCCAGCCTGGACTACAGAGCGAGACTCCGTCTCAAAAAAAAAAAAAAAAAAAAAAAAAGAAAAAGAACTCCTTTAAATCACTAAGAAAGAACCCAGATTCCCCCTGCCCCAACACCCCTGAGATGGAGTCTTGCTCTGTCGCCCAGGCTATAGTGCGGTGACTCGATTTTGGCTCACTGCACCCTACACCTCGGGTTCAAGCGATTCTTCTGCCTCAGCCTCCTGAGTAGGTAGGACTACAGGCACCTGCCACCACGCCTGGCTAATTTTTGTATTTTTAGTAGAGATGGGGTTTCACCAAATTGGCCAGGCTGGTCTCGAACTCCTGACCCCAGGCAATCTGCCCACTTTGGCCTCCCAAAGTGCTAGAATTATAGGCGTGAGCCACCCCGCCCAGCCACAATCCAGATTTTTGAAAAATAGGCATAGTATCTGAGACAGTTCACAGAGAAGGAAAATGGAATGCATTATAAATATAAAAGTGGTTCTTTTAAATTCAACAACTGGGTTAGTGCTCTTCTCAAGTAATTGGTTAGATATTGGCCAGGGACAGTGGCTCACACCTGTAATCCCAGCACTTTAGGAGGCTGAGGCAGGCAGATCGCTTGAGCCCAGCAGTTGGAGACTAGCCCAGGCAACATGGCAAAACCCCATCCCTACAAAAAATACAAAAATTATCCAGGCATAGTGGCGTGTGCCTATAGTTTCAGCTACTTGGGAGGCTGAGGTGGGAGGATCACATGATCCTGGGAGGTGGAGACTGCCGTGAACTGAGATCATACCACTGCACTCCAGCCTGGGTGGCAGAGCAAAAACCCTGTCTCAAAAAAAGAAAGAAGTGAGAGATTGTGAGTAAGCTTTGATTTTTAAAATACATTTATTTTTATTTACTTGGTACTGACAAACATTCACAATGATGTTGCCTGAGTCACCAGGAAGTGCCCTGTCCAGCCTTTGTACCTCTGATTGCCACGCCTGACATTTTAAGGAATAACATGGCCTGGTCAATTTATGTTTCTTTCAAGAATGGGAGGCCGAGCATGGTGGCTCACACCTGTAATCCCAGCACTTTGGGAGGCCAAGGTGGGTGGATCACCTGAGGCCAGGAGGCCAAGACCAGCCTGGCCAACATGGTAAAACCCCGTCTCTCCTAAAAAGACAAAAATTAGCTGGGCGTGGTGGCAGGCGCCTGTAATCCCAGCTACTCAGGAGGCTGAGGCAGGAGAATCTCTCAAACCCTGGAGGCAGAGGTTGTAGTGAGCTGAGATTGCACTTCAGCCTAAGTGATAAGAGCAAAACTGTCTCAAAAAAAAATAGGCTGGGTGCGGTGGCTCACGCCTTTAATCCCAGCACTTTAGGAGGCCAAGGTGGGTGGATCACCTGGGGTCGGGAGTTTGAGACCAGCCTGACTAACATGGTGAAACCCTCTCTCTACTAAATACAAAAAATTAGCTGGGCATGGTGGTGCGTGCCTGTAATTTCAGCTACTTGGGAGGCTGAGGCAGGAGACTCTCTTGAACCCAGAGGCGGAGGTTGCAGTGAGCCAAGATGGTGCCGCTGCACTCCAGCCTTGGCAGCAAGAGCAAAACCCCATTTCAAAACAAATGAACAAAAAAACAAATGGGAGACACAATGCTTTGTGATAAATAAATTTTGTAAAGGGCAAGTTTCAGTGTTCCCTGTTTAATGTTGCAAAATTGCTTTCATGGATACTTTTTGTGTTTATCTGTTGCCTAAAT
Organism: Macaca thibetana thibetana; assembly: GCF_024542745.1. Lineage (NCBI taxonomy): Eukaryota > Metazoa > Chordata > Mammalia > Primates > Cercopithecidae > Macaca > Macaca thibetana. The sequence continues at coordinate 3,678,521 of NC_065584.1, forward strand.
TATTTCCCATTCATATTGCTTTTACTCATTAATGTTGAAATTCAGTGCTTGTAATATCTTTGAATTCTAACATATAGATATGCATGCGTGCATGTATACATTCATTTAAGTTTTTTAAAAAATTTACTTTTTGTTGGAATCATTTTAATTCTGGAGTAAAAAAGATGTGGTCTTTTTCCTAGAACGTCCCATACCCTTCGATCATATGATGTACGAACATCTTCAGAAATGGGGTCCACGGAGGGAAGAAGTGAAATTTTTCCTTCGACACGAGGACTCTCCAACTGAGAACAGTGAACAAGGTAGATAAATGCTTTCTTCCTTATTTGTTAATTTTTGCTAGAAAAGTTAATTTAAGAAAAATAGGAATAAATATTATTCACATACACCCACCCCTGCACTTGCAAGTGGCTAGAGGGAAAGTTGGTATCTCATGTTTCTTTGGCTTCTGTTAGTGTTGTTTACCATTATGGCACTGTTTTTTTTTTTGAGACGGAGTCTCACTCTGTTGCCCAGGCTGGAGTGCAGTGGCGCAATCTTGGCTCACTGCAACCTCCACCTCTGGGGTTTAAGGTATTCTCCTGCCTTAGCCTCCCAAGTAGCTAGGACTACAGTGCATGCCACCACACCCAGCTAAGTTTTGTATTTTTGATAGAGATGGGGTTTCACCATGTTGGCCAGGCTGGGCTCGAACTCTTGACCTCAAGTGATTTGCCACACCTCAGCCTCCCAAAGTGCTGGGATTACAGGTGTCAGCCACTGTACCCAGCCAATTACATCACACTTTTTAGACATCAGTGTTAATTAAACAACATACTCAGATATATAAAGGGACTTAGTGTTTAAAGGGATTGTTTTTGGTTTTTTTTTTTTTTTTTTTTTTTGGAGATGGAGTCTCACTCTCATGCAGGCTGGAGTGCAGTGCGCAATCTCGGTTCACTGCAACCTCCGCCTCCTGGGTTCAAGCAGTTCTCCTGCCTCAGCCTCCCTAGTAGTTGGGATTACAGGCACCCACCACCATGCTAAAGGGATTGTTTTTGGTTAAATAACAGATTGGTCAAACCTCTAGATAAAAGTATATAAAACCATGAAAAGACTAGAAGAAAGCTCTGGGAGATCTTTTTATTTTTTTTTTATTATTTTTTAATTTTATTTATTTATTTATTTTTTTGAGATGGAGTCTTGCTCTGTCACCCAGGCTGGAGTGCAGTGGCCAGATCTCAGCTCACTGCAAGCTCCGCCTCCCGGGTTTACGCCATTCTCCTGCCTCAGCCTCCCGAGTAGCTGGGACTACAGGCACCCGCCACCGCGCCCGGCTAGTTTTTTTTTTTTGTATTTTTAGTAGAGACGGGGTTTCACTGTGTTAGCCAGGATGGTCTCGATCTCCTGACCTCGTGATCCGCCCGCCTCGGCCTCCCAAAGTGCTGGGATTACAGGCTTGAGCCACCACGCCCGGCCGATCTTTTTATTTTTAAAGTGAACAAGGCCTTTGTAAGTGTAACACTAAACCATAAAAGACAAGACTGATAAATGGATTATTTAAAACAAAGGCTGGGTGCAGTGGCTCAGGCTTGTAACTTCAGCACTTTGAAAGGCTGAGGCAGGCAGATCACTTGAGCCAAGTAGTTCGAGACCATCCTGTGAAGCATGGCAAAACCCCATCTCTACAGAAAAATTAAAAAATTAGCTGGTTATGGTGGTGGATGCCTGTAGTCTCAGCTACTTGGGAGGCTGAGGTGGGAGGATGGATTGAGGCCAGAGGTGAAGGCTGCAGTGAGCCGTGATTGTGCCACCACACTCCAGCCAGCCAGGGCAACAGAGAGAGACCCTGTCTCAAAAAAATAAAAATAGGCTGGGTATGGTGGCTCACACCTATAATCCTAGCACTTTGGGAGGCCAAGGCAGGCGGATCACTTGAGGTCAGGAGTTTGTGACCAGCCTGGCCAACATGGTGAAACCCCATCTCTACTAAAAATTAGCCTGGTGTGGTGGTGTGCGCCTATAATTCTAGCTACTCAGGAGGCTGAGGCAGAAGAATTGCTTGAACCCGGGAGGCAGAGGTTGTAGTGAGCCAAGATCATGCCACTGCACTCCAGCCTGGGCGACAGAGCGAGACTCCCATCTCAAAAAATATATGTAAATAAAACAAAACCAAAAATAACTGCATGGCAATAACATCTAAAAAAAAGTCAAAAGATAAATTATAAACTGGGAAGTAGCATTTATAGCTCATATTGCTAAGGGCTAATTCCCTTTACACGTAAAGAGTTCCTAAAATTTGATAAGAAAAAAGCTTGGCCAGGTGCGGTGATTCACACCTATAATCCCAGCACTTTGGGAGGCAGAGTGGGGCGGATTACCTGATGTTGAGAGTTCGAGACCAGCCTGGCCAACAAGGTGAAACCCATCTCTACTAAAAATACAAAAATTAACCAGGCATGGTGGCTCGCACCTGTAGTCCCACCTACTCGGGAGGCCAAGACAGGAGAATCGCTTGAACCTGGGAGGCAGAGGTTGCAGTGAGCCTGAGATCGCACCATTGTACTCCAGCCTGGGCAACAAGAGCGAAACTCCATCTCAAAAAAAAAAATAAATAAAACTTAGTAGAATAATAGGAAAAACATATACACACACAGTTCACAGAAAAGGAAATATACATGGCCCTAGGATATATGAAAAGATATTCACTTTATTCCTAACAAAAGACATGCAGAGAAAACTATCTTGAAATACTATATTTTACCTGTCACATTGGCAAAGATTGGAACAGTTAATATCACAGTGTTGACAAGGATGCTGAGAAACAGGCAGTCTTCTGCATTGCTGTGGGAGGCGGTTGGCACCTTCTATAGAAGGAAATTTGGCAATAGCTGTTAAACTTACAAAACATAAAACCTTTTACCCAGCAGTTTCATTTCTGAGAATTTATCCTAAAGCTGTGCCCTGGCACATACAAAATGATATATAAACAGGGTTATTCACTGAGCATTGCTGGTAGACACAACCTAAATGTCCACCAGGAGAGATGAGCTAAATAAATTAGGGTCCATCCACACAGTGGAATGCTCTGCAGCCGTAAATAATGAAGAACCTCTGTGCCCTGACCCAGACCATCTCCTAAACATGTTAAATGAATTAGCAAAAAGAATGGGCACACTTAGCTGCCTTTTGTGGAAAGATGACCAAAAAGTAATGTACATATATATCTGTTTGTATGTGTATATGTATAAAGCAGTTTTGAAAAGATATCTACGCAACTGGGGATGTTGTTGGCCTGGGGGTAAGGGAAAAGTGGCTGTAGATCAGAGGAGGGAGGGTTGTTGATTGTATACCTTTTTGTTCTTTTTGATTTTTGAACCATGGGAATATACTATATATTTTTGAATTAAAATTTAAAGAAAATAAGAAAATTTTTTCTGAACACATATACACTGTACAGTTAAAAGACCTTTGGCCGGGCGCAGTGGCTCATGCCTGTAATCCCAGCACTTTGGGAGGCCGAGACAGGTGGATCACGAGGTCAGGAGATCAAGACCATCCTGGCTAACATGGTGAAATCTCGTCTCTACTGAAAATACGAAAAAATTAGCTGGGCGTAGTGACAGGCGCCTGTAGTCCCAGCTACTCGGGAGGCTGAGGCAGGAGAATGGCATGAACCCGGGAGGTGGAGCTTGCCGTGAGCTGAGATGGCTCCGCTGCACTCCAGCCTGGGCGACAGAGCAAGACTGTGTCTCAAAAAAAAAAAAGACCTTTAACTTGTTATTTAACAGAGATTATGGATTACTTCTGATATTTAAAAAAATGAACTCAAGCAAATAAAAGGACAATCCTTTATAAAAGTATTATTTCTGTTTTGCAAGTTATTCCCCTTTATTTGTATTTTATAGTAAAGGAAAATTTGCCCTTGGATGAGGTACTATCTACCTTAAAATCATCTTTCTGTAGCTGTAAATATTGTTATAAGGCTGTCTTTTAGAATACCATTACCTCCGGATCCAGGACACCAAGGCTCCGGGCTCAACTCTTCATCTACTTTTACCTTAGACCAGGGTCCCCCCTGTCTTGGGAACATCCACCTGAAGAGAAGGGTTAGACTGGCTGACAGTTGAAGTGCTGCTTTAGTGCTAAGGGTTTATTTTAACTCTCTACCTGAGCTCTGCAGAGACCTATATCCTCCCTCAACTAGCTATACTTAAATAAAAAGTCTTACCTTTTACTTATTAATATGTACCTAATTCTTAATGTCCTGAGGAGAGGTTACTTTTTTTCTCACTTTATAAAGTTTGGAAATCGGCCAGGCGTGGTGGCTCATGCCTGTAATCCCAGCACTTTGGGAGGCCGAGGCGGGAGGATCACGAAGTCAGGAGATTGAGACTATCCTGGCTAACATGGTGAAACCCCATCTCTACTAAAAATACAAAAAATTAGCCGAACCTGGTGGCGGGCGCCTGTAGTCACATCTGCTGGGGAGGCTGAGGCAGGAGAATGGCGTGAACCTGGGAGGCAGAGCTTGCAGTGAGCCGAGATCGCACCACTGCACGCCAGCCTGGGGGACAGAGCGAGACTCCATCTCAAAAAATAAAATAAAATAAAATAAAGTTTGGAAATGGGCTGGGTACGGTGGCTCATGCCTGTAATCCCAGCACTTTGGGAGGCTGAGGTGAGAGGATTGCATGAGCCCAGGAGCTGTACATTCACTCTCTTTCATGCCCCGACTCAGAATTCCATCTTCCCTACCTGTAACACTCTACCCTCTGCCCCTTACCTCTGCCTAAAAGGGTGGCATAGAGAGTAGCTTATTGGATGCTGTCTCATGTTTTGTTTTGCTTTTGCTCACTATACTCCTCCCTTCAGCTTATTAATATTCCTTTTTTCTTTTTCTTTCTCTCTCTTTCTTTTTTCTTTTTTTTTTTTTTTTTTTTTAGAGACAGTCTCACTCTGTCACCAGGCTGGAGTGCAGTGGTGCAATCTCAGCTCACTGCAACCTCCACCTCCCAGGTTCAAGCAGTTCCCCTGCCTCAGCCTCCTGAGGAACTGGGACTACAGGTGTGCACCACCACACCCGGCTAATTTTTTGTATTTTTAGTAGAGATGAGGTTTCACCATGTTGGTCAGGATGGTCTCAATCTCCTGACCTCGTGATCTGCCCACCTTGGCCTCCCAAAGTGCTAGGATTACAGGCGTGAGCCACCACCTCCAGCCCCTGTCTCAGTTTTAACTCTGTTAGTGAAGGCCTTTTTTTTTTTTTTTTGAGACAAGATTTCACTTGTTACCCAGGTTGGAGTGCAGTGGCGTGATCTTGGCTCACTGCAACCTCTGCCTCCTGGGCTCAAGTGATGCTCCCACTTCAGCCTTCCAAGTAGCTGGGACCAGAGGTGTGTGCTACCATGCCTGGCTAAATTTTTTGTATTTTTGGTAAAGATAGAGTTTCACACTGTTGCCCAGGCTGGTCTTGAACTCCTAGTCTCAAGTGATCCTCCTGCCTTGGCCTCTGAAAGTGCAGGGATTACAGGCATAAGCCACCATGCCTGGCCCTAACGCAGATGCCTTTTGGATTTTTTTTTGCTTTTGGTTTTGGTTTTTTTTTTGAGACAGAGTCTCACTCTGTCGCCCAGGCTAGTGTGCAGTGGTGCCATCTCAGCCCACTGCAACCTCCCCCTCCCGGGTTCAAGTGATTCTCCTGCCTCAGCCTCCTAGGTAGCTGGGATTACAGGTGTGCGCCTCCATGCCTGGATAATTTTTGTAATTTTACTAGAGACAGGGTTTTGCCATGTTGGGCAGGCTGGTCTCAAAACTCCTGGCTTCAAGCAGCCTGCCCGCCTCAGTCTTCCAAAGTGCTGGGATTACAGGCATGAGCCACCACGCCTGGCTGTAAATGCCTTTTTGAAAAAATTTTTCTCTTTTTTCCCCTCTTGGTAATATGAATGCCAAATTTTTATCTTTATTTTATTTTTGAGACAGGGTCTCACTGTCACCTGGACTGGAGTGCAGTGGCGCGATCATGGTTCACTGCAGTCTCTACCTCCTAGGCTCAAGCTATTCTCCTCAGCCGCCTGAGTGCCTGGGACTACAGGCACATGTCACCATGCCTGGCTACTTTCTGTATTTTATTTTTGTAGAGACAGATTTTCGCCATGTTGCCCAGGCTGGTCTTGAATTCCTGAGCTCAGGTGATCCTCCCACCTTGAGAGAATCCCAGCACCTCCCAAAGTGCTGGGAGTACAGACATGATCCACCTTGCCCAGCCCCAAATTTTTATTTTTAATAGTGATAAAATACACATAAAATTTACCATCCTCTTCATTTTAAAGTGTTAAAAGCCTTTTGATAACAAGTCAATTTCAAGATTCTGAGATAGAATGTAAAAAGAAAAGATTTCATTTAAACAGCTTTATTTCATTTATTTTTAATTTATTTTTTTAAGACAGGGTCTTGCTTTGTTGCCCAGGCTAGAGTGCAACAGAGCAAGATTGTACAGTAGCCCAATCCTGGCTCACTGCAGCCTCGACCTCTCTCGCTCAAGTCCTTCTCCTGCCTTAGCACCCCAAGTAGCTGAGACTACAGGGTGTACCACCATACCCGGCTAATTTAAAAAAGTTTATTGTGGAGACAAATTCTCCCCATGTTGCTGAGGCTGGTCGAGAACTCATGGGCTCAAGCTGTCTTGCTGCTTTGGCCTCCCAAAGTGCTGGGATTATGGGTGTGAGCCGCTGAGGGCGGCCTAAACAACTTTTATTTTTTTTATTTTTATTTATTTTTATTTATTTATTTATTTTTTTTTTTTGAGACGGAGTCTCGCTCTGTCGCCCAGGCTGGAGTGCAGTGGCCGGATCTCAGCTCACTGCAAGCTCCGCCTCCTGGGTTCACGCCATTCTCCTGCCTCAGCCTCCCGAGTAGCTGGGACTACAGGCACCCGCCACCTCGCCCGGCTAGTTTTTTGTATTTTTTTTAGTAGAGACGGGGTTTCACCGTGTTAGCCAGGATGGTCTCGATCTCCCGACCTCGTGATCCGCCCGTCTCGGCCTCCCAAAGTGCTGGGATTACAGGCTTGAGCCACCGCGCCTGGCCCACCCTAAACAACTTTTATAAAAGATTAATTGCAAGACCATTTTTTCAACTGTACTAAAGTCTTGAATTTCTCAGCCTGGTATTTTACACTTGTGTTCAATAAATATTTGAATACATGAAGAAATGGGAGAATATTACTTTTTTCTAATATGCCTTTCGGTGAGTTTGGTTCTTTTATTTCTTTAGGTGGCCGTCAGACCCAAGAGCAACGAACTCAGAGAAATGTAACAAATGTACCTGGAGAAAAACGCACTGAAAATGGGGTAAGTGAGAGTGAATTAAATTGAATTTTAAAAATTGATGGCTAGGTGCAGTGGGTTACACCTGTCGTCGCAGCACTTTGGGAGGCCAAGGTGGGAGGATCACATGAGGCCAGGAATTTGAGATCAGCCTGAGCAAGATGGTGAGACCCTCTCTCTATAAAAGGTTTTAAAAAATTAGTCAGATGAGGCCAGGTGCAGTGGCTCACACCTGTAATCCTAGCACTTTGGGAGGCCGAGGCATGTAGATCACGAAGTCAGGAGTCAAGATCAGCTTGGCCAATCTGGTGAAACCCCGTCTCTACCAAAAAATATAAAAATTAGCCAGGTGTGGTGGTGTGCGCCTGTAGTCCCAGCTACTCGGGAGGCTGAGGCAGGAGAATTGGTGGAACCTGAAAGGCAGAGGTTGCAGTGCACCAAGATCGTGCCACTGTACTCCAGCCTGGGCAACAGAGTGAGACTCCATGTCAAAAAAAAAGAAAAAAGGAAAGTCAGATGTGGCCAGGCATGGTGGCTCATGCCTGTAATCCCAGTACTTTGGGAGGTCAAAGCAGGCGGATCCCCTGAGGTCAGTTCAATACCAGGCTGACCAACATGGTAAAACCCTGTTTCTACTAAAAATGCAAAAAAAAATTAGCTGGGCATGGTGGCGGGCACCTGTAATCCCAGTTATTTGGGAGGCTGAGGCAGGAGAATCGCTTGAACCCAGGAGGCGGAGGTTGGAGTGAGCCAAAATCGTACCATTGCACTCCAGTCTGGGCAAAAAGAGTGAAATTCCATCTCAAAAAAAAAAAAAAAAAATTAGATGTGGTGGCATCCACCTGTACTCCCAGCTACTCAGGAGGCTGAGGTGGGATGATGACTTGAGCCCAGGAGTTTGAGGCTGCAGTGAGTCATGATTGTACCACTGCACTTCAGCCTTGTCAGAGTAAGACCGTGGTTTTGTTGTTGTTGTTGTTTGTTTGTTTGTTTGTTTGTTTGTTTTAGATTGCTTTTTACTGGTACTAATGAGTTTGGGTTATAACTTATTTTAAATTATTATTTTTGGGGTAGATAGACGTGTTGCCTATTCACATGATGCTCCATGAATCAGATCACGTCTCTTTTGGAGCAGACTTCCACCTGCCCTTCACATGCTGCTGCCATGTCCTCTCCTGGAGCAAGCAGTGGGTGCCCTCTGTGCACGTAACCACAGCATCTCTGTGGCGGCAGATGGGCTATGGGCTTAGCTCGTAGACTAAGAGTTGAGTAGGCTGACTTGCTTTGCATCTTCAATGTTGGTTCTGGATCCTCTGTCAGGTTTTGACAGACACAATGGATGGTGGGCTGCAGTGTCTTCCTCCATCATTGTGGTATAGACTTGGAGAATAGATGGAATGCTGATCATAGGTGAGGGGAGCTGTGGAGGAGCTCTTTGTAAGAAATGTTGGTGTTGGCTGGGCATGGTGGCCCACACCTGTAATAATGGCACTTTGGGAGGCCAAGGTGAGTGGATCACCTGAGGTCAGGAGTTTGAGATCAGTCTGAGCAAGATGGTGAGACCCTCTCTCTATCAAATGTTTTATAAAATTAGTCAGATTGGCCGGGCGCGGTGGCTCAAGCCTGTAATCCCAGCACTCTGGGAGGCCGAGGCGGGCGGATCACGAGGTCAGGAGATCGAGACCATCCTGGCTAACACGGTGAAACCCCGTCTCTACTAAAAAAAAATACAAAAAACTAGCCAGGCGAGGTGGCGGGCGCCTGTAGTCCCAGCTATTCGGGAGGCTGAGGCAGGAGAATGGCGTAAACCCGGGAGGTGGAGCTTGCAGTGAGCTGAGATCCGGCCACTGCACTCCAGCCTGGGCGACAGAGCGAGACTCCGTCTCAAAAAAAAAAAAAAAAAATTAGTCAGATGAGGCTGGGTGTGGTGGCTCACGCCTGTAATCCTAGCACTTTGGGAGGTTGTGGTACACAGATCACAAGGTCAAGAGTTCGAGACCAGCTTGGCCAATCTGGTGAAACCCCGTCTCTACAAAAAGATACAAAAACTAGCCGGGCGTGGTGGTGTGCGCCTGTAGTCCCAGCTGCTCGGGAGGCTGAGACAGGAGAATCGCATGAACCCAGGAGGCAGAGGTTGCAGTGAGCCGAGATCGTGCCACTGCATTCCAGCCTGGGCAAGAGAGTGAGACTCCGTCTCAAAAAAAAGAAATGTTAGTATGTGTTGAAAGAATGAACCAATAGGGACATTTTTAATGTGGTCTTTTCTGAAAATTTTAAAGATAACTTTAACAAGTAATTTTAAGATTAGAGATTGAGTTTCTTTTTGTGCTGTAACACTAACTAGGCATCTAAGCTTAGGCAAGTTCCTTCCTCACACAGGGCTGGGCATGATGAGACACTGGTAAAGTGCATGGAGTCTAGAGTGTGACTGGCCCATGTTCAGCCCACTGGCCTCGGAACTTTCTAATGAGCTGAATTTGAGCAAATTACTTCACCTCTCTGCTTCTCAACTTATTATTGAATTGCTAGTTCTTTTATTGGCTATATTTGTGACCCTACATCATGTACTTAAATCTCTGTTTATTTGCACTATCAACTTTAAACAGTATCACTGGACCTTGCTCTTTATAAAATGAGAATATTAGGCCCCTGCCATCTTCCCTTCCTTCCTTTCAGCTCTTGCAGCTGTACCAAACTTTTATGTTGTAAAGGTTGACAATATTTGTATATTGTTATCTAACTATAAACCTTTTGTGCTTTGTCTGTAGATTGGTTATAAAGTTGAAAACCAATTTAGTAGTTTTTATTATTTTAGATTTTGCAGGTATTATCCACTGCAGAGCCATGTGGTATACTAGATTATATTTTCTTCTCTTTGGTTTCCTTCTGCCACTCAGGGAGAAATATTCCTGTTGTTAAGATTGTAGGTTCTCCCTCCTTATACTCTTAATTTATAAAAGTCGTTTCACAAATCCTCTTCACATTCCTACCTTCTATCATTAAAGTAGAGATTTGTCCACTGCAAATCCAGAGCCTCTGCAGAGTTCTTCCAGGCAGATCTGCTTCAGGATGTCTTAAGAAATAGAGGCACACACGCCACTGGTAGAAATTTTCATTCAGTAAATCTGGAGTGGGGCCTAGAAAACTCCCCACGTGACTATGTTGCCATGCCAAGCTTGGGAACATCCAGGTTACACTTTAGCAAGCACAGCTTATTTGTCCAACAGAATGTTGAAGATCTTTTTGAGTTCTAAGATTTACCATGGGACGGGCGCAGTGGCTCGCTCCTGTAATCCCAGCACTTCGGGAGGCCAAGGCGCGGATCACCTGAGGTCAGGAGTTCTAGACCAACCTGGCCAACATGGTGAAACCCTCTCTCTACTGAAGATACAAAAATTAGCCGAGCATGATGGCAGGTGCCTGTAATCCTAGCTATTCGGGAGGCTGAGGCGGGAGAATTGCTTGAACCCAGGAGACGGAGGTTGCAGTAAGCTGAGATTGCACCACTGCATTCCAGCCTGGGTGACAGAGCAAGACTCTGTCTCCAAAAACAAAAAAATAAATGAATGAAAGAAAGGAAGGAAGGAAGGAGGGAAGGAAGGAGGGAGGGAGGAAGGAAGGAATTACCATGACCTGAACTTCAGGGAAGATTAAATAGACACATTGAGTAGGCCGTGTGTTGAAGAAGTGAGGTGTATTATATATGATATAATATGTGGAAGAGACTCAAAAGAAAAGTATTCCAAAGGTATGATAAATTGGATAGACCAGTTTTGATGTGATGAGACCTTTTCCTTGATGAAGTTGTTTCTTGTTAATATGGAGATATTGTGTGTATTTCAAGATCAACAAAATTGAAACCTGAAACCAAACGTGTTTTTATCCTTTATGTGGCTTGTAATTAGAGGAAAGTATGAGAGCTCCTCTAGAGGCATAACTTAGTATTGGAATCATCACATCAAAGATGTTACTGTATTTTATGGCTTACACATCTACCTTTTAAGCTTAATAATACGTTACCTTGTGAAACACTTTATTGTCTACAGAGCACTTTTACGTGCATTTTAAGATATGAAAAACATCTTCCCCCAAAATGTTTCTGTGTATACCTTGGTTATAGAATAATGAGGTGCTAAGCCTTCTAACTTCTGGGTTGAGACATCTAAGGACAGATTAAGGAGAACTGTGAGGAAAGGGAGGGAGTGTGGGTTAGAAGAGAAGGGCAGGATGCTGAGTTGGTGTGATTGATGTCCATCAGCAGCTACTCAACTAAGAAGCCAGGGAAGTTCTGCTCTCTGAAAATTGCAGGACAGCAAGTCAGGTTAGTACATGTGCTGGTTTGTCATTATGCTATAAAGGCAAATTGATTTGTTCTCATTATATATGCCTGTGTTGAAGCTTCCAAGATGTCCCCAGGTTCCGTGATTTGCTAGTATGACTCAGGACTAAGCATAGCTCTTGAGTTGCTACAATGAAAGGATTCAGAGCCAGATCAGCAAAGAGGAAAGACACATTCGACTTAGGTATCCTGGAAGCACTTTTTCCTGTCTTCTCAGCCAAACAGGTTTAAAATCTGAGTCAGTTTTTGCTTCATTCTAGGATATCCAGTAAGTTGCTAAGACCAATTGATCCTACCCTCCTATGTTTTCTTCTAAGAGCTTTATAGTTTTAGCTCTTGCGTTTAGTTCTGTGATCAATTTTTGAGTTAATTTTTGTGTATAGTGTGAGTTACAGGATTCAGATTCATTCTTTTCCATGTAAATATCCAGTTCTCCCAGCACCACTTGGTGAAAAGACTATTCTTTCTCCCACTGAATTGCCTGACACCTTTGTCAGATCAGCTGCCCATAAATGTGATGTTTATTCCCAGAGGCATTGCTAATGTAGTTACCCAGGCACCGTTTTCCATGTGGTGCCCAAGACTCAACTGTGCCCATCATCTCCTAGGCCAGATCACATTTCAACTGTCTAGAGAAAAACTCAGACTTCTGCCAGGAGAGAAGAGAGGCAGTCACCTAGGAGCATGGAGTTGGGGAGGAGATAGGGATTTAACTGCCTCTTAAATATCGTTCACTCAGTCTGCCTTATTTTCAGTCCCTACATTTTATTCCCCTTTCCAGAGGTACATGGTGTTGTCAGTTCCTGAAACTTTGAAGATTCTGTGCTGTAACTGGAGTGTTTATCCAGTTTTACTCCTTCTGGCTTGAGGTTTGTCTCAGATGTACTAGGTCAGTTATTTCTCATCTGTTCTTTTGCCAACTTCCAAACACCTGTGTTGTGTGCACTCCTGTTAGTCCTGCTTTTGTGGGTTTACATTATTTGATGTCAAAAATCCCTTTACTGTCAATTAGTGGAGTTTTGGGATTTAATGAAATTTGGATTAATCCTCCCTTATGAGCAGAGCTAGGTGTGAATTTATTTTAATTTCCTTATTGGGCTTTGTTGAATTTACTGATTCTGAGTATTGGCATCTGTCAGCAATTCTGGAACATTCTCTATTATCTTGACAGGTATTTTATCTTCTGCATTCTTTCTGTTTTCTTCTTTTGGAACTCTTATTAGACCTTCATCTTTCATTTTATTCTCCTTGTCTCTTAATTTCTTTTTTATATATTCTCTTTTTTGGTCTCTTCATACTGTATTCTGGATACTGTCCTAAGATACATCTTTCAGTTAGTGAATTCTGTCTTCAGCTGTGTCTGTCTATTTAATGCATATAAGGTGCATTTATTTTTTATTTATTTATTTATTTATTTATTTATTTATTTATTTTTTGAGGAGTCTCGCTCTGTCGCCCAGGCTGGAGTGCAGTGGCGGGGCTCACTGCAAGCTCCGCCTCCCAGGTTCACGCCATTCTCCTGCCTCAGCATCCCAAGTAGCTGGGACTACAGGCGCCCGCCACCACGCCTGGCTAATTTTTTGTATTTTTTTAGTAGAGACGGGGTTTCACCATGTTAGCCAGGATGGTCTCGATCTCCTGACCTTGTGATCCGCCCGTTTCGCCTCCCAGAGTGCTGGGATTACAGGCTTGAGCCTCCGCGGCCGGCCAAGTGCTTTTAATATTATTATTTTGAAAGGTATGACGTAGTCTGGGAAAAATACTAGCAAATCATGTTACCTGATAAAGGATTCAGATGTAGAATATATAAAGAACTCCCAAAGCTTAATAATAAGAAAACAAACAACTCAATTCAAAAAAGAAATAGGCCGACCTCAGTGGCTCATGCCTGTAATCCCAGCACTGAGGAGGGTGGATCACTTGAGGTCAGGAGTTCGAGACCAGCCTGGCGAACATGGCGAAACCCTGTCTCTACTAAAAATACAAAAATTAGCCAGGTGTGGTTGTGCATGCCTGTAATCCCAACTACTTGGGAGGCAGGAGAATCACTTGAACTTGGGAGGCGGAGGTTGCAGTGAGCTGAGATCATGCGGCTGCACTCCAGCCTGGGCAACAGAGTGAAACTTTGTTTCAAAAAAAAGAAAAAAGAAAAAAAGAAACAGGTGAAAGATTGAACAGGTGCTTCCCCAAATAAAATATATGAATGTCAAGTAAGCACATGGAAAGGTGTTCACCATCATTAATCTTTAGGAAAATACAAATTAAAACCACCATGAAGTAGCATTACACACCTATTAGAATGTCTAATGTTAGAAAGACTGATCATAACAAGTGTTGGTGAGGAAAGCGAGAAATTGGAACTCTTATGTACTGCTGGTGGGAATGTAAAATGGTATAATCTGGAAAATAATTTGGTAGTTTGAAACTTAAACATAAATCTACTGTATGACCCAGCAACTCTACTCTTAAATATTTACCTTAGAGAAATGAAAGCAAATGTCTGTGCAGACTTGTACATGGATGTCCATAGCAGTTTGATCTGGCTTGAAGCCAAAATCTGGAAACAACCCAAATGTTCATTAACAGGTAAATGCACAAATAAACTATGGTATATCCTCACAGTGGAATATTCCTGAACAATCAAAAGAAATGGACTACTAATACATGCTACAACATGGATGAATCTCAAAATCATTGTGCTGAAAGAAGCCAGCCAAAGGAGTATGTACTGAATACTGTATGATTTCATTCGTATACAATTCTAGAAAACATAAACTAATCTCTAGTAACAGGGAAGGTCAGTGTTTGCCTGTGGACCATGAGAGCCAGGAGTTGGGGGCAAAGAGATAAAAGGAAGGGATTACAAAAGGGCACGAGGAAATTTGGGGAGAGGATGGATTTATTTTCTTGCTTGTGATTATTTCATAGTTTATACATTTGTCAGAACATCAAATTATATATGTAGATATGTGCAGTTTATTATATGTGAATTATACCTCAGTAAAGCTCTTGTAAAATTCATTAAAATTTTCAGTTCTAGAAGTTTTAGGCCATGCGCAGTGGCTCACGCCTGTAATCCCAGTACTTTGGGAGACTGAGGCGGGTGGGTCACCTGAGGTCAGGAGCGCTAGACCATCCTGGCCAACATGGTGAAACCCCATCTCTACTAAAAATACAGAAATTAGCCTGGTGTTGGTGGCAGGTGCTTGTAATGCCAACTACTTGGGGGATGAGGCAGGAGAATCGCTTGAACCCAGGAGGTGGAGGTTGCAGTGAGCTGAGATTGCATCATCGCACTCCAGCCTGGGGGACAAGAGCGAGACTTCGTCTCCAAAAAAAAAAGAAGTGTTAGATCTTAAATCTTCTTAGTTGCTCTTTGCGTGTATTTTAAACACACTAAACATATTTTATATTCAGCAACTAATAATTTCTCTATCTGAATGTTACTTCTGCTGACTGTTGAGTCATGGCTCCTTGATTGCTGTGTGTTTTGATTTTTGACAATGAGCTGCTCGTTTTCCTTGAAACTTTACCTCTGGGCATTTTTTGAGGCCTGGATAAAGTCAGGATTTTCCTGAAAGGCTTGCATGTGCTTTGTCAGTAACTAGGCACAAGTTAGGCTCAATTTCTACTGTCCTCTGTGGATCGTGAAGCTTGCATGAGAGCTGTCTAGTGGTTACAGATTGTTAGGGGGCCGTCTCTCCTTCCACTCAGTGATGGGGGGCCGTCTCTCCTTCCACTCAGTGATGGAGAAAGGCAGGTTTCCCTACTGCCCCCTTCTGTGTGGGGGGTTCATTTCATAGTTAGCCTTACATTGAGGTTGTAGGTCTTTGCATCCTGGACGTTTGTGGGCATCTCCTTGGACTCTCCCCACTGGAATGAGCCTAAGTATTTACCTCCTAATGCCAGACTCCACCAGCTGCCAGGAAGCAAGTATGCAGGTGGGCAAATACCTTCAGGACAAAAGCCAGCTGTGGTGTTCTTTTATTATTGCCCAAGGTTTCTGCTTTCTCTTTATTTTTGGTCCCTGTGGTTTCCTTACTGTTGTGCCAACTCAGTGATGCTTTTGAAAACATGCTTTGGCCAGGTGCAGTGGCTCACACCTGTAATCCCAGCACTTTGAGAGGCCGAGGCAGGCGGATCATGAGCTCAGGAGATCGAGACCATCCTGGCTAACATGGTGAAACCCCGTCTCTACTAAAAATACAAAAAAAGAATTAGCCGGGTGTGGTGGCGGGCGCCTGTAATCCCAGCTACTTGGGAGGCTGAGGCAGGAGAATGGCGTGAACCTGAGAGGCGGGGCTTGCAGTGAGCCGAGATTGCCCACTGCACTCCAGCCTGGGTGACAGCCAGACTCAAAAAAAAAAAAAAAAAAAAAAAAAAAAAAAAAAAAAAAAAAAAACCACATGCTTTGTGTTATATCTTGCCTTTTAGGTTTTGTTACCAGGAGTGTGATACAGGGTGTCCTGTCGGCCATGCAGTTGGAAGCAGAGCACTCCCAGGGTGTTCTTTTGTTTTCTTTTGTTGTTATCTGTGTACTTTGATAGCCCATTTTTCCTGCCAGTCTCTTTCTACCCCTAATTATTCCTAGCATCTTGTCTTGGGTATAAATGTGTATTGAATTGAATGGATATGGATGACTTTTTTTTTTTTTTTTTTTGAGATGGAGTCTCGCTCTGTCGCCCAGGCTGGAGTGCAGTGGCCGGATCTCAGCTCACTGCAAGCTCCGCCTCCCGGGTTCACGCCATTCTCCTGCCTCAGCCTCCCGAGTAGCTGGGACTACAGGCGCCCGCCACCTCGCCCGGCTAGTTTTTTGTATTTTTTTAGTAGAGACGGGGTTTCACCGTGTTAGCCAGGATGGTCTCGATCTCCCGACCTCGTGATCCGCCCATCTCGGCCTCCCAAAGTGCTGGGATTACAGGCTTGAGCCACCGCGCCCGGCCTTTTTTGTTTTTTAAGACGGGTTCTCGCTCTGTCACTCAGGCTGGAGTGCAGTGGCACAATCTCGACTCATTGCACCCTCTGCCTCCCAGGTTCAAGCAATTCTCCTGCCTCAGCCTCCCACGTGACTGGGACTACAGGCATGCACCACCACGCCTGGCTAATTTTTGTATTTTTAATGGAGAATGGAGTTTCACCGTGTTGGCCAGGCTGGTCTCGAACTCCTGAGCTCAAGTGATCCTCCTACCTCAGCCTCCCAAAGTTCTGGTATTACAGGCAGGAGCTACCACCTGGGCCTTATGTGAATAAGTCTTATGAGTAAAATTTATTCATATTGGGCCAGGCATGGTGGCTCACACCTGTAATCCCAGCACTTTGGGAGGCCAAGGTGGGTGGATCACTTGAGGTCAGGAGTTTGAGACCAGTCTGGACAACAGAGTAGACCTCATTTCTATTTTTTAAAAAAGTTTTATTCACATTTACAGACTAAAATAGCATGTTGTAGTATTATTGCAGGGTAGGGAGCTAGTATGCATTGGAGATATCTAATTGGCTCTTATTAATTTGTGAGACTTAGTAATTGTTGGAATATGAGATATTCTGGCTTCAGAATATAATGAGATGTTAGAGAGGCTTGATTTTATTGAACATTTTATGTTTTTGCCACCTTCGTGACTGGGAATACTGAACATATAATTTATGTGATAAAAATGAGCATCCATGTTTATAAGGTATCTTGATATCATTATCAATTGTTTTTTGTTTGCTAAATGGGCAAGTAAAGCCTACTTTTCAAACCTGAAGATGTATAACCTTGAAGAGATAGGAATAAAGAGGAATGATTTCATATTAATGAATATTGCGTGGAAGTAGGTTTTATTCTGATTATTTTGCTAGAGTTTTGCATTAAGGTTGGTTTTCATTTTTGTAATGACACTTTATTTGAGAAACCACTTATACTTTAAAAAAACTAGTTATACAGTGTGTGTTGTGGCTCACGCCTGTGATCCCAGCACTTTGAGAGGCCAAGGCAAGAGAATAACTTGAGACTAGGAGTTTGAGACCAGCCTGGGCAACATAGTGAAACACTGTCTCTACAAAAAAAATTTTTAAAAATACATCAGCGTAGGCCAAGCACAGTGGCCCACACCTGTAATTCCAGCACTTTGGGAGGCCGAAGTGGGCAGATCACTTGAGGCCAGGAGTTTGAGACCAGCCTGGCCCACATGGTAAAGCCCCATCTCTACTAAAAAAAAATACAAATATTAGCCTGGCATGGTGGCACACACCTGTAATCCCAGCTACTCAGGAGGCTACCATTTATAGCAGGAGAATTGCTTGAACCTGGGAGGCACGGTTGCAGTGAGCTAAGATGGCACCACTGCACTCCAGCCTGGGCGACAAGAGTGAGACTCCATCTCAAAAGAAGAAAGAAAAAAAAAACCAGTGTAATGTGGGAAGTAAAACAAAGAGAAATAAAAAAAATTTTCTTTAAACTGCCAAAAGTATTTAGTCTTTTTAAAATCTTGTGATGATTAAATTACAAGATAAGATACTAGACATTTGGTCTAATTTTTTTCTATTCTTTATTGTGAAAAATATGCACAGAAATATATGTACATGTATAAAACATGTACAGTTTAAAGAGACACTCAGAGCTGGGTGGGGTGGCTCACACCTGTAATCTCAGCACTTTGGGAAGCCAATGCGGGTGGATCAGTGAGGTCAGGAGCTTGAGACCAGCCTGGCCCACATGGTGAAACCCCATCTGTACTAAAAATACAGAAATTAGGCTCGGTGCAGTAGCTCACGCCTACTTTGGGAGTAGTCCCAGTACTTTGGGAGGCCGAGGCAGGTGGATCACAAGGTCAGGAGATCGAGACCATCCTGGCCAACATGGTGAAACCCTGTCTCTACTAAAATACAAAAAAATTGACCGGGTGTAGTGGTGTGCGCCTGTAGTTCCAGCTACTCGGGAGGCTGAGGCACGAGAGTTGCTTGAACTCTGGAGGCGGAGGTTGCTGTGAGCCAAGATCGCGCCACTTGCACTCCAGTCTGGCGACAGAGCAAGACTCCGTCTCAAAATAAATAAATAAATAAAAATACAAAAATTTACAAAAAATTAGCCGGGCGCGGTTGTGGGCGCCTGTAGTCCCAGCTACTCGGGAGGCTGAGGCAGGAGAATGGCGTGAACCCGGGAGGCGGAGCTTGCAGTGAGCCGAGATCGCGCCACTGCACTCCAGCCTGGGCGACAGAGCGAGACTCCGTCTCAAAAAAAAAAAAAAAAAAAAAAAAAAAAATTAGCTGGGCATGGCAGTGCACGCCTGTAATCCCAGCTATCCGGGAGGCTGAGGCAGGAGAACTGCTTGAACCTCAGGGGGACGGAGGTTGCGGTGAGCCGAGATTGTGCCACTGCACTCCAGCCTGGGTGACAGAGTGAGACTCCATCTCAGAAAAAAAAAAGACACTCAGGTGACTACCACCCAGGCTGAGAATTTCTCTGTTTATTCTTTTTAAAACAATTCTATCCAACTTATTTTAATTGTAGACAGAATAAAGACATAAAAGCAAGATGGTTAGTGAAGGCCACTTGAAGTCTCCTTTCAGATTTCATAGAGAAAGAAAGGGTATTTTTGGAGATAGATGTGTGAACAAATCATGCTAGTATGAAAAGTGTAGTAAAAGTGGAATAAGGCACCAAAATAAATGGGTATGATTATCAAGATTGATATCGGGCAATACTTCCCAAAAGAAAGAATCAGAGGATTCTACAAAGATACAGAGGACTAGATGTGAAACTCTGTGGTGACAGAGAGTTATAAACGGGACTGTGCAGCATGAAGTGTAGGGACAGGCAAGGGGGAGGGGACACGGAGAGGGAGGAGAGCAAGAGGACCAGCCCGGGAGAAGCCAGGTCTTGACCATGCTAAAATCTCAGATTAATCTTGTAGGATTTTAAGCAAGCTGTATTTTAGAAGTATCTCTGTGGTGCTGGCCTGTAAGAATTATATATCAGCAGTGGGAGATGAGCAGGACGGGAATGAGACTGGAGATGAGAGCCTGGTGAGGTCATTGTTTCTGTGCTTTGCAATGGTGTCACAACTACTGGAATCTCAGAGACTTTCAAAGGAAGTATTTGAAAATACAATTTCAAGGGTATGATGATATAAGCAGAGGAGGCATCCAGTTATCTATAAATTACCATTTAGAAGAAATTTCACTTCTTATTTATTTATTTTAAAGAGACAGAGTTTTGTTCTGTTGCGTAGGCTGGAGTGCAGTGGTGAAATCATAGTTCACTGTAGCTTGGAACCCCGGGCTCAAGCAGTCCTCTCACCGCAGCCTCCAAAGCAGCTGGGACTAGAGGTGGGCACCACCATGCCCAGCAATTTTTAAATTTTTTTTGTAGAGATGGTGTCTCACATGTTGCCCAGGCTGGCTTTGAACTTTTGGCCTCAAGTGATCCTTCCACTCCAAAGCCCTTCGGTGTCACTGGGCAGGTGACATTAAGCATTAAGTCTATCTGGTCACTTCTCATAATCTTCCAAAACTAAAGAGTTGCCTAGAGTTCTCATTATTGCATTTATCTTATTTTTTTATTGTTTTATTTTGAGACAGAGTCTCGCTGTTTCGCCCAGGCTGGAGTGCAGTGGCACGATCTCGGTTCACTGCAAGCTCCGCCTCCCGGGTTCATGCCGTTCTCCTGCCTCAGCCTCCCGAGTAGCTGGGACTACAGGCACCTGCCATCACCCCTGGCTAATTATTTATATTTTTAGTAGAGACGGGGTTTCACGGTGTTAGCCAGGATGGTCTTGATCTTCTGACCTCATGATCTGCCTGCCTCGGCCTCCCAAAGTGCTGGGATTACACGCGTGAGCCACCACACCCGGCCGCATTTATCTTATTTTTAAAATTATTTTATTATTGAATCAGGTAACTTTTATGTTTTTCAAGAGGGAGAAATTAATCCTTTCCCATTAGTTCAAACTATGTGAAATTGTTGATGTTTGATCATTTTTTGACCTGGCGGATCATGAGGTCAAGAGATCGAGACCATCCTGGCCAACATGGTGAAACCCATCTTTACTAAAAATACAAAAATTAGCTGGGCGTGGTGGCACGTGCCTATAGTGCCAGCTACTCAGAAGGCTGAGGCAGGAGAATTGCTTGAACCCAGGAGGCGGAAGTTGCAGTGAACCGAGACAGCACCATTGCACTCCAGCTGGTGACAGAGCGAGACTCTGTCTCAAAAGAACAAACAAAAAAGCAACATTTTCATATGATTTAGATTATTAAGATTTCTTCATGATGTCTGGCAGAGTGTTTACACTTTGATGTAACAAATGGCTGTTGATTAGGAGCAACCATGTATGCCAAGCTGCAGCCAGGTAGTGAGGGCAGCACGTCCCGTGTGATGGAAAGAGTGCCTGCTTGCTGTCAGGAGATGCAGCTATGATCCTGGCACTGCTACTGACCTGACACATAAGCTTGGGAAAGCCAGTCAACCAGCTGCCCAGAGCCTCAGCTTTCTCACCTGTAAAATAAGCTTAAGAATTTTCCTCCTAGGGGCCAGGCACAGTGGCTCACGCCTGTAATCCCAGCACCTTGGAAAGCCGAGGTGGGCAGATCATGAGGTCAGGAGATCGAGATCATCCTGGCTAACACGGTGAAACCCCGTCTCTACTAAAAATACAAAAAATTAGCTGGGCATGGTGGTATGCACCTGTGGTGTCAGCTATTTGGGAGGCTGAGGCAGGAGAATCACTTGAACCGGGAGGTGGAGGTTGCAGTGAGCTGTCTCGCCACTGTGCTCAAGCCTGGGCCACAGAGCAAGACTCCGTCTCAAAAACTAATAATAATAAAAAAAAATAAGGCCGGGCGCGGTGGCTCACTCCTGTAATCCCAGCACTTTGGGAGGCCGAGGCGGGTGGATTACAAGGTCAGGAGATCGAGACCATCCTGGCTAACATGGTGAAACCCCGTCTCTACTAAAATACAAAAAAATTAGCCGGGCGAGGTGGCGGGCGCCTGTAGTCCCAGCTACTCGGGAGGCTGAGGCAGGAGAATGGCCTGAGCCCGGGAGGCGGAGATTGCAGTAAGCCAAGATTGCGCACTGCACTCCAGCCTGGGCAACTGAGCAAGACTCCGTCTCAAAAAATATATATAATAATAAATAAATAAAATAATAAAAATTTCCTCCTAGTGTTTTTGTAAGCATCATCTAAGACAACTATAAACTTGGGTACGTATAAATGTCTACTATGCAGCAGGCATTCATTACATTTTAATTGTTGAATCTCTAGAATGAATTCAAGAATTCATTTTAGGCTGGGCGCGGTGGCTCATGCCTGTAATCCCAGCACTTTGGGAGGCCGAGACGGGCGGATCACGAGGTGAGGAGATCGAGACCATCCTGGCTAACACGGTGAAACCCCGTCTCTACTAAAAATACAAAAATTAGCCGGGCGCAGTGGCGGGCGCCTGTAGTCCCAGCTACATGGGAGGCTGAGGCAGGAGAATGGTGTGAACCTGGAAGGCGGAGCTTGCAGTGAGTGGAGATTGCACCACTGCACTCCAGCCTGGGCCACAGAGCGAGACTCCGTCTCAAAAAAAAAAAAAAAAAAAAAAAGATTTCATTTTAAAAAGTACTGAGTTCTTCCCATCTCTGAAAGTGAATAAACATCCTGAATATCAAAACAATGGTGAGAGAGAGTCCTTGGAGAATCAGAAGAACTTCAGGAAGCAGATGGCATTGCCCCTAGGTCTTAAGTGATAGGCAGAGTTTAGGAAGCAGTGGGGGAAGGGCTCTGTGGGTAGCAGGAAGAGCATGAGTGAGATATGCTCACAGGAAAGTATTGGTTCTAGAATGGAGTGGCAAGTACCAATGTGGGAGGTCATAAAGAGCAGTTTTGAGCAGCAGCTTTTATTTAGGGCAAGGATGGCTCAATGAAAGATGTTGCTGCTGAGGCTTCTGGAAAAAGGCTAGAGCCATTCATAGAAATAGGGAATTTAGGGAGAAAGCCACGCTTGGAAGGAGAGAGAGGAATTTGGTGGAGAGAGGCCAGAGGTGGATGTTTTGGCTAGGTGTGTTCTCATATAAACTAAGTGCAAAAAAGAATGAGCATGAAACTGTTGAACTATTTCATGTCATCTCACTGGAGCTTGAAAGTTTAGGGAATTTTTTATTCCACATAATATATTTTTTTTGATTCTAGGTTACAGTTTATTTCAAATAATCTGAATACAATGACCAGTATACAATTTTAAATGAGGTACACAAGGAAATAAGACATCATGAACAAAATGTGACAAACACCTCAGATACTGGTGTGACCTGGCACAGGCTATAAAACGGCTGTGTTTTATTTAAAGAAATGACAAGTTTTGATCGTATGTTCAAGAGAATAGGAAAATATTTCAAAATGGCACTGCAGACTGAAAAAAGAACCAAACGGACTTTCACAAATGAAAAAAAACCCCTGAAATTAAAAGCTCAAAAGAAAGGTTTAACACATATAGACAAATCTGAAGATTTAAAATGAATAACAGAAATTGAGAAGAAGCATTTTGAAACTTTCATATCAACTTAGGGTAATCTTATGTCTACTCACTACAATAATAAAAACATTGTGGATGTATTTTGTGCTTCACTTCTATAATAATTTATTTTCATTGTGTTTTCTGATAAAATAAAGGACTCATGTCTGGGATAACGTACTATTACAATTCAACAACAAGAAGACAACCAACTTAAAAATAGACATCTCATCAAAGAAGAGAGATGGCTATAGCACAGGCATATGAAAAGATGCTTAACATTTCCAGTCACTGGGGAAATGCAAATTGAAACCACAGTGAGACACCATTACACACCCACAAGAATTAAGCTATAAGCAAAAAGACAAATATTGGCAGGAATGTGGACACACTAGAACCCTCATACATTGCTGGTGGAAATGTAAAATAGTGCAACCACTTTGGAAAACAGTTTGGCAGTTTCTTAAAAAGCTAAACATAAACTTACCATACAAGCCAGGAATTCCACTCCTAGGTATCTACTCAAGAGAAATGAAATATATGCTCACACAGGCCTCTATGCAAATGTTCACAGCAGCACTGTTACTCATAGCAGCTAAGAAACAGCCCAAATGTCCATTAACTGGTGAATGGATAAACAAAATGTGGTATATCCATCTGACTGAATATGACGCAGCATTAAAAAGAAACTACTCAACACAGATGAACCTCAAAAACATCACAGCAGATGTAAAAGACTACCTATGGTATGATTTCGCTTATATGAAGTGTCCGGAAAAAAGTAAGTCTAGAGACAGAAAGCAGATTAGTGGGTACCTGCATCTGGGGTTGGGTGTGGAAATTAATAGTGAATGGGCACGAGGTAACTTTGGGAGGAAGATGGAAACATTCTAAAATAGAATTGTGATGATGATTGCACAATTCTATGTATTTGCTAAAAAAATTTTCCAGTTACAATGGGTAAATTTTAGGATATGTAAATTATGCCTCAATTAACTCTAAAAATGAAGCCTGTGACTTGAAAAGTTAGAAAAAAAAAAAAAATCTAGGGATAGGGCTGAAAGTTACACTCAGAATGAGTATGTGGCTTTAAATTCTTTTATTGTTAAAAAGCAAACTAAAAATAAGTGAACTCTCTACTCAATAAATGAAGAAAAGGTTCAAATAAAAGACATGGGATAATTAAAGATAAAAGTACAGATGAATAATATTGAACACAAACAGAACATTCAAAAGAATAAATGAACTTACAAGGAGACATAACCGCCACAGATGGGGAAGAGATTAAAAGGGCCGTTAAACAGTGACCATGTACTGGTTAACAGACCCTCCTTTCTAAATGAACCCACTATGGAAAGAAGCTACAGATGTTTCATAGAAGAAAGCAACAGGCCCACTGAGTTCCAAGTCAACCTTTCAACCCTATTTCATGGACACATTCCATATTGTATTGTTTCTGAAATCTGGGTCCATCTCATTATCCCTGTCGTGAGTTGGCAGTGTGAGGGAGCTGCGGGAAAAGCTTCTACAGGCCACCCCAGGAACCATCACGAAGTGCTGGTGACAACGAATCTTCTAAGGATGGTAGTTTTTGAAGTTCTCTATTACTGCTTGTGCTAAACCTTGAAGCATTTTGCCATTTGTCTTTCTATGGGCTAAGAGACTGGTACTTTAATTTTAGCAGATACTGTAGATGGGACAGCAACAAGGCTGTTTTTCCTGATGGAAATTTGCTCTGATTCTACTGTGTCTTGTCCTTCTTTGGAACTTTTTTCACTCTTCCATGCTTTTACTTCCATGAAGTAATTTGGCTGATTATTAAAATCAGCATATCAAGATTAGGGACATCTGAAGTGACCCATTTGCCAGTAGATGTTTAATTGCTGACAAAATCCACTAATCTTTTCTGTTAACTGATCACCAAGGAATGTGTGTTAGGTGTTGAAGGAAAAAGCACCATTCATAGTTAGACCTCCATTGTTTACACCGTAGCTTAGCTCCTTTAAACATATGCATGTTCTCTCTCTTCTCTGGGTTATGATGATGCTGTTTGGGGAGATTACACTGTGACTGAACTTATAATAAAAATAAAGTTACAGGACAGGAAAGCATCTTTAGGGTAGCAAAAGCTAAACAAGAGGGCACTTCAGAGCAGGTAGAGCCAGCATATGTGCACAACAAAACAGGCATCGGAGATGCTCCTCTGCCTCTGAGGCACTTGGCACATGTATGCCAAGCAAAAGCAGAATATTTTGGGTTTATCCAAGCATGACACAAAATTCAAATCTGTACCAGAGTCTGTTCTCTGACTAGAAACAGTTGGGTTGACTAAATTAGTATGTTTATTTGCCTGAAATTGTAATGTCAAAATAGCATTCCTTACAGAGCATTATTTAGTGTTTCTTTTTTTCTTTTTTCTTTTTTCTTTTTTTTTTTTTTGTTGAGACGGAGTCTCGCTGTGTTGCCCAGGCTGGAGTACAGTGGTACAGTCTCAGCTCACTGCAACCTCCACCCCCCAGGTTCAAGTGATTCTCCTGCCTCAGCCTCCCAAGTAGCTGGGATTACAGGCACCTGCCACCATGCCCAGCTAATTTTTTGTATTTTTAGTAGAGACAGCATTTCACCATGTTGGCTAGGCTGGTCTTGAAATCCTGACCTCATGATCCACCCTCATCGGCCTCCCAAAGTGCTGGGATTACAGGCGTGAATTACTGTGCCCGGCCTATTTAGTGTTTCTAGATGAAAGATTAATTATACAAAAAAAAAAAAAGGCATAGTTTTTCAAGAACTGCAATAATGAGTTATTAACTGGACAGATATGGATGAGGTATGTAATATGATGAATTTCTCTGTTCATTGGTAAAATTGTAGTCTTTACTACTTTTTGGTACCTAGCAAAATTTTTTTTCTTTTTTTTTTTCTTCTTCTTTTTTTTTTTTGATATAGGGTCTTGCTGTGTCCCCTAGGCTGGAGCGCAGTAGTACAGTCACAGCTCACTGCAGTCTCAACCTCCCGGGCTCAAGCGTTCCTTCCACCTCATCCTCCTGAGTAGCTGGGACTACAGGTGTCCGCCACCATGCCTGGCTAATTTTTGTATATTTTGTAGAGATGGGGTTTCACCATGTTGTCCAGGCTGGTCTGAAACTCATGAACTGGGATTACAGCTGTGAGCCATCATGCCTGGCCGCATATTAGCAAAATATTTCAGTAGTACATTAAATAGAATGTAAGACTAGCCTTCTTACTAATACTTGGAGAGGCAAATATTTTGTTTATAAAAATTTTGTGGCCGGGCGCGGTGGCTCAAGCCTGTAATCCCAGCACTTTGGGAGGCCGAGGCGGGTGGATCACGAGGTCAGGAGATCGAGACCATCCTGGCTAACACGGTGAAACCCCGTCTCTACTAAAAATACAAAAAACTAGCCGGGCGTGGTGGCGGGTGCCTGTAGTCCCAGCTACTCGGAGGCTGAGGCGGGAGAATGGCGTGAACCCGGGAGGCGGAGCTTGCAGTGAGCCGAGATCGCGCCACTGCACTCCAGCCTGGGCGACAGAGCGAGACTCCGTCTCAAAAAAAAAAAAAAAAAAAAAAAAAAAATTTTGTAAGCTAGCTAGTAAAGTCTCTTATTTCCGCAAGTAGATTTGTGGAAGTTTGGAGAAAGAAGGCGGTGACATGATCGGATAAGTGATGATAAAAACGTCTCTTTCCCTCTGCTCATGCTGGGGCTGGGGTGGGAGGGTAGCTAGACCTGAAGTGGGGTGGGCCGTGTTTAGTGTGGAAAACAAGCGACGTGGTGTGAGGTGGAGAGTGAGCTGGGTTCATCAGGAGCAGAAACAGGGTTCCTGGAATCCAGAGTTCAGGTAGTGAACGTCGGTGTTAGAGGACATTTGGATCCCTGGGGCCACAGGTGGTAGTCCCTGCCGAAGGGATCATTGGAGCAGGTTTAAGGCTGGTGGGGTGTTTCCTTTTTGGGGGTCCTGTATTCGTAGGCACCTGTCTGACTGTTGCTGAGAGAACTTTTCTGCTAATTTAACTTAGTTGTTGGAAGTGGCTTGTGCTCTGTGTGACCTGGAGCGGAACTCATCCGACAACTCTACCATAATTAGGGACCTCGAATTGCCTGAGGGAACAGAGTTTGATTTCTTCTTATTAGATGCAATTAATGAAGAGAAATAGGGAAGAATTAGGTAATAGGTTTGTTTGAATAAATAAAGTTTGTATGAAAAATTTAAAATTGTAAATAGGGATTAGGTTGCATGTAATACATTGCTAGGCCTATTATTAAAAAATCAAATTTTCATTGAAGGGTTTTCATTTTCTTTAAAATTGTGGAAAAAGTGCTTCTTTTTCCCCAAGTTTTCACATTGCACAATTACTAAAATGTAAATTGTTACATATTTGTTGACTTACAGGTTTATGGTAGCTTATGTTTTTATAACCCATTTAAATACAATTAAAGCACACAGGCATGTTCATTTTGAAATAATTCATTCAGCTGTACGTTAGGATTTATTACACTTTTCTATATATAAGATCTTCAGTAAAATTTCATTACAATATAAGTTGATATATAAGATACAATGACTGAATTACTTATGACAACATGGCATATCTTAATTTTGTACCTAGAAAAACACATGCAACATAAAGAGTAGAAATGTTTGTATTGGCAAATAAAATACTTTTTGGTTTAGGTAAGTAAAATATTTTAATAAGCTCTATTTTATTCATAGATACAAACATCAGAACAC
The DNA here is from genome assembly GCF_024542745.1 of Macaca thibetana thibetana. Lineage (NCBI taxonomy): Eukaryota > Metazoa > Chordata > Mammalia > Primates > Cercopithecidae > Macaca > Macaca thibetana. The sequence continues at coordinate 3,706,394 of NC_065584.1, forward strand.
CAGACAGTTAAATTTCTCTTCTATCCTCTTTTCATTGTTTTGTGAAGCCTTTGGTAGGGGAGACCAAAAAGCTAGTTTTTGATTTTTTTTTTCTTTAAGTTGTGAAATTATAAAATTAATGTTAATTGAAAGATTTGTTGAATAGACATAGTTTTCCTCTAGTCAAAAAGTGTTTAAGTCTGGGCACACTGGCTTACACCTGTACATCTGTAATCTCAGTGCTTTGGGAGACCCAGGTGGGAGGATCGTTTGAGCCCAGGAGATTGAGGCCAGCACAGGCAACATGTTGAGACCCCTGCCTCTACAAAAAAATTTTAAAAATCAGCCAGGCATGACGGCGTGTGCCTGTAGTGCTAGCTAGGCGAGAGGATAGCTTGAGGCTGCAGTGATTGCATCACTCTACCCCAGCTTGGGTGACAGAGCGAGATTCTGTCTCTAAATTAAAAAAAAAAAAAAAAAAAAAAGCTTGTACCATATTGTTTGCTCAGGATTTTTAGATAAACAGAATGGTGGTTCCAGTTAAGGCTGTTAAATCTGGCCGGGCGCAGTGGCTCATGCCTGTAATCCAACTGTAATCCCAGCCCTTTGGGAGGCCAAAGCAGGCAGATCACAAGGTCAGGAGTTCGAGACCAGCCTGACCAATATGGTGAAACCTCATCTCTACTAAAAAACACAAAAATTAGCTGGGTGTGGTGGCGGGCACCTGTAGTCCCAGCTACTTGGGAGGCTGAGGCAGGAGAATTGCTTGAGCCCGGGAGGCGGAGGTTGCAGTGAGCCAAGATTGCACCACTGCACTCCAGCCTGGGTGACAGAGCAAGACTCCCTCTCAAAAAAAAAAAAAAAAAAGACTGTTAAGTCCTGATCCCACGTTTCAAGAGTCAAGAATGCTCAAACATCCATCAAAGAAGTTTAGGAAGACATGGAGCTGGAGGAACAGAAACTGTAACTGACTATTAAGAATTCTAAGAGGTTTAAGGGTGGAGGAAGGTAAAGGTGTCCTAAGAGTATATATGAACCTAGAAGTAGAACATGGGGGCTTGAGGAGGAACTGTGTGGCCTCCCTGCTCAGAACTGAAGGGTTTGGAGATGGGCTTGTGAGAATGGAGCTCTAGGGCTTTAATGAGCTGCATGCCTCTAGGCATGCTCCTTCCGTCACCCCCATGGCTCCTCACCCAGAATGGGGCTCACATCACCCCTGCAGCCCCACGCAGATTTGTTTTGAAGAGCATATGGCACAATGCTCATAACATGTCTGTCACCGTACACAGTGCACGTGGTGTGGGCTTAGTAAGTAATGAACTGTGAGTAACAGTCAAGAACATAGACTCTGCATCTCTGCTCTGCCTCACAAGTTGACTGGCCTGTGCTTGTGTTCTTATCTGTAAAACGGGGATGTAACAGTACCCACCTGATTGGTCATTCTGAGGCTGAAATGGGTCCATATATGTAAAGTGTTCAGTTCAGGGCATCATTGACAGAATGGAGAATGGAGAAACAGCCAATTGCATTCCTCTAGATGTTACTTTGCATGTTGATTTCACATATGTAATTCTTTCGGATGATGTGTTCATGTAAGTCACGCATATGGTGTTTTTAGTTATTCGTATATTAGAATCCATTACATATTTTCATTTCCTGAAGTCAGGTGATAGTGAGATGACATTTGTTCTTAGGTGTTACCTGCATATTTATTTTTTTGGTTTTGTATCCTTAAACATTTGACAGCCTCATTTGCTCAAATATACCTACTAAATTGTCATTCCAGAAGGAGGAATGTCACTTACAATACATATTTGCAAATGTTTGCTTAAACTTGAGCCCTTACTAAATACAGTATCCGATGTTTATGCATTAGAAAAACAGTTATTTATATTTAATAAAAGCAGTCTACAATTAGGAAAAGTTCTTACAAGAAAATAAACTAGTTGGTGCTCTCCTAATTTCTAGGGATCCTCTCTAAAGTCCTGATATGTGTGAGTTTTGACTCTAGAGAAAGACAATTATGCAGATAAACGTATGTTCCAAAATAAGTGCTTTTTGTTTAGGTTGGGAATCCACGTGTTGAACTTACCCTCTCAGAGCTCCAAGATATGGCAGCTAGGCAACAGCAGCAGATTGAAAATCAGCAGCAGATGTTGGTTGCCAAGGTGAGTTATAAAAAGAGGTATTGAAACATCGTTCAAAAAGTACCTTTTTTAACCATCATTTTAGACTGGGGTCAATATGTTCTTGGGTAACGCTTATAAAATAGGACCATGCCATGGGAGTGCTAAGTGCAGTCTTTCTCTCTTTGTTATCACTTCCATAATAATATATGCATACTGTAGTTTCTGGAAGTTGGGAAGCTATCAGAACAAGAGTATCTCACCTTTGTTTGTTTGTTTGTTTCTTTGGAGATGGAGTCTCGCTCTGTCACCCAGGCTGGAGTGCAGTGGCGCAGTCTCGGCTCACTGCAAGCTCCGCCTCCCGGGTTCACGCCATTCTCCCGCCTCAGCCTCCCGAGTAGCTGGGACTACAGGTGCCCGCCACCACACCCGGCTAATTTTTTATATTTTTTAGTAGAGACAGGGTTTCACCGTGTTAGCCAGGTTGGTCTCGATCTCCTGACCTCGTGATCCACCCGCCTCGGCCTCCCAAAGTGCTGGGATTACAGGCGTGAGCCACCGCGCCCGGCCAAGAGTATCTCACCTTTGACAGACACAATAGACACCCCAAACAGGAAACTGATGACCTTATTAAAATCATAGATAAAAAAAAATTTTTTTTTTTTTTTTTTTTTTGAGACGGAGTCTCGCTCTGTCGCCCAGTCTGGAGTGCTGTGGCCAGATCTCAGCTCACTGCAAGCTCCGCCTCCCGGGTTCACGCCATTCTCCTGCCTCAGCCTCCTGAGTAGCTGGGACTACAGGTGCCCGCCACCTCGCTCGGCTAGTTTTTTGTATTTTTTTAGTAGAGACGGGGTTTCACTGTTTTAGCCAGGATGTTCTCGATCTCCTGACCTCGTGATCTGCCCTTCTCGGCCCCCCAAAGTGCTGAGATTGCAGGCTTGAGCCACCGCGCCTGGCCCATAGATAAAATTTGAAAATGGGCCAGGCACAGTGGCTCCTGCCTGTAATCCCAGCAGGCAGGAGGATTGCTTGAGCCCTGGAGTTCAGGACCAGCCTGGGAAATATAGGGAGACCCTGTCTCTACAAAAAATAAAATTAGCCGGGCATGGTGTCATGTGGCTGTGGTCCCAGCTATGTGGGAGGTTGAGGCAGGAGGATCACTTGAGTCCAGGAGCTAGTTACTGTGAGCCAAGATCATGCCACTGCACTCTAGCCTGGGTGACAAGAGTAAGTGAGACCCTGTATTAAAAAAAAAAAAAAAAAGAGGGGCAGGCGCGGTGGCTCATGCCTGTAATCCCACCACTTTGGGAGGCCAAGGTGGGCAGCTCACAACGTCAGGAGTTCGAGACCATCCTGGCTAACACGGTGAAACCCCGTTTCTACTAAAAATATATTTTAAAAAATTAGCCGGGCGGGGTAGTGGGCCCCTGTAGTCCCACCTACTCTGGAGGCTGAGGCAGGAGAATGGCGTGAACCCGGGAGGCGGAGCTTACAGTGAGTGGAGATTGCGCTGCTGCACTCCAGCCTGGACGACAGAGCAAGACTCCATCTCAAACAAACAAAAAAAATCGGGAAGAAAGGGTGCTTTCGTTTTCTCCTTTTGCCTCTGGGTATGCTCTTGGCTATGTCATTGGTATTAGTGTTCAAGAAGAAAGCAGCAATCCGTGATGAAAACACTGATCAGGGCCATCAAGACAATGACAGGTGGTTAACGGGGCTTTCCAGTGTGCCTACTCTAGGTTGGACTTGTTTGCTTTATTACAGTGTGGGGCATAGATAATGTTCATTACATATACTGAGTTCTACACTGGTTATCGAAACTGGAATTTTTCTAAATAATGGTTTAGTCATACGTAATTGAAACATCACATCTATCACACGTGCCTGCTGGAAATGATCCATGTTGTAAATGATCTTAAAATGTTCTAAAACTGGCCGGGCGTGGTGGCTCACGCCTGTAATCCCAGTACTTTGGGAGGCCGAGGCAGGTGGATCATCTGAGGTCAGGAGTTCGAGATCAGCCTGACCAATAAGGCGAAAAACCCTGACTCTACTAAAAATACAAAAATTAGGCAGACGTAGTGGCTCACGCCTATAATCCCAGCCACTCAGGCTGAGCAGGAGAATCATTTGAAGCCGGGAGGTGGAGGTTGCAGTGAGCTGAGATCACGCCATTATACTGCAGACTGGGCGACAGAGCGAGACTCTGTCTCAAAATGGAAAAAAAAAAAAAAAATTCCAAACTGCTTTAAAGATAATGTTTTTAAACATTACCAACTAGGTTCTTAATTGCTTTCTTCTGTAGAGAGATTTTCTTTATGACTAAAATGTTCAATCTGAATTTTTAAAAAATGTATTGAGTGACTGTATACTTTATTGTACTATCCACTTTTACGTAAATAATAATTTGGGTTGGACTTGTTTTAAAAAGTTGTCTCAACGTTTATTGGATTTATGAGAATAAACATGATTAAAAGTTCAATTGGAAAGTGTCCCATTAATAAGAGTTCTGAGATAAAATATACATAGTATTATGTCATTGTAAAAATTTTCTAATTCTGCTTTTTATTTTTTTCCAAATACTGATCCAAGAGTATTGCTGTTAAAAATAGTTGTAGATATTTTCAGCAATGTAAATCACAAGTTAATGCTGCATCTTAAATATTTAAGCACATATTGCTTTACCTTAGAGTGTAGTATGTAGTGCCTTCATAATCACACATCAAATCTCTCCTTATTTAGGTATATTTTATGCATAAATATGGGATCATGAATATTTAATGTTGACTCTTATCTTTAAGGTATGTTTTCACATTAATAGGGAAAACCCTATTGAAGAGTATTGCATATATTGTTATTTTTAGATTGTTCTGGTATTGTTTGACTCTAAAATGTTTTATTATTGAAGAAACTAATCCTGGAGAAAGCAGACAGTTCCTTGATTGTTCAGTATCATAACAAATTGAAGATTTATCTCCTTACTGATCACCTTATCTCTTTTCAGTGTAAAATCCTCTGCTGGTCAGTGTTCATGTCCTTTAGGAAATGAATTAGATTCTTTTAGAGCGAGACTACGTCTCAAAAAAAAAGAAAAAACCCTCTCTCTTAAAAACCCCCCAGCTCTTACTATTTCATACTTAGGTATGCCCAATAATTTCAGTTTTGTATGGTCTAAGATTCCTCTAGTGTTTTAGTATTCATTAAGATGAGTGACACTGTAGAATACTGTCACATTTTTCTTTTTGAGTATATAAAAGTAATCATAAGTTTCAGTTTTCTTTTTTCTTTTTTTTTTTGAGACAGTTTCACGCTGGCACCCAGGCTGGAGTTCAGTGGCACGATCTCCTCACTGCAACCTCCATCTCCCGGTTTCAAGTGATTCTCCTGCCTCAGCCTCCTAAGTAGCTGGGACTATAGGCGCCCACCACAACGCCCAGTTACTTTTTGCATTTTTAGTAGAGACAGGGTTTCACCATGTTGGCCAGGCTGGTCTCGAACTCCTGACCTCAGGTGATCCACCCACCTCAGCCCCTCAAAGTGCTGGGATTACAGGTGTGAGCCACTGTGCCCGGCCTTCAATTTCCAAAGTTACATTTTTCTTTCTTTTTTAGGAACAGCGTTTACATTTTCTAAAGCAACAGGAGCGCCGTCAGCAGCAGTCTATTTCTGAAAATGAAAAGCTTCAGAAATTGAAAGAACGAGTTGAAGCCCAGGAGAACAAGCTGAAGAAAATTCGTGCCATGAGAGGACAAGTCGACTACAGCAAAATCATGAACGGCAATCTGTGTACGTGCCTGCAACGCCCCCTGACACCACTCTCACCAGGCCCAGATCCAGTGAAACACAGTCTAACTGCCTGACAATTCAGTCACAAATTCACAGGACTAAATAGGAAGTGTGCTAAAGTTTTGCTCTGTTATTTGCATCTAAAAGGATGGGTTGGTTACGTTAAGTGATCTTAGAATTGTGTAGTCCCAGCTACTTGAGAGGCTGAGGTGGGAGGATTGCTTGAACCTGGGAGGTCAAGGCTGCAGTAAGCCATGATCGGGCCAGTGCTCCCCAGCCTGAATGACAGTGAGACCCTGTCTCAAAAAAATAAAGATACCTTGCGACCCTTAGATGCAGTAGAAAGATCCTCTCGTTACATTGGTACCAGTGGCCCTTTGGATTAGGGTGGGGCACTCCAAGTCTTACTCATTCAGAGGGTCTGTTTTTCTTGAATAACTTAACTTGTATCCGTGCATTAAGATAAGTTATGCTGATTTTGCTCACTTTTTTTCTGTATGAACTCTTATTTTATTCACTGGTTCAGTCTATGCCTACTTGTAAGTCACAGTGATGCATGAGACAGGCTTGGATGGCCCTGCCTTCACAAAACCTTTGGTCTCAGAGATTTCTAAGTCACTTGAACAAACTAGCTTATGGACTGATTACCCTAAAGAATAGTCAGGAATTAATGCAAATATAATTATTTGCTTTATGAGTAATCAGATACATGTGTCCCAAAGGCTTTTTGAAATGTGTTTTGGATTCTGCATATCACAACTGTCTCCAAGGTCTGGCACTAGATGATACTAGAATTAAGTTCAGTGTAAGAAATGAGAAAAAAAAAAGGATCAACTAAATGTTTTATTCTTTTTTTGTGTGTGGGCAATTATAGCTGCTGAAATAGAAAGGTTCAGTGCCATGTTCCAGGAAAAGAAGCAGGAAGTACAGACTGCAATTTTAAGGGTTGATCAGCTTAGTCAGCAGTTGGAAGATTTAAAGAAAGGAAAACTGAATGGGTTCCAGTCTTATAATGGCAAATTGACAGGACCAGCAGCGGTGGAGCTAAAAAGACTGTACCAAGAACTACAGGTAACTCCTGGGTCTGGCAGTGGTTGTATTAAAACATTCTCATCTTTCTGTCTTTCGTTAGCGTGGGTTGGAAACCTTAGGAAGTGGAAACAAATTAGTAGATTCTTTTTTTTTTTTTTTTTTTTTTTTTTTTTGAGACGGAGTCTCGCTCTGTCGCCCAGGCTGGAGTGCAGTGGCACAATCTCGGCTCACTGCAAGCTCCGCCTCCCGGGTTCACGCCATTCTCCTGCCTCAGCCTCCCGAGTAGCTGGGACTACAGGCGTCCACAACCGTGCCCGGCTAATTTTTTGTATTTTTAGTAGAGACGGGGTTTCACCGTGGTCTCGATCTCCTGACCTTGTGATCCGCCCGCCTCGGCCTCCCAAAGTGCTGGGATTACAGGCGTGAGCCACCGCACCCGGCCTTAGATTCTTATTTAATAGTAGGCACGAGATATATTCAGTACAAAATAATTTTTAAAATGACTTGGGATAGTCCGAGTGTGGTGGCTCACACCTGTAATCCCAGCACTTTGGGAAGCCGAGGCGGGCAGATCACAAGGTCAGGAGTTCAAGACCAGCCTGGCCAATATGGTGAAACCCCATCTCCACTAAAAATACAAAAATTAGCTGGGTGTGGTGGCGCGTACCTGTAGTCCCAGCCCCCAGACAGAAGAATTGCTTGAACCCAGAAGGCAGAGGCTACAGTGAGCCAAGATTGCACCACTGCACTCAAGCCTGGGCGGCAGAGTGAGACTGTCTTAAAACAACAAAAAAAAGGGATATAATTCACACAGCATACAATTCATCCATTTCAAGGATACAATTCAGTGGCTTCAGTACCTTCACAGACTTATCAGTTACGTCCACCACCACAATTAATTTTAGACATTTTTATCACCCAAAAAGAAGGCCCATACCTCTTAGCCATCACCCCACAACCTCCATACCCTCCAGAGCCTGGCAGCCGCAAATCTACTTTCTGTCTCTGTGGATTTGGCTATTCTGGACATTTCATATGAGTGGAGTCATGCAGTACAGGTTGAGCATCCTTAATCCGATAATCTAAAATGCTTCAAATCTGAAACTTTCTGAGCTCCACTGTGGCATGCAAAGGAAATACATGCTCATTGGAGCATTTTGGATTTTGGATTTCGGATTTCCAAATTAGGAAGGATGCTAAACAGGTAAATATAACGTAAATATTTAAAAATCTGAATGAATCCAATGTCTGAAATGCTTCTGGGTCCCCAGCATTTTAGTTAAGGGATATTAACCAAAACACACCATGTATGTGGTCCTTTGTGACCGGCTTCTTTCACTTAGGATGTTTTCAGCACAAAAGAATTTAATAATAATCCAGTAAAGAATTAAACTTAGGTGATATTTTAAGGCCTTTGTGTAAACTCTTTTGATGAGCTAGGTGCCTATTGTTAAATCCTTGTCTTAGCTCAGACTGCTGTAACAAAATATCATAGGCTGGATGGCTTAAACTATAGACATTTATTTCCCACCGTTCTGGAGGCTGGAAGTCCAAGATCAAGGTGCCTGCAAACTCAGTTCCCATTGAGTGTTCACTTCCTGGCTTGCAGAGAGCCGCCTTCTCACTGTGTCCCCACGTGGTGGAGAGAGAGTTTTAGTCTGTCTCCATTAACTTCATCATGGGGGGCCCCACCCTCATGACCTTGCCTAAACCTAATTACCTCCTAAAGACCCTACCTCCAGACACCATTACATTGGGGTTAGGGCTTCAACATAGAGATTTTGGGGGACATATTCAGTCCTGAACAATCCTCAATATTTTCATGTCTCAGAAGTTGTCATTCAGCAGGCGATTTTTCAAGCCAGAAATAGGTCTTGCTGCTTTATTAGCACTTGCTAGAAAAAGTATTATATCATTTTATGAAATGAGGGTATTTAACTACATAGAGTAAAATCACTTGTGGCTGCTGTTCTTTAACATACATGCATAGAAGTACTACAGTATTATAAGGTTTCATGACTTCTTTTACATTTTAAGCGAGGTTTTAAGGATTTTTTGATGAAATGTGATGAGTGTGATATAAGGATGTCATTTATTTCCAGCTTTTTGGACTGCAATCCAGTTTTTTTTTTTTTTTTTTTTTTTTTTTTTTTTTGAGACGGAATCCGAGGCTGGAGTGCAGTGCCATGATCTTGGCTCACTGCAACCTCTGCCTCCTGGGTTCAAGGGATTCTCCTGCCTCAGCCTCCGCAGTAGCTGGGATTACAGGCGCCTACCACCACTCCTGGCTAATTTTTGTATTTTTATTAGAGACAGAGTTTCACCATGTTGGCCAGGCTGGTCTCAAACTCCTGAGCTCATGATCTGCCCACCTTGGCCTCCCAAAGTGCTGGGATTACAGGCGTTAGCCACCGCGCCCAGCTTGCAACCCAGTTTTTATTGTTGTTGTTTTGTTTTGTTTTAAGAAAGAGTCTGGCTCTGTTGCCCAGGCTGTAGTGCAGTGGGGCAATCTCAGCTCACTGCAACCACCCCTCCTGGTTTCAAGCAGTTCTCTTGCCTCAGCCTCCTGAGTAGCTGGGATTATAGGCGCACGCCACCACACCTGGCTAAATTTTGTATTTTTAGTAGAAACGGGGTTTTACCATGTTGGCCAGGCTGATCTTGAACTCTTGACCTCAGGTGATCCACCTGCCTCGGCCTCCCAAAGTGCTGGGATTACAGGTGTGAGCCACCGCACCTGGCCTGCAGTCCAGTTTTTAAAAGTACATTTTATGTCCTGTTGAGTATACACATGGACGTGTGTATGCACTAGTGCTGTGGGCATCTGAAAGTTTAAGACAACTCTTACTATGGGAAGTACACTCTGATATTTTCTGTTCTATCCTAGTTCATTTCTTAAAAACGCTGGTTGCAAGCCACTAAAATGACGTAAAGGTGCTTCACTTGGTGATTCAGGCCATCGTTTTTGGTCCTTTTTGAATTTCCTGCTGCCTCCACAGTAAGGTGCATCATGTGGTGGGCTCAGGCCTGAAGCAGCTCCATGGAGTGGAGCAGATTTTCCTTTAGTTATACCGCACTCAGTCTCCTGTAATCATCATTGGCACTAGTCATTTCGTGTGCTCTGAAGAAGATGCATCGCAGATGTTCGCTCTTTCTTTGTTCCATGAGAACTCTGTCCTGGCTTCATCTCTGCTGTGCCTGTGAAATATTTCACACAAGGTGGCAGTGCATGCATGTAAATATACATCAGAACTTAATGCTACTTTTTCTTTTTTAATCTCCCTGGCAATGAGAATTTGACTTTTAATTAACGCAAATCATAAAAGTTGTATTTTGTGGTTTGTAGATTCGTAACCAGCTTAACCAGGAACAAAATTCAAAACTTCAGCAGCAGAAGGAACTCTTAAATAAGCGCAACATGGAGGTGGCCATGATGGACAAGCGAATCAGTGAACTGCGTGAACGTCTCTATGGGAAAAAAATTCAGGCATGTGAAAAAGTTTTTGTGAGATAAACTACTAAAGATAGTTTATCCAAGCATTGCTCATCTTCTGTAAGTAGCATTATGCTCCCCCTATCCTCTGTAGCTGATAAAACATAAATAGGCCATAAACCATCAAAAATGACAGAACAAAGTTCCTTCTCCCAACAACTCATTTAAATGTTTCCTAGTGTGTGGAGGCAAAACCATCCCCAGCCTGCACCCTTGCTCTCCGTGTCCTGGCCTTCCTTCCTCCCCATGTGTTTCTGCTGTCTCCTCTTCACCGGGGGATGTTGTTGGCTCTGGAGTCGCAGCATCTGTCATGGTCTGCACTCTGCCGTTTTAAGCTGTGCCAGTTTGAGCAAATTCCTTGACTTGCATAGCCTCATGTTCTTGCTGTAAAGTGATTTGTCCTACCTGCCCCATGAGTTGTTGTAAGCATTCTTATAAATAAGCCATGTGGAAGGATTTTGTAAACTCTTGACCAAAATGCTACATAAGGGGTTGTACTTCTAAAAAATCCTTATTTGATACTGAATTTCAAAGGTAGTAAATACTCGTTGAAAAAGTAATACAATAAAATACCCATTGAATAAATACTCATCGAAAAAATAATACAATAAAATACTCATTGAATAAATGCTCATTGAAAAAATGCGTATTTATTAACCTTTGAAATTCAGTATCAAAGATTTTGGACTTGCCAGCATCCACAATCACGAGTCAATTCCTTAAGATAAATCTCTTAAGATAAATACAGAAATATTTAAGGGAAAATGTGAAAGTCCTTTCCACCTGTTCTCTAGAGGTGGTAATTGCTAATGGTTCCAGTCTTTTCCTTAATAAAGACACAAAGGTGGCTGGGCGCAGTGGCTCACGCCTGTAATCCCAGCACTTTGGGAGGCCGAGGCGGGCGGATCACAAGGTCAGGAGATCGAGACCATCCTGGCTAACACAGTGAAACCCTGTCTCTACTAAAAAAAAATACAAAAAAATTAGCCGGGCGCGATGGCGGGCACCTGTAGTCCCAGCTACTCGGGAGGCTGAGGCGGGAGAATGGTGTGAATCCAGGGGGCGGAGCTTGCAGTGAGCCAAGATCGCGCCACTGCACTCCAGCCTGGGCAACAGAGCGAGACTCCATCTCAAAAAAAAAAAGACACAAAGGTACAGAACTTTAACTGAAAATGGGATTGCAGGAATTACACTAGTCTCACTGTCTCACCTAGTCTTTTTTTAAAGGTGTCTTTCCAGGTCATTACCTCATTCTGGTTGTACCATCTGAAAGCTATAACCAGAGCCTGTAACCCCTTTACCACCCTCTGTAGTCAGGCAGGGAGTCCTGAGTCTTGCTGCCACTCACAGTGCATTGGTGAGCACATGTATCACTGAGCCGCCTGCATGGAGGAGGGGCGCCTGCACGCTTTGTCTTTGGCCGGATGTGGCACTTGGCTTTTCTCGCACCTGTGGCACTCAGTTATTAAGGGAGCAGTGCCTGAATGCAGAGCTGCGTACACTCTGCCCTCGTGGTAGGAGAGTGGCACACCCACTCTGCTGACCCACCAGCAAGGACGCCCTTCCCACATCTCCCTTCTGCGTATAGTTTGGTGACAGAAGAGTGTCCTCTTGTTAGTCTCTGCTTCTCTGAAAGATGCTCTGAGGAGGCAGCATGGGCTTGAGGGACTTTGCCTAGGGGGAGTGGGTTTAGAGGGTGGTAGACGAAGAAGGGGGCTTCCAGTTCTGTGGGTGTCACAGTTTCTTATTTACAAATCTGCCCTTCTTTTAAAAAAACAAAACAGTGAGTTTAAAGGTCAGTAATTTGTACAACTTTATGATTTCAGATATTGGTTTTCCTTTTTCTCAAGATTAACAACAAAGAGGCCATGTAAGAGAGAGGCTGCAAGCACTTTCTCTGTGCTTACGTATGCTCTTCAGTAATGGCGTAGTAGTCAGGGCTCCCCAGAGAAAGAGAACCAGTAGCGCGCGCGTGCACACGTGTGTGTGTGTGTGTGTGTTTGTGTAGAGAAAGGAAGAGAGATTTATCTTAAGGAATTGGCTCACGTGATTGTGGACGTGTGTGTGTGTGATTTAAAGAATTGACTCACATCATGGTGGACATTGGCAAGTCCAAAATCTGTGAGGCTGGCCAGCAGCCTGGAGGCCCGGGAGAGATGTTGCAGCTGGAGTCCGAAGGCCGACTCTAGGCAGGATCGCGCTTTCTCAGGGCATCTCTCTGTTTCTCTTAGGGCATTCCACTGATTGGATGGGGCCCACCCACCTTCTAGAGGGTCATCTGCTTTACTCAAATCCAGCAATTTAAAAGTTAATCTCATCCAGATTGGAGACTGTTATTCTAAGTGAAGTAACTCAGGAATGGAAAACCAAACATCGTTATGTTCTCACTCATAAGTGGGAGCTAAGCTATGAGGATGCAAAGGCATAAGAATGACACAGTGGACTTTGGGGACTCAGGGGGAAAGGGTGGGAAGGGGGTGAGGGATAAAAGACTATAAATTGTGTGCAGTGTACCAGTGCTTGAGTTCACCATATCTCACAAATCACCACTAAATAACTTACTCATGTAACCAAACACCACCTGTTTCCCAATAACCTATGGAAATTTAAAAAAAAAAAAACAAATTAATCTCATCTAGAAAATACCTTTTCCATAACATGTAGTCTGGTGTTTGGCCAAATAACTGGTTACTAGCCAAGGTGATGTATAAAGTTAACCATCACAAATAGCTAGATTCATTCCACCTACACTTCAAGGGATCGCCTTGAAGCAGTCAGTATTTTTTATTTTTGCAGAGATGCGTCTCCACCCTGAGGTCCTAGGCACCTTTGAGCAGTTGTGAAAGCCATGACCCCTCACCCCAAGATGACCTATGAAATGATCTCTGCTCACGCATGTAGAATCTTACAGACAATCAGATGGGTTATGCATCCCATTTAGAGCCTATATTGACATCTCGAGGAGTCAGTAGTTCTCTAGAATCCCTATTCCAGGCCCCGTTGTTCCTGAGCAGTGTTACGTGAACAGTGTCCTCTCTCTGTGGCTCTGTGTCCTGGCTGAGAAGGGCAGCGCTGCCTTCAGGGAACTGGGCTCATTGCTCGGAGTCAGAGTCTTCTCTGCTCACTGTGCCCCATGTGGCTTGGACAGTACCAACTACAGCCCTTATCCTGACTTTACAGGTGTGGGCACAGAGGCCAAGTCACCTGCCCAAAGCAGCACAGTGAGTAAGTGACAGAAGAGGGAATTCGAAGCCAGGCTCAGGCCTAGGATTTGACCAATGTCTCTGTGCCCACCTAAGGGAGGAAGAGCATCCTGAGTAAGAGGGAAGCTACATGTGGATCACGGGGAAGTCGCTCTGCCCTGGTGTCAGCTCATGTGTACGGCTCCGGATGGGTGGGTGTTGTCAGAGAATTGCTCATAGGAAGCTACAGTTCCTTCTCTGCAGTCTCCCCTTCTAGATGCCGATCTTTCCAGATGACACGCTTCCTAAAAACAAACCACTGCGTGATTGGTTTCTGTCCGAGCTGGCAGTCTCTTGCACTAGGCTTAGGATTTCTTTTAATTTAGGGGAATCTTGACTCTCATTTCTTCCCAATTTGTAGCTGAACCGTGTGAATGGCACGTCATCACCACAGTCACCTCTGAGCACATCCGGCAGGGTCGCTGCTGTGGGGCCTTATATCCAGGTTCCCAGTGCCGGAAGCTTTCCTGTCCTGGGGGACCCCATAAAGCCCCAGTCTCTCAGTATTGCCTCAAATGCTGCTCATGGAAGATCCAAATCCGGTGAGTGGTCCTGGCCCTCTTTGTAGGGGAGAGTTTGTGAGCAGGGAATGGGGCTTGCGGTGGAGGGGTAGGGGGCGTGGCAGGCTCCTGAGGCTCTGACCCACACATCATCAGACTCCAGGCTCAGTCTCCCCCTGAGGCATGTGGGGAGCTGTGTTCCCCCGTGGTAACAACTCCAAAAAGAAACAAGTTATTTTTACTGAACCAGAGGTCTCTATTGTGTGGTTTTTCAAAACACAAATGATTAATTAAAACTCTGATCCATGGGCTGGGCGTGGTGGCTCACATCTGTAATCCCAGCACTTTGGGAGGCTGAGGCGGGTGGATCACCTGAGGTCAGGAGGTCAAGACCAGTCTGGCCAACATGGTGAAACCCCGTCTCTACTAAAAATACAAAAATCAGCTGGGTGTGGTGGCGTGCACCTGTAATCCCAGCTACTCGGGAGGCTGAGGCAGGAGAATCACTTGAACCCAGGAGGCGGAGCTTGCAGTGAGCCAAGATCGTGCCACTGTGCTCCAGCCTGGGCAACAAGAGTGAAACGTCATCTCAAAAAAAAAAAAAAGCTGACCCACAAGTGTCCTCTCCTACTGCAGGTTTAGTTACCCTGAGGACACTGAGGGCCGGCATGGATGCCTCACCACAACTCAGCTGCAGCCAGCCAGGTGGAGGGGCTGCCCCTACAAACAGAGCTCTGTCCTCATTGATCAAAGTCCACACATCATTGCTTTGGTCTTGACCTCACAATGGTACTGTGTGATGGACTTGGGCCTCCAGCTCCGTGCTCCAGTGTAGTCCACGGGTGGCGTCCCTGCCAAGCAGAGGGCAAGCTGTTCGTGGAGAGTCTGTTTCTCAACCAATGCATTAAAAGTGTTGGGACTTCCTTGCAGTAAGACTTTATGACTGGGGTTGACACATTTCCCTTAACACACGGCGTCAGGAATCCCTGTCCTGATGTATTGAAACACGCCTTCATTTATGAAAACAGTACTGTTAACTCTCTGGCCATCAGGCCTGTGTTTTGAGCCCCCTTTTCAGCATTGGTGGTGGATTTGTGCTTATCTTTGTTTGCTTCATTTTCTCTTGCCTGCCCCCCAGGAGGGACAGCGACACATCTGTTGCCCCCACTGGGGAGCTTGGGGCTTGTTCTGAACTCCAGAAGAGAAGGCCATCACCAGCCCTTGTGAGCCACAAGCCCCCACTCAGATCCCTTATGGCCGTGTCTCAGCAGCCACATAAAGTGTGGGGTTGGCATGAACCCCTAACTACAGCTTGCTCTGCTAAGCTGTTATTTATAGTTTTAACCACCCTGTGGTAGGAGTAGCTATTTGTCTGTTTCCAGTGGGAGGTAATTAGCACAGCCAGCTACTTCTCTGCTGACTTCGTTTGAAAAACTCCCCAAGCTGAGAATATCTGCTGTTTCCCATCCCTGTTGGTGTCTGCTGTGCTGCCTCAAGGGGTTGCAGGAAGGAAATGCCTTCACAAAGCCGTGGTCCTAGTCTCTGCTGTGGTTTAAAGTCATGGACACAGGAAACCTGTGCTCACCTTCAGAGTGGGGACAGAAGCTCAGCCCAGAGGTGGAGCTGGGGTGTGAAACCTCCTGGCAGGGACTCTAATCCCTCGCTGTTGGCTGTCCTGGTTCTGTGTCACACAGATGGCCACAGTAAACCCAGAGTGACCAGCTCATGGACAGTGTCAGACCTCGACGTCGGGCCTAACTATGGCTCCTCGCGGCCCTCTGCAAGCCCATTTGTAAACCGTATGTTGGCTGACAAGCTTAGTGGGAAGCTATGTCCTCTTTAATATGTACAAAATCAACTGTCACTTGTTTTTCCAAACTGACAAAGGTCTGCTCATCACATCTAGACTTGAAAAAGATGCCACACAAACATAATTTGTCCCTTTCTTCAACAGACAGGTACGGAGTTTGGGTGGGGCCACATGTACCCTCCCATCCTCAGAAAGGGTGTGACACCGAGGGACAGATGCTGGCATAGCATGGGTTTTGTTTTGGAGGGTTTTTTGTTTGTTTTTACAAAATTAAGATAATTTTCTGAGTTTATTATGAGGCTTTTAGTTTTACAGTCATACTAAAAGATAATTGTTCCTCTACAGTGAAAATAAGTGATTTTCCTTCTATATCTCTTGCCTTGTTCTGAAGAAAGGAGAAAATTGCTTTTTGGTCCCCACTATGGCTGATTTCCATAAAACTTCCTGTTGCTGGGTGGTTTCTGAAGCAGCTGGACAGCCACATTCCCTGTGACCCTGAGAGCACAGGCCCTGTTCTTGGGGAGCCTGCAGGTTTCTGGACACACATCCTCCAGGCCACACGGAGCAAGATGGCCGTTGGTCCAGGGGCCTTGGAATGCCTCGCCAGGACCCACGGGGCTTGACTAGAGCTGTCGCAGAAGCTGCTGCCTGGAGCCAGCAGTGATGTTTAGCAGCGTCATACTTTAGCAGCCCAGCAGTGTATGCAGCTGGGGTTGCAGTGCTGCTGCATCGGGTCGGTTTGGCTTAGGAGCCAGCCATGTGAGGCTGCGGCTGGTGGGCCCCTCTGTTGCCCAGGCGCTCAGAGTGCAGTTGGGAAGCTTCCTTGTCATGTTCTATGAGTCCAGAGTTCTGGCTCAAGCGTTGTTGTGAGGACCAATCATTTTCCTGCTGCTGCTTAGTTGCCTGTGCTGGCAGATGGGATAGGGAAGGGGATGTGCTGTTCCTGCCAGGAGGGCCCAAAACAGTCCCTCTGATTTCTGTCTGTCCCATATTGCTGGTGGCGCTGGAAGTGCTGAACACTTTAGTTCACTTCAGCACCTGTTCCTGTGAAAGAAAACCCAGGAACCTGTGTTGTAATGGACTTTAGGCCACTGTGAGGGGTCCTGTGTTACCAGGGGACACTTCTGCACCCTTTTTCAGTTTGGAAAATACTCCATAAAGAACGTATCATTTCAGTGGCTTTCCTAAAAACTTGGGGTTGATGACTGGCTTTCTAATCACTGCAACAGAACGATAGCCTGCTCCTCCTGCTACGCACATCAGTGGGGACTTGCATGGGCCTCCTGTGATCATAAGTGACCTTAGAGGGCAGAACTTTTTATCTCAGTAATGAAAGTGCTACAGGTCAAACCTGTTATGAAGTCAAAAGATCAATCTTTTCTATTGCTCTATGTAATTGTGTTTATAAACAGTGTTTCAAAAGTAAGGGCCAGTGCTTGTTTTATTTGGTGGTGCTAATGTAATGGATTTGACCTGTGTTGAAATAGGGCGCAGCCCCGGGCCCGCACCAGTGGAACCTTGGTTTGGCGTGAGTCTCTGCTAACACTTGAGGCGATTTGGGCATTGGCAGTGAGCTGCCAGCAGAGCCCATCCCTTGGTCTTGTGCACGGGTCTGTGGGCGCTGGAGGAGATCAGTTGTGCATGTGGCTGGTGGTCAACCACTTGGTTAATGGATCAGCATCAGAATGGGATGTCCCAGTGCTGTTTTTGTTTCTGGCAGGGTGTTATTCTTAGGTTGGTTCAACTAACATCAAGAATAGTTTTACTTAAGTTCTGTGTTCTTTTCAAGCTAATGATGGAAACTGGCCAACATTAAAACAGAATTCTAGCTCTTCAGTGAAACCAGTGCAGGTGGCTGGTGCAGACTGGAAGGATCCGAGCGTGGAGGGGTCTGTCAAGCAGGGCACCGTCTCCAGCCAGCCTGTGCCCTTCTCAGCACTGGGAGCCGCGGAGAAGCCGGTAGGCAAGCTCTTCAACAGAGCTCTTTTCTGCCTTAGTACTAATCTAAAGGGTATGACTTGTCAGGAGGCAAGTTAATCCTGTTATTGTCCAGACAACACCCGAAGTCCTGAGAGGGTTACTGGGCGCCAAGAGCCTGAGCGGCCCATGAGTACACACACCTTTCGGTCAGAACTTTTGCAGACAGGCAATGAGCTCAACAGTGTGCCCCATGCCCTGGTCCCAGCCAATTTGACGGATTACAAATCCTACTGTGTATTCTTTCGGGAATGTGGGTGGAAATATGCTTAACTGCTCAAAGGGTGACTTTGTTTTTCTTCTTAACACCTAAACTTAGGGCACCGAGATGGGTAAAGTGCCACCTCCCATCCCGGGTGTAGGCAAACAGCTGCCTCCAAGCTATGGGACATACCCAAGTCCCACACCTCTGGGTCCTGGGTCGACAAGCTCCCTGGAAAGGAGGAAGGAAGGCAGCCTGCCCAGGCCCAATGCAGGCCTGCCAAGTCGACAGAGGCCCACCCTGCTGCCCCCCACAGGCAGTGCTCCCCAGCCAGGCTCTTCACAACAGATTCAGCAGAGGATTTCTGTACCGCCAAGTCCCACGTACCCGCCAGCGGGACCACCTGCATTTCCAGCTGGGGACAGCAAGCCTGAACTCCCACTGACAGTGGCCATTAGGCCCTTCCTGGCCGATAAAGGATCAAGGCCACAGTCTCCCAGGAAAGGACCCCAGACAGTGAATTCAAGTTCCATATACTCCATGTACCTCCAGCAAGCCACACCACCTAAGAATTACCAGCCGGCAGCACACAGCGCCTTAAATAAGTCAGTTAAAGCAGGTAGAGTGGGTTTATACTCTCCTTTTCTTGGGCTAGAAAATTATACTTTTAATTAAGAAAATACTAATGCATATCTTTATATTTGGGCCATGTGCTATTTAGGGTCAAACTTAATTCTTACGTAAAAGTACAGCCTTGGGTGTCAGTGGGAGAAGGGAATGGAAGCTGGAATGCATAGAGGAGGCCGTTTTGCAGATGGCTCACGGTTCTCTGACTTCCTGTCTGAGCAGCCACCTCCCTGTGCTACTTAGGAAATCCAGCTGCAGGAAGGGTGAGATGTTGAGAATTTCCTCTTTTCCTTCTGTTCCATGGTAACTTGTGCCAGGAGCTGTCCAGTGAGCAGAGGGTGGCCTTGACCATTGGCCCTCCTGGCAGTGGCTGAACCCAACCCCTGGGCATGGGCAATTTAAGGAGGGCATCTGCTGCTTAGGAGCCTCCCCCATAGCCCAGAGGAGAGGAAAGCCTTGGTTTGGGTTATGGAGCTCAGATGTTCTAAGAAGGCAGCTGAGAGAAGGTAGCTTAGTTCCACACCTACCACAGAGGCCGATGGTGTTTCCAGCTCTTATGGGAGGAAGCCGCGGGTCAGTTCTAGGTTAGGGCCTCCTTAGACATTCCTGGGCATTGGCTGCAGCTTCTAGACTCATAGTTGAGGGATTCCTGGACGTGCCTGGTCACTCCCTGCACAGGGACCTCCCAGGTGGTGGTGCAGTGTTCCCTTGTGGGGAGGGTTATGGCCATGGTGGGAAAGGCTTAGACCATTCTCAAGAGCTCCTGGACTTCCAGGTAAAACCTTCCTGCTCTGAGGAGGCGCGTGTTTCTCCGTCACCTGAGTTAGTCCGAGAATCAGATGCATGTTTAGTGGTTTTTGTCTTTTTCCTTGGCCAGAAGACAGGCAGGCTTGTCTGCGGCGGGAAAGTTGGGTTAGCAACCTATTTTTTTCTTCTGAAAAAGCTCCAGTTCTGGAAACCCAAATATAAAAACCGACACATAAGAGAGGCACTGCACCTTTCAGAAGGAGTCAGTGGAGGCTCTAGGAGGAGGAGGTTTCCTCAGAGATTTGAAATGAGAATTGAAGAACAGCAGCAGATGTATATATGTCTCTTTGCAGGAGCCTGCCTCTGGTGTAATCATAGGTGTGTATGACTAGATCTCTGCAGTGAGGTCGAAATTGCCTCTGTCCTTTGTGTCTCTTGCAGTGTATGGTAAGCCTGTTTTACCTTCGGGTTCAACATCTCCATCGCCGCTGCCGTTTCTTCACGGGTCGCTGTCCACGGGCACACCACAGCCTCAGCCACCCTCAGAAAGTGCTGAGAAAGAGCCCGAGCAGGACGGCCCCGCCGCCCCCACAGATGGCAGCACCGTGGAGAGCCTGCCACGGCCACTCAGCCCCACCAAGCTCACGCCCATCGTGCATTCGCCACTGCGCTACCAGAGTGACGCGGACCTGGAGGCCCTCCGCCGGAAGCTGGCCAACGCGCCCCGGCCCCTGAAGAAGCGCAGCTCCATCACAGAGCCCGAGGGCCCCGGCGGGCCCAACATCCAGAAGCTGCTGTACCAGCGCTTCAACACCCTGGCCGGCGGCATGGAGGGCACCCCTTTCTACCAGCCCAGCCCCTCCCAGGACTTCATGGGCACCTTGGCCGATGTGGACAATGGAAACACCAATGCCAATGGAAACCTGGAAGAGCCCCCCCCTGCCCAGCCTACAGCCCCACTCCCCGCCGAGCCTGCCCCGTCGTCAGATGCCAATGATAATGAGTTACCTTCCCCCGAACCAGAGGAGCTCATCTGTCCGCAAACCACCTACCAAACTGCCGAGCCGGCGGAGGACAATAACAACAATGTGGCCACGGTCCCCTCCACGGAGCAGATCCCAAGTCCTGTGGTCGAGGCCCCATCTCCAGGGGAAGAGCAGGTCCCTCCAGCACCTCTTCCCCCTGCCAGCCACCCTCCTGCCACCTCCACGGTGGGTGTCATTGCTAGACCAAAGCCTGGCCTTCCTGGTCATTGATGCAACTAGGACCTCTGGGGTCCTCCCTTGGTCAGGCTGTGCTGGGAGCAGTGAGAACCAGGGATGTCCCTGAGTTAGGTCTTGTGGGGAGGACGGACAGTCACACAGACCAATGGGGCATGAAAAGGCATGACAAATGGGGCTTGGCCACACTGTGCATGTGGCCAGGGAGCTCCAGACAGCTGGTCAGGGAGCTCCAGAGGCTTTCCTGAGGAAGGGGAGCTGTCGCTGGCACCTGAAGGTCTTGTAGAGAGATGAGGGAAGAAGCAACTAGACAAAGGCCCTGGGTGGGAGGTCAGTGTTGATGGAGCAGAGAGGGAGCCAGGCGCCATCTCAGGGAACCCTCGGTGGGGTTTTCTCCACTAGGATCTGGTGCCGTAGCGGGAAGAACCCTATCGCATGTGGGCAGGAACGAGCTGCTGGCTCCCATCAGCTACTTGGCAGTCACACGCCACCCTCCCTCCCACAGGGTCTTCCGAGGAGTGGCCAGAAGCTCAAACACAACCGTGTCCCTCTGTGAGTGAGCCAGGGACTCAGGCCCCAGGGCAGTGCTCTCCCTTATAGTGAGCATAGAGTGGCCCTGCCCCTTATTGAGGTGGTCACCTGGGTGCTGCTACTGCTGCCACACCAGGGATGCTTCACAGAGCCACTGTCTTTGGGCTTTAGCTCTCACCACTCTTTCGCAGCAGGCGTGGGTTCTTAGACTTTAGTGGACCAGCTCTAACTGGAAAGCTTGCTTCCTTCCCAACAGAGCAAGCG
The DNA here is from genome assembly GCF_024542745.1 of Macaca thibetana thibetana. Classification (NCBI taxonomy): domain Eukaryota; kingdom Metazoa; phylum Chordata; class Mammalia; order Primates; family Cercopithecidae; genus Macaca; species Macaca thibetana. The sequence goes on from NC_065584.1 coordinate 3,727,930, forward strand.
GACCAACTTGAAGAAGCCCAACTCGGAGCGGACAGGGCATGGGCTGAGAGTCCGGTTTAACCCCCTGGCACTGCTTCTAGACGCATCTCTGGAAGGAGAGTTCGATCTGGTGCAGAGGATCATCTACGAGGTGAGCTGCAGCTGGGGACCAGTGCACGCTGCTGGGGGCGAGGGGGCGGGCACTCACAGGCCATGTGTCCTAGGTGGAAGATCCCAGCAAGCCCAACGATGAAGGGATCACCCCACTGCACAACGCCGTCTGCGCTGGCCACCATCACATCGTGAAGTTCCTGTTGGACTTTGGCGTCAACGTGAATGCTGCTGATAGTGATGGATGGTGAGGCCCTGTGGGGGTGTGGGGTGGAGAGATTTACTTTCCCTACTTTACATAAGGAAAACATGCATGTTCTAGACAAACAGGAAGCACGGAAGAGAATTAGAGCAAGAACACCCATCATTTCATCCTTAAAAGATAGCTGTTGCCAGGGTTTCCTTGCCTGTCTTTCCAGCCTTTTCTCTTGATGATTTTGTTAAAAACATGGCTGTGCGGCCGGGCGCGGTGGCTCAAGCCTGTAATCCCAGCACTTTGGGAGGCCGAGACGGGCGGATCACGAGGTCAGGAGATCAAGACCATCCTGGTGAACACAGTGAAACCCCGTCTCTACTAAAAAAAATACAAAAAACTAGCCGGGCGAGGTGGCGGGCGCCTGTAGTTCCAGCTACTCCGGAAGCTGAGGCAGGAGAATGGCGTGAACCCGGGAGGCGGAGCTTGCAGTGAGCTGAGATCTGGCCACTGCACTCCAGCCTGGGCGACAGAGCAAGACTCCGTCTCAAAAAAAAAAAAAACAAACAAAAAAAACATGGCTGTGGTTATGCTCCTTCTGTGCCCCATCATTAACATTGCAATCTAAGCATTCTGTGAATCATTCCATCTTCCCCTTTTCATGTGTTCCATATGAACTCTTCACACTCTATGCTCCATGTGAAAAGCAGCCTCGGCATCCCCCTGGGTCAGGCATGTAGGTTGTTGCATTGTTCATTTCCGTTTGCCTTCGGGAGCTATGCTGCTGGGCGAGACACATTGGTCTCCTGTGGGGGTTATTTTGAACTTTTAGACAGCTGTCATTGTGTTGTTTTTGAATCGTGGTAAAATACACATAACATAAAATTTCACATCTTAGCTATTTTTAAATGTGTGTTTCAGTGTATTATGTACATTCACATCACCATGCAGTGTGGCGTGAATATCTGTGGATTGGCCATTTCTTAACCCATTCCCTGTGCCCCCTTTTCAAAATGTATGTATGGTCTGAAACAATTGACTCATGGAAATCATGCCTTTAAAGAAACAACACAGAGACTTGATGGCACAAAGGCGAACGCCTTCCATGAGATTCCTTAGAGGGAAATCTCTGAGGGCCGTGACCTACAGGACAGGCAGTGCCAGGCCTGCACCTTCACCTGTGCTCTATTCCAGGACGCCGCTGCACTGCGCTGCCTCTTGTAACAGCGTTCACCTCTGCAAACAGCTGGTGGAGAGTGGTGCCGCCATTTTTGCCTCAACCATAAGCGACATTGAAACTGCTGCAGACAAGTGTGAGGAGATGGAGGAAGGCTACATCCAGTGCTCCCAGTTTCTATACGGTATGCAGGGGAGGCCTGGGGCCACAGTGGTGCTCTCTGCCGTGGTACTGCCGTGGCACTGCCGTGGTACTGCCATGGTACTGCCATGGCAATAGTCGGCAGGTGCCAGAGAAGCTTCAGCACAGCTTTCTGTTTGTTTTTTTAAGACAGGAGACAAGGTCTCATTCTGTCACCCAGGCTGGAGTGCAGCGTTGCGATCATGGCTCACTGCAGCCTCGACCTTCCAGGCTCAATTGATCTTCCCACCTTAGCCTCCCAAGTAGCTGGGACTACGGCCTTGTCCCACCACAACCAGCTAATTTTTTGTACTTTTTTTTTTTTTTTGTAGAGACTGTTTTTCGCCACGTTGTCCAGGGTGGTCTCGAACTCCTGGGCTCAAGCGATCTGCCCACTTTAAGCCTTCTAAAGTGCTGGGATCACAGGTGTGAGCCACCGTGCCCGGCAGCACAGCATTCTCGAGCTGTTCCACCTTCTTCAGGGGCAGCCAGGATGTCTCAGTCGAGTGAAGGTCACACTGCCCCTTTTTTCATTCCTGAAAACATGTTTGAAAGTCCATGTTGTTAGAAAGATTCTCTGCCAGATTCCCAAGAAAACAGAATGACTTGGCTGTGCTCTGCATAGATGTTTTGCACCCTTGCTTCCGGAAGCAAGGCCAGCTCCATTCCTGGGGTGGCCTGGGGCCCTGGCCATTCCCCGGAAACATCTGATGAATGAGGCTCATGTCCTAATTAAGCTGCTTTAGCCAGGGCCACATTTTCCAAGCAATGGAACATCTTCTCTATTCTGAGTATTAAACAGTCCCGAGTCACTTATTCCACACATTAGTTGAGAACATACTGTGTGCCCTACACTGGACCCTAGGGTTGAAATTATCCATGAAAATAGCCAGGTGATGCCCTCCTTGGCCCAAGCTCCCGCAACAGAGCCAAGCAACAAATTCTCAGGCTGTGTGGTAGGGCTGGGGAGGCACAGCAGCCCCCAGGTGAGTCCAGCCAGTGTGAGGAGGAGGCTGCAGTCACAGTGGCACCACCAGAGGGAGGGGAAGCTGCCCACGGTCACCACAACTGGGCCTCGGAAGCCGTGTCCCCGCAGAAGGCCCTTTGTCAGGGACCCACAAGTAGCTGTTCGGTCAGGGCTCAGTTGTGTGTAGTTTGTTCATTGCCATCGAAGCACAGTCACAGCTGCTCTAGTTAGTGACTTTAGAAATCTGTTCTCGCTGTGATTGCTAAGTGTCACCTTAGGAACAGCACACCTTTGCCCTGGGACTCAGGAGCTCGTTTGTCCCGTCTGTCCTGCAGGGCTTAGGGCCAGCAGCAGGAGCAGCAGCAGCAGCAGCTGGGCCGGGCAGGGGAAGTGTCAGGAGGTATCAGGTGGGAGCCCTAGTCTCCAATAGTCTCTCATCTCCCACGCTGGCCTCTGTGGGGCCTGCTGAGAGCAGCCTCGGCAGCAGCATGACCGTGTCCTATTCCTTGAGCAGGGTCCCTCTCTGCAGGCCACCCTCTGCTGAGGCCTGACCATTGCTCTCTGGTTCCAGGGGTGCAGGAAAAGCTGGGTGTGATGAACAAAGGTGTGGTGTATGCTCTGTGGGACTACGAGGCCCAGAACAGTGATGAGCTGTCCTTCCACGAAGGGGACGCCCTCACCATCCTGAGGCGCAAGGACGAAAGCGAGACTGAGTGGTGGTGGGCTCGCCTTGGAGACCGGGAGGGCTATGTGCCCAAAAACCTGCTGGGGGTGAGCACTCAGGTTACGTACTGGGAAACCTGCTGTCCTTGTCTGTACAGCATGCGGTCCTGTCATGCTGTGGGGCTGGGGAGGGAGGCTTGTGCTTTTTCTGAGCCTCAGCAGCCCCCTCTGTATAGGGGGAGGTGCCTACTTGGCAGTGCTGGCATGAGGCTCAGGCAGGGCCCCAGGAGGTTCCCCTGGCCATGCTCACAGCGTGGAGGCCGAGTGCCCCAGTGAGGGGCAGCTCAATGAGCTCGGTTCATGATGAACTTCAACAAGCAGCCCAGCTCACCCCACCCACACTTTCCCCAATCTAGAAATCTCTGCAGCCTAGAAATTTCTCCATCGGAGGAGAGAGGTGGGAACGTGCAGGCTGCTAGCTCTGTGTTGGACTTGTGATTCCATCAGTCCTCTGGCAGAGGGAGCTGCCTCTGCTCTCTCTATGTGCCCTGCGGAGCTGCCAGGGGCTCCCTGTTGAGCCAAGGTTCCTGGCCAGGCAAACACAGCAGGGAGCCAGGCAGAGACCCTTGCCCAGGGGAGCTGATGACCTTGAGAGCCACAGGCAGTCACAAGTCTTTAGGTGGCATGAAGTGCTGTGAGAGAAATAGGATATTCTGGGGGTACGAGGCACATCTGAAAGGGGGCTGGGTGGGTCTCAGCATAGAGGTGCAGCCGAGCATGGGCCTGAGGGAGAAGGGTGCTGCACGGCTGTCCAGGGTGGCTGAGGTGAGGAGCAGGGGTCGGGTCTGGCTGGCCCTGCTCCGTATGTGTGGCTTCCTGTCCTGACGCGGCTCCGTTGCTTCCCAGCTATATCCACGGATCAAACCCCGACAGCGAACGCTCGCCTGAACTTCCTTTTGGAGCACCGCATGGTCTTGCCAGCTACCAGGAGCCACTGAAGAGATTATTGTGCCGTTTTCCCAGGAAAGCTGAAGCTAGAAAATGGTCTTAATGGTGCTCACTTCAGCAGACAGCGTCCACAATGTGAATCCTACAGTTTCCAGGTGAGGCCCTTTCTCCAGTTTGCCCATAACTGGGAGAGGTACTTTCGCCTCCAAGGACTGAATTTTGCCAATTACTATAAATCCAAATAAATACCCGCTTTCAAAACACCCACCCCTCTTGCCATTAAGAAGGTCCCATAACCCCTAGTTGGTTGCCAGTGAAGACAGCTCTTACTGACTTGGCCCCGAGGCCATCACCCCCTCCAGCAGTGAACACTGTCCGTGGCTGTGAGGCCTGCTCCCCTGCGACAGCCCTGCCTCCTGTCACCGAATCGGACACTCATCTTTTCTCACACTCCCCACACACGATCCTTCTTCCTCCCTTCATCACCAAAGGAGCCTCTGTATGGAAACGTGTCCAGTGTTGCTGCCCGACGTGTATGCCTCCCAGCAGCCACTCTGCCTGGCCGCCTTGGGGGTTCTGCTTCCTGTTCCAGTTCACCTAAAGGCTGATTGTGCAGGCCCAGCACTGTGGCTGGACTGCCACGCCACGGGCACCAGGACCCCTAAGACCAAGTGACAATCGGAAGAGCCTCAGCGTATACTCTTCTCCTGTGATTTTACAGCCTCTCATGCTGCTCAGTGTGGTTCTCAGCCCTGCAAGCTCAAATTCAGTTCTCTGAATGGAGTCAGGTGCTGGAGGCCGTGGCAGCGGAGGGTAGTCAGGGTTGGGGCTGGGGGTGGACTGGCGTGAGGGCAGACCAGGGCCAGGTAGACGGGGCTGTTTGGTGTCTGAAGGATGGCAGGTGCCTGGCATCAGGAGGGGCCGCCACCAAGGGGCAGCAGCTGGGGCAGAGGAGATGGGGTCAGGGGCCACCCCCCTCTGCTGATCTCCCTGCCTGGGCTGGCTGGGAGGACACCACCTTTGTCCCAGGCCCAGCCTCGAGGCGAGGAGGACGCTTCACTGCGGTGTGAATTGTACGTACAGGCTTTTTATATACCAAAAGTATTTTTTGACTAGACCATTCAAAGCTACCCGAACTATGTTGGAAATTTTTTTTCTCATTAAAATACAGGCCCTTAGGCTCTATTTTTCATGTATGAGTCTTGTGTGTAATTTATGTATAAATGTATCGAGTCACTGATGCAGCACTGTAGCCCATCACCCTGGAGCATTGACTGTACATAGTGTGGTGAAGAAAACTGAATGCCATTGTAGAGCAGCCCGGCCACAGGAACGTGGCCACTGCCACCCAACGCTGCTGACGCTGTGTAAATGTGCACAATAAACCCGTCTCACCCCGGCGGCTGTGAGTCTTGTTTCTGGAGCCAGACTGCGCTGCGGCACGAGGGTTCAGGTGATCTGGACACAGGAAGGCGAGGCCTTGTCCGTATGTTCAAAATAGGTTTTAATCATAAGCTTTATATACAAATTGCTGTACAGTCATCTTAATAAAGTGAAATAGTGAGTGAAAAGTACAAAACACAAAGCCCCCACGTTCCCCTTAGTGAAGTATCAAAGGATCACTCACAACCCAAAAGTCCAAAATTAGTGATAAGGTAAGTGGACAGTCTGTAAAACAGGCTAAGGCAAGTGCTGTAAACTGGCTATTAGAGGTGAGCAGGCTCTACTGCAGATCAGAAGCCTGAGTTCCTACTACCCAAACTGGTTCTGTGGAAGAGTTAAATGAAATGAATATCGATGGGCCAGAACCTTCTAGTAAACCTGGGAACTCATAAAAACAGTATATATTATGCTAAAAATAGTTTAGCAGTAGTGTAGCTCAGTCTCTCCCACCCCCAATTAAGTATTGACAATACACAAATTCTAAAACATGAAGCTGTTTAAAGCATTAATAAACTGTGAACATATTGCACTAGATAAGTGAACACTTCTGAGTTGCATTTCCCAGCACAAGCAGGATTAATCCCTGTGGTGCGCAAGGAGCAGGCTCTGCTGTTCCAAGCGACTCAGTCCTGGTGACCACACGTACTCCAAGCTCAGACCCACGTAGAGTTACTGGTCCCGAGATTCGTAGAGGAGCTTTGCAGCCTGCAGATCAGATAAGATCAACACAGTGAGACCTGCTTGGTCCTGTGCCTGGTGGAGCCAAGCCTGAGTGCATTTGAGGGGAGATGGCATGGGCACCCCAGCCGAGGGGGAACAGATTGTGGGAATGGGGGTCAAATGGCAGGACACAGCTTCCTCTGGGAAAGGCAAGCTTTTGCTCTAAGCCAAAGGGCCCAGCCTCCCTGGCCTGGGCTCAGGTACCTTGTGCATGGCCACTAGCCACGCCACCGCCTGCCTCCTGCCCACATTCGCGTCCTCCACCGCTGTCAGCTTCAGCTGGGTCACACCCTCCGTCCCCGGCACTGTATACTGCAGAAACATGCCTGTGGCCCGTGCGTTGCCTCCTGGAGGAGGGAGACGAGGTAAGACGGCCCAAAGGAGACCCTGAGTGCCCAGGTGGTCACCAGCCCCAAGGTGGTGGTGGCCAGGACACCTTCCTAACCTTGTGCTGCTCCCAAGAGTAGCCTGGCGGTGAGGACTGGTGCTCAGGAGCACCCAGGAAACACCATCTCAGGCCTCTGAAGGGAGACCCCAAGCTCACAGGGTAGGTGGGAGAGGGACGAAGACACTCAGCCGGGTGCCCCAGGGCTGGAGACAAACCACCAGAGCCGCATCACCACAAGAGGCCTCGTTCTCCGCTAATTGAGGCGCTGCTGTGCCCTGGGGCCTGTGGGGGTTCCTGCCTTCAGAGAACCCCCAGACCAGACTGGCTCCTGCAGAGATGCCCACCTGCACCCAGGGCTGGGGGAAAAGGAGAGGCCACCTCGAGAGTGCCCTGGCCACCGACAGGCCAAGCAGATGGTCAGGGCCACAGCTGGCCTCACACCCAGGAGTCGGAGGCCTCAGCCTCTGAGGAGCAGCACAGAGGGGACTGTCAGTACAAAGGCCCAGTGCCAGGGAAATGCCACCCCAGCCTGGTCACGGGCCATCTCCCCAGACCTAGGGGACCCAGGCTCCCCGTCTTTGGGCAGCAGTGACCAGCTGATCCAGTGACAATGACTCAATTCCAGCACTTGCTCCAACAATGAACCGCTCAAGAGAGCGACTCCTCAGGCAGGGCTGGAGTTGAAAGAGACCCATGGGATGCAGCCTCCCATGAATTTAATGACTTGGGAGGGAAGCCCCATCGTGAGCAATCGCTGACCTCTCGGGAGACCCCTCCATCAGACACACATCCCCCCATCAGCACCCAGGGCCGGCTCTTCTGCCGGTTGGTGGAGTGGGCGTCAAGGCTGCAGCTGCAAGCGCCGGAGGCCCCGGAACCACACTTTTCCTTTCTTCCCCTCCCCCCACCCCCGCCCCCGCGACACAGTTTTTGTTCTTGTTGCCCAGGCTGGAGTGCAGTGGCCCGATCTTGGCTCACCGCACCCTCCGCCTCCCGGGTTCAAGGGATTCTCCTGTCTCAGCCTCCTGAGTAGCTGGGACTACAGGCATGTGCCACCATGCCCAGCTTTTTTTTTTTTTTCTCTTTTTTGTAGTTTTAGGAGAGACAGGGTTTCTCCATGTTGGTCAGGCTGGTCTCGAACTCCCGATCTCAGGTGCCCAACTCGGCCTCCCAAAGTGCTAGGCTTATAGGTGTGAACCACCGTGCCTGGCTTTTTTTTTCTTTTTTTTTTTTTGGAGTCTCTGTCACCCAGGCTGGAGTGCAGTGGTGGGATCTCGGCTCACTGCAATCTCCGCCTCCTGGGTTCAAGCGATTCTCCTGCCTCAGCCTCCCCAGTAGCTGAGACTACAGGCGCCTGCCACCATGCCTGGCTAATTTTTATATTTTTAGTAGAGACAGGGTTTCACCATGTTGGCCAGGATGGTCTCGAACTCCTGACCTCAGGTGATCCACCCGCCTCAGCCTCCCAAAGTGCTGGGGTTACAGTCCCCCACCATGCCGGGCCTCTGGAACCACATTTTCATAAGCCCGGTTCTATGGTTAGGGCACACCCACCCAGCCCCTACACTGGGGAACCTTCCCTATCAGTGTAACGTCCTGCCTGGGCTCTAGAGCAGAGTGACCTGGCTCTGTCCACCGCCTGCGTTTGCTTGATAAGGCACCACTGGACCAGAGCCATGGCCGTCTGTCACCCTGTCTTCTGCAGCTGCCTCCACCTTACCACGGCACATGGGGCTGGCAAAGGTTTACTATCTGGCCGTGAAAGAATGAGTGTGTGGCCTGTCCTACAGGGCCCAGGCTGGCAGGCGGCCCCCTGGCTGCCTTCAGGTCAGGGGACTGTTACTACTGTCCCCGCCCCCACTGGAAGACGGTGCTGGGGTCTGAAGGGCTCTACTGAGACTGCACAGAGTGGGGCTCACTGCACCCCCCAAGCCATCACAAGGGGACACAGTGCCAGAAGCCCTGGGGAGGGTCAGCCCAGGAGAGCAGTCCCGGAGGCTCCATTGCCCCGGCCTCAGGAGCACTGGATGCCCCTAAGCACTGGCCTTCATCTGAGCCTCAGGCTCCCCAGGAGGAGGCAGGCAGAGAGGGGTGCTTGGGGTGACCCCCGCTTCTCCAGACCCTACCCTTCGCACCTGGGCGTCTATACCACGCAGCCTGCTCAAGGCAACCAGCTTGACACCATCCCGGCTCCAAACACGTCCCTGAGCTCAGGACAGAGGTGGCAAAACACTGGCCTGGGCATCTCACCTCATCATTCAGGAGGCTGACGAAGTGCCAGGAGAGTTAGGGGTCCCAGGAGGCCACATTGAGCTGGGGAGTGCCAGGCCTCAGTGGGAAGGGCAAAGTTGGGAGAGGCTCCCGAGGGCAGGTGAGCCCCTGTGAGCACCCATGCCCCCTGGCCTCAGCCAGTTCAGGGCTGGCAGGTACTGACAGAGAGCTGTCAACTGCTGGGTAACCCTCCCCCCGAGACAGAACTGAGAAAGTACATCTGCTGCGGTATCTTCATTTATGCTTTAGAAACCCACGTACCAGACCCAACATCTCTCTTAAGTCAACCAAAAGAAGTGAATCCAGGTTTCACAAAGAACCCTGGCACGGACCACCCCGTGGACAGAAGCCAGGTGGCGAGGGGAGGAACAGGCCCGCCGCATGCAGGGAGCCCCGGCAAGGAGGAAGAGGCTGACCTTCAGAGGCAGGCTGGCTTCCCAGGAGGCTGGTGTAAGCGTGAATGTCTTTTTCTATGGCAAGAAGGTGGGCAGGCAGTGGCGAGAAGGAGCACCCAAGAGCCGGTGAGAGAACGGAAAGAAAGCAACATGGGTTACGGCACGCGCATCTGTCAGCACAGTTTGCAGATAACAGGATGCGAGCTCCCCGTCAGCGGAGTTTAGTGGAGAGGCCCAGGCTGGGCCAAAGCTCACCAGGAAACGCACCAGGGGTTTGGTCTGCACAGACGCCTGCAGGAGGAGGGCTGAAGTGCTGGCTCCCGATGAGCCACCACTCAGACCTTTCTGGGGATCTCAGTTATTGCATTTGGGGCTTTATCCTTGGTTTGAGTCCAACAATAAACGGAATGATACATTACAGCATTTAGAGCAGAGGAAATCATTACGACATGCTGAGGCAAATTTCCCTTTGTTGTCTTACGGTTTAAGTCTCCACTCACCTGGCGAGTTCTAAAGCCACTGAGTAAATACACGCCCCCCAAAGAGGAAAGGCAGGCTGTCCTGGAGACCCAGCAGACCCCGTTCCTCAGGGTGGCTGCCTGATCCCAAAAGTGGACGCTCCTCTTGTCACCCATGCATGGCACCAAACCCTCCTGGCTTAGGAAAGGACGTGCTGGCATTTACCTCCAGGAGGGAAGCCTTCTGTGAGGAGCTGCACGGTGGAAATGTGCACAATTTCGATTTCATAGTGGCTGTCTCCATCCAGAAACAAGTATCTACATCAAATAAAAGTGTCCAAATCAGGTCACTCTCAGGCTCAGTGCCACCGAGGCTCCCGGTCTGTGACAATGCTGCCCCGTGCCAAGCAGGATCTGGCTCTTACCTCTGGTTATTGGAAAGACGACAAATCATAGTTTCGGGTTTCTCTGAGTTTCCAAACGTGACGAGGAAGGTGGCTCCTTGGGAACACAAAAGCAAATGTGAGAACAGGGTCTGCTTCTTTTCCACCTAACCCTTCCCACGAGTACCAGCAGGAGACGCACACACAGAGGACAGAGTGAAAACATCAAGAAACAAACCACAGCTTTGTTCTAAGGACCTCTTCAGCTGAGCAAAAAGGCAGTCATGGATCAAGGGTTTAAGAGGTAAACGAAAAGGTCTGCTCTAAACAGGTTCTGCTTGCTTACAAAGCTCCTAGAAATTTTTTTACATCCTTCAAAGGATGCAGGGAATCCATCACCAAGGTCCAGATCAAAGAACAATAAACCCCTCTGCTCGCAGGTCCTAAGAGCTGGCAGGACCAAGACAGCAGAAAGGAAGCACAACAAAGCCCACTGTCCAGCCAGGCACCATGCCCGTTTCACACAGGGCGGAGCTGTGGGCGGGAAGGCAGGTGGTCCCAGACCCCATGGCGGGCAAGCTGGGGACAGGAGGCTGGGACGGAGTGGCCAGAGGTGGGCGGGCAGTGGGGAGAAGGCGCTGCTCAGAGATTCCGGGGAGGCACAACATAAGCCCCCGGAGAACGCCCTTCTCCCACACCAGGTCCCCAGAGATGGCTCAAAACCGGGTCTGCATCGTGCTACCGGGCAAAGGTCTACGGACCCTCATCGAGGAGCCACGGTGGTCGCAAAGGCCCGAGCGCCGGCGCCGGGTTCCACCTGGGGGAGGTGCTGCCTGGGCCCAGGGCCTCCCCTCCCACCTGATGGACGTGCCCAGCGGAGTCAGCACCCACATTTTAGACGACATTCCAACTCTGAAGAGAAGGGAAGGCTCTATAACTGCTTCTAAACGAATCCAGAAGAAAACAGGGAAGGGAGGGAAGGCGAGAGAACGTCAAAGAGAAGCAGAACGCCCTGTGCACAGCCCACAGCATCGCCACAGACACGAGGAGCCGGCTGGCGGCGCGCGCAGGACTGCAGGACCCGCGTCCTTACCGCTCAGGAGCACTTTGAGCTGCTTGTCGTAGAACTCCGCCTCCTTGTGGGACACCAGGGCGCACTCCGCGCACTGCCGCACGGGGTCCACAAAGCACATGCGCCGCAGCGGCACCTTCTGGCTGCAGCACCTGTCGCAGAAGCACTTCCCGCAGCGGCGACAGTGGTGCTGGGCAGATGCGGGAGGATTGGCAGTGAGGAGGGGCAGGGGACAAGCAGCCCCGGGTGTGGACCCTGCTGGCCTGGCACTGCCCGGGCCGCGCCTAAACGCGAGGCCCCCCTGCTGGCCGCTGCACACGCGCACCTCCTGACGCCAGCCCCTGGGCTCCCCACCACACAGCAGGGCTTCGCCTCACCTGGGAAATGAGGCCCATTTTTCAAAATTGTGGATCAAAATGGCTGTTTTTCAGCTCTTTCTTTCAACTACCCAAGTCCCACTGCTTAGGACGCCCTCGGGCCTCGGGGCGCCATGAGCTGGGCACACATTAGGGGCAACACACTTAGCGAGGGCAAAGCAGGACAGGGCAGGGTAAGAGGTAGGTGCACAGGCCTCGCAAGCTGCATCCCCACCCCATGGCATCCAGCAGAATCAGCCCAGTCACTTTCCACTGAAACAGGGCACGGCTGACACTCAAAACGAGCCATAATGGCTGGGTGCAGTGGCTCACCCCTATAATCCCAGCACTTTGGGAGGCTGAGGTGGGAGGATCATCTGAGGTCAGGAGTTCTAGACCAGCCTAGCCAACATGGTGAAACTCCATCTCTACTAAAAATACAAAAATTAGCCGGGCATGGTGGTGGGTGCCTGTAATCCCAGCTACTCAGGAGGCTGAGGCAGGAGAATCCCTCGAACCCGAGAGGCAGAGGTTGCAGTGAGCCGAGATGGAGCCACTGCACTCCAGCCTGGGCAATAAGAGCAAAACTCCGCCTCAGAAAAAAAAACAAAAAACAAAAAACAAGCCACAAGATGACATCCGTCCCCTGCCAGAAGGGGCAGCTGTCCTGTTAGGGCCCCTCCCCTCTTCCCACCACCCCCACTCAGCAGCCTCAGCTCACCTTTCTGGTGAGAAAGTCAAACTTGGCGTCACACTGCATACATCTCCGACACTAGGAAAGAGACGACAAAGCGTTAAAACCCAGCTTAGTCACTCACCATGTCGCTGGGGCAGGACCCCGGGCTGCTGAGAAAGCTGGGCCCTGCTACCTCCCCCCACACCCAAGCGGCCTGAGGCAGGCAGGCTTGTGACGCAGGATGGTGGACTGGTCGCCTGTGCCCAGGCTCCAGAGCCAATGCAGTGGGGTGCAGGCTGCTCCGAGGCCTGCACCCAGCGTACCCATGGGGTCTGGGCCTGAGGTGGGCTTGGGGTTTGACTGTCTTGCAGCAGAACGTGCATCCCGGCATTTCAGGTCCCTCCACACTGGACCCAACAGCAGATCACCTTAGCAACACCTTTTTGGCCCTGGTCCTGTTACTGGAACCAAAGAGCAACGCTGTGAAGAGAATAGGAAACCCACAGCAGGAGCCAACCTAAACCCCTAAACCAGGGAAGGCTGTGCTAGCACCCACTTCACAAACGAGGCGGGCATGGGGACCTGCTGATTCTGGGGCTGGGCGCCAGCCGGCAAAAGTCCAGGTATCTGAGACATAAAGCGTATTATTCTGGTTCTTTACTTGGAGTCCTGGCGTGCGTGCCCTGACCCCCGCCTGTGAAGGAACCCCTGGAAGCAGCTGAAGCACACACAGGCTGGTGTGTGTCATGGGGACGCATGTCAGACCTGGAGACGCCCTGAAGATGCTTCCTCACCTGGAGGACCCAGGCGCAGAGAAGCTCCGAGACGCACAAGCCAGGGCTCACAAGGCTGGACTTTCTTGGCAAACACAGTTCTATGCACACAGAATGTACAAACGCAGACAGAAACAGGAAGGTGACTGGCCTCAGGGCCCACCAGGAATTCTGACCACACAAGACCTGGGAACTGGGCAGGTGGCCATGGGGCTCACTTTCCCCAAGGGGTCACAGCAGGCCTGAAGCCCCATGGCAAGGTGGTGCTGTCCTGGCACTGGGGATGCCCTCTGGGAAGACGTCCTCCTCTGCCTCACCACAGCAGCCAGGAGGCAACCATCCTGAGGGCGGGGCTATTTCTGCTGAGTTGGAATCACATCTGAAGTTTCTTCAGCTGCCTCACTAGAGCCTCAGAATTACCCTTGAAATTATCTAAGGGGCTGGGCACGGTGGCTCATGTCTGTAATCCCAGCACCTTGAGAGGATGAGGTGGGCGGATCACCTGAGCCCAGGAGACCAGCCTGGGCAACATGGTGAGACCCCATCACTACCAAAAGAAAAAAACAAAATTACTGGTGTGGTGGTGCACACCTGCAGTCCCAGCCACTTGGGAGGCTGAGGTGGGAGGATCACTTGAGCCCAGGAGGCAGAGGTTGCAGTGAGCTGTAATCACGCCACTGAACTCCAGCCTGGGTTATAGAATGAGAGCCTATTCCAGGAAAAAAAAAAAAAAAAAAAAAAATTGTCTAACGGCTGTTCAGGGGGCCTCATTTCATGTTTAACACCCAGAGTCCCAGAGTGATGGCCGGGTGCCACTGAAATCCAGGGGACCACAGACCCTGTGGCCATCTGCTGGGCGTTGTTAGGTCACTGTGGCCATAAGGAAATAAAGAAGTATATTCTCTTTACGAAGCTGTGGCAGCCACACCAAGAGCGGCTGTGCCCAGGAGGGAGAGAGGAGGCGCGGTGGCCCGGCCCAGCTGTGTGGTGCCTGGTGCACACCGGCAGGGCTTGGTCAAGGCTAGAGGAGAAGGTGCCTTCTTCATGAATTGTTTCAAACAAACGCACACCGCCTGGGCCTATGGGCCGCGGGGTGGCCAGAGCCTTTCATATGTGGGGAACAGGTTAAGTATGACGCCTCAACACAGGAGAGCAGGGCAACCCGGAAGATGCCAGATGGCAAAGAAGCCCACTGTGAAAAGAGCCCTCTGCAGCCTGCGCACCTCAGATGCTTGGTCGGTCTAAGAGTGAAGGTGGAATTGAAATCAATCACTTAGAAATAAAACAGATTTAAGATGCTCCCTGAATTTCCACTGCTTCACTTGACTAGACAAAAAAATTGTCACCAAAGCGCAGGGTACGTTTACCAAGCACCCAGAGACACACATGTGGTGGTCTATGCTGAAGCCCCCAACTGACGCTGCGCTCTGAGCCCCTGCCAGGAGGCCCTCACTGAAGAGGCCACAAGCCCGAGGCCACACCCCACTGTGGGCAGCCATGGCCACCCGGCCAGCTCCTTAGAAGAACCAGCCAGGCCTCAAGCTCCCGTGAGGGCTGCAGAGACCTCAGGACTGGCCACAGCCCAGCTTCTTGCAGCAGCCCCAGATGGAGCACGGCCCAGTGAGGTGCCTGCTTTTGAGGGGCCCAGGTCCCAGCTGTGCCTGCCGTCTCCACTTAGAACAGCAAGCCAGATGCATTTACCACTTGCAGGGGGTTCCTAGCTCGAACCTCCTCATGACCACGGGACGAAGTCACCGTGAACACGCTCACCCTCGGCACCAAAGGCACGGAACTCCCAAACCTCAGCTGGGAAGGCTCCGTCCTGGCCTGGCTGCCTCCTGCTCACTCCAGATGGCAGGGGGGCCCTGACACCGGCATGAGCGCAGCATGAGGATGCCGCCATCACCGCCGGCTCCCCCGCTCTAACAGCAGGGACTCCAATCCAAGGGGAAGACATTCAGACCTGCTCTGAAGGAAATCTGTGCCACTGTGCATTCTTTTTTCTTTTTTTTTTTTTTGAGACGGAGTCTTGCTCAGTCGCCCAGGCTGGAGTGCGGTGGCGAGATCGGCTCACTGCAAGCTCCGCCTCCCGGGTTCACGCCATTCTCCTGTCTCAGCCTCCCGAGTAGCTGGGACTACAGGCGCCGCCACTATGCCCAGCTAATTTTTTTGTATTTTTAGTAGAGACAGGGTTTCACCGGGTTAGCCAGGATGGTCTCGATCTCCTGACCTCGTGATCCGCCCGTCTCGGCCTCCCAAAGTGCTGGGATTACAGGCGTGAGCCACCGCGCCCGGCCACCGTGCATTCTTTTAACAGAGTAAAGGACACTTTTGCCATGAAAATGGTGGTCCGCGGATTCGGTGAGCCGGTACAGCCTTTTTCAAAGCTGGGCCTCGGTGCTGCCCACCCACTCCCCAACAGGCCCTTCAGCAGCACATGGGGGCTGTGGGACCCAGGACGCCTCGCCTCCCTCAGCTTCATGAGAACAAGACCCTCGTGCTCTGGGGCCCTTGGTAAGGATGAAACAAGAAGGTCCCAGCGAGGCTGCCGCCTAGTGTGACAAGCACACCCCACTTTGGTCCTCGCTGTCAGAGACCTAGGTGGCGGGTGGTGAACTAGAAACAGGTGTGGGTTAAATGAACCAGCGACCGAATGGTGTGACTCAAAGGGGTCCTCTTGGGAGAGGTGGAGGGTCTTTTTGCTTCTGATGATTAAGGACTCGGATGAATATTGACCAAGAATCATCCACATTCAAAGCACAATAATACTCAAAAGAGATGTAAGAGAAGACCTTCGCTCCATGAAGTCCCCTTTTCCCTTCCGGGGGAAGGAGGGGCCCCTAAACGAGACCAGGAATTACCTGGCGAGCAGAAACTGAGGGCCTGAAGTCTCAAAAAGGAGGCAGACTGGAGGTGGCCACAGCATTACCAAGCCACACACGAGTTCAAACGTCTTATCTAACGTGAGAGCCGCCCCAGAGCTCCATCAAGGACAGACGGGCTGTGCTGGCACCGACAAGCAGCTGACAGGGCTCGGCCCCTCGGTAGGAAAGCTGCTCCCACACGCATGGCACTGTTCCAGCCCCAACTCCGGGCCGGCAAACACGGCTGCGGCTGATTCCACAACAAGGCAGGCAAGGCCTGTGGGGTCACCAGGGCCGAGCACCTTCTGAAACACAGGCCCCTGGGTCTGAGCCGCGGTGGGGACCTGGTGGCCGCCCAATCCTCCAGCGCCTCTGACATGGCTGCACAGCCTCCCTGGGGTCTGGGGGCCCAGCCATGGATCCTCCACCACCCTGCCCTGATCCTCTCCCTCACAGGCGTGGGGACTCTCCCCTGCCCTGCACCCCTCCTCTGGGAAGTCCAGCCCCTTCTCTGAGCCCCAGAAGATGTCAGTGCGGAGGAGTTGCTCCGATGTGGTGCCGTCACAGCCGCCACCCTCACCGTGTCCCCGCCACCCTGCGCTCTGCAAAGGTAGGGCCTCCCTCCAGCCTGCAGGACCCACACACGCAGCACAAGAAGCCTGCAGCCCCTCCACAGGGGGCTCAGAGATAGTCCACATTGGGTGCCAAGTGCCCACTGTGCTTAGTTGGCAAAACAGAGTCTGGTGGTCCTGGGACTCTGCAGATGCTTCTGGAAGGAGTCCTCTGGGGTCCACAGCCACATGTGTGGGAGCCTCACTGGGGGAGGACAGAGGTCCCGGTTGTGGCGCACATCAGGGGCCCTTCAGACGCCATTCTGCAGCAAGGACTGGCCCCTCGTGACCCACACGAGGGCCTCATCCCTGCCGAGTTCCATGTCGCCACTGCCCCAACTCAGGCAGGTCCTGAGCTTTATGAGATCCCACGACCAGCCTTTTTCTGTTTCCCTTTGCTTTTAAGCTGCTTCCTGGACTTGGAAACCAGGTCTGGCCCGCCCCAGCCTTCTGGAAGCATCTACAAAGTCCAGCTCGCAGCTCTGCCAGGGGCTCCCTGCCCACAGGCTGTGGGCATGGTCTGACTGTTCCCCGCCCTCACTGTGCTGCGGCCCAGCCCTGCCATTGCCCTCGAATGGGCCTGTTGGTTCCGGAATGCTCTGCCCGCTGTGCGGTGGCACAGTCCCTGCCTCTGTGTGGTGGTCCCTTCCCTGACCCCAGACGTCCACTAGCCACAGAATCCACTAGAATCTGCTAGAGAAAGCTTCACGGGGGTTTTAACTCTGAGCTTAAGCAAACACAAAGCCACGTTATCACCAGGTTCCAGTGAGAATAACTGTTGACGGTCTCTCCGTGGTGACCCTGGCCCACAGTGCCCAACAGGAGGGGGTGTCCTCTCAATATTCTCAGCAAATGGTGCTGACGGAGGACTGCTTTTCACATTTACTGTGTAGTCTGTGTTTGGGCAAGTTGAAAGGCCAATTTCTAAATGTAAGACCACACTGCTGGAGCAGTGGCTCACGCCTGTAATCCCAGCACTTTGGGAGGCTGAGGCAGGAGGATCACTTGAGCCCAGGAGTTTAAGACTAGCCTGGGCAACACAGCGAGACCCTGTCTCTAGGAACATTTTTTTTTTAAATGAGCCAGGCGTGGTGTTGCACACCTGTAGTCCCAGCTACTTGGGAGGCAGAGCTGGGAGGATGGCTTCAGCCCAGGAGGTCAAGGCTGCAGTGAGCCATGTTCATATCACTGCACTCCAGCCTGGGAAGCAGAGTGAGACCCTGTCTCAAAAAAAAAAAAAAAAAAAAAAAAAAAGACAGACCACACCTAGGATGTGCTCCCTTAAAAATATAAGTGATCCAGAAGTTTATTACTCTAAATAACCAATGAGCTTAGATGTATAAATTTTTAAATAAGGTAATTTCCTATTGATTATATTAGTGAAAGAAATTTTAAAAATTATCAATAGAGCAATTTAATATGAAATAAAGCAGTGGATGAAGACATAAGGTAAAACTACTGCCAAATGCCTACCCCGTCATAAGCACGCTCCACAAAGGAAGCACAGGCACAGCAAGCCGGGCACCAGACCAGGCTCCCACCAGCGCCTCCTTTAATTGGACCCAGCAGCTCTGATGTTCAGTGAAACAGCTATTTTAGGAGCTAGGGAGAATACACCAAAGCCCAGAAATGAAGCGTGATTCATCCGTTTCCACCGTAGGTGGCCGGCGGTGTCTGGAATGCCAGCCTCTGAGTCTGTGTCACATCCCAGGTACACATGTGTCACCACCAGGGTGGGCTGGGGCAGACTTTCAAACCAGCACATTCGCCGGGGAAACCAAAACCTCCAAGAACAACCCAATAAAGCAGGCCTCAAGACGTTTAGTGAGGAAAATGAATAAATAAATAATAAAGGTGTTTAGTGAGGGCCACGAGGCCAGAGGTGCAGCCTGTGACAAACACACAGAGACAAAAAGGGAGAGTGAGGCAGGGTCAGCTCGGGCAGTGACCCTAATAACACCCATCTGCTGCCCGACCCTCTGGCCCAAGCCAACCAGAAAAGCCCGCTAAGGACAGACACTGCCCCCCGGGCTGGACGGCGGGGCCCAAGTGCTCTCCAGGAGCCCTCTGTGCCCTGTGCAGTGGCATCACAGAGGCAGCCTCCGCCCAGGCCTCTCTGGGGCGGGCACTCACTTCCACAGGAGGCCTCCACGGCCACCTTGCAGGGCCCAGCACAGGCTGGGTGGGTAGCTGAATGGACACAGAAGGAGCTATCTCAAGGGAAGTGGGGCTAAGAGGGAGTGAGGACCAGGGCAGGCGCATGTAGACGGCTCCCAGTGAAATTTCGGAACACACTTCCCCTGGCTACCTACAGGAGTCAGAGCCCTCGGCGCTTGTCCACTCCTTGCTAGTCCAGTAAACCAACAACTGACTCACACCCACCCTGCCAGATGACATGCTCAGAGGTGGTCAAGGCAGATGCCATAAACTAAGCTTCCCAGTGGGTAAGCAAGCAAAGAAAGAAGAAACCAGGCCAGGCGTGGTGGCCACACCTGTAATCCCGGCACTTCGGGAGGCCAAGGTGGGAGGACTGCTTGAGCTCAGGAGTTTCAGACCAGCCTGAGCAACATAGCATGACCCTGTCTCTACAAAATAAAACTTAAAAGTTAGCTGGGTGTGGTGGCGGGTGCCTATGGTTCCAGCTACTCGGGAGGCTGAGGCAGGAGAATCGCTTGAACCCGGGAGGCGATGGTTGAAGTGAGCCGAGATCACGCCATTGCACTCCAGCCTGGGCGACGGTGAGACTCCGTCTCAAACAAAACAAAAAAGAGAAATCATGAAACCCATCGTTCCTCCACGGTGGGAGCAGACACCAGCACAGAGCTCCTCAGAGACCTGCAGGTCGAGACCTGCTCCCCCACTCTAATGCAACAGCAACAGCCCCTCGAGGGTCACAGGGCAGCTGCTCAGAACCAGCACCCAGCCCACCTGCCAAGAGTGGGGTTTGACAGCACGCAAGAAACCAAAAGTGCCTCCACCCTCAATGTCAATATCATCTGTAAGCATAGTTTAGGGAGTTTAAATGGATGTTCAAAAAAAGTTACCATAAAAAGAACCAAATTTCAGGACATATGCCTGCCCTCCCTTTGAGGCTGGGGTGACAAAGGACAGTCAGGCCCCATCACGCACTGAGCTCCCACACTACAGTGAGAAGTGTCACCCACTGGCTGGTGGGGCTCCCAAAGTCAACTAATTCTCAGCCCCCCAAGAACTCGTCAATCAGAAAACAACTTAAATACATGTATCAATGCACCTTTAGTGAAAGACAATCATGTTTACATGGTAGAGCGTAACTCCTACAAACAGAAAAGGAGCCCATGTCAAAGATTTAACTCATTAGTTAATGAGAGAACCAATAAGATTAAAAACCCAGTTCCAAGGAGGACCCAAAGAGCAGACATGGATACAGGCCATGAGGAAGGAAGACAGGAGTTGTAAACTGGCTCGTCTCACAGGGACCCCGCGGTGGGGTGAGAGAGGATGTCAACTTCACCTCTGAGGGACAAAATCTACTTGCATCTCAGGGACTAGAAACATGTGCGTTACTATCAGTTTTCTAGAATTTCAAGCTGTCAGACAGTTTGAAGATGGTGACAGGTGCAGACACGGTGATCACATCCCGGGAGCGCTACGCTAAAGGCGGCCTGGCCTCCCACAGGATGCCCGGGAATCCTTTTTCGTGGCTTCAAAGCCTCAGTTTTACCTAACATCAGTAAAAGCTCTCCAGCCTGGGTGACACAGCAACATCCTGCCTCAAACAAGAAAAAGATCTTAGCCAGCCACAGGGACCCTTGAGAAGCTCGCCGGTGTCCCTGGCAGTATCTCACGAGGCTGCTGGTTCCCAAACACCTGAGGAGGCTCTGGCAGCCCCTGGCACCTCACAAGGGTGAGCCTTACCCAAGCGCTGAGATCCTGGAAAGCAATTGTGAAACCCCCCACCCTGCAGTGTGCTGGGAGAGCCTTCCGCCGAGAACCACCCTCCCCATACGAGCCAGAGATCACAAATGTCCCCATGTCCCCCTTGTTTACCTACAACAAGGCCCTCTAAATTCCCTTTCTCTGCCCCAGAAAACACTGGCCAGAAATTCTCCTCATGATCAACTGGAACACAATTCCCTTATCTGGACCTTTTTTTTTTTTTTTTTTGAGACAGTGTCTTGCTGTGTCGCCCAGGCTGAAGTGCAGTGGCACTATCTTGGCTCACTGCAACCGCCTCTTCCCGGTTCAAGTGATTCTCCTGCTTCAGCCTCCCGAGTAGCTGGGATACAGGCACACACCACCACACCGGACTACTTTTTGTATTTTTATTTTTATTTATTTATTTTTTTTGAGACAGAGTCTCGCTTGGTCACCCAGGCTGGAGTGCAGCGGCACAATCTCAGCTTACTACAACCTCTGCTTCCTGGGTTCAAGTGATTCTCCTGCTTCAGTCTCCCGAGTAGCTGGGATACAGGCACACACCACCACACCGGACTACTTTTTGTATTTTTATTTTTATTTATTTATTTTTTTTGAGACAGTCTCGCTTGGTCACTCAGGCTGGAGTGCAGCGGCACAATCTCAGCTTACTGCAACCTCTTTCCTGGGTTCAAGTGATTCTCCTGCTTCAGCCTCCCGAGTAGCTGGAATTATAGGCACACACCATCACGCCCATCTAATTTTTATATTCTGGCCTCAGCTCTCTGATCTGCTGGAGGTCCTGACCCTCCACTGGCCCATCCCACCTCCCCAGCTTGATTCTTTCTAGCCTTGGCCACTCCTTCCTGCAAAAGAAAAGCCCTGTCCGGCCTGGCCTGTGAGACCCTCACAGAACTCAGGGTCCCCTGTTCTCCCTGCTGCACAGCCCCAGAGGCCTCTAGCGACAGTCCTCACTTCAGATCTCTCCTCATCCGAGTCCAGGCTCGTGATCAGACACGCACATGCTCTCTCCTCCCTGGTTCTGAATCTAGAGTATCCATCAAGGTGTCGACCTGCCAGCATGGAGCTGCGGTCACTGCTTCTGCCAGCGCCACGGATGGGAGGTGGGAGGGGTGCACAGCGGCAACGATTTTAAGGATAAAACTCAGGATCTTAGCTGCTTATGACAAGCCCAGATGGCTGCACGCCCGGACCGCCCACCCCCAAGCCCACTGCCTTGCGTCAGTGTCGGATATTTGATGGCAGAGTCAGACAAGCCCCAGAGATCATCTGAGGCTTCCTTCACACCCCCAAAGCACCTCTATCCAAACTGGTGTCGCACGAAGCTTTACACACCGCCTCTGCCTCCCCTGCCCCACAGGTTCTTGAGGAGGCACAGACTGGAGAAATGATTCTCAACTGGTTCTGCATCAGAGCTCCTTGAGAATCTGAGAGCTGCAGGCCACCTCTCTGAGAAAGGCACACATTCCCCAGGGGGGTTTGCAGCATTTTAAAGGGATAACCCTCATGGGCCCAAACTGATAAACCAGCCCAGGTCAGGCACCTGGTATTCCAGAGCTGAGCAATGGGCTGGACTCAGACTCCCCTGGCTAAGGACACAGCCGGAATGAAAATGGATCAACACGTTTACAGATATGACGATGATGCCAATCGGCACACGGCCACCAAGCCAAGGACAATGTTACCCACCTGCCAAGTTCTACCAAATTCTCTCCCCGTGACGAACCACCACAAATAAACCTATTTCCCACAACAAGTTATCTGCACATTTGAGTCACCTCCTGACAATCACCTTAGCAGCCCCAAGCACACAGCCAGCACAGCGTGGCTCAGTGTCCCCTTCAGCACCGCCACATGCCTGCCAGGCGACTGTTACAGTAGTGTCCCCTCGAGCTATTGCAACTAAAGCTGGACTTTATTCCAAATCTTCCAGCCCTCACTGCCCCGTTCTAAGTTCCTCCAGAACACTGTCTTTGGTCACTTCTGGCCTGTAAGACCATGCTCCAATAAAATTCACAACACAAAACTCAAAGACAAAGTCCATCTTCACTAGAATGGTTTCTCTGTCCCCCAAGCCCGCCCAATGCTAGGACCTTTTTCAGCTGCTCAGATCCCAATTAATCATCCAAACATGGTGGGGGGCAATGGAGAGGCATCCTGCCACCACCTCAACATGGGAAGGAATCTTCTTTTCCACGAGGGGTACCACCTTGACTCAAGTGTTTCAACTCCACTTGGTCGGAAGTCACCGCGGGACTTCCACAGTGCCTCAGCAGAGGTCACAAAGAAAGGTGGGGGAAAATGCTAAACGATTCAGCTGATACCAAAAGGGCTCTGGAAGAGAGAATGAAGGAGGGGAACACAGTGGTTAACTAAAAAACAGAACTGTACGATCAGTGCATGTGTACAGCAGGGAGAAAGAAATTGTGCTTTGCTGGAAACTTCTGCCTCGTCTCGGCCACACTTTCTCACGTGCTCCATATGGTTCATACAGATGTGGAGTATTTCTGTGCTATTAAGAGTTCATTACACCATAAATACATACAATTTTCACTTGTCAACTTAAAAGTAAAATTTTAAAAAGATGTCATAGGCGGATGATTAGGGGGAAAGTGTCTAAAAAGACTCCTTAGGGTGGCGATACTGGGGAGAGAGGTGAGCAGCACTGGTCTCAACTCTTCAGGACACGCTTGCATACACTGTAGATGCTGAGACACTTCCCGAGTCACTCGAATTCCGTCCTGTCCCCGAGGCTCTGTGGCCTCCCACCCCCCCACCAGGCCTCCGACCAAGCTTCAATGAACGCAGTCAATTAGTGCTACTTTGACTTCTTGAACCTAGTTCCAACGTCTGCTTAGTTCTCTCACTGAGGGAATTAAACGAATCTGTAACATGTGTTAAGCATGAAAGTCATATTACAAAAATTATCTTTCTCCCCCAATTTTTTTTTATCGTGGTTAAAATCCACAGAACAGAAACTGGACACACCTGTTAGCGCACAGGCAGTGGGATTAAATGCACTCAGGGCCTTCCTAGCTGGCCAATGGGCTGGTGTGAGGCAAAGGCACCTCCGATCAGGTCACAGGGAACCCCGCGGGAGGCCCAGGGGACCGCCTGGCTCAGGGACCCCCCACCCCCGCTCCAATTGCTGCAGGAGTGGCCTGGGCAACTCCCGCCGTGTCTAGGCCTAAGGGAAACGCGTGCAGATCTGCGGTCTCCTTCAAACTGTCCAGTGGGCGACTGCGATCTCGCTTCCGAGGTGGAGGGTGGTGTAGACGAAAGGGAAGTGGGGGCAGCCAGGCCCGCAGAGTGGGTCCTGGCCCTCCTCCCGGCCCGGCTTCTGAGCAGGAGATGGCTTCGGAACCCGCCACCCGCCCGAGGCACCGACGCCTCCCCCGATTCCCGGGCGGGACCCCTGCGGGGCCCCCGGCTCCAGCGCTTCGGCGGACAGCACGCACCCTCCCTGCCAAGCCTGCGAGGAACACGCGCCGCCTTCCACTTTCTCGGGAGCGAGCCCCGGCTCTCCGGACGCAGTCCACACGCGCCAGCCCAGCACGAACCGGCCTCGGGCAGGGCCGCACCCACGCCCGGGGCCAGCCCGCGCCCCGCACCCCGCCTCCCGGCGCCCGCCCTGGGCAGGTGCAGGGCCTCCTGCCCTCCCGGGACCCCCGCACCTGGACCCCGCACCTGGACTCCGCGCGCCTCCCGCCCTCCCCGCGGACGCAGGCGCCTGAGGCGGCGGCCCGGGGACGCGGCCAACCTGGGGGAGAGTGGGGCGGGGGCCGGCTGGGGAAGGGGCCGCCCGGAGGCGGAGGGGGCGCCGCAGGAGCCCGGAAGCCCGCTGGCTGGGCCGGGGCGGCGGGGCGGGTCGGAGGCGCGGGCCAGGGCGACGACCACCCACCTCCTTGTCCGGGACCCACTGCGGCTCCTCCAGGCCGAACGGGCTTCCGAAGGCGCGGTGCTCGGGCACCATGCGCAGGCCGCTAGGGGAGCGCACCAGCTTCTTGGCGTCGCGGCGCGCGGACACCTCGGAAGACATGACGCCGCCTCAGTCTCTCGGCCCGCGGCCCCGCACCCGGCCCCTAGCCCAGCCCGGGGCACCGCCCGCCCCGCCCCGGTCCGCGCGCGGCTGACAGCACCGGCGTCCAATCGCCAAGCCCGCCACGGAACGCGGACTAATCGGAGCTCGAACTCCGCCCCATCGCGGCCCTCTCCAATCCGCGTAAGGGCACCGCCCCTGCCCCCCTGTGGTCAGTCACCAATCGGCGGCGAGGGCTGGCCCGGATGCGCTCCGCCCTTCCCAGAAAGATTGAGACTTTGGATTGGTTGGTTCGTCAGCCACGTCGGCGTCGTTTCGCCTCTGATTGGTGTAGCCCTATCAGGGCGCTCGGCGCCTATTGGAGGAAGCCGAGAGGGGCAGGACGGCGCGAAGAGGACTGCAGAGCCAGCGGTAGGTGAGACCCGCGGAACCCGGCTGCGGTGCCAGGCGGCGGCGGGGTCGGAGGTCGTGGGCGGCCGCGGACGTGAGGGGTGTGGCAGGGTCGAGGGGCAGGGGCGGGGGCGGCCGCGGGTCTCCATTGCCCGAGCCGGTGGGAGCAGGATGGCCTGGGGCTGCAGCTCTCACCCTGGGTGCCCCGCCACAGCTCGGGTCGCGTTCAGGCGCCTTCCCGGGGCAGGGCCGCGTGCGCTCAGAGCAGGGAAGGCGGGCTCCGGGGGCCCCGGTGTGCGCGGGCAGGTGTCTGCTCAGGGGAGGCCGAGGTGGGCCCGCGACTGCGCCCCCGGCGCTTCGATGCCTTCGTTCGTCCGCCTGGGACTGCACTGGCCTGGCATCGAAGTGGGAGAGATCTGAACAGTTATTTTAATGCTTTGATTTGGAAAGAAAATTTTTAGGCCGGGCGTGGTGGCTCACGCCTGTAATCCCAGCACTTTGGGAGGCTGAGGCGGGTGAATCAGGAGGTCAGGAGTTCAAGACCAGCCTGGCCAACATGGTGAAACCCCGTCTCTACTAAAAATACAAAAAATTAGCTGGCCGTGATGGCACGTACCTGTAATCCCAGCTGCTTGGGAGACTGAGACAGGAGAATTGCTTGAACCGGGACCCGGGAGGCGGAGGTTGCAGTGAGCCAAGACCACATTACTGCACTCCAGCCTGGTCTACAGAGACCCGTTCTCAAAAAGCCAAAAAAAAAAAGAAAAAAAGAAAATGTTTATTCATCCTGCCTTTAATTCCTCATTACAAGGCATGAATTTTTATTGTTTTTTTTTAAATAGTCTCGCTGTGTCGCCCGGGCTGGAGTGCAGTGGCGCCATCACGGCTCAGTGCAGCCTCCACCTCCCGGGCTCTCAAGTAGCTGGGACCGCAAGCACCACCACGGCACCCGGCTGTTTTTCTTTTTCTTTCTCTCTCTTTTTTTTTTTTTTTTTTTTTTTTTTTTTTTGGTAGAGAATAGGTCTTACTGTGTTGCCCAGGTTGGTCTTGAACTCCCGGGCTCAAGTGACCCACCGCGTTGAAGCCTGTGAGGTGGGGGTCCGTGTGGCTGGCTCTGCCCTCTCCTGTGGGCATTGGCGCTGCAGGGGTCCTTGTGTGTGGAGGAAATAAGGAGAGGACCAAAGTATGATTCCACGAATCACACGGTTTATTGTCAAAGAGAATTTGTTCTTGGGTTCACAGTGCTCAGAGGAGAAGAGAGGGGAGGAGGTGAAGACGCCTGGCGGGGAAGCAGGGCCTCCATGGATGGGGTGCATTTGCCGCAGGGAGGCGAGTGCCAGAATGGCCAAAGTCGTTGCTCCGGGGATGGAGCAGGCCCCTGGAAAGTGAGATCTGGTTAGAGTTCGCAGTGTGCCTTAATAGCAGTGGAGAGTGTGAGAGCGGGAGCTCTCTGAGAGGCTGGGACCAAGGACCAGCTCCCAGGCCAGCAGAGTATAGCTTGTCTCAAAGCATCTGCCCAACCTTCAAGTTGATTTGTATTTTTGCAGCCCAGCAATCAAGGTCAGTAACTCACAGAGCTAGGCGAGGCCACATCTCCTTTGGCAGTGTAGTGCCTTCCCTGGAGGTGGCATTCCTTTTTGATTTGCCTTCTGTGCCGGGGAACTTCACTTTCTCACTCTGGCCAGCCAGCAGTTTGGAGCTGGTTTCAGCACCCCACCGCCCTGCCTTGGCCTGCACCCTGCCCCCCAGGGTGGCTTCTCGCCAGTTCCTGTCAGGCCTGCCTGGGCAACCAGGCCTGGGCACCTCCCTGTCCCTTGCTCAGAAAATCCACAGGCTGTGGGGCCCCGGGAGCCTGGTGCGCGGGCAGGAAACGAATCCTGGAGCACCAGCTTCCCTGCCCTGCCCGCCTCACGGGGTGCCTGGGGGCGTGCCTCAGCCTGCGGCTCCTGCAGTCTGTTTTCCACGCCTGGCCCTGAGCAGGCTGAGCATGGGCATGGAGTGACCAGCTTAATCGCATCCAGGCCAGTGCCACATTCTGTGTGGTCCAAGGGAAAGCCTTCTCCAAGTCCGTGGCCTGCCCTTTCCTCTGCTGGGTTACTGCCAAGGGCACTGGGCCTCACTGCAGGACATGGCCCTCGAGGCTGCTGCCTTCTGGTTTCCTGGTGCCCTGGACACTCTTGGTCTCCCCATTTGGGAAGCCGACAAAGGATGTAGAGTGGCCTGTTGGAAAGGCCTTATGTGATCCTGGGCTGAGTCCCTGAGCAGCCCGCCGAGGCCGGAGGGGAGAAGAGCTGAGCTTCTCCCTCTCTGGGCCGGGCTCGGGCTGTGGAAGGGCTGCCAGCTCCCTTCCTGGGAGAGGCTGGGTGGGGTCCACAGTGGTCGTCCTGGAAGGAAGCTGTCTTCTGCTGTTGGCTGCTGAGACAGCTGGAGGCCACCGATGTTCAGGTTCCCTGAGCACTCTGCCAATCCCAGACCCACCTTCCCACTCTTTCCAGAATCCCCAGGGAGACACTTAAAGGAAATTGAACTGCAGAGTGCAAGAGATGCTTCAGTCAAGTCAGCCAGGAACGCGTGGGTCATCCCTGAGCCCCAGAGCGGTGAGTCGGGGGGGGCCCTCACCTGCCGCAGGAGGATGGCCTTATTTCTAGCACTTCCCACAGGGAGTGAATGTGGTGGGTTTGGGGGATTTTTCAAATGCATCAGTGTCTGGAATGGGTTCTAAGCTGCTAAATCATTCTAATTCTTAGAGGTAAATTACAGACATGTTGCCCCAGATAGAGCTCGACAGCTTTCCCTGTACAGTGAAGTATCTTCCACCCGCAGTGACAGAGCCCGGATGACACGGACACGGTGGCTGCTGTCACTTCCGCGGTGCGTGCCTTTGACAGGCTTTGAATTGAAGGCAAGTGCTTCAGAATTTGCATCCATCGTTCTGTCTTTCCTGGGAAGTTATTCATCCTGGGGGGCAGCCCACCGACAGAATGGATTTAGATCTACTGGACCTGAATCCCAGAATTATTGCTGCAATTAAGAAAGGTACATTTATTTCTGTTTACATAAGGGGTGTGGGTGGGTCTGTGCACTTTACATAAGGCAGGTTAACAAAATGCTGGCTGGCTAAGCCTTCCTCCCTTTGCCCGCCCTGATTATTACACGAGGGTAGGATGTACTGTGGGGTTTTCAGGTGTGTGTGTGTGTGTTCTTAACTGCATGGATTTCTTTCAGTTACTTTTATTTTTATCAGAGTAATACGTGCATATTGTCTAAAAGGTAAAATGGAGCCACATAAAGTCTTTTAGTGTTTTGTTTTTTGTTTTGTTTTGTTTTGTTTTTGAGACGGAGTCTTGCTCTGTTGTCCAGGCTGGAGTGCGGTGGCGTGATCTTGGCTCACTGCAAGTTCCACCTCCCGGGTTCATGCCATTCTCCTGCCTCAGCCTCCCGAGTAGCTGGGACTACAGGCGCCCACCACCATGCCCGGCTAATTTTTTGTATTTTTAATAGAGACAGGGTTTCACCGTGTTAGCCAGGATGGTCGCTATCTCCTGACCTTGTGATACGCCCACGTCAGCCTCCCAAAGTGCTGGGATTAAAAGCGTGAGCCGCTGCGCCCAGCCGTTTTTTAGTTGTTTTTTTAAAAAATATTTACATCTGGGCTCCTAAATGTGTTTACGTTGTAAGGTTTGATTTGTCAGTGTTATTGATTATCCATGGACTTCCTATTGGGGGCGGTGAGGACTGAGTGTGCCTACACCTGTGTACCCCAACTCCCTCTTCCCCCAGCTCCCTGCCCATAGTTAGAACCTAGTTTGGGTGACATCAGCTGTTGGGGTTGTGACTGGTGCATACCTGGTGTGGTTCAACAATGTGGGGTGTGGGGGATTGTTTTCTTTCTTACAGCATCTTTTTTCCACGGAGTTAGCAAATGCTCAAAGCTTAGGCCCCACGTGCAGCCCCTGCCCCTGCTCTCCATGCCTGCAGCCCAGCTGTCGTCTGGGGACCCTCCTTCCATCTTCCATCCTCCCCCATCTCCCAGGGCCTCAGCTACGTGAACCTCAGCACACCATCTGTGGCGAGAAGCGGGAGTGCTCGTGGAGCTGCTGCAGCAACCTGGTGACTGGGCAGGGCCTCACTGTCCTGCCCTTCCATCCTTGGCTGTTGGTTTTTATCCTCCTGTTGGTGGCCTTGTGATCACGGCTGCTGCCACAGCTGCAGACACGACGCTTGCAGACCAGGGACAGAGAAGGGGAATGGGCTCAGCCAGGGAGTTCCTTTCTCACCTGTGTCTCTTATCCAAAAACCAATGTTTCCAGAAGTCCCTGCAGACTTCGAAACTGTGAAAGGGGCTGGGGCCGTGAGACTTATCAGGGGAGCCGCCCCACCAGAGCCCCGATCCTGGCGAATCCTCAGGGCCCACAGAGCCCTCTGGAGCAGCCTGTCCACGGGAAGCCCTCTCTGCTGGATCTGGTGAAACCCAGGGGCGCTTTCTTCATCCCCACCTCTCCATCTCCTTGTGTTTTCTGTGTGGCTTTTCTGAAGATCCCACCAGTGGTTACTGTTTTCCAGCCTGACAATGGTTGTCTTTTCACTGCAGCGTTCGGCGCACCCATGGTGAGGGGGGCTCTGATGTAGCGGGTGTAAGTCTCCGTGGCCGGGCGGGGCCCTTCATCCACCACTGCTCCCTCTCGTGTGCGCTTCCTCGAACTTCCCTGATGGGCTGATCAGTCTGCAGCATTTGTCGTCTTTCTCCGAATTTGAAAGTAGAAAGTGATGCACTTATCTGAGTTCAAAATGAACTTTGCCCTCCTCCCCACATGGCAGGTCCTGGGGCTCTGCACCTCTGTAACTGACGCCGCCACCGTTCTGATTCGCACGTGCTCTGCCCCCTGCCCTGACTGCCCTGCACAGCCAGTGTTTGGACTTGGACTCTGCTTGCCTCCCAGCGCTCCACTCCCCAGGGCACGTGTCCTTGCCTGTGGCTCAGCCCGGCTCCGGGCCTGGCGGGCGGGTGCTGGAAACCTCGGTGTTGGTTTTTTGCTGCCCCTTTCTGGAGCACTGTCTCCGGCTGGCGTGGAACTGGGTGCCTGTCGTTTCTTCTTAGCACCTGGGACCTGCCCGACCCCGTCTTCTGGCTTCTGCCCCTCACATGAGGCTGGTGTCTGCCCGAGTGCCAAGACTCAGGGCGCAGTGCCCAGCGGCCCTTTCCCCTTGCCCGTGTGTCGGCCACACTCTGTCCAGGGTTTCCAGGGAGCAGGGGATCTGGTCCCTACCCACCTTGTCCCCAGAATTGGAAGCATGGTGGTCTCACAGTGCTCTTATAAAGCACCTTTTGTTGCTGTGTCACCCTGCATTATTACAGTCTGACAGTTTCCTGTGATTTATCTGTGTCATTTCAGCCAAACTGAAATCAGTAAAGGAGGTTTTACACTTTTCTGGACCGGACTTGAAGAGACTGACCAACCTCTCCAGCCCCGAGGTCTGGCACTTGCTGAGAACGGCCTCCTTACACCTGCGGGGAAGCAGCATCCTTACAGGTAGGTGGGTCCTGGCATCTCCCACCGGGGGTGACATGTGGCTCCAGCATCATGATCCCTGTGGTGCAGGGCATGGGGCTGTGCAGACTGCACCCAGGGACCAGCCTCAGGGCATGTGGCAGCTGCTCACGCCCCAGAGTTCCCATCTTGCTTGTCCTACAACCATGGGGCTATGGTCACATCGTTGGGTCAGAAGATGTGTGAGGTGGACACAGAGGGGCTGTGAGGCCTCCTGGGGATCTTGCTCTGTGGGCCAGAGGAGGGGGTGCAGGAAGCAGGGGTGAAGTTGGCAGTCAGCACCCAGAGCCCTTCAGGCTCTGGCAGGGTGGGAACGGTGTGAGATGCGGCCCTGGCCGCGGTGCCCCCACCACGTGTAGGAAACCAGGTCTTGGCAGCAGAGGGAGGTACCCAGTGAACCCCATGCGCCTGGACGGACAAAGTTTCCATCCTTGCATCTGATCAGGCCCCAGTGGGCAGCGGGGTCCAGGCATGAGCAGGGTCCTCCCTCCCCTGCAGGTGGCTCAGTGACCCGGGCCCCGAGGAGCATGCTGAACTTGGGGCTGCCGTGGTGGGCAGGTGCCACGGCCGCACACACAGTGCCGTGGGCAGAGCTCTGGGCAGTCCTCACAGGGTGGCCTGCTCCACCTGACCGGGATGCCCAAGGCAGTGTGCGGACTCGAGGGACGGGCTGCTCCTCCCGGCCCAGGCCCCAGGCCAAGAGCGCAGCCTGCACTGCGTGTCCCACCTTGAGCCTCCCCCTGAGGGGCTTCGGTGTCGTGGAGAAGCCTGTGTCGAATGGCTCGTCCAAGGCCCTTTAGCCAAGAGGCTGTGACCAGCATTGCTCTAGAATGGTGTCCGTCACAGAGCACTGACAGCATGGGGCGTGCACGTGTGTGCGCGTGCGGGAGCCCGTTAAAGCTGCTTCAGAACTGTTCAGTACCCAGGGCGTCCCAGCTGGACGGAGCTGTGCCTTTTTCTGCACACGGAGGCTGTTAGGGAGCACCTGGGGGCTCTCTGGAAGCTTTGGCTGAAGGCATCTGGTGCCGCAGTCGCCCCATAGGGGGATCCCTGGGGGCATGAGATGGTGGCCCTGGGGCTCCCCCTGACTCTGCGTCTCAGGTGAACCTGCCCTTTCTGGCCGGGTCACCCCTCCCTGCCCTCAGCACCTTGCTCACCCCTGGTGACCACAGGCACCATTGCTCCAGCCACACTGCGCCTGGCATAGGCAGGCTGGCCGTGCCTCCCACAGTCCCCAGCTCTGCCCGCAGGCCCAGGAGAGCCAGGCCTGACACCATGCTTGCCCTGCAGCGCTGCACCTGCACCAGCAGAAGGAGCGGTTCCCGGCCCAGCACCAGCGCCTGAGCCTCGGCTGCCCGGTGCTGGACTCGCTCCTCCGCGGTGGCCTGCCCCTGGACGGCATCACCGAGCTGGCCGGACGCAGCTCGGTGGGGAAGACCCAGCTGGCGCTGCAGCTCTGCCTGGCTGTGCAGTTTCCGCGGCAGCACGGAGGCCTGGAGGCTGGTGAGTGGCCATCCCTTCCATGGGGTCTGGGCAGGTGGGCGGCCCCTGCTGTGTTTGGGACAGCTTTCTGTTGAGGTGGGGGAGTGGCCGCCTCTTGCACCGTTCCTACCATTGTGTCTCCCTCCTCCTTCTGGTCCTGACTGCCCTCGCTCCTTCCAGAACAGGGAGGGGAAGTGAGGCTGGGCTCAGCTGACAGCAGGAGGGGTGGGAGGGTACAAACCCCACCACCAGGCAGCCTGCCCTGCATCCTGCCCTCAGCAGAGCTAGGCCAGGGGTCGCTGGCTGAGCACAGCGATGCCGGCCCAGGTTCCACACAGCTGCCAAGCCCGGAGTCCACAGAGCCAGCGGCACAGGGAGGGCAGCACGGCCTTTCTCCTGGGTGCCCCGCCGCCAGGCCAGGTATGCTCCTGGCGTGTCCCCGTGAGCCTGTATAGCTCTGTCTGTGAAACAAGGGTTCCCTGCATTGCTGAAGCATTCAGAGCGTGCCTGCTTGGGTCTCTCAGGTGTTAAAAGCTCATGCCGTTTTAAACTGAGCTGTGAGTACGAGAGATGTTTCTTAGTAGCTCCTTAACTTTTAACCCAGTTCCCTGGTGTCAACGTGCGATTCCCACACTGTCTTAAACTCCACGTGAACACAGAGTGGCAGCATTTTTCATTGGTGGCGCCTTGGAGTGCACCTGCTAGGCTCACTTCCCACACAGGGCGGGACCCCAGGCCCTGGACCCACAGGCTGCGCCAGCCACCTCCTCACAGGCCTGACCTGCCAGCGGCAGTGTGGCTGGGAACCTCACCTCTGCCACCCTCAGGTCAGCATCATCCCCGGGACCAAGGCTGTGCTGTGCCTGCCTGAGCCTCCGTGCTGGGTGGAGGGTGAGGGGTCTCTGACAGCCCGGCTGGGGTCTGCTCATACCACAGGCGTTTTTGTCCCTGCAGTCCAGGGGAGGACACCCTCCTGTCAGGTGCCTGAGTCCCTGCAGCTGGTCTCGGGTGAGCCTGGAGACAGCCACAAGCCAGGAGGATAGGAGTTGGCCTTGAAAATGGGAGTCTCCCGCTTACCCCATGGAAGAGCTGCTGTGAGGTGGAGGTGGGACTCGAGCGTGCTCAGAACAGGACAGGAAACGCCCTCATTCTCCAGCATCCTCCGTGCCAGGCTTCATGCAAATCTGATTTGTGCAGTGACTCCCCCTGAGCTTCCACCCCGTTGGCCTTTTCAGTGAAGCCCACACTCCCCGCTACCCAGGGACACGGAAGCCTTAGGACACCCTCCCCGAATCCCCCGGCGGTGCCCAGCCCAGGGACTGCTGCGGGAAGAGAGCACAGTCCAGCCTTGCAGGCCGGGGGCAGGGAGGAGGCCCCGCCGTGACCATGTGCAAGGTCAGGGCTCAGATGTGCTTTTCTGGGGAAATGACTTCTTTTCCTAGATCCAATCTGAAGACCCTAATTTTGAAAAGAAAGTGGCAGGCAGGCTGTGGAGTGATTCTGAGTCCTGTGCTTAAGCTGCATGAGGCTCTCCCAGGCCTGCTGGGGCCCTGCCCACTGCTGGGCTGCCCACAGCGACCCTCCTGCCAGCTTCACAATGTCCCCATGGCTGTGCAGCCCCCAATACATGACCCCAACAAAAACAGGCTGCCTGGCCGGCTCCACCTGCTTCCGAGCCTTCCAGCCCAGCCTCTCTCCAGCCAACAGGATGGAGGAACCCCGGGGCCCCGACTTTCCTGTGGCCTCCTGACTAGGGGCACAGCCACGGCTAGGGACACTGGTGGGGAAGGGAACCAGCCACAAGAGACGTGGCCTCCCAAGGCAGTATTTGTACCTCCCTGGCCCCAAGTGGGCCAGATGCCTCTCAGAAGCTTAGTTCTGACACAGAATGGGGCGGGGGTTCCTGGGTGTCTACCTGGGAGTGTGGCCGCTGGGCCATGTGGTTTGTGTGTAACTCTTGAAGGAAGTGCCGGTTGTTTTCCGTGTGTAACTTTTTGAGGAAGTGCCGGTTGTCTTCCGAGCTGCACCACTTTGCATTCCTAGCAGCAGCGCACAGGGGTCGGGTCCGCCTTCTCCACATCCTCGCCAACACGTGTCTTTTCAAGCCGGCTGTTTGAATTGCAGAAGTTTTGAAAGTGGGAGAGGAAACACTTGCTCAGTGGGGGCCTTGAGTGTGGCCACGTGTCGGGGCTCGGGGCCATTTCCAGAAGGCGTTGCCCTGATGCTGCCACTTGCTTCCTGCCCCGCAGAGGGGGGACGGAGGGGCACGGGGGGAAGGAGGGGCGGGGTGGGGCAGGAGAGGCCTCCCGTCTGTGGCCATTCCAGCCCAGGGCCCAGGACAGGGGAAGTCTTTGGGTGTCGGAAGTGGAGGCCCAGCCCGTATTCCTCCTGAGGGGTCACCTGGTCCTGAGGTGGCTGCCAGTGGGAGGGTGAGAACCAACACCAGCCTCTTCCCTCCCCGGGCCAGGGACAAAGAACCTGCAAGGGGCAGAGTTAGAAATGGTGGGAGACGTCTGCGCTTGATTTGTGTGGCAGTCACAGGCCCGTCTGGAGTCCCCTGGGCACATCAGGCACTCTCACTTCCCAGGAGCCGTCTACATCTGCACGGAAGACGCCTTCCCACACAAGCGCCTGCAGCAGCTTATGGCCCAGCAGCCGCGGCTGCGCACCGACGTTCCTGGAGAGCTGCTTCAGAAGCTCCGATTTGGCAGCCAGATCTTCATCGAGCATGTGGCCGATGTGGTGAGTGTGGGAGAAGCCGCGTGACACCCCTAAGGCAAGCTGTTCAGGACCACTGGGGCAGGTAACCACCACGGCAGTGAGGTCTCACAGCGGGGCAGGTAACCACCACGGCAGTGAGGTCTCACAGCGGGGCAGGTAACCACCACGGCAGTGAGGTCTCACAGCGGGGCAGGGATAGATGGGGTTCAGCTCTGAACTCAGCATGGGTCATGGGGGTTTACGCCCGAGGAGCAGGTGGGGTCAGAGGATGGAGAGTGACTGAGAGGAACTGGCAGGGGAGGGGGCTCTGGCTGAAGCGTCTTGCCAGGACCCTTGCTGAAGTTGGGCCATGGGGATCAGACTGCCCCTGGGGACGGTGGAGGATGGACCAGTCAGCTACTGAGGGCGACTGGATGTGGAGGGCAGGGGTCTTGCTACCATCTCAGCAGGGATTGCCAAAACTGGGTTTCACGAGGACGTGCACAGATGGGCCTAGGAGGAGGCTCAGGAGCCTGACGGCAGTTTGGCCAAACAAAATCCTGGCCAGGAGTGGCTGTGGGCCAGGCAGGCAAGGCGGCAGGCTGCGACATCCAGTTACGTCTGAATCTTAGGCAGCTTTGAAGCGTGTTCTAGAATGAGGATGCCCATATTCAGATCACCTTTCTTCATGATCTGAAACTCAGATGTAACTGGGCGCCTGTACACCATCTGTCAACCCTGCCCATGAAGACGGAGTGGGGAAGAGAAGTCTCAGGCGGGTGGCAAGGGCCTCCTCTGGGCTGTGGAGCCCTGACCAGCTGCCCTAGGAGACCACCGCCCTGAGAAGGGTGGGACCTGCTCTCTAGGCTGCCGCCCTGGTGAGAGAGCTGTGTTGGTTTCACCCTTGCCTCTGAGGGGAAGACGGCCCTCACTGGAGGCACAGGGGCTCCACCTGGCCAAGGCCTGCCGGGCCTCCAGCTCACACAGGCGACCTTAGATCCTTGACCACTGCCTGGCTGCTGGCTTCCCTGCAGACACTGGCTGGGCTTGGAGGAGGGACCCATGGCAGGGCCTTCCAGAGAGCAGGGGCCACTCACGGGGGGCCAGTGGAGTCCGTCCTGCAGCCAGGAAGCAGGCCTAAGAGGCTGGGACGCATCCCTGCAGCTGGGGTAGCAGTGCTGTGAGCTGTCAGCACTTAGTTTACAGAGATCATCCCAGGAGGGAGAAGTGATGAAGTAGAAAAGATGCAGAAGAAAAGATGGGAAGTTTGGGAGTAAACCCCTGACCAAAGGCAAATAAGGAAATTCCGCCCTGTGCAGGGGGAGCGGCTGCCATGTCCAGCCCACCCTAGACGTGGCTGTGGTCTGGCAGAGCCGATGGGCCTTCCCCCACTTCTTTTTGTTATTATTTATTTGAGATGGAGTCTCGCTGTGTCGCCCAGGTGGGAGTGCAGTGGCGCGACCTTGGCTCACTTCAAGCTCTGCCTCCCGGGTTCACGCCAATCTCCTGCCTCAGCCTCCCAAGCAGCTGGGACTACAGGTGCCCGCCACTATGCCCGGCTCATTTTTTGTATCTTTAGTAGAGACGGGGTTTCACCGTGTTAGCCAGGATGGTCTCGATCTCCTGACCTCGTGATCCGCCCACCTCAGCCTCCCAAAGTGCTGGGATTACAGGCGTGAGCCACTGCGCTCGTCTGGCCTTCCCCCATTTCTGAGTTCTTATAGAAAAAACTTTGAAGTAAAGCATAAGGCATATAAACGTTTAATTTTAAAATATGTACAATAAAATACATTATCGCACACAACATGAGGAAGTTACACATGGGAAGGGAGCCGTGGGCCCAGCTCATGCCCCAGGTCTCCTGGGAGAGGCCACGCCGCACCAGGGCACCAGCTTAGGCCCAGCCTCAGCCCCAGTCCCAAGGTCACGCCAGCCGTGTGGTCATTAGTATCGTGCCCCACGCACACAGACGCAGGAGAAATGAGTGAGCGCTGCGGCTCCCAGCCAGGGGCCCTCCCTGCTGCCCTGGCTGTCCCGGGCCAGCTCCGGGCCACACTCGGCAGTCCCATCCTGGAGCGGGGCCAGGTCGGGGTCACTGCAAGAGAAGACAGAAGGTCAGGGCTGGGCCACCAAAGCCTGATGGTGTTACTAAGTTCTGTTCTGAAAACAGCTCTCTGGGGAGCCCCCACCCCAAGTCTGCCTGGAGAAGAGGGTGTTGCTGGTTGTGGGCCTCCCTGGGGCCGAGGGGTCATGGGGGACCAGTGCATCTTTGGTCTCTGCTCTCTGGAGCACCAAAGGCCTGCATCTGGCACGGGGAAGGCCAGGGGTGTGGACACAGCCTTCTCTTGCATAAGCAGAGCCTGGTGCCGTTCCCACCCGACTACTCTGTGGGCCTTGGGCTCGCATGAGGGTGGGGCTCTCTGAGCCAAGCCCCTCTTGGAGGCCCAGCCGGGCAGCTAGCAGCAGTCACCACTTGCCCATCCCCAGTCCCCCCAGTCCCTGCACATGCGAAGTCCCTCCCTGGCCCAGCTGCCTGCTTCCTGGGGCTGCAGGCCGTGGAACTCACGTTAGCGGTGGCGTCTTCCAAGCCACTGCTGCTGCTGTCGTTTTCCACAAAAAGAGGCTCGGCCAGAGACGCCCTGGAGACGAAGCACAGACGAGTTTCACTCAGGGCGTGCAGGGCGTCTTCAGAGGTCCAGGCGTGACACCAGTGTGAGGCTGCAGACCTTGGATTTGAGGGGCAGCCTAGGGGCAGCTCTGGCCAGAGCTGCTGGCAAGGCCCATGGGACCTGAACTACCCTGCTTGGTGCCAGGAGCAGTTGTGCCACCCTCCCCCATCACCACAGCTCACCAACCTCTGCGGTCAGAGACCAGGCCAGCCATGCCAATGGCCGTGGCACCCACAGGCCACAGCGGCACCCAGAGGGAAGCCGAGGGCACCTGCCTTCCCTGGGGGGCCCTCCCCTGGAAGCTCTCCTGGGAGCCGGTGGGCACAGGGCCGTTTCCACCCCTTGGCCAGGCCAGCTCAGAGCACAGGGCTAAGGCCTGGGTGCACGGGAGGCACTGGCCTTAAGAGTGTCTCCACCTACAGCCCCATCCTGACCCCCAGATGGTCTCCCAGCGTGCCCCACGCCTTGGCAGAGGCAGGCCAGGCCTGACTCGCCTGAGTAACGCCTGAAGGGCATTAGGCCCCTGCCTTGCTGAGCGTCCAAAGAGGGTGTGGCCCAGGTGGTCATGGCCACCACGGGCTAGATTTGGTGGCACTGTGGCCAGGTCTGGGTGGTCTGAGCACCTGGCATGGGGCCACTGAAGAAGAGGGCTGGTTGCTGCTGACCTGTGAGGGGGAGAGGGTGAAACCATGGCAGAAGGGAGAGCAGACCCCCACAAGGACTCAGGAGCCTGGGCAAAGGACGCCTCTGCAGAGGATGGTGTTGGCATGGCCAAGGGGTGACTGCCTGGGAGGGCCAGAGGAAGGACATGGAGTCCAGGGAACCAGTTGTGTGAGCCTGAAGCTTCTATAGTTGGAGACTTTTTGGGAAGAATACAGAATTGGGCTCAGAGTTTGGGGACTGCAGAGCCAGCACTGTCAGTCCCAGCTGGGGAGGAAGGTTTTGAGTCAGACGGTTGAGTGACACTACAAATGGGGTCTGGTCACCGGGGGCGGGGGCCTGCTGGCCAGCATACACCATGGCCCTGTCCCCACAGGACGCCTTGCTGGAATGTGTGAATAAGAAGGTCCCCGTTCTGCTGTCTCGGGGCATGGCTCGCCTGGTGGTCATCGACTCGGTGGCGGCCCCATTCCGCTGTGAATTTGACAGCCAGGCCTCCGCCCCCAGGGCCAGGCGTCTGCAGTCCCTGGGGGCCGCGCTGCGTGAGCTGAGCAGTGCCTTCCAGAGCCCTGTGCTGTGCATCAACCAGGTGGGCACCAAGGCAGGGGTGCACCCGTGAGCTCGTACTTTTAGCCAGGATGCGAGAGCAGAGCCGGTCTGGAGGTGGGGCGGGTGGCAGTGCCGTGGCCCCCGGCCCCTGCGGGTAGCAGCCTGTGCCTGCCCATCGGGAAGACCTGCGGCCGTTGCAGCTGACCTGGACTGTGCTCTTCCAGGTGACAGAGGCCATGGAGGAGCAGGGCGCAGCACACGGGCCGCTGGGGTGAGTGCAGCCGTGTGGTGCAGCTGGGCCGAAGTGGGCGGGGGCCACCAAGCCTTCTGAGCACCAGCTCGCCTGCTTCCTGATTCTCAGGTTCTGGGACGAGCGTGTTTCCCCAGCCCTTGGCATAACCTGGGCTAACCAGCTCCTGGTGAGACTGCTGGCTGAGCGGCTCCGCGAGGAAGAGGCTGCCCTCGGCTGCCCAGCCCGGACCCTGCGGGTGCTCTTTGCCCCCCACCTGCCCCCCTCCTCCTGTTCTTACACGATCAGTGCAGAAGGGGTGCGAGGGACACCTGGGACGCAGTCCCATTGACACGGTGGCAGCTGCAGAACAGCCTTGCCTGAGAAGCCCCGACACATGGGGCTTGCGCCTTTAAAACGCTATCTGCCTCGGCCGTGGCACAGCTGGGAGCCTGGTTCAGACAGATCTTCCAGGGCAGCGGTTCCACTTTCTCAGCCAAAGGTGGTGGCCACAGTCCCCCACCTGAGCTGGGGGAGCTGTTCCACCTCTCCCTGGGTCTGGGGACAGGCCCGGCTTGCTGGGCACCTGGTCCCCACCGCTGAGCTGGTCCTTGGGGACAGGTGATTCTCAGGGCTGGGGCCTGGGGGTGTCCCTACAGTGACTCCCTGGGAGTCCCCTGCTTCTGCTGTCCACATGGAAGCCCACCCGGGGTCGCGTCTTAGGCCTCAGGCCCCCTCAGCCTTGGGGCCCTGCCCGCGAAGGTCCCCCCTCCTACACGCAGGGCTGTGACTCCCCCAACCCCTCAGGCCACAGCAGGGCTGCAGGCAGGCAGCTCCTCCTCACCCACCTCTGGGTCCTTGGATCCCGGGGGCCCCACCCCGGCACACACCGTGCCCCACAAAACTTCAGTGTGGTACAAGGTGGAGAAAGCATATCCCACCGACCTCCAGCCTCTGGGTCCAGGAGAGCCTGGGGTTGGGGGGGGCTGCCTTGACTCTAGTAGTGTGGCCTGTGCCAGTACCACAGCCAGACAGAGGAGAGCGGGCAGCGTGGGGCTGGCACGTGACAGGCTCATCAGTCACCTGGGAACACAGTTCTGGTGAAAGAGGATCCAAGGTTGAGAGAAAGGAGGGTCCCAGTGTATCCTGGCCCCAGGGGTCTGGGCGTCCAGCTCAGCCCTGGTGTGGCTGGGCGGCACTCTGGTGGGGAGATGGCAGGACTCCGGGCAGGGCCACCTGCAGACCCAGTCCCACACTGTGGCCAGGCCTTACATCTGGCCAGAAAGCAGAGCCTCTCGGGAACACAGCTGGCTGCAGATGCTGAAATATCCACCCAGCGGTCAGTGGCGTGGCCTCCCCATGGGCAGAGTGGTGACCCCCTTGATTCCCACCCACCCAGTGCCTCCACGTGCTGCCTGGCACCGACCATGCCTTTGACAAATAAATGTTAAATGGATGCAGTTCCAGGACCTGCTTCTTGCTGTCTGCCAGGCACTGCTCTAAGTAATTTATGCACATTGAAGTACGTTCTCCTCACAACTCCTGGGGATAGGTACTGTTACTACATCTCCACTTGCAGGTAGGGGAATTGAGGCCCAGAACTGCTAAGTGGATTGACTCCTCCCACAACCCAGAGGCAGAAATTGTCACCCCCACCCCATGTGCCCAGGGTGAGCCTGTGGGTGCTCCTACAGCGGGGGGGGGGCTGGCACTGGTTGGGGGGAAGGTAAGGGGTAGGCCCATACTGTGCAGAATTTTTCTGTTTGCCATTTTCTAGGGTGGGACAATCCGTTGAAAACCTTCACGTTATCAAGGTTCTCTGACCCTAAAGTTAAGAACCACTGGCATGAACATAGGAAAAAATTATTTTGGGGTTGGATTTTTATAAAACAGCCTTTCTGCAAAAGTGCAGGGATTCTACAACAGCAAATAAAACATTTTATTTCTGTAATTGAACATAAGCAATTCCAAATGCTTTTCTAGGCAAGACATGCCGGCGATTAGAAAATGAGACAGCTTAAAGACAGAGGTACATTTAACAGAAAACACGCCTGGAAGCTCGGCCAGCCCCGCCCATGCTGGTTCAGTTCCTGCCCTGGAGGGAAGGGGCCGAGGGGCTTCCTGTCCCAGGGAACTCCCACCACAGCAGTCTGCAGAAGGGCTGGCTTGGCCAGCACTGACCCAGGAGCACTGACCATCCCCTTAGGGAGGCACCACACCCTGGGGAGCACAGTCCCTCTTGTCCCGAAGACCCTTCCTCAGGGACCACGTGCCCTGACCCTCACTGCCTCACCATATCATAAAACACTTTAAAACCACTTAAGTTCTTCCCCACAACGTTGGGGAACTAATTGTAAACAGAATACACGTCTATGTATCAGCCCTAAGACAGCTGGCCCCGCTGCACATGCAGCCGGCCGGCCCTAGCAAGACATGGTCAGAGCTGGTGAGTGCTCTACAGTATTCAGAAATCTGACAAGTGTACACACAGCTCACAAGTCAGTGCAAACAGAAGCTAATGACATCCTCCAAGAAAATTCCATACAGTTATGACAATGGAAAACCTGTTATAGATTGTAGCCGTACATTTTTAGCAATGTTTAATACATCTTACTATAAACACTGAATTTCTAATTACGTGATACTTCTAGCAGCTTAATCTAGAAAATAACGATGTGAATTCCTCCAGTACTGTAAACACAAGACCAAGTGCTGCCCATGAGAGGGCCCCTGTGCCACCCGCGGGCACCACCAGCCTCCGAGGACCCCTGAGCCGCACACTGCTGCTGCTCCAGGGCAGCAGTCATGTCACAGGACCTCCCCAGGGCCTGGTTTCTGCCACAGCTGCACCAACTACCCAGAGACAGGCTGTCCGCCCGCAGATCCAGACGCTCCCATGCCATGGTGGCTGGGACTGGGCGCTGCACACATGGCTGCCTTGGGGGGGGGGCGCGCAGTGAGTATTTTGACAGCAACTCTGAAGAAACAGGTGCTGACTCTCACGTTGGGGGTCCCCTCACCAGAAAGAGAACACAGGAGGAGGGATGGCTGGGCCTACCATTTCTCTGCTCTGAAGGGGAAAATTCAGACCGCCAGATGGGAAATGGCTTAAATCACTGCACTTCTATTGGGTGGGTGGGGGGGGTTCAAACATCAGGGACTCAGATTCCCTTGCCACTTCCCTCTCTGAAACATGAACCTTCCTTTACGAGCTGGCTTCAAGGAGGCCTTCTGGCTTCTCTTATCCCAACACACAGTGCTCCCACAGCCACAGTGCTGCAGAGGCCACGTCGGCCCTAAGATCCCATGGCTGGACGCCAGAGCAGGCTCCACAGAGGCCCCACACAACCTCGTCTGCACCCATCAGTCTGAAGAGGTTAAAATTCAACTCCATATTCAGCCTTGTGTTTATTTCTTCTAAATGCCCTTTCTCCTTTCCAGAGAACTGTCACTAAGGGAAACTGTCTGGGTTCCAAACTCTGCTCGGCATCCTCACAGGGAGAAGGCACCCCCCACCACAAGGGAAGCTCCAGAGCCCTCCTGCCCGTCGCCTGTGCACAGACATAGCCCACTACGGGGGCAGCCACGGCACCTGTCAAAGGAAGCTGCTCTACACCCCCCTTTTTTGAGGGGGTGGCTTCTCACAACCCATCAAATTTTATATATTTATGGGGGTTTTTTTTGGTAGACACAGGGACTCGCTGTGTTGCCCAAGCTGTTCTTGACCTCCTGGGCTCAAGTGATCCTCCCGCCTCAACCTCCCCAAGTGCTAAGATTATAGGATTACAGGCATGAACCACCGCACCCAGCCATATATATGTAACATTTTTTCTTTTAATCCTATCCACTATTACAGAACCTATCAAATTTCCTTTAACACCTCTATGTAGCATTTAGAAAGTAAGCTGCTGACCCATCAGAATCTGCAAAAATGGAGTCAGGAGCCTCAGAAAAGGAGCCACGGCCACAGGTGAGCCGCTGGGGACAACACTGGCTCCATAGGGCAGCGCCTGTGCCAGGCGCTCGCTGACGACTACATGGAGCTTGTCTTACGGAAACAAATACGTTTTCACAAACACAGCAGTCCTGCGACATGAGACGAGATGAAATGAAATGAAACTTTTAAAGGTATTTTAAAGCCTAGCCTTATATCAAAACCCCAGGATGCTCTGTCCCCAGCCTTCGGCCCCGTGCCCCACGGGGAGCTTCCAGGGACTGAAGGCGACAAAGTGTGAGCCTCTGCTGTGCCATCACCTGCCCTGTTACATGACAGCGGCAAGCTGACCTTTCACGGGATGGCCAGCGTTTCAGACCGCCCCTCTGTTCCGTAGCCTGGCTGGCTGGCATGGAGGTGGCGCTTCTGAGCGCCAGTCTTTGGAATCACTGCTTACCTCGGCATCTGTTTTGTAGGCTCTTTACCTATGGGCTAGTCTGTGGACAGCTAAGAAATACAGC
The DNA here is from genome assembly GCF_024542745.1 of Macaca thibetana thibetana. NCBI lineage: Eukaryota > Metazoa > Chordata > Mammalia > Primates > Cercopithecidae > Macaca > Macaca thibetana. Next base: position 3,771,198 of record NC_065584.1, read on the forward strand.
CTCAGCACTGATTTGAAAAGGTTCCTGTCAGAGTCCACTGTGCTCCCTCATTCTATAAAGCTCAAGCTTTTAAAAAGTGAAACGCACGTCTCTATGGGCTTCGTGTGCGGGGCCTCCAGGAGAGAACACTGCTCAAAAGGGGTGGGCATGGGGCCCAGGCCCCACAGGCGCCCAGGACCACGCCCGGGGACCTCGGAAACAGAGACCCAGAAGACGCTCCTGCCGGGAGGGGATTCACTCCCACTGACCAGGAGGTCCGCCACGCTTCAGGCTTTACTGCCGCAGATCACTAAATGCCTACCGTTCTGAAAGGGTCCTTCATGTTTCCAGGTTCTTAGTTTACAGCCTCATTACAACATTATAATTTAGGAGAGTTTGGTGTCATGGCAAAAAGCTGGCAGGCAGGAAGTGCAACAGCATCCGTGAGCAGGAGCCGCCCCCCCGCGTGCTGAAGCCGCCTCGGCCTCCGGGCGCCAGCCTGGCCGGGGCGCGGTCGAGGCAGCTCCTGGCACTGAGACTGCAGGCCGGGTGACAGAATGCTGGGGCAGGGTCGCCCGGGTGTTTTGAAAAGGCACCTCCAAGGTTGGTGGACGTCACTATCTAGAAAGGAAGCCAAGGAGTGCGGCTGGCGCCTCCGGGCAGGGCGGTGAGGGGCGTGGCAGGGCAGGGCAGTCTCACACTCCCAAGGCAGGTTACCTAGCCCTGCCGGCCCTCAGTGGGCCAGGTCAGTGTGGCTGGCACTCAGAGCTCGCGAGTCGGCCAGACAATTATTTCGTTCCTGCATGAAAAAACAAATAGAAAAATTACACTTAACCAGGACTTCAAATGATGCCAGCTTCAAACGGCCTCAGGCCTAACAGTACCAGCTGCACAGCTAAATCTAGGTTGGCACTCGAGAGGCCCAGGGGTCAATGTGCATGTGGAAACTCCAAGAAACCAGAGGGCAAAACACTGGGTCAGCTACAGAACCCTGTAAAATGAAGAGACTTTCTTTCCTCTCGTCATTAGGGGTGCTTCAAGCAGTATGTCCAGCACCCTACAAGCCTCTTCAGCAGCCACCGAGAAGGGGGCTGGGGAAAAGCTTTCCTGAGGTGGCTGCCTCCCAAGAGTGATGGGGGACAGGTCGGGCCGCTGACCTGTCTGTGAGGATTAGTGGATCTGGACAACTGGGAGGGCAGTGCCTGGCCACTGTCGCGAGCTCTCAGCACCAGCACAGGGGCGGGCGGGGACTGCCAAGTCCCAACAGCTCGAGCTGCCGGGCGGGCTCCAGGCACCTGGGTAACAAGCAGGTTCTAGAGCAGCCACAGGCACCCGGCCACCCACTGCACTGACAGCCACACCAAAACGGCCTCCGTGATGGGGAAGGGAGCCAGTACTTTCAGATGTGAACCTGATGTGTCTGTGTGAGATCCGGACAGCTTCACCAAGTGCTCAAGATTTTAGTGTCAGAGTGACAACGTGTTAGTCATCATGTTAATAAGGTTTTGAATACTTTTAAACTCTGAACAACAGCTTAAGTAGATAATTAATTATTAATAGTTATAAACTTAGGAGAGGCTAAAATCAAACAAACTAATACAAACTAGTAACTGGTCAAGCTTTGACAGTAGTTTAACAGAATAAATTAATTAGGTTACACTATTTTTAAAGACCATTTGAGATCATTAATTAATATTCTGAGAATGCTCACATGTGAACATGCCCATAATGCACATAACCAGTGGTGAAGCAGAATATTAAACACGACTGTCACAACTGGCTGTCCAGGAACAAACGTGGTGGTGGCCCCAGCCCTCTGCAGGAGCAGGGGCGGAGCAGGGACCGGGTGCGGATCTGCAGACCTGCCAGCGTGGTCTGGGCAGCCTAGGACACAACTCGGGGTAGGCTCCTTACTTGAAAGCGATCTTCAGCAGCCTTGCCACCCACGTTAAGGACATTCAGAGAGCTGGCACGCTTCATGCTGCAACCCGGACACGGACATGCAAGGACAAACGATCAGCACATTGGTCAACCAGCAACAGGAAGCACAAGCAAAGCCCCTCCAAGGCCTCTGTGACACTGGGGCTTCTCGGGACCTTGCCTTCATCTTGCTCGGGTAACAGGGGAGTCCTGGGTCTCACTCTATTTAGTGCCCAGGAGAAAAGACCACAGCTTCTCTGCATCTTTCACAGCAAAATGCTGCTTTTAAAGTACCATATGCAAACTCAAAGTGTCCTTAGACTTGCACTTTTAAAAAGTGGCTCATGGGGCCGGGCACGGTGGCTCACACCTGTAATCCCAGCACTTTAGGAGGCCGAGGCGGGCGGATCATGAGGTCAGGAGATCGAGACCATCCTGGCTAACACGGTGAAACCCCACTTCTACTAAAAATACAAAAAATTAGCTGGGCGCAGTGGCATGTGCCTATAATTCCAGCTACTTGGGAGGCTGAGGCAGGAAAATCATCTGAACCCAGGAGGCAGAGGTTGCAGTGAGCCAAGATCACGCCACTGCACTCCAGCCTGGGCAAAAGTGAGACTCCATCTACCAAAAGAAACAAAAGAAAAGCCAGGCGCGGTGGCTCACGCCTGTAATCCCAGCACTTTGGGAGACTGAGGCGGGTGGATCACTTGAGGCCCAGAGTTCACAACCAGCCTGGGCAACATGGTGAAACCCTGTCTCTACTAAAAATGCAAAAAATTAGCCTGGCGTGGTGGCACACACTGTCATCCCAGCTACTCTGGAGGCTGAGGCACAAGATTCACTTGCACCCAAGAGGCAGAGGTTGCAGTGAGCCGAGATCACACCACTGTACTCCAGCCTGGGCGACAGAGCAAGACTGTGTCTCAGAAAAAAAAAAAAGTGAACCATCTGGGAGCAGAGGCTCTGCCTTCATCTCTGATGGTTTTCAGGGAGGGCGCTCAAGGGATCATGTCAGACTCATCACCATTAAGGGATCATGAAGAGACACTCAAAACTCACTGCTAAAAGAAGATGCATAAATATACTATTTTTTATCTTTCTATATTAAAAGCAGGGAAATCAACTTTATTGTTAGTAAAATAAACTCTGAAGTCAGTATTTCTCTACTTAGAAACCAAAATTAAAATAAAGTCATGGCTCTCCATTTAAAGAAATACAGGAATTTATACATATATTTACTTTTCCTCCCATCTGATGTATTTAAAATGCTTGATGAAATAGCCTATAAATTATCTATATCCCAGTCATAAAATGACTATCATTGTTCACCACCACCATGGATGGCTTTGAACATAAACTCACCTGAAGTTTTAAAGCTAAAGCAACCGATACTGAGGGTTACTTAAATTCTGAACGTGAACTGCATGCAACATGGACAGTGAACATGAGCACAGCAGTTCCTGGGCAAGCCAAGGATGGTGGCTGCGAGGCTGAGGCACAGCCTTGAAGGGTGACAGGGACAGCCTCACACAGGACACTGGGATGGGGCTGAAAGCCCAGGGCACCCGCCCGTGTGTCAGCAGTGCTGTGAGCACAGCGCCTGGCACATGGTAGATACTCAGCCAGCCCCTGCTGAACAACTGCACCAAAAAACCTGAATTTCCTTATCCCCAAGCAAAACTCACCCCCAAAATGTCCCAACCAGGACAAAACAAAAACATCCCAATGAAGCCCGCAACAGACATTGCTGGAGTCCTAAACAGGCTTTTCTCTACCTAGAACCACTCAAGAACCAAGTATAAAATCAAACCAAATCACAAGTAAATTATGATCTGACATAATTATTCTTGCTATAAAGTGGCCATTAACTTTTTTTTTGAGACGAAGTTTCACTCCATCGCCCAGGCTGAAATGCAGTGGTATGTGATCCTGGCTCACTGCAACCTCTGCCCCACTGGGTTCAAGCGATTCTCCTGCCTCAGCCTCCTGAGTAGCAGGGACCACAGGCATGCGCCACCCGGCCCAGCTAATTTTTATATTTTTAGTAGAGACAGGGTTTCGCCATGTTGGCCGGGCTGGTCTCAAACTTCTGATCTCAAGTGATCTGCCCACCTTGGTCTCCCAAAGTGCTGGGATAACTGGCATGAGCCACTGCACCCAGCCGCCATTAACTCTCTTTAAAAGAGCTACACAACCTTCCCTCAAACCCTTTTTGGCCGGGCGCGGTGGCTCAAGCCTGTAATCCCAGCACTTTGGGAGGCCGAGACGGGCGGATCACGAGGTCAGGAGATCGAGACCATCCTGGCTAACACGGTGAAACCCCGTCTCTACTAAAAAATACAAAAAACTAGCCGGGCGAGGTGGCGGGCGCCTGTAGTCCCAGCTACTTGGGAGGCTGAGGCAGGAGAATGGTGTAAACCCGGGAGGCGGAGCTTGCAGTGAGCTGAGATCCGGCCACTGCACTCCAGCCTGGGTGACAGAGCGAGACTCCGTCTCAAAAAAAAAAAAAAAAAAAAAAAAAAAAAAACCCCTTTTACGAAACGAAAGAACTCAAATCCTCAACGTCTCTTCCTACCACTCTTGCAAACTGCCTTGTTTGAACACATGGCATTCCAAACCCTTCAGTCCAATAACTGTTAGGAGTCAGCCAAACAGCAAGCTGCTAACACCCTGGTCCTGCTACGTCCAGCTCAGTGATTCTCAAAAAGCAGCCCCGGGTCAGCAGCCCCAGGACCGTGGGAACTTGTGTGAAACACAAATTCTGAGGATCAGGGACTCAGGAATTAGAAACTCAGGGGTGGGGCCTCACAGTCTCCGTCTGAAAAAACCCTCCAAAAGATGTCTGAGACTACTGTCTAGTTAATAAAAACAGTCACTCTTATTTGGAAAGATTATGCAGTTGTATGCATTTTACGGGATGCAATTTCCAAAGTCATGTAGAAAACGTTAGTCCGTGCAAGCGTGCATCTATGTCACATGGTTCAGGCTGGCAGAGCTGTAGCCCCGTGAACACTGACCACAGTTCTAACCCTGGGGGCTGGTCACACACTGTTATATTTTTATCATGGCAAAGACAGAAAACATGAAAAAACAGAACAACTCTGAGAGCTATCATGTGGGAGTGTGGTCCAACTTACAACACTCAGCACCAGAACTGGACTCTGCACTTAAAAGGCTTCAAAACTTAAGAACCTCAAACAATGAGTGTGTTCCCCTCCAGGAATTAAATAATGTCCAGAATGCTCTCTCTGGGGCATCATGTAATTCCTGGAGGGGACCTGAGAGCCGCTGCGTGACTCATCAGATCATTCCAAGGAAGGGACACCAAGCAGCCACGCAGCCTGCTCAGACCCTCTCAATGCTGTAAGAAGAAACGTGTCATCTCAAAATTCATCGAGAGGCAGGTAGTAACCTATCATTTTGGTTCTGGAAATCTGTAAACATTTTAAAATAAGATCACTATTCCAAAGGCAATTTAGAATCTATTCCCCCCAAGTAAGAGTTCATTTGTTTCATCGTAAGCAATTTGCTACTAAATCCCCATAAACTTCCAGAAGTCCAGTCCTCAAATCCTGGGGTCTTCCAGGGAGTCTTCAGAATGAACATCTGTGGGGCTCCTAAAACCCCCTCTCCAGAAACGGGCTGGAAAACAGTTGTGAGAAGCTCCTTACAAAAGTCACATCACTCCTCTTGCCTCAGGCCTGCACCTCTCTCACAGCCATGAAGAGAAGTCTCCTCCACAACAGAGACTCCCACAGGGACACCAAGCAGACAAGAGGTGAGCCCTGCCACCAAGGGGCTGGGCCATCTCTGGCCAATCCGCACCCTGGCCGTGTGTGGCAGCAGGTCTAAGGGCTTCGGTCATCAGGGATACTGAGAGGGATGAAAAAGTGGACATACTTTTTAAAAAATAGCTTTTAAAAGACAAAATAGGCCAGATGTGGTGGCTCACGCCTGTAATCCCAGCAATTTGGGAGGCTGACGTGGGAGGATCACCTGAGGTCAGGAGTTTGAGACCAGCCTGGCTAACATGGTGAAACCCCGTTTCTACTAAAAATACAAAAAATTAGCCGGGTGTAGTGGCGCGTGCCTGTAATCCCAGCTACTCAGGAGGCTGAGGCAGGAGAATTGCTTGAACCCAGGAGGCGGAGGTTGCAGTGAGCCAAGATTGTGCCACTGCACTCCAGCTTGGGGAACAAGAACAAAACTCCGTCTCAAAAAAAAAAAAAGGCAAAGTAACAAAACAACTGATGAGGCACATAACTTTAATATTTCCAATATGTTCTCCAGAAAAACTCGGTTTCACCATCCTGAGGTGATCAGATTTCTTACAGAACTTAAAGTGGGATCACTTGTAAAGTAGTTTTACTAGGAATCAATCTCTAAAAAGTCGGTACCATTTAGGAAGTCAGAGTTACACAGAATGGCTGGCAAAAGCCTGCCTCATGAGAAATATGCCCAAGCCAGGAGCAGTTGCCCAGAGTGACGCTGGACAGTGCAGCAGGGGTGATCTGTCAACTCTGTGCACCATGTTAAAAACAAAGGATATCTTAAGAACCAAATTCCTTTGACAACTTAAATGTTATTTTTCTAAAGACTCTAAGACTCATGACTCAAACCTTTTTTTAAACATATGAAAAGCCTAAGGTTTTGAAAATCTCCTTATAATAAAGTCTTGATAGTTCTGATGCTATTTGAAACCATTTTCTCCCTAGTATAATGCCATATGAGATTTAATATAGTTGTAGCTAACATCTGATTTATCTAAAAGATTAAAAATTTTAAAGAATTTAAACTAATGTTAATTTAAAAAACAATGCGTATCTAAAGTAAACAAGTTCAAAATGCTCAATGTTTTAATATAAATTCCCACTTTCATTGCTAAGGCTTTCTTAGAACATGTGACAGAATTTTAAAATTCCATAAATTTCTTTTAAAGGTATTAGCACTTCAGCCACTAACAGGAAGTTACCCAATTATTTCTGAGCCTGTCCTGGGAAAAACCTAGGTGGCAACTATGAAACCCTTCCATTGTGAGAGTGCGGGAACCAACTGGAGTGTCTTCCCTGTGTCTGTGGGTGAGGAAGGCTGCGCTAGGAAGAGAAGCGGCCCAGGGCCGGCGTGCACGGGAGTCGGAGAGCTGGAAGAGATAGTTACCCGGGGTTCTTTGGCTCACTCTCTCGTGAACTTCCTCCCTTCAGCTTCCTAACCAGCTTCTCACTGCTGCGTCTAATGGAAGCCCGGAGTTTGCTAAAGGAACCACTGCGTTTTAAAGATCCAGTGCCATCCTGAAAAAAACGTGAACAAATGTGAAGCTGCAGGTGGTTCTCCCTCCCGCCCACAAGAGCCACACTGGGTGCAAATAAGAGCGCCACCACGGTCACCCTGCTCGCCAGCAGCTCACTGCTGACAGAGTCTTGCAGAAACCACCAATTACCATGTACGTAAACATACTTTTAACTAAACATTATCCACTTTTAATTTCATTAAAGATAATCCAATGATCATGAAAACCTTTAGACATAAGGAAGCTCATTCAAACAAAAGTGATCGCATCCCAAAAGCAATATGAATCCTACTGCTATTCCGAGACAAAAGCCGACACACAGTCTCAAGAAAATTAAAGCAGCTTCTAGGAATATTATCAAAATCGACTTCCACATTTAACAGATATGTAAGCATCTGGTCCAAGTAACACAGTAGAGGACCCAAACCATTTGGATCTGACAGAGGCTCTTCCTTTTAACAGTTTCGTCTAAATGCAATAGTTGGAGGTGCTGTTTCCTTCAGTAAATTTTACAGAACAGTTTCCTTAAATGTTAACTATAAAGGTGGCTGGAAAATTAAATAAAATGCTCATTCTATACAAATAACTAAAAATCCTCAGACAACCTTGTAGGGAGGAGAGTGCCCAGCTCTCATCTTAATTGATTCAGGTATTAATAAGTGAAATACTTGGCAGAATCTGAACATGAAAATAAAAAACACAGTGAAGAAAATGTGCAGACAGCAGCACTTCTTCTTGGAAGGAATTCCTTGGTGAGATGAACTATCACCCCATGACCCCAGCAGCTCTGCCATGTGGCGTTTCATGGATAAAGAGTGAGAGAAGTTCTACCAAGCAGACAGACACCAAGACACAGGTCAGTCGGAGTGAGTTTATTAGAAGTTAGAAAGACACAAATACACAAATCACTGAGCACTTCAAGATTAGTAGAGAAAAGCAGAATGCCCAAATTCCACACACAGACTACACAGCAAATGCTACTGGGGCGTATCCTAGGGAGACCCGGAGTCCAAGCAGGAACCCCAGGGCTCTAAGTACCATGGGGCACGTGCGGCACATGCCTTGCTCTAAGGCTTAGTTACGTCAACAGGTCACCGTCATGCCATTGCAACAACACCTTGTGTGACACTTAACTACCTGTTATCAGAGTGAACAGCTAATCGCTCTTAATTTTTAAACTCGTGTATTACACAGTAAATGAATTTTATTAATACAATTTATATTACTAAGTACATATCTGGCAAAGCTACATGTATACAGAAATCAGGAACCCCCCAAAAAGGACAGCAGCACCGAAAGGAATGGCCAGTTCACAGAGAGGTGCAGCTCTGACAAGATCCTAGGGGGCTGCTAGACACAGCGGGCAGCACTGGAGAGAGAAGGGAAGCTGCGGGAGGCGCCACCCATCATGCAGGAGACAGTGTGAGAGTCACGGGCGGCTAGGCCTGTCAGACAGAAAGGAGAGAGAAAACCCACGTGAAACCGCGGCGAGGAAAGGCAGCAGGCTCTGCATGGTGCAGCCTGGCTTACAGTATTTCTAGGTCACAAGTCTCAGCAGCCTTCTGAGTGGCTTTAGGACTGGGATGACCTTCTGCCTGCTTCTACCAGCCCAGCATAAAGCAGGTGCTGGGCCTCATGGTGCATTTCATAGAATTCAGACTGGTCCATTCCCAATGGTCAGCAAAGTAAATTTCAACACTTTAAGAGTAAAGATTGGCAATGTATTAGAAATCTCCTTGACACTTAGTGTAAAAGGCTTTACAAGTAACTGTACATAAGGAGATTATGCAATGAGAAACATAGGGACCAAAATAAAGGCTACAGGTATGACTTTCATTCTCTTAAAAACACATTTTAGACATTTCAGAAACTTTAGGAAACCACGGACTTTAAAAGTCTACAGCCCATTTTAAACATGCAGTTGATAATCCAAAAGAAAATTAATTTCCACAGGCAGCAATGCGTCCTGGGTCCTGCCAGATTGGAAAGCCGACGTCTCGACAGAAGCACCAGACGGCAGGGCCTGCGCCCCGCCCGCTCGGACTCACCATGGGACGCTGAGCAAGTCATTTAACCAGCCCGAGCTTCATTTTTCTCATCTTTAAAATGGAAAAATAACACTTGTTACCAACACCTCAAAAATGTTGGGAGGACAAGAAAACATAAGTTTTTGCTGCTCTTTAGAAAAAGGATGCTAAAATGCTAACACAGCGTCATCAACAGTGCAGCCCTTGCTGTTCATTTCAAAACTCAGTGCTACGCTACAGTAGTGTTATTATAATACACCTGAACTAAATACTTGGCAGAACGCAGAAGATTCATTTCACTCAGATTCAAAAGTATTTCATGTGACACACACACGCTCACTCATGCTCTCTCTCTCCCCACTCTGCAGCTGCTGGAGTAGCAAGCTGACAACTGACAGCTGGGCAATGGGCCCAGGAGTCCCAGAATTAGGGTCCGGCCCAGCTGCCTCCTCCTCCCTGAGCCTCTGCAGACCCAGATCAGCACCTGGAGTTGGCAATGGAGCGGGTCTGCCCCACTCTGAGTCAGTCGCCCAGGCTGGAGTGCAGTGGCCTGATCTTGGCTCAATGCAGCCTCCACCTACTGGGTTCAAGCAATTTCCTGCCTCAGCCTCCTGAGTAGCTGGGATTACAGGCATGCGCGACCACGCCTGACTGATTTTTGTTTTTTTCGTACAGAGTAGTTTTCACCATGTTGGCCAGGCTGGTCTCGAACTCCTGACCTCAAGTGATCCGCCTGCCTCGGCCTCCCAAAGCCCTGGGATTACAGGCATGAACCACCGTGCCCAGCCCCATCTATTTCTAACAATATATTCCATTCCCCAATAATCCTAGGTAAGAATTTAGTGTATTTGAAACGTGTAGAAATCTTAACATGGGAGCAGTGCGAAAAGAATGGCAAGACGGAGAGAGGCTGCTTCAAAAGGCCCCAGCAGAGCTGGTGACCTGCAGACAGACAAAGGTGGTGCAGCTGGGAGGCGGACCTCAGGCTCCACCTGGGGTGGCTGTGTGTGTCTCCTCAGGCTCCACCTGGGGTGGCTCTGTGTGTCTCATGGGACCACCGTAAAGACAACTGGGTAATGATGAAACAGCCCGAGGGACTCCCACATTCCAACAGGGACCTGGTGCTAGTGGCTGACACATGCACATCACACCATGAACATGAAGCCACACAGACAGCAGTTGTAAGAGCACCAGTTTTATCCAGAAAAGGATTTGTGTGCACAAAGCAGCTGCACTTTCAGAGGCAAGACCATGAGAGAGAGCCAACTGAGGCTCACGGTGACAGCGGCTTCCAGATCTGCATGTGTCACACGAAACGAGGTCACAGAAGTACCGCTGTCAAGTAGTTTAATCACAGTCCCTACAGTGTGTACCTAAAGGAGAGAACTGTCCTTCCCTGGACAAACCACCCACCAGGTCGAGACCTCGATCCAGACACTCCCTGCACATTACCAGCATCTGTCACCACCTGCTTTCCTTCTCAGTTCTGTGTGACACCAACGCCCAGGACCCACAGGGGACGATTATCATTAATCAGTTTGTCCTTTCTTTGACCACATAACTCTGTTTTAAATGTTACTTATGAATATTTTGAAAAACTGAGCCCAATATCTGGTGTATGTGGTTATTATAACTTAATCAAAAGCTGTCACATTCATTCCTGGCAGTCACTTCTGCTGAAGCTATGACTTCCCAACAGGGAGCACAATGTTTTTCCCTATGGTAGTAGTTTTCAACCTTTTAAAAAGCATTAAAATGCCTTTTAGGCTGATGCAGGAGAATCGCCGGAACCTGGAAAGCAGTGAGCAGAGATTGCGTCACTTAACTCCAGCCTGGGTGACGTCCGTCTCATATATATATATATATATATAAATAAAATTGAAATCACATTTTCTCACTATAAATATATAACAAGTTATTCTAATAAACGAAACAAGAACAATAAAGCTAGCTTTATAAAATCCAAAAATTTGAAATCTGAAGTTATAGGTAACAGGGATAGTTGTTTTTTTTGAGACAGTCTTGCTCTGTCACCCAGGCTGGAGTGCAGTGGCGCGATCTCGGTTCACTGCAACCTCTGCCTCCAGGATTCAATTCCCCTGCCTCAGCCTCCCAAGTAGCTGGGATTACAGGCGCCTGCTACCATGCCTGGCTAATTTTTGCATTTTTAGTAGAGACAGAGTCTCCCCATGTTGGCCAGGCTGGTCTCAAACTACTGAACTCAAGCGATCCACCAGCCCTGGCCTCCCAAAGTGGTGGGATTACAGGCATGAGCCACGGCACCTGGCCACAGGTATAGTCTTTTTTTTTTTTTGAGACGGAGTCTTGCTCTGTCACCCAGGCTGGAGTGCAGTGGCGCAATCTCAGCTCACTGTAAGCTCCGCCTCCCGGGTTCACGCCATTCTTCTGCCTCAGCCTCCCGAGTAGTTGGGACCACAGGCACCCGCCACCACACCTGGCTAATTTTTTGTATTTTTAGTAGAGACGGGGTGTCACCTTGTTAGCCAGGATAGTCTCGATCTCCTGACCACCCACCTCAGCCTCCCAAAGTGCTGGGATTACAGGTGTGAGCCACCGCGCCCGGCAAGGTATAGCCTTAACATTTACCACAACACCTGATGTATTTGTCTATTTTAACTTAATTGCATAATACTGAAAAAAATCTTGACGTACACAAATAAGTGACTACAGTGGTAACAGTTTGCTGTGCAATCTCAGAGAAATCTTCACTTAAACAGAAACAGCATGATAAACTTTGTTCTAACATCCATATAAAGACAAACTAATGTGCTGACCTGCACTGTGTTAATATCTAAATCAAACAACATTTAATATGGGCCCCTTTTATTGTCTCTAATTATCCCTCAATAAAGTTGACTAAAAATTAATACCTGTGTGCATATTGCCCTCACTACCTTTTAAAAAATAAGTCAGTGGTTTATGCCTATAATCCTAGCACTTTGGGAGGCCGAGGCAGGCAGATCACGAGGTCAGGAGTTAAGAGACCAGCCTGGCTAACATGGTGAAACCCCGTCTCTACTAAAAATAAAACAATTAGCCAGGTATGGTGGCGTACGCCTGTAATTCGAGCTACTCAGGAGGCTGAAGCAAGAGAATTGCTTGAACCAGGAGGCAGAGGTTGCAGTGAGCCAAGACAGCACCACTGCACTCCAGCCTGGGCAACAGAGCGAGACTCTGTCTCAGGAGGAAGAAAAGAAAATCACAAGTTGGTCGAGTTCAGCATTCTGCCTTCTCAGAACCTTAAGGGTTGTGAGGAGATCGGGTTGGGGGCCAAGGTCTTCCTGTGAAGACTCTGAGGCAGCCTCAGCCGGCCCGCCCAGTGAATTCACTCACTTTATCTAAGACTCCATCTGAAGACGGGGCTGCCTCCATGCGCAAAATGAGTTTAGGAACCACTGCACTGGACAATTTAAAACTCAGATTGTTTTGGTAGATCACCCATAGCCAACGCATCCTGGGATGAATTCCATCGAAGCTGCAGAGCTACCAAGTATATTGCTCACGAAAGGGACACACCGGAAACACAGCCTGCGCACGGCCTATGTAATCAGGTGTCCAGAGTGAGAAAGGAAGCGTGTATGTAATCAGGTGTCCAGAGTGAGAAAGGAGGCGTGTACATGTAATCAGGTGTCCAGAGTGAGAAAGGAGGCGTGGAGGGAGGAAATCAGCAGGCACGCGGAGGGGCAGCTGCTTCATCCACAGCAGCGACACTTCCAGCCCGCGGGCCTGACGGGGACACCTGCACTCGAACCCGCTGCAGTGGACACGTGACGAGGACACCTGCACATGAACCCGCTGCAGTGCACACGAGCAGTTCTCCTTCCTCTCCGAGTCCATCTTTAAGATGGTAACAGAGCTCTGAATTGTCACAATTTTATCATCAGATGATTTCATGTCAACATGGACCTAGAAATACTGTCTCAAGAGAAACCTCCTCCAGAACTTCATTCAAGAGTATCACAATCTGCACCCTGGCTCCTAGAGCCTAGATAAAGGACTTCCCTTCTATACGAAGCATGCAGGTATGACAGCAACCAAGAGAAGAGTACAGTACACAGTTCTGACAGAATGCGGGCGACAGGGAGGCCTGCGGGCCAGGATTTCAGTTTTAGACTACTGCCCCACTGGGGCTGAGTGGGCAAAGCTGATGCTGATTGGTTGTCTTGGCACAGAAAAAAAACCAAAGCAAGAAAGCTGCCAGATAAAGACAGTCAAAGAGAATGTTCTCCCTCAAATTTTGCTACTAACATTTTTTATAAAATATTTATTTAGAATGCTAGCTCCTACCAAATTGCTATAGCTATAGAAAATCCTTAAAGAATAAAAGGATTTACATTATAAGAAGGCCCAAAACTACAATTTGGCAGAACATGTGTAGAATTATAACTAATCAAACTGCACTATGGCAACTTCAAAAAACCAACTGTGCCCCTAGATGAGTCAAATGCCGCCTTCAACTCTCCCTGACAAAAGCAAAATACCAAAGACACCAGCTTGTGTATTAAAAAAAAAATCCATGTGCTAAAAAATTCACTGGAGAAAAAATGTCCAGAAGGCCACACGGTCTTTGGCAACCACTGGATAAACAGCAGTGGTGAGGAATTTCCAGGGGCAAACCAGTAAAACCTAGAGGGGCCTGTGCAGCCTCTCAGGCACATGGGGGCTGGCAACCATGAAGAGCCCCAAAGATCTGGACACCCTCTCAGGTGAAATGCAGGACGCGCAGGACATCAAGAGAGCAGCCACCTAAGCTCTTGGTTCTGACCCGTTTTCTAAAAACAAATTCTACTTACACAGCATCTCCCTTTAAAGCATTTCAACTCATTCTAACAAAATCTAGAGCAGCCTGGTCAGTGAAGTTAGGAGCACTGGAGTTAGCAATGAAATGGGTGAGTTAAAGAAGCGAGTTAGTTACCTGCCACACTGATCCTGATATTAAAATGAAACCAGAGAGGGATCATGCTTTAAATAGCCAGGACACTCAATCAGCATTTAAGTGCTCAAAGTTAAGCCAAACAGCTTTCATGGATTCCTGAGAAGAAAATTACCACTTTAAACAAATAACAGACTTAAGTATTAGCAGAAGTAAAGAACTTACAGAAAGCTTAATTGGCACTTAATTTGACAAAAGCAGAAGGTCTAGCACATGAGACAGGAGGAAGGCCTGGCAAGCGCCACTTGGGGGCGCCTCCCGGAGCACGTGCCCGCTGTGTACTGTACTTACCCCGTTCCACTCTACGCTCATACTCACTTCCTCCCCTCCGTCAGGGCCACTCTCGTACTTGACCACGTCCACGTTGAGGCTCTCACGGCTCCTGCGCTTCTCCATGTTCTCAGGGTCATTGAGCACTTCCGCCACCCTCTGTTTGTGAACATTGTCAAGACCCTGTGAGCCAGGCAAGGGAAAATGGTTGGACCCATTAGCACTTCAGATTTTCTTAAGTATTTCTGAGATACTTGGCTAGAAAACAAAATACCAGTTCTTAATCACTGGAGGGAAAAAAACTGGAACAGTGGTTCCTTGGAGCAGGTGAGGGTGGAGGCGGGAAACGAGAGAAACACAAAGGACCCCTTAGGGGAACAGTGACGGGGCTTGGGTTGCACAGGGTGTGTGTCCATGTTCAATCATTCTGGGTCTGTATCTAGGACTGGAACGGCTGGGCCATGTGGTTTTCTAAGTTTAACTTTTAGATAAGCCATCAAACTTCTCCAGTGCCTGCACCATTTTACATTCCCACCAGCAAGAAGACATGAGGGTTCCAGCCTCTCCGCATCCTCACCAACACCTGTTATTTTCCATTTGTTCTCTTTTTTATTATAGCCAGTCTAGTGGGGATGAGGTAGTATCTCGCTGTGACTTCAGTTACTATTTCTATAATGACTAAAGATGTTGAGTGTCTTTTCATGTGATTGTTGACCATCTGTCTATCATCTTCAGTAAAATGTCTATTCAGGTCCTGTGCTCATTTTTTAATTGGGTTGCCTTTTTTTCTGGATACCAAAACCTTATGAGATACATCATTTGCAAATATCTTCCCCCATTGCATGGGTGTCCTTTCACTTTTTCTTTTTCTTTTTTTCCTTTGAGACAGGGTCTCTCTCTGTTGCCCAGACTGGAGTGCAGTGGTGACCTCCACCTCCCGGGTTCAAGCGATCCTCCCACCTCAGACTACCAAATAGCTGGGACCACAGGCATGGGCCAACACACTTGGCTAATTTTTTTAAAAAATTTTTGTAGAGACATAGTATCACTATGTTGCCCAGGTTGGTTTCGAACTCCTGAGCTCAAGGGATTCCCCCCACCTCAGCCTGCCAAAGTGCAGGAATTACAGGTGCTCACCACCACGCCCAGCCCCTTTCACTTTCTTGATGATGTCCTTAGATGCACAATAGTTTTTAACTTTGGTGAATCCAACAGATCTAGTTACCTAGTTTTTATTTTGCTGTTCATGCTTTTGGGGTCATATTCATGTTATTTTATTTTATTTTAATTTAATTTACTTTTTGAGACGGAATCTCCGTCTGTTGCTCAGGCTGGAGTGCAGTGGCGTGATCTTGGCTCACTGCAACGTCTGCCTCCTGAGTTCAAGCAACTCTCCTGCCTCAGCCTCTCGAGTAGCTGGGACTACAGGCTTGTGCCACTGCACTGTATTTTTAGTAGAGATGGGGTTTTGCCATGCTAGCCAGGCTGGTCTCAAACTCCTGACCACCGGTGATCTGCCCACGTTGGCCTCCCCAAAGTGCTGGGATTCAGGTGTGAGCCACTGCGCCCAGTCTCACGCCTTTGGTTTTTTTTTTTTTTTGGTTTTTTTTGGTTTTTTTTTTTTTTTTTTTTTCAATTGAGATGGAGTCTCATTCTGTCACCCAGGCAGCTGGAGTGCAGTGGCGTGATCTCGGCTCACTGCAGCCTCCACCTCCCAGGTTCAAGCGATTCTGCTGTCTCAGCCTCCCGAGTAGCTGGGATTACAGGATTACAGGCATGTGCCACACCACGCCAGGCTAATTTTTATATTTTTAGTAGAGACAGGGTTTCACCATGTTGGCCAGGCTGGTCTCGAACTCCTGACCTCAGGTGATCTGCCCACGTTGGCCTCCCAAAGTGCTGGGATTACAGGTGTGAACCACTGTGCCCGGCTTCACGCTCTTTTAAACAATATAACTTTATTTGTTCAAACCAAAATAATCAACATTTTCTATTTCTAAATCAAGTTTTCAACAAAAGTCATGTAAAAGAGAACCATTAAATTCAAAGTTCCCAAGGGCCGGTTAAGGACAGAAGTATGACTGACCTGTTTACGAGACCTCATGGCAGCTTCTTCTAATGTTTCTGCAGCTTCAAATTTGCCTTGACGTCTGTAAAGTGCCCCAAGGTTTTTTAGAGTGGTTGTAACAGTTGGACTGTAAGAAAGCACATGACATATAGAACTGTGACATATAAGCTGTGAACAACCACTATCAACAGCACATAATCTGAAGGACTGACAGATTTATGTTTTGGCTTGACTATATTTTAACTTTCTCTTGTACTTTTTTGAAACTGTAAAATTATGAAGAGTTCTTCCTTCTCAAGTAGCTCTGCCTCCTATGACCCTGGCCCTTCCTGTACACAGCCCCCTCAGGCCAGGCTAACACCATACCCCATCCAGGCTGAGGCGGCTCTCACAGACCACTGGCCACTCTGTCAACAGAAACTTCTGGGCCAGGTCTGTGTGGTGATCAGCATGCTTTCCCTGGAGACACCTTGGTCCGCACTGGCAATAATGACAAACAGTGCTCTGCATGGTGCTGCTCACGTGCTCCCGTCTCCCTCAAGTACAGGGGAGAAGAGAGCAAAGCAGACCCTCCCTATCAGTGGGGTGTGAGGGCAGAGGATAAATGCTTCATGTACCAGGGAAGCAATAAGCAGATGGCCGAGAGGACGGCTGTGTTTCTGTGTTCTTTTTTATTTTTCAAACTGTATAATTAGGCTTGATGTTTCTGCATTCTTGATAGAGCAGACTTATTAAAAAAAATTATAAATAAACCTAGATTCATTTTAGCATAGATAAGTACTTCGAGAGATTTCTGTTCACTTTCTTACAATAGGCATTTTGGGTACAGAAATAAGCTATTTTCTATGTCTCTGAAACAAGTAATCTATGGTAAGTGTTATGGGAGCCCTGGAGAGGGTTCCGAGAGTTTTCTGAAAATAGATGAATGGTAGGCTGAGTCTCAAAGGATGAGGAAAGTTAAGAATGGAAAGACACGGTGGCTCACGCCTATAATCCCAGCACTCTGGGAGGCCAAGGTGGGTGGATCACCTGAGGTCAGGAGTTCAAAACCACCCTGGCCAACATGGTGAAACTCTGTCCCTACTAAAAATACAAAAATTAGCCGGGCATGGTGGCAGGCGCCTGTAGTCCCAGCTACTCAGGAGGCTGAGGCAGGAGAATCGCTTGAACCTGGGAGGTGGAGATTGCAGTAAGCCAAGATCGCGCCATTGCACTCCAGCCTGGGTGACAACAACGAAACTCCGTCTCAAAAAAAGAAAAAAAAAGAGCGGAAAGGCAGTAAAACAGGTGGGCCACCTGGACCCAGGTACGGCAGCCATCACAGATGGCAGTCGGCACAGGCTCAGGCCCAAGAGGCAAGGCTCTAGGGCTGGCCATGGAGGGGCCTACACTTCCCTCTGCAGAGGACAAGGCCCCATGGGCCATGAGGAAAAGAAGCGTGTGTGGATCTGTGTCTCCAGTGCTGTGTGTGAGGGGCTGGCCTTCCCAGGCCCGCTGGCACGCTTGTCATGAATTTGCTGTATGGTTTCTACCATTAAATGTAAAAGTAAGGCAATTACCTTTGCACCAGCCTAATATGATGGTGGGTTTTATACATGTAAATGATCTCATTTACAAAGTTAGTGGGGTTTTTTACATTGGAATTTGGGGAAAACATGGGACTGTGCACTTAAGGAACACTATACATCGGTCATTTATAAGCTGCCCTGTAGAACACAATTACCTTCCCCCTGCTTTTCAGTTTTTCCAGCCAAACGCGATTCCAGACATACCTATCAACTTTGCAGGCTTTGTACCAGCCGCCATACTCTCCAAAAGACGTCCCATCCTTTTGCTTTCCCTAAATTACAACAAACAATTTCAAATGAATAACTATCCTGAATGCAGGATATACAATTTAGAAAATCTCAAAATAATACATTCTTACTTTGCATTCTTCTCTTTCTTCAGCATGCATCCAGATGGGTTTATTTTCATCTAGGGAAGAAAACACAGCATACAGGTTGAGCATCGCTAATCCAAAACTCCAAAATCTGAACTGCTCTAAGGGGAATTTCCTTTGAGGGTCAAGTCAGCACTCGAAAAGTTTCAAATGTTGGAGCACTTTGGGTAATGGATACTTAACTTATACTACAAATGAAGGATAACAGAGCCTGCTAAGTAAAACAGAAGTCATTAAGCCTCGGTGGCTGCTTTTTTTTGTTGTTTTTTTTTAAGATGGAGTCTCACTCTGTTGCCCAGGCTGGAGTGCAGTGGTGTGCTCTCGCCTCACCGCAACCTCCACCTCCTGGGTTCAAGCGACTCTCCTGCCTCAGCCTCTGAAGTAGCTGGGATTACAGGCACCCGCCACCACGCCCAGCTAATTTTTTTGTATTTTTAGTAGAGATGGGGTTTCGCCATGTTGGCCAGGCTGGTCTCAAACTCCTGACTTCAAGTGATCCACCTGCCTCAGCCTCCCTAAGTGTTAGGATTACAGGCGTGAGCCACCACGCCCAGCCTGTTTTCTTTTTTATACGATCCTTGTTAGATACTACTACTTACAGCATGGACAGATTAAGTTCACACTGCAGGAAAAAGTCTATGGAAGACAGAGCTGGACACCAAGCAACAGGTTAAGACACAGGGTGCAGAATCAATGTTCTGAGACAGGTGATCAACTGTCAAGACACCCCAACAAATGCTAGGACCCTGTAATGTAACCGCTAAAATGTTAGCTGCTCAAGTAGCACAAGGGAGTATTCAGAATGTGAGCGCTAAACAAAAGCATTAAACAATAGTCTAAGAAAAAGTAGTAAGATGTTGGTAGCAAAAGTAGAAAAGATATAAATCAAGGCTGGGCGCAGTGGCTCACACCTGTAATCCCAGCACTTTGGGGGACTGAGGCAGGAGGATCACCTGAGGTCAAGAGTTTGAGACCAGCCTAACATGGTGAAACTTGTCTCTACTAAAAATACAAAAATTAGCCAGGTGTGGTGATGTGCGCCTGTAATCCCGGCTACTCGGGAGGCTGAGGCAGGAGAATCACTTGAATCCAGGAGGCGGAGGTTGCAGTCAGCCGGGATCATGCCATTGCACTCCAGCCTGGGCAACAAGAGCGAAATTCCGCCTCAAAAAAAAAAAAAGAAAGAAAGAAAAAGAAGGAAAGAAAGAAAGCATACAAATCAATAATCATTTTAAGTCATCTTCTCGGAACACTCACCCAAGTTTCTAGACAACCAACAGACCCATGCCATGGGGGAAAAAGCCATCTTAAAAATCATGTTTATGAAAATATTTTTATGACTGAAAGGTACTCACACTAAAAATGTAAAGAAAATAAGCAGTATACATGATGATATGGACGGTATGGTTTGAAATCTGTAAACCAAAGGCACAGAAGGAAGGAAAGACATTAAATGTGAAAAGATGGATTTGGGTGATTCTCCTCTTTCCATTTCTGCATGAATTGGGTAGGTCTCTGCAGTGAGGACGTGAAGATGGATGTGGGTGATGCTCCCGTCTCCATTTCTGTGTGAATTGTGTAAGTCTCTGCAATGAGGACATGATATGGGCTCTGGGCACTGCAATCCCAGTCTAACTGCTTCTCAGTTACAAGGCCTCATGCAAGTCACTTAGTCTGTGGCGTCCTTGCTGCTGCTGCTTTTTTTTTTTTTTTTTGAGATGGAGTCTCGCTCTGTTGCCCAGGCTGGAGTGCAGTGGTGCGATCTTGGCTCACTGCAAGCTCCGCCTCCCGGGTTCATGCCATTCTCCTGCCTCAGCCTCCTGAGTAGCTGGGACTATAGTACAGGCACCCACCACCACGCCCAGCTAATTTTTTGTATTTTTAGTACAGACGGGGTTTCGCGATGTTGGCCAGGATGGTCTCGATTTCCTGACCTCGTGATCCGCCTGCCTCGGCCTCCCAAAGTGCTGGGATTACAGGCATGAGCCACCGCACCTGGCCTGTGGTATCTTTGCTTTTAAAATGGGGTAATGTTTGACCCGCTGCACAGGACTGCTGTGAAAGTCAAGTAAAATCACACATTTAAACTATTTAGCTTAATAATGTACACAGTTAAGTGCTTAATAAACAGTAACTAATACTATTAGTATATTATTAGTCAAGTCATTATACAATGAAATTCATTTGAGACGGGAGTATATTTCTTACCATCTACAGAACCAAACTCCCTTTCATGTGCACGAGTGAGAATCTCTTTGTACAGTGTTTCTGCTTGCTTGAACTTTCCTTGTTTCAGATAGCAGGATGCCTTAAAATAAAATAAAATATTTCTTATCTTTCAGATGTAAATAAAGCATAATTTTAACCTACAGTTAAAGAAGTATTTGGGCTTGGGAAGAAAGCACTCCTGGCCACCTCCCTAATGCTATGCCAGTCAACACACCAGGTTATTTTTTGTCTTAGCCACGTTGGGGTCATCAGGTCCCAGTTTTGTCTGGTAGATCTCGAGGGCTCTTTGATAATAATATTCTACTTCTTCATACTTGCCCTGGTTCTGGCACAGTAAGGCCAAGTTATTTAACTGCTTGGCAACATCGGGGTGATCCTTCCCCAAAACCTGGGAATAAAAAACAGTGTATTAGAGACACTTGTTCTGCTCCCATCCAATCCATTCTCCACCCTACTGTCACATTATGATCTTCCTCAACATAAGCACGACTGTGCTACACTTTCAGATTTAAATCCTTAACTGGCTCCCCACACCATGTAATAACAAAATAACCAGAATTTATCAAATTCTTTTTTTTTTTTTTTTTTTTTTTTTGAGACGGAGTCTCGCGCTGTCGCCCAGGCTGGAGTGCAGTGGCCGGATCTCAGCTCACTGCAAGCTCCGCCTCCCGGGTTCACGCCATTCTCCGGCCTCAGCCTCCCGAGTAGCTGGGACTACAGGTGCTGCCACCTCGCCTGGCTATTTTTCGTATTTCTTAGTAGAGACGGGGTTTCACCGTTAGCCAGGATGGTCTCGATCTCCTGACCTCGTGATCCGCCCATCTCGGCCTCCCAAAGTGCTGGGATTACAGGCTTGAGCCACCGCGCCCGGCCTCAAATTCTTATTTATGAGGGGAGGGAGGGAACTGTGCTCATTTTCTTGTTTGTTGGTTTGTTTTTTGAGACGGGGTCTCGCTCTGTCGCCCAGGCTGGAGTGCAGTGGCGCGATCTCGGCTCACTGCAAGCTCTGCCTCCTGGGTTTACGCCATTCTCCTGCCTCAGCCTCCTGAGTAGCTGGGACTACAGGCGCCCGCCACCGCGCCCGGCTAATTTTTTGTATTTTTAGTAGAGACGGGGTTTCACCGTGGTCTCGATCTCCTGACCTTGTGATCCGCCCGCCTCGGCCTCCCAAAGTGCTGGGATTACAGGCGTGAGCCACCGCGCCCGGCCGCTCATTTTCTTTAGCTGCATTAATTATTGCAGTAATCCTTCACGGTAGGTACATTTTATGTACATTTATTATACTGTGTACAAATGTACATATTAGGCACATTTTGAAGATAAGGAAAATGGGCTTTGTAAGGGCTATGCGAGTTTTACTGCCAGGTTCTGGAGGAGCCCACAGCTGTCCCAGTTGCCCAGGACACTCTTCTCCTAGCCCTCCCCACTAGCAATGACTTATCCTTCAGGGTTCTCTTCAGTTCCCCTCAAAGGGGACCTCCCTATACCAAATTAAGGGAGCCCTCACCCCACCTCACCTAGTGAACTCACAGGCATATCACCTGGTTGTTCTTTCTTTGTAAGAATCACTGTTCTGAACTACCTTGAATATTCTTTATTACAATGTAAGCCCCAAGAGTGCAAATTCTTTGTCTCTTTTCTTCACCGGTGTAATCCCTGCATCTAAAAAGGTGCCTGGCACACAGATGGATGAATGAACACTAACCTCCTCCTTCAGTACCTTGAACAAGTGATGAGTTCTCCCTGCTTTGTGCCTTTACACATGTGGTCCGCAGGGAGGTAAGCTGCCTCTCTACTCCTTTCTGCATTCCCTACCTCTCCCTGCCTAGGACATTTTTAACTCAATTATTCAAGGTGCAGTTCCAACACCAACCTTCCCTGAGAAACCATCCCCAACATCCCCTGGCTGTGGCCCGCAGGAACCCGCACTCCATGTCTTCCCAGAGCTCTCTATTCTAGACGCTGCTGTGCCCTCTGCGGTCCTCAGTCTGTCCAGTGGACTGTGTCCTAGTGAGAGGGACTACATCTCTGATCTGTAAATCACCAACTCTAAGCAGGGGGCTCGAAATGAATGAAAGGGTAAATATATGAATGAATTTGGCAGGTCATCTTATATGGTTCCTAATTCTTGATTTAGTACTTTTGTGCTGTCCCTGACTTTAACTCCAGCCCACCCCAAATTCGACCATTCTATTTCAGAAACATGCAGATTGACGGCTTAATGTAATGTTACCTGTATAATCTGATAAGGAGCCCCTTTTCATTCTTTCTCCCCCAATTCCTTGCCATGTGGCTCAAAATTAACTGATAAGAATCACTGATAAATAATCACTAAAAATACCAAGTTAAAATACCATTTGTGTGGCTGGGCGCAGTGGCTCATGCCTATAATCCCAGCACTGTGGGAGGCTGAGGCAGACGGATCACCTGAGGTCAGGAGTTCGAGATCAGCCTGGCCAACATGGTGAAAGCCCATCTCTACTAAAAAATACAAAAATTAGCCAGGCGTGGTGGCACATGCCTGTAATCCCAGCTACCCAGGAGGCTGAGGCAGGAGAATCCCCAGAATCCGGGCGGCAGAGGCTGCGGTGAGCCGAGATTGTGCCCCTGTACTCCAGCCTGGGCGACAGAGCAAGACTCCGTCTCAGAGAAAAAAAAAAAACAATTTGTGGTTACTCATCAGACAGACCTGATACCTCAATCTCTGTAACATCTGAAGAGACTGTCATACAGAGCACTGCTGAAATCAACAAGTTACGTTATATTTTTTCAATACCTAATTACCATAAACTGTAGCAGCTGGTATTAAATATACATGACATTGACTCAATCTATAGCTCTGAGTTAATCTTTAGTTATAATAATTATTTCATTTTTCAGCTTCATAAAGCGTATTTGGCAAATGTATCTTTTTTTTTTTTTTTTTTTTTTTTTTGAGACGGAGTCTCGCTCTCTCCCCCAGGCTGGAGTGCAGTGGCGAGATCTCGGCTCACTGCAAGCTCTGCCTCCCAGGTTGACGCCATTCTCCTGCCTCAGCCTCCTGACTAGCTGGGACTAGAGGCGCCCGCCACAGCGCCTGGCTAATTTTTTGTACTTTTAGTAGCGACGGGGTTTCACCGTGGTCTCGATCTCCTGACCTTGTGATCCGCCCGCCTTGGCCTCCCAAAGTGCTGGGATTACAGGCGTAAGCCACCGCGCCCGGCGGTAAATTTATCTTTAAACTATCATGGTTTTCTTAATGACAAGCACATGTTCCACTGTCAAATGCAATGCACCCAGGCTTTCCATCTCTAGTCCTTAGACATGTCTTCTTCAATCAGAATCACTTCTAGGCCACCTTGGACGGCACCAGACTCAGGACTGCACCTTTCTAAATGCACACGTTTCATAACTGGACCTTCTTTTCTTTTTTTTTTTCTTTAGAGACGAGGTCTCACTATGTTACCCAAGCTGATCTTGAACTTTCTAGGCTCAAGTGATCCCCCCACTTTGGACTCCCAAAGTGCTGGGATTACAGGCATGAGCCACGCTGATTTGTATGGGCCAATCTGGCTTTTTGTGGGCTATTCGCTAATTAAATGAGTTGTTTCCAGCTAATAGTCAGTTAAAAACACATCACAGTGGTTATTTCTCAAAACCTAAAACTGAAAAATTTTTAAAAACACAAAAAACAGGGCTGGGCATAGTGGCTCATGCCTGTAATCCTAGCACTTTGGGAGGCTGAGGTGGGCAGATCAGGAGGTCAAGAGATCGAGAACATCCTGGCCAACATGGTGAAACCCCATCTCTACTACAAATACAAAAATTAGCTGGGTGTGGTGCTGCATGCCTGTAGTCCCAGCTACTTGGAAGACTGAGGCAGGAGAACCACTTGAACCATGGAGGTGGAGGTTGCAGTGAGCCGAGATCGCGCCACCGCACACCAGCCCAGTGACAGAACGAGACTCATCTCAAAAAATAAATAAATAAAACACACACACACACACACACACACACACACACACACACAAAAATCTCAAAGACAACGACTGCCCCCTTCTTTTGTACCTTTTCTCGGATTTCCAGAGCTCTTTTGCACAACGGCTCTGCTTCTTTGTACTTCCCTCTTTTACCATAAAGGACTGCAAGGTTATTCAAAGTCGCTGCCACCTGTCAACACGGAGAGAACCACTAAGAATGGTAAAAGATAAGCAAATACAGTACATTTATACACCACATACTCATTTATACTCAATCTATACAGTAAAGCACTCTTAGTCGGAGAGAACACTATGACTTCAGTTAAAAGGAAAAGCGCAATTCACTGGAGTATAGATTATACAAAGTAATACTGCAGACTACTAAAATTAAACACATCAACGTCAAAAACATAATACCGACTTTTAAAAAATTTCCCTGGAAGCCACAAAGCCAACCAAAACAGATTCATATGCAAATCTGACCAGATTTTAATGAAGACAATGTAATTATTCAGAAAAAAATTTCTAGAAGGACATGCAATTTGATTTACAATCAAAAAATAGTTGGTGATCCATGTGAGGAGGGGTCATAAACAAATTAGATGTGCTCTGGCCTATCACTAGCACTGAGTAAGTGAGGACCTCCTACCTGCACCATCTAGCGAAAAGGCAGTGCTTAAACTTTCCCTGTTGAGTTTAATGGTAAAATGAGTTGGATAAAAGAAATACATGGTGAAAATAAAATATAAAAAGAATGAAAGAACTTGATATACAAACCGCAGGATGATCTTTGCCCAAAGTTTTCTCACGAATAGCCAAGGCATCATTCAGTAGGTTAGCTGCATCTTTGTATTTATTCTGATCCCTAAATGGAAAAACACACATTAAGTGTTTTAGATAAGTGTTTCAGATGTAGATCACTACAGCTTTTTTTTTTTTTTTTTTGAGACGGAGTCTCACTCTGTTGCACAGGCTGGAGTGCGGTGGCATCATCTTGGCTCACTGCAATCTCCGCCTCCTGGGTTCAAGCAATTCTCTGCCTCAGCCTCCCGAGTAGCTGGGATTACAGGCATCTGCCACCACGCCTGGCTAATTTTTGTATTTTTAGTAGACACGAGGTTTCACCATGTTGGCCAGGCTGGTTTCAAACTCCTGACTTTGTGATCCACTCGCCTCGGCCTCCCAAAGTGCTGGGATTACAGGTGTGAGTCACCGCGCCCGGCCTCATTACAGCTTTTTTAAATGTAATTTTCAACTACAGAAAAAAAAAGTTAAGCTTAAACTATTTAAGAGGCCAGGCATGGTGGCTCACGCCTGTAATCCCAACACTTTGGGAGGCTGAGGCGGGCAGATCACGAGGTCAGGAGACCAAGACCAGCCTGGCCAACGTGGTGAAACCCCGTCTCTACTAAGAATACAAAAAATTGGCCAGGTGTGGGCGCGGGCGCCTGTAGTACCAGCTACTCGGGAGGCTGAGGCAGGAGAATGGCATGAACCCGGGAGGCGGAGCTTGCAGTGAGCCGAGATCACGCCACTGCACTCCAGCCTGGGCAACGGAGCGAGACTCTATCTCAAAAAAAAAAAAAGAAAGAAAAACCACAAGCTTATGGGTGGGGGAAAAAACACTGGAAGGAAATCCATCAATAAACAGACTGGCAAGGTGAACTCTGGAATCAGACCCAACTAGCTTCCAAACTTGACCTTCCCATCTAGGCCACTGGGAAGATAATGCCCCACACTACAGTGTTGTCATGCCTATGCCAGTTGGCCAGCACAGAGTAAGTGCAACAATCTGGAATAATGGACCGAGCTTGCATTTGGTATCAGACAGAATTAATTCTAGTGTCTGAGCTTGGGCTCTGCCAGTTAATGGCTACACAGCTTTGGGTACATTAAGAGACCTCACGCAGTCCCAGCCTTCCCATCTACAAAGCAAGTATGTGATCTATTGGCACAGTCTTGCTGTAAGATGATATGCTACATGTATACTGAAAAAGCCTTTTAAAAAACAGCAAACAAAAGTAAATATATTGCCATGTCTGAATTTGGTACCCAATCTGCCTCCATTTTATTCAGTATGGAGGAATGAAGAATCTTTCTTGATTGGAGTAAAACAGCAACACCCCAGAACCAGGAACTCTCAGTTTAAGCATGCTACTCACTACTGATATGACTGAAAACAAGTATTTGCTTTTGAGACTTAGTACACATCTTTCTCAATTGAGTAGTAGTAACTGCCTGGCAAGGCTTTGCCCTGCAGAACGTGAGAAAGACTAATAAGGCTTCTAGAACCTCTGAAGCACACTAATTCTGGCCAAGTATTAATATACTGTTGTTTCTTTTTTCATCCTATCACATGCTATTGTAAGCTGCCTCAAACTTTTTGTGAAAGTCGGCAAGTACAAAATGGAGTTCCAAAAAGTAGTGGCCAGGTGCGGTGGCTCACGCCTGCAATCCTAGCACTTTGGGAGGCTGAGGCGGGCAGACTGCCTAAGCTCAGGAGTTCGAAACAAGCCTGGGCAACACAGTGAAATTCCATCTCTACTAAAATACAAAAAATTAGCCAGGCGTGGCGGCATGCACCTGTAGTCCCAGCTACTCGGGAGGCTGAGGCAGGAGAATTGTAGCAAATGCAATTTAAAAATAAGCTACCAAGGCTGGGCACGGTGGCTCACACCTGTAATCCCAGCACTTTGGGAGGCCGAGGTGGGTGGATCACCTGAGGTCAAGAGTTCAAGATCAGCCTGACCAACATGGCGAGACCCTGTCTCTACTAAAAATACAAAAATTAGCTGGGCGTGGGGCAGGCGCCTGTAAGCCCAGCTACTCAGGAGGCTGAGACAGCAGAATCGCTTGAACCCAGGAGGCAGAGGTTGCAGTGAGCTGAGGTCGTGCCATTGCACTCCAGCCTGGGCAACAAGAGCGAAACTCCGTCTAAAAAAAATAAAAATAAATAAAATAAAATAAGCTACCTAAAGTGTTATGAGAATTAAACGAGGCTGGACACAGTGGCTCACCCCTGTAATTCCAACACTTTGAGAGGCCAAGGCAGGTGGGTCACCTGAGGTCCGGAGTTTGAGACCAGCCTGACCAAGATGATAAAACCCTGTCTCTACTAAAAATAAAAAAAATTAGCCGGGCGTGGTGGTGGGCACCTGTAATCCTAGCTACTCGGGAGGCCAAGGCAGGAGAATCACTTGAACCCGGGAGGCAGAGATTGCAATGAGCCAAGATGGTGCCATTGCACTCCAGCCTGGGTGACAGAGCAAGACTCTGTCTCAAAAAAAAAAAAAAAAAAAAAAATGTCCAGGCACAGTGGTCCACGCCTGTAATCCCAGCACTTTGGGAGGCTGAGGTGGGTGGATCACCTGAGGTCAGGAGTTTGAGAACAGCCTGGCCAACATGGCGAAACTCTGTCTCTAGTAAAAACCGAAAAAATTAGCCAGGAGTGGTGGCAGTCGCCTGTAATCCCAGCTACTTGGGAGGCTGAGGCAGGAGAATTGCTTGAACCTGGGAGGCGGAGATTGCAGTGAGCCGAGATTGCGCCACTGCACTCCAGTCAGGGGGACAAGAGCGAGACCTCACCTCAAAAAAAAAAAAAAAGAATTAAATGGGATGAGATATACTAAGCACTTCTGTAAACAATGACATATTATAAAATGTCTGGGACTATTAATTAGCAGTGGTTCTCAGGTGCGGTCCCAAACCAACAGCAGTCAGCCTCAACTGGAACTTATTAGAAACCCAGAACTACCCTAGCCCTGCTGATCCAGGAACTCTGGGAGTGGGACCAGCACACTGCGATTTGTTAAATCAAGGGGGCTTAAGAAGCCCACCAAGAACTCAAATTCAAAAGAAAACAAAAATAGAATCCTAATGCATTAAAATCCTAACAGAAAAATGTACAAGGTAACAGGAAATTCACAGAAGGATGCAAATGATTAAAAATACATAATCAGAGAAATACAAATTAAAACACAATGCATACTCTACCTCCACCAACAGAACAGAGCCCCCCCACCTCCAGGGTGGCACCCGTGCAGCAGGAGCATGGGCAGGCACAGCCTTTCTGAGTGGCAGTTTGGCAGCAGGTACCAAGGACTATAAAATGTTTTTTTTTTTTTTTTTTTTGAGACGGAGTCTCGCTGTGTCGCCCAGGCTGGAGTGCAGTGGCCAGATCTCAGCTCACTGCAAGCTCCACCTCCCGGGTTCACGCCATTCTCCCGCCTCAGTCTCCCGCGTAGCTGGGACTACAGGCGCCCGCCACCTCGCCCGGCTAATTTTTTGTATTTTTCAGTAGAGACGGGGTTTCACTGGGTTAGCCAGGATGGTCTCGATCTCCTGACCTCATGATCCGCCCGTCTCGGCCTCCCAAAGTGCTGGGATTACAGGCTTGAGCCACCGCGCCCGGCAGGACTATAAAATGTTTATACTCTAACCCGTCTTAGGAATTTATCCTAAAAAAAAAGAAATACATGGCTGGGAACAGTGGCTCACACCTGTAATCCTAGCACTTTGGAAGGCCGAGGAGGATGGATCACCTGAGGTCAGGAGTTTTGAGACCAGCCTGGCCAACACGACAAAACACTGTCTCTACCAAAAAATACAAGAAATTAGCGGGGCTTGGTGGCAGGCGCCTGTACTCCCAGCTATTCGGGAGGCTGAGGCAGGAGAACTGCTTGAACTCAAGAGGCTGACGTTGTAGTGAGCTGAGATCACTCCATTGCACTACAGCCTGGGCGACAAGAGCAAAACTCCATCTCAAAAAAAAAAAAAAAAAAAGAAAGAAAGAAAGAAAGAAATCCAGGCCAGGCGTGGTAACTTGTAGCTCACACCTATAATCCCAGCACTTTAGGAAGCCATGGCGGAGGATCCTTTGGAGCCCACGAGTTTGAGACCAGCCTGGGCAACATGGTGGGACGCCATCTCTACAATAAATAAATAAATCCAAACTCTTGAACAAAACTTATAAAGATCAGTAAAATATGAAAGGCAAAAAAAAAAAAAAAGCTTAAAATTACGTGTCCTCAATACAAGAATGATGGAATAACAAGCTGAAGAGTAGAACACTGAATATGAACACAGATGCAGCTACTGTTTTTCCCAAACATCTACGCACATGGGTCGGCTCTCACACTATAATGCCAGGGAACCACGAGACTGACGGAGGCCACGGCACCCCAGCACCCAGCACTGATGTGTGTGCCCATGCACGCTGTGCACAACAAAAACCTAGTTATGCTTACTAAACTCATTTATATTAATAACATCCAGTACTGTCCAGAAACTTCCATATGTTTTAATGGGCATGTAAGTTTTTTTAAAAAACAAAAAACAAAAACGCTGGCCAAGTGCAGTGGTTCCCACCTGTAACCCTAGCACTATGGGGGTACCAAGCTTATCAGATCACTTAAGCCCAGGAGCTCGAGACCAGCCTGGGCAACATGGCAAAACGCCGTCTCTACAAAATATATACAATTTAGCTGGGCGTAGTGGTGCATGCCTGCGGTCCCAGCTACTCAGGAGGCTGAGGCAGGAGGATTGCTTGAGGCCAGGAGTCGGAGGTTGCAATGACCCATGATCGCATCACTTTTTGACCCTGTCTCAAAACACAAATTTTGTTGGAAGGAACTGTCTCAATCTATTAAGAGCTAAATGCAAATATCTCTGACTAAGAAATACCTACAGTGAAATATGCAAACAATTGGCCAGGCACAGTGGCTCATGCCTGTAATCCCAGCACTTTGGGAGGCCGAGGCAGGAGGATCAGTTGAGGTCAGGAGTTTGAGACCAGCCTGGCCAACATGGTGAAACCCTATCTCTACTAAAAATACAAAAGTTAGCCAGCCATGGTGGCACGCGCCTGTAATTCCAGCTACTCAGGAGGCTGAAGCAGGAGAATCACTTGAACTCAGGAAACACAGGTTGCAGTGAGCTGAGATCGCGTCACTGCACTCCAGCCTGGGTGACAGAGCCAGACTCTGTCTCAAAAAAGAAAAAAGAAAAAGAAAATATGCAAATAATCTCAACATTCACCAACAGGAAAACAGTCAAAAAATGTCTAGAATGTCCACGAAACCCTAATGCATAGTCACGGGGCAGACCAAGCTGCTGACAAACTACAGAGCCAAAGGGCATGGACTCGTTTTAAATAGTGTTGTTGTAACAGGGGGCTTACTTTCTTATTTGTGTGTTTTTCTTTATTTTATCAACTTTCAAAACTTATTTTTAAAGAAATTACTTATGCGTGTGGGTAGCTGTATCACCGAATTTCTCTTCAAGCGTCATTATGCCCTGCAATCTCCTCTCCTTCCACACATCCTCCTTCTTCCTCAGGCTCCCCTCGTCCCACCCCCACAACCTCAATCCTGTCCCAAGAGGACACCCTGCCTCCAGCTCCAGCCCCCAGCTGGATCCTAGGCACTGAGCCAAAGGAACTCTCCTACCACACAACTCAGAGCCCACCACTCCCCTGGGGCATCCTTCGGCAGGGGTGAAAAAGTTAGAGGCGCACACAAGAGGCAAAGGGCAAGTTGAATCCTGGATTCCAAAAGGAAGTACAGCGTTCCAGGCCTCAGAGGGCAGGAATGACACTGCCAGGCCAAGTGGGAAGGCCATTTAGACGAAAGAAGCTGCCTGCACAGGGTCTTGTGGAAAAGGTCAAAACAGCGTTTGGCTGGTGTGAGGGATACACCGTGGGCTATTCTAAACAAGCTGAACTGAGTGGTCACGGGCAGCGTCTTTTTTTTTTTTTTTTTTTTTTTTTTTTTTTTTTTTTTTTTGAGACGGAGTCTCGCTCTGTCGCCCAGGCTGGAGTGCAGTGGACGGATCTCAGCTCACTGCAAGCTCCGCCTCCCGGGTTCACGCCATTCTCCTGCCTCAGCCTCCCGAGTAGCTGGGAGTACAGGCGCCCGCCACCTTGCCCGGCTAATTTTTTTTGTATTTTAGTAGAGACGGGGTTTCACCGTGTTAGCCAGCATGGTCTCGATCTCCTGACCTCGTGATCCGCCCGTCTCGGCCTCCCAAAGTGCTGGGATTACAGGCTTGAGCCACCACGCCCGGCCTCGGGCAGCGTCTTATTCTGATTTGGTGACACCCTTCCACAGAGCTTGCTAAATATTTTTTAATTTAACCCCTATTTAAAGAGAAGTGGATATGGCTGAAAAGTAGTTTATATAGATACATAAAAATATATTTTAAGGGGCAAGATGGTTAAAAACAATGTCTCTGGGTAAAATTCAGTAGGGAAACAAAAGTGACTAGCCTGTACACCAAGGCCAGGATGTTGAGCATGGTGGCCACGTCCGGGTGGTCATGTCCTGAAGTCTTCTCCAGGTCCTCCAGGGCCTGCTTGCAGAGGGGCACGGCTACCTCGTAGCGTCCCTGCGAGGCGTACTGGATCACCAGGTTGTGGAGTGTCCGCAGCCGCGCGGGGATCTCGTAGCCGCCCTGCTGGGCAGCCGCGGCGGCGCTGCTATGCTGCTGCTGGACTGCACGGAGAAAGTTCACTTCAGACGAGTTTTTAAAGACAATTATCCAGATGAGTCAGTTTCTTTAAAATTGTCTTTACTAGCTTTGGTTCAAGTTAGTACTTGGCCCCTAGTGCTATTTAAATCTTTTCCTAGTACTGTCTGGGCAGCCAGGATTAAGAGTAGTGACTATAGGGTCAGGGATGGCACCATGGCCCCTCAGTGCCATGAGACTCTTCTTGGCGCCATGAAACAAGCAGAATAAGTAATTCTGACCTATCTACCCCATAAGAACCTGCAGATCACACCTGAACTGCTCATGCCTGCTGCTGTATCCTAGAGTCTACTCTAACATATTCCTGTATTCCAACATACAGCACAAATTATTTTGGAAAACCAAAGGCAACCCTGCTCTGCTGGTGCTTCCTCCAGGCAGGCCGCACGCACTAAGGCTGCCACTGATTGTTGATTGCTATGACCCTGTTCTAGGGGGAAACACCTCTCTCCTGCACTCGGTAACATTCCCACATCACCCATCACTCACTTCCTTGCCCTGGGTCGTCTTCATCATTGGGGAAAAGATCATCCAGAGGCTCTTTGGTAGAATCAGTGTCTTTGTCCTCCTATAAAACAGATCCAGGACAACGCTTCATCTTACAAGTACTATACACATCCTGTCCTGAAAATCTTTAATATTAAATACATTTTAATTAAGAATCTTAGAAAAGATGATCAGTTTTTAACATCAAATGTAGGATCACCCACAATCTGGCATCCATCAGTTGAACAGGAGTAATGAAAAGCTAGATAGACTAGAACACAAATACTTAAGTGCAGACCAGAGTTTGACGAAATGGGCATGGCTGCATTTCCATGCCTCAGATCCTTCTCCTGTGCTCTGAGGGAGGTCTAGGAGAGCAGGGAAAACCCTGACTCAAAATAAAATCTTATTTGGGAACCAAATATGTAGCAACAGATGAAAATGGTGCATCTCTGATCCCCAGAGAAGTGGAGGGGCTAGATGCCTCACCACCAAATCAGCTCCAGGGCAGGATCCCCAGGAGCAGTTTGAAACCTCCCAGCTTTAGAGGCCGGTGACCCATGTTTCCCCACATATTGCTGATTAGGCAAAGAAATAAAATCAGAAACTACATAATGGGAAAGACAGGTAACAGCCTGACCAGTAAGAAATTAGCTGCATCGGGCCGGGAGCAGTGGCTCACGCCTGTAATCCCAGCACTTTGGGAGGCTGAGGTGGGCGGATCACAAGGTCAGGAGAGAGAGACTATCCTGGCTAACACGGTGAAACTCCGTCTCTACTAAATAACACAAAAAATTAGCTGGGCGCCGTGGCGGGCGCCTGTAGTTCCAGCTACTCGGGAGGCTGAGGCAGGAGAGTGGCGTGAACCCGGGAGGCGGAGCTTGCAGTGACCCGAGATGGCGCCACTGCACTCCAGCCTGGGCGACAGAGCGAGACTCCGTCTCAAAAAAAAAAAATTAGCTTCGTCACGGGGCAGATGAACACTGTTTGGCTCCGGAAGGGAAAATGTGATAAAGACACATTGCTTTTAGAATATTCCTGTCTGGGATGCATAATCCAAGTATTAGACAAACCCCAACTGAGGAATGATGGACGAAGTAACTGGCCTGCATTCTTCAAAAACATCAATGTCATGAAAGACAACCACAGATGGAGGTCCTGTTCCATGTGAAAGGCTACTCAAGAGATGTGACAGTCTCATGAAGGATGTGCCCCTGAACTGGGACGCAGTGAAACAATGCCATGAAAGATGCTGTTGGCAGCTAACAAAAGGGGAGTATGAGCTTCAGAGGAGAGGATATGCTGGGTCTGTGTGCAACTTCCTGAGTGCCCCTGGCCCTGGACTGCCACAGGAGAACCCCTCACCCTAGGGAAAGACGCCCAGCAGCAGTAAGCAGCCGTGGCACGTGCTATACCACTCTGTGAACAGGGTTCAGAAGAAACAAGCACTTGTAAGTACTCCGGAAAGGGTAAGGAGAGTCAGCTCACTGGATGTTTTCTCCAAGTTTAACACGTTTTCAAAATAATACATTTTAAAAGTCTCCAATCCTACGAAACCAGCTTTCTCCTTCTCAGCATCCTCCAGTGTCCCAGGTCAATCACGGTTGGCATCGACGTCTGCAAGTACTCGCATTTCCACAGCACTCCAGAGCAAGCACATCTTTTATTTATTTATTTATTTATCGTTCGTTCGTTTGTTTTTTGAGATAGGGTCTCCCTCTGCCACCCAGGCTGGAGTACAGTGGCATGATCTTGGCACACTGCAACCTCCGCCTCCCAGGTTCAAACGATTCTCATGCCTCAGCCTCCCAAGTAGTGGGACCACAAGTGCACACCACCACACCTGGCTAATTTTTTTGTATTTTTTAATAGAGATGAGGTTTTGCCATGTTGGCCAGGTTGGTCTTGAACTCCTGGCCTCAGGTGATCTGCCCGCTTTGGCCTCCCAAAATGTTGGGATTACACGCATGAGCCACCGCATCCGGCCTTAATTTTTTTTTTTTTTTTTTGAGATAGAGGTTTACTCTGTCGTCTAGACTGGATTGCAGTGGCACAGATCTTAGCTCACTGCAACCTCCATCTCCTGGATTCAAGCAATTCTCCTACCTCAGCCTCCTGAGTAGCTAGAGTTACAGGTTATGTGCCACCATGCCTGGTTACTTTTTGTATTTTTAGTAGAGATAGGGTTTCACAATATTGGCCAGGCTGTCCTCCAACTCCTGACCTCAGGTGATCTGCCTGCCTCGGCCTCCCTAAGGGCTGGCATGAGCCACCGCACCCAGCCACATCTTTTAAATCAAAACATTTAGTTGGCCCCTAACCTAGAGGACACATGAGGGAGGAATATGGTAAGCCTCTTGAAACACCATGCTGTCAACTAAACTGCATTCTCCCCAAATTCCTATGTTAAAGCCCTAACCCCCAGTGTAATGGTATTTAGAGATGAAACCCTTGGGAGGTGATTAGGATAAGATGAGCTGGAAAGGGTGGGGCCTCACGATGGGATTAGTGCCCTTATAAAAAGAGACACCAGAGAGCTTACTCCCTCTCTCTCTGTACCACATGAGAACACAAAGAGATGGTGGCAGTCTGCAAGCCAGAAAGAAGGCCCTCACCAGAACCGGACCCTGCTGGTACCCTGATCTTGGATCTCCAGAGCTATGAGAAAATAAATGTTAAGCCACCCAGCCTGTGGTATCTGTTACAGTAGCCCAAGCAGATGAAGACACAGGGGAATGTAGGTTTGCTGGTGCTACACATAAGACTGTTTCTGTAGTCTTAGAATGGGGATTCGAACCAGAGACACAAATGTGCACCTCTCTAGTAGTCTGATTATGTACGTGAACATGCCTGGCACCATATAGGTATTTTTAAAATGTTAGTTCCAAATGCAACGTGGAACACTGGACTAGGTCCTAGCACAGAAGAGATACTAGTGGAAGGCCTGGTGACATCCAAACCAAGCTTGTGTTTCAGTTAACAGTAAAGTATTGATGTTAATATCTTAGTTCTGACCACTGATCTACGATTATGTAGGATTAGGGGAAATTGGGTTATGGTTCTTCTCAAACTTTCCAACTTTTCAATCAATTTAAAATTATTCCATTGGAAACTTGAGAGAAGGGTAAAATTTTTAAAAATTAAAAATAAGTAAAATAAAATAATTCCAAAATTTAGAAATTTTCTTTAAAAAGAAGTTAACTGAGGCTGGGCATGGTGGCTCACGCCTGTAATCCCAGCACTTTGGGAGGCTGAGACAGGCAGATCACAAGGTCAGGAGATCAAGACTATCCTGGCTAACACAGTGAAACCCTGTCTCTACTAAAAATACAAAAAATTAGCCAGGCGTGGTAGCACACGCCTGTAGTCCCAGCTACTTGGGAGGCTGAGGCAGGAGAATCGCTTGAACCCAGGAGGCAGAGGTTGCAGTAAGCTAAGATCATGTCACTGCACTCCAGCCTGGGCGACAGAGCAAGACTCCACCTCAAAAAAAAAAAAAAAAAAAAGTAGTTAACTGAATCAGAAATAAATGTTGAATGAAAAATAACTGAGACCAGGATAAATATCTAAATACAGCCAACAGAGAAAGAAAAAGGCTGGGCACAGTGGCTCCCACCTAGAATCCCAGCACTTGGGGAGGCTGAGGTGGGAAGATCACTTGAGGCCAGGAGTTCAAGACCAGCTTGGCCAAAATAGTGAAACCCCATCTCTACTTAAAAAAAAAAATACAAAAACTTAGCTGGGCATGGTGTCACACACCTGTAATCCCAGCTACTCCGGAGGCTGAGGCAGGAGAATCGCATGAACCCGGGAGGCAGAGGTTGCAGTGAGTTAAGATTGTGCCACTGCACTCCACCTGAGCGACAGAGTGAGACTCCGTCTAAATAAAAGAAAAAAGGCCGGGTGCGGTGGCTCAAGCCTGTAATCCCAGCACTTTGGGAGGCCGAGACGGGTGGATCACGAGGTCAGGAGATTGAGACCATCCTGGCTAACATGGTGAAACCCCGTTTCTACTAAAAAAAATACAAAAAAACTAGCCGGGCGAGGTGGCGGGCGCCTGTAGTCCCAGCTACTCGGGAGCCTGAGGCAGGAGAATGGCGTGAACCCGGGAGGTGGAGCTTGCAGTGAGCTGAGATCCGGCCACTGCACTCCAGCCTGGGCAACAGAGCGAGACTCCGTCTAAATAAAAGAAAAAAAAGAAAACCAAGATCCTTTCTTCCACTGCAGATATAGGAAGATAAGCCGGCAAGGGAAGCCAAGGGGAGGATGAGAGATGTGGCAAGAGAGCCAGATGGTGTCTGGGGGACCAGGGTAGTTTCAAAGAGAATGGCAATGCCAAGAGCACCCACCGTAAGAGGCAGAGAGCTTGCCCAGAGTCTTTGGACCACTGCTAGACCAGCAGCTGATGGCACGGAAGCCAAGCTGCAGAGGGGCAAGGAAGCTCCGGAGCCTAAGCTGGGGCAGACCTCGGGGCAGACCTCGCTGAAGGTAATGGTGTCTCTCTGGACTGTGGCTTATATTTACAAAATATTTTTGCATGTTCTGGTCAACGTTCTAATATGAAAAGAATAAGGCGAACAGAACCTCTATGACTTGCCCCGGGACTCCATTTTAAACATCAGCACCACATTTGCCACAGAGCCACTCACGGATGGGGAAATGTCGTCGTCATATTTTTTTAGCTGATTCATAAACTCCAGATGCTTCTTCTCCTCCTCCAGTTGAGCCACAGACTGCTCGCTCTTCTGCAGTTTCTGCTGCGTGTTGGCCAATTCATCCCGTAGCCACTGATTCTCCTGGCACAGACGACGAACCTGCGCACGCAGTTTCTGCTTCTCGGACTCCACAGCATTCAGGTGATTTGACAAAGCCATCATAACCTGAGCAGACAGAAACGTGTGCAGCACTGTGGCACACTGTCCAGCAAGTGTCCCTCCCACCTGTGCGAACATTCTGTGGCTGGGGCTGTAGCTTACACTCGCAGATGTTTTCTCCAAAGTACATATAAGTACCATCTGCCATTTATTTCTCTTTTCCCCTTCAGCCACAGACTACATAACAGGATACGAAAAAGAAAATCACATGCTCAGAATGCCTACAAAAAAACTATTTATTTTTTTGAAGAGCATGTCAAATGAACTAGCAATGAAAACACAACTACCCTTCTGATGAAACTGTATTATTTTACTTTCTATCAAGATGGCCCCAACATAATTTTTATAGACCCTTTCCCACGTGTGAGGCCTTGCGTACACACATGCATGTCTGCGCACAGAGTGCAGGCTGGTGAAGGGCTGGAGGTGGAAGTCAGAGAACAGGGCACATACAAATCTTCCTCAGTGTTCCAAGGTGAGAGAAGACATCTCTGCAGCTACCACCAAGAGTAAGAGCGCACTGGTGCACTCATCAGCTTATGTTTATGCCATAAAATCCAGGGAACGCTCCAGGGCTCTGCCTACAGAGTGCTCACTAGTTTCCGGAACAGACCAGCATGAAGCCGTGGCAACTTCCTAGGAGCATAAGAGCGGAAAGATCTAGGAGGAGCTGACTGGCTGCAATCCGTTCTCTCTTTAAAACATATATCTGCCCTTCCCTCTCATACATAATAACCAGGTTATTATCCTCCTAGGTTTAAAACATGAAACTCCAGAAGGTGGGACTTTTTCTTCCTTCTTTTTGTAAAACTCTTATCTGCGACACCAAAAAAGCAAGTTTAAATTCATGTCACCTGTTCTCAGGATAACAGAACTTGAGAAATAATAGGTTCACGATATCCAAACAAAGCTACAGTTCTGCAACTCAAGTCTGTCACATGGTTAGGATGAAGACTCTAAAATCAGGGTGTAGGCGTTCACTTCCCCTGTGAAAGCAGAAACCACTGGCCAGCAGCCCCTCTTCTGCTCTATTCACTCACGCAACTAGAGAAAGCTAAAAAGTCAAGCGTTAGTATATTTAATTTTACCTAAGATATGCTGGCAGGGCCAGAAGTTATCAGGAGAGAGAATTTAAAAACCTAGGTGTTTCCAGTGTTTTCATCTCTATGTCAAGCATGATATTATAGAAACAAAGGTTAGTCAAAGATATGATGCAATCTGGTCCTGGGATTGCAGAGACCATCACCTACTGGCCAGTGTCCATTCTCCTTTCCTTCCTTAGGCTTGAGAACCTGCCACTGTAAGTGGGAAGACAACATTCCCCAGTCTCCCACTCACCCAGGTAGAGCCATGAGGTCTGGCCTATGAAATGTAAGCACTGCTGTACACAACATCAAAGCAGCAGCCTTCAAGGAAGGAGGCACGTCCTTCCTTTCCCTTCCCCTATGCTAGAACAGGGCCACATGGCTGCCACTGGAGCTCACTCTCAGTCCCCAAGACAGGCTGCCAAGGTGTAGCGTGGCAGATGTTAGAAGCCTGAGTACCCCCGATGACTGTGCAGCTACAGAACCCATCCAGGATAGTGTACCTCAGTACTTGTTTGACAAACATCTTGTGGTTTAAGCCACTGTTTTTGTTTTTTTGATACTGGCAGCCAAATCAAATCCTAAATGATACATAGCAGTATCCACTATTTTGGCTCTGCTTTTTAAAATTTGGAGAGGCCCTGAGGTCAGGAGTTCAAGACAAGCCTGGCCAACATGGTGAAACCTCGTTTCTACTAAAAAAACAAAAAATTAGCCGGGAATGGTGGTACGTGCCTATAATCCCAGCTACTTGAGAGGCTAAGGCAGGATAATCACTTGAACCCGGCGGGTGGAGGCTGCAGTGAGCCGAGATTGCGCCATTGCATTCCAGCCTGGGCAACAAGAACAAACACCGTCTCAAAAAAATAAAAAATAAAAATAAAAGTCAGAGTCCGGGCATGGTGGCCTCACGCCTATAATCCCAGTACTTTGCTGAGGCAGGCAGATCACGTGAGGTTGGGAGTTTAAGACCAGCCTAACCAACATGGAGAAACCCTGTCTCTACTAAAAATACAAATTAGCCAGGTGTGGTGGTGCATAATCCCAGCTACTTGGGAGGCTGAGGCAGGAGAATCACTTGAGCCCTGGAGGCAGAGGTTGCAGTGAGCCGAGATCACACCAGCGTGGGCAGCAAGAGCAAAACTCCATCTCAATCAATCAATCAATCAATAAAATTCTTATGGGCCCAAATCAATAGTAATTAATTAACATACAGAACACACATGTAAGTGGATCTGGTTTTTTTGGTTTTTTTTTTCTTTGAGATAAAGTCTCGCTCTGTCACCCAGGCTGGAGTGCAGTGGCGCAATTTTGGCTCCCTGCAACCTCTGCCTCCCAGGTTCAAGTGATTCTTCTGCCTCAAGCCTGCCTAGTAGCTGGGATTACACACGCCAGCCACCAGGCCTAGCTAATTTTCGTATTTTTAGTAGAGTCAGCGTTTCACCATGTTGGCTAGGCTGGTCTCAAATTCCTGACCTCAAGTGATCCACCTGCCTCAGCCTCCCAAAGCGCTTGGATTACAGGCATGAGCCACCGCACTCGGCCTGGATCTGTTATTTTATAACCATCTTTCCTCTTCTTCAGTGAAACTGCCTATTTCAAACAAAGTCTCCATTTTACCAAACCATCAAAAGTTCTTGATGATGTCTGAGTCATTCTCGCTTATACCTGTGCCTCACTCAGGCCAAGCTCCAACATCTCCAGTGACTTCCGGATCATGTTTGATTTCTCCTCCACCAGGTTACTTTCATCATCTTTCTTCAAACACTTCAGTGTCTCCAGCAAACTTTGTAAAATGGAATTGTGCTCATTCTTCAAAGCTTCCAGCCCCTGAATTACTTGCTTTGTTTTAGAAATAATTTCATCCTGTGTAAGCTTCTCCAACTTGTCTTCCTTTATGTACACCATTGTGGACATGTTGTCATACATTCTGGAATGAAAAAAGAAAAAGAAATTAGACCCCTCATTACAAGTTCATTTCTGTTACATCAAGTAAACATGAAAATTTTTTAATTAACATTTTATAGAGAAATAATAAATATGCACATTTGTAATTTATGATCTTGAAGTACCACATTCTGCACTGTTTCTGTTTTTCCTTTGCAGACACATTTAATTACTTTTCTGGTTTATGTTTCCATTTTTTTTTAAGAC
The DNA here is from genome assembly GCF_024542745.1 of Macaca thibetana thibetana. Lineage (NCBI taxonomy): Eukaryota > Metazoa > Chordata > Mammalia > Primates > Cercopithecidae > Macaca > Macaca thibetana. The sequence goes on from NC_065584.1 coordinate 3,811,959, forward strand.
AGCAACTGAAATTAACGCCAAAGATTAAAAGCAGCAAAACATCTAAATGGCATTTCCAAAACACATAGCCTCAGTGAACAACATTTTTTCTCAAAATGTTTGCAAGCCTTTTTCTCTTCCTAATGAAATGCAGAAAGAACACTACATTCTTGGTAACATGTTTAACTGGACAAAGGCTTGAAAAGGAGTCATGCAGCTGGAAGAAGAAAGAAAAACCAGCCAAAGAACATGGAACAGGAAGAGCAGCAGGGGAGAAGCAGACCTGGAAGACACAGGGCACCAAGGACAGGAGCAGGATGGTCACCGGGCAGGCTCACAGATGAGGAGGGCGCAGTGAAGCACCACTGGGGCCAGGCCCAGGGTGACGTGATGCAGTGCTTGGAATGGGCTTTCAAACACCCAAGTGAGAAAGAAAAGGGGGAGGAAAGGGGCATACAAAACAGCATCACTTGTGCTGGTGTGCCTGACAGCCACTGGCACTGAGCAATGGATTCCTCTGCTAGCCTCTCTCCTTTTTACTAAGTCTTAAAACTATATAGTTAAGTTTAAAAAACAGAAAGATAATGAGCAGTGATCTTTTCGGCAGAGTGACAGGGATGGAGGCGAGATTACACGTCAGAGTTATTTCCTTCATAACACTGCCACTGTCTGAAACTCACATTTCATGAAGTGTCTAATATCACTTTGAATATAAGCTCTTATTTTAAAAAAGGCAGGACAGCCGGGCATTGTGGCTCATTCCTGTAATCCCAGCACTTTGGGAGGCCAAGGCAGGTGGATCACTTGATGCCAGGAGTTCAAAACCAGCCTGGCCAACATGGCAAAACCCTGTCTCTACTCAAAATACAAAAATTAGCTGGGTGTGGTGGCACGCACCCGTGGTCCCAGTTACTCAGGGGGCTGAGGCACGAGAATCACTTGAGCCCGGAAGGCAGAGGTTGCAATAAGCCAATATCGCGCCACTGCACTCCAGCCTGGGCAACAGAGCAAGACTCTGCCTAAATAAATAAATAAATAAAAATAAACAAAATACAATTAGCTGGGTGTGGTGGTATGTGCATGTATTCCTTGCTACCCAGGAGGGTGAGGCTCAAGGATCACTTGAGCCCAGGGGTGTGAGGTGACTGTCAGCTATGATGGTACCACTGCACTCCAGTCTGGGTGATGGAGCAAGACCCTGTCTCTTAAAAAAATTCAAAAAAAAAAAAAAGGCTCCACAGCATCTAGGCGCAGCTCCTGCCAGTCCATGTGATGAATGGATGGACTGACAGACACTGGATGAAAGGAAGAAAGGCTGAAGCAGCAGACAGACTACATATTCCAGGATTTGGGGTGAAGCTATGAGTGCTTGAGAATAGGGTCACGTTAGTCTCTGCATCACCAATTTCACACTGGAAAAATCTTTTTTTTTTTTTCCATAAATATGAAGACTAAATTCCTTTTTTTTTTTTTTTTGAGACGGAGTCTCGCTCTGTCACCCAGGCTGGAGTGCAGTGGCCGGATCTCAGCTCACTGCAAGCTCCTCCTCTCGGGTTCACGCCATTCTCCTGCCTCAGCCTCCCGAGTAGCTGGGACTACAGGCACCCGCCACTTCGCCCGGCTAGTTTTTTGTATTTTTTAGTAGAGACGGGGTTTCACCGTTTTAGCCAGGATGGTCTCGATCTCCTGACCTCATGATCCGCCCATCTCGGCCTCTCAAAGTGCTGGGATTACAGGCTTGAGCCACCGCGCCCGGCCCTAAATTCCTTTTAAAATTTGGAAGTTGTCTGTAGGACTATTCAGAAATCCACCTCCACTCCACTAACAAAGAGCCCAGAAAACAACAAAAGAACAAACGCCGGCCAGGCACAGTGGCTCATGCCTGTAATCCCAGCACTTTGGGAGGCCGAGGCGGGCAGATCACGAGGTCAAGAGTTCAAGACCAGCCTGGCCAATATGGTGAAACCCCCGTCTCTACTAAAAATACAAAAATTAGCCAGGCCTGGTGGTGCTCGCCTGGAGTCCCAGCTACTCAGGAGGCTGAGGCAAGAGAATCGCTTGAAACCAGGAGGCAGGGGTTGCAGTGAGCCAAGATTTCACCACTGCACTCCAGCCTGGGCAACAAAGGAAGATTTTGTCCAAAAAAAAAAAAAAAAAAAAAAAGACCAAAGGCCACTCCTCTACCTGACAGTATGTTAACTGCTAGTATTTATTTAACACATGGCTCTCCAGCTTCACTGTAGCAAATCCATGCTGTGTGCCAGGCTGGGAATATATTGCTGAATAATACTGCTGTGCTCCGTGAGGGACCTTGTCCATACTGTTCCATGATATATCCCCAGCCTGGCACTCAATACACATTCGTAAAATGAGTGAAAGAAAACACTTAAGGACCAGTTTTCAACAAACAAGATTAAAATGTACTAGGTTAACATGTTGATCTGAACATCTCTGAGGTTCCTATGAGTGAAGGGAAGGGTCTTCAGAAGGAGGAAAATAAAACTTAAGGCCTGTTTTTCCTCCCTGACAGCAAAGTATTTATGTATTATATCCAAATGATGCAACATATATTCTTTTATGTTTCCAAAACTAGCAGATGCAAGTGTTTTTCTAAAACTTACTCTGAGTTAAGTAAGCCCTGGAATGTACAGATTAATAAGGGCCTCACCCTTAGGGACATTCAAGCTAGTAGAAGACAACCTACACAAGCAGGTGCACAAAGACCTGAAGGCCCAGGGACAGTGGCTGTGCGGCGGAACACAGTGATGGGGGGCAGTGGAGTGGCCAACTGAGAGACGAAGGCCAGACAGAAGAAACCATTCCCAAGGGATGTTATCAAGTAGCACCTCTCAAGGCTAGTAAGGGCACTGCCAGCCCAGGGCAAAAGGCGAGCTGAGGCAGAGGTGTGACGGCACCCACTGCTGGCGAGCAGCTGCTCATCACTGCAGAGCCAGATCCAGTACCAGGGCTAGAGGAGCAGTGCAGAGTGACAGCACAAGAAACCTGCCCCCCAAGCGACCATGATATAGATGTTAAGTACACACGACACTTCTTCAGAGGAAAACAGACAGTGGCATATATATTCAGACTCGATGCCTCTTGCCATTTCTAGGCTAAGTCATTATAACCAAAGGCAGCTTATATTAATAAACAGTGCCAAGGCAACTGGCTATTTAGGAAAAATAAAGTTAAACTCCTATACTCACTATATACTAACATAAATTTCAAATTAATAATTAAATAAAAAAAAGAAACTAGAAGGAAATACAAAGGCCTATATGCATGTAGGTCAAACTAAAGAGCATTCTATGAATAAAAGTAATGGCAAGCTGGGCACAGTAGCTCACGTCTGTAATCCCAGCACTTTGGGAGGCCAAGGCGGGCAGATCACAAGGTCAGGAGATCGAGACCATCCTGGCTAACACGGTGCAACCTCGTCTCTACTAAAAATACTAAAAACTAGCCGGGTGTGGTGGTGGCTGCCAGTAGTCCCAGCTAATTGGGAGGCTGAGGCAGGAGAATGGTGTGAACCTGAGAGGCAGAGATTGCAGTGAGCCAAGGTCGAGCCACTGCACTCCAGCCTGTGCGACAGAGCGAGACTCCGTCTCAAAAAAAAAAAAAAAAAAGACTTCGAGACCAGCCTGGCCAACATGGTGAAACCCCATCTCTACTAAAAATATAAAAAATTAGCCAGGCGTGGCGGCACACACCTGTAATCCCAGCTACTCTGGAGGTTAAGGCAGGAGAATCGCTTGAACCCAGGAGGCGGAGGTTGCGGTGAGCAGAGATCCCACCACTGTGCTCCAGCCTGGGCGACAGAGCAAGACTCCAACAAGAAGAGGAGAGGGGAGAGGAGAGAGGGGAGAGGGGAGAGGGGAGAGGGGAGAGGGGAGAGGGGAGAGGGGAGAGGGGAGAGGGGAGAGGGGAGAGGGAGGGGAGAGAGGGGAGAGGGGAGAGGAGGAAGGCAGACAGAGCGAGAGAGAGAGAAAGAAATGTATAAAACTGTAAAAGACTGACAAGTCTACTTAAGACAGTTTTCAAGTTTGATGCAGAAACAAATAAAATATGTTTTTGAGGGAACACTGTTTTGCAGCTCATCAAGATGAAGAATTCAAAAGTATACAGGCAGCCGGGCGCGGTGCTCACGCCTGTAATCCTAGCGCTTTGGGAGGCCCAGGAAAGTGGATCACTTAGGTCAGGAGTTCCAGACAAGCCTGGCCAACATGGTGAAACCTCGTCTCTACTAAAACTACAAAAAATTAGCTGGGCGTGGTGGCAAGTGCCTGTAATCCCAGCTACTCAGGAGGCTGAGGCAGGAGAATTGCTTGAACCCGGTAGGCAGAGGTTGCAGTGAGCTGAGATCATACCACTGCACTCCAGCCTGGGCAACAGAGTGAGACTCTATCTCAAAAAAAAAAAAAAAAAAAACAAGTATACAGGTTACCAGCTCAAACGGCTAAGTTACAGTTATACTGATATCTGAAAGGTAAAAATTACTCAGAATCTAAGTTGACTCAAACATTTTGCCAGCCTATAAATCACATCATCGCTGGACCATCTTCCAACTCTCATGCTCTGTATGCCTGGAGATGATTCAATGGAACAAGGAATCAGCCAAAACAATGCCTGGCACCCCACGGGCATGCAACAAAGATGCGTGCAATGAATGAATGAAGCAGCCCTGGAGCTACTGCATCTTCTTCTCACCTACCCTGGGGCGTGTTGGAGGCTCAATCTCCCTGTAAGTCAAGTGAAATGGATACCCACCTGACCTGGGACATAGTACAGGCTCAAAAATACTCCCTTCCCTCTTTCCCTCTGACTGACACACAAGCTATCTGGCCCCAGGTTATTCTAACTAAGAATTTTTTTTATTATGCTTTTATTCCTTTTAAAAAAAAAAAAAAGTCCTATTTAAGGTTCCATTATTTACTTTGTGAGACCAAAAGAACTCAATGCAAAATCTCTAGTGTAAAACCTGATAAATCTAACGTCTGAATTAAGCTCGCAAAACACAAGAAGCCCTTCTTAGGGTCAAACCTCTTTTTTTTTTTTTTTTTTTTTTGGTTGAGACGGAGTCTCGCTCTGTCACCCAGGCTGGAGTGCAGTGGCCGGATCTCAGCTCACTGCAAGCTCCACCTCCCGGGTTTACGCCATTCTCCTGCCTCAGCCTCCCAAGTAGCTGGGACTACAGGCGCCCGCCACCTCACCCGGCTAGTTTTTTTTGTATTTTTTTAGTAGAGACGGGGTTTCACTGTGTTTGCCAGGATGGTTTCGATCTCCTGACCTCGTGATCCGCCCGTCTCGGCCTCCCAAAGTGCTGGGATTACAGGCTTGAGCCACCGCGCCCGGCCGGGTCAAACCTCTTTAAGGCTATTGTTCAACAGGCAAAGCTATTACAGCCTACTGAATTTAAAGTCTCAGCATTCAAGTAAACCTAACAAATTCTTTTTTTTTTTTTTTTTTTGAGATGGGGTCTCACCATGTTGCCCAGGCTGGTCTCAAACTCTTGGGCTCCAGTGATCATCCCACCTAGGCCTCCCAAAGTGCTGGAGGTACGGGTATGAGCTATCACACCAGGCCCCTAACAAATTATGTACTGTGTCTACAGACTGTAAGTCACTACCTAACATAATGAAGACCAAAAAAACCCTATGTTATTTTTACTTAATTTTAGAACTTACTTTGTTTCCATTATTTTAGATAGCGACTCAACTTTTGCAATTACATTGTATTGTGGTTTTCGTATGTTTTTCTTTTTTGTTTAGAGATGGAGTCTTGCTATGTTGCCCAGGCTGAACTTGCAGTCCCAGACTCAAGCAATCCTCCACCTTCAATCTCCCAAGGAGCTAGGAGTATAAGAACTTGCCACTGTACTCCATTTTTCTTTTTTTTTTTTAGACAGGATCTTACTCTATCGCCCAGGGTGGAGTGCAATGGCACTATTTTGGCTCACTGCAACTTCCGCATCCCGGACTCAGGCAATCCTCCCACCTCAGCCTCCCAAGTAGCTGGGAACCACACGCATGCACCACCAAGCCCAGTTAACTTTTGTACTTTTAGTAGAGACAACGTTTCGCCATGTTGCCCAGGCTGGTCTCAAACTCCTGAGCTCAGGTGACCTGCCTGCCTCGGCCTCCCAAAGTACTGGGATTACAGGCATGAGCCACACACCCGGCCCACTATGCCATTTTGACATGTATTTTTAACATATATGATTCTCCTTTTTTTTCTGAGACAGGGTCTCACTCTGTCACCTAGGCTGAAGTACAGTAGCATGATCTTGGCTCACTGCAACCTCCACCTCCTGGGCTCAAGTGATCCTCCCACCTCAGCCTCCCATGTAGCTTGGACTACAAGTGCGTGCCACCAAGCCTGGCTAATTTTTCTCTTTTTTTCTTTTTCTTTTTTTCGGTAGAGACGGTCTTGCCATGTTGCCCAGGCTGGTCTTCAACTCCTAGGCTCAAGGGACCTGTCCACCTCAGCCTCCCAAAGTGCTGAGATTACAGGCATGAGCCACCATGCCTGGCCACAAGTCTCATGTCCAAAGATTTACTACAATCATTCTTTTACACTGTCCTGTTTATTGTGAGGACATAAACAGAATGTTAAGAACCTATCCTGCCAGGCTCCAAGTTGGGACCTCTGATTAAATATCTGTATCGCAACTTGCCAGGAGTAAAAAAATAAATTTTAAAATCCTGTCTGTAGCATTCTGTAACCTAGAAATAAAACAATTTTGACTCTTTTTTAAATGTCATTTGAAAAACAATACAAATAGACATGGTCTATTTGTATCATGCACCACCTATTGGGACAGAAATGAGGAAATGCTATCATTTTTTTTTTTTTTTTTTTTTTTTTTTTGAGATGGAGTCCTGCTCTGTCGCCAGGCTGGAGTGCAGTTGCGCGATCTCAGCTCACTGTAACCTCCACCTCCCAGGTTCAAGTGATTCTCCTGCCTCAGCCTCCCAAGTAGCTAGAACTACAGGCATGCACCACCACACTCAGCTAATTTTTGTATTTTTAGTAGAGACAGGGTTTCACCACGTTGGCCAGGACAGTCTTGATCTCTTGACCTCGTGATCTTGACCTCGCCCACCTTGGCTTCCCAAAGTGTTGGAATTACAGGCATGACCCACCATGCTCGGCCATGCTATTCTTTCAAAAGGCTTACCTGCCCTTTGGAAACATAAGAAATAAACAAATTGCTGGGCCAGGCATGGTGGCTCTCCCTGTAATCCCAGCACTTTGGGAGGCCCGGGTAGGCGGATTACCTGAAGTCAGAAGTTCAAGACCAGCCTGGTCAACATGGCAAAACCCTATCTCTAGTAAAAAAAAAAAAAAAAAAAAAAATACAAAATTTAGCCGGGTGTGGTGACACATGCCCATAGTCCCAGCTACTCAGGAGGCTGAGGCACGAAAATCACTTAAACCTGGAAAGCGGAGATCCCGCCACTGCAGTGAGCAGAGATCCCGCCACTGCACCACTGCACTCTAGCCTGAGCAACAGAGCAAGACTCCGTCTCAAAAAAAAAAAAAAAAAAGTTTCTGGATAAAGTAATTAAAAAACCCATGCTCAAATTTGAAATAAGGCTTAACAGTTCGGATAGACAAGGTAACTGTAGCATGTTTGTATTATTCAACATCCTACTTGACAGATAAGGATTTGTACCTGTGTAACTGAAAAGAGATGGCACCCATTAACACCTAATATACAGACTACAACGAAGTTCCATCACTCAGCTCTGACCAAAAACACCAGACATAAATATTAATTTGTATATTCAGTTGCTTTACCTCTGCTCTAAAGTAATCCAAGCAGAGGTAATATACAAAATAGAAATAGTTCTTTTTTTTTTATTTTTTATTTTTTTTATTTTTTATTTTTATTTTTTTTGAGACGGAGTCTTGCTCTGTCGCCCAGGCTGGAGTGCAGTGGCTGGATCTCAGCTCACAGCAAGCTCCGCCTCCCGGGTTTACGCCATCCTCCTGCCTCAGCCTCCCAAGTAGCTGGGACTACAGGCGCCCGCCACCTCGCCCGGCTATTTTTTTTCTTTGAATTTTTTTAGTAGAGACAGGGTTTCACCGTGTTAGCCAGGATGGTCTCGATCTCCTGACCTCGTGATCCGCCCGTCTCGGCCTCCCAAAGTGCTGGGATTACAGGCTTGAGCCACCGTGCCCGGCCAGAAATAGTTCTTATGCTAGACACTGTGGCTGATGTAATCCCAGCACTTTGGGAGGACGAGGTGGGAGGATCCCTTGAACCCAGGAATTCCAGACCAGCCTAGGCAAGACAGCAAGACCCCATCTCTACAAAAAAAAAAAAAAAAAATTAGGCATGGTGACACATGCTTGTAGTCCCAGCTACTTGGGAGGCTGAAGCAGAAAGACTGTTTGAGCCCATGAGTTCAAGAACAGCCTGGGCAACATAGAGGGGTCCCATCTCTTCAATAAAAAAAAGAAAAAAAAAATTAGCTAGGCATGAAAATGCATGTCTGCAGTTCGCAGCTGCAGTGAGCCATGACTGTACCACTGCACTTCAGCCCGGGTGACAAAGACCTTGTCTGAAATATGTATATATACACACATATATGCAACATACATATTTTAATTAAAAAATTAAAAATCAGATGGGCATGGTAGTATGTGCCTATACTCCCAATTACTTGGGAGGCTGAAGTGGGAGGATAGCTTGAGCCCAGGAGTTCAAGGCTGCATGAGCCATGATCGTGCCACTGCACTCCAGCCTGGGTGACAGAGCAAGCAAGACTGTCTCAGAAAATAGTTCTTATTACACAGTAAAACTGTCCTTTTAATTTGTCCTTTATGACAGGAGTGATATTTTACTTACTCTACACTAATGACCAAAAGAGAAGGCCTTGGGAATTTTAACTAAATCCCTGACAGATACGATGGAAACTAACACACTTAGAATAGACAATTCGTATAACACAGACAACACAGTCATGTGCAGTATAATGACATTTTGGTCAAGGAGGGACCTCATATTTGACAGTGGTCCCATAAGATTATAACACCAGGCTGGGCGCGGTGGCTCACGCCCATTATCCCAGCACTTTGGGAGGCCGAGGTGGGTGGATCACAAGGTCAGGAGATCGAGACCATCCTGGCTAACGCAGTGGAACCCCGTCTCTGCTAAAAATACAAAAAAATTAGCTGGGTGTGGTGGCGAGTGCCTGTAGTCCCAGCTGCTCTGGAGGCTGAGGCAGGAGAATGGGATGAACCTGTGAGGCGGAGCTTGCAGTGAGCCGAGATCACGCCCCACTGCACTCCAGTCTGGGCGACACAGCCAGACTCCGTCTCAAAAAAGAAAAAAAAAAAAAGATTACAATACCTATTTTGACTACATCTTTTCTATGTTGAGACATGTTTAGTTGCACAAACGTTTACCAGTGTTACAGTTGCCTACTACAGCTACATGTTGTACAGGTTTTTAGCCTAGGAGCAATGGGCTACACCGTACCGCCTAGGTGTGCAGTAGGCTGTACTTTCTAGGTTTGTGTAAATGTACTCCCTGATACCCCCACAACGAAATCATTTAACAATGCATTCCTCAAAACACATCCCCAACGTTCAGCATAACACACACACGACTGCACTGGGTGGGCTTTAAAACCGAGAAGTGCAACTTCGATGTCCACTACAAGCACGGCAGGGAACTGCAGAAGAACTGAGCTAGGCAGCACCAGAGGGAACCTGGGAGATGCCCAACTCTCATTCACCACTTGGTTTGTAGACCTGGTAGGGCAGCTAGGTCTTTGCCTCCAAAAAAAAGACAAGCAAATTTTCCTGAGAAATATGGCCAGCCCCAGGCCAGGCACAGGGGTTCACGCCCATAATCCCAGCACTTTGGGAGGCCGAGGCGGGCGGATCACCTGAGGTCGGGAGTTGGAGACCAGCCTGGCAAACACGGAGAAACCCCGACTCTACAAAAATACAAAATTAGTCAGGTATGGTGGCACATACCTGTAATCCCAGCTACTTGAGAGGTGGAGGCAAGAGAATCGCCTGAACCCAGGAGGCAGAGGTTGCAGTGAGCCGAGATCGCCCCATTGCACTCCGGCCTGGGCAACAAGAGTGAAACTCAAAGAAAAAGAGAGAAAGAGAGAGAAAGAGAGAGAAAGAGAGAGAAAGGAAGGAAGGAAGGAAGGAAGGAAGGAAGGAAGGAAGGAAGGAAGGAAGGAAGGAAGGAAGGAAGGAAGGAAGGAAGGAAGGAAGGAAGGAAGGAGAGAGAAAGAAAAAGAAAGAAAAGAAAGAAAAAAAGGAAGGAAGGAAGGAAGGAAGGAAGGAAGGAAGGAAGGAAGGAAGGAAGGAAGGAAAGAAGGAAGGAAAGAAAGAAAGAAAAGAACGAAAGAAAGAAATCTGGCCAGCCCCAAAAGAATAACATCCATCCGGCCGGGCGCGGTGGCTCAAGCCTGTAATCCCAGCACTTTGGGAGGCCGAGACGGGCGGATCACGAGGTCAGGAGATCGAGACCATCCTGGGTAACACGGTGAAACCCCATCTCTACTAAAAATACAAAAACTTAGCCGGGCGAGGTGGCAGGCGCCTGTAGTCCCAGCTACTTGGGAGGCTGAGGCAGGAGAATGGCGTGAACCCGGGAGGCGGAGCTTGCAGTGAGCTGAGATCCAGCCACTGCACTCCAGCCTGGGTGACAGAGCGAGACTCCGTCTCAAAAAAAAAAAAAAAAAAAAAAAAAAAAAAAGAATAACATCCATCCATTCCTCAAGGAAATGTTTACTGAGCCTCTACTTTATGCAAGGCACTGTTCTAAAGGTAGGAATTGACCCCCAAAAAAAAAATTGTCCTAAGAAAATTAAAATATTGTGGTGACAAGAGAGTATTATTTTTCTTTTCTTTTCTTTTTTTTAATAGAGACAGGGTCTCACTATGTTGCCCAGAATGGTCTCAAAGTCCTGGGCTCAAGTGATCCTCCTACCTTGGCCTCCCAAAGTACTGGGATTATAGGCGTGAGCTACCACACCCAGTCCCAAAGAATATTCTCTATACTTCCAGAGAGGGAGGAAAAAAAACAGGTCATGTAGACCAGATGCGGTGGCTCATGGCTGTAATCCCAGCACTTTGGGAGCCTAGGTGGGTGGATCAGGAGGTCAGGAGTTCAAGACCAGTCTGGCCAACATGATGAAAACCCTTCTCTACTAAAAACACAAAAAAATTAGCCAGGCGTGGTGGCGGGTGCCTGTAATCCCAGCCACTCAGTAGGCTGAGGCAGAGAATTGCTTGAACCCGGGAGGCAGAGGTTGCAGTGAGCCTAGATCACACCACTGCACTCTAGCCTAGGCGACAGAGCAAGACTCTGTCTCCAAAAAAAAAAAAAAAAAAAAAAAAGAAGTCATGTAGAAAGAATCAGGAATAACTTTAGGCTTTTTTTTTTTTTTTTTTTTTTTTTTTTTTTTTTTTTTTTTTGCCAGGAGTCTCGCTCTGTCACCCAGGCTGGAGTGCAGTGGCGTGATCACGGTTCACTGCAAGCTCTGCCTCCCAGGTTCAGGCCATTCGCCTTCTTCAGCCTCCCAAGTAGCTGGGACCACAGGCGCCTGCCACCACGCCCAGCTAATTTTTTGTATTTTCAGTAGAGACGGGGTTTCACTGTATTAGCCAGGATGGTCTCGATCTCCTGACCTTGTGATCCACCCACCTCGGCCTCTCAAAGTGCTGGGATTACAGGTGTGAGCCACCATGCCTGGCCAACTTTAGGCTTCTTAACAGCCACACTAGAAGCAAAAGGCAATTAAACAAATGCCTTCAGGTCGGGTACGGTGGCTCATGCCTGTAATCCCAGCACTTTGGGAGGCTGAAGCAGGCAGATCACAAGGTCAGGAGATCGAGACCACCCTGGCTAACACGGTGAAACCCCATCTCTACTAGAAATACAAAAATTAGCCGGGCATTGTGGCAGGCGCCTGTAATCCCAGCTACTCAGGAGGCTGAGGCAGGAGAATGGTGTGAAGCGGGAGGCGGAGCTTCCAGTGAGCCGAGATCGTGCCACTGCACTCCACAACAGAGCAAAACTCTCTCTCTAAAACAAAGAATTCACAGCCTGACTCAGTGGTTCACACCTATAATCCCAGCACTTTGGGAGGCCAAGGCAGGTGGATCTCTTGAGCTCAGGATTTCGAAGCCAGACGGGGAAACATGGCAAACCCCCGTCCTAAAAAAAAATTCCAAAATTAGCTGGGCGTGGTCACATGCACCTGTGGTCCCAGCTACTTAGGAGGCTGAGGTGTGAGTATCGCTGGAGTCCAGGAAGTCAAGGCTGCAGTGAGCCGTGATTGCACCATTGCGCTCCAGCCTGGGTGACAGAGTGAGACCCTGTCTCAAAAATAATAAAATAAAAATAAAGAATTCACATATGGGCCGGGTGTGGTGGCTCATACCAGTAATCCCAGCACTTTGGGAGGCCAAGACAGGAGCACCGCTTGAGCCCAGGAGTTCAAGATCAGCCTGGGGAATACAGTGAGACCCTGTCTCTACAAAATTTAAAATTAGCTGGGTGTGGTGGCACGAGCCTGAGGTCCCAGCTAAGGTGGGCGGATTGTCTGAGCCTGGGAGGTCAAGGCTACAGAAGCCTTGGTGGTACCACTACACTCCAGCCCAGCCCCGTCTCAAAAAACTAAATAAGTAAAAGACAAGAAAGAGCCACGCGCGGTGGCTCATGCCTGTAATCCCAACACTTTGGGAGGCTGAGGCGGGCGGATCACTTGAGGTCAGGAGTTCAAGAACAGCCTGGCCAACATGGTGAAATCCCATCTCTACTAAAAATACAAAAATTAGCCAGGCGTGGTGGCACATGCCTGTAGTCCCAGCTACTTGGGAGGTTAAGGCTAGAGAATCACTTGAACTCAGGAGGTAGAGGTTGCAATGAGCCAAGATCATGCCACTGCACTCCAGCCTAGACGACAGAGCAAGACTCCATCTCAAAAAAAAAAAAAGGAAAGAAGAATTCACATCTATCCAATATTTTAGTTTTGGGAACATTTTCAAATGTATAATATTTTACTGAAATAACAATAAAAAAATCTGCAGGTAGTTTGATGACCTATCATTATAATTTCCATTTACAGCTGAGAAAACTGGGATAGATGAAGTGACTTTAGCTTATTCTACTGATAAGAGGAACAGAATCCAAGCTCTCTTTGCTCCAAGTGTCCCTCTGCTTCAGGAACCCTACCATGCTGCATGAACACACACACATCCACACACACCCCTCTGCTCACACACATACACCCTACGTTCATACATACACACCACCATGCTCACACACACCCCCACTGCGTTCACACATACACACTGTGCTCACACACACACCCCATGTTCATACATACACACCACTGTGCTCACGCACACACACCCCCACTGTGTTCATACATACACACCACAATGTTCACACACACCCACACACCCCACTGTGTTCATATATATACAACCAGACTCCAGCCTGAGTGACAGAGCAAGACTCTGTCTCAAAAAAAAAAAAAAAAAAAAAAAAAAAAAAAATTAATAAAATGAAAGCAAAGGCCAGAGAAGCAAAAGGCATCATCTTTGGTCACTTTATCTCCCCTGGTTTTATCATGTGAAATTCAGCCAGGTGGGGAAAGCTCACAGTGATGAAGAAAGTTAAAAAAAAAACCACCACCAAGCACTCAAAAGGAAAAAGGAATGTGAGGAATTAGATAGATTGTAGTCGCACAAAACAGAGAATACATTAAAAATCACTGCACTGCACTTTAAAATGGAGCATTTGATGTGATGTGACTTACATTTCAATTTTCTAAAAGAGAAAAAGAACGTGGTAGAAAAATAAACAGGTCTGGGTATACAGAATGAAGGACAGTCAAGAAAGAAATGTGAATTACTCTCATAATTCTCAAATGTTAAATAAAGTTCCTATAAATACAGAGGAGGGTAGCATATTAAGGAAAACTGGGATGGAGGGAAGAAAACAGAGGTTTTTGCCTTGCAAAAATTTGTTTATAAGGGATGTTTTACCAAGAGATGTGCATCTGAGTTGAGCCAACAGGAAACCCTGGCAGTGCTGGCCAGATCAGAGAGGTCATGTCCCATCCCCATACACAGGCGCAGAAGCCCCAAAGAATACCAGCGAAGAGGGTCATAAGGTGAAGGGACTAGCCTACAGGAACAGTCCAAGTCATATTCAGGGAAATAAATAGTATCGTGATGGCCCAGCATAGTGGCTCACGCCTGTAATCCCAGCACTTTGGGAGGCCAAGGAGAGTGATCACTTGAGCCCAGAAGTTAGAGACCAGACAGGGTGATGCCGTGAAACCCTGTCTCTACAAAATATTAGCCGGTCATGGTGGTGTGCACCTTTAGTCCCAGCTACTTCAGGGGCAGAGGTGGGACAATCATTTGAACACGGAGGCTGCACTGAGCCAAGATTGTGACACTGCACTCCAACCTAGGCAAAACAGCAAGACCCTGTCTCAAAAATTAAATAAATACACAAATATTTTTTAAAAAGAAAACATTAACTACCAGACAAAACAAATGCATCTATTTGGCCTTTGGGTGACTTATTTGTAGATGTGCTTTCAGAATTAAGGAAAGGAGGTCAGACAGAACCCCTCTGGATACTTTTCCCCCACAGCCTGCTTAGGAAGTCCACTGGGATTGTTTTGAAACCAGCCACCTCTATGGACACAGACCCTCTAACTCTTCAACAACCTAACCACACCACTGTTTCCAGGTATACACGCAGCTCTGGAAAAGGTGACGGAGCTCTTTTAGAAATCTAAAGAGGCCTATTAATAACCATGGCTGTGGCTGAGCATGGTGGCTCACATCTATAATCCCAGCACTGAGGAGGCCAAAGCTGACAGATCACCTGAGGTCGGGAGTTCGAGGCCAGCCTGATCAACATGGAGAAACCCCGTCTCTACTAGAAATACAAAATTAGCCGGGCATGGTGGTGCATGTCTGTAATCCCAGATACTCTTGAGGCTGCAGCAGGAGAATCGTTTCAATCTGGGAGGCAGATGTTGCAGTGAGCCGAGATCGTGCCATTGCACTCCAGCAACAAGAGCAAAACTCCGTCTCAAAAATAAATAAATAAATAAATAACCATGGCTGCACCTGAAGAGATTTTTACAAGCAGGCGATTTCCCCAGCCAGCTGTCAGGTGCTTACCCCTAGGCGGGTCAGCCAGCCTCCTGGTCATGACTGGAAAGCGAGCTGGTTCACTTAATTTGCCATAGGACCACAGGCCCATCCTTCAGATGTAAATTGTAAGCACAAGACACTAGAAGAAAGGGTACTACATGAAAATACAGGATAACATGCTTTTTCTGAAAACAAGAATGAGTAAGTCCTCACGATGCAAACATCTCTATTCCAAGTTCTTGGCTGATCAAATAGAAAGGAAAAAACAGCTTCGTCTCACTGCGTGACTAAGAGAATACGTAACAGAGTACTGCGGGAGTATGGGGCAAAATATACAAATACAGATATTAATTCTGTGGTTACAAAAAGCACCTTTAATCAAATATTAAAAATGTCAGCAGACAAACATACCATAAGACTAAGTTTATGTATTTAAATGCTAATCAATGGAATAATGTTCTTTCCTAAATGAAGAAAGGCAATTAAAGAAAACATTTTTTTTTTCTTGAGACGGAGTCTCGCTCTGTCGCCAGGCTGGAGTGCAATGGCGCCATCTTGGCTCACTTCATTCTCCGACTCCCCGGTTCGAGTGATTCTGCTGCCTCAGCCTCCCAAGTAGCTGGGATTACAGGCACGCGCCACCACGCCTGGCTAATTTTTGTTTTTTCAGTAGAGACAGGGTTTCAACATGTTGGCTAGCATGGTTTCAATCTCCTGACCTCATGATCCACTCACCTTGGCTTCCCAAAGTGGTGGGATTACAGGCGTGAGCCACCGCACCTAGCCAAAGAAAACATTTTTAAAAAATAAATTATCTCAGGCCAGGCACGGTGGCTCACACCTATAATCCCGGCACTTTGGGAGGGGGAGGTGGGTAGATCACCTGAGGTCAGGAGTTTGAGACCAGCCTTGCTAACATGGTGAAACCGCATCTCTACGAATAATACAAAAATTAGCTGGGTGTGGTGGCGCGTGCCTGTAATCCCAACTACTCGGGAGGCTGAGGCAGGACAATGACTTGGATCTGGGAGGCAGAGGCTGCAGTGAGCCGAGGTTGGGTCACTGCACTCCAGCCTGGGCAACAGTGCAAGACTCTGTCTCGGGGGGAAAAAAAAGGAAAAGAAAACATTAAAAATAAATAAATTATCTCAGGCTGGGCGCGGTGGCTCACGCTTGTAATTCCAGCACTTTGGAAGGCCAAGGTGGGCGCATCACCTGAGGGCAGGAGTTCAAGACCAGCCTGGCCAAAACAGTGAAACCTCGTCTCTACTAAAAATACAAAAAAATTAGCGGGGTGTGGTAGCGTGTGTCTGTAAACCTAGCTACTCGAGAGGCTGAGGCAGGAGAATCGTTTAAACCTGGGAAGTGGAAGCTGCAGCGAGCCGAGGTCACACCACGGCACTCCAGCCTGGGCAACAGAGCAAGACTCCGTTTCAAAAAACATAAATAAAAAAAAATAAATTCTCTCCAGCTGAGTAAGGTGGCATGCACCTCTGGTCCCAGTTACTCAGGAGGCTGGGCACGAGGATCACTTGAGCCTAAGAATCAGAGGTTGCAGTGAGCCATGATAGCACCACTGTACTTCGGCCTGGGTGACAGAGGGAGACCCTGTCTCAAAAAACAAAACAGTGTCTCAGGACAAAGGAAATGGGACACCTTTCACTGACATCTCTGTATGGCTATTGATACCTCTGTGTATCTTCAACTTCCCAAAACAGTGTATTTCTTTTTAATGATTTTAAAACATAAGCAGGGCAAAGTGGCTCATGCCTGGAATCCTAGCACTTTGGAAGGCAAAGGTGGGAGGATTGCTTGAGCCCTGGAATTTAAGACTAGCCTGGGCAACATTATGAGACCCCATCTCTATGAAAAATAATAATAATAAATAGAGGCCGGGCGCGGTGGCTCAAGCCTGTAATCCCAGCACTTTGGGAGGCCGAGGCGGGCGGATCACAAGGTCAGGAGATCGAGACCACAGTGAAACCCCGTCTCTACTAAAAATACAAAAAATTAGCCGGGCGCGGTGGTGGGCGCCTGTAGTCCCAGCTACTCAGGAGGCTGAGGCAGGAGAATGGCGGGAACCCGGGAGGCGGAGCTTGCAGTGAGCCGAGATCGCGCCACTGCACTCCAGCCTGGGCAACAGTGTGAGACTCCGTCTCAAAAAAAAAAAAAAAATAATAATAATAATAATAATAAATAGATAAGAAAGCAGGAGCCATAAAAGAATGAACTGAAAAACTGGACTTCATCGAAATTTTCAAGTACTACCTTTCTCACTCCCTGGTCATTTGGCAGCTGTTCTTCGTTGGGGGCTGTCCTGCACCTGAGGCAGGAAAGAAGATGAAAGAATTTGTCATTTCTAGGCTCCAACTTGTTACGAAAAGTGGAAAGTGGCTGAGTGCAGTGGCTCACGCCTCTAATCCCAGCGCTGTGGGAGGCCGAGGTGGGCAGATCCCTGAGGTCAGGAGTTCGAGACCAGCCTGGCCAACATGGTGAAACCCCATCCCTACTAAAAATACCAAAATTATCCAGGCGTGGTGGCGCGCGCCCGTAATCCCAGCTACCCAGGAGGCTGAGGCAGCAGAATCGCTGGAACCCGGAGGCAGAGGCTGCAGTGAGCCGAGATCGCGCCACTGCACTCCAGACTGGGCGACAGAGCAAGACTCCATTTCAAAAAAAAAAAAAAGTGCAAAGTACGTGCCAGGGTACAAGCAGACTCAGAATATGATCAGACAAAGCAAAGCGAAATCGGTCATCCTCTCCAGCAACTGCCCAGCTTTGAGGAAATCTGAAATAAAGTACTGTGCAATCTTGGCCAAAATTGGTGTCCATCACTACAGTGGCAATAATACTGAACTGAGCAGAGCATGTGGATACTACTATAGAGTATGCACACTGGCTGGCACTGATTCAGGTGATTCTGATATCATTAGAAGGATGACAGAACTGACTCGTAAAAAGTAAACCCTGTGGCTAGCACAGTGGCTCATGCCTGTAATCCCAGCACTGTAGGAGGCCAAGGTGGGCAGATCACCTGAGGTCAAGAGTTCAAGACCAGCCTGGCCAACATGGTGAAACCCCATCTCTACAAAAAAAGTAGCCAAGCGTGGTGGTGCACGCCTGTAATCCCAGCTACTCAGGAGGCTGAGGCAGGAAAATGGCTTGAACCTGGGAGACAGAGGTTGCAGTGAGTTGATATTATACCATTCCACTCCAGCTTAGGCAACAAGAGTGAAAACTCCATCTCAAAAAAAAAAAAAGATAAAAATAAATCCTGTGAAAATTTATTTAATAAAACTTGCCAGACCTTGGTTAAAACAATTGAAAGTATTGATTTATTAAAAGGCACTATCAAAAAATAAAGTTAAGCCACAGATTAGTAAAAAATATTTGCAACACATATATATCTGGCAAATGACTTGTATAAAAAATATGTAAGGAACTGCCGGGCACGGTGGGTCATGCCTGTAATACCAGCACTTTGGGAGGTCAAGACGGGTGGATCATGAGGTCAGGAGATCGAGACCATCCTGGCTAACATCGTGAAACCCATCTACTAAAAATAAAATAAAAATAGAAATAAAAATAAATTAGCCGGGTGTGGGGGCGGGCACCTGTAGTCCCAGCTACTCCGGAGGCTGCGGCAGGGGAATGGCCTGAACCTGGGAGGCAGAGCCTGCAATGAGCCGAGATTACACCACTGCACTCCAGCCTGGGCAACAAAGTGAGACTCTGTCTCCAAAAAAAAAAAACAAAACAGGCCGGCTACAGTGGCTCACACCTGTAATCCCAGCACTTTGGGAGGCCGAGGCGGGCAGATCACAAGGTCAGCAGATCAAGACCATCCTGGTTAACACGGTGAAACCCCGTCTCTACTAAAAATACAAAAAATTAGCCGGGCGTGGTGGCAGGTCCCAGCTACTCGGGAGGCTGAGGCAGGAGAAAGGCGTGAACCCGGAAGGCAGAGCTTGCAGTGAGCCGAGATTGCGCCACTGCACTCCAGCCTGGGCGACAGAGTGAGACTCCATCTCAAAAAAATAAATAAATAAATAAGGAACTTAATCCAATTTTTTAAATGGGCAAAAGTCTTGAACAGACATTTTACAAGTCCAGGTATACAAAAGACCGACAAGCACGTAAGTGCTCACCATTATGAGTCATCAGGGAAATACACATTAAAACTAACAAGATGCCACTATACATCCACTAGAATGGCTCAGATGAAAAAGACAGGTAAGGCCAGGCACAGTGGCTCACGCCTGTGATCCCAGCACTTTGGGAGGCCGACGGGGGCGATCACCTGAGGTCAGGAGTTCAAGACCAGCCTGGCCAACATGGAGAAACCCATCTCTACTAAAAATACAAAATGAGCCCAGCGTGGTGGCACATGCCTGTAATCCCAGCTACTCGGGAGGTTGAAGCAGAAGAATCACTTGAACCCAGGAGGCAGAGGTTGCAGTAAGCCAAGATTGTGCCACTGCACTCCAGCCTGGGCAACAAGAGCGAAACTCCATCTCAAAAAAAATAAAAAGTAAAGTATTGTAAGCAGTCAAAATCATAGAAACAAAGTAGAAAAGATGGTTACCGGGGGAGGGTGAGGGAGGAGGAGATATCAGTATTTAGGGGCTACAGTCTCAGTGCTGCCAGATCAAAGAGTTCTAGAAATGTGGAACAACAACGTGCATATCCTTAACACTACTGAATTGTGAACTTATAAATCGCTAAAATGGTACATCTTTGAAAAAAATTGAAGTGGTGCAAGGTTTTCCCAAGAAAAAGTAATGATAGGATTAAACAGCATTATGATTCACTTGAAGGTGCAGCTTTAAGTACTACAAGATGATTCGAAGCTTGTACTGCAGAAGCAAAAAACGTGACTCAGAATCCTGACTTCACAGCTGTGTAACTTTGATTTCAGAAACTTCCCCTCTCTCACCCTCAAATTTCTTAAGAGTAGAATCTCAGTAACAGTACCTATTTTACTTTTTTTTTTTTTTTTTTTTGAGACGGGAGTCTCTGTCTCCCAGGCTGGGGTGCAGTGGCACGATCTGGCTCACTGTAACCTCCGCCTCCCAGGTTCAAGTGATTCTCCTGCCTCAGCCTCCGAAGCAGCTGAGACTACAGAAGCATGCCACCACACGCGGCTAATTTTGGATTTTTAGTAGAGACAAAGTTTCACCATGTTGGCCAGGCTGGTCTCAAACTCCTGACCTCAGGTGATCCGCCTGCCTCGGCCTCCCGAAGTGTTTTTGGATTTAACATACCCAAAAACAAACTGGCAATCTCCTTCTCCCATTTTCCCTCCTTGGGTTTAAGTGTCACCAGCCAGTGAGTCACCCAAGTTAGAGATGAGGAAGTCATTCTAGATGCATTTCTTCAACAAACATTTACTAAGTTCCTACTACGTGCCAAGCACTGACACTGAATACAAGAGACAAAATTCCACACCCTTGTGGAGATGATGAACTTAAGTGGAGACAAATAATAAAAGAAAGAAAATGATTAAAACAACACAGTATCAGCCGGGTACAGTGGCTCAGGCCTATAATCCTAGCACTTTGGGAGGCTGAGGCGGGCGGATCACTTGAGGTCAGGAGTTTGAGACCAGCCTGGCTAACATGGTGAAATCCCATCTCCACTAAAAATAAAAAAATTAGCTGGGTGTGGTAGCACATGCCTGTAGTCCCAACTACTTGGGAGGCTGAGAAAGGCTTGAACCCGGGAGGCGGAGGATGCAGTGAGCTGAGATCATGCCACTGCACTCCAGCCTGGGTGACACAGCGAGACTCTGTCTCAAAAAACAATAAAATAATAATAATAATGATGATACAGCATTTTAGATAGTGAGGTGTGCTAAGGAGAAAAATCAAGGCACAGGCTAAGGAGTATATGGGCAAGTGAGGAAATGCTAATCACTAGAAGAGTGGGTTTGGTTCAGAACTCCAGATGTGCCTGGAAGTGCTTGAGTAGGGCCAGAGCAGGAAGATGAAAAGAGACAGGGTGGGGTACTCGGAGGACACTGACAAAAGCTTTAACAGAGGAGTGACTCAGGTTTTCACAGGATCATTCTGGGGAGTCCTACCTGCACCTCCTCATTTACCCCAATCCAATCAGCCCCAAATCAGATTGACTATAACCCTTATGGCCCAGCCCCTGCCCCCCATCTAGCTTCTCTGTTCCTTCTGTCACTGCCCTAATCCTGAGGCTTGCTCAGTTGGGGTTAACGGCTTCCTAATTAATCTCATCCCAGTTCACAGCACCTGCCCCACAACTGCCTATGCTCTTTTTTTTTTTTTTTTTTTGAGACAGAGTCTCGCTCTGTCGTCCAAGCTGGAGTGCAGTGGCACCAGCCCAGCCAGCCTGCCTATGCTCTTTTTAAAGTGTCACCTGGCTCCTTAGAATCTTCCAACCCTCCGGCCAGGCACGGTGGCTCACCTGTAATCCCAACACTTTGGGAGGCCAAGGCAGGCAGATCACGAGGTCAGGAGATGCAGACCATCCTGGCTAACATGGTGAAACCCTGTCTCTACTAAAAATACAAAAAATTAGCCAGGCGTGGTGGCACACACCTGTAGTCCCAGCTACTCGGGAGGCTGAGGTAGGAGAATCGCTTGAACCCTGGAGGCGGAGGCTGAAGTGAGCAGAGATCGTGCCACTGCACTCCAGCCTGGGTGACAGAGCGAGACTCCATCTCGGAAAAAAAAAAAAAATCTTCCAACCCTCACTTGTAAACCTCAGAATGAAAGCAGACTTCTAAGAAGTCATTCAGGGCCTTTCTTAACTTCATCTTTCCACTCTCACTCCCACGCTCCCTTACCAACACACCCCTTTACAGCAGCACAACCTCAGGATTTATTTCCTCCAAACAGGAACCCCAATCCCAATCCCTGACCCCCGACACTGGCTGATTTGTACTTTTCTTTCGTGAAGAATCGCCTCCTCAGTGCACTCATCACAGCCTTTAACCTGGTCTGTGGTACCTGTCCATGCCAGCCTGTGAGCTCCTAGAGGACAGAGATTTTTGGTTTTTTTTTTTTTTTTTTTTTGAGACAGAGTTTTGCTCTTGTTAACCAGGCTGGAGTGCAAAGACGTGATCTCAGCTCACTGCAACCTCCACCTCTTGGGTTCAAGCGATTCTCCAGCCTCAGTCTTCCAAGTAGCTGGGATTAGAGGCACCTGCCACCACACCCGGTTTTTTTTGTTGGTTTTTTTGTTTTTTTGGTTTTTTTGTTTCTATTTTTAGTAGAGACAGGGTTTTACCATGTTGGCCAAGCAGGTCTCAAACTCCTGACCTCAGGTGATCAGTCCACCTTGGCCTCCTAAAGTGCTGGGATTACAGGCATAAGCCATCGCACGGCTGACAGCTGCTCTTTTTTTTTAGTTTGTTTTGAGATGGAGTCTCGCTTCAGTCATGCAGGCTGGAGTGCAGTGACGTGATCTCAACTCACTACAACCTCCACTTCCCGGTTCAAGTGATTCTCATTCCTCAGTCTCACGAGTAGCTGGGATTACAGGTGTGCACTACCACACCTAGCTAATTTTTGTATTTTTAGTAGAGATGGGGTTTTACCATGTTGGCCAGGCTGGTCTTGAACTCCTGACCTCAGGTGACCCGCCTTGGCCTCCCAAAGCACCAGGATTACAGGCGTGAGCCACCACACCTGGCCAACAGTAGCTCTTTTAGCAACATATCGCTGACTACTCAGCACAGTACCTGCCATTCAGTTGATTCTCAACAGACATTTAAGACCAGTATTTGCATCTTAATTTGCTTGTCATTTTTATTATATGCCCTGAAATTTGACACTTAAATCTTCCCAAATACTCTCGTTTGAATATATTACTCTCGTTTGAATATATTACTGATCATTTCTTTGCTACATAAAATACTGGTTTCAGCCCAGGCGCAATGGCTCACACCTGTAATCCTAGCATTTTGGGAGGCTGAGGCGGGTGGATCACCTGAGGTTAGGAGTTCGAGACCAGCCTGGCCAACGTGGTGAAACCCCGTCTCTACTAAAAATACAAAAAATTAGCCTGGTGTAGTAGTGGGCGCCTGTAATCTCAGCTACTAGGGAGGCTGAGGCAGGAGAACTTCTTGAACCTGGGAAGCGGAGGTTGCAGGGAGCCGAGATCATACCACTGAACTCCAGTCTAAGCGACAGAGCAAGACTCATCTCTAAACAAATAAATAAATAAAAATAAAATACTGGTTTCTAACATTCCACTTATCTACGAAGAACATTTTCAGGCGATACTAATCCTACATTTCACTCAACTTTTGATTTTTCTATTCTAGGTTTCTTTTTATACAAGTATGTTTTAAAATAGTTTATGGCCCTATACAGAGTTACACATTGACTTTTTTCCAACACTGAGAAACATGCTTAAGAATGTATAAATTTTAAAAATGTATAAATTTGGGCCAGGCGCAGTGGCTCACGCCTGTTAATCCCAGCCCTTTGGGAGGTCAAGGTGGGCAAATCATGAAGTCAGGAGATCGAGACCATCCTAGCTAACACGGTGAAACACCGTCTCTACTAAAAACACAAAAAATTAGCTGGGCGTGGTGGCGGGCGCCTGGAGTCCCAGCTACTGGGGAGGCAGAGGCAGGAGAATGGCGTGAACCCGGGAGGCGGAGCTTGCCATGAGCAGATATCGCACCACTGCACTCCAGCCTGGGCAACAGAGCAAGACTCCATCTCAAAAAAAAAAAAAAAAAAAAAAAGTATAAAATTTAAATGAGTGCAGTTATTTGTTATGAAATATTTAAGACACTGTGTGCCTCTCCCCAGTGTCATTCCCTTCCCCTTTGCTGGAGATAAACGCTGTCCAGTACACAGACTCCTGTGCACGTCTGGATGCTTTTCTAAGACAATGCTAGGCAAGGTGAGGTGCGCAAGGCTGCAGTAGGGTTAGAGGTTACCACCTGGGTCCTCCACAGCACTCAGTGCCAGACAGGGCTGCCAGGCTCAACCGCAACATGATCTTGCATTCTTTGATGACTTGGAGAGACACTGGCTCTTTAGAGTGCCTACCCTCCCACACAGAATTCCATACAAGTTGAAATACACTTCATACTTGGTATCATTGTATTCCTACAAATATTTAGGAAACAGAGCAATAGGTCAAATTTCTCACCGTAACAGGCTTGTTGGCAATACCTGAAAGAAGCAAGGCCATGGCTGTAATATAACTTAAGGAGGTCGTTCCAGTTTCCTAATGCGTTTTTCACTAAACTAGTGCAATGTATTCCGAGCTGATTCTGATCAATGGCTTAGTCATGCCATACCAAAAAAAAAGGCCTTGGAATTTAACTAATGCAAAGAATCAAAGCTCTAACTGCCCTTTTACAGAACACCTGAAATAGTATATCTCAAATTTTTTGTTCTCACATTTTTTAAAAGCATCATTTTTGTAAGTATTCCTTTATAAATGCTTAATATGTAAATTCTTAATGCATTTAAATAATAAAAAGTATCAGGCAGCAACAATTCCAATACAAATATACCTAGAAACGACCTACAAATATTAAGTATAAAACCATCCACTCCATCACGCATTAATTTCACTTTTTTAACGCTTTATTTTAATTTTCCTAGGGAAAAGGGTGCACCCAATTTTACATCGAAAAAGCATTCCAGGACGGGGGCTGCTTCAACTTTAGTTGGAGCA
The DNA here is from genome assembly GCF_024542745.1 of Macaca thibetana thibetana. NCBI lineage: Eukaryota > Metazoa > Chordata > Mammalia > Primates > Cercopithecidae > Macaca > Macaca thibetana. Next base: position 3,836,775 of record NC_065584.1, read on the forward strand.
ACGCCAGCTTAGGTGAACAGGGTCGCCTGAAACGTTTCACATCTGGTTACCGAAAAAAACGGGTCGCCAAAGAGGCGAAGCGGAGTCGGCTCTCGGGAGGGACCCGGCCCCCCGCCGCCCGCGAGGATGACAGGCGCGTCCGCTCAGGGCGGTGCCGGGAGAGGCGGGGGTGGAAGGAAGAGGAGGAATCGGACAAAGCCAGCCCCGCCGGGCCTCCGGCCTCCCCGCCCGCCGCGATCCCGGGGGCGGCCACCTCCCCTGTCGCGGGCTCCCGGGGTCCACAGCTGTCCCCGGGAAAGGCCGCCGCCGCCCGCAGCTGGGCCGAGCCGCGGATGCGGGACCAGGGCGGGGCCCTGGGCAGGGTCGAGGACCGGAACCTGCAGTGGGACGCGGATGGGGAGGACGCACGGCGCCGGGAGCCGGGGCTGGGAAAGGGGCCGGGGACAGGAACCCGACCTGAACATGCAAGGGGTCGCGGACCGGCCGGGGCGGTGAACTGGGGCGGGTACCGGGGTGGGAACCGACAGGGTCTGGGACCCAAACCGGGACAGGGACCTGGATGCAGACGGAGTTGCGCCCGGGGCAGGTCCGAAAAGGAGCGAGACAGGGACGGGGCGGAGGATGAGGAGGGGGCCGGGGCCGCGGTCCGGGGCGCACGCCGGGGACTCACCGTCCAGCTCCTGAGGGCCGCGCTGTCTCGCGCTGTCAGCACCAGGAGCGCCGCCGGGCGCGCGCGCGGAGCAGCGACCGCGCGCGGAGCCCGCCTCGGCTGTGTGAGGCGCGGCGCAGCAGTCACGAGCGAGGGGCGCCGCCGCCCCGTAGCATCCTCAGCCGCCCGCGCGCTGTCCCCTTGGCCGCCGAGCACAGCCCCGCGGCTCCTCCTCGCAGCGGCAGCGGAGCCGACCCAGCCAGTCCCGCTCGGCCGCCTGCGCCTCTCCCGCCGCCGAAAATGGCGTCTCAGTGTTGCTCCCGCGGCGCCCCGCCTCGCCCCGCCCCACAATGCCGCGCGCCGGCATGACGTCATCGCCTCTCGCGCCGCCCGGGGCTGGGGAAACTGAGGCTGGGTGGCTCTCAGCAAGCGCTCGGCGAGCTGGGGACTGGAGGGGCGAGGAAGCTGTTTGGGTATCAGGTGGGCGGTCACAGGGAACAGGGTGACGGTGCAGGACGCCGCGGGCCTCCCGGCTGGAACACGGACGGGGGCGGGGCGCTTGGGGCAGGGCGCGGCTCGCGGGGTGGGCGGCCAGGCCCTGGCCTCTCCGACCTCACAGCCGCGATGACCGAGCGCTTCGGCACCTTCCCCTCCAGCCGGGCTGTGGACACTACCGAAATGCGGCCGGGGAAGGTGCAGGCCTGGCCGCAGCCGCCACCACTGGGCTCCCGCCCCGCCCCACTCGGAGGCCCGCGAGCTTCGTGCGCTCATTTCGGTCCCCCCAAAACCCCACTAGGAAGCCTTTGGGAGCCCCCGGAATCACAGGATCCCGGCCAGGCCTTTCTCCCTTCTCCAGGAAAACCGACAGCCTTTGGTCGAGACCCTGATCCCTAACCCTGCGCCTCCCTCTCCTCGGGGCTTTTGGACCCTCGTATCTGTACGAGGAGACTTTCCAGGCGCTCCCCCTCGACACAAACTGCGCCTCAGACGGGCAAAGGGGAAGGGCCGGGGTGTAGGCTGTGAGGGTGGGAGACATCCACTCTCTGACCCCACGCAGCCACCGGCGCATCTCCCTGGCTGCAGGGCCTCGACCTCCAGCCCGGCCTGAAGGGCAGCGGAGCGGGCCTGGGTCAAGTCCTGCGGCTTCGCCGGCTCCGCAGGCCTGACTCAGCAGCCAGCCGGGAGGGCATGCTGATTCAGTGGGCGAGGCTCCACTCGCTGCTGCCAGCGGCTTGGGATAAGCCCTCCCAGTGCCTGCAGACGTCCCAAATGCGGGGCCCGGAGGCATCGTTTAACCTGGAGGGGTTCCTGGGCCAGTCCCCGAACCCCATCTTGTGAACTGCTGTTCCTTTCCGATGTTACCACCCAGCACCAGCAGCCCTGTGTGAACCCTGCAGTTATGCCCCGCAGTCACCAGAGAAGCAACTGCATCCCGGTTTTCCCAGGGAGGTCTGGTTACTTTTATCTCATTTATAAAGACAAAGGTGGGCTACAAAGGGGGAGCTCCTAGGTAACACGTTAGGGTTGGCCCGGGGAGAGGCACCGAGTCAGGGTCAAACAAACCTCCATACCACTTTCAGGTTAGTGATTTCAGCCAGACTGCAGCTTGGATGTCACTAAGCTCAGCCACTGGCTGGGCACCGCCAAGCACGGAGTGCTCACTCTTGCTGTGCCGCTGAGCTCAGTAACTGTCCCCTCTGCTTAGCCACAACCCCAGCCAGAATCCTGGGATGCCTGCACTGCTCCCTTATGCCCTACTGTAACAGGTGAAAAATATTCTCCTTCCTCAATATTTCTTTGTTTGTTTGAGTTAGGGTATCTTTGTCACCCTGACTGGAGGGCAGTGGCAATCATAGTTCACTGTAACCTCGAACTCCTGGGCTCCAGAGATCCTCTTGCCTCAGCCTCCCAAGTAGCTAGGGACTATAGGTGTGCACCACCACTCCCAGCTAATGTTTTTTAAATTTTTTGCAGAGAGGAGATCTTGCTATGTTGCCCAGACTGATCTCGAACTCCTGGCCACAAGCAGTCCTCCCAGCTGGCCTCCCAAAGTGCTGAGATTACAGGTGTGAGCCACCATGCCCGGCCTCTCAGTATTTCTTTAATCCATCTCCACTGCCACCACTTTGTTCTGGCTTTATTACCTTGTTCTTTTATTTCCTCAACAAATATTTGTTGCTCTCCCATGATCCTCATGATAACAGCCAAGGATGCATAGGTGAACAAGATAGATAAGATCTCTGCTCTCTAAGAGTTTACATTCCAGTGAGGAGAAGTAGGCCATAAACACATAAGGAAATACTGGATCTTGCACAGATGGAACAGGCAGAGATGGAACAAAGATGATGGAACAGGCAGAGGCTAGGTGGTCAGGGGGTGAACTCAGAGGCAGGCAGTGAGCTGAGACCCAAATGAGAGGAAGGAGACAGGTATTCAAAGCCCCAGGAGAGGCCGAGCAAGGCGGCTCACATCTGTAATCCCAGCACTTTGGGAGGCTGAGGCAGGTGGACTGCCTGAGCTCAAGAGTTCAAGACCAGCCTGGGCAACACAGTGAAACCACATCTCTACTAAAATACAACAAATTAACCGGGCGTGGTGACGCACGCCTGTAGTCCCAGCTACTCTGGAGGCTGAGGCAGGAGAGTCTCTTGAACCTGGGAGGCAGAGGTTGCAGTGAGCCAAAATCACACCACTGCACTCAAGCCTGGGCAACAGAGCCAGATTCTGTCTTAAACAAACAAAAAAAATCCCCAGGAGAGCTCTGCGGGCAGGCGTCCTCGGGCAGGAATGAGCCTGGAGTGTTGGGGGAAAGGAGAAAAGGCCAATTCATCCACCAATGCTGCCACACATCGCTCTCTGCAGCAACTTCAAACTCTTTGGCTTGGTCGACAAGGCCCCCAGGGCCTAGTGCTGCCAACCTCCTGGTCTCCTGTCCCCTGAACACCCTTAGCTGTTGCTGAGTTCACCCTGGTCTCTCACGCCCCTGTACATCGTATTCACTCTGCCTAAAATGTTCTCCCTCCCCCATTCCTGAGGGAAACTTTTTCTGACAGCACCTGCCTGGGTCAAGGCCTCCTCTGACCACGCGCCTGTCCCTTCCCCAGTGTGTACTATGTGGTCAGTTTACACAGCTGCCTTCTCCTAAGCCTGTGAGCAGAGAACAGGAGGGGCTGGTGTCCTCAACCCCACAGCCTGCTCAGCACCTGACGCAGCTGCAAAGGCACTCCTGAAGCAAGCATGAGAGGAGGGCTGGGCTGCTTCTTCTCCAGGCTTCCTTTGCACAGAGATCAGGTCCCCTTAAGTCCCTGACTTCTGCCATGATCCTCAGGAGCTCCTGCAGTCCTTGAAGCCATTAGCAGCTCCTAGGTTGGACTCCTAAAGTGCTGCCTGGGATTAAAAGACATGGACAGCCTGGGCAACATAGTAAGACCCTGACTCTACAAAAAAATTTAAAAATCAGCCAGGCATGGTGATGCACCCTTATGGTCTCAGCTACTTAGAAGGCTGAACTAAGGTGGAAGGATCACTTGAACCCAGGAGGTCAAGGCTGCAGTGAGCTATGACTGTGCCACTGCACTCCAGCCGGGGCAACAGAGCGAGACCCTGTCTCAAAAAAAAAAAGGCGGGGGGGACTACTCACCTACTGCCATTTGCCAGGCCCCTGGGACATCAGAGACAAGAATAGAGCCTACCATTTTTCATATTCATGCCATTCTCGGTATTTGTTGAGAACCAGGTGCCCTGGACAAGTGAGCTGACAGAACCAGGTGCCCTGGACAAGTGAGCTGACAGCCGGCAGGAACTGAGATGAGAGGCCTGAAGCAGTGCAGAGGGGAGCCATCCCTCAGGGATCCAGGAGATGAGGGAGAGGGACACTCACGTGGCAGGTGGGAAGGCTGCAGCAGGTGGAGGAGCCACAGGAAGGAAGTGCAGTGCCCACATGGAAGAAACCACGCAGTCCCATTTGTCTCAAGTGGAAAGTGGAACAAGAAGTTATTTTTTACACTATTCATCTTTTCACTATAGATGTTTGTGGATGTCTGTCTTTGCGAGCTGCTTTTTGGAAGAGACAAGCAGGCAGGGATTTCCCTTTGGTTCTTGAGGGTCTGCAATCTGGTGGGCAGCCCTGTCTATGAATGCCTGAAGAAGGGAGGGAGGAAGGGGGTGGGGAGGAAAGAGGGAGAGAAGAAGAAGGGCAGGGTGGAGGCAGCCTGAAGCCTGTCTCTGGTTGGGCAGTTGTACCCTGGTTGGGTGCCTGTCCTCTGGCTGGGAGGGGTGACCTGGCCAGAGGGACAGGGGCAGGGGAAGCACAGGCCATGGGAACAGCAGGCTGGTTGGCTCCACGCAGCCCTGACCCCTCCCCGCAGCCCGCTCACCCTCCTTGTCAGGGCAAGGCTTAGGGACGAGTCACGGAGTCACCGGACGGGCGTGTTGGGCCAGGGAGGAGCTGCCTGGCATCCGGACCTGGCTAATCTGGGATCTGGCCTGCCTTGCTCTCAGCCGCAGGTCACACCCTCTCTGGTCTCAGGCTTCAATTCTAAAAATGGAATTCCTCTGATTTCCAGGATGTTTTTTCCTTTCTTCTTCTTCTTCTTCTTTTTTTTTTTTTTTTGGAATGGAGTCTCACTCTGTCGCCCAGGCTGGAGTGCAGTGGTGCAATCTCGGCTCACTGCAAGCTCCGCCCCCCAGGGTTTAAGTGATTCTCCTGCCTAGCCTCCCCAGTAGCTGGGATCACAGGCGCCTGCCGCCATGCCTTGCTAATTTTTGTATTTTGAATAGAGACGGTTTTTCACCATCTTGGCCAGGCTGGTCTTGAACTCCTGACATCGTGATCCATCCACCTTGGCCTCCCAAAGTGCTGGGATTACATGCATGAGCCACCGCACCCGCCCAGGGTGTTTCTTCTTTAAAGAAAGCTGGGGCCGCTCAGCACAGAGCTCCAGGGACCACTTCCTTCAGAACTGCAGGCAAAGGCGTGCTCAAGATGGGAAAGAGGTGGGGTGGGCACCCCGCCAGGAAGCCACCCCTCAGTGTGTCTCTCTGTCCTTCACACACACTCCACTCCCTCAGGACAGCCCAGGGCCCCCTGAGAGAACAGAGCCCAGGGTTCTCCCAGGGCCAGCAGGCCACCGTGACCACTCAGCAACACTGTCCCCCACCCCTGAGATCCTGTCTTAGCAAGACTTGGTTGTGGTAGCTGGTTTCCTCACATGGCCTGGTGACCCAGACCCCCAGCATTTGTGTCCTGTTTCCTGGTACAGCTGGAGGGAGGCTGCGCCAGTGCCAGCCTAAGCTTTAAGACAGCTGGAGGCGCCAGGCAGCGAGGGAAGCCGTCTGGGCGGTCCCCTGGGACCAGGATTTCTGCAGATGAGGACTGAGGTTCAAATGGCAGCAGGGAGGAAAACATCACCAGCCAAGCTCAGCCTGGCTGGGTGCACTGGGTTCCTCCTATGCCAACTGAGCCCCACCTGTGTCTCTGGACTTGAGCCAGGTGCCAGGGCGACAGTATTCCAAGTGACCAGGAGAATATTTACCCCACTTCACTTCCTCTCAAGGAATCACTAGATATCTTGAGGAAAGTGCTGGACTTCCCACAATATGTGGCATGGAGACTGGACGTGTTTTCTGTGGTTATCCAAAAGGTTACGCCAGAAATTGGGAGAAGGGAAGACATCTGTATCATCCAAATGATTTCAAAATGGTTTGAAGAACACTGATAGAGGGAGACAGTAGGGCTGTGGTACCTGCGATTAGGGATTTGCCATGGAAGACAGATTCCATATTGCAGATTTTCTCCCAACATTTTATTATGAAAATACATTTACAGAAGAGTGAAAAACCTGTACAGTGAAGACTGGGTGCAGTGGCTTACACCTGTAATCCCAGTACTTTGGGAGGCCAAGGGAAGAGGATTGCTTGAGACCAGGTGTTCCAGACCAACCTGGGCAACATAGTGAGACACCAACCATACACAAAATTTAGAGAAAACAATTAACCAGGCCTCGTGGTGTATGCCTGTAGTCCCAGCTACTCTGGAGGCTGAGATGGGAGGCTCCCTTGAGGCCAGAAGTTCGAAGTTACAGTGAACTATGATCATGGCACTGCACTCCTGTCTGGGCCACAGAGCAAGACCCTGTGTCTCAAAAAAAACAATAACAAACTGTACAGTGAACACTCACATACCCACCACCAGGATTCTACCATTAATATTTTGCCGGGGCTGGGCACAGTGGCTCACACCTGTAATCCCAGGACTTTAGGAGGCCGAGGTGGGTGGATCACTTGAGGCCAGGAATTCAAGACCAGCCTGGCCAACATGGTGAAGCCCCATCTCTACTAAAAATACAAATAATTAGCTGAGCGTGGTGGCACGCACCTGTAGTCCCAGCTGCTTGGGAGGCTGAGGCAGAAGAATTGCTTGAACCTGGGAGACAGAGGTTGCAGTGAACCTAGATCACACCACTGCACTCCAGCCTGGGCAACAGAACAAGACCCTGTCTCAAATATATATATATATTTGAGAATCTCCTATATATATATATTTACTAATCCTGCACTAGTGTGGTACATTCGTTACAACCGATGGACCAATGTTCATATATTAACTAAGTCTAGAGTTTACATGAGGGCTCACTCTCTGTATTGTACACAGTATTGGATATTCTATGGGTTTTGACACATGTAAATATAATGAGAGAGAGATATATATATATATATAGCCTTATTTCCTTTATCACATCTCTCCTCCCCATTCTTCTATCTACCAATACATTTTTAATGCATTTCAAAGTAAATTGCAAAGATCAGTACATACCACCCCTAAACGCTTCAGTATTCATAGCATTAATGGAATCCAATATTCATTTGCTTGTTTGTTTTAGGAAACATTTACACGTGGTACAATGCATAAATCTTAAGGACAGCATTTGAAGAGTTTTGTTGTACATGATAGTGACCTTTATTTCAGGGACTAAACAGTGATTTTGTTTTGTTTTGTTTTCAAACAGGGTCTCACTCTGTTGCCCAGACTGGAGTGCAGTGGCACAATCTCAGCCACTGCAACCTCCACCTCCCAGGCTCAAGCAATTCTCGTGCCTCAGCCTTCCAAGTAACTGGGATTACAGGGGCCAGGCGCGGTGGCTCACGCCTGTAATCCAAGCACTTTGGGAGGCCGAGGCGGGCGGATCACGAGGTCAGGAGATCGAGACCATCCTGGCTAACACGGTGAAACCCCATCTCTACTAAAAATACAAAAAAATTAGCCGGGCATGGTGGCAGGCACCTGTAGTCCCAGCTACTCAGGAGGCTGAGGCAGGAGAATGGTGTGAACCCGGGAGGCGGAGCCGAGATCGTGCCACTGAACTCCAGTTTGGGCGACAGAGCGAGACTCCGCCTCAAAAAAAAACAAAACAAAACCAAAAAAAAACTGGGATTACAGGTACGCACCACTACCGCCCAGCTAATTTTTGTGTTTTTGGGGTTTCACCATGTTGGCCAGGCTGGTCTCGAACTCCTGTCCTCAAATGATCCACCTGTCTTGGCCTCCCAAAGTGCTGAGATTACAGGCATGAGCCACCGCGCCCAGCTGGTTTTGTTTTGTTTTTGTTTTTGTTTTTGTTTTTGAGACGGAGTCTTGCTCTGTTGCCTAGGCTGGAGTGCAGTGGCCGGATCTCGGCTCACTGCAAGCTCCTCCTCCCGGGTTCACACCATTCTCCTGCCTCAGCCTCCCAAGTAGCTAGGACTACAGGTGCCCACCACCACGCCCAGCTAATTTTTTGTATTTTTAGTAGAGACGGGGTTTCACCATGTTAGCCAGGATGGTCTCGATCTCCTGACCTCGTGATCTGCCCGCCTCGGTCTCCCAAAGTGCTGGGATTACAGGCATGAGCCACCGCGCCCGGCCTGTTTTTTTTTTTTTTTTTATTTTTATTTTATTTATTTATTTATTTTTTTTTTTTTTGAGACGGAGTCTCGCTCTGTCTCCCGGGCTGGAGTTGCAGTGGCCGGATCTCAGCTCACTGCAAGCTCCGCCTCCCGGGTTCACGCCATTCTCCTGCCTCAGCCTCCCGAGTAGCTGGGACTACAGGCGCCGCCACCTCGCCCGGCTAGTTTTTTTTTTTTTTTTTTTTTTTTTTTTTTTTTGAGACGGAGTCTCGCTCTGCCGCCCAGGCTGGAGTGCAGTGGCCGGATCTCAGGTCACTGCAAGCTCCGCCTCCCGGGTTCACGCCATTCTCCTGCCTCAGCCTCCCGAGTAGCTGGGACTACAGGCGCCTGCCACCGCGCCCGGCTAGTTTTTTTTTTGTATTTTAGTAGAGACGGGGTTTCACCGTGTTAGCCAGGATGGTCTCGATCTCCTGACCTCGTGATCCGCCCGCCTCGGCCTCCCAAAGTGCTGGGATTACAGGCTTGAGCCACCGCGCCCGGCCCCAGCTAGTTTTTTTTTTGTATTTTTTAGTAGAGACGGGGTTTCACCATGTTCACCAGGTTGGTCTCGATCTCCTGACCTCGTGATCCACCCGTCTCGGCCTCCCAAAGTGCTGGGATTACAGGCTTGAGCCACCGCGCCCGGCCTTATTTTTATTTTTTTGAGACGGAGTTTTGGTCTGTGGCCCAGGCTGGAGTGCAGTGACGTGATCTCGGCTCACTGCAAGCTCCGCCTCCCGGGTTCACGCCATTCTCCTGCCTCAGCCTCCCGAGTAGCTGGGACTACAGGCGCCTGCCACCTCGCCGGCTAGTTTTTTTCTATTTTTTATTAGAGACGGTGTTTCACCGTGTTAGCCAGGATGGTCTCGATCTCCTGACCTCATGATCTGCCCGTCTCCCTGTTTTGTTTTTAATTGTGTTTTGTTAAAGCAGTTTTAAGCTCACAGAAAATTTGAGCAAAAAGTACAGAGTTGCCATGTATGTCCTGTACCGAGTTCCCCTACCACTAACATCCTGCACTAGTGTGGTACATTCGTTACAACTGATGGACCAATATTCATATATTAACTAAGTCTAGAGGGCTAGACTTAGTTAATGAGGGCTCACTCTCTGTATTGTACACAGTATTGGATAGTCTATGGGTTTTGACACATGTAAATATAATGATATGATGAGTTGTGAGAAACCTTTCACCTGTGTAACTGAAGTCCCTACCAGGAAATGGAATGTTTCCATCACATTGCAGGGTTGCCTCATGCCCCTTCCCATCTGACCCCAGGCAACCACTGTTGGGTTTTTTGTTTATTTATTTTTTATTTATTTGGTAGCGAGGAGGTCTATACACTATGTTGCCCAGGCTGGTCTTGAACTCCCGACCTCAAGCAATCCTACTGCCTCAGCCTCCCAAAGTGCTGGGATTACAGGCGTGAGCTACCACGCCTGGGCTGTTTTTTTGTTTTGTTTTTGTTTGTTTGTTTTGTTTTGTTTTGTTTTTTGAGACGGAGTCTTGCTGTGTCACCCAGACTAGAGTACAACTGGTGCGATCTCAGTTCATTGCAACCTCCACCTCCCGGGTTCAAGCAATTCTCTGGCTTTAGCCTCCCAAGAAGCTGGGATTACAGGCACACACTACCACGCCCTGCTAATTTTTGTATTTTTAGTAGAGATGGGGTTTCATTAGCCAGGCTGATCTCGAACTCCTGACCTCAGGTGATCTGCCCACCTCCCAAAGTGCTGGGATTACAGGCGTGAGCCACTGTGCCTGGCCCAGTTTTTGTTTTTTAAATATAGGCCTGTTTTGCCTGTTCTAGCATTTTATATGAAGTCACTTAACATCTACTTTTGTGTCTAGTGTCTTTCACTCACCTCCTGTTTTTGGCATTCATCCACATTGTCACACATTTGTTTGCCATTCTCCTGCTGATAAAAGCTGGGCTGCTTCCATTTTGGTTGATATGAGTAAAGCTAATCTCAGCTTTCTTATACAAGCCTGTTGGTGAACATGTATTTTCATTTCTCTTAGGTAAATACCTAGGAAGGCCATGTGCAGTGCCTCACGCCTGTAATCCCAGCACTCTGGGAGGCCAAGAAGGGCAGATCATTTGAGACCAGCCTGGACAACATGTCAAAACCCTGTCCCTACTAAAACTACAAAAAAAATTAACTGGACATGGTGGCGCATACCTGTCAACCCAGCTACTCAAGAGGCTAAGGCACGAGAATCGTTTGAACCCAGAAGGTGGAGGTTGCAGTGAGCTGAGATGGCATTACTGCATTTCAGCCTAGGAAACAGAGCAAGACTCTGTTTCAGAAGATAAAAAACAAGAACAACAGCAACGAAAACCTAGGAATGAAATTGCTAGGTGATCGGGTAGGCATATGTTTGTTTGCTTGTTTTTTTTTTTGTTTGTTTTTTGTTTTTTTTTTTTTGGGACAGAGTCTCCCTCTGTTGCCCAGGCTGGAGTGCAGTGGCATGATCTCAGCTCACTGCAACCTCCACCTCCCAGGTTCAAGTGATTCTCCTGCCTCAGCCTCCTGAGTAGCTGGGACTACAGGTGCGTGCAACCACGCCCAGGTAATTTTTTGTATTTTTAGTAGACACAGGGGTTTCACTGTGTTAACCAGGACAGTCTGAATCTCCTGCCCTCATGATCTGCCTGCCTCAGCCTCCCAAAGTGCTGGGATTACAGGCGTGAGCCATCGTGCCCGGCCAGGCATATGTTTAGTTCTTTTTTTTTTTTTTTTTTTTTTTTTTGGAGACGGAGTCTCGCTCTGTCGCCCAGGCTGGAGTGCAGTGGCCGGATCTCAGCTCACTGCAATGGCCGGATCTCAGCTCACTGCAAGTTCCACCTCCCGGGTTCATGCCATTCTCCTGCCTCAGCCTCCCGAGTAGCTGGGACTACAGGCGCCCGCCACCTCGCCCGGCTAGTTTTTTGTATTTTTTAGTAGAGACGGGGTTTCACCGTGTTAGCCAGGATGGTCTCGATCTCCTGACCTCGTGATCCGCCCGTCTCGGCCTCCCAAAGTGCTGGGATTACAGGCGTGAGCCACCGCGCCCGGCCGCATATGTTTAGTTCTATAAGAAACTTCTGGATTGGACACAGTGGCTCACGCCTGTAATCCCAACACTTTGGGAGGCTGAGGCCGGAGGATCATCTGAGGTCGGGAGTTAGAGACCAGCCTGATCAACATGGAGAAACCCCTTCTTGGCTGGGCGAGGGGTTTCTCGCATCTGTCTGGGAGACAGAGCGAGACTCCGCCTCAAAAAAAAAAAAAAAAAAAAAAAAAAGAAACCCCTTCTCTACTAAAAATACAAAATTAGGTGGGCGTAGTCGCACATACCTGTAATCCCAGCTACTCGAGAGGCTGAAGCAGGAGAATCGCTTGAACCCGGGAGGCAGAGGTTACAGTGAGCTGAGATCACACATTGCACTCCAGCCTGGGCAACAAGAGCAAAACTCCATCATAAATAAATAAATAAATAAATAAATAAATAAATAAAATTAGCCCAGCATGGCGGCACGTGCCTGTAATCCCAGCTACTCAGGAGACTGAGGCAGCAGAATGACTTGAACCCAGAAGGCAGAGGTTGCAGTGAGCAGAGATCACGCCATTGCACTCCAGCTCTGGGTGACAGAGCAAGACTCCATCTCGGGGAAAAAAGAAAAAGAAACTTCTGGCTGGGGACAGTGGCTCACACCTGTAATCCCAGCATGTTGTGAGGCTGAGGCAGGAGGATTGCTTGAGCCCAGGAGTTCGAGGCCAGCCTGGGCAACATGGCAAATCCCCATCTCCACTAAAAATATAACAATTAGCTGAGTGTGATGGCATGCACCTGTAGTCTCAGCTACTCTGGAAGCTGAGGTGGGAGGATCGCTTGAGCCTGGGAGGTGGAGACCGCACTGAGCCGAGATCATGCCACCACACTCCAGCCTGGGCAACAGAGGCTCTATTTCCAAAAAGAAAGAAAGAAAGAAAGAAACTTCCAGGCCTTTCTTCTAGGTGACTGCCCATCTAACCCTCCCATCAGTGAGCTATGAGCATTCCAGTTGTTCCACATCCTCCCCAACGTCTGGTGGTATCAGTCTTTTAAATCTGAGTCATTCTGGAGAATTGTAGTTCTCTCTGTGAGTGGTTTTTTTTTTTGTTTTTTTTTTTTTTTTTTTTTGTTTTTTTGTTTTTTTTTTTTTTGTCTCACTCTGTCACCCAGGCTGAAGTGCAGTGGCACTATCTTGGCTCATTGCAACCTCTGCCTCCTGGGTTCAAGCAATTCTCCCATCTTAGCCTCCTGAGTAGCTGGGAGTACAGCTGCATACCACTATGCCTGGCTAATTTTTTTTTTTTTTTTTTTTTTTTTTGAGACGGAGTCTTGCTCTGTTGCCCAGACTGGAATGTAGTGGTACGACCTTGACTCATGTAACCTCCACCTCCCGGGTTAAAACGATTCCCCTGCCTCAGCCTCCCAAGTAGCTGCGATTAGAGGTACATGCTACCACGACTGGCTATTTTTTTTTTTTTTTTTTTTTTTTTTTTGAGATGCAGTTTCTTTCTTGTCCCCCAGGCTGGAGTGCAATGGTGCGATCTTGGCTCACTGCAACCTCCGCCTCCCGGGTTCAAGCGATTCTCCTGCTTCAGTCTCCCGAGTAGCTGGGATTACAGGAGCCCACCACCACATCTGGCTAATTTTTGTATTTTAAGTAGAGACAGGGTTTCACCATGTTGGCTAGGCTGGTCTCCAACTTTTGACCTCAGGTGATCTACCCACTTCAGCTTCCCAAAGTGCTGGGATTACAGGCGTGAGCCACTGCGCCCAGCCTCTTTGTGGTTTTAATTTGCATTTGTGTCTTAAGATGCTGAACATCTTTTCATGTACTCATTGGCCATTTATATATCTATCTTTGTGAAATATTTGTTCAGCTCTCTTGCTTTTTTTTTTTTTTTGAGACTCAGTCTTGCTCTGTCACCCAGGCTGGAGTGCAGTGGCATGATCTCGGCTCACTGCAAGCTCCGCCTCCCAGGTTCACGTCATTCTCCTGCCTCAGCCTCCTGAGTAGCTGGGACTACAGGTGCCCACCATACCCTGCTAATTTTTTTTTTTTTTTGTATTTTTAGTAGAGATGGGGTTTCACCATGTTAGCCAGGATGGTCTCCATCTCCTGACCTCGTGATCTGCCTGCCTTGGCCTCCCAAAGTGCTGAGATTACAAGTGTGAGCCACCGCACCCAGCCAATGTATTTTTTAAGTGGAGATGGCGCTTCGCCACGTTGGCCAGGCTAGTCTCGAACTCCTGACCTCAGGTGATCTCCCCGCCATGGCCTCCCAAAGTTCTGGGATTACAGGCTTGAGCCACTGAGCCCAGCCTGAAAGGTCTGAGATTTTACCTTAGCTGCAAGCTAACAAGGTGGCCTGCCACTGGTTCATGGATGCTGACAAAGGACACCAATGCCTGGATGTGAGACAGGACAGGTTTTTATTCACAGGTCTACAGTAGCACTGTAGTGCTGGTCCCTGAGCTCGGTTTCCATAGTTCCCACAGGGCAATGTGAAGAGGGCCGGATGACACCTGCACACGCACTCGCTTGCATTCCAGGAGAGGATCCCTGTGCCCAGGAGCTGGCTGGAAACCCTGCCCATATTCTACTCGGGAGGGCTACGCAATGTTTTGTTGAAGGTAATTTGCTACACGAACATGCTTAAGAGGATGGGCTGGAACAAAGGAGTCAGTGCCGCTGATCATACATGCACGGAAATGTGAGAGACTCCTGCAGAACAGCCCCAGGTTCCCTGCAGGGTGGGAGACTAGCTTGGATTCAGTGGCCAGGGGTCTGGGTGATTAGAGAGGGCAGAAAGGCATCCAGGCTCCTGCAGGGAAGAAAGGCTGGCTGCTCAGCCACAGCCCCGCCCACAAGGTACAGAGTCCCTTCAGAAGACACCCCGTAAACCAATGATTCTGCCACCAAAAGAGAATATCGGAATATGTGCCCAAAATATGGAGGGACTGGAGATGGGGGTGGCAAGCAGGAAGGGTACAGCAGGTGTCATGCAGCTGCCATCTTGGGAGAAGATAATTAGCCCTCCTTCAGGCTGCCTCAACATCTCCCCTCACACAGTTCTTTTTTTTTTTTTTTTTTTTTTTTTGAGATGGAGTGTCACTCGTCACCCAGGCTGGAGTGCAGTGGCACGATCTTGGCTCACTGCAAGCTCCGCCTCCTGGGTTCACACCATTCTCCTGCCTCAGCCTCCTGAGTAGCTGGGACTACAGGCGCCTGCCACCACACCCGGCTAATTTTTTGTATCTTTATAGAGATGGGGTTTCATTGTGTTAGCCAGGATGGTCTTGATCTCCTGACCTTGTGATCCGCCCGCCTCAGCCTCCCAAAGTGCTGGGATTACAGGCATGAGCCACTGCGCCCGGCCACACAGTTCTTCTCACAGTGAGACTTTGACATTCTCCCATGTGAGGTGGAATCGATATGCCTTCCCCTGGAGTCTGGACAGGCCTGTGACTACAGTGGAAGTGACACTCTAGGACTAAGCCAGGTTTATTTTATTTTATTTTTGAGATGGAGTCTCGCACTGTTGCCCGGGCTGGAATGCAATGGTGAGATCTCGGCTCACTGCAACCTCTGCCTCCCGGGTTCAAGCCATTCTCCTGCCTCAGCCTCCTGAGTAGCTGGGATCACAGGCACCTGCCACCATGCCTGGCTAATTTTTTGTATTCTTACTAGAGACGGGGTTTCACCATGTTGGCCAGGCTGGTCTCGAACTCCTGACCTCGTGATCTGCCTGCCTCAGCTTCCCAAAATGCTAGGATTACAGGCGTGAGCCACCGCACCAGGCCCAGATTTATTTATTTATTTGTGTGTTTGTTTGTTTCTTTATGATAGAGTCTAGCTCTGTCACCCAGGCTGGAGTACAGTGGCACAATCTCAGCTCATTGCAACCTCCACCTCCCGGGTTCAAGCAATTTTCCTGCCTCAGCCTCCCAAGTAGCTGGGATTACAGGTGCCTGCCACCACACCCAGCTAATTTTTTTTTTTTTTTTTTTTTTTTTTTTTTTTTTTTTTTTAGTAGAGACAGGGTTTTGCCATTTTGCCATGTTGGCCAGCCTGGTCTCGAACTCCTGACCTCAGGTGATCCACCTGCCTTGACCTTCCAAAGTGCTGGGATTACAAGCACCTGCCACCATGCCCAGCTATTTTTTTTTTTTTTTTTTGTATCTTTAGTAGAGATGGGGTTTCACCATTTCGCCATGTTGGCCAACCTGGTCTCGAACTACTGACCTCAGGTGATCCACCCACCTTGGCCTCCCAAAGTGCTAGGATTACAAGTGTGAGCCACCACACCCGGCCCTAAGCCAGGTTGGTTTTTTTTGTTTTTTGTTTTTTTTATTTTTTATTTTTTTGTTTTTGAGACGGAGTTTTGCTCTTTTTTGCCCAGGCTGGAGTACAATGGCGCAGTCTCGTAAACCGGGTTTTAAAAGGTGATACAGGCTGGGTGCAGTGGCTCATGCCTGTAATCCCAGCACTTTGGGAAGCCGAGGCCGGTGGATTACCTGAGGTCAGGAGTTTAGGACCAGCCTAACCAACATGGTGAAATCCTGTCTCTACTAAAAATACAAAAATTAGCCAGGCGTGGTGGCAGACACCTGTAATCCCAGCTACTTGGGAGGCTGAGGCAGGAGAATCTCTTGAACCCGGGAGGCAGAGGTTGCAGTGAGCCGAGATTGCGCCACTGCACTCCAGCCTGGCTGACAGAACAATACTCTGTCTCCAAAAAAAAAAAAAAGTGATACAGCCTCCACCTAGGTCTCTTGGGAAGCTCACGCTTGGATCTCAGCTGCCATGCTGTGAGGAAGCCAAAGCAGCCATTGGGGGCTGGGGTGGGGACACAAAACCACCCCATAGAGAAGCCTAGTCGTGACAGTTAGAATCACCAGTGGAGCTGTGAGTGAACGTGTCCTTGGAGCACTCCAGACCCCAGCCACTGTGTCACCTCCAGTCTCTGAGACATTGAGGAGCAGAGACAAGCCATCCTTGATGTGCCGTGTCCAAATACTTGACCCACAGAATCTGAGCGTAATGAAATGGTTATTTATTTATTTATTTTGAACAGGGTCTTGCTCTATTGCCCAGGCTGGAATGCAGTGGCACAATCATAGCTCACTGCAGCCTCAACCTCCTGAGCTCAAGCGATCCTCCTGCCTCTGCCGCCTGGGTAACTGGGACTACAGGTGCATGCCACCACGCCAGGCTATTTTTTTTTTTTTTTTGAAACAGTCTAACTCTGTCGCCCAGGCTGGAGTGCAATGGCGCGATCTCGGCTCACTGCAACCTCCGACTCCCAGGTTCAAGCGATTCTCCTGCCTCAGCCTCCCGAGTAGCTGGGACTACAGGCACGTGCCACCACGCCCAGCTAATTTTTGTATTTTTAGTAGCGACGGGGTTTCACCATGTTTGCCAGGATGGTCTGGATCTCTTGACCTCGTGATCTGTCCAGCTCGGCCTCCCAACGTGTTGGGATTGAAAATAAAATAGTGTTTTAAATGCCGCTACATCTTGGGGTGGTTCATCACGCTGCAGTGGTGACCTGCGCATCCACTGAGGTCTTCTCAGTTCCCAGCATGATCCTGTTCCTTAGAGCATGCACAGCTGGCCACGAGCCCTGCTACCTGGGTGTGGAGGGGTATTGTTCTCTAGAAGCACTAGCACTTCTGCCTCACGTCCCTGCTCGGGTGGGTGTTGCCCCCTCCCACACAGCCGAGGTGAGGCTCATCTCTGTGGCCCCTGTGATGATACACAGGGTGGCTGGCACTAAAGGAAGGAGGGAGGGAAAGGAAGGAACTGAATTCAATCCTGAGTCATGGCCCATGAGGAGCCACACTGGGCTGGGAAACAGGAGCTGAGGATCCCAGTCCGGTTCCCCACTCTGTGGTCTCCGTCTGCTTCAGCCTCCCAAAGTGCTGGGATTACAGGCGTGAGCCACCAGGCCTGGCCGCCTCATAACTTTTAAGAGCTAGAAGGGGCTGACTGGGCACGGTGGCTCACGCCTGTAATCTCAACACTTTGGGAGGCTGAGGTGGGCGGATCACGAGGTCGGGAGATCAAGACCATCCTGGCCAACACGGTGAAACCCTGTCTCTACTAAAAATACAAAAATTAGCCGGGCATGGTGGCGGGCGCCTGTAGTCCCAGCTACTCTGGAGGCTGAGGCAGGAGAATGGCGTGAACCCTGGAGGTGGAGTTTGCAGTGAGCCGAGGTCGCGCCACTGCACTCCAGCCTGGGTGACAGAGCAAGATTCTGTCTCAAAAAAAAAAAAAAAAAAAAAAAGGAGCTAGAAAGGGCCATTATGTTTTGATTGAGCCATTTGGGAATAAGTAGCAAATATAATGACCCTTCACTCCTAAATGCTTCAGCCGACCTCTCCTAAGAACGACAGCGTATCACCAAACCCAGCAAACACAGCAGTGAGACCACAGTACTGTCTACAGTCAGTCCTTAATTAAATGTCACCAAGTGTTCCAGTAGTGTCCTGGAGAACAATTTTCCTTAAGTCTGGATCCAATGGCATTTAGTTGTCATGTTTTTTTCACTTCTTTTATTCTTGAACAGCAACCCCCGTGTGTCTACCAGGACACTGATGTTCCTGAACAGTAGAGACATGATATATACAGATACAAGATCATGTGTTTTATTAAATGTTTTCCTTTATTTTTTATTTACTTTTTTTTTTTTTTTCTGAGACAGAGTCTCTGTCGCCCAGGCTGGAGTGCAGTGGCATAATCTCGGCTCTGCAACCTCCACCTCCCATGTTCAAACAATTCTCTTGCCTCAGCCTCCCAAGTAGTGGGGACTACAGGCATGTGCCAGCATGCCCAGCTAATGTTTGTATTTTTAGTAGAGACGGGGTTTCACCAGGTTGGTCAGGCAGGTCTTGAACTCCTGACCTCAAGTGCTCTGCTCACCTCAACCTCCCAAAGTGCTGGGATTACAGGCATGAGCCATTGCGCCCAGCCAAGTTTCACTCTTGTCACCCAGGCTGTAGTGCAATGGTGCAGTCTCCACTCACTGCAAGCTCTACCTCCCAGGTTCAAGCGATTCTCCTGCCTCAGCCTCCCGAATAGCTGGGATTAC
The DNA here is from genome assembly GCF_024542745.1 of Macaca thibetana thibetana. Lineage (NCBI taxonomy): Eukaryota > Metazoa > Chordata > Mammalia > Primates > Cercopithecidae > Macaca > Macaca thibetana. The sequence goes on from NC_065584.1 coordinate 3,855,481, forward strand.
AGGCGCCCGGCACCACACCCCACTAATTTTTGTATTTTTTTTTGTTTTTTTTTACTTTTTTTTTTTTTGAGACGGAGTCTCGCTCTGTCGCCCAGGCTGGAGTGCAGTGGCGCGATCTCGGCTCACTGCAAGCTCCACCTCCCGGGTTCACGCCATTCTCCTGCCTCAGCCTCCAGAGTAGCTGGGACTACAGGCGCCCGCCACCGCGCCCGGCTAATTTTTTTTTGTATTTTTAGTAGAGACGGGGTTTCACCGTGGTCTCGATCTCCTGACCTTGTGATCCGCCCGCCTCGGCCTCCCAAAGTGCTGGGATTACAGGCGTGAGCCACCGCGCCCGGCAAATTTTTGTATTTTTAATAGAGATGGGGTTTCATCATGTTTGCCAGGCTAGTCTTGAACTCCTGACCTCAAATGATCCACCCGCCTCAGCCTCACATTATAGATGTGAGCCACCGCGCCCAGCTCACATCCCTGCCGCCAACTGTCTTTTTTTTTTTTTTGAGACAGAGTCTCGCTCTGTCGCCCAGGCTGGAGTGCAGTGGCACATCTCGGCTCACTGCAATCTTTGCTTCCCAGGTTGAAGTAATTCTCCTGTCTTAGCCTCCCGAGTAGCTGGGACTATAGGAGCAAACCACCATGCCCAGCTAATTTTTGTTTTTTTTTTTTTTTTTTTTTTTTTTTTTTTTGAGACGGAGTCTCGCTCTGTCGCCCAGGCTGGAGTGCAGTGGCGCTATCTTGGCTCACTGCAAGCTCCGCCTCCCGGGTTTACGCCATTCTCCTGCCTCAGCCTCCCAAGTAGCTGGGACCACAGGCGCCCGCCACCTCGCCCGGCTAATTTTTTTGTATTTTTAGTAGAGACGGGGTTTCATTGTGTTAGCCAGGATGGTCTCGATCTCCTGACCTCGTGATCCGCCCGTCTCGGCCTCCCAAAGTGCTGGGATTACAGGCTTGAGCCACCGCGCCCGGCCAATTTTTGTATTTTTATTAGAGATGGGGTTTCACATATTGGTCACATTGGTCTCGAACTCCTGACCTCAGATGATCCACCCACCTCAGCCTCCCAAAGTGCTGGAATTACAGATGTGAGCCACCGCGCCCGGCCCACATTTCCCCTTTTATAAGGACACCAGTCATGTTGGATTAGGGGCCTGCCCTCCTCTAGTATGACCCCACTTTAATCACATCTGCAAAGACCCTAGTTCCAAATAAGGTCCTCACTGGGGTTAGGACTTCAACATATGAATTTTGGGGGCACACAATTCAATCCCTAACAGGGAAGCCCAGGAGGAAGCCTGGATGGGAGGAGAGAGCAGTCCGCGTATTCAGTCCCTTCCCGTCTCCTCATTTCCAGCCGAAGGGGCATCTGTCCTGACTGCTCTCCTGGTTGCTCCCACCAGGCAGCCCCTGTCAGATGCCATCCCTGCCCCTTGTCCCTTTGGCTTCTCTCTGTTCCTAGTCTCTAGGTGCCCTGACATCCTTGGTTTGTTTCCAAATCCCTATTCACCCATCTTGCCCTTTCATTCAAGTCTCCTTCAGTCCCTCTGGGGGGAATCCTATTTCTTTTTCTTTTCTTTTTTTGACAGAAAGTCTCACTCTGTCACCCAGGCTGGAGTGTAGTGGTACGATCTCGACTCACTGCAACCTCCGCTTCCCAGATTCAAGTGATTCTCCTGCCTCAGCCTCCTGAGTAGCTGGGATTACAGGCACCCATCATTATGCCTGGCTAATTTCTGTATTTTTAGTAGAGATGGGTTTCACCATGTTGGCCAGGCTGGTCTCAAACTCCTGACCTCAGGTGATCCCACCTCCTCAGCCTCCCAAAGTGCTGGGATTATAGGTGTGAGCCACTGCGCCCGGCCTGGGAAGCCTATTTCTTGCTGGAATCCTAGATGATTCAACTGGTTAAACTACATAAGGGCTGTTGGCTCATGTAGGCACCCAGATGAGCAGGCTGTGGTTGCCCTTAAGCTTCCAGACCCTACACTGGGGTCTCCATGTCCCTGCAGGTTTCTTGGCTCTGCCTCCCAGTATCTGCATGGCTGTGTGGCTGGAGGTCAGTCTGGCTCCCTCTGTAGAAGCAGAAATGGCCAGAGCAGTTCCAGATGTTGTATCTGTGGTCCCCACTGTCCAGCAGGGGAAGCTTGTCCCCCCAGACATCAACAATGCCCCAGGCTTCACTTGGATTCCACCTCCCAAGGTTACCAGCCCACCTTGGATCCTTGTCTGTGGCCAGAAGAATGTCGGGCACTGCTTGGCTTAGGCCCACCGCACCCCCCCAGGAACACGCTGCAGCAGGCTGGGGATAGGCGTGCAGGCTGGGGCGCCCCAATCCTCTCTGGTGTTCTTTGAGTCCATAAGCCCTGCTCTTTGGGGTGGCACCTCTACCCCCAGAGGCAGGGGTGGTATATGGGAGATACCTCCATGCTCCCGCCCTCCTCTCCTATTGCTGAACTTCTCCAGGATGAGTTCTCCTCCAGGGACCCCACTTCCCCCACCCCCACCCCGGCCAGCTTCCTTTTTCCCTCCCCCAGCAGCCCTGCCACCTGTCTACTGAGGAAGCACAGCTGTGGGCACTGTTCCCACTGTTTTCTTTCTCTCTCAGCAGATCTCTCTGTCCCTGAGGATTTGCAATGATCTTTGGGAGGAGAGGGTCACTTGCATCCTCCCAACTCAGTTCCATGTTGGCCAACTGGGACCACATGCCTCGGGCAACGTCCAAGGGAAAGGCGATCTGGGGGCAAGAGGCATGGATTCGGGCACCTCCAGCAGAGGCTGACTTCCAGCCACGGCCCCCACCTGTGCAGAGGGAACGTCGAGACCCGTGGAAACAGGAGGAGGGCAGAGCTGGTGGTGGGAGGGTCGCATTCAATTGTCCCAACAGAAAGTCCTGATTGTGCTGTTCAGCTCAGCTCTGCAGGGCAGACCCAGACCCTGAGTAAGGAAATGTGCGAATGGAGATATCACTGCAAAGGGCTTAGGTCATATTGAAAAGGAAAAGTGCAGCCTTCAGAGAGAAGGTGGGGTTGGGGGGGGCGGCGAGCTGAACCTGGTGGTCTGGTGGCTCCATCGTTTTCAGCCCCTGTGGTTCCCGTCTTCACAGAACCTCAGCAGTCAGGCCATGCAGCACAGAGCACTGCCCACCATCTCTCGTGAGCAACAGCCAGAGCAGGTGCAACCCATGTCACAGATGGGGAAGCTGAGAGGGGACTTTCACGCGGGGCCTCGGCTCAGATCTCACACTGCCCCACCTCTGTCGCCGCTGCAGTACGTGAGGAGACGAAGGCTTCCACCAGGTTCCAGCTCTGGAGTCTGGCCTCAGGGAGAGGCTGTCAGCAACGTCTGCAGCAGCTTCCATCTATCGATTCCTTCCAGAAGCTGCTGAACACACAGGCTCCCGCCACCAGACATCAATCTCCGTCTCCTTTTCCGGGACTGCACATCAACCCAGTCTCACTTCCAAACGCTGATGAATCCCTGCTGTTCTTGCGGACGCCAGCTGTCATTCTGGAAAGTACGTGTTTCCTGTGGCTGCTGCACCACAGCACCACACACTGGGGGCTCAGGATGAAAGGGATTTATTCTCTCTCTCAGTTCTGCAATGAAGCCCGGAATCAAGGTGTCAGCAGGGCTGGCTCCCTCGCTCCGGTTTCTGTGGTTCCACGGGCCCTGGGTGCTCCTGGACTTGCAGCTACGTCCCTCCAGCCTCTGCCTCCACCTCATCTGCTCTTCCCTGCTGTGCGTCTGTGTCTTTGAGGGCCCCACCCCAAATCCAGGAGGCGCTCATCCCGAGACCAGCCTGGGCAACAGAGTGAGACTTTGACTCTAAAACAAATGAAGGCCGGGCGCGGTGGCTCAAGCCTGTAATCCCAGCACTTTGGGAGGCCGAGATGGGCGGATCACGAGGTCAGGAGATCGAGACCATCCTGGCTAACACGGTGAAACCCCGTCTCTACTAAGAAATACAAAAAATAGCCGGGCGAGGTGGCAGCGCCTGTAGTCCCAGCTACTCGGGAGGCTGAGGCCGGAGAATGGCGTGAACCCGGGAGGCGGAGCTTGCAGTGAGCTGAGATCCGGCCACTGCACTCCAGCCTGGGCTACAGAGCGAGACTCCGTCTCAAAAAAAAAAAAATAAAATAAAAAAAAATAAAACAAATGAAAATTTTAAAATTAGCAAGGTGTGGTGGTACACACCTGTAGTCCCAGCTACTTGGGGAGCCTGAGGCTGTGGTGGTGAGCCAAGATAGTGCCACTGCACTCCAGCTTGGGTGACAGAATGAGGCCCTATCTAAAAAAAAAGAAAAAAACAAAGAAAGAAAAAGAAAAGAAAGGAAAAGAAGGAAGGAAAGAAAGAAAGAGAAAGAGAAAGAAAAAGAAAGAGAGAGAGAGAAAGAAAGAAAGAAAGAAAGAAAGAAAGAAAGAAAGAAAGAAAGAAAGAAAGAAAGAAAGAAAGAAAGAAAGAAAGAAAGAAAGAAAGAAAGAAAGAAAAGAAAGAAAGAGAGAAAGAAAGAAAGGAAGGTAGGTAAGTGAATAAGTGAATGGTGGGTAGGGGTGGGGAGAGCCTGCCTAATGGGTACAGGGCTTGTCTGGGGAGATGAGAAAGTTCTGGAGATGGACGGTGGTGAGGCTGCCATGAATGTAGTTGGTGCCACTGAACCGCACACTTTATTTATTTTTATTTATTTATTTTGAGACGGAGTTGCATTCTGTTGCCCAGGCTGGAGTACAGTGGTGCGGCTTCGGCTCACTGCAATCTCTGCCTCCTGTCACCCAGGTTGGAGCGCAGCGGTGCGATCAGGGTTCACTGCAGCCTCGACCCCTTAGGTTCAAGTGATCCTCCCACCTCAGCCTCCTGAGTAGCTGGGACCACAGGCACGAGCCACCCTGCCCAGCTAGTTTTTTTATTTTTTGTAGAGATGGGGTCTCCCTGTGTTGCCCAGGCTGGTTTGTTTGTTGTTGTTTTGTTTTGTTTTGTTTTGAGATGGAGTCTTGCTCTGTCGCCCAGGCTGAAGTGCAGTGGCACGATCTCAGCTCACTGCAAGCTCCATCTCCCGGGTTCATGCCATTCTCCTGCCTCAGCCTCCCAAGTAGCTGGGATTACAGGTGCCTGCCACCATGCCCAGCTAATTTTTTTGTATTTTTAGTAGAGATGGGGTTTCACTGTGTTATCCAGGATGGTCTCCATCTCCAGACCTTGTGATCCGCCTGCCTCGGCCTCCCAAAGTGCTGGGATTAGAGGCGTGAGCCACCGCACCCGGCCAATTTTCTAATTTTTGTAGAGATGGGGTCTCCTTGTGTTGCCCACGCTGGGTTTTTGTTTTGTTTTTGCTTTTTTTTTTTGAGATGGAGTCTCGCTCTATCACCCAGGCGGGAGTGCAATGGTGCGATCTCGGCTCACTGCAACCTCTGCCTCTCGGGTTCAAGCGATTATCCTGTCTCAGCCTCCCAAGTAGCTAGGACTACAGGCATGTGCCATCCCGCCCTGATAGGCATCCTGCCGTGACCCTATCAGAGAGGTTGCGGGGCCAGAGCAGGGCTGCACTGGATACCCAGACCACCAGGGACAGGGGAGGAGGCAGTGAAGATACACTGAGACTCTTTTCAGCATCAGATCCTCTGCCCGGAACTGTGCTCCCAGCACACTGACCAGCCGGTTACATGCCAGTCCGTGGCTGCTGGTGCTCCTCAACCCGGGTGTGGCTGGTGGGGAGGGGTCGGGGGAATGAAACAGACAGACAGACGGATCTTCTCTAGGCCTCTCTGCCTACCACTCCAGCTTCTTTCATGTGAATCTTTCCACTCCGAACCAAACCCTGGATTGGCTTTGCTGGCAAACTCAAGTCTTTGGGTCAAATGTGTGCTTGGGTGGAGGTGTTATGTTGTCAGCTGGGGTGGGCCCAGAAGAGCTCATAACTCCTAAATACCTGGACAGAAGGCCCCCTGACCACCTCCTCCTGTAGCCTTTCCTGCATTTCTCCACCAAAGGGCCGACTCAGGATAAAGTGAAGACAATTATTCTTCCCAATCAATAGCTGAGGAGCTCAAAATGCAACTTGAAGCACCCTGAACACTTCTGGGATATTGACCAACCCATTTTCAACAGCATCAAAGGAAAGAGATGACCTTCCTGGCAGACCAGTGAGGTGAGCAGAGTGTCTGAGCAGGGGCGCTGCTGGGTGGAAGGAAAGCAGCTGGAGAGGGAGGATGGCAGCCCTCCTCTTCGTGGCTCTATTCCCAGGGGTACAGCAGGGCCTGGCACACAGGAGGTACTTAGGACTATCCACTGAATAAGTCACCAAGGACCCTGCTGTCCTCCCAGGAACCTAAGTGGACCCCTCATGTACCTTTTGTGGTGAAGGGTCACTATTCCCAGTCTACAGCAGCGTCTGAGGCTCAGAGGGCTCAAGTGGCATAGCCAAGACTGGGACTTGGCTTACCTGCCTGCAACAGGTCTCCACCTGCTACACCACGGATGGACCTGGAGGACCTGTGCTGAAACAAGCCAGTCACAAAAAGACAAACACTAGGCTTGAGGTCCCCAGAGCCGGCAAATTCATAGACACAGGAAGTGGAATGGTGGCTGCCAGGGACTGGGAGTGGGAGATGGGGAGTTGTTTAATGGGGACAGAGTTTCAGTCTGGGCGGATGAAAAAGTTCTGTAGGTGGACGGTGCCTGTACAACAGTGTGACTGTGCTCAATGACACTGGCCTGTGCACTTGAAAGTGGTTAGAATGGGCCGGGCACGGTGGCTCAAGCCTGTAATCCCAGCACTTTGGGAGGCCGAGACGGGCGGATCACGAGGTCAGGAGATCGAGACCATCCTGGCTAACACGGTGAAACCCCGTCTCTACTAAAAATACAAAAAACTAGCCGGGCGTGGCCATGGGCGCCTGTAGTCCCAGCTACTCGGGAGGCTGAGGCAGGAGAATGGCGTAAACCCGGGAGGCGGAGCTTGCAGTGAGCTGAGATCCGGCCACTGCACTCCAGCCTGGGTGACAGAGCGAGACTCCGCCTCAGAAAAAAAAAAAAAAAAAAAGTGGTTAGAATGGGCCGGGCGCGGTGGCTCATGCCTGTAATCCCAGCACTTTGGGAGGCCAAGGTGGGCAGATCATGAGGTCAGGAGATCAAGACCATCCTGGCTAACACACTGAAACCCCGTCTCTACTAAAAATACAAAAAATTAGCCAGGCGTGGTGGTGGGCGCCTGTAGTCCCAGCTACTCCAGAGACTGAGGCAGGAGAATGGCATGAACCCGGGAGGCGGAACTTGCAGTGAGCTGAGATCGCGCCATTGCACTCCAGCCTGGGCAACAGGGCAAGGCTCTGTCTCAAAAAAAAAAAGAAAAAAAAAAAAGTGGTTAGAATGGAAAACTATACACACGTACTGTCATGTTTATTTATTTATTTATTATTTTCTGAGACAAACTCTCGCTGTGTCCCCCAGGCTGGATGCAGCGGCTCGATCTCGGCTCACTGCAACCTCCACCTCCTGGACCCAAGCAATTCTTCCACCTCAGCCTCCCAAGTAGCTGGGACGACAGGAGTGTGCCACCATGCCCGGCTGATTTTTCTATTTTTAGTAGAGATGGAGTTTTGCCATGCTGGTCAGGCTGGTCTCGAACTCCTGGCCTCAGGTGATCCACCTGCCTCGGCCTTCCAAAGTGCTGGGATTACAGGCGTGAGTCACCGCGCCCAGCCATTTTTGGGTCATTTTAGTAGAGACAGGGTTTCGCCATGTTTGCCAGGATTGTCTGGAACTCCTGATCTCAAGTGATCCGCTTGCCTGGCCTCCCAAAATGCTGGGATTACAGGCATGAGCCACCGCCCCAGCCTGAGTTCTTTACAATGGCACATTCATTGTCAAGTGACAAGGCTCATTCACTAAGAATCCCCGAGGGACAGGCCTCCTGCACAGTGCCAGCATCCCAAGCCCCCCAGGCGCTTACCTGGGATGACCTTTCTTTCTCACTGTGTGATGATTATCTCATTACAGACTCCTGGCACCCACACTCCCCTCCCAGAGGGTGTCTCAGGCTGTTTGAAATCAACTGGAGATGCCTCTGATGGTCAAGCCCAGAAATGGACTCATGGCCTCTGCCAGCCTGGCTTGGTTTCAGGTGGACCCTGGGACTCAGAGCCTACTGGATGTTGATTGAAATGTACCCAGATCACACCACCCCCTTTATTACCCCTACCCCAAGAACTGAAGCCTCAGAGGCCGCTCTGGGCGTGTGCTGTTTGAGGTAATATGGGTCAGTCAGGCTTCTGGGGTGCAGGTAAAGAAATGTGAATCATTTCAAGCAAATACCTCAAAGTTGGAGGGTGATCTGAGGCCCCAGGTATGGCTGGATCCAGGCACTCCAACCTTCCTATCTGGAATCTTCCTCTTTCCATGTCTCAGCTCTGCTTTGCAGAGTTCACTTCATCTTTGGGCAGGATCACTACCAGACTTACACCCTTGACTTCAAAACCCCCTGAGAAGAAAGTGCTGGATCTTTTTTCCTCATTGCTCTGGGAAGGCCGGGGCTAGCTTTGGCCAGCTATGCTGGCTGGTGTGCCCAGCTCTGTAGAGGAGGTGACTTTGGCCTTTCTGGAGCCACATGGGCACAGAATGGGGAGGCCTGAGCCCCAGAAATGCCAGGCAGACAAAAGCCTATCCTCACTACACTTCTCCTCCCATGAGCCTCTGCATTCATTCATTGAGCAATCTGGGTAAGAGATGAGTATGACTCACCCCCCACTAGGGAGATGCTGGTGTGTGTGGAGAGGCTGACATATCACCAATGACATGATGGCTGAGTGGGTTCTGTAAATCTAGAATTTTTCTTTTTTTTTTTTCTCTTGAGATGGAGTTTTGCTCTTGTTGCCCAGGCTAGAGTGCAGGGGCACGATCTTGGCTCACTGCAACCTCCGCCTCCCAGGTTCAAACAATTCTCCTACCCCAGCCTCTCAGCAGCTAGGATTACAAGCATGCACCACCATGCCCAGCTAATTTTTTGTATTTTTAGTAGAGATGGGGTTTCTCCATGTTGGTCAGGTTAGTCTCGAACTCCTGACCTTAGGTGATCTGACCAACTTGGCCTCCCAAAGTGCTGGGATAACAGGCATCCGTGCCCAAAGTCCTTTTTTTTTTTTTTTTTTTTCTTTTGAGATGGAGTCTCACTCTGTTGCCAGGCTGGAGTGCAGTGGCTCAATCAAGGCTCACTGCAATCTCCATCTCCTGGATTCAAGCGATTCTTCTGCCTCAGCTTCTTGAGTAGCTGTGACTACAGGTGCACACCACCACACCCAGCTAATTTTTGTATTTTTAGTAGAGACAGGGTTTCACCACGTTGGCCAGGATGGTCTCAATCTCTTGACCTCGTGATCTGCCCACCTCGGCCTCCCAAAGTATTGGGATTACATGCATGAGCCACTACTCCACGCTTTTTTTTTTTTTTTTTTTTTTTTTTTTTTTGGAGACAGTCTCTCTCTGTTGATCAGGCTGGAGTGCAGTGGCACAATCGTGGCTCACTACCACCTCCAGCTCCCAGGTTCCAGCAATTCTCCTGCCTCAGCCTCCCAAGTAGCTGGGATTACAGGTGCCCGCCACCACATCTGGCTAATTTTTGTATTTTTAGTAGAGATGGGGTTACTCCATGTTGGTCAGGCTTGTCTCGAACTCCCAACCTTAGGTGATCCGACCACCTCGGCCTCCCAAAGTGCTGGGATAACAGGCATGAGACACCGTCCCCAAACTCCTTTTTTTTTGAGATGGAGTCTCACTCTGTTGCCAGGCTGGAGTGCAGTGGCTCAATCAAGGCTCACTGCAACCTCCGTCTCCTGGATTCAGGCGATTCTTCTGCCTCAGCTTCTTGAGTAGCTGTGACTACAGGTGCGCGCCACCACACCCAGCTCATTTTTGTATTTTTAGTAGAGACAGGGTTTCACCATGTTGGCCAGGATGGTCTTGATCTCTTGACCTCATGATCTGCCCACCTCAGCCTCCCAAAGCATTGAGATTACATGCATGAGCCATTACGCCAGGCTTTTTTTTTTTTTTTTTTTTTGAGACAGAATCTCTCTCTGTTGCCCAGGATGGAGTGCAGTGGTGCAATCTCAGCTCACTACCACCTCCAGTTCCCATGTTCAAGTGATTCTCCTGCCTCAGCCTCCCAAGTAGCTGGGATTACAGGTGCCTACCACCGCACCTGGCTAATTTTTGTATTTTTAGCAGAGACGGGGTTTCGCCATGTTGGCCAGGCTGGTCTCGAACTCCTGACCTCAGGTGATCCACCCGCCTTGGTCTCCCAAAGTGCTGGGATGATAGGCATGAGCCACCTCGCCTGGCCAGAGTTCTATAGATCACTGAGGCTTGTCCAGAGCACTGAGGGGCACAGAGCAGGAGCACCTCTCCAGCCAGGGGAGACTCTGGTTTCACAGGGGAGCCATGTCTTTGTGGAGTGGGGAGTGGTTCTGAGGGCTATACCTGAGGCTCCAGATAGATGAGGCCAGGTAGGGAGTATGACAGGTGCCTTGAAGGGCTCATGTTATTGTATGTACATCCCTACTTGAAATTTCATGTCTTGGCCAGGAGCGGTGGCTCATGCCTGTAATCCCAGCATTTTGAGAGGATGAGGCGGGAAGATCGCTTAAGCCCAGGAATTCGAGACCAGCCTGGGCAACATAGTGAAACCCTGTCTCCACAAAAAGGATAAAAATCAGCTTGGTCTGGTAGCCAGTGCCTGTCATCCCAGTTACTCAGGAGACTGAGGCAGGAGTATTGAGACTGGGAGGCAGAGGTTGCAGTGAGTGGAGAGTGCTCCACTGTACCCCAGCATGGGGGACAGAGTGAGACCTTGTCACAAAAAAAAAGGAAATTTCATGTCTTAAAACTTGGTCATTAATTTCACAGTGCTTTCATTGTGACATAGCAAGAAATCATTTTATTAATGAGCACTCAGATATAATTGCTGTACATTGTGAGTAGAAAGACTTCTGCAATTGAAAGTTAAGAGTATGCCGGGCGTGGTGGCTCACACCTGTAATCCTAGCACTTTGGGAGGCCGAGGCAGGCGGATCATGAGGTCAGGAGTTTGAGACCAGCCTGGCTCATATAGTGAAACAGTGTCTCTACTAAAAATACAAAACTTAGCTGGTGGTGGTAGTGCGTGCATATAGTCTCAGCTACTTGGGAGGCTGAGGCAGAAGAATCGCTTGAACCCGGTGGGTGGAGGTTGCAGTGAGCCAAGATCACATCACTGCACTCCAGCCTGGGCGACAGAGCGAGACTCCATCTTAAAAAAAAAAAAGAAAGAAAGAAAGAAAAAGAAAATTAAGAATATAATTAAAATCTGCTGGGTGTGGGCATGGTGGCTCACGCCTGTAATCTCGGCACTTTGGGAGGCCAAGGTGGGTGGATCACAAGGTCAAGAGATTGAGACCATCCTGGCCAACATGGTGAAACCCTGTTTCTACTAAAAAACACAAAAATCATCTGGGTGTGGTGGCAGGCGCCTATACTCCCAGCTACTAGGGAGGCTGAGGCAGGAGAATCTCTTGAGCCCCGGAGGCGGAGATCGCGCCAATGCACTCCAGCCTGGTGACAGAGTGAGACTCCATCTCAAAAAAATAATAATAATAATTAAAATCTATGATTAACAGGGAATGTAAACATGAGTCAGATCAGCTGATTTTGTAAAACATTCTGGTGGGGTCTACATTATGTGACTGGCTTTTTTCTCTTACTTTAAATCCTGCTGGTCTGTGCAGGGGGAGCAACAATGAACTGCCCAGCAGAGCAGGTGCTCAGTATTTCTTGGCTGAATACATGTTGGCAGATTTTAACCATTCCCCACATCTCCTCCCTTCAAATGCTTGCAGCCTATCGAGGGAGCAGCTAGAGCAGCTGGTCAGCAGGTGGAAGGGCGCGGCCCACATCCACCAGGAGGCACGGGTGGCTCCGCCTCGCCCTCAGCCATCCACAACAAAGGCTGAGCCACTGCAGAGCATGCACCACAAGCGGAAAACACTCTGGAAAGGAATGAAGGCGCTGAAGCACACAGTTCAGAAAGGATCTGTGTTAAAAGACAAAAAATAATGCAAGCATGGGGGAGTCTGAGAGGGAATCTAGTAAGACTCCGGGAAGGCGAACCCAGTGGGCCACGGGGAGGAAAATGCCAGCAGCACCCAGACCCCAAACTCTACCGGCCACCTCCCAATTAGGGGGCTTTCGGAGCAGGAACCTCCAGCCTCACCTTCAGGACAATGAATTATGGATTTAGAAAGGAAGCCTATTCCTTTGTCATTTACTCCTTCCTATGCTGCTCCGATTTCCTAACCAGACACACTGTTACAATTTTAACTGTAAAAATGTCAGCAGAATAGAGCTATTTTTGTTTCTGTTTTTGTTTGTTTGTTTGTGTTTTCAGATGGAGTCTTGCTCTGTTGCCCAGGCTGGAGTGCAGTGGTGCGATCTTGGCTCACGGAAACCTCTGCCTCCTGGGGTCAAGCCATTCTCCTACCTCAGTCACCTTAGTAGATGGGGTTACAGGTATGCGCCACCATGGCCCAGCTAATTTTTGTATTTTTAGTAGAGACGGGGTTTCACCATGCTGGCCAGGCTATTCTTGAACTCCTGACCTCGTGATCCACCCGCCTTGACCTCCCAAAGTGCTGGGATTACAGGGGTGAGCCACTGCACCCAGCCTTGTTTCTGTTTTTTTTTTTTTTTTTAAAGAAAAAACAATGCCGGTAGCAAAAAAATGAATAAAAATAAATCAGCAAACAGAAAACTGTCATACAATCTGCCAGGAGTTGCTTGGTTTCCCTGTTAATCAGAAGTGTAAAATACTCCTTGCAAATGTACAGAACAAAGGGCCTTCTGTGGCTCACTCCTCTGCTGGGGGTGGAAGCCTCAGCGTGTGCCTGAGGCACAAAGGCTTGGAAGCAGCCACTTCCTCCCGCTGGAAGCGGACTAAAGGGTTTGTCAGAAAACAGCTCTCAAGCTTTGTCCTCTTAGCAGCAAAAGATCGAAGCAGGGTAGCACTGCTGCCCCAAGGCAAGGCTTCTCTGCAGCCCTGATGTAATTCTGCTTCTTTAAAGAGCAGCATGAGTGTGGGCAGGCCTGGGTCCTCCACCTGCAGTTCCCAAAGATGCTCCCCACATGGCGGCCTTCCGCCGGGGAGGTTTTTTTTGAAGACGTTCCTATTAATCATTATAAATCCAGCATTTGTGCAGAGCAAATGCTGTACCTGACGCCAATTGGAGCCCTGCTGGGGGCTCTGCCAGAGCTACAGGATGGCATCAAGGGAGCTGCGGCTTGCAGGCAGGTGCAGCTTCCTGTACATTATTAGGATTAAATAAAAACAAGGAAGGCCAGGAGCGGTGGCTCACGCCTGTAATCCCAGCACTTTGGGAGGCTGGGGTGGGCAGATCACCTGAGGTCAGGAGTTCAAGACCAGCCTGGCCAACATGGTGACACCCCGTCTCTACTAAAAATACAAAAATTAGCCGAGCGTGGTGGTGCATGCCTGTAATCCCACTATTCTGGAGGTTGAGGCAGGAGAATCGCTTGAACCTGGGAGGTGAAGGCTGCAGTGAGCAGAGATCATGCCACTGCACTCCAGCCTGGGCGACAGAGCGAGAGTCCGTGTCAAAACAAAACAAAAAGAAGAAAAGGCATTAGATGTCCTGTTTTCACTGACCTGAGATAGCCCTTGTGAGTCCTGCTGAACTTCTGATAGCCACATCTGGTTCCTTTTTTTGGGTGAATATGAGCAGGTGAAAAATCAGTGCCTACTAAACACCACTCAACACACAAAGTGGGGGAAAAAGACTCAATTTTATTCTGCTTTTAAACTTCAAATTAACATATTTAAAATATTTGGAATTTTAACAAACATGCATTTTGTGGGAAAAGTGGTATAAAACACATCACTGGGCCGGTCACGCCTGTAATCACAACACTTTGGGAGGCTGAGGCGGGCAGATCGTGAGGTCAAGAGATCAAGACCATCCTGGTCAACATGGTGAAACTCTGTCACTACTAAAAATACAAAAATTAGCTGGGTGTGTTGGTGCATGCCTGTAATCCCAGGCACTTGGGAGGCTGAGACAGGAGAATCGCTTGCACCTGGGAGGCAGAGGTTGCAGTGAGCCGAGATAGTGCCACTGCACTCCAGCCTGGGCGAACGAGGAAGACACCATCTCAAAAAACAAAAACAAAAACAAAAAACAAAAAAAAAAAACCCACATCACTGAGATAAGCTTTATTTTGTAAATATTTAAAAGCCTACAGAAATACTGTATTTGAATATGGCTGTTACAATTATATTTAACCTAATTAAAAAAAAAAACTTGAGCATACAAATTTTGGGGTTAATCTTTTTTTTTTTTTTTTGGAGAGAGAGTGTCGCTTGTCACCCAGGCTGGAGTGCAGTGGCACAATCTCGGCTCACTGCAACCTCCACCTCCCGGGTTCAAGCAATTCTCCTGCCTCAGCCTCATGAGTAGCTGGGATTACAGGCGCCTGCCACAATACCTGGCTAATTTTTGTATTTTTAGTAGAGACGGGGTTTCACCATATTGGCCAGGCTGGTCTCGAACTCCTGACCTCAGGTGATCTGCCTGCCTTGGCCTCCCAAAGTGCTGGGATTACAGGCATGAGCCACCACACCTGGCTGGATAATCGTTTTATTTATTTATTTATTTATTTATTTTTTGAGACAGAGTCTCGCTCTGTCACCCCGGATGGTGTGCAGTGGTGCGATCTCGGCTCACTGCAAGCTTTGCCTCCCGGGTTTACGCCATTCTCCTGCCTCAGCCTCCCGAGTAGTTGGGACTACAGGCACCCACCACCACGCCTGGCTAATTTTTTTGCATTTTTAGTAGAGATGGGGTTTCACCATGTTAGCCAGGATGGTCTTGATCTCCTGACCTCATGATCTGCCTTGGCCTCCCAAAGTGCTGGGATTACAGGCGTGAGCCACTGCACCCGGCAGGCTTGCTTTTTTTTTTTTTTTTTTTTTAAGATGGAGTCTTGCTCTATCGCCAAGACTGGAGTGCAGTGGTGTGATCTCAGCTCCCTGCAACCTCTGCCTCCCAGGTTCAAGCGATTCTCCTGGCTCAGCCTCCCGAGTAGCTGAGACTATAGGCGTACGCCAACATGCCCAGCTGATTTTTGTATTTTTAGTAGAGATGGGGTTTCACCGTGTTGGCCAGGATGGTCTTAATCTCTTGACCTCGTGATCCACCAGCCAGTGCCGAGATTACAGGCATGAGCCACTGCGCCAGGCCAGTCTTTTTTTTTTTTTTTTTTTGGGATGGAGACTTGCTCTGTCACTCAGGCTGGAGTATAGTGGTGCTATCTCAGCCCACTGCAACCTCCGCCTCCTGGGTTCAAGCAATTCTGCCTCAGCCTCTGAAGTAGCTGGGACCTACACGCATGTGCCACGCCTGGCTAATTTTTATATTTTTAGTAGAGACGAAGTTTCACCATGTTGACCAGGCTGGTCTCGAACTCCTGACCTCAAGTGATCCACCCACTCGGCCTCCCAAAGTGCTAGGATTACAGGTGTGAGCCACCATGCCAGGCCTAGAATAATCTTTTTCTTTTTTGAGACAGTCTCAAAAAAAAAAAAAAAAAAAAAAAGACAGTGGCGCGATCTCGGCTCACTGCAACCTCCGCCTGCTGGGTTCAAGTGAGTCTCATGCTTCAGCCTCCCGAGTAGCTGGGATCACAGGCACGCACCACCACACCCAGCTAATTTTTGCATTTTTAGTAGAGGCGGGGTTTCACCATGTTGGGCAGGATGGTCTTGTTCTCCTGACCTCGTGATCTGCCCACCTTGGCCTCCCAAAGTGCTGGGATTACAGGCGTGAGCCAGCGCGCCCGGGCTTTTAAATTTTTTTTTAATTTTTATTTGAGATATGGTCTGGCTCTGTCGCCGAGTGGTGGGATTTTGGCTCACTACAGCCTGGACCTCACTGGCTCAGTCCTTGAAGCTCAGCCTCTAAAGTAGCTGGGACTACAGGCACGTGCTACCACACCCAGCTAATTTTTGCATTTTTTGTACAGGCAGGGTTTCGCCATGTTGCCCAAACTGGTTTGAACTCCTGAGCTCAAGTGATTTGCTTGCTTTGGCCTCCCAAGTTGTTGGGATTCCGGGTATGAGCCACCACGCTTGGCCATTTAAACTTCGTGTTTAAGACAAGACGAAAACAGTGCTGCTGTTTCTTGTTAGTTTGCTTACAGCATTGAAGAATCTACTAACATAGTTAACACCAACAATCAAGTTAAATGTTTTGGCATGCAATAAAATTGCATTTGCTTTCATGTCCTCACACCGCACCGCATCCAGGATGAGCCTGTGAGGACCCACCAGCTGCTGAATTTGCTTTCACGTCCTCACACTGCACCGCATCCAGGATGAGCCCGTGAGAACCCACCAGCCGCTGACTCACACCGCACCGCATCCAGGATGAGCCTGTGAGGACCCACCAGCCGATGACTCCCAGCCAGGGTGGTGCCGACCCCATGGCCAGCACACCGACGGCTTGGCAGTCAGCTTCCACATCATTCCCGTCAGCAGACTTTTTTTTCCAGTAAAACTTTATTAGTATTTTTATTTTATTTATTTATTATCATTATTTTTGGATACAGAGTCTCCCTCGGTCTTTTAGGCTGGAGTGCAGTGGTGCGATCTTGGATCACTGCAACCTCCGCCTCCTGGGTTCAAGCCTCTCGTGCCTCAGCCTCCAGAGCAGCTGGGATTACAGGTGCGTGCCAGCATGCCCAGCTAATTTTTTGTATTTGCCATGTTGTCCAGGCTGATCTCGAACTCCTGACCTTAA
This sequence comes from Macaca thibetana thibetana, assembly GCF_024542745.1. Classification (NCBI taxonomy): domain Eukaryota; kingdom Metazoa; phylum Chordata; class Mammalia; order Primates; family Cercopithecidae; genus Macaca; species Macaca thibetana. Next base: position 3,872,311 of record NC_065584.1, read on the forward strand.
GTGATCCGCCCGCCTTCGCCTCCCAAAGTGCTGGGATTACAGGTGTGAGCCACTGTGCCGGGCCAGTATTTTTAAATCGTTCTGTTTTGAATGGGTATAATTTGAAACAGAGAAAGCGGGCACCCAGTGCTTGGGCTTTATTTGACACCGTGTCCGTGACAACAAGCTGGCCTAGAGCCCACATCGGCAGGCAGGCGGCCCACAGTGCCCCAGGACCCACCCTGCCCCCAAACAAGCCATGGGGCCCCTTAGGGAGATGTGGGGCTTCTTGAGATCAGTTCCAGTTTTTCTCAGAGCTCCTGTAAAAGGAGCTCCTCTAACCATCTGCTTCCTGTGGAAACCTGGACTCTGGCTGGGTCAGAGTAGACTCCTAGTTGTTGCTCTTCTTTTGTTTCTGTTTAAGCTTGTTCCAAATCCTTTCCAGGGCCACTTTTCCCATGAAGAAGGTGATGGCAAAATTGCGCTTGTACCAGTCTCTGTAGAGAAACAGAGGATGCACAGGTGACACGGTGGCAGGGACTGAGGCTTGGTGCCCTGGCCCAGAAGCGGCTCTCGGCTGAGGGTGAGTTCAACTGACCAGGCCTCAACTGCTTTGCCCTTTCCCCGCCCTTGTTAAAGCTGAACTAGCCGCAGAGGCCTGCCTCTCCTCAGGCTGAGTGAGGCCCACTGGCGACCCCTGGAGCCCTCCCCAACCTTGTTTCTGGAGGCCGCCACCATCCTCCTTTGGTGTTTTTTTGTTGTTGTTCTGTTTTTTCGTCTTGCTTAGTTGTCCAGGCTGGAGTACAGTGGCACAATCTTGGCTCATTGCAAACTCTGCCTCCCAGGTTCAAGTAATTCTCCTGCCTCAGCCTCTTAAGTACTACTTCGATTTTTGCTAAAAGATCCGAGAGCCCTCGGAAACCCCAGGCCTAGCGAGCTGGCAGCATTCAAGGGGTGTGATGGGCCACGACCACTCTGGAGGCTTTGCATGGCAGGACAGAAAGTTCCTCTCCCCCTGCAAACCACCTTTACATCTCTACCTACTTAAGCGATGCTGTCATGAGGAGCAGTGCCCGGAGTAAATAAGCACTTCCAGGAGAGGAAAACCGGTAGCCCGTGGGGATTACAGTTCTTCAAGGAAAAGCCATATTCCATTTCACTAATACAGACAACCTGACTCTATGACATGTAAAAGCAAGCTACGCTTCTGCTGTTGCCACAGGGAAGGCAGGGGCCGGAGGTGGTGGTGGGGGCCAGGTGCCTCTAAGGCCTCATCTTGGGTAAGGCTGGTCCTCTTCACCCAAGTGCCACAGAGAAAACATGAAGCCTGTCAGAGATTGTGCCCAGTGCAAACAAGCTACAAGTCCAAAGACCAGGAAAAGATTATACTTGCTTGTTTGAATGACTTAACTAATTCAGAGTAATGCATGACAACCTTAGAAACGGAATCCAGATATTTCAGGACTCAACTTTAGGTCAGACTGACCCTCACTGAGTCCATCCAGCCTTTGACTATATCTACATTCTCTTTTATTTATTAGACAAGGTCTCACTCTGTAGCCCAGGCTGGAGTGCAGTAGCGGGATCTCAGCTCACTGCAACCTCCACCTCCTGGGCTCAAGGGATCCTCCTGCCTCAGCCTCCTGCAACTGGGATTACAGGCGCACACTACCATACCCAGCTAATTTTTGTATTTTTTGTAGAGACAGGGTTTTGTCATGTTGTCCAGGCTGGTCTCAAACTCCTCGGCTCAAGCAATCCTTGGCCTCCCAAAGTGCTGGGATTACAGGTGTAAGCTACTGTGCCTGGCCCATGTTGACATTCTTGAGGTCTGGCTTCACCTGCCCATCAGGCTTTGTAACTCTGAAACTGTTTATATATATATATAATTTTTTATTTTTATTACTTATTTATTTATTTATTGAGACAGGGTCTTACTCTGTCTGTCATTCAGGCTGGGATGCAGTGGCTGGATCTCAGCTCACTGTAGCCTTAACCTACTGGGTTCAAGTGGTCCTCCTAGTTCAGCCTTACAAGTAGCTCGGACTACAGGCACACGCCGCCATGCCTGGCTAATTTTGTAGAGATGGGGTTTCACTAAGTTGCCCAGGCTGGTCTTGAACTCCTGGACTCAAGTGATCTACCCACCTTGGCCTCCCAAAGTCATAGGATTACAGGTGTGAGGCACTGGATCCAACCTACAAATATTTTAAAGCAAATCTCAGCTATCATGTCCTATTAATTTCACCTGCAAACACAGGTAATTATTTATCTGTAACTAGCTAAAACCCTTTTTTTTTTTTTTTTTTTGAGACGGAGTTTTGTTCTCATTGCCCAGGCTGGAGTGCAATGGCACGATCTCAGCTCACTGCAGCCTCCACTTTCCAGGTTCAAGCGATTCTCCTGCCTCAGCCTCCTGAGCAGCTGGGATTACAGGCATGCGCCACCACACCTGGGTAATTTTGTATTTTTAGTAGAGACAGTTTCTCCATGTTGGTCAGGCTGGTCTTGAACTCCTGACCTCAGGTGATCCGCCCACCTTGGCCTCCCAAAGTGCTGGGATTACAGGTGTGAACCACCACGCCCGGCCTAAAAAAATTGGTATCTTTGCAAGCCACTGCAGTCACTTAAAAAATAAAGTTGATAGGCCGGGCGCGGTGGCTCCCGCCTGTAATCCCAGCACTTTGGAAGGCTGAGGCGGGCGTATCACGAGGTCAGGAGATGGAGACCATCCTGGCTAACACGGTGAAACCCCGTCTCTACTAAAAATACAAAAAATTAGCTGGGCGTGGTGGCATGTGTCTGTAGTCCCAGCTACTCGGGAGGCTAGGGCAGGAGAATGGCGTGAACCCAGGAGACAGAGCTTGCAGTGAGTGGAGACCGTGCCACTGTACTCCAGCCTGGGTGACAGCGAGACTCTGTCTCAAAAAAAAAAAAGAAAAAAAAAAGTTGATAAAGGCTTGCAACTTCTACCTCTGGTATTAACATGAATGTTGTTAAATTCAGGTAAGAAAACACTCCTACCTAATCTGGATGTGCTATTCAAATTTTCAGGAAAAGAATAAACACCTACCTGTTATAATACATGTGCTTCTGAAAATTTTTGCTTAAAAATTCCTTGTAAAAGTCTGCCATTTCTTCTGCATTCAATGTTGCCTTCTGACCTGGAAGTTAATTTCAGCTTAAACATTAAGACTTAAGGAGAAAGGATAAACAAAAAAAACTATTAGAGCTAATAAGTGAGTTCAGCAAGCTTGCAGGATATATACAAGACCAATATACAAACATCAATTGTATTTCTATACACTAGCAATGAACAGTCTGAAAATGAAATTAAGAAAACAATTTTACTTATGATAGCATCGAAAATAATAAAAGACTTAGGAATAAATCTGAGAGGAGACGTGTAAGATGTGTATAATGAAAAATACAAAATAGGCTAGGTGCAGTGGCTCTTGCCTACAATCCCAGCATTTTGGGACGCTGAGGTGGGAGGATCACTTGAGGTCAGGAGTTTGTGACCAGTGTGGCTAAAGTGGTGAAACCCTGTCTCTACTAAAATTACAAAAATTAGCCAAATGTGACTCACGCCTGTAATCCTAGCACTCTGGGAGGCTGAGGCGGGTGGATCACCTGAGGTCAGGAGTTTGAGACCAGCCAGGCCAACATGGTGAAACCCCATCACTACTAAAAATATGGGGGTAGAGGGGGTTGGTGGCAGAGGTTGCAATGAACCGAGATCACGCCACTTCACTCCAACCTGGGCAAAAGAGTAAAACTCCAGCTCAAAAAAAAAAAAAAAGAAAAGAAAAAAAAAAAGTCCAGGTGTGGTAGCTCACGCCTGTAATCCCAGCACTTTGGGAGGCCAGGCCGATCACGAGATCAAGAGATTGAGACCATCCTGGCCAACATGGTAAAACCTCGTCTCTACTAAAAATACAAAAATTAGCTGGGCGTGGTGGTGTAGACCTGTGGTCCCAGCTACTCAAGAGGCTGAGCTGGGATGACTGCTTGAGCCTGGGGCGGGGGGTTAAAGGTTGCAGTGGGCCAAAATCCCGCCACTGCACTCCAGCCTGGGTGACAGAGCAAGACCCTGACTCAAAAACGAAACAAAAGAAAAAACAAAATATAGTGGAAATAAATGAAAGAAGATCTCAATAAATGGGAAGGCATACCATGTTCATGAGTTGGAAGATTTAATACTGTTAAGATGGCAATACTCCCCAAATTGACCTGCAGATTCAGAACAATCTGTATCAAAATCCCAGCTGGATTTTTTTTTTTTTTTTTGCAGAAACTCACAAACTTAATCTCAAATTCATATGGAAATGTAAAGAACCCCAACAGCTAGAACGATCTCGACCAAAGATGAACAAAGTTGGAAGACTCACAGTTCTCAATTTCAAAACTTACTACAAAACAACAGTAATCAAGGCAGTATGGTACTGGCATAAGGACAGGCATACAGATCAATGCAACAGAACTCTTAATCTAGAAATAAACCCAAACATTTATGGGCAAGTGATTTTCACTGAGGGTGCCAGGACAATTCAACGAGGGAAGGAACAGGGTTTTTTTTTTTTTTTTTTTTTTTTTTTTAAATTTATTTTTTATTATTATACTTTAAGTTCTAGGGTACATGTGCATAACGTGCAGGTTTGTTACATATGTATACTTGTGCCATGTTGCTGTGCTGCACCCATCAACTCGTCAGCACCCATCAACTCGTCATTTACATCAGGTATAACTCCCAATGCAATTCCTCCCCCCTCCCCCCTCCCCATGATAGGCCCCGGTGTGTGATGTTCCCCTTCCCGAGTCCAAGTGATCTCATTGTTCAGTTCCCACCTATGAGTGAGAACATGCGGTGTTTGGTTTTCTGTTCTTGTGATAGTTTGCTAAGAATGATGGTTTCCAGCTGCATCCATGTCCCTACAAAGGACACGAACTCATCCTTTGTTATGGCTGCATAGTATTCCATGGTGTATATGTGCCACATTTTCTTAATCCAGTCTGTCACTGATGGACATTTGGGTTGATTCCAAGTCTTTGCTATTGTGAATAGTGCCGCAATAAATATACGTGTGCATGTGTCTTTATAGCAGCATGATTTATAATCCTTTGGGTATATACCAAGTAATGGGATGGCTGGGTCATATGGTACATCTAGTTCTAGATCCTTGAGGAATCGCCATACTGTTTTCCATAATGGTTGAACTAGTTTACAATCACCAACAGTGTAAAAGTGAGGAACAGTGTTTTTAACAAATAGTGCTGGGACAACTGGATGACCACATGCAAAAGAATAAGTTGAACCTCTACCGCACACCATAAACAAAAATTAACTCAGTAGATAAAAAAAATAAAAATCTAAACATAGGAGCTAAAACTATAAAAGAAAAACTCTTAAAACAGATGCAACTCTTCATCACCTCAAATTAAGTAATATTTGTTAGACATGACACCTAAAACACAAGCAAAGAAAGATAGATAAACTGGATTTCATCAAAATTAAAAACTTTTGTCTTCAAAAGACACTATCAAGAAAATGAAAAGGATTAGCCAGGCGTGGTGGTGCATGCCTATAATCTCAGCTACTTGGGAGGCTGAGGCAGGACGATCACTTGGGACCAGGAGTTCAGGACCAGGATTTCAAGACCAGCCTAGGCAACAAAATAAGACCTCATCTCTCCAAAAAATAAAAAAATTAGCCAGGTATGGTGGTGCATGCCTGTAGTCCTAGCTACTCAGGAGGCTGGGGAAGGAGGCTCACCTGAGCCCAGGAGTTCAAGGTTGCAGTGAGGCATGATCATACCACGGTCCCTCCAGCCTGGGCAAGAGCCAGACCCTGTCTCGTTAAAAAAAAAAAAAAAAAAAAAAAAATGCTGGGCATGGTGGCTCACGCCTATAATCCCAGCACTTTGGGAGGCCGAGGCAGGCAGATCACCTGAGGTCGGCAGTTCGAGACCAGTCTGACCAACATGGAGAAACCCCATCTCTACTAAAAATACAAAATTAGCCAAGTGTGGTGGCACATGCCTGTAATCCCAGCTACTAGGGAGGTTGAGGCAGGAGAATCGCTTGAACCTGGGAGGCAGAGGTTGCGGTGAGCCGAGATCGCGCCATTGCACTCCGGCCTGGGCAACAGTGAAACTCCGTCTCAAAAAAAAAAAAAAAAAAAAAAAAAAAAAAAAAAAAAAAAGGCTGGGCGCAGTGGTTCACGCCTATAATCTCAGCACTTTTGGGCGGATCACCTGAGGTCAGGAGTTCGAGACCAGCCTGACCAACGTGCTGAAACCCCATCTCTACTAAAAATACAAAAATCAGCCGGGCATGGTAGCAGGCACCTGTAATCCCAGCTACTCAGGAGGCTGAGGTAGGAGAATTGCTTGAATTCAGGAGGTGGAGGTTGCAGTGAGCTGAGATCGTGCCATTGCACTCCAGCCTGGGCAACAAGAGTGAAACTCCATCTCCAAAAAAAAAAAAAAAACCAGGCCGGGCATGGTGGCTCATGCCTGTAATCCCAGCACTTTGGGAGGCCGAGGCAGGTGGATCACAAGGTCAAGAGATCAAGGCCATCCTGGCCAACATGGTGAAACCCTGTCTCTACTAAAAGTACAAAAATTAGCTGAGTGTAGTGGTGCGTGTCTATAGTCCCAGCTACTTGGGAGGCTGAGGCAGGAGAACTGCTTGAACCTGGGAGGTGGAGGTTGCAGTGAGCTGAGATCACGCCACTGCACTCCAGCCTGGTGACAGAGCAAGACTCTGTTTCAAAAAAAAAAAAAAGAGAAAAAACCTACAGAATGGGAGAAAAACATTCGCTAATCATCCATCTAATAAGGGTCTAGTATTGAGAATATGTAAATAACTTTTTTTTTTTTTTTTTTTGAGACGGAGTTTCACTTTGTTGCCCAGGCTGGAGTACAATGGCACGATCTTGGCCCACCACAACCTCCACCTCCTGGGTTCAAGCAATTCTCCTGCTCAGCCTCCCAAGTAGCTGGGATTGCAGGCATGCACCACCACGCCCAGTTAATTTTTTGTATTTTTAGTAGAGACGGGTTTCTCCATGTTGGTCAGGCTGGTCTTGAACTCCCAACTTCAGGTGACCTACCCGCGTTGGCCTCCCAAAGTGCTGGGATTAGAGGCGTGAGCCACCTCGCCCAGCCAAGAGCTCTTTTATCTCAAAAACAAAAAGACAAATCATCCAATTTTATTTCGTATTTATTTATTATTTATTTGAAGACAGAGTCTTGCTCTGTCACCCAGGCTGGAGTGCAGTGGTGCGATCTCAGCTCACTGCAACCTCTGCCTCCTGGGGTTCAAGCGATTCTCCTGCCTCAGCCTCCTGAGTAGCTGGGATTACAGGTATGCACCACCACAACTGGCTAATTTTTGTATTTCTAGTAGAGACAGGGTTTCACCACATTGGTCAGACTGGTCTTGAACTCCTGACTTCATGATCTGCCCATCTCAGCCTCCCAAAGTGCTGGGATTACAGGCGTGAGCCACCGCACCTGGCCAAATCATCCACTTTTAAAATGGGCAAAGGATTTAAACAGGAATTTCTCCAAAGATGATACACAAGTAACCAATAAGCACATGACGAGATGCTCAACACCATCGGAAAATCAGAAAGACAATGGCATGCCACGCCACGCCCACTGGGATAGCTGTTATTGAACACACAGACAATAACAAGTGTTGACAAGGATGTAGAGAAATTAGAACCCTCATACATTGCTGGTGGAAATGAAAACATAGGTCAGGCCAGGCCACTCTGAAAAACAGCTTGGTAATTCCTGAGAAAGTTAAACATAGAGTTCATTATCATAAGACCCATGTGGCATTATAGAGAGATATTTGGTCTTTGTCCCCTGTTCCTGACACAGAGCTCCTGAAACCTCAGAATCTCCTGAGTGATTAAGGGTGACAGGAGCTGCTCCTGTTCCAGTGGGGCAGCTCTGGTGAGCTCCTGTACAGCTTCGGGACGGGGGCCGGAAAGACCAAACCTTGACTGGAAGCTCAAAACTTTCCGTTTTGGGGAAAGGAGAGGGGATGGAGATTGAGCTAATTACCAATGGACAATGATTTAATCAATCATGCCTACCTAATGAGACCTCCATAAAAATCCCTAAACCATGGGGTTCAGAGAGCTTCCGGGCTACTGAACATATTGAGGTGCTGGGAAGAGGCCAGGCACGGTGGCTCATGCCTGTTATCCCAGTGCTTTGTGGGGCCGAGGGACGGTTGCTTGAGCCCAGGAGGCTGACCCTGCAGTGAGCCATGATCATGCCACTGCACTCAGCCTGGGCAAGAGAGTGAGACCCTGCTCAAACAAACAAACAAAGGTGCTGGGAGGATGGCATGCCCAGAGAGGGCACAGGGGCTCTGCATGCCCCCCATACCTCGCCCTGTGCATCTCTGCTATCTGGCTGTCCCTGAGTTGTATCCTTTATAAAAAACTGCTAAAAGTAAAGCACCTTTCTGAATGTTGTGATCCATTCTAGCAAATTATCAATCCTGTGGAGGGGGTCATAGTCTGATTTATAGCCTGTCAGTCAGAGGAACAAGTGGCCCAGGACTGGCAACTGGCAAAGGATTTAAACAGGAATTTCTCCAAAGAGAAAGACTGCCTCGGTGGAGGCAATCTTGTGGGACGGAATCTTTAACCTGTGGCATCAGACGTGAACTCCAAGTAGACAGTGTCAGAATGGAACTGAATTGCTGGACACCTATAGCTGGTGTTGAAGAGTTGGAGAAGTAGAATTAGAGAAGACACCAGGTATTTGGCCTCAGGAGGAAAAAAGACTCTTTTTCTTTTTTTTGAGATGGAGTCTCGCTCTGTCGTCCAGGCTGGAGTACAGTGGCGCAAACTCGGCTCACTGCAACTTCTGCCTCCCAGGTTCAGGCAATTCTCCTGCCTCAGCCTCCTGTGTAGCTGGGATTACAGGCGCCCCCCACCATGCCTGACTAATTTTTGTATTTTTAGTAGAGACGGGGTTTCATCATGCTGATCAGACTGGTCTCGAACTCCTGACCTCAGGTGATCCGCCTGCCTCAGCCTCCCAAAGTGTTGGGATTACAGGCATGAGCCACTGCGCCTGGCAACTTTTTTTTGAGACAGAGTCTCACTCTGTCTTCCAGGCTGGAGTGCACTGGCTCAATTTTGGCTCACTGCAACCTCCACCTCCCAGGTTCCAGCAATTCTCCTGCTTCAGCCTCCTGAGTAGCTGGGATTGCAGGTGCCCACCATCACGCCCAGCTACTTTTTTGTATTTTTAGTAGAGATGGGGTTTCACCCTGTTGGCCAGGCTGGTCTTGAACTCCTGACCTCAAGTGATCTGCCCACCTCGGCCACCCAAAGAGCTAGGATTACAGGCATGAGCCACTGCGCCAGGCCAAAAAGACTTAACTCAGCAAATCACCTGTAGCTATATACAGGATTATTCACAGTGGCATAATTCCTAATAGCCAAAGGGGAGAAATAATCCAAATGTTCATCAACTAATAAGTGGATAAACAAAACATGGTATAGAATATTATACAGTCATAAAAAAATCTCCAAAGTACTAATACATGATACAACATATATAAATCTTGAAAACATGAACTTAATTGAAAAAAGGCAGACACAAAAGACCACATATTGTATGTTTCCATTTATCTGGAAATGTTCACAATAGGCAAATCCAGAGATAGAAAGTGGCTTGCTGGGGTTAGGTGAGGCAGGAACTGAGACTGGCTGCTAATAGGTATGGGGTTTCTTTTTGAGGTGATGAAAATGTTCAGAATTAGTGATGTAGTTGTACAATCTTGTGACTACTAAAAGCCACGGAATTACACTTCAAAAGGGTGAATTTAGGCAGGGAACTAAAAGCCATGGAATTACAGTTCAAAAGGGTGAATTTAGACAAGGAGACTCCATCTCAAAAAAAAAAAAAAAGAAAAAAGGCAGGGTGAATTTTATGGTATGTGAATTGTATATAAAAGTCAGTCACAGCCATAACTTGTTTCTTCACAAGTGATTAAGACCCAGGCAGGTATCTATACCATGCACAATGAGTGATGTGTTTCGTCACGGCCACTCCAGTACTTCCTGCAGATTCTACGGAGGAACTGTGAGTCACTGCTACATGGGAATGAAATGTATCCTACTGTGAGCCACCGCTGCATGGGAATGAAATGTACCCTACTGTGAGCCACTGCTGCACGGGAATGAAATGTATCCTACTGTGAGTCACTGCAACTGGAATGAAATGTATCCTATTGTGAGCCACCTACACGGGAATGAAATGTATCCTAACTTGAATGCATCCTGGGTTAACAGCCTGCCCATTCCTGGGACAGGTCCTGGCCTGACTACTCCATTCCCGCGTGCTGGTGGGGCTGTTAACACATGAGGACCAGTGCAGCTTGCCTCTGTGGCACTCCCAGGGCGGTGGCCACGCTCAGGCTCACCCACATGCAAGAGAGGTAGAAAGGCCACAGGGCAGGACCCACAGCCCTATGAGTGGGCAGGGAGTGGCAGGGCTGACCTGAAGTAGGGTCCCCAGAGCAGCCCAGGGGCCAGTCTCATGCCCCCCAGCTATGGCTCAGGGACCAGGGAATGAAACCACATCCAGAGTGGCAGGTGCAGGAGGGGCACTCTGGCTTAGAAGCCCCAGTTCCCGAACAGGAAATGAGATCTCTTATAAGAGCGCTGGGCTCCGGCTCAGGGGCTCCTGCATCTCCAGCACTTCCCGTGCAGAGGCGCAGGGACCACGCTCGGCTTCCATCCGGGGTGCTCTCTAGCCTCCCTGGCAGCTGCTTCCCCTGAAGGTGCCACCTCCAGCAGAGTGCACACCATCCTGTGGCACAGCTGATGCTGACGCTCCGGCCCACGGGGGAGCGGGCAAGGGGGCCAAGGGCATGATTCCACCCTCCCTCCCATGGAGCGGGGAAGGTGTCCGGCAACCCCTCGATTCACACAGACAAAAACACTCAGACGGCACAAGCATGGCCCCTAGCCACACAGCAGACAGAGGACAAGAGCCACGTCTCCTCTGGCCACTCGGACAGGTCTAGTGCCACCGGAATGAAGAGCAGTTTAAATCTACGGCCCTCTGCTCTGCTTTTCACCTCAATGCCGCCATTTCCTATGTAATCTGGGGCTACTTCATTTTCTTCTGTGCCTCAGTTTACTCAACTGTGTAAGGGAGATGGCGGTAGCACAGCAGTCCCCTCCATCCATGGTTTTGCCTTCCATGGTTTCAGTTACCATGAGGTCAAGTGGGGTCTGAAAATATTAAATGGAAAATTCCAGAAATGAACAATTCATAAGTTTCGAACTGCATGCTGTTCTGAGCAGCGTGATGAAACCTCCCAATGTCCTGCTCCGACCCACCCAGGAGGTGACTCCTCCCTCTGTCCAGCACACTCATGGTGTAGACACTCCCCACTCTAAGTGAGTCACTCAGCAGCCGTCTTGGTGATCAGATCCACTGTCACCATACAGCAGTGCTTGTGTCCGAATAACCCTTATTTACTTGGTAATTGTTGCAAAGCACAAGATTTGAGATACTGGCATATTGTTATACTTGTTTTATTAGTTATCATTCCTAGTCTCTCGTTGTGCCTAATTTATAAATTAAACTTTATCATAGCTATAAATGAAAACTTGTCCCTTGGTATCGATAGGAGATTGGTTCCAGAACTACTACAGATACCAACATTTCAGGATGCACTAATCTTTTATATAAAATGGTATAATAGGTTGGGTGCGGTGGCTCACGCCTGTAATCCCAGCACTTTGGGAGGCCAAGGCAGGAGGATCACAAGGTCAGGAGATCAAGACCATCCCAGCTAACATGGTAAAACCCCGTCTCTACTAAAAATACAAAAAATTATCCAGGCTTGATGGCGGGCACCTGTAGTCCCAGCTACTTGGGAGGCTGAAGCAGGAGAATGGTGTTAACCCGGGAGGGGGAGCTTGCAGTGAGCCAAGATCATGCCACTGCACTCCAGCCTGGGTGACAGAGCAAGATTCTGTCTCAGGAAAAAAAAAAAAAATTAGCTGGGCGGGGTGGCACTTGCCTGTAATCCCAGCTACTCAGGAGGCTGAGGCAGGAGAATCCCTTGAACCCAGGCAGCGGAGGTTGCGGTGAGCTGAGATCGCGTTACTGCACTCCAGCCTGGGCAACAAGAATGTAACTCCGTCTCAAAAAAACAAAAAACAAAACGGGCCGGGTGTAGTGGCTCACACCTGTAATCCCAGTACTCTGCTGAGGTGGGTGGATCCAAGGTCAAGAGATTGAGACCATCCTGGCCAACAAGAGAAACCTCATCTCTACTAAAAATACAAAAGAAATTAGGTTGGTGTGGTAGCACACACCTGTAGTCCCAGCTACTCGGGAGGCTGAGGCAGGAGGATTGCTTGAACCCAGGAGGCGGAGGTTGCAGTGAGAGATAGGGCCACTGCACTCCACTCTGGCAACAGAGCGAAAAACTCCACTTCAAAAAACAACAAAAAAACAAAAAAACAAAAATTAGCTGGGTGCGGTGGTGGACATCTGTAGTCCTCGCTATTTGGGAGGCTGAGGCAGGAGAATTGCTTGAACCCAGAGGTGGAGCTTATAGCGAGCCGAGATTGCACCACTGCACCCCAGTCTGGGTGACAGATCGATACTCCGTCTCGAATAGAATAAAATAAAATAAAATAAAATAAAATATTATAATTGTGTGATAAACCTGGGCAACACAGTGAGAAAAAAATTCTACAAAAAAAATTTTTTTAAATTAGCAAGGCATGGTGGCGTGTGCCTGCAGTCCCAGCTACTTGGGAGGCTGAGGCAGGAGGATGGCTTGAACCTGGGAGGTTGAAGCTCCAGCAAGCCATGATTGCGCCACTGCACTCCAGCCTGAGTGGCAGAGCAAGGCCTTGTCTCCAAATATTTGCAAAAAACCTACTTGCATTCTCCTATATCCTTTGAGTCATCTCTAGATTACTTATGATACCTAATACAACGTAAATGCTGTATGAACAGCTGTCATACTGTACTTTTTTTTTTGTTTTTGAGACATAATCTTGCTCTGTTGCCCAGGCTAGAGTGCAGTGGCACGACCTCGGCTCACTGTAGCCTCCACCTCCTAGGTTCAAATGATTCTCCTGCCTCAACCTCCCAAGTAGCTGGGATTACAGGCATGCACCACGATGCCCAGCTAATTTTTGTATCTTTAGTATAGACAGGGTTTCACCATGTTGGCCAGGCTGGTCTCGAACTCCTGACCTCACGTGATCTGCCTGCCTCAGCCTCCCAAAGTGCTAGGATTACAGGCGTGAGCCACCGCACCTGGCCATTATGCTGTACTTCTAAATTTTTCTATTTTTGGCCGTGCATGGTGGCTCACGCCTGTAATCCCAGAACTTTGGGAGGCTGAGGCGGGCGGATCATCTGAGGTCAGGGGTTTGAGACCAGCCTGGCCAACATGGTGAAACCTCATCTCTACTAAAAATACAAAAGTTAGTCACGCGTGGTGGTGTGCGCCTGTAGTCCCAGCTACTCAGAAGGCTGAGGCAAGAGAATCACTTGAACCGCGAGGCAGAGTTTATAGGGAGCCGAGATCTTGCCACTGCACTCCGGCCTGGGCGACACAGTGAGACTCCGTCTAAAAAAAAAGGTATTTTTTATTTTCAATATTTTATTGTTTATGTTTATTGTTTTCAATATTTTCAATCCATGGTTGGTTGAACTGAGGATGTAGGGGAGGGACAACTGTGTAGGGAAAAACACAGTGTACACACAGGGCTTGGTACTAGCCCCAGTCTCAGGCATTCACTGGGGGTCTTGGAATGTATCCCTCGGATAAAGAGGGCCTACTCTGTCTCATATGTTACTGCTAATACACATACAGGGCGCTCAAAACTGTCCGTACTCAGAGGTTGGGGCAGGAAGACTGCTTGAGGCCAGCCTGGGCAACACAGCGAGACCTCATCTGGGATGGACAGAGGCCAAGACCATCCCCACCTGGCTGTGTGGCCCCAGAGCTGTAACTTACCTCCATCTCAGCATCTTCCTCTCCAGTGTGTGACGGCAACCGCACACCTCATAAGGCTGCACTCCATCAGTGTGGCAGGAGGGGCGGGGCTGGCACAGAAGTGCTTGCTGGTGGTCGCTGCTGTTAGGGTGACCACGGGACTACCCCGCAGGCAGGGGTACCAGCTGCTGCCACCTGACTCCATTGATACAGGTTCCTTGCACTTGGCTCAAACACCCCTAGGCCAAGGCTCAGCAGGCAGCAGAAGCGCTGTAATGTCTGCTAAGCAGGGCATGGTCCACACTGCAGCACTGCAGCTTGTTACCAAACATACCACTAAGTCCAGGGAAAGAGGCAGAACACCAAATTCACCACACTTACCGAAAACCGAGTGGGTGTTTCATAAATACTCAGGAGACTGACTTAAACTAAACCCATTTTGATGGTACACTTCCAGCCACTGCATAAACACTCTGAGAATTAAATACATGAGAGAAATTCTCCCACAATACTGCCTGCCTTACAAATGAGATTTAATTTTGAGACCGGCAGAACTGAAATCACAGTATTCTGTTGCTTGCACTTTAAATTCAATCACTCGTTTTTCTGCACCGCTGCAGAATATTCCAGTGAAGGCCAGTGAGTGGGTAGGCCACCACAGCCTTATCCGTTCTGCTAGTACTGGACATTTCCATTCTTCCCATTCTTGTGCAATGAAAGATCCTGCTGCAAAGAACACACAGCTGAACTCTTCCCATGTTTCCCCACATGAATTTTTGTTGTTGCTGTTGGAGACGGTCTGGCTCTGCCACTCAGGCTGGAGTGCAGTGACACAATCTTGGCTCACTGCAGCCTCTACCTCCTGGGCTCAAGCAATCCTCCCACCTCAGCTTTCCGAGTAGCTGGGACTACAGACACATACTGCCAAACTTGCAAACTTGGCTGTTTTTTATTTTTATTTTTTTTTTGAGATGGAGTTTCACTCTTGTTGCCCAGGCTGGCGTGCAATGGTGCGATCTCGGCTCACTACAACCTCTGCCTCCAGGGTTCAAGTGATTCTTCTGCCTCAGCCTCCTGAGTAGCTGGGATTACAGGCGTGCACCACCACGCCTGGCTAATTTTCTTTCTTTTTTTTTTTTTTAAGACGGAGTCTCACTCTGTAGCCCAGGCTGGAGTGCAGTGGCGTGACCTCAGCTCACTGCAAGCTCCGCCTCCCGGGTTCATGCCATTCTCCTGCCTCAGCCTCCAGAGTAGCTGGGACTACAGGTGCCCGCCACCGTGCCTGGCTAATTTTTTGTATTTTTAGTAGAGATGGGGTTTCACCATGCTGATCAGGCTGGTCTCGAACTCCTGACCTCGTGATCCACCCACCTTGGCCTCCCAAAGCGCTGGGATTACAGACATGAGCCACCGCGCCCGGCCTAATTTTATATTTTCAGTAGAGAGGGGATTTCTTCATGTTAGTCAGGCTGTTCTCGAACTCCCGACCTCAGGCGATCCACCCGCCTCAGCCTCCCAAAGTGCTGGGATTACAGGCGTGAGCCACTGCGCCTGGCCTTAATTATTTTTATTTTTAAATTTTTTGTAGACACAGGGTTTCACCATGTTGCCCAGGCTGGTCTCAAACTCCTGGGCTCAAGTGATCCACCCACCTCAGCCTCCCAAAGTGGTGAGATTACAGGTGTGAGTTACCAAGCCTGGCTCTCCACATGAATTCTTACAGAAGATTCATGAGCATCATTTTCCTGCTTCCTGGGATATGTGTAGTATGTTTAGCTAAATCCTTCTGGAAAAGGGACTGAGGACTTGCTACTGCCATCCACCTTTGATGTAACTCCACCAGCACTGAGTCTCAAGACTGAAAACATTCCCCCATGAATTGAGTAAGCATGAAATGATGACTTCTTGTTGAATATGCACTGTAGGCTGGGTGCAATGGCTCATGCCTATAATCCCACCACTTTGGGAGGCTGAGATGAGTGGATCACTTGAGGTCAGGAGTTCGAGTCCAGCCTGGTCAACATAGTGAAACCCTGCTCTACAAAACACACACATGAAAAAATTAGCCAGGTGTGGTGGTGGGTGCCTGTAATCCCAGCTACTTGGGAGGCTGAGGCAGGAGAATCACTGAAACGCAGGAGGCGGAGACTGCAGTGAGCCGAGATCATGCCACTGCACTCCAGCCTGGTGACAGAGCGAGACTCCATCTCAAAAAAATAAACCAATATGCCTTGTAAAATTTAGAGTTCGAGCAATTTTTTCTTCTTGTAGTCACGTTACTTGTCCATAAATGTGTGTTATTTCTGCAAATTTGTGGCACGTTTTCCTGAAGTCCAAATTGCCCACGTCGTCTTTGCTGCCAGCACTTGCCCTTCCTCACATTTCCGGGACACTGATCCCTGTGTCTGCCCAGCCCTCTGATCCTTTGCCAGCAGGCCTGCTCTTTTGCCTGCTTCCTCCTGTCTCCATGGCAGCAGCCAGGCTCTCTGCACAAGCCCCACCTCCGCCTCAGCTAATCCGGCACCTCCCAACTGGGCTGGTGCCAGCCTGGGGAAAGGTAGCCTCCTCAGCTGACTGCTTCCTTGAACTCAGGAGGGATAAACAAGGAGGCAGAGAAAGCCAGTTTATAGCATGAGAAAGGTAAAGCAGTGGCCTAGGAGAAAAGTTTAAACACGAGGAAGAAATTGCTCTGGTCTTAGCGTCTGAGCACAGGCCATGACTGGGGCGAGCTCCATCCTCCCATGGGTACTGAGCCACCCCCACATCTGCTCAGCAAACTCTCCTGTCCAGAAAGGTGGATCAAAAGGAGTCTTAACACAGATGTTTTCAGCTTTTATGTTCTTGAATCTCTCTATCTTGACCCTCGAGCTCAGGAGGGTATCATTCCTCCAGATAATAGAGAGTCTGTTATCTCCTATTAGATGCTCTATAGCTAGGAACTATGTATCTAACTCTTTAATCCATAAATAATCGACTTACATTTTTTTTTATTTTTTTGAGATAGAGACTCGCTCTGTCACCCAGGCTGGAGTACAGCGGCGCGATCTTGGCTCACTACAACCTCTGCCTCCTGGGTTCAAGTGATTCTCCTGCCTCAGCCTCTTGAGTAGCTGAGATTACAGGCGCCTGCCCCCACAACCGGCTAATTTTTGTATTTTTAGTAGAGACGGGGTTTCACCATGTTGATCAGGCTGGTCTCGAACTCCTGACCTTGCGATCCACCCGCCTCGGCCTCCCCAAGTGCCGGGATTACAGGCGTGAACCACCGCGCCTGGCCTGACTTTTAATAATTAACTTTTTGGCCGGGCACGGTGGCTCATGCTTGTAATCCCAGCACTTTGGGAGGCCGAGGTGGGTGGACTACTTGAGCTCAGGAATTTGAGACCACCCTGGGCAAAATGGCAAAACTCCGTCCCTACAAAAAACATAAAAATTAGCCAGGTGTGGTGCTGGCGTGCACCTGTAGTCCTAGGTACTTGGGAGGCTGAAGTGGGAGGATCACTTGAGTCTACGAGGTCAAGGCTGTAGTGAGCCCAGATGGTGCCACTGCATTCCAGCCTGGGAGACAGGGTGAGACCCTGTCTCAAAAAAAAGAAAAAAAAAATTAATAATAATTAACATTTTGACCCACTGGAACATATTTGTATTGCAGGGAGAACGAATCTAAATTTGTTCTTTTGGGCCAAAGGTTTCTCCAACATCATGTATTCAACAAAGCTCCCCCTCTCTTGGCTCTTGGGGACCTATATCCTCACGCATTGGTGCAACTGTGTACAAGACGTGCTCTGGCCCAAGGTGACACGCCTGCTGCCCCACTCCCACTGCAGGCACTGGGGCCTGCTAACTTTCAATAGCTGCCAGAGCAGGCAGCTCCCTGCATGCTTCCCTTCCTTAACACATCCTGTCCTATTACCAAATTCATTTTCAAACCTAATTTAAGGCCAGCCTTTCAATACTCAGCAGAGCCATCAACAGGATTCTGGGACCTTAGTAAGAATCAAAACAACAACTCCCGTCTGTCAGGACAGTGGTTGTCTCCAAAGCACTTCCAAGGTATGAGCCGACCTAGTCCTACCTGATATGATGACAGACCTACGGACATGGCACGGCACATGTGGTGCGCACATGCACACACGCACGCACACACGCACGCGCACACACACGTGCACACACACGCGCACACACACATGCACACACACGTCCACACACGCGCGCACACGTGCACGCACACACGCACACACACGCGCGCGCACACACACGCACACACGTGCACACACACCTGCACACACGCACACACACACGCACACACATGCACACATGCGCACGCACACACACGCACACACACATGCGCACACACACGCACACCAGGTCAGCATGGAATTCGTTGACAGCCATGGAGCGCGGTGAGGCCCAGGAGGCTTTGCAATCCGACTCCCGAGGTGAGAATCCAGGCCACACCACATTCTCACTGTGTAATTTTGGGGAAGCCTCAGGTTGCTCTTCTATAAAATGGTAAAGATAACAGTATCGGCCTGGCGCGGTGGCTCAAGCCTGTAATCCCAGCACTTTGGGAGGCCGAGACGGGTGGATCACGAGGTCAGGAGATCGAGACCATCCTGGCTAACCCGGTGAAACCCCGTCTCTACTAAAAAATACAAAAAACTAGCCAGGCGTGGTGGCGGGCAGCTGTAATCCCAGCTACTGGGGAGGCTGAGGCAGGAGAATGGCGTAAACCCGGGAGGCGGAGCTTGCAGTGAGCTGAGATCCGGCCACTGCACTCTAGCCTGGGCAACAGAGCGAGACTCCGTCTCAAAAAAAAAAAAAAAAAAAAAAACAGTATCTACTTCACTGGGTCACTGTGGGAAATGCAACAGGTGATATATGCACAGGACTTGCACAGTGTCCAGCACAGGACCTGAAACTGTGAGTGCTCATTCTCATGCTTACTGTTGGATGCAGCATCTGCTCCAACTCTGCCCTGCAAGGCCCCACCTCTCCAGCAGCCAGCAAACAGCAACAGAGGTCCTGGCACGGGGGAGACTCAAGCCCCCAGCCCTTTACTCTAAATGAATCAGGTGAGGTAAAGGATTAGTAGGAATGGCACTTTAGCCCAATGACAGACTTGGCTTTTGGGGTCGATGATTTTGGATTTTCTATCAGAACAACATTCTGGCAGCAGACATCTGTTTAACAAACGGCATGAGATGTCACTCAGGCCTAACATCACACCAAGAGAAAATAAGGAAAGGCTATTTTGAGCACTGAACTGAGATCAGGGATCAGAAGAGAAGCTGGTTTGGAGAGGGAGAAGTTGCAAAGGCTGAGACCTCAGGATGGAAATCAAAGGTCAGAAGGTGGTCATCCATCATAACCACCTAAACTCCTGAGAGAGAAGAGAGAGCTAGAGATTGGAGAGCCATGCTTGGGAACTGGGTGTGCAAAAGAACCTGGACAGAGGTGTGCCAAGCACTGCCCCAAAGCAGGCCAAGAACTGCCCTGAACTTCCCCACTTCTCTCACCGCCCTTGCTTTACCTTCTCATGGACTTGTTCAAACCCAAACAAAGAAAGCAAAACAAAACAAAACAAAAAAACCCAAACAAATGCACTAACCTGATTCAGTTCTCAGGCCCAGGCCTTTAGTTTTTAGTCTCGAGTGAATAAATTCTTCTTTTTCCTAAAAAAAAAAAAAAAAAAAAAAAAAAAGGCTCTCAGAACTCTTTTCTTTGGCAAGAGCACAGCTCACAGCATCCTGGAGAAGCACAGATGTGGACTTTCTGAGAAGCAGGTGACCCATCTCAAAGCTCATTTAAAATCCTCTGAATGTGGTTAAAAGTTTTGTGTTTGTAACAGGATTTGAAAAGATGTTCGAGGCCGGGCGCGGTGGCTCAAGCCTGTAATCCCAGCACTTTGGGAGGCCGAGACGGGCGGATCACAAGGTCAGGAGATCGAGACCATCCTGGCTAACACGGTGAAACCTCGTCTCTATTAAGAAATACAAAAAAAAAAACTAGCCGGGCGAGGTGGCGGGCGCCTGTAGTCCCAGCTACTCGGGAGGCTGAGGCAGGAGAATGGCGTGAACCTGGGAGGCGGGGCTTGCAGTGAGCTGAGATCCGGCCACTGCACTCCAGCCTGGGTGACAGAGCAAGACTCCGTCTCAAAAAAAAAAAAAAAAGATGTTCGATAAACTTGGGAGACACTGTTTATAAATCCACAGAATAGGTCAGGTGCAGTGGCTCACACCTGTAACGCCAGCACTTTGGGAGGACAAGGTGGGTGGATCACCTGAGATTAGCAGTTCCAGACCAGCCTGGCCAACATGGAGAAACCCCATCTCTACTAAAAGTACAAAAATTAGCCAGGTATGATGGTGGGCACCTGTAATCCCAGCTACTCAGGAGGCTGAGGCAGGAGAACTGCTTGAACCTGGGAGGCAGAGGTTGCAGTGAGCCGATACCATGCCACTGCACTCCAGCCTGGACAACAGAGTGAGACTCTGTCTCAAAAAAAAAAAAAAAATCCACAGAATAGGATAAATACACCCCACCTGACACAGCCCACTCAAATGGCAAATCAAAGTTTAAATGTGGCCAGGCGCGGTGGCTCACGCCTGGAATCCCAGCACTTTGAGAGGCCAAGGCAGGCGGATCACCTGAAGGTCAGGAGTTCAAGACCAGCCTGGCCAACGTGGTGAAACCCCATCTCTACTAAAAATACAAAAATTAGCCGGGTGTGGTGGTGAGCGTGTAATCCCAGCTACTTGGAAAGCTGAGGCAGGAGAATCATTTGAACCAGGGAGGTGGAGGTTGCGGTGAGCCGAGATCACACCATTGCACTCCAGCCTGGGCAACAGGAGTGAAACTCCATCTCAGGAAAAAAAAAAAAGTTTAAATGTTTTTCTTCTGGTTTAGACTATTTATGCTTTTTTCATACTTTTTTCTTACACAGTTTATTTATAAGTATCTTGTTAAGAATTTTGAATTCTCGGCTGGGCACAGTGGCTCACGCCTGTAATCCCAACACTTTTGGAGGCTGAGGTGGGTGGATCACGAGGTCAGGAGATCAAGACCATCCTGGCCAACATGGTGAAACCCGGTCTCCACTAAAAATACAAAAATTAGCTGGGCATGGTGGCGTGTGCCTGTAATCCTAGCTATTTGGGAGGCTGAGGCAGGAGAATCGCCTGAATCTGGGAGATAGAGAGTGCAGTAAGCTGAGATCATATCACTGCATTCCAGCCTGGTGACAGAGTGAAACTTCGTCTCAAAAAAAAAAAAAAAAACAAAACCCAACAACAACAAAAAAATGTTTTTGAATTCTCAGGAAGAATTCAACACATCACAAAAACTGGGTTTCTTTTTTTCGAGTCAGGGTTTCACTCCTGTCACCCAGACTGGAGTGTAACGGTGCGATCTCGGCTCATTGCAACCTCCGCCTCCCAGGTTCAAGCAATTCTTGTGCCTCAGCCTCCCAAGTCACAGGGATCACAGGCATGTGCCACCACACCTGGCTCATTTTTATATTTTTAGTAGAGATTAGGTTTCGCTACGTTGGCCAGCCTGCTCTCAAACTCCTGGCTTCAAGTGATCCGCCCATCTCAGCCTCCCAAAGTGCTGGGACTGCAGAGCCACCATGCCCCACCTAAAAAAAAACCGGTATTCTCATAAAGATAAACACACACACGTATGTGTGTAAAACACGTACTTCCAGTTCTGGCTCTGCTGCTCACACACTGCTTCCTTCAAAGTCTCAAGATCTGTGGTTCTACGAATGAGCGTCTCTTATATACGGTTACATATTAGTTTTTAAAATTATATGCGTATATATACACACATCCACACATACATACACTGTGGGGGAGGGACTGAGACAAAACGCAAAGCAAATACTAAATATCTAGCACCCTCAAGTGGCCAACTGTGTTGTTTCTCATTCTGATCTAAAACTGAAACTTACCTTACTAAAAGTCAAATTCTGGTTTGCCCAGAACTGTTGATTCCATTCTTGTGTTTCTTGTCTTAACTTTCTAAGCTTTTGTTCCGATGGCGATTCATTTTCAGGTATGTAAAAGTGAACAGGTCGAAGGTTTGAATATTTGTCTGGGGGTCCTATCCAGTCATGGCAAGACTTTCTTGGAGGGCAGAATCTTGATACCTTTAATGAAGTAAATTGGATTAACATATGACAAAACGAGCATCTAGTATTATAAAATGCACAATCTGGATTTATTTATTTATTTAGAGACGAGTCTTGCTCTGTCGCCAGGCTGCAGTGCAGTGGCGTGATCTCGGCCACTCCCAATCTTCCCAAAGTGGTGGATTACAACTGGGATCCACCACACAGGGCCTAGTTTCTGGTTTAAATAGTAACAGCCCTTTCCCGAAATTCAACCACCTTTGCTAAGCTTTCTGAAGCTAATGTGAGACCCTACCAGGCTAGGAAGAGGTGAGGAGTCTGAATTCAGGTAAGGTGCCAGCCGTCATTCCAGAGATCACAAGACCTGCAACTTCTCCAATTACTCCTGCATCTCTATTGCAGAACCTAAGATTGGTCTTTTGAGGTATCTTTTCAGGTGTTTTGCAAGTCCAAAGTGATGGCTCCTCCTGGACCCGCCCAGAAGCCACTCAGCAGGCAGGAGGATGATTCTCACACCCCTGTGATTGCGCCCTGACCAATCGGCAGCAAGCACCCACTGCCCAGCCACCGCCACCCCTTACTCCAAACTATTTTAGAAAAACTCTAGCCCCCAAATGCGTGGAGAGACTGGTTGGAGTAGTAACTCTTCCATGTAGCATGGCCGGCCTCACATCAATTAAACTCTTTCTTTTTTTTTTTTTTTTGAGACGGAGTCTTGCACTGTCACCCAGGCTGGAGTGCAGTGGTGTGATCTCGGCTCACTGCAACCTCCACCTCCCGGGTTTAAGCGATTCTCTTGCCTCAGCCTCCCGAGTAGCTGGGATTCCAGGCATGCGCCACCAGGCCCAGCTAATTTTTGTATTTTTAGTAGAGATGGGGTTTCATCATGTTGACCAGGCTGGTCTTGAACTCCTGACCTCAGGTGATCTGCCCGCCTTGGCCTCCCGAAGTGTTGGGATTACAGGCATGAGCCACCATGCCCGGTCCTAAACTCTTTCTTTACTGCAATGCCATGGTCTCCGTGAACTGATTTTGTTTGTGCAATGGGCAGGAAGAACGGTCAGGGAGTGACAGTAGGAGAACCCGCTATTCAAGACCTGAAACTATACTGCTCATCGTCAGGGTTAAAATATACTGATTTGATGCTGGATCAATTTAGGAATCCTTTTTAGAAAGTAAAGGCAGGATTGCAATACAGACCTTCAACATTTTACCCATCAGTCTAAAAACTATATACAGGCTGGGCACAGTGGCTCACGCCTGTAATCCCAGCACTTTGGGAGGCCAAGGCAGGCGGATCAAGAGGTCAGGAGATCAAGACCATCCTGGCTAACACAGTGAAACCCCAAACCCTGTCTCCAACAAAAAAAATTAGCAGGGCGTGGTGGCAGGTGACTGTAGTCCCAGCTACTTGGGAGGCTGAGGCAGGAGAATCGCTTGAACCTGGGAAGCGGAGGTTGCAGTGAACCGAGATGGTGCCACCGTACTCCAGCCTGGGTTATAGAGACTTCATCTCAAAAACAAAAACAAAAAAACCAAAACTGTATACAATCACCAAATTTCCCATTAAAACAATAAAGCCTACATTTCCACAAAAGATTATTTTTTCTTTTTTTTCTTTACCATACATTCAGACAATGTTCATGGGCTTCTCCCCCACATCTTTGCATTTGTGGTATTTGGCTGTTGGTAGAAACTAACGTGAGTCTCACAAAAGGGATGGCACCAGGGTCCACCCCCTAGACTGTGGCCCAGGACAGCGACTCCTTCCCTCCTCCAAGCTGACCGGGGTGTCTGCAGCTCAGCGGGTTTCATGCTAACGGTGCCTGACCACTGTCCAGGCCTGTGCCCGCTCTTTTCTGCTCACAGGCTCCCCATCAGGAAGTGTTTACAGGAGCCACCTAACAATTAGCTGCTTTTTCTAGCTGCCCACATATCACAAAGCAAGCTCAGAGAGGTGTCAGCAGCGTTCAGTTACTTTTCCATATTTATCTTCTAGTTATCACTCACATAAACTGCTTTACAATAAAGCTGGGGTACCAGTATTTTCAAATCATTGTTTGCTATTATGTGAGAGATGTTATCTTCCTTTGTACTTCCCTATAACCACATGTTTCTGCCTTTATTCACTGAGGAGCTGCTATTTAAAAGGGAGGAGAAGCAGCTTGGGGGAGGAAAATGTCCTTTGGTAAGAGGAAGAGCCTTTTGCAGTGCGAGTAATTACCATAATTGCTAGTTTCCACAGTACAAGCCTATGATTCATGGTGTCCCATTGGCTATGCTGGGAGGCTCTTCTATCCGGCCCTTGTGTCTGCGGGTGGGGGTTGGGGGGCACGCTAGACCCTCACAGTTTCCTGAGAAGCAGCCTCAGTTCTGCCCTCCTCACAGTGAGGCACATGTGCATTCCTGCTGGTCAGGCCGAATCTGCATCTTTGGGTCTGGGAGGGGAGTTAACCTTCCAGTTCTTGTGAAAATCTTTTTTCTGCCAGGCACAGTGGCTCAGGCCGTAATCCCAGCATTTTGGGAAGCAGAGGCAGGTGGATCATTTGAGGTCAGGAGTTCGAGACCAGCCTGGCCAACAGGGTGAAACCCCGTCTCTACTAAAAACACCAAAAAATAAGCCGGGCGTGGTGGTGTGCACCTGTAATCCCAGCTACTTGGGAGGCTGAGGCACAAGAATTGCTTGAACCCGGGAGGTGGAGGTTGCAGTGAACCAAGACCATGTCGCTGCACTTCAGCCTGGGTGACAGAGTGAGACCCTGTCTCACACACACACACACACACTATACATATATATATACACACACACATATATCCTTTCTTCTTAACTGTATATTGGCAGGCTGGACAGCCCCACACCAGGCTTCTCTGTGCCAGCTCTGCAGGCCAGACCTTGCTCTCCAGCTCCCTCTGCTTTTATTAAGCTCCTGAGTACCCAAGGAGCACTCCCACCCCAGCCACTCTCCCTCCAGAAGCCATGATTTGGAAGGGGAGACACTGAGATGGTTCCCCTGCACCCTATTCCTGGAAGTGCCCGTACATGACACAAAGCTACCATGGGGAAACCGCCAGGGAATAATGAAGAGAAAATGTTAGCAAGTTCCTAGCATTCTTGCTTCCCGTTCTAATTCTCAGTTCTATAAAGGCTTTGAGTTCCCATCTGAGAAGCAGTCAGGAACTTCCATATTTACTGAGGGTTAGGGTCCCCACTCTCCTGTTCTACACAGATGCTAGACAAATCCACAAACCCGATCCAGCAGTATAGAAGGATAATCCACCAGAATGGCAAACACTAGAAAGTCAATGAAAACGGTCTCCTAATTTCAGGAATGCCAATGACACGGGAGAGCTATCCAGGCTGGAACACTTTCACCCTACACTGGAGTGACCACAGCAGGAAGCCACCCCTGCTGCAAACACACGTTAATTCTTTTTATTATCTTTAAGGCCCTACTCAACCATCTCTTTCCCACCACCAACAGACACAAGGCCTGCACCTCAGTATTGTCTAAAAATGATGAGACAATTTGTCTAAAGATTGTCTTTAGACATTCTTTATGTCTTTAGACATTGTCTAAGGATGATTATTTGTGGGCTGGGCTTGATGGTTTACACTTGTAATCCCAGCACCTTGGGAAGCCGAGGCAGGTGGATTGTTTGAGCTCAGGAGTTCGAGGCCAGCCTGGGCAACAAAGTGAGACCCCATCTCTATAAAAAAAATTTTTTTTTCGGTCTCTGTACAGAGACTGTCAAACATTGCCAATGCTGACTATATTGCAAGTCATCATGGCAGGGTATTGGGAAAAGTTTTCAATTAGCAACAATCACACCTCGGATAAATCTCATTGGCTACAACACTGCTGCTGTGCAAAGCTACAAAATTTTTTTTTTTTTTTTTTTGAGACGGAGTCTCGCACTGTTGGTCAGGCTGGAGTGCAGTGGTGTGTTCTCAGCTCACTGCAGCCTCTGCCTCCCGGGTTCAAGCGATTCTCCTGCCTCAGCCTCCCGAGTAGCTGGGATTACAGGCATGTGCCACCACGCCCAGCTAATTTTTATATTTTTAGTAGAGATGGGGTTTCACCATGTTGGCCAGGCTGGTCGTGAATTCCTGACCTCAGATGATCCACCCTCCTTGGCCTCCCAAAGTGCTGAGATTACAGGCATGAGCCACCGTGCCCTGCCAAAAAATTTTTAAAAATCAGCCAGGCGTGGTGGCACCTGCCTGTAGCCCCAGCTACTAAAGAGGCTGAGGCAGGAAGATTACTTGAGCCAGTGAGGTTGAGGCTGTGGTAAGCTGTGTTTGTGCCACTGCTCACTCCAGCCTGGGCAACAGAGCAAGACCTTATCTCCAAAAAAGGGAAAAAGATCATTATCTGTGGGCTTGTTCCAGCCCTCCTCCTCTCAGAAGTTATGTGCCCAGCAGGCAGGCCCAGGGTGGTGCTCCCCTGGGAACCACCCTGCCTGGAGCTGCAAACAATTAACTTCCAACAGATTCCCAAAATGGGCATAGTGGATTCAGCCTTTCTCCATAAGCATCAACCTGTCTGTACCTGCGCCACCATGCAAAGGACAAGCACCGCTCTAGGCACCAGGGAGGCATGTGTTAGCATGCAGAGCTCCTGCCTGGAGAGCCATCTGTGCATGTGTGAAAAGAGGCACACACATTCATTTCTGTATCACTGGCACCTCATGAAGAACCTGTGCAGGAAATACGAACCACCCTGAGACAAATGTTTCCATTGGTGTTTCAAGCACCATAACACAGGACATGGTTTTCAAAAATACATAAGAGACTTTATCAGATGTCTTGCTTAAATCAATATGCAATGGATCACTTTTTTTTTTTTTTTATTTTTGAGAAGGAGTCTTGGTCCATCGCCCAGGCTAGAGTGCAATGGCGCGATCTCAGCTCACTGCAACCTCCGCCTCCTGTGTTCAAGCATTTCTCCTGCCTCAGCCTCCCAAGTAGCTGGGATTACAGGTACCGCCATCATGCCCGGCTAATTTTTGTATTTTTGTAGAGACAGGATTTCACCATGTTGGCCAGGCTGGTCTTGAACTCCTGACCTCAGGTGATCTGCCTGCCTCAGCCTCCCAAAGTGCTGGCAAGGTGTGAGCCACGATGCCTGGCCGGATCACTCTTATTTACCAGTTTAGTAACTCTAACCAAAAAGAAGATGGGGTTAAAATGACCTGTTCTTATGAAAACTCTGGTTCAAATGACTTGTAGGTTCTACCAGTCACAGAAAAATTCAAACCTTAGTAAACAATCCACAGAAACAGAAAAAGAAGGTATACCCTACAGCTCATTTTTGAAGCTAAAAGTGACTTTGGGCCAGGCACAGTGGCTCATAAATGTAATCCCAGCACTTTGGGAGGCTGAGATGAGCAGATCACCTGAGGTCAGGAGTTCAAGACCAGCCTGGCCAACATGATGAAACTCTGTCTCTACAAAAAATATAAAAATTAGCCGGGCGTGGTGGTAGGCATGTGTAATCTCAGCTACTCGGGAGGCTGAGGCAGAACTGCTTGGACCTGGGAGGTGAAGGTTGCAGTGAGCTGAGCTCACGCCACTGCACTCCAGCCTGGGTGACAGAGTGAGACTTTGTCTCAAAAAACAAAAAAAAAAATCTGGATGTGGTCAAAGTTCTAGAATATAGCTGTCAATTTACAAGAAAGAAGTCAGAGGAACATGCTAAATTACACCATGGAGACACAATCAGCAAAATCCAGACTGTAGGAAGTTTTAAAGGACATGTGATCCCCTCTTCAAATAAATTGCTTTAAAAAAAAAAAAAAAAAAAAGGTGAGGAGGTGCTACTCGGGAGGCTGAGGCAGGAGAATAGCTTGAACTCAGGAGGTGGAGGTTGCAGTGAGCTGAGATCATGCCACTGCATTCCAGCCTGGGTGACAGAGTGAGACTCCATCTCAAAAAAAAAAAAAAAAAAAAAAGGTGGAGAGGTGATGGAGGCAGAACCTATGGATTAAAAAAGAACTAAAAGGGAGTATGTCTGAACCAATTCTGGTTTGGGAACTTCCAGATTAAAGAAAAAAAAGAACTAAAAGAGTCAGACTAATTCTTATGTGCAAACAAGTTTAGGAACCAGTGATGCAAACTACATAGGTAAGACATAAGCAGGCATGAAGTGGCTAGGGAACAGAATTTAAAAGTCTAATTTTTTTTTCTTTACCAAAAGCAGTTATATTTCTGAAAAGCTGAGTTTTAAAGATGGATTTGGAAGGAAGAATGGTGCCTGACTCTTACGTTCTATAATGTTTTTCAATTAAAAGCTGGTGCTGGCTGGGCACGGTGGCTCACACTTGTAATCTCAGCACTTTGGGAGGCCGCGGCGGGTGGATCACCTGAAGTCAGGAGTTCGAGACCAGCCTGGCCAACATAGTGAAACCCCATCTCTACTAAAAAAAGAAAAAAAAAATTAACCAGGTGTGGCGGCATGCGCCTGTGATCCCAGCTACTCGGGAGGCTGCGGCAGGAGAACTGCTTGAACCCAGTAGGCGAAGGTTGCAGTGAGCCGAGACTGTGCCATTGCACTCCTGTCTGGGCAACAGAGCAAAAATTCCATCTCGAAAAAAGAAAAAACAAAGAAGGCAGAGAGGTCTCTCATCTTGAGAAGAGACCCATGGTAAGACTTATTTTACTTTAACAAGAAGTCTAAGGCCGAGAATGGTGGCTCACACTTGTAATCCTAGCACTTTGGGAGGCCCAGGCAGGCGGATCACTTGAGGTCAGGAGTTCGAAACCAGCCTGGCCAACAGGTAAAACCCTGTCTCTACTAAAAATAAAAAAAAAATTTAGCTGGGCATGGCGGTGGGCGCCTGTAATCCCAGCTACTCAGAAGGTTGAGGCACGAGAATCCTTTGAGCCCAGGAGGCAGTGGTTGCAGTGAGCTGAGATCACGCCACTGTACTCCCCCCTAGGCAACAGGGGGAGACTCCGCCTCAAAAAACAAAAAACAAACAAACAAAAAAAAGAAGTCCGGCCGGGCGCGGTGGCTCACGCCTGTAATCCCAGCACTTTGGGAGGCCGAGGCGGGCGGATCACAAGGTCAGGAGATCGAGACCACGGTGAAACCCCGTCTCTACTAAAAATACAAAAAATTAGCCGGGCGCAGTGGCGGGCGCCTGTAGTCCCAGCTACTCGGGAGGCTGGGGCAGGAGAATGGCGTGAACCCAGGAGGCGGAGCTTGCAGTGAGCCAGGATCGCGCCACTACACTCCAGCTTGGGCGACAGAGCAAGACTCCGTCTCAAAAAAAAAAAAAAAAAAAAAAAAAAAAGTCTATATGAGAATGAAGAAATCCTTATTTGGGTGCTGTTGTTTCTTTCCAGCACAAGTTCACAAAATAAGCTAGAGAAAATCCTCCCCCTGGGAAATGTCTGGGTTGATTTCCAGTTGGCTCTCTTAGAGCATTTTTAGACACCTGCTGTATCTCTCTGCCCAAAGACGGAGATGCTGGGTGGGTTTCTATGTTCTAGGAATAGAAGGCAAGGGCTTGGCCACTGTAACACAGAACTGAGTCAGCCACTTGGGTGTCTGGTTGACAAGTTGCCCTGGTAACTTGTTTAAATTGCAAACTAAACAGACTTTCAAAGCTATAATTATAAAAGTGTGCTAACAGCCACAGCCCAACAGAAATGAAAATGTACAAGCAAGTACATTTGCAATTTTTAATTAGCTTTTTTTTTTTTTTTTTTTTTTTTAGATGAAGTCTCCCTCTGTCGCCAGGCTGGAGTGCAGCGGTGCGATCTCCACTCACTGCAACCTCCGCCTCCCGGGTTCAAGCGATTTTCCTGCCTCATCCTCCCGAGTAGCTAGCTGGGTCTATAGAGGCGCGTGCCACTACGCCCAGCTAATTTCTGTATTTTTAGCAGAGACGGGGTTTCACCATGTTGGGCAGGATGGTCTCACCTCTTGATTTCGTGATCTGCTCGCCTCGGCCTCCCAAAGTGCTAGGATTACAAGTGTGAGCCAGGGAGCCCGAACAATTTTTAATTAGCTCTTTTTTACACTTCTTTAATTATTGTTTAAACCAAGTTTTCCAGCCTCCTTCATTAGCCTGTTTGGTATTTGCATGCTTTGCTTGAATATTTTATCTCCAGCCCATTCCACACCGTTAGCCAACATTTTCATCTGACAGATGGAATCAAGGCCTAGGCCTCCTTTAAACAAAACATCCCTCCCAAAAGTATGACTTATAAAAATTGCTTGCCACTCTTTCTTGCTACAGATATTCTTTGCGGATCTTTGGCCAGTAACATGCATATACCCACACATAGTTTGCAAATAAGAACAACTATTGAACGTGAAGTGCTACAAAAGTACGATGATAAAGTATAAAGTGTTCACCGCTTGAATAAAAGCTCTAATAATTTTAACAAAGCCAAAACACACACACACACACACACACACACACAAACCATGAAAAAAAAATGCACGCTAAGCCAAGAGCTCTTTAAATATAAAAAATAATCATTCTCGGGAACAAATAAGATAGCTACAAACTTGCCAGGTGACTCTTATGCTTAAAGGTTCTGGCTGTCAACAGTCTCCGGCGTGGCGGCGGCACCCTCAGTCCCATCCGACCGAGAGCCCTGACGCGGAAGCCTTGGGGCTGCGGGACTGTTCGGGATCGGACGCGAGCGCACCTGCAGAAAGGCCTGAGGCGGCTGTGCATGGCAGGCAGCTGCCCCGAGGCCCCGGTTTGTCTTTCCTTGCGGTCACCCCTCCCGGCCCAATATCCCCAGGCGCTTGCTTACGCCGCTGGGCGCCGTATCCCTGCGCTCGGCGCCGCGCTCCGGAGCGAGTTGACAGCCGCGGCAGACGAAGGAGCGGCTGAGAGCGCGGAGAAGACTCTTCTTCCCCGCCCGCAAGGCCACCATGGCCCCACGCCCCCTGGCTCCCGCGGCGCACGGCAGCATTGCGACGGCGCGAGAGGCCGCTTTACGGCAGGGTCGCGAAGCCCGAGGGAGGGCGGCGGTGCGGCCGACCGTGCGCTTTCCCCGCGGTACGACGGGCTACGGGAGCGGCGGGCGGCGCGGGCTGACCCGGGCGGCCGCTCCTTGGTCGCTGTCACTCCAGGTTGCCTTGCTGCGCCGCTGGCGGTGGGCTTGGCGCTGTCGGCGGCTAGGCGCGGACGCCGGAGGAGGTGTCCCCGGGTTTAGGGGTGTTCGGCCAGAGGCGTGGGCTGGCTGGCCCGGGCGACGGCCGGAGCTGCGGAAGTCGTGGAAGCGTCGGCGACGCATCGCGCGATGGCGCGGGCGGGACAGGTGAGCGAAGCGCGGCGTGTGGCCTTTTCCCTCCGTCGGGGGGACGAGTGGGGCCCCCCGTCCGCGCGGGGCTCCCCGCTGGACCACCTCTCTGCCAGCGCCCACCCCAGCGCGGCCTGTCGGCACAGGCCGAGCAGAGTTGGTCTCGGCGCCGTCCCGGTCCCTGGCTCGGACGCTGTCCAGGGGTGGTCGGGCCTGGTCTCTGGTGTCTCCGGCGGGGCCTTGGCTCCCCTCCTTCCCCGGCTTCCCCCGGCCGGGCCGAGGGCCCCTCGCGCGCCCATTGTGAGGTCAGGGCCTGCGGGCGCGCCCTGGCACCTAGGCCGAGACGCCCGGAGCGGCTGCTGCAGCCAGTAGCGGCCCCTTCACCGCCGGCCCCTTCACCGGCTGCCCCGCTCAGACCTAGTCGGGAGGGGCGCGAGGGATGCAGCTGGGGGCCCAGCTCCGGTGCCGCACCCCGTAAAGGGCTGATCTTCCACCTCGCCACCTCAGCCACGGGACGCCAAGATCGCAGCCAGCTCAGACCTCTTCTGGGTAAAGAGCCAAGAGGGAAGGGCGAGGCGGGGAGGAAGGAACTCGGGCCGCCTGCCTTCCGTGGCCTCCAGAACATCCACAGGGGATGGATGATGCGTTTCCATTGGTTACCCACCTTGAGCGAGCCGTTTGATAGAAACCAAGAGCTTGAAACGTGCATTAGGCGATTGTGGACTCTCAGTGGGAGGCGAGTGAATGAATTATTCAGTTACCACATTTTCGCAGGTTGTAGTTTTTTGAGACAGTGGAGCATGTTGGGGGCTGAGGAGGTGCTGGGCCTCGAAAGCCCAAGGTGGTGCCCTTCAGCGCAATCCCCGTCGCTCTTCTTTACCTGTGGGGTTTT
Source organism: Macaca thibetana thibetana (assembly GCF_024542745.1). Classification (NCBI taxonomy): domain Eukaryota; kingdom Metazoa; phylum Chordata; class Mammalia; order Primates; family Cercopithecidae; genus Macaca; species Macaca thibetana. The sequence continues at coordinate 3,904,600 of NC_065584.1, forward strand.
TATCTCTTCGGGGAGACATCTGGGAGGGAAGATGTGTGAGGAGCTAAAAGGGTGGGGAGGGGAAGTGCACAAAGGGAAGAAGCGGGAACTTGGGGATATCTGAGAGCCACTGGTTTTTGTTCTACTGGTTCAGTTTATTTTGCTTAGAGTTTCTGGAAACTAGGCATAGCTGTGTGGCGGGGCGGGGTACTGTTAGTGTTCGGAAGGTTACAAGAGCTACTGTTTCACCTTGCATAAAGGTGCCTTGCCGGTTCCAAATAGTTTGTGCGGCGTACGGTGACTCACACCTTAATCCCAGCACTTTGAGAGGCGGGGGCGGGCGGATCGTCTGAGACTAGCCTGGGCAATATAGTGAGACTTGTCTCTACTAAAAATAATAACATTAGTTGGGCGTGGTGGTGTACGCCTGTAGTCCCAGCTACTGGGGAGGCTGAGGTGGGATGACTGCTCGAAAGTATGCCTTTTTAAAATGAGAATTTTAGAATGACTTAGTATACCATTAGTGTTCTGCAGAAGCCTTGTGCTGTAATAAGTTATTCTTGTCATCTTTTAGTGCTTGTGAAACTGAACACAACAAAAGTATGGATATGGGAAACCAACATCCTTCTATTAGTAGGCTTCAGGAAATCCAAAAGGAAGTAAAAAGTGTAGAACAGCAAGTTGTCGGCTTCAGTGGTCTGTCAGATGACAAGAATTACAAGAAACTGGAGAGGATTCTAACAAAACAACTTTTTGAAATAGACTCTGTAGATACTGAAGGAAAAGGAGATATTCAGCAAGCTAGGAAGAGGGCAGCACAGGAGACAGAACGTCTTCTCAAAGAGTTGGAGCAGAATGCAAACCACCCACACCGGATTGAAATACAGAACATTTTTGAGGAAGCCCAGTCCCTCGTTAGAGAGAAAATTGTGCCATTTTATAATGGAGGCAACTGCGTAACTGACGAGTTTGAAGAAGGCATCCAGGATATCATTCTGAGGCTGACACATGTTAAAACTGGAGGAAAAATCTCCTTGCGGAAAGCAAGGTATCACACTTTAACCAAAATCTGTGCGGTGCAAGAGATTATCGAAGACTGCATGAAAAAGCAGCCTTCCCTGCCGCTTTCCGAGGATGCACATCCTTCCGTGGCCAAAATCAACTTTGTGATGTGTGAGGTGAACAAGGCCCGAGGGGTCCTGATTGCACTTCTGATGGGCGTGAACAACAGTGAGACCTGCAGGCACTTATCCTGTGTGCTCTCAGGGCTGATCGCTGACCTAGATGCTCTAGATGTGTGCGGCCGGACAGAAATCAGAAATTATCGGAGGGAGGTAGTAGAAGATATCAACAAATTATTGAAGTATCTGGATTTGGAAGAGGAAGCAGACACGACTAAAGCATTTGACCTGAGACAGAATCATTCCATTTTAAAAATAGAAAAGGTCCTCACGAGAATGAGAGAAATAAAAAATGAACTTCTCCAAGCACAAAACCCTCCTGAATTGTACCTGAGCTCCAAAACAGAATTGCAGGGTTTAATTGGACAGTTGGATGAGGTAAGTCTTGAAAAAAACCCCTGCATCCGGGAAGCCAGGAGAAGAGCAGTGATCGAGGTGCAAACTCTGATCACGTATATTGACTTGAAGGAGGCCCTTGAGAAAAGAAAGCTGTTTGCTTGTGAGGAGCACCCATCCCATAAAGCCGTCTGGAACGTCCTTGGAAACTTGTCCGAGATCCAAGGAGAAGTTCTTTCATTTGATGGAAATCGAACCGATAAGAACTACATCCGACTGGAAGAGCTGCTCACCAAGCAGCTGCTAGCCCTGGATGCTGTTGATCCGCAGGGAGAAGAGAAGTGTAAGGCTGCCAGGAAACAGGCTGTGAAGCTTGCCCAGAATATTCTCAGCTATCTCGACCTGAAATCCGATGAATGGGAGTACTAAAATACCAGAGGTCTCACTTTTGATATTGTTTTGCACTTCATATGTGCTTCTATGTATAGAGAGCTTTCAGTTCATTGATTTATACGTGCATATTTCAGTCTCAGTATTTATGATTGAAGCAAATTCTATTCAGTATCTGCTGCTTGTGATGTTGCAAGACAAATATCATTACAGCACATTAACTTTTCCATTCGGATCATTCTCTCTATGATGTGGTGTGGTTTGTTTGGTTTGTCCTTTTTTTGTGTGTTTTCAATCAGAAAATGAAATAGAGGCAGCTTTTGTAAATTTAAAATGGGTTGTGCAAGCATTAAAATGCAGGTATTTCAGAATCTAGAACTAGGCATAACCTTACATAATACTAGGAAAATTATGAGAAAGGGGAAATTTTTGGTTAAATAGGAGTAAGGTTCAAACACAAGAAGTACATGTTCTGTTTTATTATGCTCGATAGAAGACTTTTTTTTTCACTTATTGGTCCTACCCAGCTTAATGGGGTGGGGTTTTTTTGTTTGTTGAGACAATCTGTTCTTTGTAAACATTTTTAGTTGGAAAAACAGCATCTGTGTTTTCCCCATACTCTACATTTTAGAGAGAGGAATCTTGTTTTTGTGTGCAACATAAGAAAATTGTGAAAACTAATAGCCAAAAAACCTTTGAGATTGCATTAAAGAGAAGGGATAAAGGACCAGCAATAATATCTTGTAAATTGCTTTTTCTAAAATCTGAGATTATAGTTTTCCTTAGTGAGTAATTTATAAGGATGGGAACTTTTAAATGAAGTTAATGGGCCTTTAAAAAAAAGAAAAGGAAACACCCATACCTGTAGTTGGAGGATGAAGACCGGAGATGGGTTTCCAGTGTCAGGTTATACTAAAACTAAGCCAAAAAGTCTGAATGTAGCATGTAATGGTTCTCTTCTGTGGTCCAAGGCTGTAAAATGGACAACCTTGTCACACCTCCCCAGTGCTGTGTTGCAACGTGAGGGTGGATGCTGTTAGTAACCCAGAGGGACCAGGCCTTCCTAGGTTTTCCTAGGCAGTCAGCTGTTAACCACTCACATGGTAAATATCAAAACCACACCTGCTCCAGGACTAATTAGTGAAACCTGCTCGGAATTAAAGGCTTCCTCTGGGTGCCTGCTGAACAACTGAGCTCATGTTATGAGCATGTGGTGGTTTCTCTGTTGCCTGAAAGAGCCATTAAAGTCAATCCTGCATGAAGCGTCTTTCTTCTGCTAAAGGATGTGTATTTCCGTCAGTACTTTCTGAGGATCCAGTATGAAGTAATTCCCCGAAGTTCTGAAGTGCCTTGAGAACATGTTGGTCCGGGTGTTATAACAGACTCCTCCCCCGGGTCACTTTTTGCCTGGTCATCCTATTAGAGTGCATCTTTGGAAATCCAGGGTAATATTATTCTCTTTCAGAGATGCTAATTTGGTAACTTTGTGTAGGGAAATTGTCACTCTAAACAGCTGAAAGTATGCTGGCTAAAGAAGTAGCCTTAAATACCTAAACGATGACAAAAGCATAGCCCTTAACAGATCTTCAGTTTGTCTCAGTATTTCCCGATCATGAAAATCCCTTGCTGTGTCTTTCCTACTAGAAATGTTCTAGAATCACTGGATGGTGGGGTCAGAGGGCAGTCGCTATTGAGGCTGTGAGCTCCCACACTACTGCAGGTCCAGCTCCTGGCAACTGCGGGCTCAAGGCAGGTCATTCGAATCCACATTTTGGCCAGAGTAGTTTTAGGATTGCTTTTCTGTATCATAATTTTAGAATGCTCTTAAAATCTTGCGGAAGAGTTTTTATTTTTTATTTATTTATTTTTGAGATGGAGTCTCACTCTGTTGCCCAGGCTGAAGTGCAGTGCTGCCATCTCAGCTCACTACACTACAAGCTCCACCTCCCGGGTTCAGGTGATTCTCCTGCCTCAGCCTCCTGAGCAGCTGGGATTACAGGCGTGTGCCACCACACCTGGCTAATTTTTGTATTTTTAGTAGAGACGGGGTTTCACCATGTTGGTCAGGCTGGTCTCGAACTCCTAACCTCGTGATCCGCCTGCCTCGGCCTCCCAAAGTGCTGGGATTATAGGTCTGAGCCACGGCGCCCAGCCCAGGAAGAGTTTTTAAATTAGAGCTCTGTTTAATTATACTGCCGGGAAATCCTGATTACATTTCAGGCACATTCTTCAGAGTACTACTTACATTTTTAATTTCATTTTGTAAAGTTAAACGTCAGCATTCCCTTTAAAAGTATCCATTGTTCTTTGAAAGTAGATGCCTCTGTTATTCTTTTCAAACAAAAGTGTTTACCTTTTGCCAAGCTGTGGGCATCGTGTGTGAGTACAGGGTGCTCAGCTCTTCCATGGTCATTTTGAATTGTTCACATGGGTTATTTTGGTCATGAAAATGATCAGACTGACCTTGAGTGACCATCAGGCATGGCTTTGTTTCTGGTTTCAATCTGTTCTAGATCCTTGTACCGGATTATTCTACTCCTGCAGTGAACCCTAGTGACACCAGATTTAGCTCTTCTCGGCCCTCATGGGGAGCTGTTTGTGTTAATATGATTCTTCAACGGGGCTTGTCACATTGTGTTGTATTTTTGTGATCTTACATGAAAGGAATCTGTACTGCAAGTAAAACCTACTCCCCAAAAATGTGTGGCCTTGGGTCTGCATTAAACACTATAATCCATATTCATGCCAAAAATGACTGGGAACATTTGCTTGATTTACATTCAGTCAGCGCTGCTTTCAGATCACACTTTATCCAAACAGGAAAGCCAGTCAGCCTATAATGAAGTAGTTATTAAAATAAATGTAATGAATATGTCTACGAAGTATAGTTTAGTGGTTTATTTTGCTAAAATGTACATATATTTGATATGATTGAGAAGCTCAACCAGTTTTTCTCATTTGTTTGGCTTTGTCCATTTCTATCTGGTTTCTAAGGGTCTGAGCTTAGCTTGTACATGCAAGGTTTTGGGTTTTTTTTTTTTTTTTTTTTTTTTTTTAGCACAGCTTTTCAGCTTTTAATTTGTTGAGTATTTTAATACCTAGGGAGATATTGGCCATCAATTTTGATATATAATGCAAGTGTGTTTTTCCAGTACATGGGTTCCTGTCCCCTCTCTGTCAACTCTGTGACTATTGGAATAGTGTGTCTTCAATAATTCAATGTTACTTTGAGATACATGTATGAGTATACCCTTAGTTATTCTTGAAATAAAACCAGTCTCTTAGCTTATGCTTGCAGTGGTGAAGGGCCGTGAGTCTGAGGTGTGTGTTCTTTATATAGTCATATATTATCACCTTCATGGACTGTCTGACTTGCGTAAGGAGTCCTTTTTTTTTTTTTTTTTTTTGAAACGGAGTCTTGCTCTGTCGACCAGGCTGGAGTGCAGTGGCACGATCTCGGCTCACTGCAAGCTCCACCTCCCAGGTTCATGCCATTCTCCTGCCTCAGCCTCTCGAGTAGCTGGGACTAGAGGTGCCCGCCACCATGCCTGGCTAATTTTTTGTATTTTTAGTAGAGATGGGGTTTCACCGTGGTCTCGATATCCTGACCTCGTGATCCACCTGCCTCAGCCTCTCAAAGTGCTGGGATTACGGGTGTGAGCCACCGCGCCTGGCCTTCTATTGTATTTTTGTCTTCTCTGCCTGCTTTTATCTTTCAGGTGATCCAAACAGAAGCAGCCTTTGCAAGCCTCGCAAACACATGATAGGCCCAGAGCCAAGAGAAATGACGTGTACAGTTAAAGAGAAACACTCTGGGGGAAATGTGAGCTTTTGAATAAATCCTCTACCACACGTGAGGATTCTTATCAGTTACACTGGAAGCAGCGTTAACCAGGCTCCTAGCGTATCCTCGTGTTGCGCTGAGGATTGAAGAGTCCATTGTGCCACCAGTGGCCATGGAGAAATTCCAGTCTAGTCAGAGAAGGGACGAGGGGAGTCAGCCACTCCTGGTCTTTCTCAGGTGTGAATGTCTGGTGTCAGGGCAGGTGTCAAGCGCAAGCCGGAGAAAGACCAGTGGCTTAGGAAGGGGTCTCACTGGGCTCTTCAAGGCTGGTTAGAAATAGGACAGGAGAGGGTGGGTGTGGTGGCTTACACCAGTAATCTTGGCACTTTGGGAGGCTAAGGTGGGAGGACTGCTTGAGCCTAGTAGTTCAAGACCAGCCTGGGTAACACAGACCCCATCTCTATTTTTTTGAAAAGAAGAAACCCTGGAGTGGGCTGTGGGCTGAGCTGGAACGAGGTTGCAGGGGCTGAGGGGCCATGCCCTGGCAAGCTTGGCTCTTGATTGTGGGTACAAGCTGGGCCCTAATTGAGGGCCTCTTATATGCAGGTCTGGGGTCACCCCTGCTGGTCAGGACATGTCTGAGGGCATCTTACAAAATGTTTTGGGTTCTTTTGTTTTTTACTGAAACAGGGTCTTAACTCTTAAGGGTCTCGAACTCCTGGGCTCAAGCGATCCTCCTACCTCAACCTCCCAAAGTGCTGGGATGACAGACATGAGCTACCACGCTTGGCCTTGCTTTTCCATTTTGTGTAGTTATCATTGCACAGATTTTGGGGTCGGGGGGGTCACCAGGGAGCCTTAGGACTCTGTGTCCCTAGTTCTGGGTCTCCAGTTTGTGCCCTTTTTTATGCCAGTCACTAGCAGGCTATTTCAGGTCCTCGTTCACATATTTGCCCTCTTGGTCTTTCTAAAAGCACGGCTCTGATCATATGGCTTTTCTGAATGAAAACCTTGAGTGACCTCCACTATTTCACCTGGCCACATCCCTGTGAGGCCCTGAGCAGTGTGGTCCAGAATGTCCCAGCAGCCCCAGCTCCACTGCCCGGCCATCTGTGCAAAATGTTCTATGCACGTTTTAAGCTCTCAGCCACCCCTTGAGGCAGGTTTTTCATACTATCTGTTTCATAGATGATTCTGAGATTCAGGTGGTCCCTTGCCCAGGGAACTGCCCAGAGTCACCTGGCAAAGGAGGGAAGGACAATTTGGTTGCAGTTCAAGACTCAGCTGCCTGTTGGACTTACCTGGAGAGTTGAAGAAATGGCTGGTGCTTGGGGCCCACCCCAGGGATTCTAGCTTCATCAGGATAGCATACAGTCTGGACATCAGGATTTCTAAAAGCTCCCACTTCAGGGAGTGCTGGCCAAGTAGCTAAAGCAGGCTGGGGCCCAGACTGCTAGGTTCACATCTCAGCTGTGCCATTTTCTCTTTCTCTCTCTCTCTTTTTTTTTTTTTTTTTTTCCTGTCGCCCAGGCTGGAGTGCAATGGCACAATCTTGGCTCACTGCAACCTCTGCCTCTTGGGTTCAAGTGATTCTCCTGCCTCAGCCTCCCAAGTAGCTGGGATTACAGCTGTGCGCCACCACGCCCAGCTAATTTTTGTATTTTTGTTGTTGTTGTTGTTGTTGTTGTTGTTGTTGTTGAGATGGAGTCTCGCTCTGTCGCCCAGGCTGGAGTGCAGTGGCCGGATCTCAGCTCACTGCAAGCTCCGCCTCCCGGGTTTACGCCATTCTCCTGCCTCAGCCTCCCAGATTTTTGTATTTTTAGTAGACACGAGGTTTCACCATGTTGGCCGGGATGGTCTCCATCTCTTGACCTCGTGATCTGCCTGCCTCAGCCTCCTAAAGTGCCGGGATTACAGGCGTGAGCCACCGTGCCCGGCGAGCTGTGCCACTTTCAAAGCTGAGCCCCTGAGCTTCAGTTTCTTCTGAAAGGTGGGCAGTACTTAGTGCTTAGGCTTGAAGGATTCAGCTGGTTAATGTGAAGCATTCAGCTCCAGCATTATGTCTCAAAGCCACTGTGTCAGTGAACCGGCATCCCTCATCGTGGAAAGACTGTCTTAAACCAGTGCTTCCTTCTGTGCACACGTCTTCCACTGGCGAATTACAGCTGCGAAAATGTATCTTTCTGGAGTAAGGGTGAAGTGAAGTGAAGCTGTTTCCCCACTTAGGGTTCTCTGGTCTTTGCGGAGCTGCCAGGGGTCTGTGACCCCATTTGGTAAGGACTCGGGGCCGCACGCTGCCTCTCCATCTCTGGTCCCCGCTGCCGTCGCGGCGACTGGCAGGTTTTCAGTGTGTTAGAACCCTTCCAGTTCTCGAACTGTGTCCCTGTGGCCGCGTTTTCAGATGAATGTTGCCAGTTCCCCACCTTCTGTCTCCGTCTCCCACTGGTGTCTGCCCCACCTCAGTCCTCTGTGGGTGTTGGGACATGGAGCTGGGTGGTTCTGAGTGCCGAGCGGAGCAAGGTCATCAGATGACTTTGCTGTTCATGGCCCTGGGTTCTGGTGCTCTCATCCGAAGCCCTCCCTGCCCATCCCTTGGGCTGTGGAGCGTATCTTCTGTTCCTGTACCCTATTAATAGCTCTTGAACACACTGGCTCACCTGTCTCTCCCACGCCAGGCCACAGTGCCTTTCAAGGCAAGGTCTGTCTCTTCATCCATGCAGCCTCAGGTCCTGGCAGTAATGGGCACTCACATGCCTTTTGGGTGAGCTGTTCTTTGGAAATAGTGTCCTTAGCTCCTGGCATGTAATAGGCATTCAGTGAATACTTGCTGAATAAATAAGTGGAAAAATCTCAGATCTTCAGATAGCCTCAGAGAGTTTCAAATCCTTCTGCTTGTCAGATCCAAAGGACCTTCCCTCTGCTGAACCTTCCACCAGGGCTCTGGGGGCCAGTCAGGATCTCTCACCTGAAGCCACCTCATCCCCCTGAGAGCCCGGGTGGAATCAGAAGTGCCTCCCACTCTGTCCCCAGGGCAGGGGGGCCAGCAGGGCAGACTGGGTCACACCCTGCCTTGGAGCAGCAAGGCCGCTCCAATTCCAGAGGCCTTGGCTGACCACCGAGCCACGGGGGCCAGGCTGGCTGGAGCCTCTAAAGATCAGGGGTGGCGATGTTGGTTTCTGTCTCTGAAATTCGTCTGCTCGTGCTTGTGACGCTGAAATGAGCAGTTAGCTCTGTGATTCCTGAGCCTGGGCCGACCTCCATGTCTTCGGTGCTGTTGGAGAGGACCAGGGGGGGGCAGTGTCGGGGCCAGCGCGTGCCTAGTGCGCCTTTCAGACCGATTTGAGATGACGAGGAATCTTCCTGGTTGCTGGGTGAAGTACTTGAAGGAAACCTACTAACCTGTGGGGGTGAGGAGGACTGAGGGAGCGTCGCTGAGCCTTGGGGTGGACTCTCCATTTAACCAGCATCTGCCGAGTGCCTGTGAGGTGCTGGGGGCAAAGGCATGGAACTGGGGCAAGGGCCCCTGTAGAGGGATCCGTCGCAAGGAGCTTTGGCCGGATGTGATGGGGTGGTTGAGAAGCCCAGGGAGGCTTCCTGGCAGAGGTGGAGAGGTTAGTTGGTCACAGACAAGCAGTGGAACGTGATGGGAAGTGCAGGAGCTCGTCTTCTTCCCAGGCACGACCGTAGTCATGAACACTGTTCCAGTCGGTAAGCTGAGCGCTTCATCAGAGTGAGAGTGCCACCTGCCTGGGAGGCGGTAGTGCTGGCAGCTTGGCTGTGCTGACAGCTGCCACTGCTGCTGGAGCCTGGAGAGCCTGACAGGGCCAGCCAAGCTGGACCACAAGCTGCTGGGACAGGGCTGGGGCCTGAGAGTCCTCCGAGGGACAGGAGGCAGCTCCACTCTCCACAGGGTGAGGGAGAGAAGGGGACCTGAGGGCGTTGGGTGGGGCCTAGGAGCTGCGCTTCAGCCATGAGGAGGGGCAGCCGTGGATGGTTTTTAGCCTGGGGAGTGACGGGCCATGCTTCTCTTTGGGATGGCCCCAGCAGGACAGCGCTCCGCCAGTCCATGTGAGCCAGCGGCCGCTCTGCCATGCCTGCTCTTCCAGACCGCCTCCACCCACACAGCCGCGCCCCTGACTGTCGTTCCGAGTGGACATCAGCCCTTCTGGTGGCTTGTGTGTGCCCCGTGGTGCCCCCCATCCCCACCTAGCACTGTTCCAGGTGGGCAGGCATCCACTCAGCCTCTCCCCGCTGCTCACCCAACTCCCTCCCAGACAGAAATGAGACCAGCAGAGACGCTCCCTGGGAGGCTGTCCATGAGCCTCAGAGCCCCAGGAGGGCCCTCCAGGCTGGTCCCGCCAGCCCAGGGTGCAGTACTGCCTGGGGTGAGGTGGGGGCTGCAGGTGGCTGGCAGTTCAGGTACTGGAGCTCCCAGTGGGAGGGACGGCTAGCCACTCACCCAGAACCTTCCCGGAATGGGGGAGGAGAGAGCCCACTTGTGGCAGCATCAACAGGATTTTGAGGACACACTTCTGGAACTGAAGGCCTGCAGAGAGCCTTGTGCAGGATGAGATGTCAGACCTGGGCCCCTCCCAGGCCCCTGGGCTCCAGCGCTCCCGCCAGGCCCCCTGTGCCCACCAAGCCCCACCTGGTCATAAGCGGCCCAGGGCAGGTTTTCTTTTCAGACTGAGAACTGGGCCTCTGGGCCTGGTGAGGGGCAGTGGCCCAGCGGTGGCCACCTCCCAAGGCTTCTCTGTGGGGTAGGACACCCCTGCCAGGAAGGGCCAGTGTCCCAGCCCAGCCCTGGGGTGGGGAGCAGAGCTGCTGTGGCCCTGAAGCTGGATCAGAGCCTTTCCCTAGGAGCCTGGGCTTCGGGCCCTCCCTCCCCACCCAGCCAGCCTGGTTGGGGAAGGAACCACCTCAGATTTGATTGAGGAAGACTTTTTTTTTGCTTTTTCTTTTCTTGTATTTATTTAAAGGGCTTTCCACTAAAGACCAGAAAACCTGCTAGTCAAATTCTAGAAGAGCAAACACTGGAAAAGACATTTTTGTAGCTAGTTCATAAACAAATTCACACGCGCCACACTGCCGCCTTCTCAGCCTCCCTTTCCCCAGCCCACTTCCATCACCTGCCCCTGCCCTCAAAGCACCGAGTCCCCCAGGGCCTGTGCCTCAGGGCAGCTGCCAGGACTGCCAGGCCCCACCGGGGACTGTCTCCCTCCCGTGGGGACATGCTCAGAGCTGCACTGGCTGGGGAGGCTCTGGGCGGAAGGGTGGAGGGACAAAGAGGTCTTTGTCTCCCTGTGGCTGGACGAGAGGACAGACAGGTCAGCCAAGGCTGTGTGACTGGGGAGGCCCACCTGAGGGCCCAGCCTCCTGCAGCCACCTACCTGGGGCCCTGACACGTGCAGGACATCTCCGTGTGCCTGTTTCCTGGCTGCGAGGTGGGGTCAGGCCACACACCATCCTGCCTCCCCGCCTGGCTTCCCGCCCAGCATCACCAGCCCTCATAGCTTCATGTTCCTGCTGTTTGCCACTTTGGTGTCTTTGCTGGCCCCTTCCCCACGGGCACAGGAACTCACCGCATCCCCAGTGCTTTCACAGGCTGGCGAGGGCTGGGAAGGGCAGACTGATAGAGGGCCATAACTGTGCATGGCGGGGGCACCCAGGACTGCTGCGTGGACCAGGAGGGAGGAAGGAGACAAGAAGCCATGTCCTGGCAGCTCGGAGGTCCTGTGCCTGCAGAGGCCGCTGCGGGGCAAGGGCCAGGATCTGGCTCTGGCCTAGGTGAGGGGCGGCCAGGTAAGAAGCAGAAGGAGCTCCCCAGGGCCGCCTCTGTCACCTCATCTTCCTGCCAGGCCTGGGGCAGGGAGGGTACCCAGCAAGCGTCTGCAGGCTGACAGAAGGGCATGGTGCCCTAGGCTCAGTGTGGCTGGGAGCCAGGATGGAGCCATCTGCCCACCCCGGGTCCCACGCCAGCCCTTCCTAGGTTGGGCAGGCTGGGCCTAGAGGGGCACCGGGGCCCTGCTCACACGGACAGAAACGGATGTGGAGGGCTGGCTGGGTTCCTCGAGGTCCCTCTCCCCTCTGCTGTCTCTGGGTGTACCAGTCACCCAGAGAGGGTGAGAGTGGAACGGCTGCTGTCTGGTGCTGGGTCATAGGCAGAAACAGCCTCATGACCAGGCCACCTGATGGCCATTCCCACAGAAAGAACCGGCTTCTGTGCTGTGTCCCAGCTCTGGCATGACCAAGCCATCCTCTGACCACCAGCAGCCAAAGAGCCCAGTGGGCCACGTGGACCCCAGCGGGCAGCGCGTGCCAGATGTCAGCTGCAGTCAGTCTCCAACCACAATGCCTGCGCTCTGCCCCTTCCTGCCCCATCGCCCTCAGAGGACCTAGCCCGATGCCAGGGGCCCCGTACCTGAGACCCTGAGGACATGAAACTTGTTCCGTTCCTGCTTGTATCCCCAGTATCTAGAGCAGCACCTGGCTCAACACGCTGACACCTGTGGGTGCCCTCTGCAGGTGGCATAGGCTCCAGGAGCGGCAGGAGCGGAGCTGAGGGGGCGGTTTTGCCTCCTGAGTCGGGGAACATGCTGCAAAGCTCCGTGGGCACCCGTCTCGTGGGGTACGGGGGGTCAGCAGGAACCGGTGCCCTCAGGTGTGGCTGAGGTACATGAGTCCTGTGCGTGTGCCACCAGGATCACCCATGATGGGGTAGTCTGGGCCCCACTGGGTGCACCCTTTACACAGAGCCTGGCACAGAGGCAGGGCCTTGCTGATGGCCAGAGATGAAAGACCCAGAAAGAGATGGGGAAACTGGGATGCTCAGATCCTCCTGGGGCTCCCCGAACTCCGCTCCTCCAGCGCAGCTGGCGTTTCTCTGCACGTGGGAAAGGAAAGGAAAATGATGACTTTTCAAAAGCAGAGCCTAGAGCCAGGGCTGGGCACACTGGAGGCCCTGGAAGAACTTCAGGCAGCGGGTAGGGGACAGTGCCAGGACTGCCAGGGCTTTCTGGGCCCCACGAGCCAAGGGAGATTTGGAGGCTTTGCTGAGTGCCCCTGGGGGCAGCAGTGGGGTGGGGCGAGGGGGTCAGGGAAAGGATTTGGGGGCAGTGAGGACAGCACCAGGGGATGGGGGTGCCCAGGGATCCAGCCTGGCTGGCAGGAGGAGGGGTCAGCCATGGGGCGGAGTTGTAGAGGCCTGGGCAGCAGAACCCACTGGGCCTCGCTGAGAGCAGAGGGCGCTGCTTCTTAAAGGTTCCGGGCGTGGTGGCGGGTGCCTGTGGCCCCAGCTACTCGGGAGGCTGAAGCATGAGAATTGCTTGAACTCAGAAGGCAGAGGTTGCAGTGAGCCGAGATCACGCCACTGTACTCCAGCCCGGGCGACAGAGCGAGACCATCACACACACACACAAATTTAAAAACGTACTGGGGATGTCAGGGTGCAGGTGTGGGGCAGCGAGGCACCCAGCTGCCTTCTTGGGCTGCGGTCTGGTCTGGGCACTGCCTGTAGATAGCCACAGCAAGCCCAGGGTGCTCTTGGCAGCCTGGGGCTCCTGGGTGTGTGTGCCCCTTCCTCTGTGCATCCAGGTTTCATCTCCCAGGAAAGGGCATCTTCTAGCCCTTAATCCTGACCCAGCCCCTCAAAGGGAAAGCAGGCATCCCAGCACCAACGTGGCTATGCAGGTGGTCCTGTGGAGCAGGCCATGTGGGCCTGGGGAAGAGTGTGCAGGCTGGACCGCTGGAGCAAGGACCCCCAGGTTGGAGCCAGGCAGGCAGGTGAGAGTCTGGAGGGCCAGATCCCACAAGGCCTTGGGGCAGCAGGCCCCAACAAGGGCAGGACTGCATCCTGGATCAGTGGCTCCCACAGAGCACAGCACTAGTCCCAGGCTGCCCCTGCGCTGGGTTCTCCCAGGCCTGGCCGAGTGACTGCCATGGACGCCCACACCGGCAGTAGGTCTGTGCCAGGGCAGACCCGAGAGCACGCCCCAGGGGGTGCCTCTAGCTGAATGTGCGAGGCCTGTCCCTGCCGGGGTGGGGACCATGGCCTGGGCTGTTCTGGCCCATTCCCTCACCCAGTGCCAGTGCACATGGGCCCTGCACAGCTCAGCATCGGCGCTGGCCAGGCTGGGTGGAGGGAGGACCCCAGACAGACCCTTGCTACCCACCGCCCTCCCTACAGCCCCTGGCTTGCAGGGTGGCTCACCTGCACAGCATGCGGCTCCCTGACCTTGGAGGTCCCCCAAACGCCAAGCGTCTGCCCCTCCAGGCCCCCACCTGCCTGCTTGGTTCTCCCACGTCTGGTCACCAGGCGGCGCCCAAGGTCAGGTTTTGCAGAGTCCAGAACACCGGAAGTGGTTTGGGGCCAGCCGGCTGGCGCAGCTATCCTGCCTGGGCCACGCCGGGTGCACCTGCCCTGGCCAATGGTGGACAGGTGGCCATGGCCTCGCCTGAGCTGCGCTTCTGTTCTGGGGGTGGATGGCGCTTGCGCGGGGCATCCAGTGACCGCCTGCCACCATCTATGGAGTCCCCACAGATATGCCGGTCTCTAACCTACCTCCCAACCCCCTAGTTCTGCCACAGGCAGCCTGCCCTGCCTGCCAGCGTGGTTCTGTCGTCAGGATGGTGGTGGCTCCCAGCCGGCTGGCAGGGGCTTGTCTTTCCCCATGGCAGGGCCTATGGACAAGGCCTGTGCGATCAGCCCTGCGTCTCTGCACAGGTGGCCCCTTCCTTGGACCCTGGCCTGGCCCTCCTGGGTAATCTGTGCTCCTCTTCCACACCCCAAGCCAAATGCCACTTCTGGCAAGAAGCCTTTGGTGACTCCCCCGACACGTTCCTGTGTGCGGGGCCCGTCCCTGGCCAATGGGGTCACCATACTGCACAGTGGTGCTGGCAGCAACCAGGACAGCTCAGGCAGCCGTGCAGCAGGCAGGGGTCACTGCTGTGCACAGCTGCCCCCGGAGCTGCCTCCATGCTGCACAGCTCAGCCAGTGGGCAGGGTGTGGGGCCATGGCACTGGCTGCCTTGTGCCTCGCTGGGCCCCGCGGGGGCTCTGGGTGTGGTGATGGAGAATCAGCGCCTGCCCTGCAGCCTGGCTTCTTGGTGGCAGGAGCTGCAGGAACAAGCCAGGCCCCGCAGCCTGGCCTCTACGCCCCTGAGGTCTCCCTGCCTTGCCCTTTCTCCCTCATTGCCCTAAAAGACCTCGGTGCCAGCAGACACACCTGCCCCAGGGTCACCGAGGCAGCTGCCTCTGTGAAGCCCCCTCTCCCTCAGGAAGCTGTTTGGGGCCTCTCGGTGCCCACTCCTGCCCTGCCCCGAGCCCAGCCCTGCCTCCTGAGAGCACCTCTGGGCACATCTCGCACAGCGTCACGCTCAGGAGGGCTGCAGGGGGACTGCTGGGTGACGAGGGCCCCGCCCGTCAGCCTCAGCTCCAGCCTATCCCAGGGGCCTCAGATTCTAACAGGCAGCAGCATTTATCCCAAAGGACTGAAGCGCTCCTGGGGAAGCCGCAGCCTCTGCAGCAGTGCCAAGAGCCGTGGGCCTCCTGTTGGGAAGGGACCGCCGGGTCCCCATCCACTGGCCCCTCAGGAGCCAGCAGCGGCACGCGTGGGGCAAGGACCTCGGCCAGCTCTGTGTTGTTGGGCTGGAGCCTGAGGCAGGGGTCAGAGGGCCCAGCTGTGGTCTTCAGAGAGGGCCTGTGTGTTCCCAGCGTTCCCACCCCCCAGCCTACAGCCTGTCCCCTCTCCAGGATATCAACTGCAAGGAAGCCGTCCCACCCCTTGGTGGGGTCCTCGTCAGCAGGTTTCAGGGCAGCCAGGGACCCCAGGGCCATCTGTCTCCCCAGACACCCAGGTTCTCCGCCCTGTGACGTCAGCTGACAACGGGAGTCAGGCTGGGCCGCCCAGGGCCTCTCATGCATCGAGACCACACCCTCCTGCTGCACCCCGGCAAAGCATTGCCACCCGGCCCCCTCCATGCCATCTCCAGGCCACTTTGTCCTGCCTGTAGGGCTGGTGGTGCCCACCCTACTGTGGGGCTGTGAGCATCTAATGGGGCGCTTGGTGTCCAGTGGCCGGTGAGGCCCAGCCTCAGCTCGCCGGCATCAGAAATCCCAGCCCTCCCAGCATAGGGCCTCGAGGCTGTCCCACAGGCCCAGTGGTGGGGAGTGGGGTTCAGGCCAGCTTGTCCCCTGAATTCTAGGCCCCCAGCCTCCTCCCCAAGGTCAGCAATGACCTCTCAGTCTCAGCAGGTGAGATGGGGCAGGCCCTGGCCTTGCACGTTCATGCCCACCACCACGTGTGCCGTGCTGGGAGACCCCACACTGGCCTGGGGCCCCTGGGACCTGGGTGTGAACCTGGAGGCTGCAGCCCTGGGGCACGCTGAGGACTGAGTGCCTGCCTGTGGCTGTGGGGTGTGTGCCTGCGTGTGGCACGTGTACACTTATGTGTGAGCGTGTGCACATTCCTGTGTGCATGTGTGTGTGCTGTGTGGCTGTGAGCATGTATGCGCTGGGGGTTTGAGGGTGTAACGAAGCGGGACAATTAGTCTGCCCCCCAGCAGCCTGTGGGTGGAGAAGGCTCTGAGGCCCCCCGACTGGGATGGGGCCTGGCCAGGGCTGGGAGGGCCGACTGGCAGGCTCTGCGTTCTGGAAACGCGCCCAGAGGATCCTGCACAGGCGGCGGTGGCGCCATGGCAACGCTGCACAAAGCACTGGCCTACTTACACCGCCCCCGCCCATCTCTCTCCACCGCCGGGGAGGGGGCACAGGGCCTCTGGGGCTCCTGGGGGAGCCACACACCCTGGCCTGTGGTCGCTCGGTGCCCCGGAAGCCTCAGGCCTCCTCCTGGCCGGGGCCCAGGCCTGCAGACACTCCTGCCCATCCACACACGGGGATGAAGACGGGGTGCAGGGAGGTCCAGCACCCAGCAGGCGCCCCCTGCCCTGGGCAGCTGTGGACCTGGTGGCTCTGTAAGGCTTTGAAGTTTTCCCAGCCCCGGAAATCCGGGAGTCTTGGCTCTGCTGATGACTGCAAGGCAAGCTCAGACCTCAGGTGTCAAGGCTGGAGGACAGGCCAGGAGCTGCTTGCATGCCCTGCTCACAGGACAAGGCCCTTCACACCCTCTGGCCTACCCACTCGGCCTTCTGTCATCTGCATGGCCAGGACACCTCCTGGGCCTGGCAGTGAGCCCTGCTGACCAGCACACCCTGTGCCTGCCTCCCAGACCCAGCCTGACCTGGGCCTGCTGCCTCCTCCTGCAGGAAGCCCACCTGGTCTGGCCTGATGTGCTCAGTGCCTTGGGGATGGAGCACATGCCCAGGGCCTGGGAGGCAGAGGAACAGGCCTTGGGAGCTGGGCCTGAGTAGCACTGGGCATCTGTGGGACTCTCAGGCCACCTGTCTCTCTATGCTGGCCACACTGTGCTCTGCATTGGCCACCCTGGGCCACTGGACCCCAGGTCTCGAGGTCTCGAGACAGGGAGGTGGGGGAGGGGGACAGTGTCCTGCGGGGGGCCTGGAAGCCAGGCCGAGGGCCAGCAAGGCTGTGAGGACACTTTGTGGGTCACCCAGACTCTCGGGACAGGAAGTCCTTGGCCACACATGGGGGGTGGGTGCCACTCCACACCACACATTGAAAATCAAATATTTTCCTGAGCTCTCCTGGAGGCCTGGGACTTGGGCTGGGCGGCTGTGGCCACTGCCCTGCTGGGTGACCGTGCTCAGCATGGATCTTCCCGCCTGCCCCAACCCAGGCCCTGGGGCTTCTGGGCAGCTCTGACTCGTCTGTCCTAGTTCCCTCTCCAGACTGGGCACCCCCGCCCCTCACCCACTGCTCCCTCATCCACCAGATGCATCCCCTGTGTCCCCAAGGCCCTCACACAGCCTCTTGGGCCAGCGCCCAGCAGCCATCTGTGGAACGAAGGAATGGGCCGAATGAATGAATGAAGCTTGGAGGGGTGGCCCCATGCACCCCACGTGTAAGTTGGGAGCTTGCTTGTCTGTTTGCACCAAGTGACCCTCTTCCAGGGACAGAAGTGCTTGCCATCCCCTCCCCCACCCTAGCCCCCCCTAATTTATGCTACCAGGGGAGCCAGCCACTCGCTGGTCCCCTGCCTGGCAGCGGCTTTGTCCCCAGGCGGATTCCCAACGGCTGCCTTTGGGAAGAAAGGGCCCTTCTCTGGCCGGTGGTGAGGTCACCAGGAGGGGCCCGGCGCGCACAAAGGCCACCCTCCCCGCCCCGCCCTGCTGGCAGCTGCCTCTTTGTCCCCAGGAGAGACGCTGAGGGGCCCCAGCTCAGCCTTGGAGGAGCCTAGGCTTCCATTGCAGCGGGGGGCACAGAGCAGGGGAGGGGCAGGAGCAGCCCCAACCCTGACTTTGCTCCTGATCAAGTGGCAACACCTGTTGAGGGGCAGGCCCCTCCAGACGCCTCCCCTGGGGAGGGTCTGTGTCCAGCTGTCTGCCTGGGTCCTCAGGAGAGGCAGGCGAGCTTCTGGGGGTGGGGATGGCAGCTGCAGGAAGGCGTGGGGAACCTGAGGTGTTAGGAGCTGCCTGGGCAGTCTGACCCTGGTGAGATGGGCTCTGGGAGCAACCATCCAGATGTGTGGACCAGCTGCTAAAACCACACCTCCCTAGCGTGC
Source organism: Macaca thibetana thibetana (assembly GCF_024542745.1). Classification (NCBI taxonomy): domain Eukaryota; kingdom Metazoa; phylum Chordata; class Mammalia; order Primates; family Cercopithecidae; genus Macaca; species Macaca thibetana. The sequence goes on from NC_065584.1 coordinate 3,922,908, forward strand.
ACATGGTGGAGTGAGGGGCTGGCAGGCCTGGGGCACTCCTGGGCACTTCCCATGCCAGCCCCAAGGAGACTCCCACGAGCCCAGTTCGGGAGCTCCTGAGGGTACCCCGGGACGGGGCAGGGCACTGAGGCTCAGAGAGGGCAAGGCCTTTGGCCAAAGCCCCGCCCAGGGTGGTGGGGCTAGGACCTGCCCCCGCCCCGCCTCCCTGCCTCCCCCAGGCAGTGCACAGAGGAGGCGTCCCTCCAGAGGGCACTGGACACCTCCTGGTGTGAGGCAAAGGGTTGGCCCAGTGAGGCCAGCAAGGACTGGGTGGCAGAGACCAGGGTGGCAAAAGCCATGCAAACAGCAGCGGAGACGGAGAGCATGAGAGGGTGGTGGCATTGCCTGGCGGGCTCCACTATGTGTTCACGGAGCGCCTATTGTGCGCCTGGCCCACCCAGGACAGAAAGAACTGTGCACACGAAATGTGTGGTTGAGCCAGGACCTCGGCAGCAGCTGGGGTCCGACTTCTACCCTCAGGGCTGGGGGAAGAGGCAGGGCTGAGGCCCAACCAGTGCGATGCTGAGGGACACAGGGTATGTGTGGGGGAAGGGCAAGGGCTGGCCGCTGTGCCCAGACGCTCAGGAACCGTCTGTGAGGTGGGGAGGGCCGCCAGGCACGGTGAACTCCTAGCCTCGCTCCTCCTGGCCACCGGCTGGGCCCAGAGCTCCTTAGCAGGCCATCCACGGAGGGGGGATGTGGAGCCTGAAGGAGTGGCACACACCCTCCAGAGGTGGCTGGACAGAGACAGCCACAGGGGCCAGGGGCCCTGCAGTGTGACTCTGGCAGAGCCTGGCTGGCAGGGCTAGGGGCTACTGTCTGGGGCCAGGAGAGGGGTGGCAGGGGATGGAGGCTCTACCAGAACTCCAAGCCCTGTTCCGAGGGCCCCACGCCTGCACTTGGGGGCACCAGCCAGGCAGGCACAGTCAGAGGCAGGAGAGGCGGGGAGCACAAGCGGCCCCAAGACAGAGGCCACGAGGAGGTGAGCAGGCCAGGGCTCGGGGTTGCAGGAGCCATCAAGGGCACATTCCGACCAGGTCCCCAGCTGGGTGGAGGCTGGCGTCAGGGCGTGTTGAAGCCCCACCAGGAGGGCGGCTGCCCTTTACCCTGAGAGGCCAGGCAGCCAGTGAGTCTCAATGGCCTGAGGGTGGGGGTGTGCGCATTGCTGAGGGACAAGTGTGGCCTGGGCCCCTCAGGGTTCCCCCTCCAAGAAGCGTCTCCTTCCCCGTTGCCGGGCACCCGGAATGTCCATTGTGCCTGTAGCTTAGCAACAAGCCTGTCGCCCCCACTGTCCCCACCCCATCCATGGCCAGCCCCCCACCCACAGCTGGCCCTGCATTCCTCCCCAGGGCCTGTGTCTCTGCAGGTCTAGGGCTTCCAGGCAGGGGCCAGGCCCCAGACCACATTCAGCCTGCGTCTGCCGTGCCAGCACCCTGGGTGACAGGCTGGGTCCTGCCAGCTACCAGTGCCGGCCACTGGCCTGGTGCATCTTTCCTTTTTTTATTTTTTAATTATTTGTAGAGACAGGACTTCCCTGTGTTGCCCAGGCTGGGCTCAAGCGATCCTCTCATCTTGGCCTCAGGCATGAGCCACCACACCCAGCCTCCTTTTTTTAAAAATAAAAACTTTTGGAAATTGTCAAAGAAATGCACCAGCAGAATCGTGTGAAGAATCCTGCACACAGCTCCCAGGAGTCTGTGGCCAGCCTGGTTTGAAGTCTGCTCCCCTTCCTCCCCAGCCCTGTTATTCAGAGTTGGATCTCAGCCACCCTGTCATTCCCCAGCACTTTGTCAGCATGCCCGCAAATGTGGCCACGCCTTAAACTCACAAAACAGCCACTCAAGCTTCAAACTTCCCAACTTTCCTATTTTGTAAAAGACACTGGTTTATTCAAATTGGGGCCCCGTGGGGTCTGCGCACAGCGACCTGCTGTTGCTGCCTCAGTTTCTCTCTGGGAGCACGAGGGCATTTGCAGTGCAGCAGCAGGGAGCGACAGGGTCTGAGGCTCAGAAGCAGACAGTCCAGCCACACCGGGAGAAACTGAGCTGCAGCTGACCGCGCAGCCTCAGAGGATCAACCGGCCGCGTGCAGGAAGCTGCCAGAGAGCTGCCGCTTCAGTTAATAAAGGGGGTTTTTGTTTAAGAAATAAAAAGAAATGTTTGCAAGACTCCCGGGTCTTCCAGCAGTGATTCTCAGATTTGAGTACCAGAGCCACCTGGAGGCTTGGAGAAAGGGGGCACCCTGGGCCCTGCCCTGGAGTTCCGGCTCAGCAGGGTGAGGTGGGGATGACGCTGAGCAGCAGGGGTGGGGTGGGGACAATGCTGAGCAGGCAGTCCAGGGGCCACATCTTGAGATGCTCAGTGTCACAGGCACTTCAGGAACATATCTGTGACTAAAGTTTAGCAATGGTGTCACCTGGAACACGAGAAGAACTGCCTTGTGGGTTTTTAAAGATTAAAGAACCAAAATCAGCGTGCCTGGCATGTGGTAGGCATATCTATCACTCTATGCAGGAGGCACCTATGTTGCTACGAAGATGGCTTCAGCACCCACCTGGTGGCAGCATACGCAGGTGACGGCACAGATGCGGGCTCTGAGGGCCTGTGACAGCACCCACCTCAGCCCTCTCAAGGGGTGAGGAGGGCCCAACACGGGAAAATGGATAGGAAACAAGACATGGGGTGAAGTCCTGGGCTGGGGGAAACACAAGGCCCCAAAAGCCTGGCGGGGCAGGACGGCCTGCTCTGACCCATGCCCTTCAACCACGTTAAAAGAGCCCAGGACAGACTGGGAGGAGCAAGAGGAGGGCGGCTTGGGGCAGTGGCATGCAAGCCCCTGAGTCTCAGGAGCTGAGGGGCATGGCTGCCAGAGCACGGGAGGGCCAGGCACAGGCACCACCCTCCCTGCAGCCCCCAGCCGGTGTCCTCATCTGTCAGAGGACACTGCCGTGCTTTGCTCCCTGACCTGACCCTGTGCGGGAAGCTGGTGGGTCCTGAGGCACGGAAGGGAGCATGGGGTGGGCGGGAGGGAGGCAGGGGGCCTGCCATGGGGGGCCAGGAGGGGGGGATGCCCCTCCCCGCTCCCGTCCCCTCTGCTTTGCTGCTTCTAGAAGTGCCTGCACCGGCCTGCCCCCTCTTTGAAGGGACAGATGTCAGGGAGAAAGCTGATTATTGTCAAAGGCTGGAGGCTGTGACCGGAGATCTCGGTGAGCGTGACCCAATTCTGAGCTATTCTCAGCCTGGTGGGAGCCAGTTATTCCCTCCCGCCAACACCACCACTTCGGAGGCAGCCTGACTTTGAAACGCCCTCGTCCTGGCTGACTGGCTGGGCCACGCAGGCTCCCCTGGGCATGGAGGCTCCGTGTGGGGAGGGCCCGTGGGCTGGCAAGGCCACTGCTGGGGCAGGGCAGCAGGCTGGCCCCAATGTGCCCCTCCTTGCTCACTGATGAACCACAGTGGGTTGCAGGGCCCAACCCACTGGCTCTGGGGTCCACACACCCCGGCACCCAGCCTGTCTGCCACCAACCCGTTGGCCACCTCGGGAAGCGACTTCTCTCAAGGCTCAGTTCCAGTGTCCAGGAGCGGGCCGTGCGCAGAGCCCCTGGGACAGAAAGGCCCGTCCACTCCCCGACCCCACACTGACCCAGACCTACCACACAGGGTCCAGACCACTGCCACTCCCGCATCCAGACCTCGCCCTGCACTGTGTGCCCAGATCTGGGTCTGGCTCCTGGGAGCCCTGAAGGGCAGGGGCTGGCACGTGGGAGGCACTCAACCCATGCCTGCTGGTGACAGCGCCCACCCTCTGTGGCTGGTGAGGACAGGGCGTGAGGCCCGGCAGTTGCTCCCTCCCTCCTGAGGGCATCAGGAGCCAGGCCCCTCTTTGGGGACCCTCTTGCTCAGGGCCCCTCCAAGCTGGCGTGTGAGCCCTACAGCCCCGAGGCTGTGGGGGCACTGAGTCCAGCGCTCACCCTGCTTAGAGCAGCTCTTGAAACAGCACTTGCCAGCCCAGAGGCTGGAGGTGCACCCTCTCCATCCACCACTTCTGGGGCACCACCCACCCCACCTGCAGGGCTTGCCCTCCCTTCTCCAACGTCCCCCTGCACAGGTGTCTCCTGAGGAACCTTCCAGGACTCTGCCTGAAAACTCTGCTCTCTAGGGTCATGCACTGGGGAACCACTTATGGCCAGGATTCCGGAGTCGCAGCTTTGTGCCTCAGTTTCCCTACCTGTGCAGTGGACTGTTGGGGGGGGCTCGGGTCTCCTGGCAGCCCACCTACCCTCCATCTTCTGGGCCAGAGGCGGTGGGTGGAGAGAGCAAAGCCGCAATGGAGGCAGAGGGGGCAATGGAAGGGGGACAGCCCCAGACCTAGACTGCAGGGGTGAGGGCCTCTTGGGTCCTCAGGGGCAACCCCGCCTCATCACATTCTGCTAGACAGGGTGTGCCCCCAGTGGCCTGCTGCCCTCCGCCCACTCAGAAATCCTGTCCTGGTCCCCACCCGTGCAGCCCTGGTTGGGCCCAGCCCTCTGCGGCTCCTGGGTGAGGGGCTGGGCCCTGAGGCAGGCATGGTTGGGGCAGAGGGAGGCCCAGGAGCAGCTCACACCCTGGGGCTTCCTGAGGGAGGGGACTTTAACCCTGGCTCTAGGGCAGTACCCAGGACTGGGACTCTCCAAGCAGGTGAGTCAGGGCCAGGGCCTGGGACCTTCCAGGGCGTGGGCAGCCGGGAGTCATGTGCCACTGTCTCAGTGCAGGACAGCAGGGCGAGGGGGGAGGAATTTCCAGGGAAAATCTGAGGCCCAGGCGAGTACACACTGGGCCAGGGAGGGCGTTTCTGGTGAATCCTTGCCCCATGATGAGCCCGTGCTGCTGACTCGAGCTGATCATCGGGGCCTGCTGATGGGTCACTCACGGCCATGGGCCCAGCGCTGCCCCTGGAAGTCAGGCTCCCATCACAGAACTGGGCTGTGCTCCTCTGCTGTGGGGGCTCCCTCGGGCCATGGTGTGCAGGACTCTCCCGCCTGGGCATTAGATGGTCTGGGGAAGCATGCTGAGAAAAGGACATTTGAAGGGGTCTTGAAGGACATACAGGAGTTTAAGGCTGGCTCAAGGCCAGGTGAGGATCCAAGCTGAGGGAGTGGGGTGAGGCCCAGCTATTTGGTGGGTGGCGGTGGATGCCTGGAGGCTCAAGGTCGTCATGGGGGCCTGTGTGCAGGGCAGAGCAGCAGGGCTTTGAGAGGATTGAGACAGCGACTCTGTCCCACGTGACAATTAAGGGTGGGCTGGGACAACTAAGGGTGGATTCCGCTCTCCATGTGCGGATCCTGGTGACTCACCCAGGGCCGCCACATGGGCTACCAGTCCTGGCTGGAAAATGGGCACAACCTGGACCCTACAGTGCCTGAGGCTTACGTGTCCTATAAACCGTGGAGCTGCGCCTCAAAGAAACACCTCCTGGTGTTCACCTGTCAGACAGCATGCAGGCCTCTGCTGTGGCCCGGAGGGGCAGGGCAGGCTTGGGGGAACTGAGACCTCGGGGTGTGAGCCACCCAGTTCATGACACCCCAGGCACAGCCTAACCCCAAAGCTCCTGGCATTAGGGTCACCCACTTCCATGTTGAACCTGACCGGGGGCCCCTCCTCTGTGCCCCAGGTGAGGAACAAGGTTAGAGGGAAGGCTTGTGTCCTGGAAGGAGAGGACAAGCCCTCAGAACAGGGCTGAGCAACCCTCAGGGACACAGGATTCCCCGACCACATAAGCCACAGCCCCCAGTGACCCACAGTGTGACACTTCGTGGGGACCAGGCGGCCTGGGGTGGACCCTTCCTTCAGGGGCTCATGCAAGTAACCCAGGCAGCCACACTGAATATTCCAGCCCGGGGCTGTGGAGGAAGGCCCAGCACTCCTGGACCACCCCAACCCCAGGGACAAGTGGGCTTTTCTGCAGCCAGATGGGGATGGCCACACATCTGCCCCTTTGTCCTGGAGTCTGGAGCACCCATCATGCCAAACCAGGACAGGCAGGAGCAGGGACCAGGGGCAGAGCGCAGGCAGGGCTGGCCTGGACAGCGGGTGGGGGTGGCCTTGGCCGCTAGGAATCATGCAGCACAGAAGGGACGGCACGTTTATTGCTCATCACTGACACTCAGTGCCTGCCAGCACAGCACTCAAGGCCCCTACAGCCGCTGAGGCTCCCAACAGCCGCTGACTCCATGGGCTGAAACCCAGGCCCCCTAGGCACCAGTGGCAGCTCCAAGGACCCCATGGCTGACATAGGCACCGGTCCTCCCTTGAGGCTGTCACACACCAGGGCGGGCGAGGAGAGCCCCCCAGCCTGGGCGTCCCACCCTCTGTCCCCGCTTTGGAAAATGCCCCCTTCGCCTTTGAGAGGTGTTCACATAGGCACTGTCCCTGGAAGGTGTCCTGGACACACCTCCTGGACCCTACACTGTTGTCCCGTGGGGGGGCCTCCTCCATGCCCTGGCTTCTGTGAGGGGTAGGGGTGCCCACATAGTTCCGGGACTCACAGGCTGGCACTCACACCCTAGCCCCGACACGCTTGCCTGGTCGCCTGTGGCGAACAACCCGCTCTGCTGCTGCTCTCCGCAGCGCTGCCTGGCCTGTGTCAAGGGGCTCTGGCTGGGTGGGGGCTGCCCCGCCTCTTGGACTTGAGTGGACGCAGGCCTGGGCTGAGCCCAGTGCTGTGACGTCAGCCTGAAGGCCAGAGAGCAGGGTCACCTCCCTGGTTCCTGGGCTGGCCTGGTCTCCTAGCACTGGGGAGGGCAGGGCAGGGATCCTGGGTCATCTCATCCCAGCTTTTGGCCCAGGCTGGAGCCTCGGCCCGGGAACTGGAGAAACACGAGATGGTCTCAGGCCCTGTGGGGCAGCCAGGGCCGTGGGGGCTCAGGGGTCAGATGCAGCATGGCCTCGGGGACAATGCCCCCTCCCTCCCCCACCCTCTTCCTGCTTAGGCCCACCTGGGAGGGGGTCAGACTCCCCCACCTGCACCCTTTGGCCTCAACATCCAGGGGAGCCTGTGACAGTGGAGACTCATATTGGCAACAAACAGCAGCTGGGATGGGCCGCGGGACTGGACAGCAATGGCTGAGGCCCAGCCCCAGCACTCCTCCTCCATCATAGCCACCCCTCCTGCCGTCCCGCTCTGGCCACCCAGGAGGCCCCCAAGCCCCGCCCCACCATCTGTGTCTGGCAAGCACTGCAGACCATATAAGGTGCCTCTGGCCTCCCTGCCCAGCCCTTCGGTGCTCCCAGCTCCCTGATGCCCTGGGTGGCGGCGCCCTAGCCTGGGGTCTTGGTGGCGAAGGTCAGGTAGCCAGTGTGGCCCACGGCCTCCTTCATGGGCGTGCCGCTGCGGAAGGGGCCAGTGTCAGGGCTGGCAGGGCCATCTGTGCCTGCGCCCAGGTCAGGTGGTGGCAGGCTGACAGTGCGCACGTTGTAGACCTGTGGCAGCACCTCCAAGGTGCTCAGCTCCGAGAAGCCACGTGCCGCCAGCGCCTGGCACGTGCGCTGCACCTGCTCGATGCATGGCGAGAAGGAGCAGAAGCGCCCACCTGTGGGAAACAGGACGCGAGGGTCAGAGGGCAGAAGTGGCCTGTCTGGCCCTGGCATCCCTGAACTCCCACCCTAGGGTCTGAGGCCAACCTAAGATGGTCCCAACGCAGACTGCAAGCTCTCCAGAGAGCTGGGATGCAGGGCAGAGGGGCCTGGCCCTCAACTGGCAGCCCACCATGGGGCCTGGCGCCACTGTTCATGTCACCCAGCTTAGCTGCACTAGGCCCTCCCACATGCCAGGCACTGGGTCAAGCTTGTGCCGCCATTGTCTCACTTGGCGCACAGTGGGCACTGCTCTCCTGCCTTCCACGGGGCTGCTGGAGCGCTGGGCCCAGAGTAGCTCTGACAGCACGGCAGCGCGGGGCGGTGCGGGGGCCGCTGCTGTCACAGGAAATCAGAGGCTGTCACTGCTCCCGGGAACAGGAGGCGCCTACTCGAAGCACAGCCTGAGCATGACAGCCCCTCCCTGCCGCCTCCCACCAGGGCAGCCGCGGGCTTCGCTTGGCCTGGCCTGCAGTGAATGAGAACCCAGCCCGGGTCAGTTCCTGTCCTGGCTGGGAGGACCTGGGGAAGCCAGGGCCGCGTAGAGGTATGGCCCAGACAAATGTCCTCAAATGTCCCTGAGGCTTGGTCCCCTCAGGTGTACCCTGACACGGGGCCGCTGGGAGGTTCAGGGTTAGAGGAGGCACCTTCTGTGTGACAACAGCCTAGACAGGGCACCGAGGCTGAGTGCACCGCACCCTCCCCAATGGGCTCCAGTGACCAGCAGGAGACGCCAGGCCCCTGAATGAGCCTGGAGCCTTTGGACCCAGAAGGGGGAGCTGGCAGGAGAAGGGACAGGTCCCAGAGGCAGGCGCAGGTTCCCCGGGCCACTCCGGAGGAAGGAGTCACAAAGGCAGCATGGGGGCCCCAGGAGGGGTTCTGCTGGGTTCAGCCTCCCCGGGACTACGGTCCAGGCCCAGAAGTGTCCCCAGAGCAGGGAGCCTAGGAGGCAGAGCGTGGAGATCCCCACAGCTACCCCAAGGCCTCAGCAGAGACTAGCACCCAGGAGTCAGGGCTGGGCCAGAGCCAGCAGGGAATCCCCGGCCATGGCCTTGCTGTCCGTACAGGGCCTCGGCTAGTCTTTGAGGTGGGGCGGGGCGCCCCACATCCCCACCCTCCACCCTCTCACAATGCAACTCTCAGCTGGGAAGAAGGGGCCCCTGCTGCCTGAACTGCTCCTTCTCCAGAAAAGGGAAAAACCTTGGCATCCCAGCCACCTCCCTGGCTTGAGGCCCGACCTTCCCCACGGCTGCCCCGCCTCCGCACCCAGCATCTTCCCTAAAAGGGGCCAGCTCCCTGGGCTCCAGAGCTCGTGGGAGGAGAGACTTCGGGAAACAGCATGGGCAGGGGATTCCACACACCGCCAGCCGGGCCTGCCCTGCACTTGGGTGGCACTGCCACCTTTCCCGATCGGGGGTTGACATCCTCCCCATCGGCCCATCCTCCCCAGCTCTGCCTCCCCTGGCCAGCCTGACCCACTCCTCATCTAAGGCCAAGACGAGGCCCTGGCCTAGCCACTGCCATGGTGTGGCTTGGTTTCTGGACCCCTCAGTCCTGCACCCTTGCCCCAACCCCGCCCGGGCTGTACCTCTCCCGGAACCCCTAGTGCACCTTCGACCTTGAGGGCATCCCAGGCGTGGCCCACAGCCTCCCAGGGTGACGGGATGTCCAGGAAGACGGCGTCGGCCACGTGGCTCACGCCAAAGCCGCTGCGGCACACATCCTGGGTGCGCACAGTCACCCAGCGGCCCACACGGTGCTCCTGGAACTCCTCCCGGGCCTTCTCTGCCCGCTGCTGGTGGAACTCCACTGTGTGCAGGTGGCCCGTGGGTGCAATGGTGCGGATGATGGCGTGGGACACAGAGCCACTGCCGGTGCCTGGCAGGACAAGATGGGAAGGGCAAGGCATCAGTTGGGACTGCTCGGGACCCACAGCCTCCCAGGAAACAACCCCTACCTCACCCTGGAGACCCACACAGTGCTCGGGAGGACCCCAGATTACAGGCGGGCGTTACTCCAGGGCTGTGTGGTCCCCGCTGCCTAGAGCCCTGGGCTAGCCTTGGGTTGGGCGCCCTGTCTAGGGGTGAGCTGGGGTTGACAGGCTGTGTATGCTGTGGTGTCCGCTGTGGGCACAGGCCAGGCCAGTGGCAACCCTGCCCTATCCCGCCTGGCGCATGTATAGGCACTGAGAGCAGCCCAGCTGACTGGAGCCTCAGGGGAAATATGTGCAGGGGGAACAGAGAGGCCCATCCCATCGCTCAGCCCTGTCTCCTTCCAGGCATGGCCAATCCCTTCCTCAGTCCCCATCAACGGTGGCCTACCCTGCCCGTCCTCATGCCCACCTCTCCCCAGAAGCTCCTTGGTCCCCTTGGTCCAGCCCACCCCCACCAAGCCTGCCTAAGCCTGACCCCACCACACGGGGGCTGGGGCTCTGCCGTGGCCTGGTTGGACTCAGGACGCAGGGCCTGGCCACCAGCCACACAGCCTCAGTCCTCCCCAGCACACCTGCCCCAGCTTCCCTCCGGATGGCCCCTCTGCTTGACTTCCTGTCCCGTGGAAAGGGCCAGGGCCTGCGTCCTTCCTCCTGCTCCACCTTCAGGGGTCATCTACCTGATGTCACTCCCATCCCCAGGCCCCTCCACTCGAGATTCCTGCTAGAGCAGCTACTGCACACTTGCTACCCATCCCTCGAACCCAAATTGCATTGAGCATCGCAAGCGCTTGGGCCAGACCCATAGAGGTGCTTCCACTGCCTCTGTCCCATCCCATGTCCTGCCACCTCCCACATTCTTTTTAGGGAGCAGCCCCTCCCCTAGGTGCTCCTAGTCTGCTGCCTATTCCCCCCCGCAGAGCCTGGCCATGCCTCCTTCCCACTCAGGGGCAAGTCAGACTTGCTGGCCTCCAGGGTGGAGCTCGCCTCCCCTCCAACCTCACTCCCAGCCCCTCTGCCTCCCCCACTGAGCCTGACTCGGCAGCACACTCCAACTGCAGGGCCTCGGCATGTTCCTCCTTGGTGGCGCTGTCCCTCGGCTCTTCGCAGGCCCCCTCTCATCATGTTCAACTCAAATGTCCCCTCCTCAGAGAGGTCTTCCCTGCCTGGCCTAGCTGGAGGGACCCCACTCTGGGTCCCCCTCAGACACGCAGCCCTGTCTCACAAGTTTCACAGTAACCAGTGGCACTGAGCCGCTCACCCAGGCTGTGTCCCCGCTCCTCGAGGGCAGGAACCTGGTCTGTCTTGTTCACGGTTCCGAGGAGGGGACCTGGCATATCTGAGGAGGCCAGAAGAAGCGTGCTGCTTGATTGAGCTCTCTCGCGAGAGTGGGGCAGGGGCGGAGAGGCCAGCACCCGCCACAGGATGCACACGAGCAGCAGCTGATGGGATTGGCTAAGTCCTGCTCTCCACCCCTCCCACCCAGACACCCCAGAGAGGGACACGGTGACCTGCAGCCCTCAGAAAGCCAGCATGGCCGTGCTAGGCACTCTTCGTGAACCTGAACCCTAGCTCTCCTGCCCGTGAGGAACATGCCACCAACAACCTAGACGCCTAAGTGCCTGGGGCCAATCTTGGCTTCAATCACTGCACCGGGCAGCACCTGTATGTGTGCAGGGTTCCCACAGCCCAGGCCCTGGACTCAATGACAATGGTGCTCACATTCATTGGTGGCAGGTGAGGATCTGATCATAGATGAGGATGGGAACACTCTCCACCTACAGTGAGCTCCTTGGGGTAGCCCTGGCCTCTTTCCAGAAGGGGCAACTCTCTCTGCTTCACCATCAGCACCGAGAACTAGAGGTTGACGGTCAGCACCTAGGACAGCGCCAAGCATCAAGTTGGCCACACCCCACCAAGGCAAGCAGGACCCTCACTAGAGCACCAGTCCTCCCCAGCTCCCCCTGGTCCATTTACAGCCACCTCTCACTCCAGTTACAGCACCAGCCTCCTAACGGGCTTCCCTGCCTCCACCTTCACTCCCTGCTGTCCGCGTCCCGGAAAGATGTGAAAATAGAAACTGAGGAGCCACATCTGTCTGTAGGAAGTGCAGGCTGGAGGCTCTGACCTCCACCTTTGTGTCAATTTCCGAGTTAAACTGAGGCAGCCTGAGGAACTCACCAGACTCACAGACCACAGAGCCGGGCCGAAGCTCCAACATCATGGTGATGAGGGCGATGTCTGTGGAGTAGAGGATCTGTGTGCGGTGCGGCAGGTTCAGCGTCCAGAGCTCCGGCGTGGGGTGCAGCACGTACACCCAGCCACCTCGGCCGCACGTCACCTTGGAGCCGAAGGGGCGGCCGATAAGGTCAACTGAGTGCCGCAGGACACCATGCCGGGTCTGGGTCTGTGCCCCACGCTGCACACGCACTGCCACCATTGCACCATGGCCCAGTGACAGGATGGCCGTGTCACCCTCCTTGATCAGCTCCTCGTATGCCACGAAGCTCATGGTGCTAATGTCCGGCAAGTGCCAAGGACCTGGGGAGGGGTGTGTGTAGGTATGAGCAAGTCAGGAGGCAGGATGAGGGTCTGGGGTCTAGGTAGAAGGCTTCGAGGCCTACATCCCAGCAGTGGGCATGGGCGGGGTGTGGCTAGTTCAGTCTCTGCAACTGCCTGACAGGGAGCCCAATAGCGTTGCACTCTGGCCTGGCCTCTGAAGCCTTTTTTGGTCTAGGACAAGAGACAGGGACTATGAGCCTAAAGCAGAGATGAAAAGACAGAGGCTTGGCAATGGCGGAGGTCGGTCCCAAGGATTTCCGGAGTGAGGACCCGACCCTCCCATCACCCTTCTCCATGAGTCTGACTCCCATTCCCCAGGTGTGAGAGGAGGAAGCGCCTTTCCGAGGTGTCCACCGGCGTGGGAGAGGCAAATGGTCAATGAGGTCACCTCCAAGCCAGGCTTGATTCCTCGCCCCGGTCTCCCGCACAGGGGCTGGGTAGCAGGGTATGACAGAGGGGTAAGGGCTCCCCAGGAAGGGGCTGGTGACTCAGAGCTGGCCGTCCACGCAAACACCGCCCAGCCGGTGCAGAGGCAGTAAGGGGCCAGGCCGGGCCGGCGGGGGCCACCCATGCGAGGCTGGAGGAACAGGACTTGCGCGCCGCGCTCGGCCCGGGCCACTCTCACCCGCGCCCTGCCACCCTGGGCCCCGCGGAGTCTCACCTGCGACGCTCCCGCCGCCGGGGCTCCACACGTGCCTCCGCGACGCGCGACGGGGGCGGCCACAACACTTCCGGCTCCGCGCCCGCTGATGACGTCGCGCCCCGCTTCGCCCCCTCCGCGCACGGGATCCTGGGAGCGCCAGGCTGCCCTTCCCGCCCCTCCCAGAGGACGTTTCCTGGGCGACTTCTTGCCTCATGTGAGCTGCTCTGTTTACACTTGCTGGTCGCTGGAAGATCGAAAGACTGTACAAAATCCACATGGCGGCCGGCCGGCGTGGTGGCTGTCGCCTGTGATCCCGCGCTTTGGGAGGCCGAGGCGGGAGGTTCTTCTGAGCTGAGGAGTTCGAGACCAGCCCGGTAAACGTAGTGAGACCCCACCATCTCTACAAATAATAACAAACAAACCAAAGGTCCCCCCGCCCCGCCGGCCGCGGGTCGCCATCGCACCCAGGCACATTTGAAGGGCGGCAGGAGCCAAGGCCTGGCTGTCACTGCTGTCCCGGACACCTTCGACAGCCCCTGGAGATCCACCAGAGGGCTGGCCCGTGGCTCACTGCCCAGTCCTCTATGAGTACACTTTGCCATAGACATTTTGTTATTGCAGACTGCTCTGGAAACACCCCTGACTGGGCCCTAAGATGAATTCCAGAAAAGAATCGCAGGTCAAGGGGCCGTCCTAAAAGGCTCGGGCTAGGGTCAGCCAGAGCTCTGTGCAGCAGATGGGGACCTGGAAAAGTCTGCAGAAGTGGCCTTCCGCCCAGGCCCTGCCTCCCCCGACGGGGGCACCTTCTCCTGAGTGCAGAGCTGCTTCTAGGAGGGAGAGGGAGTCATGTATCCCCTCCTGGGAACCAAGGCATAATGAGAACCGGATGACTTGGGCCCACTTTGGAGTCTGGTGAGGAGCCTGAGCAGGAGACTGGAGGAGGTGCTGCTGGAGGACAGGCAAAAAAGGGAAGCGGGAGTGGTGTTCTGTCTCAGCAATGCCATTCCCAGCTGGCTTCTCTGTGGAGTGTGTGTGCAGGGGAGCGGGGGCAGGGGACACAGATTTTCTTCCTCCAGCCCTTAGCTCCCAGGACCAGAGCTTGGAGAGGAACAGAGACTCCCCTACCCAGCCTAGGGTTTAGCCTATGCCCGAACCCAAGCCAGTTAGCAATGACCCTAGGCCACCTTCCCCAGTCACTCAGCCACTGCAGCCTGGTAAAATGAGGTGGCCAGGCTCCTTGAGAGCAAGCTCTGCTCTGGAGCCCCGGCAGCCTGTGGAACACTCTCAACTCTCTCGCCTCTGGGGCAGGCCAGGCCACGGTGTTTGTGGCCCTTGCATTGGCTTCTCAGGGTCCATCATGGAAACCCGGGGTTCCAACCTCAGCCCCTCTGTGTCCCTGCCCTAGCTGCGGCTGAGAGCCCCCAGGAGTGAGCTGACGAGAGGCCTTCCATGGCCTCCCACTCTGTGGGCTCCTATCCCTGTGGGGCCACCACACTGGCCACCAACTGCCTGTCCCTCTGCCTCATGGCCTCCCTGCCTTCTGCTCTCAACGCTGAGACAACCCAGAGCCATCCGCAGCTCCCCAGCCTGTGTTCGAGCGGGTGCTTGTCTCCCTTGATGGTGCACCCCCCTCAGTCACCCCCTAATTTCTCCCCTGGGGGATTCTGACTTTCCACTTCTCTTGAGTTTCTCTTCCCCAGCCTCTCAGCTGTGGTGTGGAGTCAAGGCCAAGTGCCTATAAGGGCCTAAGTTAGGACTTGGTGACTCGGTGGTGGTTTCCCTTGGTTCCAACTTCCGACTTGCCTCTGTCCATTATGGCTGGTCAACTCCTCCAGTGCTGCTTCCTCCAGGCAGCCTCCTCAGCCCTGCCCACCTGCTCCATCTGAGCCTGCCCCAGTCCCCAGCCTGAGTCCTCAAGCAGAACCACCGCCTCTACCCCAGCTGATGAGCCCCTGTGCAGAGTCTGTGCTGGGGCTCCCCTAACAAGAGCCGATGCTGTGGATGCGCAGCTGTGTCATCACATTGAATTCTCCCCAGGATCCTAGGAGGGAGGGAACACTTCACAGATGGGGAAACTGAAACTCAGAGAGCTTAAATAACTTGCCTAAGGTCACAGCCAGTGAGGTCAAAGTGGGATTAGGATTTAAAGCCAGTCAACCCACAAAGCTCAGCACTGAGGAGGCTGAGGAAGGAGGACTGCTTGAGGCCAGGAGTTGGAGTTCCACCTGGACAACATAGCAAGACCCCATCTCTTAATTAATTAATTAATAGTTAAAGCCAGTAAACCAGCTTCAGAGAACCAGTGGCTGATTTGAAGAAAGGTGGGAACAGGCAGGAAGATGCCCACTGGGGAGGCTGCTCTGCCCAAATGCCTGGCAGGGACCACGTGACTGCAGTCCCCCCTCCCCACTGACCAGCACAGCCTCCTACCCCACTGTGCTCTGTGAACCCCAGTCAGCCCCTGTCCTCTCCTGACCTCAGCCCACTTCCTCTTTGGGTTCTGCAGAAGTCAGCGGCAGGGCACTGGGAGGAAGCAATGCTGCCTCCGGCTGTACTCTGGGAGCAGACTCCAAGGATGGCTCCCGGTGCCTACCTGCAGCCTGCCCTGGGCCTGCCCTGCGGAGCGGGCTCATGTTCTGTGGATAAAAGGCCTGGGCCTCCTTCGAAGCCCCCTCCAGGCCCAGTGGTTCATGTGTAACCAGGTGTGGTTTCTGAGGAACCTGGACCAAACACTGGCCTGGTAACATCATCCAGCCTCCTGCCTGGATGCTGCCAAAGCAGCTCCTGTGGGCCCTGGGGAGAGCAGGGGTCTGCAGACGGGAGTCAGCTGGAGGGGAGGCCGCCACCTTCCAGACCCCTCCCCTTGTGCCCCTGCTCTGGGGGCCACTGAGGCTCCCAATCAGCCCCTGCCTGGGGGGTCTCACCCTGACATTTGTGTCTGAAGGCCTTGAGGGCCACCTCCCCACTGTCATCTGCTGCTGCTGCCCCCATCACAGCTGCCTGGCCCCCTGCACTGTGGGTCTGCCCCAGGCAGGCTAGTACAGGGCCGGGCTCTGGGAGGGTGGCAGGATTTCTGGGCCCATCACTGGACACCTCTGTCACCCAACTTCTGATCTATCTGCACATTGAGACCAGTCTGGCCAACACAGCGAGATCCCTGTCTCAACAGAATAAAAACAGAAATAAAATGATCTTCTGTCTGCACACTGGGGACAAAAATACCCACCTCAAAAGGCTGAGGGTTGCCAGCGGCCCCAGCCCGGAGCCGCCCCAGTGCCCGGCTCACTGCTTGCCATAGGCAGCCCTGCCCTCTGGACCTCCCCTCTGCAGTTCTGCCCTTGCCTGTGGAGGGGAAGTGTGGGGAAAAGAAAGAGAGATCAGACTGTTATTGTGTCTATGTACAAAGAAGAAGACAAGAAATTCCATTTTGTTCTGTACTAAGAAAAATTCTTCTGCCTTGAGATGCTGTTAATCTGTAACCCTAGCCCCAACCCTGTGCTCGAAAAAACGTGCTGTGTTGACTCCAGGTTTAATGAATTTAGGGCTGTGCAGGAGGTGCTGTGTTAAAAATGTGTTTGCAGGCAGTATGCTTGGTAAAAGTCATTGCCATTCTCCAGTCTCAAGTACCCAGGGACACAATGCACTGCGGAAGGCCGCAGGGACCTCTGCCCAAGAAAGCCTGGGTATTTTCCAAGGTTTCCCCGCACTGAGACAGCCTGAGATACGGCCTCGTGGGAAGGGAAGGACCTGACTGTCCCCCAGCCTGACACCCGTAAAGGGTCTGTGCTGAGGAGGACTAGTGAAAGAGGAAGGCCTCTTTGCAGTTAAGAGGGAGGCATCTATCTTCTGCTCGTCCCTGGGAATGGAATGTCTCAGTGTAAAACCCGATCGTACATTCTGTTTACTGAGATAGGAGAAAACCGCCTTATGGCTGGAGTTGAGACGTGCTGGTGGCAATACTGCTCTTTACTGCACTGAGATGTCTGTGTAAAGTCAAACATCAATCTGACCTACATGCACATCAAGGCACAGCACCTTTCCTTAAACTTATTATGACACAGAGACCTTTGTTCACATCTCTTCCTGCTGACCCTCTCCCCACCATTACCCTATAGTCCTGCCACATCCCCCTCACCGAGATAGTAGAGATAGCGATCAATAAATACTGAGGGAACTCAGAGACTAGTGCCGGCGCGGGTCGCGGATGCTGAGCGCCGGTCCCCTGGACCCACTGTTCTTTCTCTATACTTTGTCTCTGTGTCTTATTTCTTTTCTAAGTCTCTCGTCCCACCTGATGAGAAATACCCACAGGTGTGGAGGGGCTGGCCCCCTTCAGGAAAGGAGAAAGGAGGTCCTTTCCCATGGGGGGCCTGGGGAAGCAGGTTAGGCTGTCAGCCAGGAGGGTGAGAGAGGGGAGGGGTGGCCTTCTGAGAAGCTGCAGATGCTGAAGACAGAGGAAGTCCTGAGTGTGGCCCCCAAGCCTGTCCCCCAAGTCTGCCTCCAGGGGCTGCAGCTATCCCTTCCAGAAACAGAAACTTAAGCCCTTCAGGCTTTGTGGGGTAGTGGGTGGCAGCTGCAGAAATATCTAAAATTAGGGGAAGAGGCTGCATGGGGCACAGAGTGCAGGAATTCCAGGCTTAAGGGACACCTGCTGTCTGGCCAGCCCAGAGAGGCCATTTGCCTTTTTACATCGGTTGGTTTTATTAGTCTAAAAAATGCTGACTTGGAACAGGATGAAGTATGCTAAGAAGCAAAGAGGCATGTGTCTCCTCTGCAGTGAGCATGGGGATGAGACAAGAGGCAGGGCCCACACATAGATGCTAACATAGGCAGAGGTGAATGGGCTTCCCCTGCCTTTGGGCCTTGGCTCTGGTGCCTTCTCCTCAGAGGCATCTATTTGGGATCCCTTATACCCGGAACTGCAGTGTTCTGTGTCCCCCTGACCCCAGCAGCACTGATGTGATGTCATCTGGTTTGCTGGACTGCTGGCTCATGGCCAGTCTTCCTCCAGCCAGCAGCAGGCGCTGTGTACCTTGCTGCCTGACGCATCCCCAGCGGCTGGCACCGGGCAGGTGCTCACTGTGCCACTGCTGGAGGGATTTATATCAAATATACCCACAGATAAGGGTTCCCCCCTTCCTTGCTTTATTCACAGAGCAACGGATGAGGGTCTTTAATGGATATTAACCCCACATACTCCACTTCCCCCTCTTAACAGCTGCATAATATTCCATAGCAAGCAGGTGCCTTCCTACCCTTGGCCAGTCCCGCCTGATGGGCATCGGGTTGTATCCAGATGTGTTTGTTTTTCCCTCCACAGATCTCTTGGTCCATTAGTGGAGAGAACTGAGACATCCTTTCTAAGGGCTGCATTCCTAGAAGGGGGATTGCTGGGTCACGGAGTTCCAACATTGTTAATGTTAATAGATTCTGCCAAATTACCTTGCAAAAAGCAGGCAGCAATTCAAGTTGCAGGCAGCGTGCGGACGCCTGTCTCCCCTCATTCCAACTCATAGCCAGCACTGGCTGGAGTCGATCTGGGAGTGCTGGGGGTAGGGAGAGGTGGAGTCACTGCTTAATTTGCATGACTCTAGTTATTCGTGAGATTTTTTTTTTCTTCTTCTTCTTTAAATCGCATTTATGCTTATTGTTTATTAGCGTTTCCTCTCATCCTTGCCAGAAGTCTCTGGGGACTGCCTTTGGGGTTCGGGTGAGCTTGTCCCCTGCGAAGAGGGCCCAGGGCTGGGGTCTGGAAACTCCAAGGCTGCACTTGCCAGCGGCCTCTTAAGACCACAGTGTCCGCCTGGTTTCTGGCTCGCATTCCCCAGAGCCCCAGGACTTGTCCAAGGTCAGGGCACCGTGGGTGCCCCCGGGCTGGGCCGCAGCCAGACTGCGCCTCCCGCGCGCCTTCGCTTTGCACCAAGATCGCCCAGGAGATGCCTGCGGGCACCTTGAGGAAGGTCGGCGGCTCCGGGCCAGCTCGCACTGGCCGGGGGTGGGGTGGGGGCAGTACCTGCTGCGGAAGCCCTGAACGCTTTCGCCCGGCCCCTCGCCGCCGCCGCGGGGGCTGGCTGGACTAGGCGGGCAGGCTGGAGGATGCGGATGAACCCGAGCGTCCTCGAGTGCCCAGAGGCTCTCCGCCTCAGTTTCCCGCTCGGAGGCAAGGGCGTGCGAGGGGATCCAGATATTCAAGGATCTGAGGTTTCGGCCTCGAGGTCTTGGGCGGGGGACTGGGCAAGCTGCGCGGGGTCCCAGCGGGGAGACGGCTCGGGTGGGCGGCCGGGGGTGTCAGGGGCTGCGGGCGGCGGACAAAGCGGCGGCACCACCCCGCGGCGCGGGCCAATGGAATGAATGGGCTATAAATAGCCGCCAATGGGCGGCCCTCGTTGCGTCCCTTAAGAGCCGCGGGAGCGCGGAGCGGCCGCTGTTCGCCTGCGTCGCTCCGGGAGCTGCCGACGGACGGAGCGCCCCCGCCCCCGCCCGGCCGCCCGGTGAGTGGGCCCGGGGGCCGGGGGCGTCGGCGCCGGGGCTAGGGGCGCTGCGTGCAAAGGGGGCGCGGGCGCTGCGGCGTCACGCGCTCCGGGCGCGTTGCCTGGAGCGCGCGCCGGACCGGCCGGGGGTCCCGGGCGATGATGGCGCTCCCCGCGCGCGCTGCGGACCCCTCTGACCTTGGCCGCGTCCCGGGGGCGCCGAGGGGCCCGGCGGCGGGGGCCTGAGTGGTACGCGGGAGTCCGGGAACCCCGGCTTGCCGGTCCCTGCTGACCTCGCGTCTCCCCGCAGCCCGCCGCCGCCATGCCCTTCTCCAACAGCCACAACGCGCTGAAGCTGCGCTTCCCCGCCGAGGACGAGTTCCCGGACCTGAGCGCCCACAACAACCACATGGCCAAGGTGCTGACCCCCGAGCTGTACGCGGAGCTGCGCGCCAAGAGCACGCCGAGCGGCTTCACGCTGGACGACGTCATCCAGACAGGCGTGGACAACCCGGGTACGCGACCCCTCGGGGCCGGGGTCCCGGCGCCCCCTCCCCGCGCGCAGCCGCACGGTCCTCAGCAGCGCGCTCGGGCCCGGCAGTGACGTCACTGTCTCCGTCCCGCGCCCCCTCCCCTAGGCCACCCGTACATCATGACCGTGGGCTGCGTGGCGGGCGACGAGGAGTCCTACGACGTGTTCAAGGATCTCTTCGACCCCATCATCGAGGACCGGCACGGCGGCTACAAGCCCAGCGATGAGCACAAGACCGACCTCAACCCCGACAACCTGCAGGTGCGGGGCGGCGGGCGGGCCGGGCGGGCCGGGCCGGGGTCTCCGGGCGCTCACTCCCGTCTCGCCCCCCAGGGCGGCGACGACCTGGACCCCAACTACGTGCTGAGCTCGCGGGTGCGCACGGGCCGCAGCATCCGCGGCTTCTGCCTGCCCCCGCACTGCAGCCGCGGGGAGCGCCGCGCCATCGAGAAGCTCGCGGTGGAAGGTAGGGGCCGGGCGGGCCAAGGGTCGGCGGCGGCTGCGTGCCCCTCCCGGCGCGGTCCCCGCCCGCTTTTGTTTATGTCGCCTGGGAGCGGCAGCCGCCGCCGCGCTCTTATCTGCGCGCCCCTGGGTTCAGTTTCCCGGAGGGACCGAGGGACGGAGGCCCAGCCCCGCGCCCACAGCGGCCTGGGGCCCAGGGAGGGCGGGTCCTGGCGCGGGGTCACCGACTGGGACCGTCTCCCGGGCCATGAGGACTGGACGCCCGCAAGTCTGGGCGGGTGGGGGCCTCTGACGTCCCCCGGGGTGAAGCACGGGGGCGGGCGGGTCCGCGCTGTGGGCTGGAGGGGCGGGCGCGGCAGCCGAGCGTCCTGAGCGCACGCCCCGCAGCCCTGTCCAGCCTGGACGGCGACCTGGCGGGCCGGTACTACGCGCTCAAGAGCATGACGGAGGCGGAGCAGCAGCAGCTCATCGACGACCACTTCCTCTTCGACAAGCCCGTGTCACCTCTGCTGCTGGCCTCGGGCATGGCCCGCGACTGGCCCGACGCCCGCGGTATCTGGTGCGTGTCCCTCTGCGCCCTCTCGCGGCGTCCGCCCTCTCCGCCGCCTCCCCTTTCCCTCTCGCCCCCCTCGCCGGGGTGGGGCCCCTCGCGGCAGGGAGGAGGAGGAGGAGAGGAGGAGGAGAGGGAGGAGGAGGAGGAGGAGAAGGAGGAGGAGGAGGAGGAGGAGGGAGGGGCCGGCCGCGCTCCGGGTCTGGGTTACGTGCTGCGCCTCCCGCGCAGGTGACCTTGGCCGAGCAGGTGCGTTAAGGTACTGGGCCCAGGCCCCTGGGGGTTCAGGACTCAGCCCCTCTAGAGACGTGAGGTGGGGGCGGGGCCCCTGGCGCCTCTGCCCGACGCCCCTCGGGAGCTGGAGCTCCTTGTTTTCTCACTCCTCAGTCGCTGGGATTCTACCAGGGGCTGGTGACGCAGAAGCTTCTCCGGGGGCAGGGCTCCTACCCCCACTGTGGGGGGCGGGCGGGGCTGTCCTGGCGGTCCCTGGCCCTGCCCCACCTCAGACCACTGCACGACGTGATGGCAGCCGGGGTTCTGCTCACTGTGAGGCGTCTCGGCCCCGCCTGCCCCGTGTTGGGCGGAGTCTTGGCAGCAGCCCCTGCTCCAGGGCACGGTTGCGAGCAGCACCTCGGGGACTTGGGAAGTTCCTTTGGTCTGGGGACGGCCTGGGGTTTTTTTCTGGATATGCCCTGAGACCAGCCCTCCCGCAGGCACAATGACAATAAGACCTTCCTGGTGTGGGTCAACGAGGAGGACCACCTGCGGGTCATCTCCATGCAGAAGGGGGGCAACATGAAGGAGGTGTTCACCCGCTTCTGCACCGGCCTCACCCAGGTGCCAGGGACGGGGCAGGCCCAGACCCCAGGGCTCCAGCAGGGATGTGGGTGCCACATCAGTCCCCCTGGGGGATTTCTGGGACTTGGGAGTCTCAGGGCCTGTGGGGGTCTCGGGCAGGCCTTCTCCCTCATACCCTTTTCTCCGTCTGCAGATTGAAACTCTCTTCAAGTCTAAGAACTATGAGTTCATGTGGAACCCTCACCTGGGCTACATCCTCACCTGCCCATCCAACCTGGGCACAGGGCTGCGGGCAGGAGTGCACATCAAGCTGCCCCACCTGGGCAAGCATGAGAAGTTCTCAGAGGTGCTTAAGCGGCTACGACTTCAGAAGCGAGGCACAGGTGAGCAGGGCGGGTGCTGCAGGCTTCCTGTTGGCCTTTGGACAGCCCTGTTTCCTCCGCCCTGACCTGCTGTCTCCCCAGGCGGTGTGGACACGGCTGCAGTGGGCGGGGTCTTCGATGTCTCCAACGCTGACCGCCTGGGCTTCTCGGAGGTGGAGCTGGTGCAGATGGTGGTGGACGGAGTGAAGCTGCTCATCGAGATGGAGCAGCGGCTGGAGCAGGGCCAGGCCATCGACGACCTCATGCCTGCCCAGAAGTGAAGCCCGGCCCACACCCGACACCAGCCCTGCTGCTTCCTAACTTATTGCCTGGGCAGTGCCCACCATGCACCCCTGATGTTCGCCGCCTGGCGAGCCCTTAGCCTTGCTGTAGAGACTTCGTCACCCTTGGTAGAGTTTATTTTTTTGATGGCTAAGATACTGCTGATGCTGAAATAAACTAGGGTTTTGGCCTGCCTGCCTCTGAGTGGTGCCTCTCCTTTCCCAGGGGGGAGGGGGAAGGGCAGCAGCCAGGCCCCAGGAGTCTGAGTCCTGGGCCTGCCGTGGGCCTTGCCTTCCGTGAGAAGGGACAGAAGCCAGCAGGTGGCCACTCTGTTCTGCCTGTCCCACCTAGTCCATGGGCCCCTTTCCTCATGTCTATTGGGCTGTGCAGGCAGGAACACTGGGGAGAATGAGGGAGGAGCTCCAGGCCTGAGCATCTGAGGGCATTCAGGCCTGGGTATGGAGCCTAGCACGTTCCTTGGGCTCATCCTGCAGGGTGGGGGAGGTAGGGATAGTGGAGGTGGGGGTTGAGCTCAGAAACTTGAGAGCTTTCCGGTCCCTCCAACTGGGTTCCTCCTCCAGTCTTCCAAGCTGCAACATTATCAGATCCAGACATCTCCCTACCTCCCTCCTACCCCGCCAACACCTACTCTCTTATCTTCTCTTCCCTCCCAGCCTCAGCCTTCAGGCTGAACAGCCCCCCAACCCCACTGGCCCTTGGGCTCAGCCCTCAAGATCCTCTAGCAGCCCTGGGGAACCACTGGTCCCCCCTTCACTGGCAGCCACTTCGGGGGCCTCTGGGTGTCCAGCCCCTTGGCCTCAAGGTGGGACCACAAGGTAGGCAGAAGGAGGGTTGGGGCTGTTTAGGGATTGGTCTCCCTGGTCCCTCATGCAACCTCCCCCCAACCCCCTGCAACTCACTCTAGTTGCCAGTTGCTGCTGTCCCTGCCCAGCCTCTGGCTCAGGGCTCCTACTATGGTTGGGCACCCTGAGGGGCTCGGCCAGCTCAGGGAGTGGAGGTGGACGGGTGACGCAGCCGGGGGCTAGGAATCCTGCTCCCCACCTTCCTCCAGCTCCCAAGCTCCAAGGACGCAGCCTGTGCTGCCACCTACTGGCCAGGGCTTCCTCCGCCCCACCCCTGGGGATCAGGGTTTGGGGCAGGCCTCATCCTGCATCTCCACACCCACTGCGTCCCTGGACACCTGAGTTGCGGATCACTGGCCTCTCACCTCCTTGGCACACAAGGGGATTGGATTGTCAACCTAGACACTGGGGTCCAGGAGCAGCAGTGGGGTACATCCCCGAATGTGCTGCTGGGCTCGGCATGTGGGGGGCCCTAAGGGCAGGGTTGAAGTGTCCACCTCCCTAAGTGAACACCTGGTAGGCTAGAGACATAGGGGGCAGGTCCCCTGGTGCAGAAGGCTGGGGGCACTTCTGCATCCATTCTTTGGACCCTAGACTGGGCCCTCCCTGGCTGACCAGCCTGGGCACAGGGGCCAGTTTCTGGCTTAGCCTTTTCCCAGGAAGGCCCAGGCCAGGCCAGGCCGAGCTGTACAGTCTGGAGTCTCGGGAGCAGGGCTGGGATGAAGAGCCTGAAGTGAGCACAGGAAGTGGACCCCTCTCGAAAGGGGAGGCTGAGGGC
This sequence comes from Macaca thibetana thibetana, assembly GCF_024542745.1. Classification (NCBI taxonomy): domain Eukaryota; kingdom Metazoa; phylum Chordata; class Mammalia; order Primates; family Cercopithecidae; genus Macaca; species Macaca thibetana. The sequence goes on from NC_065584.1 coordinate 3,946,789, forward strand.
AGTGAGGAAGCAGTACTGACCCAGTGGGTACCTGGCCAGCAAAGCCCCACCACCAGGGGACCTCGTCATCGCTGCCCTCTTCCTGTTCAAGAGCTGCTCCCGCTGCAGCCCCTCCTGCTGCTCCTGCTGGCTCAGTCCCCCTCACCACTTGGGCAGAGCCCGCCCGACTATCCCTGGGGTGGCGTGGGCCCCACTGTGAGGTGAACACAGGGCTGAGGGCATGGCTGGGCAGGACTGTCACTTCTTGTGTTTCCATGCTCCCCTTTTCCCATGTGGACTCTCAGAGTGGGGTGCTCCTAGAACCACCAGTGGGCAAACAAGCGGAACCCCTAATCACCCCGTGCAGGCCTCTCAATGCACTGTCCGGGAAGGCTGAGAGGGCTGGGCCTGGCTCAGAACGACTTCTGAGGCAGTAAAACTCTGAAGGTGGGTGGGGCCTTGGCTGGCCCGTGGAGCCCACAGGGCCTGGAACCCCAACTCTCTGGGGCCCACTCTCCTCCCTGTGCCTCACATATTTTATCTTGCTGCATTAACTCTTTTGGGGACCAGGCAGGGCCTAATATACACTCCCCTCAGGAGGGGAGCGACAATCCTGTCTGCCTGTGCCACTAGTTCCCCGAAACCTCCAACAGTCTCAACAGCCATCCTTTTCCTCGGCCTCCGGAGACTTTAACGGGCAATTCTCCTAGAAAGCACTGTCAAACGTGGGCAGCAAAGGACAGTACCTAGGGGTGGCAAGCATGCAGGAAGACGTCCTGGGTGTTGGAGCCATCTCCCTGCAGGGCAGTCTGGCTGCACCAAGCCCCCCCTCAGCTGTCCCTCCTGTCCACTCAGGGACTCCCCAGCTAGGGAATGAGTCCACGGCGGGGTTTCCACAGTGGCGCTCCAGACACTTGGGCCGGACGACTCTAGTGGGGGCCATCCTGTGCGCTGCAGGACATCCAGCAGCAGCCCTGGCCTCCAACCGCTGCATGCGAGTAGTCCTCGCTTCCCCAACTTACGACAATCAAAAGTCTAGACACTGACAAATGCCTCTTGGGGGGCAAAACAGCCCCCCTTCTTCAAGTCCCGTTGCCCTAGAGAAATAGAAGTGACACAATTACTGAGAAGGAAACTGTAAGGGCTTGCCGACACTGAAGAGTTGGCTGCAGCCCCACCCCTCCTCTGGGGTCCTGTGCAGACAGGGACGACAGTGTGAGGGATCTAGTGAGGTGGTGACACGCTGAGAAAAGCTCAGGCGCAGAAGCAGGTTATAAAACAGCTTGTGCTCTGAGATCCCACACAGAATATGTATGGAAAAACCCCAAAGAACAGTAGTCACTGTGGGTGGTGGGGTAACAGGTGATTTCCTTCTTTATACTTTATTTTCCAAATTTTCTACAGGGCACATGTATTACTTATATAAGCCAAAATAATTTTTTAAATGGTGTTTTGTAAAAAACGCTGTCATGTGTTCCAGTCCGTAGAAGCCCACCGAAGCAGCAGGACTCTACCACTACCACAGCCCGAGGCCTCTCACAGACAGGGAAACTCAGGCTCCGAGAGGAAGAAAGAATCGGCCCAGTGTCGCCCAGCTCCAACTCCTGGGCTCTTTTCACTGCTTTTGAGATCGAGTTTTGCTCTTGTTGCCCAGGCTGGAGTGCAATGGCGCAATCTTGGCTCACCGCAACCTCCGCTTCCCAGGTTCAAGCGATTCTCCTGCCTCAGCCTCCTGAGTAACTGGGATTACAGGCATGTGCCACCACACCCAGCAAATTTTTTTGTATTTTTAGTAGAGATGGGGTTTCTCCATGTTGGTCAGGCTGGTCTCGAACTCCCGACCTCAAGTGATCCGCCCGCCTTGGCCTCCCAAAGTGCTGGGATTACAGGCGTGAGCCACCGCGCCCGGCTCACTGCTCTTTTAAGAACATTCTAGCCTCCCACGGTTGGGACCTGCTTGTCTTAGCAGTGGCTTAAAAGGCTGCACTTGCCCAGCAGGCTGCTGTTTCTGCATTTCTATTTCGAGCCAGCAGGCACTTCCTAAAGCCTCCCAGAGCACCCTTAGGGGGCTGCACATTGGACCCACATGGATGTGAAGTTAATCTCCTTTCCCACAGGTAAAAAGAAAACAGTAATTTGATTGGCAAGAAGTCTTCTGGCTGTGAGGTTTCCACTGAGCAGATGACAGCATTTCAGCTTAGAAAAGTGAGGCTTTTTTGGCACTGCTGAGAAGGCTGAGGCCTTTTTTTTTTTTTTTTTTTTTGAGACGTAGGTTTGGTCTCATTGCCCAGGCTGGAGTGCAATGGCACGATCTTGGCTCACGGAAACCTTCGTCTTCTGGGTTCAAGAGATTCTCCTGCCTCAGCCTCCAGAGTAGCTGGGATTACAGGCGCCTGCCACCATGCCCAGCTAATTTTGTATTTTTAGTAGGGATGGGGTTTCTCCATGTTGGTCAGGCTGGTCTCAAACTCCTGACCTCAGGTGATCTGCCCGCCTCGGCCTCCCAAAGTGCTGGGATTACAGACGTGAGCCACCGCACCCGGCCAGGCTGAGATTTTTTACACGCGTACTTGTCAGTCTGGCTAGAGGCTTTCTGCACTGACCTTTTTTTTTTTTTATTTTTATTTTTATTTTTTTTGAGACGGAGTCTCGCTCTGTCGCCCAGGCTGGAGTGCAGTGGCGCGATCTCGGCTCACTGCAAGCTCCGCCTCCCGGGTTCACGCCATTCTCCTGCCTCAGCCTCCCGAGTAGCTGGGACTACAGGCACCCACAACCGCGCCCAGCTAATTTTTTGTATTTTTAGTAGAGACGGGGTTTCACCGTGGTCTCGATCTCCTGACCTTGTGATCCGCCCGCCTCGGCCTCCCAAAGTGCTGGGATTACAGGCGTGAGCCACCGCGCCCGGCCAAGGCTTTCTGCACTGACCTTTTTTTTGAGGCGGGGTTTCACTCCGTCACCCAAGCTGGAGTGCAGTTGTGCGATCGCTGCTCACTCAAGCCTTGACCTCCCTGGGCTCAGGTGATCCTCCCACCTCAGTCTCCCAGGTAGCTGTGTGACTACAGGCACGTGCCACCACACCTGGCTAATTTTTTCTATTTTTTTTCTTTGTAGAGACGGAGTTTTGCCATGTTGCCCAGGCTGGACTCAAACTCCTGGGCTCAAGCCATTCACCTACCTCAGTCTTCCAAAGTGCTGGCATTACAGGTGTGAGCCACTGTGCCCAACTGGTTGGACTCTTTCCACCTTTTCCCCCAAACCCAACTTTGTATTGTTTTGCTTGGGTTCAGAAGTCCTGATTTCCACACCCTTTTCAGGGCTAGGGATTTACCAAAATTCAAGGCTTAACAAAAATTAACTTTAAGGCCCCCAAAAGATAAAAGTGCTGCTGCCAGCGGGACCTGTCTCTGATTCACCTTCATGGCATGGATGCTGGTGTTCCCCTAGCAGCCATTTTCTCCTCTGCTTGAGTGACAACGCCCTGGTTTCCAGCCTGCACGCAGCTGCCTGGCTGTGGGAGCCCATTTCCAAGACTCCCATGCAGCCAGGGGTGGCCAGGTGTCAAGGTGCTCCAGCAGCCACCCAGGTTGTGAGGACAAGGCCATCCTTGGCACTGTGGGGTGTGTGTGCAGCCTGGCACCAGCTCCTGAGGTGCTGGCACTATTCCTGCTGTGGTGATGGGGCTGCAACCCTGTTCTACCTCATGAACCTCATGCAGTGTGGGGCTTGGCTTGGGATCCTGCTGGGCTTGCAGAGGAACTGGCCCAGTGGTTCCAGTTACTCCACACCCACTTGCACTCAGGATCGCACCAACTCCTCCAGACGCGTTTGTTGCCTGTTTGCCTAACCTGGGGCAGGGCTCCCTCCTGCATGTCTGCTCTCTGCTTCCCACAATCAACCGAATGCCCTCTGGGAGGACTGCCCTGCCTGCCCCAGGCCTCCTTTCCAGAGGGCCTCCTTCTGCATCCCCATTCCCCTTGGGCTCTGTCCTCATCTCTTCCCCATTAGAGGACTGCTCAGTTGGTGAGCCTTCTCTCTTGAGAATGCGGCCTGCCTCCAGGGCAGGACTTAGGTCTTCCTTCATTGTTCTCATTCCACCTATACTCAGCTGCATCCATTACTGGTATATGTGGTCTGTGTTAACACACATCAAAGCCATTCCAGAAATACACAACTTACAGCAAAAAGACAGAAACTTCCATTAAAATTAAAATGAAAAGTCTAGTTTTGTCAATACCTTTGACCCATCAACTATCCAACATATTAAAAGGCACTTCAAATGTGTTACATCCTCAAAAGGAAAGTAAATATGGCAATCAACTCAACCAAAAAAAAAAAAAAAAAAAAAAAAAGAAAAAGAGAAATAATAAAGGCAGTGCTACTCATCCGTACCCAAAATTGTTCCTTTAAAATTTATTACTTTGGCCGGGCGCGGTGGCTCACGCCTGTAATCCCAGCACTTTGGGAGGCCGAGACGGGTGGATCACGAGGTCAGGAGATCGAGACCATCCTGGCTAACACGGTGAAACCCCGTCTCTACTAAAAAATACAAAAAAAAAAACTAGCCGGGCGAGGTGGCGGGCGCCTGTAGTCCCAGCTACTCGGGAGGCTGAGGCAGGAGAATGGCGTAAATCCAGGAGGCGGAGCTTGCAGTGAGCTGAGATCCGGCCACTGCACTCCAGCCTGGACCACAAAGCGAGACTCCGTCTCAAAAAAAAAAAAAAAAAAAAAAAAAAAAAAAAAAAAAAAAAAAAAAAAAATTTATTACTTTTTATTTTTTTTTGAGATAGGGTCTTGAAGTCACCTAGGCTGGAATGCAGTGGCAGGATCACAGGTCACTGTAGCCTCAATCTCCTGGGCTCAAGTGATCCTTCCTCCTCAGCCTCCCCAGTAGCTGGGACCACAAGAGTCTATCTCCACGTCTGGCTAATTTGTTTTTTTTTTTTTTTTGAGACGGAGTCTCGCTCTGCAGCCCAGGCTGGAGTGCAGTGGCCGGATCTCAGCTCACTGCAAGCTCCGCCTCCCGGGTTCACGCCATTCTCCTGCCTCAGCCTCCCGAGTAGCTGGGACTACAGGCGCCCGCCACCTCGCCCGGCTAGTTTTTTTGTATTTCTTAGTAGAGACGGGGTTTCACCGTGTTAGCCAGGATGGTCTCGATCTCCTGACCTCGCGATCCGCCCGTCTCGGCCTCCCAAAGTGCTGGGATTACAGGCTTGAGCCACCGCGACGTCTGGCTAATTTTAAAATTTTTTTTGTAGGGACAGCGGTCTCACCATGTTACTCGCCCAGGCTGGTCTTGAACTCCTGGACTAAGCGATCTTCTTGCCTTGGCCTCCCAAAGTGCTGGCATTACAGGTGTGAGCCACTATGCCTGGCCCCAAAACTGCTGTGCTTCTGAGGGACCCCTGTGCTGCAGCCCCCACCAAGTCACAGCAGCAGCGCCTACCTGGGGGACAAAGCGCTGTGGCGGAGGGGCCAGAAGTCCGGTCTGACCCTCTTCACTCTTGCTTGAGGTCAGAAAGGAGCATGGTGCTTGCTTTCCTCCGTTCTCCTGGCCTTGACACAGGATAACATGACTACTTTGTCAGCAAAGTTCCAGTGTTTTGGTGAAATTAATGAAATATACAGGTGGAGTATCGCAAATCCAAACATCTGAAATCTAAACTACTCCACAATCTGAACCCGAGTGCTGATGTAATGCTAAAAGGGAATGCTCGCATGTGCACTTCGGAGTTCAGATTTTCAACTTTGGGATGCTTAACCAGTAGGTATAATATAAATATTCCAAAATCTGAAAAAACCCTAAACCCAAAACACGTGCGGGTGGTCCCAAACATTTCAGATAAGGCATTCCTGAACCAGGAAATGCAAGCCAGCAAAATGTATCCTATGTACTTAGTGGTGTCAATACAAAAGGACACACAGCATCGCCATTCTGGGGAGCAGCAACATCCACCCACGGCGACAGGCTGAGATGTCCGAGCAGCATGGGACAAGCTTGTCGGAGCCCTCTAGAGCCCAAAGAATGGAGGTAGCAGAGGAGTGGCCAATGGATTAGGGTGGAGAGCACGAGAACCACATGGCCCAGAGACAGCCAAGCTGTGTGCTAACGAGCAGCAGAGGCCAGCCTATAGCCGGGGAGTGACTGGCAGGGCAGAACTTGCAAGTGCACAGGTGCATTTGGGAAGGGGTGGAGTGGAGGGTGGTCGCAGGTTGGAAATGGTCTCTGAGGCACCCTCCACCCAGGGACTTCTGGTGCCACATTAATGAACATGACTACATATGCTCCTACTTCCCAGCTGACTTCCATGCAAAACATAACTGCTTTGAGAATGTGCTCACGCCTACCCACGCCTGCTGGCAGCTCCCTCCTGAGAGGAGGGTGAGGCGAGTCAGAGCAGGCCTTGCTCTGGAAGGAGCCAGCACAGGCAGTCTCATGCCAGGCTCTCTGGCGTCGCCGGGCTCTGGCTGTCTGGTGCAGCATTAGTCTGCTTTGGTCTGGCAGCAGCACAACCCTGCCCAAAGCCTGCTAGGTCACTCCCTAACGAGTACTGGGGAATGAAGGCCCCTTCACAGAAGTGCAGTGTCTCAGTGTCTGAGACATAACATGTTGGGCTGGTGACAAGAGTGAGCCTGCCCAGGAGTTGGCGGCCCAGCTGCTGCCCCCGCGCCTGAGCCGGAGATGAGCCAGGCCCCTGGCGCCTGCCTCTGCACGTGCCACTCCTCTCTCTTCCACTGAGCAGACTCGGTGCACCGCCTCCTCCACACGCCTCCCCTGCACCCAGGCCCGGCTCCCTTTGGCCAGGGCCCTGGTCTTCCTGAATGCAGCATCAGCCCGTCCTAGTATCACACCAGTGCCCCTTGCCTCCCTGTGCGATGAGCTGGTCCAGGCCAGAAGGTTTTACCTTGCTTATTTTTGTATCTCCAGGGGTCAGCACAGAGGAGCTTCTCCTACCTTAACCCTTAAAATATGGCTGCAATGAATGAACACATGAACAAATGACTGATGAGAAGTCTTCTTGTTTTGTTCTAGAACACCTGAAAATAACTGGGGCAGCTTAACTGGGAGAAGCAAGAATTTAGGGATGAGGCAGGGTGTGGTGGTGGGCGCCTATAATCCCAGATACTTGGGAGGCTGAGGCAGGAGATATCTGGGAGGCTGAGGCAGGAGAATCGCTTGAGCCCTGGAGGCGGAGCTTGCAGTGAGCCGAGATTGCAGGAGAATTGCTTGAACCTGGGAGGCAGAGGTTGCAGTGAGCCAAGATCACGCAATAGCACTCCAGCCTGGGCAACAGAGTGAGACTCTGTCTAAAAAAAAAAAAAAAGAAATCAGGGAGGGAACACACTTTTAATCTTCAAATACTTGAGTCTTTTTTTTTTTTTTTTTTTTCCTGAGATGGAGTCTCACTCTGTCGCCCAGGCTAGAGTGCAGTGACGTGGTCTCAGCTCACTGCAACCTCCACCTCCTGTGTTCAAGTGATTCTCCCGCATCAGCCTCCCGAGTAGCTGGGACTACAAGCACGTGCCACCACACCCGGCTAATTTTTGTATTTTTAGTAGAGATGGGGTTTCACTATGTTGGCCAAGCTGGTCTCGAACTCCTGACCTCGTGATCTGCCCACCTCGGCCTCCCAAAGTGCTGGGATTACAGGCACGAGCCGCCGTGCCTGGCCACTGAGTCTCGAATAGTTAAAGCTCCCAAGAGCAGGCGACTGCCAGGGTGGTTGGTGAGGAGGCCCATGTGCATGTGCAGCAGCAGAAGCAGCCGAACTCTCCCCACAGGTCCTGGGGCGGACTGTGAGCGTCCCGGCACTGCAGGTGCTTGCAGACGCAGGAGAGGCACAGGATGAGCCACTGGAGACTTCGCTCCTGCTTGAGAGATGGGTTCTAGAATGCTGCTTTAAAATAACTCTTAGAGGTGGGTTAAGTGGGTGGAATGTAGATAGATCAGGAAATTGCAGAAGGCACTGGCTGGGGGAAAGAGCCCCCTCAGAGATGAGGATGAGTTGAGTTTTTTCTCTGTTCAGTGACCGCGCCCCCTGCCACCGCTCCAGTGAAGCCCCCTGTTTGTCAACCCACTTGGTCAGAAGACATTTCACCACAGCCAGAAACCAGGTATGAATGAATACCCAGGGAGCCGGAAACGCAAATAAGAACCTCAGAACTGGCTGGGCGCGGTAGCTCAAGCCTGTAATCCCAGCACTTTGGGAGGCCGAGACGGGCGGATCACAAGGTCAGGAGATCGAGACCATCCTGGCTAACACGGTGAAACCCCGTCTCTACTAAAAAATACAAAAAAATAGCTGGGTGAGGTGGCGGGCGCCTGTAGTCCCAGCTACTCGGGAGGCTGAGGCAGGAGAATGGCATAAACCTGGGAGGCGGAGCTTGCAGTGAGCTGAGATCCGGCCACTGCACTCCAGCCTGGGCGACAGAGCGACAAAGCTTACTGAACCAAAGCCGACGGCAACAAAGAACGCCTGCAGTGGCCCCCAGTTTCCCCTGGCTCCAACCTCAGGACCAGCTTTCCTCCTTCTGCGAGAGACCCGTTCAGGCCCTTTAATGACCTGGACTCCACTCAGAGGGTCTCGCCTCGGCCTGGTGCTAGAACTGCTGATGCCTACATGACTGCCCATGACTGCCCCCCCTCCTCACTAAACCCCAGCTCACATGCTGCCACCAAGCGGCAGGCTGCTATTCTTTCCCGGGGCTGAAATCCAAACACTGCCTGGGCTGTGTGACTCTCTAGTGCAGATGCAGATTAGGGTGGTAAGCCAAAGGGTTTAACTCCCAGTTCCACAGCCGACGGTAAATGTCATCTCCACGCAGGGTCGTCTACTTCATGTCCATAGCATCCACCACCACAATGTGCATGGTCTGTGCCTGACCCAAGCTGAATGATGGACATCACCTGTGTAAGCATTTTGGTGAAGGGAAAAGTTCACTGCGTGCCAGTCCCATCCCTTCCATCCTCTGGGCCTCAGTCTTCTTTGTCAAACAGGCAAGACTCAAAGGGCTCCTGGAGACCAAACAGGCCAGGCTATAAACCAAAACATGACCCCAGAGCAGACACCTATCTCATCCTTGGGCCATCCGGGGCAGGGGCAGCTGAGGGGATCTAAGTGACACTTTTGACTACAAGCCACTGAAAATGTCTTGCACTTGGCTATGCGTCTCCTGCTTGCTTCCTATCATTTTTTTTTTTTTTTAAACACTAATTTTGAACTAACAGTGCCTTCGCCAAGCACTACTCTAGGTACTTGGAATAGAGAAAAAGGAAAAGGACGAACATCGCTGCCCCATGGGGCTCACAGTCTAGTAACTGTGGGGAGAGTAGACACAAAGGGCAACACAACTGTGTAACTGATGCTGATGTTGGTGTGACAGGGGAAGATGGTGAAAGGAGAAAGGCTAGAGTCCAGAACTCTCCATCTTAGAAATGGGAAAAATTTCCTTACCAAGTCTCTACTCGATAGGCAGTGTCCTCTCCTGAGGGCCAGGGAGCACGCCGTTCAAGGACTTTACTGCACTGGCTAAGCCAGGAGAGGGAGGAAGAGAAGAGGGTTAGTGTGTGGTGTTCGATTTTTTTTTGGGACAGGGTCTGGCTCTGCCACCTAGGCTTGAGTGCAGTGGTGCAATCTTGGCTCACTGCAACCTCCGCCTCCTGGGTTCAAGCTCTTCTCCTGCCTTAGCCTCCCGAGTAGCTGGGACTCCAGGTGCATGCCACCATGCCCAGCTAATTTTTGTATTTTTAGTAGAGATGGGGTTTTGCCATGTTGGCCAGGCTGGTCTCGAACTACTGACCTCAAGTGATCCACCCACCTCAGCCTTCCAAAATGCTGGGATTATAGGCGTGAGCCACCGTGCCCGGCCTTTGATGGAACTTTTCAAGGAACCATTCAAAAACAGTTATTGGGGCTGGGTGAGGTGGCTCATGCCTGTAATCCCAGTACTTTGGGAGGCTGAGGTAGGAGGATTGCTTGAGCCCAGGAATTCAAATCATCCTAGGCAACAGAGCAAGACCCTGTCTGTACAAAAAATAAAATTAGCTGGGCGTAGTTGTCTGTATGAAAAATAAAATTAGCTGGGCACAAGCCTGTGGTCCCAGCTACTCAGGAGGTTGCGGCAGGAGAATCACTTGAGCCCACGAGGTTGAGGCTGCACTGAGCTGTGATTGCGTCACTGTACTTCAGTCTGGGTGACGGAGTGAAACCCTGTCTCAAAAACAAAAACAAAACAAACCCAAGACAAACAAGACCCTATCTGTACGAAAAATAAAATTAGCTAGGCATAGTGGCACAAACCTGTGGTCCCAGCTACTCAGGAGATTGAGGTGGGAGGATCACTTGAGCCCAGAAGGTCGAGGCTGCACTGAGCTGGGATTGCGCCACTGTACTTCAGTCTAGGTGACAAAATGAAATGCTGTCTCAAAAACAAAACGAAACAAAACAAACCCAAGACAAACAAAACAAACAAAAATAGCTGTTGTACTGTTTTCTTTCTCCTTGACTGGCAAGGACACTGAGTTCCTTCCACTCATCATGGGGGCGTCACCCCGGGACTCCCTGTGCACTGTTAGAACACCTCTAAAGCACCATCTTCACTTCACTCCCTTGAAGAGCAACAATTTCTCCCACCTAAAGGGCCCCTGAGCTGCGTGGCAAATCAGCAAGGAAAGAAACAAAACACCCACAACAGAAATGTAAGGTTTGAACTCCACAAGCTCTTTCTCATTTTGATGCCCCGCTGAGACAGACTGGAAGGGACAGCGCACAGGAAACACCCCTCTTCTGCCGCTGCTCTGCTTGGTTGCCGCACCCATGGAAGCGGCAACTGCTCGGCAGACCTGAAGGTCAGCACAAAGGTTGCTTACTGGGTAGGGGCTGCCTGGCGCGGCTTCCACAGTAACCATAATTTATTCACAGGCACATGTATGGAGGTTTTTCTCCTAAATATCATTATTCTAAGTATCATTATGGGCGTGGTGGCTCATGCCTGCAATCCCAGCACTTTGGGAGGCTGAGGTGGGCGGACCACCTGAGGTCGGGAGTTCGAGACCAGCCTGACCACAATGAAGAAACCCCGTCTCTACTAAAAATACAAAATTAGCCGGGCGTGGCGGCGCACGCCTGTACTCCCAGCTATGCGGGAGGCTGAGGCAGGAGAATCGCTTGAACCCAGAAGGCGGAGGTTGCGGTGAGCCGAGACTGCGCCACTGCACTCCAGCCTGGGCAACAAGAGCGAAACTCCATCTCGAAAAAAAAAAAATCATTTTTGTCTAGGTTTTTGGAGAAGCATATGCTGTGAAAATGATCGCAGTCGGCCTCCTAAAAGCCAGTCATGTTTCCAACAGTTTTCTGCATGGGCCTCACTCACTTGTAGGAATCTGGTTTTGGTTCCTCTAACGAGACTGATCTAGAAGAGAGGGAAGTCAGCACTCACCGAAGAGGAACACCATTGTCAGGATTAGGACAATGCTCTGCTTGGCAGGTAAATAAAACCAGTAGCACAGCCCCACTACGTGCCTCATCTCGCTTCTGAGAGATTTCTGGGTAGTTGATGAGGAAAAAATGCAGTCTCTCATGATTTTCAATGGTCGCAGAACATCCCTTTTCAAAATTCATCGTATGCATAATAAAAATGTCACATTCTGAGAATGGAAAATCTATAGAAAGGGCCTGGAACCTTAGTAATGAATGAGTTTTCACATTTTAACCTTGGTAAATGGAATACTACCCCTGTTGCCATTAAAATCAAGCCAAGATCAAATAGTAACATAGCCTTATAAATATAACCCACTTGGATAACTTTCTGTGGATGAATATTAGTCTCTGAGACACACATTCCTTATTTGACCAAGTAAAGCATTAAAATGCAGCCACAGCTTATAACAAGTGAGCCCCTCAAGAAAATATGAGCATAGAGAGTGGTCACTGCATCGGGGCATTCAGGAAACTCATTTCTCTTAAAGGAATTTAACTTCTAGTACTCAATTTGTCCTTGAGAATGCAAACATGGAAAACAATTCAGTATCAGTCCCAGGTACAAAGATAACGAAGAGGAAGTCCATTGTGGCCCAGCCTCTGCTTGGCAGGGCTCTGCTCTACCTCAGCAGAAATTATGCACAGGAACCTGCTGTGATGAGTGTTTCTGGGGTACGAATCTTTTGTTTGTTTGTTTTTGAGATGAAGTGTCACTCTGTCGCCTAGGTTTGAGTGTAATGGCACGATCTCGGCTCACTGCAACCTTCGCCTCCGGGGTTCAAGCGATTCTCCTGCCTCTGCCTCCTGAGTAGCTCGGATTACAGGCGTGCGCCACAGGCCTGGCTAATTTTTAAAAATATTTTTGTAGAGATGGGGTTTCACCATGTTGGCCAGGCTGGTCTCAAACTCCTGACCTCAGGTGATCGGCCCGCCTCGGCCTCCCAAAGTGCTGGGATTACAGGTGTGAGCCACCACGCCCGGCCTTGGGGTAGGAAGCCAGTTTCATAGTCATGAATTTCATAGAACAGCTCAGAAACATCTACCCAGAGAAGGAAGTAATTTATGGCAGAACATCTTCTCCTTGGTTTAATGCTCAGAAGGGACTGTGACAGAAAACGACAGCTAAGGGGGAGAGAAGTCTGTGTGGAGATCTCCTTAAAGAGGCTCATGTGTGCAGAGAGACACCCAAATTCTCTTGTCCGGGTTGGCTTTGTGATGCTTTAATGGGACATAAAAACCAGATCGCACCAGGCAGAAAAGGCTGGGGAAGTCCTCACTGTCTGTGGCTGGGCACACTGAGCTCTGCTAGAGGACGCCACTCTGAGAGGCACTGGACAGAGACAGGGAAGGGGACTTACTTGCTAAAAGTTGGAAAGTTCCCACGAGGTGAGCCTTAGGTCATGATGTCCACCTGCCTCTGACACCTGGAGGGCCCTCCCTCCCTGCTGCTGCCTTACCAGCTTCACCTCTTCTCCCCGGGCCCCCTCCTCGCGCTGTGTCCAGGACTCAGTCCTGGCTTCTCCTCCGTCTCCCAGACCCGACCTCTCCCAGCCCCTCTCCAACTGCCCACTAGATGTCACCACTCAGTGTTTAAAGGGACTTCAAACTCAACACATCCCAGCTTGCTCTCCTCATCTTCTTCCCCTCCTGTCCCCCAACATCTCTACAGCCACATTCCGCATCTCAACTAACAGCAATTCTGGCCTTTCTGCTGTTCGGATCAAAAATCATGAAGCTGTCCTTGGCTCTACTCACCCCATATCCAACTCCAGGGCAAATGCAGTTGCCTCTTATTTCAAAACATATCCAAAACCCAACCACCACCCGCGCCAAGGCCCATCCTCACCCAAGGCTGCACTACCTCTTGCCTGTATTGCTGCTGAGAGCCTCCAGGCGGCTTTCCCAGCTTCTCCTTGTCCCATTTCAGTGAGTTCCAGCATAGCTGCCGGGGTGATCCTCTGAAAGCCCAAGGCCACAAGGCTCTTGTCATTCCCTCAGCTGCTCCCATGCAGGAGAAGCATCTCAGCATCTCCACACTCTGCTCCAGGCACGCCGTGCAATCAGGCCTCAGGCCCAAGCAGTGCTCTTCCCCAGAAATCTGTGGGAACGCGCCCACCCAGGCTCTGCCCAAGGAGACCTATTCCCACCCAGAGTGCTGATGAACCCCGTGCCTGCTCTGTGCTTTCTCGCACGTGCTGCTGTGCTCCATACTAGGTAATTTACTTGTTTATCCACTGCCTAGAAAGTCAGGCTCAAGGAGAGAGGGGTCTGTTTTGCTCACTGAGGATCTCAAACAATCAGAACAGTGCCTTGCCCACTCTAGAGACAGACAACAATATTTCTGACTGATTGACTGTCCAGATTCTCTTTCCTTTTTCTTTTTTTTTTTGAGACAGGGTCTCATTCTGTTGCCCAGGCTGGAGTGCTGTGCACAATCACAGTTCACGGCAGCTTCAACCTTCCGGGTTCAAGCCTCCCACCTCAGCATCTCGAAAAGCTGGGACCACAGGTGCGCCACCATGCTTGGTTGATATATTTATTTATTTATTTATATTATTATTATTATTATTTTGAGACGGCGTCTCGCTCGTTGCACAGGCTGGAGTGCAGTGGCACCATCTTGGCTCATTGCAAGCTCCGCCTCCCAGGTTCACGCCATTCTCCTGCCTCAGCCTCCTGAGTAGCTGGGACTACAGGCGCCCGCCACCACGCCCGGCTAATTTTTTGCATTTTTAGTAGAGATGGGGCTTCACCGTGTTAGCCAGGATGGTCTTGATCTCCTGCCCTCGTGATCTGCCCGTCTCAGCCTCCCAAAGTGCTGGGATTACAGACATGAGCCACTGCGCCTGGCCAATGTTTTTATTTTTTGAAGACATGGGGTCTTGCCATGTTGCCCAAGCTGGTCCTGAACTACTGGACTCAATGATCCTCCGGCCTCAGCCTCCCAAAGTGCTGGGCTCACATCTGTAAGCCACAGTGCCCGGCCTCCAGACTTCCATACTCTGACCAACAACAAACCCAGAACCCAAAATAGCACACCAGTCAGTGTGACAACTTCCCTGTGAGAATAAAGTAACACAATGAGTGATGAGCTCATTACCCCTACACAACCATGTAGGTGTTGGACAAAAGCTGCAGGTCTGATTCATGTAGTGAATCACAAGAAAGGCAAAAAGAAATTTACATACTTCACAGAGAACCAACCCAGAACCGTCAAGACCTGGTGTTTCTCCATAGGGCTGAGCAACAACTCCCAGGGTTAAGCTGCAGCTGCTCTGGATTCCCTTCCTTCTTGGGTCACCATGAGGGCCGTCTTCTCCCTTTATTGCCTTGGGAGAAAAAATATGCTGGTAATCACAAAACATTGGGATCCCTGCTAAGGTCCACGTGACCCCAAACCTTCATACACATTCCTTTTGCTCAACTTGAGGGTGTGTTAAATACAGTATTAGGAGACAATGCAAGATTTTACTGAGAAAAAGTGAATTTTTAATTATCTTGTGAATCTACTTAGAAAAACACACACAAGCAATGTTCACAACTATAAATTTAAACCTTTTGCACTAAAAAAACACAAAACAACAAACACAAAACCACAGGCATGAACTGTAAACCTGTATTAACTATGAACTAGTCTTACGGTTAATTCTTGGCAGTAACTCAGTATTCTCCTCCCTGGCAAGTGTAATGTTTTAGCACCACATGATCTCCCGCAGAGGCACCAGTAATGACTGGCTGCAGTGCAGGGAGATGCTTTCATACACACCACTTCACACACATACTGTCCACTCTCACACCCACCCAGGCGGGAGGCACATGGAGATGGGGCCACACGCTGACTCTCAGGGCAATGGAAGTAGGGCAGGGGGCGCATAGGTTGCACATCTTTAATGTAGTGCATTCGTAGAAAAAAGGCCAGCTTTCGCTCCCAGGCGTGCTCTCGTCCTCAGACTTTAATATCATGATTTAGAAGATGCAGACGTTATTGCCTAAATATTATTCTATACATTTCCATCAGTGTTCAGGAAAACACTTTAATTGCTACTTAATTTACATCATAATTACTGGGTTACAGCTTTAGCTCATTGGCAATTTTGGAAGCAATATTTTTGAAGGCTATGGATGTCCCCGATATCCGCTTAAACCGGACCCCATTCAGAGACAGTCTTGGCAGCTTGCATACTTCCATTTCCCACTGCACGAGGTTCTCTGCGTGCCCATCACCGTGGACACAGAAGAGCAAGAAGCGCTCCCTCTGCTCATAGTCGCAGTTATTGGCATCCAACACTTTGCGGATTTCCCGCATCATGTCCCCGGGATCCATTGAACTAGTGGTTTTCATGCTCCAGGTGAAGCGTAGGGATCGAGGCTTTGCTTCTTTGTTTTCATCCTTTTGCTCAGCAGATACATTGCGACTGAAATGCACAGAGGCAGGTTTATTTTTAATCGTACAGGAAAATCAACCTCTTACACTTCAGCTAGTTCCTCATTCACATCTTCAATACAACACAACTAACGACTGACCTCCACATTTTCCTGCACAGACTCACAATTGTAACTAAATCTATTTTCGTCTATTTTCTTCCCCCACCCTCTAAAAGTCATAAGTCACACACAAAAAGATCTACCTGGCTGTAAAATCTTCACCAGCCACCTGTGCTTACTAAAATGAAGAAAGTAATTGGTTAAACAGAATCCTTGGAAATCAGGCAAAGGGGACAGCGTGCCCCACTCCTCCACTCAGGGCTCTGCAGGCCCAGCTCAGGGAGGGAGTTGGCAGCCAGTTCCTGCCCACCTCACCCATCCACCCTGGGCTGTCCCTCTCCTGCGACAGTTCCTTCAGATGTAAATCACTGTAACTGGCACTCAGGGTAACTGGAGACTCAACACCCGCAGTCTAAAATTGCTTTCTCTGTGAACGGCCCTAAGGCTGAACATGATGCTCTACCCACCTCATTGTCTTTCCTCTTCTCTGGTTTGTTAATTAAATGTCCAGTTATACAGTTAAAGCAAAAATCTTAGATGACACAATCTTACTACTAGAATAGATGGAAAAATGCAATGGGACACTTCTCTGTCTGTGGAGGACTGACACCACCCATGTGGATGCCCTGCGGATTCAGAATGTAAGCCTTGGTCTGGATGCCCAAGACGCAGCATGAGTATGGCCCAGGCCTGGGTCTCTAGGGACCACCATGGTTTACCGGCCATTCTTTGGCATTTAGTCATTATTGCCACAAGCCGTTATTTACATTCTCATGTGTGTATCTGGTGGCCTCAATTAAGACAGTGAGTGACTAGCACTCTTGGGAGTAAAACAGTCTATGTACCTCAAGTATACTCCATCCTATGGCCAACTAATCAGAGGTGAGGGGCTACAGTTTTTACATATGCACATAGCTCTCCGTGTCACCAACCTGCTAGTGTTCAATTTGGTTCACATCCACCAATACTGATGAGAAGCTTCCTATGTATAAAATGCCACATTAGATACTAAATGGGTTACAAAGATAAGCAAAAGCTCTCAAACTAATCTGGAGCCAGGAAGACTGTAAGGTGAGGCAACAGTGGCAGCACAGGAAAGGCTGGCCATCCCCTAGAGGGCTGCAGAAGAGGTGGAGCCCACCTAGCAGTGTGACAGGAGAGTGTGACAGGCAGGATGAGACAAGGAGGAAATGGCACGGGTGGGAGTGGGCCTGCATCTGAGGAGAGCTATGAAGAGCCATGGGATTTCAACAAAATGCAATGAAGACAGGAAAGAGTTTTTGTTTTGAGTACAGGGGATCACAGCCAAAGGGGAGGTAGGAAAGTACAGGATGTGTCTGTGGCATAATAAAGTACACAGACTGAGTGGAACTGGAGGCACAGTGTCATCACCCCCACAACAGCTGGTGGCACTTAATGAGTACTTGTGGTGGTCAGGCCCCAACTTACTTGATGTCCATGTAGGCCCTATTATCTCACCTTCCTATTATGGGTGGGGAAACAAACCAGGATCTAGAGCCTGCTACTGGCTGGGATGGGCAGGCCTGGAGGGGGAATGCTGCCTGGCACTCACCCCAATGCTCCGCCTTGATGGGGCAGCGGAGCTGGGCTGCTGGGGCAGCCTGGACCACGCCACTCAGGGCCTCGCAGGGATGTGGCCGGGTGAAATAGTGGAGGTCACTGAAAGTTTTAATTCAGAAAGGTCATATGACCAGAAGTGGGCTTTTAAAAAGACCTAAAAGACAAATGGTGAATGAGGACCTGAAATAGCCTGCTGGTGACTGGCATAAAAAAGGGCAGAAGTGGAAGAGATCTAGAACTACGGACACAGAGTCCTAAGATTACCTGGTGACTGCCCCCCCCATAAATCCATGCAATGATAACTACACAAAATGGAAAAGCAAGGCCAGGCGCAGCAGCTCATGTCTGTCATCCCAGCACTTTGGAGGGTCAAGGTGGGAGGTTCACCTGAGCCTAGGAGTTTGAGACCAGCCTGGCCAACATGGCGAGACCCCCTCTCTACAAAAAAATACAAAAATTAGCCAGCATGGTGGTAGTGCCTGTGGTTCCAGATACTCAGGAGGCTGAGGTGGGAGGACTGCATAAGCCCAGGAGCCCAAGCTATGATCGTGCCACTACACTCCAGCCTGGGTGACAAAGCGAGACCCTGTCTCAGGAAAAAAAAAAAAAAAAAAAAAAAAAAAAAAAAGAAAAGCAAAACACTCAACTATATAATCACCATTCTTAGAAGAAAACATAACTAGTTTGAAATATGGATATTCTATTAAGTACTTTGCTTTTATTCCTTGTGAAGAGAACCATGTGAGGAGTCAGTGATTAACTGAGGGCTTATTTCTCTGAGCACTGCTACCCAACCCAGACCTCCAAAGGCTGTTAACGCCCAGGCAGGAAGGCTGAAGGCATTGCCATGCTTTTAACACAAACACAAATATAGAGCAGAGGCCAAGCTGGATCCAGACGGTGCTCATGGCAGGCTGGCGCCCCCCCGTGGCCACCCTCTCTACCTGATGCGAACCTCTAACTCCTACGGAGACAGCAGGAATACACTAGAGATAGCAGGAATACAGTAGGGAACATTCAGAAGATAGTGTTGCCTCTGCCACAGAAATGAAGTAAACATCTGGAAAAAATTTTAAGTAAAAATCATTTCCCTCACCTTGAGCCCTCATATCTCCCGTTCCTCTCATATTCAGTTGGAAGTCTCAATGAACAGAATGTAGAAGCAGAAAGAAGAGGGAAAGAGAAAAGAAATCTTACATGCCAGTACATGACCACCAATACCAACACCAACACCATAAAATAAACAAAGCCAAAACACGTTTTAGTCACCAGCAGGGCTTATGAAAACTCTTCCTCTCATTTGACTGAGCCAGCGCTACCTTCTTCCACAAGGCTGCAGGGGTGTGCACAGGGGCCAGCTCCATGCTGCACACTGCATACATCACACACATCGCACGACACACTGCTACACACAGGACACACTGCTGCACACACTGCACACCACACACGCACAGCAGGCACTCCTGCTGGCTCTTCACCCTGAGAATGCTCGGCCTCAGAATGGGGTTATTCTCACTTTCTAACTGCTCCCCATAGTATAATGGGTTTCCAATTAAAAGCCAATAAGGCTATCAGCTGGATTCTACATTCAGTTATTACCTGTTCTGTCCAAGGAAAAATCAGACAAGTGGGAAGTTCAATTAAAAAAATAATAATAGAATGGAACCGCCAACAGGAAGAAAGTGTTTTTCCCACAGTTTTGACCCGCAGCTTGGCCTTCTGGTGACTTGAGAGGCACAGGTACAACGTAGCCCTTCATGAAAGATTTCCTGCCTCATGTGTACATTAAGAAAGCAACATTTTTGGTCTCTTGACCTAGGGGTCTCACTCCCCTAGGCCGCAGCACAGTGGCATGATCATGGCTCACTGCAACCTTGACCTCCCAAGGCTCAGGTGATCCTCCTGCCTCAGCCTCCTGAGTAGCTGGGACCACAGATGTGTGCCACCACACCCGGCTAATTTTTGTATTATTTGTAGAGGCGGGGTTCTGCCATATTGTCCAGGATGGCCTCGAACTCCTGGGCTCAAGTGATCCGCCTGCCTATGCCTCCCAAAGTGCTGGCAGTACAGGCATAAGCCACCATGCCTGGCCTAAAAAATATTAATAAAATCAGAACACCACTTTCTGCAGTGCTTTAAGTAAAAATAATGAGATACTCTTTCGTCAGTGGTTGCTGGAAAGTGGCTTTCAACTCTGAAAAAATTAAAGCATTTCTGCTACGCAGCTGTTCACATTTTAATTTCTGAAAAAGCCAAATCCAATGAGGCTGCAGCTTTGAATTTTATGATTGTTTTCTGTATTAGCTAATTTTCCTGTCACTTTAAAGCCTTTTGCTAATTCAATCCTCAGTGAAATAAAAATAACACAATTACCACTTACCTTTTGCATGCCTGTGGATAATCATTAATTGTACATTAACATTACTGAGCATCTCATTCTTCAAACAGGAGCATGCTAAGTGTTATTAGTATGAAGACAGAATTATTTGGATGCTAAATAACTCTACCAAAGAAAGAAAATACACAGAGCATGCATCAGCCTTTTGTTGCATGGGTGCCCTTTAAAATGCCTGACAGAGTTAATCTATTTCTTTTCAGTTTCCTTTCAAGGAATTAAGTATTTAGTTATCAGCAGAAAGTTTAGTTTATAAGGAAAAAACAGGGCCGGAAAGCCAAACCTAATGTTAATTGCAGGAGCCATTTGGGAGTGAGGATTGAAAAATAAATGTGTATATATAAATCCTACCTTTTGATAAACCTGAATGACATGTTTCTAAAAGGAATTAAGTAAAAAAAAAAAAAAAATTAACAAAAATAACTCACATAAATTAAACAGAAAATCTAATCAATTACAGAGAGAGAGAAAAAAACAAAGCAGGGTTCCTTCTCTGGCCAATCAACAAAGAAATGCTGACATTTGTTGAAAAAGTAAAATTACTACAAGTAATTAAATGAGTATGTGATCTTTTAATACATCAAAAAAAAAAAGTAAGAAAAGGTTTAGCAGTAAATATTGACATTAGCTGTAATTAAAAGCTCTTCAGATGGATACACTGTTTTTTTTTTTTAAAGATAAAGAGTCTTGCTCTGTCACAGTGCAGTGGTGCAATCTCGGCTCAATGCAACCTGTGTCTCCTGGGTTCATGCAATTATTGTGCCTCAGTCTCCTGAGTAGCTGGAATCACAAGCGCATGCCACCACGCCCAGTTAATTTCTATATTTTCAGTAGAGATGGGGTTTTGCCATGTTGGTCAGTCTGGTCTCAAACTCCTGGCCTTAAGTGATCTGCCCACCTCAACCTCCCAGAGTGCTGGGATTACAGGCGTGAGCCACTGCACTGGCCAGATACACTTTGTAAGATAAAATTTATGTCTTATGTTAAAGAAGTGACAAGTAATTTGCAATATACTAGTAATAAAACATTTTTCAATTTTCTTCAGAATACCTTAAGAAAAAAAATCTTGCCTTCTTATACACAAACATTAAAAACTTCATTATAAAATATTTAACCACTAAGAAAAAATCATTACTTCTTTCAGGAAGATGAAACAAACATTAACACATTATTTGTTACAGTGGTATGACATAAATCACGTTTTAAGAAAAAAATAGGTGATTGGGATTTAAACTAAAGTAGACTTTTCAGTCTTACATCTCAAAATGAATAAAAACTAAGTGGTAAGACAACAGTATGAATTTTACTTTTATGTAATAAACAGGAAGAATTCTATTTAAAAGGGGTAGCTCTGTTCATTAAAAAAATTTAAGGAGATGTGCAGGATGTGCTGAAAATAATCTGACAAAATATTTTTCAAACTACGAATGACGTTTTTATGATCAATGCGATCAGCTTCCCTGGGCAAAAATAGGCTGAGTTTGCTAATTTCTATTTGTAAAACCCAGTTCTGTAACTGGACATACCAGGCACTCATCTATATCTGCTGAATGACTGAATTAATGAAATCCTTGGTTGGGATAACTTTGGCATTGCTTCAGGTATTAATTTACCAATTAAAAAAAAGTCTGGCCGGGCGCAGTGGCTCACGCCTGTAATCCCAGCACTTTGGGAGGCCGAGGCGGGTGGATCATGAGGTCAGGAGATCGAGACCATCCTGGCTAACAGGGTGAAACCCCGTCTCTATTAAACACATAAAAAAAATTAGCCGGGCGAGGTGGCGGGCGCCTGTAGTTCCAGCTACTTGGGAGGCTGAGGCAGGAGAATGGCGTGAATCCGGGAGGCGGAGGTTGCAGTGAGCTGAGATCGCGCCACTGCACTCCAGCCTGGGCAACAAAGTGAGACTCTGTCTCAAAAAAAAAAAAAAAAAAGTCTAACTACTATAAATAACTGCCAATCACTTCATAATCAGATCAGTGGTATACAGCAGGGTCATCAACAGTACAATCATGCATGTGAAAATCTTTAATATATACTGCCTAAATATAAGGCAATATTATCCAAAATATTTTGGTTGAAAACGATTAAAAGGTCTTTAAGATATATTTGTTATTTCCTAATTTTCTTTTATTTTAAAATATTTATTTATTTATTTAGAGACAAGGTCTTGCTCAATCACCCAGGCTGGAGTACAATGGTGTGATCATAGCTCACTGTAACCTCAAACTCCTGGGTTCCAGCAATCCTCCTGCCTCAGCCTCTCAAGTAGCTGGGACTACAGGCATGTGTTACCACTCCTGGCTAATTAAAAAATGTTTTTGTAGAGATGGGGATCTCATTATGTTGCCCAGGTCAGTCTTGAACTCCTGGCCTCAAATGATCCTCCTGCCTCACTTTCCCCCAAAGTGCTAGGATTACAGGCATGAGCTATGCACAGTGCCTGGCCCATTTCCCAATTTTTTTTTTCTTTTTATTAAAAAAATAAAAGGCCGCTTGTGGTGGCTCATGCCTGTAATCCCAGCACTTTGGGAGGCCAAGGCAGGCAGATCACTCGAGGTCAGGAGTTTGTGACCAGCCTGGCCAACATGGTGAAACCCTGTCTATACTAAAAATACAAAAATTAGCTGGGCGTGGTGGCATGCACCTGTTGTCCCAGCTACTTGGGAGGCTGAGGCAGGATAATCACTTGAACCCAGGAGGCGGACACTGCATGAGCCGAGATCTTGCCACTGCACTCCAGCCTGGGCAACAGAGCGAGACTCCATCTCAAAAAAAAAAAAAAAGTAGAGGTGGGGTCTCATTATGTTGCCCAGGCTGGTCTTGAACTCCTGGGCTCAAGTGATCCACCTGGCTCAGCCTCTCAAAGTGCTGGGATTATAGGCGTGAGCCATGGTGTCTGGCCGTTTCCTAATCTTCCACTAGGAAAAATCAGGGTTACTGGTCAATTACTATATGAGTGCTTTTCTTTTTTTTTTTTTTGAGACGGAGTCTCACTCTGTCGCCCAGACTGGAGTGCAGTGGCGCGATCTCGGCTCACTGCAAGCTCCGCCTCCCGGGTTCACGCCATTCTCCTGCCTCAGCCTCCGGAGTAGCTGGGACTACAGGCGCCCGCCACCACGCCCGGCTAATTTCTTTTTGTATTTTTAGTAGAGACGGGGTTTCACCGTGTTAGCCAGGATAGTCTCGATCTCCTGACCTCGTGATCCGCCCGCCTCGGCCTCCCAAAGTGCTGGGATTACAGGCTTGAGCCACTGCGCCCGGCCATGAGTGCTTTTCTTAACCTTTCCTCCTACAATCCCCTGAGGTATAAAGAGGAAGGAGGAAGCTGCAGGAGGAGGTCTTCACACTGCCCATGGCAACATGGATCAACCTGAGGGCAGAGGCACTTGCGTGTGCCTGGCTGTTCTGCCTGCAGGGTATGGGTGACTCTTGAAGTCTCTGAGCAAGGCCAGGCCTGATCCCAAGGGGAGAGAATTTTGCTCCTGACTACAAAGGGCCCATAGCTCTCCAAAGCCATGTACTCTCCAAGCAGAGTGCAGGCTTCCTGACTCCAGCCCTCTCCAGACCTGGCCATACCAGGTCTCCCTTGCGGCATCTAAGTGCAAACACCTCAGTCTTCCAGGCAATGCAATTTTAATCCTAGCAATTATTGCTAAAGGAGGATAAGAACTTTCAACCACTCTAGCAAGGATTTTGTTTTTAAGAACAAACTGTCAACAGTTGATTAAGTATAGCACTAAGGTAGACAACAGACCTCAGTTAATAAACTTTAACAAGATAGGATAAAAGACTATCTTTCAGCAAAAATTTGGGGGTGGAAATAGCCTGGAAATTGTAAATCAGATGACCACTAGAATTTTTTTTAAACAACAAGCCTGAGTCTCCAATTTTAATTCAAATATACAAAATAAGTGTAATGCAACTGTCATGCCTGCAACTGTTTTTTCTAAGGGGAGCACAGTGCAGTGGCTAAAAGGGCAGAGTCTGGTCAGACAGACCTGGCTCAGCCTGATACTTTCTTTCTTTCTTTTTTTTTTTTTTTTTTTTTGAGACGGAGTGTCACTCTGTCGCCCAGGCTGGAGTGCAATGGTGTGATCTTGGCTCTCTGCAACCTATGCCTCCTGGGTTCAAGCCATCCTCTTGCCTCACCCTCCCAAATAGCTGGAATTATAAGTGTGCGCCACAACATCAGGCTAATTTTTGTATTTTTAGTAGAAAGGGGGTTTCACCATGTTGGCCAGGCTGGTCTTGAACTCCTGACCTTGAGTGATCTACCTGCCTTGGCCTCCCAAAGTGCTGGGATTACAGGCGTGAGCCACTGCACCAGGCCCTGATACTTTTAAAAATATGTGCCGAATAAAGTTCGGAGGTAAAATCTCTCCGAACTTTACCTTCAG
This sequence comes from Macaca thibetana thibetana, assembly GCF_024542745.1. Taxonomy (NCBI): domain Eukaryota; kingdom Metazoa; phylum Chordata; class Mammalia; order Primates; family Cercopithecidae; genus Macaca; species Macaca thibetana. The sequence continues at coordinate 3,971,103 of NC_065584.1, forward strand.
TTTCTTTTATAAAATGGGGTGGACTATGGAGATTAAATTAGAGTGTGTGTGTGCACACTGGTACATGTGTATAATAAATATACTCATTTCACACATATAAACGTGTGTATGTATGATACTTATACATAAAATATGCATATATATAATATACATACGTATTTATATGTATAAAATGAATATGACTGTATCTATGTATACAGACATCTACCTTTGCACACAATAAGCATTCAAATAATGGTAGCTTTGACTGGGCACGGTGGATCACTGAGGTCAGCAGTTCAAGACCAGCCCGGCCAATATGATAAAACCGGGTCTCTAAAAATACAAAAATTAGTCGGGTGTGATGGTGGGCGCCTGTAGTCCCAGCCACTCAGCTTGGTAGGCTGAGGCACAAGAATCACTTGAACCTGGAAAGCGGAGGTTGCAGTGAGCTGAGATCACGCCACTGCACTCCAGCCTGGGCGATACAGTGAGACTCTGTGGAAAAAAAAAAAAAAAAAAAAAAAGAGGTAGCTGATATTTTTATCAATGATAATCTTGTTTCCTTTTTTCCATTATATACATGTAATAAAATCAATGCTAGTCTTTTTTTTTTTTTTTTTTTTTTTTGAGACAGAGTTTCACTGTTGTTGCCCAGGCTGGAGTGCTATGGCGTGATCTTGGCTCACCCCAACCTCTGCCTCCCTGGTTCAAGCGATTCTCCTGCCTCAGTCTCCCTGGGATTACAGGCATGTGCCACCATGCCCGTATACATACTTATTTTGTATTTTTAGTAGAGACTGGGTTTCTCCATGTTGGCTAGGATGGTCTCAAACTCCCAACCTCAGGTGATCCACCTGCCTCGGCCTCCCAAAATGCTGGCATTATGGGCATGAGCCACTGTGCCCAGCCCAGCCAATCAATGCTAGTCTTTTTTTTTTTTTTTTTTTTTTTTTTTGAGACGGAGTCTCGCTCTGTCACCCAGGCTGGAGTGCAGTGGCCGGATCTCAGCTCACTGCAAGCTCCGCCTCCCGGGTTCACGCCATTCTCCGGCCTCAGCCTCCCGAGTAGCTGGGACTACAGGCGCCCGCCGCCTCGCCCGGCTAGTTTTTTGTATTTCTTAATAGAGACGGGGTTTCACCGTGTTAGCCAGGATGGTCTCGATCTCTTGACCTCGTGATCCGCCCGTCTCGGCCTCCCAAAGTGCTGGGATTACAGGCTTGAGCCACCGCGCCCGGCCTTTTTTTTTTTTTTTTTTTTTTTTTTTTTTTTTTTTTTTTTTTGAGACAGAGTCTTGCTCTGTCGTCACCCAGGCTGGAGGGCAGTGGTGTGATCTTGGCTCAATGCAACCTCCACCTCCCAGGTTCAAGCAATTCTCCTGCCTCAGCCTCCAGAGTAGCTGGGACTACAGACACGCGTGCCACCACCCCTGGCTAATTTTTGTATTTTTAGTAGAGATGGGGTTTTGCCATGTTGGTCAGGCCTGTCTCAAACTCCTGACCCCAGGTGATCCACCCGCCTTGGCCTCCCAAAGTGCTGAGACTACAGGCATGAAAGAAGAGTATGAAGAAGACAAAGAAACTCTTTTTTTTTTTTTTTTTTTTGAGATGGAGTCTTGCTTTATCACTCAGGCTGGAGTGCAGTGGTATGATCTCGGCTCACTGCAGTCTCTGCCTCCCGGATTCAAGCAATTCTCCTGTCTCAGCCTCCTGGGTAGCTGGGAATCCAGGTGCCCACCACCATGTCTGGCTAAGTTTTGTATTTTTAGTAGAGACAGGGTTTTACCATATTGGTCAGGCTGGTCTCTAACTCCTGACCTCAGGAGATCTACCCGCCTCAGCCTCCCAAAGTGCTGGGATTACAAGCGTGAGCCACCATGGCTGACCAGGAAGGAATGATTTATTCTGGGAGTCAAAAGACTCTTCTCAGAATGAACTCACTGTCTCTTTTGCTGGCTGGTCATGAATGGGTGCCCCAAACCTGGCAAAGCTCTTTGACTCATTCTGTTTTGCCCAGTCTAAAATGAGGTGGCTTAATAAAGGGGCTAAGAAGTGAGTAAGAGGGTAAATAGAAACCTTCTGGGCTGGGTGTGGTGGCTCACGCCTGTAATCCCAGCATTTGGGAGGCTGAGGCAGGTGGATCACGAAGTCAGGAGTTCGAGACTAGCCTGACCAACACAGTGAAACCCTGTCTCTACTAAAAATACCAAAAAAAAAAAAAAAAAAGAAGAAAATAAAGAAACCTTCTGACCCATCTGACTTCTAGTTAATGCTAATGGATTCAGAAATCCTCCCTAATCTAGGCGGAGGTTGAAGTTAGCCAATATTGCACCACTGCACTCCAGCCTTGGCGACGGTGAGACTCCGTCTCAAAAAAAAAAAAAAAAAAAAAAAAAAGGAATACTACCTAATCTATTCCATGTACTAATAATAGGTAGATCAGACTTTAATGTGACTCACGGAAGTTTCAGATGATTGAATATAAAATTACATTTAGCTTAGTTTAAATAATGGAGATGGAGTGAAATGAAGTAACAGGCTATACGCCATAGGGAATGCAGAAAAACAGAGGAGGACACTGATCATTTCACACCTGGCAAGGACTCCTACTGCTGTCCTGTAAGCTACAGATGACAAACAAGAGGGTCTGTCCCAGGCAAACCTGCAGGATACCACAGACAGACTGATCCACAGCTAGACTTAATTTTAAAAAATTTCCCCTAGGATGTCCTGAAACTGCAGGGGCTCTTAGGTTTCCTGGATTCCTTCTTGGAAAGGTACCTTTCACTATTTGTTTATGGTTCAAAGTGGTATCCTTTCTTTTTCCTCTTGAAGCAGCCAATATTTCTAGGCTTTTGTAACAGGTGACAAAGTTATGGAAATGAAGTTATCTCAAAGGACCCTTGAAAGTTTACTGAGGCCCCAAATGCTAGCCTTCTAGACACATGGAACAGTTTAAAAAATGTCCAGGACCACCAGCCAAGAATCATGCAGCATTTAATAATAATAATAATAGTAATAATAACTTACTATTTTTTGATAATAAACCAGAGATTTTATCTCCAAAACTATACCATTTAAGGACATTACCTTACTCTCAATATAAATTACTAAGACTGAGAGAGAAACTTTCAAGATTTGGACTCTAAGAAATTTACTGCCCCTTAACAACAATTAAGCGAGAAAAGAGGAGCTGTCTCTTTCCTCCACGGCTGGAGATGATTATGAAAGACACGCATGGTCTTTCCTGCTGGTTATTACAGAGTACCAGCCCCCTACCCGCACCAGAACCCGAGGTCTGCCTGTTTAACTACAACGAACATGCCATGCAGACAGACATGTGAGCAAAAGGAACAATAATTAAAGAACAATAACAAAAACCTCCTAAACGCTAGTTAACTTTTAGTGTTATGAAGACTCTGAGCTCTACAATTTCTACTTTCAAGGTTTTAAAGTATACAGTTAGATATATATAAAACCAGAAAACCATGAGTTGAAGGCAGACTGAAAAGCATCCAGGCAGCGGTGACTTCACACAAAAAAGACATCTTTCCTTTTGCCCGACGTGTTCACTCCAAAACAACCAGCACCTAGCACTTACCTCCTTGTGAGTTTTGAAGTTAATTTACTAAAGAGATTAGTGGAGCCTCGGCTTCGAGTCTGGGACAATGGTGTGGCTTCATGGGACAGGCTGGGAGAGGCAGGAGGGCCATTGTATGTCGCGGTTCGCCGTTCCCGGGGCTGGCCGTGGAAAGTGCTACGACTGGCAGTGCCTCTTGGGAAGCGGATTCGATCCGGGGTGGCTGCACTGCTAATACTGTGTGTTGAAGCGACTGGAGTTCTCTGATCAGGAATAGTGCTATGAGATCAGAAAGTAAGAAGCTCTCAGAACATGATATACAAAAATTTACAGTCACAATATACCTTTTGTATACACAGTGGAGAAAATTGGGTATAATAAATCCAGATTCGAGGGGTATTTTATAGGACTTAGGAGCAAAAGTTCAGTGGGAAAGGGTACCAAAAGAACAATACATAATGAGACAAAGCCTCATGGAGTTTAAGGGACCAGTATTATATATATTTTCAAGGACAAGATTAATGCAGGGAAATTCTAGGACAGAGAACAGCTAACTCAAACTTCTCCCCTTTGCTTCCCTCTCAAATTGCTTACATACAGAGAACTGTGCCAATACGAAAGAAAGAAAGGATATGCAGGTGTAACTGAAGAACAGGCAACTAAAAAGTTTTGGAAGTACACAAATGGTATATGTATAAAATTACACATGCTGAAAGCAACTTGGGAGGAGCAGGAACTTCTTGTATACACTTTGTAGTATGCAAAGGCACGAAGACACACACACACAACCGAGGACATCATGACACAAGATGTGCTTAACTAAAATCACATGGAGGAAGGACACCTTGTGGACAACTGTAACAAAACCTCAGACTATAAAATCCACAGCACAAAATTAAGAAGCAGTGGGTACACATTAGTTTCACAAAGAATGTGCATTTTTCTTACATAGCTTTGAAGTTATCTCCTTCACTGTCTATTGGAGGTAACATCATCTTGGGGTGCCCAGAGGCTGACATGGACATCGGCTTCTGATGTCTCAGCCGACAGGTAGATGTACAAACTGAGGCAGGGCTAGCTGCGTAAGCGAACATTTCTGTCAGGCTGGGAGGGGTTTGGGTTCAGGCAGAGGCAGAAACACAGTATGAAGGAGCAGTGACCACAGAGCAACCTGTGTGTAATGCAAACACCTTCCTCCCAAGCCATCGCATTTTTGGTAAAGAATAAAAATCTCCTAAGCTTGTTTTGGAGATTCTGGAGCAACTGCTAACCTATAGTTGCTTTTTTTTTTTTTTTTTTTTTTTTTTTCCAAACAGTAATCATAAAAATGTATTACCTTAAAAGAAAATAGCAGATCACATGTTTGAATATCTGTTTCTATGAGAGGGACAATGTCCTCTGACGGTATGCACAAAGTAAAACCTATTCTAAGAGATGCCTCAAATTCAAATCTAAGTGGTAAAATGAATATATAATATGAGCATGCTATGCTCTCAATCTGTTCCCAAAACACACTGACATATTTTTTATTTACTTTTTTTTTTTGTAGAGACAGGGTCTCGCTATATTGCCCAGGCTGGTCTTAAATTCATGGCTTCAAGCGATCCTCCTGCCTTGGCCTTCCGAAGTGTTGGGATTACAGGCATGAGCCACCATACCCGGCCCACACTATTTTAAATGAATTAACAAGACTATAGGATAGGAACTAGCTTTTATATAACAGAGTATCCTATGTTGTTTGGTGTTTTTTTGAGACAGGGTTTTTTTGCTGTCACCTAGCTGCAGCGCAGTGGTACGATCATGGCTCACTTCCTCAACTTCACTTCCTCAACATGCAGCCTCAACTTCCTGGGCTCAGGTGGTTCTCCCACCTCAGCCTCCTAAGTGGCTGGGAATACAGGCGCACTCCACCATGCCTGGCTCATTTTGTATTTTTAGTAGACACAGTTTTGCCATGTTCCCCAGGCTGGTCTTGAACTCCTGGGCTCAAACGATACACCTGCCTTGGCCTCCCAAAGTGTTGGGATTACAGGCATGAGCCACCACACCCAGCCTTCTAATGTTGTTTTAACAATATAGTCTAGAACCTTCCTACTCAAAGGACATTTACTCCAAGATAAAAAACAGCAGAGCCCCCTTCTGCAAGATGGGCAAATTCATCAGAGCAAATTAACTGTTTACAGATACGGTAAGACAGAGTGGCTGAAGTCTGCAGTTTCACCTAACACACACAGTTACCAGACAAAACTATCCATAGCAGTCTCACTGGGACACATTATTTGGAATTCCAGCTCAGTCATCATGTCCTTGGAATTCAAGGGCCGTTTCTTTCCTTTCAGGGTAAGTAGGAATACAGCTCTTCCAATGTCTTTGTGCAGAAATCCTCTGGAGGGACTGAAACCTGGAAGCTGTCAAGTTCTTCCTTTCCCGCACTCCCCGTACCTAGACTAACCACATTCTGTTGGTGTCAACTTCCTAGTAGCCCTTCAGGTGGCCCATCTGTTCCACATCTACCACCAAGGCCACAGTATAAAGCCGCACTCCTTGTCTTCACTGGGCCGCCTGCCTTTGCCCCAACACCTCCAATCTATTCACCTTACAGCTGAGAACTTCTTAATATATAAACCAGACCTTGTCACTCATCTGCTCATACTTCTACAGAACACCAAGTCTTTGGCATAAAGTTCAGTCTCCTCGACTCGGAATGCAAGTAAACATCCCCAGGCCCCTGAAGTCTGGCCCCTGCCATTTCTCTAGGCTTTGCCTTCTATCATTCCCTCCTGGAACTCAACTTTCTGGCCTTCCTGATGATGTGTGGTCCATTGGTCAGAAAATGTTTGCAGGAGTTATTCTCTCAGTATGGAGGGCTGCGATTTTTTAATTCACTCTTCAAAAATGAACCAGAGGTCATCATCTCCATGATGTCTTACCTGATCTACTTTCCCTCTGAGAGTTCAATCACTTCTGTTTTTAGCTCATGCACGCCACATTGTATCCTAGTGACCCTTCTCTGCTGAAGTCCCTGAAAACACAGCCCGAAATCTTGTCAATGTGCCCCCCACCAGTGTAAGCAGAAAGCCTGGCAGGGCAGGTATTCAATAAACATTCTCCTAACAGAGAAGATTAATCAATTAGCAACTGGAATTCTGATAGCCCCAACATGAGGGAGAAAGGTCTTTAAAATCAAGAAGAACTGCTTGTCCCTGAATTAAAACATTTTTATTTACATTTTTATTTTTGGAGACAGGGTCTTGCTCTATTCACCCAGGCTAGAGTGCAGTGGCACTATCACAGCTTGCTGCAGCCTCAACCTCCTGGGGTCAAGCGATCCTCCTATCTCAGCCACAGGAGTGCGCCACTATGCCTGGCTAATTTTTAAGTTTTTTTGTAGAGATGGTGGTGTCTCACTATGATGCCTAGGCTGGTCTCGACCTCCTGGGTTCAAGTGATCCTTCTGCCTCAGCCTCCCAAAGTGCTGGGATTATAGGCCTTCTAAGCCACTGTGCCTGGTTCTGTCCCTACATTTTTGTTTGAGAATTCCGCTCTCTGACTTGGGAGAATTTATCCAGTCTGAGAAGAACTGGAAACAAATGTCTTATAAAGACATTTATTCAGTTTTGTATTTATTGAGTTTCGTATTTCTGCCACTCAGTATCCATTCTTTTCCTGTAGCAACAATATTCACATTTTGCTTTGGTGGAGCCAACTCTAGGTCCCACACAGATCAAGGAGACAACCTAAGGGCTTCCGCTTGAGCACAGCTGTGTGCGGGAAAAAGCTATGTCTGATGGTGCTGAGCCCAATCATGGAACTATCACCAAGGAGGCAGAAGCAGATGGATCCTAACTCTAGCCCTAGACTTTTTTTAGTTATATGAACTAACAGCCTTTTTATATTTAAGCCTGTTTAGACTGGGTTTTCTGTCACCTGCAACAGAGACAGTTCTGACTAAGGTTTTAAAAGAAATGCTCGGTTGTTTCTTGTACATGTGTACAGACACACGTACACATGAACGCACACAAATGTATTTTTCTAACAAGATACAGCTAAATACAACTATCTCTTATGCCCTTACCTTTCAGGGTGAGTCTAGGGTCAATACACTCTACCTCCAGCTGTTGACTTTTTTTTTGCCCAAATTAGTAACTAGTTTCAGTAGATGCGCCAAGAAAAGCAGGGGAAGAAGAGGCAGGAGTGGTTTGACCCTTTCCCTGGTGAATACAAATGGTCCCAAAGTCTTTGGAGAAGGAAAAGGCTTTTAGTCAGCTTGCAGGCAGGAGTGTGCTGCATCGATTCCCAATGAAGCACACTGCTGACAGGCCAAGCTAGATCTTTAAGGCATACAAACATGGTAAGAGGATGTGGACAGATGCTTTGCAGCAAAAAAAAAACGGATCCTCTAGAGACCTAAGAAGGAAATGTAAGTTTATTTTCTCATTATAAATTAACAAAATGGTTTTTTCTTTTGTAGAGACGGGGTTTCATCATGGCCCAGGCTGGTCTGGAACTCCTGAGTTTAGGCAATCCGCCCGCTTTGGCCTCCCAAAGTGCTGGGATTATAAATTATTAACTCGAGGCCAGGTGTGGTGGCCCACACCTGTAATCCCAGCACTTTGGGAAGCTGAGACGGGTGGATTACTTGAGGCCAGTAATTCGAGAGCAGCCTGGCCAACATGGAGAAAACCCACTCTACTAAAAATACAAAAATTGGCCGGGAATGGTGGCTCAAGCCTGTAATCCCAGCACTTTGGGAAGCTGAGACGGGTGGATTACTTGAGGCCAGTAATTCGAGAGCAGCCTGGCCAACATGGAGAAAACCCACTCTACTAAAAATACAAAAATTGGCCGGGAATGGTGGCTCAAGCCTGTAATCCCAGCACTTTGGGAGGCCGAGACGGGCGGATCACGAGGTCAGGAGATCGAGACCATCCTGGCTAACATGGTGAAACCCCATCTCTATTAAAAAAATACAAAAAACTAGCCAGGTGTGGTGGCGGGCGCCTGTAGTTCCAGCTACTCGGGAGGCTGAGGCAGGAGAATGGCGTAAACCTGGGAGGCGGAGCTTGCAGTGAGCTGAGATCCGGACACTGCACTCCAGCCTGGGCGACAGAGCGAGACTCTGTCTCAAAAAAAAAAAAAAATCAGTTGGGTGTGGTGGTGGGCCTCTGTAATCCCAGCTACTCAGTAGGCTGAGGCAGGAGAATCGTTTAAACCCAGGGGTGGTGGCTGCAGTGAGCCGAGATCATGCTACCGAACTCCAGTCTGGGTGATAGAGAGAGAGAGAACCCAGGAGGCGGAGCTTGCAGTGAGCGGAGATCGCACCACTGCACTCCAGCCTGGGCGACAAAGCGAGACTCTGTCTCAAAAAAAAAAACAAAAAAAAAAACAAATAAATAAACTTTTTGACATATTAATTTTAAAGGCAATTAAACTTTTTAGAAATTTAATCCATGTCACATCATGAGTTTCACAAAGAAGCAACAAAATAGATTTTTTCTGGCTTCTACAGTAGGCCTAACACCCATAAGGAAACAGTAAACTCAGTAAGACGTTTGCAAATTTCAACTTCGTACAATCAAGCTCACAAAAATCCTATTGACAACAGGCAGCCCCAACATCACAATGGTCTACAGATATATTCTAAAAGATCATCAAGTTAATTGTTATGAAATTCGAATGATATTTCCCCCCAGGAAAGTGTTAAAAATGATACTTTTATTTCCTAATCTAGCCCACAATTTACATAAGCAAAACAGTAGCAGTATTACATTTCTTTTATAATTAAAAATTTTTTTTACAGTTTTTATGGGTTCATAGTAGCTGTATTACATTAATTTAGTTTTATTTTTTTGAGACAGGGTCTGGCTCTACCGTCCAGGCTGGAATACAAAGGTGTGATATCAGCTCACTGCAACCTCCGCCTCCCAGGCTCAAACCATCCTCCTGCCTCAGCCTCCCAAAGAGCTGGGACTACAGGCGTGCAACACCACACCCGGCTAATTTTTATATTTTTAGTAGAGATGGGGTTTTACCATGTTGGCCAGGCTGGTCTCGAACTCCCGACCCAGGTGATCCACCTGCCTCGGCCTCCCAAAGTGCTGGGATTACAGGTGTGAGCCACTGCGCCTGGCACCCAGCTAATTTTTTTGTATTTTTGGTAGAGATGGGATTTTACCATATTGCCCAGGCTGGTCTTGAACTCCTGGGTTCAAACAATCCTCCTGTCATGGCTTCTCAAAGTGCTGGGACTACATGGTGGCATGAGCCACCATGCTTGGTCTACATTTAAACCTTAATTGACAGAAATAGCAATATTTTTCTTAAAATTCAAGTTGCATGAAGTTGAGTTCCTATTAATCTACCCAACTGTTTCGTATTCATGACTATCTTTTAAAATTAAAAAAAATATATTTTTATACAGATCGGGGTCTCAAGCTGCTTTGCCCAGGCCGGTCTTGAACTCCCGGCCTCAAGTGATCTTCCTATCTAGACCTCCCAAAGTGCTGGGATGACAGGTCTTGTGAGCCACTGTGCCCAGTCTTGACTATCTTTTCTAAAACATTAATCCACTTAAGGTTACTAAAGGATAGGCACTTTGAACTTGTTGGTATGACCTCTAGCCCCTATCAGAACATTCTGATAAGAAATGTATTGGCTGCTGATTAAAAGCACACTCAGAGGTTGGGCAAAAGCAAAATTAAAAATATAGTCCAAGGTCAGGCATGGGGGCTCATGCCTGTAAACCTAGCATTTTGGAAGGCTGAGACGGGAGGATCCCTTGAGGCCAGGAATTTGAGACCAGCCTTGGTAACATAGGAAGACTTAATCTCTACAAAAAATAAAAAATTAGCCAGGTGTGGTGGTCCACGCCTACAGTCCCAGCTGCTCAAGAGGTCAATGCAGGAAGATCATTTGAGCCCAGGAGTTTGAGGCTACGGTACACTATGATCATGTCTGTGACTAGCCACGGCACTGCAGCCTGGGCAACACTGCAAGACTCCATCCCTTAAAAAACAAAAAACAAACAAACAAAAAACAAACAAACAAAAAACAAACAAACAAACAAACAAAGACTTTCTTTTTTTGAGATGGGGTTTCGCTCTTACTGCCCAGGCTGGAGTGCAAGTGCAATGGTGCAATCTCGGTTCACTGCAACCTCTGCCTTCTGGGTTCAAACGATTCTCCTGCCTCAGCCTCCCAAGTAGCTGGAATTATAGGCATGTGCCACCATGCCTCGCTAATTTTTTTTTTTTTTTGTATTTTTAGTAGAGATGGGGTTTCTCCATGTTGGTCAGGCTGGTCTCGAACTCCTGACCTCAGGTGATCTGCCCGATTCGGCTTCCCAAAGTGCTGGGATTACAGGCGTGAGCCATTGCGTTCAGCTCTTTTTTTAGTTTTTGAGATGGAGTCTCGCTCTGTTGCCAGGCTGGAGTGCAGTGGCGCTATCTCGGCTCACTGCAACCTCTGCCTCCCGGGTTCAAGTGATTCTCCTGCCTCAGCTTCCCAAGCAGCTGGGACCACAGGCGCATGCCACCACGCCCAGCTAATTTTTAGACAGGGTTTTACCATGTTGGCCAGGATGGTCTTGATCTCCTGACCTCGTGATCCACCTGCCTCAGCCTCCCAAATTGCTGGGATTACAGGTGTGAGCCACCGCACCTGGCCTAAGAAAAGCAACTTTTATATGTAGTCCAAAGATATATACGCTAAGTGTCCTCAATCCTTCTCTGCTCAATCTCGATGTGGCTTGATGCAGGGTAAGTGGATAAAATAATAAAGCCACTTCCCAATTTTGAAACTTTACAATAATATCCAATATCTAAAACTTATTTGAAAAGATTCTGGGCCTGGCACAGTGGCTCACGCCTGTAATCACAGCACTTTGAGAGGCCAAGGCAGGTAGATCACTTGAAGTCAGGAGTTTGAGACCAGCCTGGCCTAGTGAAACCCCATTTCTATTAAAAATACAAAGATCAGCCAGGTGTGGTAGTGTGTGCCTGTAATCCCAGCTACTTGGGAGGCTGAGGCAGAAGAACTGCATGAACCTGGGAGACAGAGGTTGCAGCGACCCGAGATTGTGCCATTGCACTCTAGCCTGGGTAAAAGAGCGAGACTCCATCGCAAAAAAATAAAAAAATAAAAAAAAAGAAAGATTCTGTTTGTGTTACTGTAACATCATCATGTCACTTCTTCGGGGTCTTTCAATGAGGTAGTCTAAACAGTGTTGTCCAGGTATCTAAAGCATATGAAATAGTAGGAGCAGAGTATCTCTGCTATGGAGGTTGTTTAGCAACGTTATTAACTTGAGAGATTAGGTTTAGTCAGTGCAAACTAAGACAATTCTTCATAACCTTGTCTGAACAGTCTATAATTAATAACGAAAGCTAACATTTGTTGAGCACTCGCTATGAGTCAGTGCTATGTGGTTTAAGACTCACTGCAAACCTATACCATCATGATAGAATCATACAATTGAGGTGTAATAAAATCTTCTCATGCCTAGTTTACACCAACCATTAGTCATGCCGGGAATCTGGCCATTTTTCGAGAATAACATCAGAAGGCAGAACAACTACAGCAGGAAGTAGGCTGGCCTTCAGCACGACCAGTTCAAAACCAGTCTTAGAAAACTACTCACAGGTGTTTGTGCCAAAGTAACAACTGGCCTTAACCTATGCTCCCCGCATCATTAACTTTATTGTTCCCACAGGAAAGCTGATAAAACAAAGATTGACCTAGTAAGAACCAATTAATAAAACTAATTTTCAAAAGAAAAAAGCTATTAAAATTAATTATGGCCGGGCGTGGTGGTTCACGCCTGTAATCCCAGCACTTTGGGAGGCCGAGGTGGGTGGATCACGAGGTCAGGAGATCGAGACCGTCCTGGCTAACATGGTGAAACCCTGTCTCTAGTAAAAATACAAAAAATTAGCCGGGCGAGGTGGTGGGCGCCTATAGTCCCGGCTACTCGAGAGGCTGAGGCAGGAGAATGGCGTGAACCCGGGAGGCGGAGCTTGCAGTGAGCTGAGATCACGCCACTGCACTCCAGCCTGGGCTACAGAGTGAGACTCCATCTCGAAAAAAATAAATAAATAAATAAAAAATAAAAATAATTATATTGCCTATGACAAGAGAAAAAGCCTTGCATTTAGTAAGCCTTTAAAATATCCTGTTTACAGTGGGATTTTGAAGGTAGTAAGGGCTTAAGTTATGTGGAGTCTTTGGTTTAAACCTTTACACAGTTTTAAAAAAATCAGCCATCATTATTCTCATGTTGAAATTCTGTATGAACACTCATATAAAGAAGAAAACAGTCGAAAATATTTAAGGCTAAAATTGGAACTTAATGTATTTGTTTCAGAAGTTAACATAGGTCCAGGCATCCTGCAGCTCACTCATATTTTAAATTAGTGAAGAAATAAGATACATGGGTGGGTGAAGAGAGGGAAAAGGAACAATTTGCCGAAGAAGTCATCTGTACAGAGAAAGCTAATTGTATCTCACTGAAGACTCAAGCATCAATTTTAAGGGAACGTTGTCACATTTAGTGCCTTAACTAAAGTTGTCAAACCTAATAATTTTCCAGTCTTTTAATTCATTTATAAGATAGGAAAGGAAAATACAAATATTATTAAAACAATGGGCCCTGTCTTTTAAGGTTTGGTGTTGAGACTCTCTTTTTTTTTTTTTTTTGGAGACGGAGTCTTGCTCTGTCGCCCAGGCTGGAGTGCAGTGGCTGGATCTCAGCTCACTGCAAGCTCCGCCTCCCGGGTTTAAGCCATTCTCCTGCCTCAGCCTCCCGAGTAGCTGGGACTACAGGCGCCCGCCACCTTGCCCGGCTAGTTTTTTTTGTATTTTTTAGTAGAGATGGGGTTTCACCATGTTAGCCAGGATGGTCTCGATCTCCTGACCTCGTGATCCGCCCGTCTTGGCCTCCCAAAGTGCTGGGATTACAGGCTTGAGCCACCGCGCCTGGCCGAGACTCTCTTTGGCTAAAGAGAAAGACGACACCTTCAAAAGCAAAGTATTTCAACGACTGATGCTAAGAGAAGCAATGAGACAGGTCAGGATATGAAAGAGTCGGCCCCAACAAGGCACTTGTCTCCAGGGGGAATACAGAAAGGAAATGATGCCAAAGAAATTAAAGAAGTCTTAAATACTATTTCCAAAGAGTGAAACAAAAAAATTTTAGGAAAAGAGAATCAGAAGACACAGGCATATATGCATGTGCCTGGTGTAAGCTGCTACGTGTAGCACAGGATGGGAGCAGAGAGCAGATCTTAGTCTTACTTAACACCCTTGAGGAGACTGACTCTGCACCTCAGAGAGTCACATATCCTAAAGTTCAGAAGGAGCTCGGTAGTGCACTTCCAGAATTTAGAAATAGTAAAGGTAATGAAACAACCTTTTTTTTTTTTTTTTGAGACGAGTCTTGCTCTGTCACCCAGGCTGGATTGCAGTGGCATGATCTCAGCTCACTGCAAACTCTGCCTCCCGGGTTCAAGTAATTCTCCTGCCTCAGTCTCCCTAGTAGCTAGGACTATAGGCGCCTACCACCACACATGATTAATTTTTGTATTTTTAGTAGAGACGGGGTTTCAACCATGTTGGCCAGGCTGGTCTTGAACTCCTGACCTCAAGTGATCCACCCACCTTGGCCTCCCAAAGTGCTGCGATTACAGGTGTGAGTCACTGCGCCTGACCACGAAACAACATTTCTGTAGTCTTGTAGAATAAAATCTATAACATCAGAAACTTCTAATTAAGTCTTCCATTGATATTTTCTATTAAGTCACTTTTGAACTAGAAGAAATTTGAGAGTTAAGAACTGAACTATAATACAAGTCTACCAGAGAGTAGACTACTATTAAGAAATACGTGGCCGGGTGCAGTGGCTCACACCTGTAATCCCAGCACTTTGGGAGGCTGAGGCGGGAAGAATATGAGGTCAGGAGATTGAGACTATCCTGGCTAACATGGTGAAACTCCATCTCTACTAAAAATACAAAAAATTAGCCGGGTGTGGTGGCAGGACCCTGTAGTCCCAGCTACTCAGGAGGTTGAGGCAGGAGAGTTGGCATGAACCCGGGAGGCGGAGCTTGCAGTGAGCCAGGATGGCGCCACTGCACTCCAGCCTGGGCGACAGAGCGAGACTCTGTCTCGACAACAACAAAAGAAATACCTATACCAATCATTATCTGTAAACTACCCCAACTGCTATACTCAAGTTCTTAACAGTTTTTAATCATAAGAAAAAAGACAATGTTAAAACACATACACACATACGAGTCAGAAAAGAGAACAAGAGAATGTAAATATTGCTAAAAATTCAACGAATAATAACCATAATCTTACAGAACAAATGTTACTCCTCATATCAACTCAATCCTAAGTGGCCTATGGAACAGGGAAGCAATAAGCAATTTGGTACTAAGGATGAAGGAGGAAAGAATTTTTGATTTTTGATTAGGCTATCATAAAATGTAGTGATCAAACATTTCATTTGACTAATGAGATCGAACATTTCGTTTGACTAACGAGATCAAACACAGGTTAGGAACAGAACCTTACACTGTAACAGCAGAAAGTAAATGTCAGAACAATTCTGATACAAACAACGTTCAAGTTAAAAGAATGATGTACACTTATTGCTCTTCCAAAAACAAAGAAGGAAAATCCATGCCAGCCTGGGAAATTTGTTCTGAACAGAGTACAGCATATTTCACTATTCTCTACCAATCTCACTTCTTTTTTTTTTCTCTCCACCCAGAAGACTAATCCCCCACCTCAGAGTCTCTAGACCTATCTAATCCCATTTTACTGACTCTACTTATTTCAAAACCCCAAGAAAATGGTGTGCATGATAGGATGCTCTCTTTATTGACATGTAACATCACTGTCTTTTTAAAATCACGCTCATCCTATATATGCTTGCTATGCAGCCAAAATAAAAGCATTCAGTAGCCTGGACTCTCCACTTCTCTTGGCTTCCAGTGTTTCTATTTACACTCAGCCATCTGGACTCTTTGGTAAACTGCGGACCTTTAATGCTGCCTGGTGCTGTACATTCTCCCAAGGTGTGGCTCTCTGCCTCAGGTCTTCGTCTTCCCCCACTTTCAGCTTTTGTTCAAATTACTAATGTGCACAAGACAATCTCCATTTCCTTATTCACTGTTCTACAACATAACCACAGCTTACTATGTACTTCCTCTAGGAAACCTCCTGGGTTTAACTCAATCCTTTTAATCATCATACCCAGCCAGGCAGGAGGATGATGCTCTGGACAACAAAAAGAATTTAGTATCTTGCTAAAAATTAGTATACAAATTTAACTTACCTTCAGAGAATACTTACAGTTTAATTTGAAATGATTATAGAAACAAAGCAGTAAACAACATGCTTCCATTTCTCTTGGGAAAAACAACTTTTCTTACAAACAGGTGGAATTTCCTACCTGTTTTCTTTGCCATTCTGAATCACTGAGTGTCTATCAGCTGTAGTTCTCTCACTGCAAACGTAAGTATTTCGCCGTGTCATTCCACCAGATGCTGTGTTACTCTATAAAAAAGGGCATTTTTGTCTTAATTTGGTAAATACAGTACTATGAGAAAAAATGAACTTATCTACATAAATGGGAATACCAGTCTTCTATTTACTTATTTTTTGAGGCAAGGTCTTACTCTGTCACCTAGGCTGGAGTGCAGTGGAGCAATCTTGGCTCTGCCTCCCAGGATCAAGCAATCCTCCCACCACGGCCTCCCAAGTAGCTGGGAATACAGGCATGTGCCACCATATTTGGCTAATTTTTTTTTTTTTTTTGAGACGGAGTCTTGCTCTGTCGCCATGCTGGAATGCAGTGGTGCCATCTCGGCTCACTGCAACCTCCCCTTCCTGGGTTCAAGTGATTCTCCTGCCTCCGCCTCCCGAGGTGCCCAGCCTGACAACCTAATTTTAAAATGGGCACCTTCAATAGACATTTCTTTAAAAAAGCTATACAATGGCCGGGCGCGGTGGCTCATGCCTGTAATCCCAATACTTTGGGAGGCCAAGATGGGCGGATCTCCTGAGGTGAGGAGGTCCAGATCAGCCTGACCAACATGGAGAAACCCCGTCTCTGCTAAAAATACAAAATTAGCTGGGCGTGGTGGTATATGCCTGTAATCCTAGCTACTCAGGAGGCTGAAGTAGGAGAATAACTTGAACCTGGGAGGCGGAGGTTGCAGTGAGCCAAGATCATACCATTGCACTCCAGCCTGGGCAACAAGAGTGAAATGCAGTCTCAAACAAAACAAAACAAAACAAAACAAAACAAAACCAAGCTATACATATGGCCAAGAAGCACATGAAAAGATGCCCAATATCACTGGTCATTAAAGAAATGCAAATCAAAACCATGAGGTACTTCTTCCTACCTACTAGGAAAGCTTTAAATAATAAAATAATAATAATTATTAATTGTTGGCAAGAATGTGAAGAAAAGAGACTCTCACTATTGCTGGATAAAATGGTACAGTTGTGAGGAAAACCGTCCGGCAGTTTACCAAAAAATTAAACATGGAGTTACCATATGACTCAACAATTTTATTCCTAGATATATACCCGAGAAAAATGGAAACACAGCCAGGTGCAGCGGTTAATGCCTGTAATCCCAGCACTTTGGAAGGCTAAGGCAGCAGGACTGCTTGAGCCTAGGAGTTTGAGACCAGCCTGGCTGGGCTACACAGGGAGACCTCATCTCTACCACAACAAACAAACAGAAAAAATAAGCCAGGCATGGTGACACATGCCTGTGGTATCAGCTATTTGGGAGGCTGAGGTGGGAGGATCTCTTGGGTCTGGGAAGTCAAAGTTGTAATGAGCCGTATTTGCACCATTGTACTCTAGCCTAGGTGACAGAGCGAGACTTTGTCTCCTCCCCAAGAAAGAAAAAGAAATTAAAACATAAGACCACATAGAAATTTGTACACAATTGTTTATAGTAGCATTATTCATTTTAACAAATACATGGAAATAATATAAATGTCCATCAACAGATGAACAGTTAAATTGTGGCATATACACAGAATGGAATATTACCCCCAAAAGAAACAAAGTACTAATACATGCTACAGGCTGGGCATGGTGGCTCACGCCTGTAATCCCAGCACTTTGGGAGGCTGATGCGGGTAGATCACCTGAGGTCGGGAGTTCGAGACCAGACTGACCAACATGGAGAAACCCCATCTCTACTAAAAACACAAAATTAGCCAGGCATGGTGGTGCATGCCTGTAATCCCAGCTACTCAGGAGGCTGAGGCAGGATAATTGCTTGAACCCAGGAGGTGGAGTTTGCAGTGAGCCAAGATCGTGCCATTGCACTCTAGGCAACAGGAGTGAAATTCCATCTCAAAAAAAAAAAAAAAAAAAGAAAAAAAATACATGCTACAACTTGGATGAATCGTGAAAACATTATGCTGAGTTAAAGAAAGAAGCAGACACAAAAGGACACATGTGAAATGATTCCATTTATATAAAATATTCACAACAGGCAAATCCAGAGAGACAGAACACAGACTGGTGGTTGCCAGGGCATGAGGGGAGGGAGGGGAGGGGAAGGGAGGGGAGGGGAAGGGAGGGGAGGGTAAGGGAGGGGAGCGGAGGAATGGAAAGTGATTACCTAAGAGATACAGGTGTTCTTTTTTTTTTTTTGAGATGCAGCCTTGCTCTTTCACCCAGGCTGGAGTGCAGTGGCGCCATCTTGGCTCACTACAACCTCCGCCTCCCGGGTTCAATTGATTCTCCTGCCTCAGCCTCCCGAGCAGCTGGGATTGCAGGCGCCTGCCACCATGCCTAGATAATTTTTGTATTTTTAGTAGAAATGGGGTTTCACCATGATGGCCAGGCTGGTCTCAAACGCCAGACCTTGTGATCTGCCAGCTTTGGCCTCCTAAAAAAGTGCTGGGATTACAGGCGTGAGTCACCGTGCCCTTTCTTTTTTTTTTTTTTTTTAAAGACAGGGTCTTGCTCTGTTGCTCAGGCTGGAATATGGTGGTGTGACCAAGATTCACTGCAGCCTCAACCTCCTAGGCTGAAACGATCTTCCCACCTAAGCCTCTCAAGTAGCTGGTACTACAGGTATGCATCATCATGCTCAGCTATTTTCTTTTTAAATTTTTTCATAGAGATGAGGTCTCACTTTGGTGCCCAGGCTGATCTCAGATTCTTGGGTTCAAGTGATCCTCCCACCTCAGCCTCCCAAAGTGCTGGGATTATAGGGGTAAGCCACTGTGCCCAGCCTAAACAGATGCTCCTTCTGGGGAGCTGAAAAAGTTCTGAAACTAGAGAGGTGCTGGTTGCACAATACTGTGAGTGTACCAAATGCCACCAAATCGCCCACTTTAAAATGGTTAATCATTGTCATGTGGATTCACATGAATTTAACTTCCAAAATAAAAAACTAAAAAGCAAGGAACAACTCACAGCTATGGACATTTTTTAAATTTTTTGAGATGGAGTCCTGCTCTGTCACCCAGGCTGGAGCGCAGTGACACAATCTCAGCTCACTGCAAACTCCACCTCCTGGGTTCAAGCAATTCTCTTGCCTCCGCCTCCTGAGTAGCTAGGATTATAGGAGCGCACCACCAAACCCGGCTAATTTTTGTATTTTTAGAAGGGATGGGATTTCACCATGTTGGCCAGGCTGGTCTCCAACTCCTGACCTCAAGTGATCTGCCCCGCCTCGGCCTCCCAAAGTGCAAGGATTACAGCCACTGTGCCCAGCCATAGCTATGGAATTTTATCAGATAATTTTTTTTTTTTTTTTGAGGCGGAGTCTTTACTCTGTCGCCCAGGCTGGAGTGCAGTGGCACCATCTCGGCTCACTGCAAGCTCCGCCTCCCGGGTTTGTGCCATTCTCCTGCCTCAGCCTCCTGAGTAGCTGGGACTACAGGCGCCCGCTACCGCGCCCAGCTAATTTTTTGTATTTTAGTAGAGACGGGGTTTCACCGTGTTAGCCAGGATGGTCTCGATCTCCTGACCTCGTGATCCGCCCGCCTCGGCCTCCCAAAGTGCAGGGATTACAGGCGTGAGCCACCGTGCCCGGCCTGTATCAGATAATTTTTTTTTTTTTTTTTTTTGTTGAGACAGAGTCTTGCTTTGTCGCCCAGGCTGGAGTGCAGTGGCCGGATCTCAGCTCACTGCAAGCTCCGCCTCCCGGGTTTGCGCCATTCTCCTGCCTCAGCCTCCCGAGTAGCTGGGACTACAGACGCCCACCACCTCGCCCGGCTAGGTTTTTGTATTTTTTTTTTTTAGTAGAGACGGGGTTTCACCGTGTTAGCCAGGATGGTCTCGATCTCCTGACCTTGTGATCCGCCCGTCTCGGCCTCCCAAAGTGCTGGGATTACAGGCTTGAGCCACCGCGCCCGGCCCAGATAATTTTTAAACAAAGATAAAGCAGTCACTTTTACTACAGCATGAGCAGACCATGTACACAGGAATCCCGAAGATTCATGGGAGAAAATAATGTTGCTAACTACTTTTCCTTTGTAAGTAATTTAGTGTGGGTGGACTGATAATACTCATGATTGACTTGCAGAAGGGCAGCGTGCAGACAAGAGCAAAGGGGAAGGGAGGTCATGAAGGCAGGGAACAATGCCCTCATCTTCTCTGGTAATTGTCAATAAACACTGGAGACTGAATTGTAACTGCAGGAGTATGGAAACAACAGTCCTATTTTATGGCATTTGGAAGCCAAAATAAACTTTTCACACAGGGTTTACTCCGACTAAGCATAAGGTCAGAGGATGAAGCACGCAAAGCCCCTTGGGGTCCTTTATGCACCCAGTTCACAATGGAACAATGAAGGGCTTTCAAAGAGAGGAACAGGGCTTCTCCATAGTCTCCTCAGTCCAGCGTTTTTCTGGAGTTGGAGGCAGGGCTGCATCATTGTTAATTCTGTAGGGAAAAATGTGCTTATAGAATAGTCTTAAGATTGTTGACTTCTCTGCAAATTATTTAACAGGTTAGATAGAACACACTTCAATACACAGAAAAAAGTTTCTGAAGCTGAATGGATGCAATTTAATGTAGTAAATATTATCTATTTACTGGGGAGATTTTGTTACAGGTAGGGATTAAGAGCTGGATTCAGGCTGGCAGTGTAATTTCAGGCAATTACCCAACTTTTTTTCACCTTAAAATGTAGCTAATCCATGAAAAAGCACTTAGCATGGTCCTTGGCACATGGTAGGAACTCAGCCAACACTCATCATCATTAGAGCCTTTTTAAGACTCAGTGTGAACACCACATCTTTGGGGCATTGGCAGTCAGACTTCCCCATGTATGCACAGTAGGCTTCTGTTAGCACTGTCATTGTTTTCATTCACTTCCTGTTAGACTGAGGTCTTTCCATGTCTCAGCACCTGACAACCTAAGGTTCAGCAGGTGTCTGTGAAATAACTGGAACCAGCCCTTGAAATAAAGGACCTATCACCATCTAGTGTCTATGGTGGGTGTGCTATGCTCTGAATGCGTCCCCTCCAAAATTCATGTTGAAGCTTTATCTCCCATAGGAGAAAACAGTATTTGGAGGTGAGTCTTTTAGGTGTTTAGGCCATGAGGGCTCTGCCTTCATGAATGGATTAGTGTCTTTTTTTTTTTTTTTTTTTTTGAGAAGGAGTCTTGCTCTGTCGTCAGGCTAGAGTGCAGTGGCGCGATCTTGGCTCACTGTAACCTCTGACTCCCGAGTTCAAGCAATTCTCTGTCTCAGCCTCCTGAGTAGCTGGGATTACAGGCATCCGCCACCATGCCCGGTTAATTTTTGTATTTTTAGTAGAGATGGGGTTTCACCATCTTGGCCAGGCTGGTCTTGAACTCTTGATCTCTTGAACTCCACCCACCTCGGCCTCCCAAAGTGCTGGGATTACAGACGTGAGCCACCGCTCCCGGCCGGATTAGTGTCTTATAAAAGGGCTTGAGGGGGTGAGTTCACCCCTTCTGTCCCTTCAGCCACATGAGAACACAGCATTCGTCTCCTCTGGAGGATGCCAGCACCAAGGCACCATCTTGGAAGCAGAGAACAGAGCCCTTGCCAGACATGGAACTTGCTGGTGCCTTCATCTTGGACTTCTCAGCCTCCAGAATTGTAGGAAATCAATGTCTTTTCTTTATAAATTAGCCAGTATCAGGTATTTTGTTACAGCAGCAGGAATGAACTAAAAGAGTATCAACAATAAATATCTACAATGCAGCAGGTAGGATTTCTATAGGTTAAGATTGGGCATGGTTGTCTAGTGGAGAAAGCTTCCAGGCACGGGAGACCACAGGAGTAAAATGAACACCTGGTGTCCAGCCAGTTCCAACCCTACCACCCTAAGACCACTCTACAGTTCAACAACACTTACACTAGGGACAGTGGAGCTTTTCTTGCGTTCAGGAATATCCGCCTTATTGGGATTACTTGCATTCCCAAGCATGGGACTGGCTGGAGCAATTCCCTTTCCTCCAACAGCACTGCCACTTGACTTCCGAGAGGAAATTCCATCTTCTTTGAGGTCACTATCTGCGGTGCTGGTCTGACTCCTTTTCGGATACGCCACAACAGAAGGAATAGCTGGTCCAGCTAAAATAAAGAGTTCACTTTTTAAATGACTGAATAGAGTTTCAAGTTTTATTTTGTGACAGTAACTGTATTTTCTAAGATGATCTAAGGTTGCTATTCACCTAAAAAAATGTAAAACAGTAAAATCCTCTAAGATGTTTCCCACTTATATCTAATGTTTGCCTTAGGCAATGAATTCAATATTGAAATTTCACTTAATACCCCAAACTTTCTACTTAAAAAATAGTAAGTGTTTAGAGTTGTCCTTTGGAAACACCTTAAGGTGGTGGTACTGTATAGATTCAAACTAATTAGATGCACAAATAACAAGCAGAATCAACCAGTTCATCTTGCACATCTGAGTGAATTACATCCTCTTTTTGTAGGAGAGATGCCATCACCTTTTGGAAGAGAAAAGTATCGGTTTTATGGGCTACTTCTTTTGAAGTTTTATCTTAGATCTTTTTAAAAGTGCTCATAATCTTCTAGATAAACAGGAGTCTGAGGAGACAGGGGAAGGTGTAGAAGCAGAGGAATCATGCAAGTGACAGGGAGGAAGTCGGTGGAGGTCACTAGTCATTCCTGCCACTCCAGGAGGAGTGTGTCCAGGGATATGTGCCTAGGGACATGTGGATGACAGACTGATGTCCTGTAGTAAACCATATAGAGACTCCAACAGCAGCACAGGAGATTCAGAGTGCAAAGAATTTTGGAAATGAACATGATAACTAGTGTATGCCTCAGATATGATAATCCAGTGGTAACCTTAAAGGACAGCATCAAATGCTCGTTTTTTTCTTTTTTTTTTTTTTTTGAGACCGAGTCTAGCTCTCTCACCCAGACAGGAGTGCAGTGGCTCGATTGCGGCTCACTGCAACCACTGCCTGCCAGGTTCAAGAGATTCTCCAGCCTCAGCCTCCGGAGTAGGGGAAACTACAGGCGCGTGCTGGCTAACTTTTTTTTTTGAATTTTTTTTTTTTTTTTTTTTTGGTAGAGATGGGGTTTCACAGTGTTAGCCAGGATGGTCTCTATCTCCTGACCTCGTGATCCACCCACCTTGGCCTCCCAAAGTGCTAGGATTACAGGAATGAGGCACCGCACCAGGCCTGTTTTTTCTAAGGCAGAAGATAATTTATATTTTAAATATATTAAAGGTGGGAGGTGCGTGGTAGCTCACGCTTGTAATTCCAACACTTTGGGAGACTGAGGTAGGAGGATAGCTTGAGCTCAAGAGTTTGAGGCTGCATGTGGCTTGGGTGACAGAGTGAGAAACTGTCTCAATAAATAAATTTTAAAAACAAACAAAAAAACGGGAGTGGGGAGGCGCTAGTTCTTGGACAAAAATCTAAATGGCAAACCTATCTGGAACTGAATTAAAAGTAAATAAGGGCTTAAGTTTATTTATGGGAGAACAACTAAGTTTTTGGTTTATTTATGGGAGAACAACAACTAAGCTTTTGGTTTAGTAATTTTAACATATAAAACAAAAACTTAACCAAGTACAGGGTGATATTAGCCTCAATGCGTATCTTTCTTCCCAATACCATGAGAGGTCTACTGACACTGTGAACTTTCAGGTTACTACTGATTTACTTTCAAACTTTTATTTGTTTTTAGAAAATATAAAACCTTTTAAGATTTGAGATTCTGAAGAGAAACAGACATTGATCTAATCCACTGACCTCGTTCAGATTTCCCCAGTTTCACTTGTACTAATTTGTAAGTCTGTGTATTTCATTCTATACCCTTTCATGACATGTTCAGATTCATGTGGTCCCCACCAGTCAAGATACAGAATATTTCCATCTCAAAGACCCTATCGACTACCCTTTCATAGCCACAGCCACTTCCCTCTTATTTTAACTCCCTTTTGCTAAACCCCTGCAACCACTAACCTGCTCATCATCTATAGAATTCTGTCATTTCAAGAATGTTACGTGAATGGGCATCCATGGAATGTAACCTTTTGTGTACTTTCACCCAATATAATTCCCTTGAGATCCGAGTTGTGTACATGATAGTTTGTTCCTTTTTTTTTTTTTCCCCCCAGACGGAGTCTCGGTCTGTGGCTGTGGAGTGCAGTGGCGTGATCTCGGCTCACTATAACCTCCGCCTCCCAGGTTTAAGCGATTCTCTTGCCTCAGCCTCCCAAGTAGCTGGGACTACAGGCGCCCGCCACCACGCCCAGCTAATTTTTTGTATTTTTAGTAGAGACAGGGTTTCACCATGTTGGCCAGGATGGTCTCAATCTCTTGACCTCATGATCCGCCCGCCTCAGCCTCTCAAAGTGCTAGGATTACAGGCGTGAGCCACCATACCAGGCCTGTTCCTTTTTATTGTGAGTAGTAGTCCACAGTATGGATATGTCACACAGAAATTTTTTTCCTTTTTTTTTTTTTTTTTTTAAGATGGAGTCTCGCTCTGTTGCCCAGGCTGGAGTGCAGTGGCACGATCTTGGCTCACTACAAGCTCCGTTTCCTGGGTTCACGCCATTCTCCTGCCTCAGCCTCCCGAGTAGCTAGGACTACAGGCACCCTCCCCCAAGACCGGCTAATTTTGTTTTTGTATTTTTAGTAGAGACAGGGTTTCACCATGTTAGTCAGGATGTTCTTGATCTCCTGACCTTGTGATCCACCTACCTCGGCTTCCCAAAGTGCTGGGATTATAGGCGTGAGCCACCGCAACCGGCCAGAAATTTCATTTTTATGTAATCAAATTTGTAAGTCTTTTAATTCATGGGTCTGGTGTTTGGGGTGACAAAAACACCTTCACCAGTCCAAGTTATAAAGCAAATAATCCCATGTTTTCTTTCAATATTTCTATAGTTTTATTTTTTATATTTGTATCTTAACTCCAATTGGAATTCATCCTTGTATAACATGTGAGAAACTGATCCAAATTAATTTTTTTTTGAGAACTACCAAATTGCCCCAACACCACTCATTGATTGGTAAACAGTGATTTTTTTTTCCTTCCATTTTTTAAAAAACAAGCTAAAGAACCCCTTGAAAGTCAGATGAAGATCACCATTCACAGAAAAAGTGCATACACACATATGGGGTGTTCACACGTGGGTGTCAAATTAGGAAGGACAGCTACAAATTACATTGTGGCTTTAGAGAAGAAGCAGGCACCCATGCAGAGGTCAACATCCATAGGCAGGGAAAAAGGAAGAGAGAGGTGAGATGAGGCAGGATGAGGTGAAAGTTGGCCTGGCTATACAGGCTTGCCTGCCTTCAGAAATTCCAAGAAAGATGAGGATTATGAAAAAGCTACTCCAATGAGGTGTTTCAGTGGAGAAAACCAAAGGGCTGGGACCAGGAGGCTTGAGCTCTGCCCCAGGTGTTTCTCATTTACTATGTAACCTTGGGAGACTTGGTAATCTCTCTTGGTCTATTTCTTTAGAGATAAAACAAGAGGTTTGATGAGTGTACAATACCATGTCTAAAGCTCTTTTTATCTCTAAAATTGAGCTGGGGAAAAAAAGGCACTAATAATCCGGATAGAATCTATGTGCTTAAGGAAGAACTAACTTACTAACATATTCCTTAGAGAAATGTGAAAATCCTGTTGTCAGGTTTCTTCTAGGATTTAGGGACAATTTAAACCAGATGGTTTCAGGGCATTTAATTGCCATGTGGTCCATAGGCACTAGAAACCCTCGTTAGTGACTAACATGAACACAAAAAAGGCACACCTAGATCAACACGTCACCTACAAACGCTAGGAGCATAAATCCTGATATCAGAATGAGTTCTGAGCTCTCAGTTATACCCTAGAATAGCAGGCACTGTAGATGGTTTACTAGTGATATTAGTACACTGTTGCTTCAGTCTAAACCATGTAGAAAGGCAGGCAACAGAAGGAAGAGAAATGGAAATCAAGCCAAGAGTCATCATTTTTAGTACAAAATCAAAGACTGTCCACACCTACAATGCTCTGTGCAGTCCTAAGTGTCAAATCTCAAGATGAAAGTATTAAGATGGAAAATGTCCAGAGAAGAGAAATAAAATGAGGCCCAGCGCAGTGGCTCATGCCTGTAATTCCAGCACTTTGGGAGGCCAAGGCGGATGGATCACCTAAGTTCAGGAGTTCGGGACCAGCCTGGCCAAATGTGGTGAAATCCCATCCCTACTAAAAATTAAAAAATTAGCCGGGCATTGTGGTGCAGGCCTGTAGTCCCAGCTACTCGGGAGGCTGAGGCAGGAGAACTGCTTGAAACCAGGAGGCGGAGGTTGCAGTGAGCCCAGGTCGCGCCACTGCACTCCAGCCTGGGCGACAGGAGTGAAACTCCGTCTCAAAAAAAAAGAAATAGATTTGGTTCCTGCATCCTGGAATAGTAGAATTAAAGGAAATATCTGCAATGTTAACATTTATAGTTATGGGCGAGTAAACACACATGCTGGCCTCAGGACTCTGACACACAGGCTGCCTTGAAGGCAGAGCAACCGTAGAGCCTGGTAAGCCTATCCTTTGGGGGTCTTATGTCTCATAAAGGACTGGCTTCTAGGTGAAGTTTAAAAGGGAGGATGGCTTAACCACACTAACAGCAAGAGTATGGATGAAAATGACACAGTAAAACATTTAAACCAATTAAGGCAAAACTGAGGTTCCATATATTCTCCCGGGCTGCCCTGTCCATTATGATAGTTACTGGCCTCAAATGGCTATATATATATATCCACACACTACACTTAAGTAAAAAAAAATTATCATTATTATTATTATTTTTGAGATGAAGTCTCACTCTGTCACCAGGCTGGATGGAGTGCAGTGGCACGATCTTGGCTCACTGCAACTTTTGCCTCCCGGGTTCAAGCGATTCTCCCACCTCAGCCTCCTGAGTAGCTGGGATTACAGGCGCCTGCCACCTCGCCCGGCTAGTTTTTTGTATTTTTTAGTAGAGACGGGGTTTCACCGTGTTAGCCAGGATGGTCTCGATCTCCTGACCTCGTGATCCACCTGTCTTGGCCTCCCAAAGTGCTGGGATTACAGGCTTGAGCCACCGCGCCCAGCCGCTAATTTTTTTATTTTTAGTAGAGATGGGGTTTCACCATGTTGGTCAGGCTGGTCTTGAACTCCTGACCTCGTGATCCATACGCCTCGGCCTCCCAAGGTGCTGGAATTATAGGCGTGAGCCACCGCGTCCGGCCAGTAAAATTTTAAAAGGGTAAAAATCGGCCAGCCAGGCCAATTATAGGCTCAAACCTGTAATCCCAGCACTTTGGGAGGCCAAGGTGGGTGGATCATCTGAGGTCAGGAGTTCTAGACCAGCCTGGCCAACATGGTGAAATCCCATCTCTATTAAAAATAAAAAAATTGGCCAGGTGTGGTGGTGTGTGCCTGTAATCCCAGCACTTTGAGAGGCCAAGGTGAGCGGACTGCTTGAGCTCACAAGTTCAAGACCAGCCTGGCCAATATGGTGAAACCCTGTCTCTATTAAAAAATACAAAAATTAGCCAGGCATGGTTGTGCACACCTGTAATCCCAGCTACTCAGGAGGCTGAGCAGGAGAATCGCTGGAACCTGGGAGATGGAGGTTGCAGTGAGCCAAGATCACGCCACTGCACTCCAGCCTGGGCGACAGAGCCAGATTCCATCTCAAAAATAAATAAATAAAAAAAAATTAAAAAAATAAAAATAAAAAGGGTAAAAATAATTTCCTCAGTTCAAGTACTTGATAGTCACAAGTGTCCAGTAGCTACTGAACTGGACAGCACAGATATACGAAACTGTAATGATCACAGAAAGTTCTACTGGACAGTGCTACTCTACAAAGTAAATCCAATGCAGAGGTGAAGAGAGTAAATAGAACTATAGAGTAAGTGCTGGGCATGGTGGCTCATGCCTGTAATCCTAGCACTTTAGGAGGCTGAGGTGAGAGAATCACTTGAACTTGGGAGTTTGAGACCAGTTTGGGCAACACAGTGAGACCCCCATCTCCATTTAAAAAAAAAAAAAAAAAGAAAGAAAGAAAAAAGAAAAACTACAGATTAAAGCAGAGGTTCTAGAATGGCAAGTGGAAAGGTTTCCACTCAACTAAGCTTTATCCAGCAAAAATCTACTGAAGGTACAAAGAAGAACAGAGCCTTGAAGTAATATGTAATCATGGAAGCACCTGCAGGAACACTAAGAAAAAATGCTGGCCAGGCATGGTGGCTCATGCCTGTAATCCCAGCACTTTGGGAGGCCGAGGCGGGCAGATCACTTGAGGCCAGGAGCTGAAGACCAGCCTGGCCAAATGCGGTGAAACCCCATCTCTACTAAAAATACGAAACTTAGCCAGGCATGGTGGTACATGCCTGTAGTCCCAGATACTCGGGAGGCTGAGGCAGGAGAATTGCTTGAACTTGGGAGGTGGAGGCTGCAGTGAGCCAAAATTGTGCCACTGCACTCCAGCCTGGGCAACAGAGTGAGACTCTGTCTCAAAGAAAAAAAAAAAAGAAAGAAAAGAAAAAAGAAAAGAAAAAAGGGAAGGAAGGAAATAAATAAATAAATAAATAAATGCCAAGAAAAGACATCAAGCCAAGCTCTGAGCAAGAGAATGTTTCCCAGTGCTAGGAGACCTCTTGCCTGGACTCTTAAGAGAAGGCACTGGGATACTCCAAAACTTACCATGGTCACTGTAGCGTCTTTGCTTCTGGCTTGAAGAAACACTTCTCTGTACTTTGTGGTGAGGAGACTGGCCAGTACTGTTGTTGAGATCACTGCTTGGCCTAACCTTAGCAAGTGAAAGATTGCTGCTAGAACTGGAATCACTAGCATCCAGCTAAGAGAAAATGAGAAAAACAGAGCAAACCACAACACGAACCCAAATGGTTTATTAGGAAGTTAAACTTTTCATTAACACAGACCTCTCATAAACCGTTCATTCAGAGAGAGGAGGAATCACAACGTACAAAAATGACAACCCTAAACTCAAGTAAAAGCAGTTTTCTGACTGCTGGAAAGACATTAAAGGTAATGTATGTGTGATTTTCTTCCCAGGCTTTCTCAAATTTAACTTTAAATGCTCTATTTACTTCATCTGATGCTTTACGTCATTTCTAAGCTATTAATGACTATAGGTTAATTTATGAAAGACCAGGTTTATGATAATATCCATCTTTTTTTTTTTTTTGAGACATAGTCTCACTCTGTCACCCAGGCTGTAGTGCAGTGGTGCGATCTTGGCTCACCACAACCTCCGCCTCTCAGGGTCAAGTGGTTCTCTTGCCCCAGCCTCCCAAGTAGCTGGGATTACAGGTACGCGCCAACACATCCGGCTAATTTTCTGTTTGTTTGTTTGTTTGTTTGTTTTAGCAGAGACAGTGTTTCCCTATGTTGGCCAGTCTGGTCTCGAACTCCTGGTCTCAAGTGATCTGTCCACCTTGGTCTCCCAAAGTGCTGGGATTACAGGTGTGAGCCACCACACCTGGTCAATATCCATCATTAAGGGTTAAGTTAAAATAGCTTATAATAGTCACAGGATTTAGATTTGCTATTTGCAGGTAAAGCTAAAAAATGATGTATCAAATGTTACAAATATTCAAAAGATAAAAACTAAGAAAACAGTTTATATAAACTAATAATTACATAAAGGGTATTTCAGCTCTCTCTGATTACTCTTACCTCTGAAGATTTTCTCCCCAGTAACAAATATGTAGCTGTGATTTCATCATATTTCATTTTACTAAGAGATTCTTGAATTTCTTCTTGTGAATATCCCATTCCCACCATAATATCTAAAAGAAAGGCATAATACAGTTTATGTGTTTTGTTTGGGTAAGAAATCATCCTTTTTTTTTTTTTTTGAGACAGAGTTTTGCTCTTGTTGCCCAGGATGGAGTGCAATGGCGTGATTTCGGCTCACCGCAACCTCCACCTCCCAGATTCAAGCAATTCTCCTGCCTCAGCCTCCCAAGTAGCTGGGATTACAGGCATGCGCCACCACACTCGGCTAATTTTGTATTT
This sequence comes from Macaca thibetana thibetana, assembly GCF_024542745.1. Classification (NCBI taxonomy): domain Eukaryota; kingdom Metazoa; phylum Chordata; class Mammalia; order Primates; family Cercopithecidae; genus Macaca; species Macaca thibetana. The sequence goes on from NC_065584.1 coordinate 4,001,192, forward strand.
TTAGTAGAGACGGGGTTTCTGCATGTTGGTCAGGCTGGTCTCGACCTCCTGACCTCAGGTGATCTGCCCACGTCGGCCTCCCAAAGTGCTGGGATTACAGGCATGAGCCACTGTGCCCAGCCAGAAATCATTCTTTTATAGGGTAAAGTAATTTTCATTTGACCTAAAAGATGACATATTACATACATTTTCTAACATAAATGGGCACTTGTTTCAGAGTTACTGGAAACTACAGGTAGTTACGTTCCTAAATATGACAGAACAGATAAACTGTTCATATAACTTGTGCTTAACTTTCCATTATTCACATTTTAGGCACAGACATGAGTCAAAACAGAAATGTGTTACTTAGACAACTACACATGAACATGCAGGCATGGAGTCATTACCTATTCTTTTTTGGTCTGAGATGTCTAGCTCTGGTTCAACGAATGGTTTCAGTTCATCTTCTTCATGCCCTGCATTGATCCACCTGTCCTTCATGATTTGCTAAAAAAGGTAAACTGTTCATTAGCAGAGTAAAATGAAATATTCTGATAACCATAATATTTACAAAAATTTATTTTCAACATTTCATTGACTATCGTTCAAAACATAAACTCAAAAAATTTTTTTTAATGTTTTAATTCTTCCTTAAGAAGCCGCAGGATGTATCCAGTAGGGCATACAAATCAAGCAAAGATCTAAGGCCACTCTAAAGACTCTCCAAAGTTGTTGCTTGTTTCCACCTACATGATTACCTCTAGAGTGCCGCGTTTAATTGGATTTAGCACCAGGAAACGTTTGAGAAGGTTTTCACAGTCTGTAGACATGTAGAAGGGAATTCTGTATTTCCCTCTTAATACTCTCTCTCTCAGTTCCTTTGGGGAGGTAGAGAGGAAAGAAAACAAGTAAGTCAACCTTTTAGGTTTAGTTAACAAAGCACCACAAAAAACCCCCTGAAACCCCTCCACTGATACAATGTTAAAAAATATTAAGCCATACAATATTTGGAAACTTCTTTTAGTTTAGTGAAGTACATGGGTGCAGCTTCTTATACCTTTAGGTTTTGCCCATCAAAGGGAAGTGAGCCACTGACTAGTGTGTATAAAATGACCCCCAGACTCCATACATCCACTTCTGGCCCGTCGTATTTCTTGCCCTGGAAGAGCTCAGGTGCTGCGTATGGAGGACTGCCACAAAACGTGTCGAGTTTACTGCCAACGGTAAATTCATTGCTAAAACCGAAATCTGCTATTTTAATGTTCATATCGGCATCTAACAATAGATTTTCAGCCTAGAGGGAAAACATGAAGACAAAAATGAAATTTAACCAAAATAGAATTAGAATTACGACAGGATTAGGCATTTCAGAAAAGTTTTCTGTAATGATACAAAGTTACCTCCTAATTAATGTGAAAACATTCTTTCTACAGACAAAAACAGGAGACAAGTTAGAGCTCCTTATTTTATAACAATAATAAACATGAAGTATAGATTAATTCTAGCACTAATTTAAACATCAATGTCCCAAGATCAAGAAAAATCTTGACAATTTTTTTTCAATTAATAATAATAATAATAATATGGGGGCCGGGCACGGTGGCTCATACCTATAATCCCAGCACTTTGGGAGGCCGAGGTGGCCGAATCATCTGAGGCCAGGAGTTTGAGACCAGCCTAGTCAACATGGTGAAACCCTGTCTTTACTAAAAATACAAAAATCAGCTGGGCATGGTGGTACACACCTGTAATCCCAGCTACTCAGGAGGCTGAGGCAGGAGAACTGCTTGAACCCGGGAGGGGGAGGTTGCAGTGAGCTGAGATCGTGCCACTGCACTCCAGCCTGGGCGACAGAGTGATACTCCATCTCAAAAACAAAAAACAAGAATAATATGGGGCAGGGGTGGGGCAGGGCCAGGTACAAGTGGCTCACTTGGGCCCAGGAGTTCGAGACCACCTTGGGCAATATAGTGAGACCCCCTTCTCTACAAAAAAAAATAAAATAAAATTAGCTGGGTATGGTGGCACACGTCTGTAATCCCAGCTACTTGGAAGGCTTATGTGGGAGGATCTCTTAAGCCTGGGAGTTTGAGGCTGCAATGAGCTATGATTGTGCCACTGCACTCCAGCCTGGGTGACAGAGTAAAACCCTGTCTCAAAAAATACATAACTTTTTTTAAAAAGGGGCATTTCATAAAAACTGCTGAATAGCTATAAAATGGCTGTTAATGAGGAGGGGAGAATCCCAAACCTCATTCAAGAGTCAAATCACGGCTGAGTGCGGTGGCTCACGCCTGTAATCACAGCACTTCTGGAAGCTGAGGCGGGTGGATCACCTGAGGTCAGGAGTTCGAGACCAGTCTGGCCAACATGGTGAAGCCTCATCTCTACCAAAAATACAAAAAATTAGCCAGGTGTGGTGGTGGGCACCTGTAATCCCAGCTACTTGAGAGGTTGAGGCAGGAGAATCGCTTGAAAGTGGGAGGTGGAGGTTGCAGTGAGCTGAGATTGCACCACTGCAATCCAGCCAGGGCGACAGATCGAGACTCCGCCTCAAAAAAAAAAAAAAAAAAAAAAAAAAAAGAGAGAGAGAGAGAAATCACAGTCACTTTATTTTATTTTTTTTGAGATGGAGTCTCGCTCTGTCGCCCAGGTTGGAGTGCAGTGGCACGATCTCGGCTCACTGCAAGCTCGGCTTCCCGGGTTCACGCCATTCTCCTGCCTCAGCCTCCAGAGTAGCTGGGACTACAGGCGCCCGCCACCATGCCCGACTAATTTCTTTTTGTATTTTTAGTAGAGACGGCGTTTCACCATGTTAGCCAGGATGGTCTCAATCTCCTGATCCGCCCACCTCAGCCTCCCAAAGTGCTGGGATTACAGGCTTGAGCCACCACACCCGGCCTAGTCACTTTATTTTAACAAACATTTCCTATTTTCTATGTGGCTACTCCACAGCAGATGCTATATGAATGTCTGGGTGGATAATGATGAACAAGACAGATAAAACCTTAACAGCTCACAGTTTAGAAGAGGCAGAATGATAAGCAGCTGTCCTGAGACACAAATGCCATAACTGAAGAGGCACAGGGAGTTGTGGGTTGGCACTGAAAGGTGTGGATGGCTTCCCAGACGACGTGCGATCAAAGCACCAGAAGGTGCATCTGATCACAATGGATGTGTTGATGAGGGATATTTCAGGCAGAATAAAGAGTGTGAGAACCCATGTGAGACAGAGCATGTTTCACACAAGAAACTGAAAGACAGTATGTGGGATAGAGATGTGTAGAGGGGGCTGGGGAGATGGTCAGGGCTTGATCACAAAGGACTGTACTTGAGAAGTTTGAGTTTTCATTTTAAGAGCAATGGGAAGCCACTGAAGAGTTGTTCAAGCAGAGAAATGACCATCTTATTTGTGTTTCCTTAAAAGACCATTCTGTGTGCAGTGTAGAAAAAATACATGGGAAGAAGAGGCACTAGAAGCAGAGAAGAACAGGTAAGAAAGTAGTGTTGAAATCAACTATGAGATAATGATGGTCTGGCCTTGGATAGTGTAACAGGGGCATAAAAGAGTGAGCTTAAGAGATATTTGGAACAGAGCAGCAAAAGGACTTGGTGACTGAGTGGTAGTACAGGAGAGTAAGGCACCTGAGGGACATTAGTCACCTGAATGAGAAGTGAACATTCATGTTTATAGGCTTTGAACCTGCTGCACCCAACGGATGTTTACATGAAGATACGCTTTGCTCAGCTGGGTCCTGGATCCCAGAAGAGTGCTCTGGCCGCAGGAATGGATTTGGGACCATCAGCATACAGTTGGCTACTGGAGCTGAGAGAGTGCATGTGAATGCTCTAGGGGCGGGTGCAGAGAACAAGCAAGTCAATGACAATTACGTGAGGGGAGAGCGAAGATGAATGCCAAGTTAAGACACAGAATCTAGGAAATGTTTAGAGAAATATGGCTATGAAGGGGAAGAGAGAAAAAACGTGTATCTGGAAGGGGAACAGGGATGGCTTTTTAGTTTTAAAAAAAAAAAAGTAGACTTGAGCATGTGTAAATGCTGCTGGTGAAAGGCAAGTAGAGAGGGAGAGTGAATAAACAAATGGAGAGAAAAGAGGCATCAGACAGAGCACAGCCCCCAGAGGGAATCAGGACCCAGAGCTCAGAGCAGAAGCACCCCACTCTCCTGTAACAGGATGGAAAGAAGTGATGGATGTGGGTAGGTGAAGGTAGGTTTGAGGGCCTGGTAGAAAATGAGAGTTTCTGCCTTGTGTTTTCTATTTTCTCTATGTAATACGAAACCTCATCCTATGCCAGAGTGAGGGCAGAGGCTGAGGACCTTGAAAGAGGTCTAAAACGGGCACTGCTGTTAACGGGAGAGAATGCTGATGAAAACAGCAGAAATGAATGCCGGGTGGCACTGAGGATGCTGTGGGTGCGACCATACATTTCTGGAGGCCCCCATTTGTTTGGTTGTGTGATGACTGTCCTCCAGAGATCAACCACCAGTCACCTTAACTGAAATGTAAAATACTTTCAATAAACTTTATTTTTCTTTATTTTTAATGCTCTTTCCTATAACTTGATTAAGAGGATTCAATTATTGTGGGATTTTAAAAAATGTTAGTAAGTCTAATCTACACCTCATTTGTGTAATGACCACTGAGAGAACTGCACACATACAGACAGAGCATACACTGAGAGTGAGGCACTTCTACTTACCTTGAGGTCTCGATGTACGATCCGTTTCTGATGGCAGTATTGAACTGCAGACACAATCTGAATAGGAGAGACACAGAGTCAGTCATTACTGGTGCAGATTCGTAATTAAGATGAAAATAACTTTGTTAATGTTCACACATATAGAATACTCAGTAGGCACTCGAATGTCCATGTGGATTTCTAAAAACAATTTTCCTATGCCTTGAACTTTCCAGTCTGGAGAAATTCAGGGGTGAGGGCAAAAACAAACAGGTGAGGATGTTCTTCTGTTTTCTACTGTTTTAACTGAAGTCTCTTTTTGGACCCTATCCACTGACATTCCATTTACTGTGTAGTGCCAGGACCCAACAAACTGACTGGATCTGGAGGACCCTGGCTGCCCCTAGGCCCAGATGGTTCTGGTGCAACCTCTTTTTTTTTTTTGACAGTCTTGTTCTATCACCCAGGCTGGAGTGCAGTGGTGTCATCTTGGCTCACTGCAACCTCCCTCTCCCGGGTTCAAGCAGTTCTCCTGCCTCAGCCTCCTGAGTAGCTGGAATTACAAGTGTGTACCACCATGCCCGGCTAATTTTGTATTTTCAGTAGAGACGGGGTTTCACCACGTTGGTCAGGCTGGTCTCGAACTCCTGACCTCAGGTGATCTGCCCGCCTCAGCCTCCCAAAGTGCTGGGATTACAGGCGTGAGCCACTGTGCCTGGCCTGGTGCAACCTTTCCATATCCTTAGAGTCAACTTCAAACCAGCGGTTAGAGAGTTGCCCATACCCAGGTGTTAATCCAGGTTAATCCATACCTGGATTAATCCTTTCTCAAATAGATCAAAGGATTACTCTTCTGTAAGTGCCCTTCTCAGCCTGTTTCCTGCAACAGTCTTTCTATTAACTAATGTGGATTATGGAGAGCAAAAGTTAGTTAACTTCTCTGAGGGTCAGTTTCCTCTTCCTTTATTAAAATGGAGGAATGAATGTTGTAACGTATGTGAACTATGAAAACTACTATGTGCACGTGCACTATTAAGGATTCCTCCCACTTTCAGCAAACAGTATGCTTTTATTTAGTCAACTTGCAATCATGCCTATGATTAAACAATTGTTTTACTGAAATTTCACACTTACTGGTCACTTAAAAAAAGTCTTCTAATATTAAAGCTTTATATGCTCATTGTAGAAATTTCAGGAAATACAGAAAAGTCTACAGAAATATATTCCTGCATTACCACTAAGTAGAGGTAACATCTCGATATTTTGTTGCACTTGCATCTAGTCTTTTCTTTGATATTCTGCATGTATATTTAGACACATATGATTACATATACACAAAACTGAGGTTATAATAAAAATACTGTTGGTTCCTCCAAATCATCACCAACACTTAGCTGTAAGGCCCATGCACCCCACCCATGGACATAAAATCTCAGAGGGCTGTACAATATTTTGGTTCAGAATAAGCAGCAAGGAAAAGTTAAACTGGGGTTAGGATGAGATGATAACAAAAATCAGCACCTTCATTATTTAAAATTAACATTCAGAATATCAGACCCACTTAAAATTAACTAAAGGTACAAAAATTCCAATGCCAAAATACGGGTTTTAAAGCATCTGTTACTTTGGATTTATCACTATTGTTCTATTCTGTCAGCATGAAAACTGGAAAAGTAAAACAGCTTTGTTTTCCCAAAACAAAGTAATAGTTTTGTCACCTAGGATACAGGTAAATTTTATTTAATCTTTTCCCTTTTCTCATTCAGAATTTATATTAGTTTTTCCTCATATTGAGATTTTTCTTATAGTTTATTTTCAAATTCTGCTTTTGAATCAGATTTGATGATTTCCTGCCCTTTCTCAAAGAGATCAAAGGATTTCTCTCTCTCTTTAGCTCCAAAACAGCTCAAAGCTAACCTGATGCCACAATAAGCTGAAAAGACTCAACTTGAACCCACTGCTTTTTTTGCATTCTATCAGCAGCTAGAAATGGTGATTGCTAATAGATGTTATCTAGGTTGAACTATGAATGTTAGCCTAAATCACTTTCAATCATACATAAAAGAGCATCAAAGAATCAGTATCACCAGCCCACCAAGAAAGAGGTAAGTAAAAAAGATGGAGCTGGAAATCTACTTTTTTTTCTCGGAAAAGAACAAGAGCTCAACCAAAAAATTAAAACGTCGTAAGTAGTAACTAGGATGGGCTTGGTGAGGAAGCAGGAAGGGGAAAACCCATCTGGTGATGAATATGGAAAAGGGATCACACACAGTGTACTTTGTGTGTGGCATACCTTCCCTTTTGTCATAAATAGAAAAACTTCTTTTTACTTAGTCAAAGTAATGATGACTTATAAACTCCTAGAAAGCACAGAAATTGAGGCTGAGCGCGATGGCTCACGTCTGTAATCCCAGCGTTTTGGGAGGCTGAGGAGGTCAGATACTTGAGATCAGGAGTTCGAGACCAGCCTGGCCAACAGTGGTGAAATCCTGTCTCTACTAAAATTACCAAAAAAAAAAATTAGCTGGGCGTGGTGCACACTTGTAATCCCAGCTACTCGGAAGGCTGAGGCAGGAGAATAATTTCAACCTGGGAGGTGGAGGTTGCAGTGAACTGAGATCACGCCACTGCACTCCAGCCTTAGTGACAGAGGGAGACTCCATCTCAAAAAACAAAAACAAAGAAACCACAGCATTTGAAACAGAAAAGTAGAAACACCAATATCATGCATATCCTTCCAAGTCTAATGGAGTTGTCTTAGGCAAATACCATGGAAGAAGGGGTCAATTCTAAAGCACTCTAAATCAATTTGCTAACTGTAAAAACACATACATACAAAACATCTTTTCTAGTCCAACTAATAGGCTCCACAAATAAAGACTTCAGAATTTCTGCAGGGAATTTACAATAAAAATTGGAGTAATTGCCTCAAGATTTAGGTTAGTAAGCTCTTGCTGGGTGACATCAGTCCCTTCCTCATAGTCAATAAGCGATCTTCACATATATGTTTGCAAGTCAGATTCATCTAAGCAGGAAGGAATGTAAGTTGTATGAAGCAAAAACATTTTACCTTTTAGGTGACCAATTTATAAAAATTAAGAGTACAGTTATGGAAAGAGCCGAGCAGATTTTTTTCTAATAAAAATCTGAATTTCCTTTCATAGACCATACAATCAAATGATATTAGAATTGCAAAGAAGTATGGAATTCATCAAGTTTTTTTTTTTTTGTTTTTGTTTTAATAGCTTTAAAAACAGGATCAGAGAAGTTAAATGATAGCCAAAGTTGATTTTTACTTCGGTTTTAGTACATTTGAATTCAAAGTACCATTAGTATTTAAGCAACAGCAAAATATAAGCAACATTTATAAGAAACTTAGTAAGTCCTATCACTTACAAATGTAAACATCAGACTAAGCAAATCAAAGGAGACTTGAACTTTATTTAATAGTCTGTCCATCTTGACAACCTTGTATATGAATAAAACAAAATATAAAGGTTCTGAGAGAAATGAGGCTATAATTCCATTTCAGTGTAGACCTTGTGAGAATATAGAGTTAATTAATTTATTTATTTATTTATTTATTTTTTTGAGGCGGAGTCTTCACTCTGTCGCCCAGGCTGGAGTGCAGTGGCACCATCTCGGCTCACTGCAAGCTCCGCCTCCTGGGTTCGCGCCATTCTCCTGCCTCAGCCTCCGGAGTAGCTGGGACTACAGGCGCCCGCCACCGCGCCCGGCTAATTTTTTGTATTTTAGTAGAGACGGGGTTTCACCGTGTTAGCCAGGATGGTCTCGATCTCCTGACCTCGTGATCCGCCCGCCTCGGCCTCCCAAAGTGCAGGGATTACAGGCGTGAGCCACCGCGCCCGGCCTAGAGTTAATTTAAAAGCAGTGAAGCACTGCTCCTGTCCTTCATCTAAATAAGGGGTTGGCAAATTATGGCCTCTAGTTACATCCGGCCCATCCCTGTTTTTGTAAATAAAGTTTTGTTGGAACACAGTCACGTTCATTCATTTGGTATTGTCTACAGCTGCTACTTTTTTTTTTGAGATAGAGTCTCGCTCTGTCACCCAGGCTGAAGTGCAATGGCGTGATCTTGGCTCACTACCACTTCGATCTCCCGGGTTCAAGTGATTCTCCTGCCTCAGCCTCCCCAGTAGCTGGGATTATAGGCTCCTGCCATCATGCCCGGCTAATGTTTGTGTTTTTGTAGAGACAGCGTTTCACTATGTTAACCAGGCTGGTCTTGAAGTCCTGACCTCAAGCGATCCATCCACCTCGGCCTCCCAAAGTACTGGGATTACAGGCATGAGCCGCAGCACCCAGCCTACGACTGCTTCTAAGCTACAACAGGAGAGTTAAATAGTTGCGACAGAGACAGTGTGGTCCACAAAGCCTAAAATGTTCACTATCGGGCCCTTTACAGAAGTTTGCTGATTCCCAGTCTAGATAATAGCACAATATAATGACTGCAAATCTGAGTTTTGGGGTCAGAGGGTATGAGACTCTGAGTCTATGGCAGGTCTCCTACTTGAAAGGCAATTCTGGGACCTGCCTGGGCAATACAGCGAGACCCCGTTCTCCACAATAAGTGGGGGAAAAAAAAAAAAAAGAAAGGCAATTCTGGGCAAGTCATTTAATCTTCCCATGTCTCAGCTGTCTTATTTTTTTTAGCAAAGGGGTATAACACAAGGTGGTTGTAAGATTTACATTAATGTTGGTAAAGTACTTATCTCAGTGTGTGGCATGGTCAATCAGTAACAGTAATTATTATTAATAAAGACAGGAGAGTTAAGTAACCTGTATGCTTAAAACCTGCTTATTAAAACCCATGTCTCTTTAAAAAGCAGAGTAAAAACAAAGCAAGAAGTAAAGTTACCAATTAACAGTTTGAGTTACACTTGGTCTTGGTTTATGTTAGACAAAGCTAATAATGAATTTTGGGGTTCTGACACTCTGCTTGCTAAAAACTCTGAAATGGTTTTAATTAATGTAATCACAGGCATTTTTGAAAGGCTCTATATTTTTAAGGCTCAATTGTAAAAAGGGAAGGTTAAGTATAAGACTAATGCTCCCACTACAAAGCTAGGAATAGAACCAAGGCTGCCTCCAGCACAGTGCCTCAGGTATGAAAAGCACTTCATAAATTTTTGTTGAATTGAATGGCCAACCCCTGCCATCCAATAGGCCGTATAAGCATTTATGGAGGCAAACACTTGTTTGCTTCAGGGTTTAAGTGAGACAAATTATCAAATTAACAAAGTAAAGACACATTAATTCATACCTGTCTAAATTTAGCTCTTGCTTCTTTTTCCTTCATCCTGCCATGTGCAACCAAATAGTCAAATACTTCACCTACGGGTGAGAGAAATAAAAGTAAGTAGAAATCCTACTTCTGAGCATTAATTTTCCCATAAATTGATAATGTTTCACTTTTAGCAATGCTCTAATTTTTAAATATAGATATAAAGTTAGCCAGAAATACGTGGAATTTGAACTAAGCTGGCTTTAAGTTTAACTACAGGCATTTAAATTCACCAACAAAATCTTTAAGCTGGAGAAAAGCCTTAAAATTAAATTCCCTATGCTTAAATTATAAAACTCTTATTTTAAAGAGCATTTTCAATAGGTTTTAATAAAAACTAAGCAATGAAAACAGAAAATTAAAATGGATGAAATTATTTGTGTTAGAAGAGGACATCCTTATTGCGGGATTATGACAAAGTATTTCCTGAATATATTCATTCATTCAACAAATATTTACTGAATGTCTATTAACTGCAAGGCACTGTTCTAGGTAGGCTCCGTGGAAATGCAGCAGTGAACACAAGATCCTTTCCTCAGAGAGTTTACATTCTAGTTGGGGGAGGGGGCAATAAATGAATAAACATATAGTGTATAAGAGGACAGTAAGTGCTGTGGAGAGAAAGTAGGAGAAAGAGACAGACAAGCGAGCCTGTGCATGCACACACTTGTGTTTTGCTGACTACTTGAGGGTGTGGACAATGTAGTTATCTGGGGTAAGATTCTATAGTAGTAAGAGAAACAGCAAGAAGGCTGGAGAAATGTGAATGAGGGGAAGAGGGTAGTTCATGAGGCTAGGAAGAGTCCTGTAGGCTGTGGTGAGGACTCTGGCTCTACTATAAGTGAGATGAGAAGCAGAGATGAAATGACTGACCTCTTAAAAGGATCACTGGCTGCTAGTGGGGAAGAGGCTTCCAATGATGGGAAGGGACAGGAAGACTAATCGGGAGATCAGTACAATAATCAAACCAATCATGAAAGTGATGGGGACTGGAGTGGGAAGCGCAGTGGTGGTGAGAAGTGGGAGCTCAGGATACAAGGAGGTGAAGCCAACAGAACTAGCTGATGCACACCTAGGTGGCAGTTTACACAATATTAATTCCTTGGGAAAGAAAGGTGACACTTCAAGGAATGTATTATTAGCACTGTCAAGTGCTTATCAAGGTAGAATAAAGAATCACCACCTCTGAAATCAATAGACAAGAATACTAATTTAGAAAATTAGATATAGGCCGGGTGCAGTGGCTCACGCCTGTAATCCCAGCACTTTGGGAGGCCGAGACGGGCGGATCACGAGGTCAGGAGATCGAGACCATCCTGGCTAACACTGTGAAACCCCATCTCTACTAAAAAAATACAAAAAAATTAGCCGGGCAAGGTGGCAGGCGCCTGTAGTCCCAGCTACTGGGGAGGCTGAGGCAGGAGAATGGCGTGAACCTGGGAGGCGAAGCTTGCAGTGAGCCAAAATTGCACCACTGCATTCCAGCCTGGGCGACAGAGCAAGACTTCGTCTCAAGAAAAAAAAAAAAAAAAAAATTAGATACAAAGTATTTTCGGGAAAGAAACATCTTTATTTCACACAAAAAAGGAATACATCCACCAGCTTAGTGAAAATATTAAACTAAAATATTTTGATACTTGAAAGTCATTATGAATTACACAATTATCTCTGACTTTGAAACTCTTATTAACCCTAACTCTGAAAGAACAAATTTTACATAATGAATGGGCATCAATATTTTCATGTTATTACTTGATTGCTTAATGATCTTTTTTTTTTGAGAGAGAGAAAGAGTTGTGCTGTCGCCCAGGCTGGAGTGCAGTGGCCCGATCTTGGCTCACTGCAACCTCTGCCTCCCATGTTCAAGCAATTCTCGTGCCTCAGCCTCCTGAGTAGCTGGGATTACAGGCGTGCATCACCACACTCGGCTAATTTTTGCATTTTTAGTAGAGATGGGGGTTTCACCACGTTGGCCAGGCTGGTCTCAAACTCCTGGCCTCAAATGATCCGCCCATCTTGGCCTCCCAAAGTGCTGGGATTACAGGCATGAGCCACCATGCCCAGCCTGTATAATGATCTTTTAAAAGGCATTACATACTGTTGAGTTTACACAACACAATTCACTTAACTATGATGAATTATGAAGTTAAATGTCAGCTCAGTAAAGTGTCAGCATTTTCTATGCGAATGACCTTTCTATTTGCAGAAAAGCACACAATGTCAAAACAAGTGGTTAATAAGCAAAAACAACTAAACATGAGTGAATATCATATGGAAGAGTTTTTACTTTAAAAAAAGATTAAGCCCACTAACATTTGTAGAATAACACAGATAAAATCCAAGTCTGTCAATATAATTTTGACAGATTTTTTTCTAAATTTAAATTCAATATAAACCTCTTAAGAGATTCCTGGAACCATATGTCACACTCATAATTATTAAATTATAATTCAGGAGTTCAACTTTTAAACCAGGAATTCAATCCAGATCTTTTTTTCCTTATTAAAAATGTATTAACATTCAGGTTAAGCAGCTGAACTGAAAAACACTTAAGGCTATTTATTAGAGATAAAAGAAGCAAGAAGCAAAGAGTGGCTCTCCTGCCTGGGCAGGGAACAGGTGGCTGGATGGAAGGACACTGACAGGCCAGTTCAGAAAGCCCTTAGTTCTAGTTCAGGTCCTGAAACAAACTAGCTATGGACCCCTTGGCATAGAACAAACTTTCTGAGCTTTAGTTTCATCTGTAAAAATTAGACCATCGCCCTATAATTTCTACGATTATTTTCAATTCTAAAATTCTATGAGTCTACCAAATCAAAAGGCAGCAGGCTGGGGGGTGGGGGAGATGCAATGGTGGAATGGGTGGCCAATTTAATAAAACTTTTCACAATGTCAAACACATCAACAATAAAACATATGTCCTGGAAATTGTTTTAATAAACAACAAAACAGTGTTAAAGAGGCCAGGTGCTGTGGCTCAAACCTGTAATTCCAGCAATATGGGAGGCCAAGGCAGGTGGATCGCTTGAGGTCAGGAGTTGACCAGCCTGGCCAATGTGGCAAAACCTCACGTCTACTTAAATTACAAAAATTAGCCGGGTGTGGCGTACGCCTGTAGTCCCAGCTACTCGGGAAGCTGAGGCACGAGAATCGCTTGAACCCAGGAAGCAGAGGTTGCAGTGAGCTGAGATGGCACCATTGCACTTCAGCCTGGGCAACAGAGCGAGACCCTGTCGCAAACCAAACCAAACCAAACCAAACCCAAGGTAATACAGAACCATCACCTTGGATTAAATGATTAAATGCTGTTACAATGCTGCCAAGTGCACTGAGCCCTCAGAGGGGGTTCCTATGCTCACCGTGAAGCTCAGCTCAGCACATGTTACTTGCCAGGTCACATGGCCAATGAGGGCCACTGGCTGGATTCACTCCATGTCTGTCTTTTCCAGAGCCCATCCTCTTTCTACTAAACCTGGATGCTTCTCAGATGTTTTTGTCTTGCCCCTATAGGAGTAATCTCTGTGACCTGGGTAGCTAAAATAGATGGGAACAGAAAGCCATGACCGACCAACAAACTAGAAATGCTATCTGTCAGAGCACTAGGGATCCAGGCCCAGAGTGCCCACAGTGAGACTTCCCAGACTCCATTTCCTCAGGGGTAAAAAGCCCATCACTCACTGCGTGGCCACAGCATGGAGTCGCTGTGAAGGTCAAAGGAGATCTGGTAAGAGAAAGCACCTTGTACACTGTAGAGGCTGTACAACAAGAGGGCTATGAACATTACTCTGTGTTGTTTGCCCATAGAAAGTATTAGAACGCCATAAAGCTTTTTGGTCCTGAAATTAACCTTCCCCTCTTTCTACTACTCCTGAAGTTTTGAAAATCCCAATGAAATTCCCACACTAGACATATACAAAGTATAAAATACACAGCTAATAATGAATTAGGAGTATAACAAAGTGGCGTCAGAGGTATGCGCACTACAACTCATTGTTTTGCACAACAGGTTTACAATCTTTTTATTTTCAATGGTAAACTCACTCAAATGAGACTATAATCCAACTTTCTATCTTCAGGTTTTGTAACACGGATCAAAGTGCTAATGATAAAACTACTACAGAGTTTAACAGAATGTGTACTCAGTAGCTTATAATTCATAAGTGCAGTCTAATTCTTATCTATTGAGTACCTGCTGTGTACCAGGCAGTGTGCTAGAGGCAGGGAACACAAAAAGATGAACAAGAAAGCTTCTGCTCTTCACAGACAATGAAACTCACGTGTGGTCCCCAAACTACAAACCCAACCCAATCTCAACCATAAAATACAAATCATTATAAAAGATGGCAGCTATAAACATGCATTTGAGAAAATGTCTACATTTTTACAAAACTGTAGGCAAATAGTTACTAGTCATTAATCTTTATTTTAAGGAAACTCTAGTGATGTGTACTGTAACCATCACTTCTGGCCTTAGGGAAGACAGACACCAGCGACATGAAAATCTGGTAAAGAAAAGCATCTAAACCAGAGCAACCACAGTACACATCTGTTTCAAACAGACTAAGCATTCATACGTTTAAATAGCCACTCAAGATAAACAAAATGTGGAGCATGTGTCCCACACACACAATGGAGTATTATTCGGCCTTAAAAAGGAATGAAATTCTGACACATGCTATGGCATGGATGAACTTTGAGGACACTATGCTGCATCAATCAGCCAGACACAAAAAGACAAATCCTGTATAATTCTACTTGTATGAGGTTCCAAGAGTAGTCAAATTCATAGAGACAGAAAGGAGAATCGTTGCCAGGGACTGGGAGAAGGAGAAATGGAGAGTTAGTGTTTAATGGGTGTAGAGTTTTGTGTTGGAAAATGAAAACGTTCTGGACACAGGTGGTGGTGAGGACAATGTGAATGTGCTAATGCCATGGAACTGTACACCTGAAAATGATTATAATGATAATTTTAAGTGTTGTATGTTTTACCACAAAAAATATCCAGGTATTTAGACATTATCAACTAACAACACTAATAGTGAAACGCTTCATGGCAACCCCTAGAAGTGCTAAGAGTCTGCTTTTCTGACTCTCATCCTAGTGAATTATGGCTGTGGACATTAAATGAGACCTTAATGATGACCCATATGGGCAGTATGGTTGTGTATTTTTTTAAAAGGGAGAAAGAAAAAAACCCGATACATATATAAATGTTCTTACCTCCACTTGCATATTCCATGATTAGGTAGAGTGTTTTTTCAGTTTCAATGACTTCGAATAACTTCACTGGGGGAGAGGAGAGGATACAGAAGAAAAAGAGACAAACGTCTGTATGCACAAACCATGCACATATAAACTGTAACTATGAAAAGCAACCTTTTCCCTGTTAAAGATTTTAATAGCTGGCCCTCTAAAAAATGCTTTTAGGGAATTTTATCAAATATCACAACAACAGAAAAGAGACTATGAAAGCATGGAATTTCATAAAAAACAAAGATTATTTCTGAGTGTTGTGTGACTTCCATATGTGCTCAGCAGTCCAGCAAGGTGCACCTGAGCTCACTTCCTCTGTCGTCCTCACTGTCCTTCAGCACGTCTGTGCTGGCTAGCTGCCCTCCCAGCACCCCAGGAAAAGTGGCCAGCCTGTAGCAACTGCTCAGTTCTACTCTGCTCCAACAAGTGCTTATGATTATGATAAGTGCTCCAACAAGTGCTTATGATATTAAAATCTAGTTGCTTATGATTATGGCTTTAAGGATGTAATTCTATTTGAGAACTTTATTGCTTGGGAAACTTATGACAACTTTCAAAGAACAAGGTTCCTTTGTTACTTTTCTGATGCCAAAGATGGAAAGAAGTAAGGGATTACATTGCAATTAATTGAGGGGGGGAAAAACGCTTTTTTATAAGAATAATTTTCAGTAGGTCAGGGTGATTTTCCTACAGCAGTATTTTGTTACAGATGGAAATATTTCTATTATTGCTAATTCATAAAACCTTAACACATCAATTAGAAATATATACATTTTTGGCTGGGTACGGTGGCTCATGCCTGTAATCCCAGCACTTTGGGAGGCTGACGCAGGTGGATCGCTTCTGCTGAGGAGTTGGACACCAGCCTGGGCAACACGGCAAAATCCCCTCTCTACAAAAAAATGCCAAAAATTAGCTGGGTGTGGTGGCATGCGCCTGTAGTCCCAGTTACTCTGGAGACTGAGGTGGGAGAATGGCCTGAGCCAGGGTGGTGGAGGTTGCAGTGACCTGAGATCATGCCACTGTACTCCAGCCTGGACAACAGAGCTAGACCCTGTCTCAAAAAAAAAGAAAAAAAAATACACACACACATTTTAAAAATGATACTGGAGTAAATCTCTGAAGTTATCAAATCACCATTGTGCATATCTATTTTGTTAATATTTACTTTAAAATTAAGTGTACCCAAAAATGGGGGAGGGTATGCTAGTGTTTTATATTTCAGGCAATTTTCTGAGGCTTTAATAGAGTATCAGGCTAAACAAAGTGCCTAACCTATTAGCAGTCGGTAAATGTTTGATGAACTGATGAATAAAGCTATCATACCATTCCCCAGACTCTGATATGTTCAGATTGTGAAGAAAAGCCACTTCAGAAAGTTAAGGTACATGTGTTGGTAAACTGCATAAAAATAAAACCCTTCTAATCTTCCAATGAAAATTTGAGTCTTCTGGGAAAACTATTTTAATGCAATAGGAATTTTTTAAAATTTCAATTTATTATCAAAGATATGTTAAGTTTTAAGTACAAAACTCTAATCACGTCACAATTTAAGTAATTAAAAGACAAAATAAATACGTTTATGTTAGCTAGTTCTAGGCAACAGTGATAAAAGTTTTTTTGTTGGGGGTGGGAGGATGGGTGTAGGAATTTGAAATCTAGAGTTGGCTAGCTAGCCCCAAAGGATTGAAATGAAAATCAAGGAAACAAGATTTTCTTCCCACTATTACATTCCTTGTGATTTTTTTCTTTAAATCCAACTATGAAGTTGTTCAGTGGTTTTTTTCTTCAATCATACTTATTGATTCTAAGTTTTTTTCACATTTTAATTAATATCCCTGATACCAGGACGAAGGCTTGCTAGCATTTCTCTTAGTAGTATATGAAACAAGGGCACCTTTAAAGTAATGGTGGCTTAGATCTGATGAACTAGGGCATACGCCTTTTGTTAAAAAAGCAGTTCTCTGTAAAAGCTTCTTTCTTCCTGTGGTGGTTCTGTGTTACTCTTCTATTCCTGTGCCTGATGCATTCTTGATAGGCTATCCTTGATACTAAACATCAACCCTTTCGTTTCCTAAAACTGATGTTGACAGTAAACTGATTATGGGCTGTCTCAAGAGTGATTTCATTCTTGAAATATTATTTTTAGATTGTATGAGCTATCACTATACAAAAAAGCAGTTATGTAATTTTTTTAAAACCCTATTACAATGTATATGGGATCAAGAGTTTTCATTGGGATGTATACAGAGCAGGGTCAGTAGTAAGTCATTTGCTTATTCTCTTCTTGTTCCTACAATTACTGTAAGGGTAGGACCACGTCCCTTCCTCATCTTTAAACACACCTACCAGCACCTGGCACAGAGTTGTGCACACAGAGGACACAGAAAACAAATCTTTGATTTATAAAATAATTCCTATCAGAATTCCATTAGATAGCAAGTATTCCATCTTTTAAATATGATTCCATATATAAGTATTTTCTTAGGACAAACAGCAAAAAGTATTGGACCTTTGAAATATTCTTTTTACAAATTTTAAAGTTTATTATTATTATTACTTTTTTTTTTCTTCTGTAGAGACTGGGTCTCGCTCTGTTGCTTAGGCTGGTCTTGAGCTCCTGACCCCGAGCAATCCTCCTGCCTTGGCTTCCCAAAGTGCTGGGATTATAGACATGAGCCACTGTGCCCAGACCCTTTGAAAATATTAATTCTGACTTCCTATAATTCCCTTCTATCTACTCATGTAATACAATTATATTTTCAATATACTTAAAAATTAGAAAATTACAATCAGATTACAGACGTTTCTACTACATTAAAGCTTTAAATTCAACGTTTAATACCTAAGCTTTTAACCTGTCTTCAGTAATTTCAAAAAGCTAAAACAAATGATCAACAACTTGTATATATATTTTACTAGACGTGTACTCTACCATTTCTAGAATACGTGTTTAGCTTTATGACATAATTTCAAGAATGTATTTAGACCCAAAAGTATTTATAAAAGCAGAAAGTACCTATATTGGGATGATTTAAAATCTTCATTATTCTTACTTCTCTGAAGAGCTAAAAAAAAAAACAAACAAAACACATAATCCCCCCAACACAAGTTATTAAACATTATATTCCACTGTTGTAATATAAATTTAAATTTTTCTCTTAGATAACAGATTCATTGCTAATGTTTATTATTCCATATCTAAGACTAATATGAAAGTCCAGAATATCTCTGAAGTAGTTTTAATAAACTATTACCAAATAGTATTCCCAAATGTTTCCATTTATTAAAAACAGCAGAGGTCTCAAAGGGGGATGGTAACACACTCTGAATTTTACAATGCTATCTTGAAAACATAAGATCAGACTTAGGTAGGAATAATTTCTGTGATTAAACTTAGTCTGATTCAGTATCTACCCAGGGCTCCCAACTCTGTGAATCAAAACCTGTATGGTTCCAGTGAAATACATCATGAGCATATTAAACTGATTAATTCCAAATAATTCTATTAGAAGACTATGAACAAAACCACCTTGGGAAATCCTCACTGGAGAATATAGGTAATTTAGCATGGAGGTTGTGGTGACTATTACATTAGTGACCCTCATGAGTCATGCCTTACAGGTTCACATTTTGTGGAGTGCCCCTTTCTTTTTTTTTTTTTTTTTTTTTTTTTTTTTTGAGACGGAGTCTCGCTCTGTCGCCCAGGCTGGAGTGCAGTGGCGCTATCTCGGCTCACTGCAAGCTCCGCCTCCCGGGTTTACGCCATTCTCCTGCCTCAGCCTCCCGAGTAGGTGGGACTACAGGCGCCCGCCACCTCGCCCGGCTAATTTTTTTTGTATTTTTAGTAGAGACGGGGTTTCATTGTGTTAGCCAGGATGGTCTCGATCTCCTGACCTCGTGATCCGCCCGTCTCGGCCTCCCAAAGTGCTGGGATTACAGGCTTGAGCCACCGCGCCCGGCCGTGGAGTGCCCCTTTCATACTGACATTAGACCTGGCCATGTAACCTGCTTTGGCCAGTGGGACCTTAGCAAACTGAAGCAAGCAGAGGCTGGATAAAATGCTTGGGCATCATGGCTTGCTCTCTTGGAGCACTGTGAAGGAGCTGGTCTGGCCTCTTTGGGGATGAAGGGTAGTTATTTAAAGAGACAGACCCTCTGTTGTAACTGCATCCAGCCCCTGCCAACCCACCAGCTGAATTCAGCCACACAGGTGAACCCAGGTAAGACCTTAAGAAAAACCAGCTGAGCGTGGTGGCTCACGCCTGTAATCCCAGCACTTTGGAAGACCAAGGTGGGTGGATCACTTGAGCTCAGGCGTTTGAGACCAGCTGGGGCAACATGGTAAAACCCCATCTCTACTAAAAATATAGAAATGAGCTGGGTGCAGTAGCATGTGTCTGCAGACCCAGCTACTCGGGAGGCTGAGGCAAGAGAATCACTTGAGCCTGGGAAGTGGAGGTTGCAGTGAGCTGATGGCACCACTGCATTCCAGCCTGGGCGACAAAGCGAGACCCTGTCTCAAAAAGACAAACAAAAAACCGTCCAACTAAGACCAGCAGAGCTTCCTAGTCATTCCACAGAATAAGGAGAAATACTAAATTGCTGTTGTATAAATACATGTTGTGAATTCAGAGCAGGTTCTTATCATTATGGCCTGGGTTAATACAACCCCAAAAAACAACAGGATTTTAGAGACCATCCTATTCAACCCTCTTGCAAACAAGAGGAAATCAGGAAAAGAAAGAAAAAGATCTTCTAAGGTCCTGCTATCCTTCTGTGGGGAATATGTCTGGAATCCGGTCTCCTAACACCCAGGATACTACAATCTTCAGGAGGCAAGAGCTGGGAAAAACCTTGGAAGAGGAGGAGCAGTGGCCTATGTGGAAAGGAAGCTAGTGAGAAATCACAGGACTCTCACCGTACTTCTCCTTGTCCACTGTGTCTAATCTAAAATTGAATTAGCAGCTAAGAGGAGATGGACATGGACCAGATTTTTTTAAAATTTATTTTTATTTTTTGAGACAGGGTCTCTCGCCCTGTTGCCCAGGTTGGAGTGTAGTGGTGTGATCACAGTTCACTGTAGCCTTGACCTCCTGGGCTCAATCAATCCTCCCCCTCAGCCTTCCAAAGTGCTAGGATCACAGGTGTGGGCCACCGTGCCCAGCCCACGGACAGGATTTGACATATAACCTTAAGCTCAGAATTTAAAAACAGGTAATCAGATAAATAACCTTTCCTATCTAAAATACTGTCTCATTTTTGAAGGGAGGAGCATTTTTATCTCCAACATAAATATCTCCCTTTGCTACTGTGGTAATTCCTACATTTTATGTTCTGAGATGAGAAGACAGTCACCCAAATTCCTGACAACCATTCAGGCCTGAGTTCTTTTTTAGCTCTCCTCTGTTAAACTAACACAGAAATCTTGTTTTCCAACCCATTATAGTTGAATTGGTAGCTAGAATTCCAGTCTCCCAATTACTTCCCAACTGCTAACTTAGAACACCTCCTAGAGGTTGCAGTGAGCTGAGATCGCGCCACTGCACTCCAGCCTGGGTGACAGAGCAAGATTCCATATCAAAAAAAAAAAAAAAAAAAAAAGACAATGATCTCCACTTTGGATGCCATATTAATACAGCTCAGGATACTGCACTGAGAATGAAATTCTGAGCTTGGCCATGGCATCCCTGCATCCTGCAGCTTCTGCATACCCCTTCAAAGGTATGTTCTAGTCACGCCAACTCCTTTTAGTTACTAGAACATACTAAGTTTGTCTGTTTGTTTATTTTTGAGATGGAGTCTTACTCTGATGCCTATGCTGGAATGCAGTGGTGCAATATCGGCTCGCTGCAACCTCCGCCTCCCAGGTTCAAGGGATTCTTCTGTCTCAGCCTCCTGAGTAGCTGGGATTATAGGTCCCACTACATCTGGCTAATTTTTGTATTTTTAGCAGAGATAGGGTTTCATCATGTTGGCCAGGCTGGTCTCGAACTCCTGACCTCAGGTGATCTGTCCACCTTGGCCTCCAAAGTGCTGGGATTACAGGTGTGAGCCACCGTCCCTGGCCACAGAAGACACTAAATTCCTTTAAATGTCTTCTCTCTTTTCATCCTTTAAGTCCCAGGCAGATTCTCTGAAAATGTACCTAAGTAGGTCTCCTTGTTTTTGCATAATAGCCATCTGTCCACTTCTTTCCTGGGATGTCTTTCAAGTTATGAAGACACATTTCTGTGCACCTGTTTATTATCCCTGTGTCACCCACAGGGAGCATGCCTGTCTCCTTTCACTACTGGTATACCTGAAACTAAGCCTGGCACACAACTGAAATGCATTTGTTTGATAAATGCCTGCATGAAAGCACTACCAACCAACAATTGTGGTTTGAGCCAGCCTCGGCATTCTAATGACCACACAGCTTTTAAATCCTCAGCAGCACAATGCTTGTTACAGAGCTGTCACAGTTCTGATGACAGGGGAGCAGGTCAAATGAAGGCAATGATTTTTAAGTCCCTACTAACAGTACAGTAGAAATGAAACAAAGTGAATTAGAGCCAAAAAGCAGGAAAAAGATAGACTATTATAGGAATTCAAAAGATTTGGCTTTAAGTTGCTAACTTCTGGAGGAATTTGTTAGGCAGCAGTGGATAACTAATATTCTGCAGATACTATGTTAAAATGTGAGAACCCCTGAATTACAGCAGAGGTCATACCAGGGATGCAGCGTGAAAACAAAAAGGACAGGTAAATGGGACCAGATAGAGAGATGACTAGTACAAATTTAATTCCGTAGGCAAAAGAGCAGCCAAAGAACCCCAGGAGAGGTGGTGGCGGGTTATTAGCCCAAATAACTTTACGTATTCACCTCTCTACTGGAATTATGTATTAGGTAGACACTGGCAGGCAGCAAATGTGTAAATAAGCTTTATGCTAAGTTAAACAAGGAGGACAGGGAGGAAGCTGGAAGCTAACAGTTATCTAGTGCCTGCTGTGTCTGAAGCACAGAGCCAGATGCTTCACATCTACAGTCTTATCTAAGCTTAATTTTCACAACTCTATCAGCTGACTATGATCATCTCCAATATACAGAGAAAGACGCCTGAGACAGGTTAGGAAACTTGTCCAAAGACTCAGCTAATATATGCTGGAGCCAGGATTCTCACTTTGGGTTGCCTGACTCCAAAGCCTACGCTCATCTCAGGATTCCACCCTGCTACCTTAGAA
Source organism: Macaca thibetana thibetana (assembly GCF_024542745.1). NCBI lineage: Eukaryota > Metazoa > Chordata > Mammalia > Primates > Cercopithecidae > Macaca > Macaca thibetana. Next base: position 4,023,655 of record NC_065584.1, read on the forward strand.
ATTTAACTAAAAAAAATCAACAAATTATAAGCTGCTGATACAGAAAAGTCCAGAGCAACAGGTGGGTACGGGCACAGAGCTTTTTACGAAGTTGACAATCTGCATACAAGTGAGATAAAAATGCCAGAGACTTCATAATCTCTGAATCTGATGACCAAAGATAGTTAAATTTGGATAGGAATAATTTACTGAAAGGCAAATGTGAACTTTAAGGAAAGTCCCTCTAAGGACTATACGAGAAATTTTTTAAAGTTTTGTAATGTAAAAGGCCATTTAAATAAGAGAAACTCACCTTATTTCTACTATTTTTTTTTTTTTTGAGACGGAGCCTCGCTCTGTCGCCCAGGCTGGAGTGCAGTGGTGCCATCTCGGCTCACTGCAAGCTCCGCCTCCCAGGTTCATGCCATTCTCCTGCCTCAGCCTCCTGAGTAGCTGGGACTAAAGGCGCCCGCCACCACGCCCGGCTAATTTTTGTATTTTTAGTAGAGATGGGGTTTCACCGTGTTAGCCAGACTGGTCTCGATCTCCTGACCTCATGATCTGCCCTCCTTGGCCTCCCAAAGTGCTAGGATTACAGGCGTGAGCCACCGCCCGGTCTATTTCTACTATCTTAATACAACTTATTTCTCCACATTCCCTTTTCAATCTTAAATAGATGTTAGTTGGGGAAAAAAATCAAATTACATAGAAACATATAAATTGAAAGAATTCTCTCCTTACTGATCAATCTATATCCTCCACACATTTTCATATCTATACATCCTCTATGGAACTGGTACACAAGAGGAGAATAAACACCTCTGAAGACAAAGATTTGAAATCCTGGGATCAAGGACACTAAATCTATATATAGTATCAGAGCAGTAAAGAAGCATGTCCCAATAGCCAGGACCTGGGGGTTGTCAAGTATTACCATTTGACAAGCAGAAAAAGAGAGAGAGAGAGACAGAGAATTTTAGTCTCTAGTTAAAAAAAAAAAAAAAAAAAAACAATTTTACCAACCAATACGAAAGTAAAATGAATAAGTGAAAGAAAACTTGGGGGTTACAAGACATAAAACTGATCTAAACCATCACAATGAAGGTGTTTAGGCTCCCTTCTCCAGATACACAGGTATGCGACGGGAGACCACGCCACCTAAGTCACTCCCTCATCACTGTACAGAAACTGTCCCTTTTCCTCAACTACTACAGCACCTAAACGGTGCATGAAAGGCCCTCTCACACAAACCAAGACAGAGAGGCTGGCAAAGTTCATGAGAAGGAATTTTCAAGAAAATGCATTTGTGTAAAAAAGCAAAAAAAAATTTTGCTTCTTAATATACAGAGTATCTCTGGAAGGACTCAAAGGAACTGATGTCACTGATTGCCGCAGGCTGGTCTGGTCTCCCAAGTGCTAGGTAGGTAACCTATTTTAAAGACGACCCCTTCCCCAAATGCTCTAAGTATCAAAGACGACTTCCACTGTGACCACTGGGTATCTCCTCCCTCTCTTGGGGCTCTTCCTGAGAATGCCCCAGTACTCAATTCCTGGACTCTTTTCCCCTCCTTTTTAATTCCTTCACCATCATTTAGTGAATCTTCAGGGAAACAAAGATAAATGTATCAATATTTAGTCCTATATGCTAATATTTTTAATTCCCAATTTTAGAATGGATATTGTAAGTGAAACTGAACTATAGTTTTCTGTCCTGTTTCCAATATATTTCAATAGCAATGTTTCTGAATTTGGGAAAATAATTTGAAAGTTCCTCTTCTTAAGTTCTGGAACAGCTGAACAGAGGCAGAGTATGTACTCACAGTAGATCTCAAAGAATTCAATCATGAATTCCAGGTTTGACAATATTTTAACCACTTTTTCAACTTCTGTTGTTGCTGATGTATATCGATTCTTTTCTAGAATTAATTTTGATAAGTCTTGTTTTCCTAGAAAATTACCAATTTCTTTGGATATTCTAACATTTTTCAGAGTTGTAGAAAAGGTTCCTTTATAATAAGTGAAATTCTTCAGTATCTGGTATTTCCCCCTCATTTGTCTGTGTTTTCTCTCCCTTCCCCCTGGCAACACCTAGTAGCTTATCTATTTCATTGCCTCTCTTCTTACTTCCTGGGGGAAAAATAAAACCCACCAAAGTTTTGGATTTACCATTTCTACTGTTTTCAAATTCATTATTTTCTGCCTTTAGCTTTACTAACTCCTTACATTATTATTCATTCCTGAGATTTATTTTGTTCCCTTTTCTAAACTATTAATGTTTAATGCATTCCTTGTCATTCTTGTTTAATAATGTGTTTAAGGGTACAAATTTCCTAGAGCACCAAAAAGCAGTGTAACATAGGTTCTGACACACAGCTTATTATCAGTAACTTCTAGATACACTGCAATTTTTGTTTGTAATTTTCTTTGATCCAAGAATTTTATAGGTTCCACATGTTTGTATATTTTGTTTGCTTCTATTTTTATTGCTCTACATTAGAACCATAGCCTAGAAAGATGTTAGTCTGGTTTATTCAAATGTTATGTATTGCCCAACGCTGAGAAAATAATTTACCTCATAGTCATCACACACTGGAATAGTTACAATAATATCCTAGCACATAGCTGTTACGTATCCTGAAAAAGGGATTAAAACAGCTATAATATGGGCTAATGGAGGTGCTGTATTTTTTTTTTTTTTTTTGAGACGGAGTCTCACTCTGTCGCCCAGGCTAGAATGCAGTGGCACAATGTCTGCTCACTGCAAGCTCCGACCCCTTGGGGTTCACGCCATTCTCCTGCCTCAGCCTCCCGAGTAGCTGGGACTACAGGCGCCTGACACCACGCCTGGCTAATTTTTTTGTATTTTTAGTAGAGACGGGGTTTCACCGTGTTCGCCAGGATGGTCTCGATCTCCTGACCTCGTGATCCGCCCGCCTCGGCCTCCCAAAGTGCTGGGATTACAGGCCTCAAGTGAGCCACGGTGCCTGGCCATGGAGGTGCTGTATATTAAGATATGTACCTTTTTTTCCCTACTTATTGTGTAATTAATGAATGGCCTAAAAGAGTTAAGTGATGAAGTCGTCTCTGTCATGCCTGTGTTTCTATTAATTTAGCTCAGATTTTCACTATGTATTTTGGGGTTCTGGTAATCATTTGGTGTCCTATCATTAAAAATAAAATTTTAAAATATGAAAATAAGCCGGGCACGGTGGCTCAAGCCTGTAATCCCAGCACTTTGGGAGGCCGAGTCGGGCGGATCACGAGGTCAGGAGATCGAGACCATCCTGGCTAACACGGTGAAACCCCGTCTCTACTAAAAATACAAAAAATTAGCCGGGCGAGGTGGCGGGCGCCTGTAGTCCCAGCTACTCGGGAGGCTGAGGCAGGAGAATGGCGTAAACCCGGGAGGCGGAGCTTGTAGTGAGCTGAGATCCGGCCACTGCACTCCAGCCTGGGCGGCAGAGCGAGACTCCGTCTCAAAAAAAAAAAAAAAAAAAATAAAATAAAATAAAAATAATTGCCTTTCAAATGGCAATTGGTAAGTGAACTAGAACAACCACTTCTGAAGAACAAAGTGTGTGATTAGACCCGGAGACTCTGTCCATGATGCAGATCAGTAAAGAAAGGAGAGGTGAGGCAGCAAGTGATTATACATACGAAAAACCATGAAACCGGATCCCTACCTCGTAACACATGACTGCTGGTGGCTTAAAGATTACTTTAAACACTTGAAAACAACAGAGAAAAATATTTTTATGACCCCAGCTAGAGAAGAATTTCTTAAGGAAGACACAAAAAGAGCCGGGCATGGGGGCTCATGCCTGTAATCCCAGCACTTTGGGAGGCTGAGGCAGGCAGATCACAAGGTCAGGAGATTGAGACCATCCTGGCTAACATGGTGAAACTCTGCCTCTACTAAAAATACAAAAAAAAATTAGCCGGGCGCAGTGGCGGGCGCCTGTAGTTCCAGCTACTTGAGAGGCTGAGGCAGGAGAATAGCATGAACCCGGGAGGCGGAGCTTGCAGTGAGCCGAGATCGTGCCACCGCACTCCAGCCTGGGTGACAGAGCAAGACTCCGTCTCAAAAACAACAACAACAAAAAGACACAAAGAGTACAAAGCATATAAAAAAAAACACAAAAGGACTGGTAAATTCAACTGCTTTAAAATTAGGAGCCTCTGCTATTCACTGAGAGACAATATCAAGAGAGTGAAGAAATACCATCAAGTAGAAGGTATGTGCCACTTATACAATAGAATCCATGATATATAATGATATCCTAAAATAACTAAGAAAAAAATCCACTAGAAATTAAACAAAAGATGAATAGGTACTTCACAGAAGAACCAAAAAAGCGTAAATATAAAAAGATACATGACCTCATCAGCAATCAGGAAAATGTTACATTAAAACCACAATGAGATTTTTCTTTTTTTTTTTTTTTTAAGACAGGATCTTGCTCTGTTGCCCTGGCTGGAGTGTGGTGGTGTGATCACAGCTCACTGCAGCTGTAAACTCCTGGGCTTAATCAATCCTCAGCCTCCCAAATATCTGAGACCACAGCTACGTGCCACCATGCCCAGATAATTTAAAAAAAAAAAAAAAATCTTTTTGTAGATACAGAGTCTTGCTCTGTTGCCCAGGCTGGTCTCGAACTCCTGGCTTCGAAAGATCTTCCCATCTAAGGCTCCCAAAGTGCTGGGATTTCAGGAGCAAGCCACCATGCCTGGCCAAATACCACTTTTATATTTACCAAACTGATGGCACAATTTTTTTGTTTTTTTTTTTTTTTGAGACGGAGTCTCGCTCTGTCGCCAGGCTGTAGTGCAGTGGCGCGATCTCGGCTCACTGCAACCTCCACCTCCCAGGTTCAAGCGATTCTCCTGTGATGGCACAAATTTCAAAAAATCAGAGAAAATCAAATTTTGATGAAGATGCTACATTATTTGTGTTCTCTTACATGCTTCTGATGGAAATATAAATTAGCACACCTGCTCTGAAAATAATTTGGCCTTCTCTAATGAACAAGGAGGATGTGTAGACAGACTCTGTGATACCAGAATTCTAAGTATATATATTTAAGAAACTCTTCACAAGTGTGCCAAGGATACACACAGGACAATTCACAGGAGTCATGTTTACAATACAAAAAGCAATCTGGGCCCGGCATGGTGGCTCAAGCCTGTAATCCCAGCACTTTGGGAGGCTGAGACGGGCGGATCACAAGGTCAGGAGATCGAGACCATCCTGGCTAACACGGTGAAACCCCGTCTCTACTAAAAAATACAAAAAGCTAGCCGGGCGAGGTGGCGGGCGCCTGTAGTCCCAGCTACTCAGGAGGCTGAGGCAGGAGAATGGCGTAAACCCGGGAGGCGGAGCTTGCAGTGAGCTGAGATCCAGCCACTGCACTCCAGCCCGGGCGACAGAGCGAGACTCCGTCTCCAAAAAAAAAAAAAAAAAAAAAAAAAAAAAAAAAAAAAAAAGGCAATCCAAATGTCTCTGAATCACAGAATAAATACAGAGTGGCATATTCACATAATGGGATATTATATATTCTTGAAAATGGACATAGGAGTGAAGGTGAATTACAGCAAAATACATCAACATGGAACACAACGTAGGTAAAAGAAAGCAAAGCGGCTGGGCATGGTGGCTCACAACTGTAATCCCAGTACTCTGGGAGGCTGAGGCGGGCGGATCACTTGAGGTCAGGAGTTCGGCACCAGCCTGGCCAACATGGTGAAACCCCGTCTCTACTAAAAACACAAAGATTAGCCGGGTGTGGTGGTGTACACCTGTAATCCCAGATACTTGGGAGGCTGAGGCAGGAAAATCACTTGAATCCAGGAGGCTGAGGATGCAGTAAGCTGAGATCCCACCACTGCACTCCAGCCTGGGTAACAAGAGCGAAACTCTGTCTCAAAAAGAAAAAGAAAAAGAAAAGAAAAGAAAAAGAAAGCAAAAGCCAATAGGAGAATACACACAACATGAGTTCATTTATACCATTTTTTAAACTTTACATTGGCGGGGCACGGTGGCTCATGCCTGTAATCCCAGCACTTTGGGAGGCCGAGGTGGGTGGACCACTTGAGGTTAGGAGTTCAAGACCAGCCTGACCAACATGGTAGAACCCAGTCTCTACTAAAAATACAAAAATTAGCTGGGCGTGGTGGCACATGCCTGTAATCCTTGCTACTCGGGAGGCTGAGGCACAAGAATCGCTTGAACTTGGGAGGCAGAGGTTACAGTGAGCCGAGATTACACTACTGTACTCCAGCCTGGGAGACAGTGCGAGACTCAGTCTCAAACAAACAAAAAACACAAAAGAAACAAAAAACAGACCAAAAAAACCCTTTACACTACATTGATGAGGGATCCATATGTGGTAAAATTATACAGACAAGCAAGAAAATAATAACACAAAATCCTTGTTAGTGGTTACCCAGTAGGTGGGCAATGAAGAAGGGGAATCAGGTTGAGGGGGTGCACAAAATGGGACTGATTTAAAGGTATGGTTGAAGATATATTTCTTGAAGCAGGTAGTATAAGGGTGCTCATCTCATATATATATTTATATGCTAAACATGGAACATTCTTTTGTATGTAGTCAGTATTTAATAAAAATTAAAAACTAAATTTCAAAAAATTGCTTAGTTTTAACTGAGTAATACAACAAAGCAGTTTTCTAAAAATGTAAAATAAGAGTAGCAACAATGTGTGTGTGTGTGTGTGTGTGTGTGTGTGTGTGTGTGTTTTAAGAGATGGAGTCTTGCTCTGTCACTCAAGCCGCAGTGCAGTGGCATGAACATGGTTCACTGCAGCCTCGCCCTCTCCGGCTCAAGCAATCATCCAGCCTCAGCCCCCCAAGTAGCTAGGACTAGAGGTGTGCACCACCACACCTGGCTAACTTCTGTATGTAGAGAGAGGGTTTTGCCATGTTGCCCAGGCTGGTCTTGAACTCCTGAGCTCAGCAATCTGCCTGCCTTGGCCACCCAAAGTGCTGGGATTACAGGCTTGAGCCACCATGCCCAGCCAACAATGTGGTTTTTATGATCAAATATTTCAAAGATAAACTAAGAATTTTCCCATCTCCCAAACTCAAGGTTCTGGTGCTCAAGATTCCTAGAATCAGAGCAACATCAGGAAAAATTAATTTAGTGTTAAAATGAATTTGGTACTAACTAACTTATCAGATTTTACTAGGTATCTACCACATGTAAGGTGAATTTCCATATGTTCCTTTGTTACCTTCCCATATGGAAAGTACTATGGATGACTGGCTCCAAGGGAACTTATGCAAAGAAAGCTATTTGATGTTATAAATTTAGTTTCTAAGGCTAGTTCAGTCCCTTATTCACTGGATGAGCGAACAAGCCACAAAATCTTGAGAGCTTTACCCTACTTATGTATAAGATAGATTTTGAAAACAGCTACTTCAGCCTGGCACAGTGGCTCACACCTGTAATCCTAGCACTTTGGGAAGCCGCGGAGGGTGGATCACCTGAGGTCGGGAGTTCTAGACTAGCCTGACCAACATGGAGAAACCACGTCTCTAGTAAAAATACAAAAAAATTAGCTGGGTGTGGTAGCAGGCACCTGTAATCCCAGCTGCTCGGGAGGCTGAAGCAGGGGAATCACTTGAATCAGGGAGGCGGAGGTTGTGGTGAGCCGAGGTGGTGCCAATGCACTCCAGCCTAGGCAACAAGAGCAAAACTCTTGTCTCAAAAAAAAAGAGAAGAAGAAACGAAAAAAAGAAAACAGCTACTTCACAGGACTGTTGTGAAAAGTACATGAAATAATATACGATAAAGTGTGTGTAGAATTTGACTCCAGGAGCTACACTACCTAATCCCAATCCAGCAGTACCACTCACTAAGTCTAGGTAACTTGACCTCCCTGACACACCTGTCACCTCTACAATGAAAGGATGCTTGACATACAGAGTGCACGGAACAGCAGCTGGCACACAATAAACTCCAGACGTGTGATTGTGATTCTGGCTGATGTTACTGTTAAATTCTCTCACAAAGGCCTAATTTGTACCCAAGTTTATATTTTCTGCAAATGGGTCCAGGCTATGCTGTAAGTTTAACCCATTTAAAATACTTGGTTTCTTGGTGAGTTTTCTAAAATAGCATAATGAATCATTGGCACAATGAAAAACGTACTTTAGCTGGGTATGGTGGTGTGTGCCTGTAATCCCAGCTCCCTGGAAGGCAGGTTGGAATCCTCGAAGGAGGATGCTTGAACCCAGGAGTCTGAGACCAGCTTGGGCAAGATAGTGAGACCTCGATTCTAAAAACAAACAATCAATCTCTAAAATACACTCTATTATTCTCAGTTTATAATGTATTCTAAATATCAAGGTGTATTATTTCTTGCCAAAACAAAAGTCTGGCAAGAAATTTAAATAAAGAAGCAACAATACTGAAAGCCGTTTTGTTTTTTTTTTTTTAATTTCTTCTATCTCTTTTGAAATCTAAAAATAAACAAACATATATACATTTTTATTCTCAATTTTTTTTTTTTGGAGACAGAGTTTCTCTCTTGTTGCCCAGGCTGGAGTGCAGTGGTGCCATCTTGGCTCACTGCAACTTCCACCTCCCGGGTTCAAGTGATTCTCCTGCCTTAGCTTCCCAAGTAGCTGGGATTACAAGGCATGCGCCATGACGCCTGGCTAGTTTTTTTTATTTTTAGTAGAGACTGAGTTTCACCATGTTCATGAGAGTGGTCTCGAATTCCTGACCTCAGGTGATCCATCCACCTCGGCCTCCCAAAGTGCTGGGATTACAGGTGTGAGCCACCGTGCTTGGTTTATTCTTAATATTTTAAATATGTATAATCAGGCTGGGGGCAGTGACTCATGCCTATAATCCCAGGGCTTTAGGAGGCCAAGAGGGAGGACTGCTTGAGCCCAGAAGTTCCAGGCTGCAGTGAGCTATGATCACAACACTGCACTTCACCTTGGACTACAAAGTAAGACCGTGTCTCAATCAATCAAATCAATCAATTAATCAACATAAGAACTGCCTGTCTTGGATTTCATTTGCCATCCCCTATTTGTATTAATTTATCAGATTTATGACACTGATCTGAATGTAGACACTTGATTATAAATAACAAGCAAGACTGTAACAACTATTTTTACAGTGGTTACTACTTTTGTTAAAGGCCTAAAAAGTCAATATAAGAAAATGAAAGAGAAAGGTAGTTAAAAAAAAGAAAAGAAAAAGATGAAAAAAGTTGTTAAGGGGGCCGGGCGCGGTGGCTCAAGCCTGTAATCCCAGCACTTTGGGAGGCCGAGACGGGCGGATCACAAGGTCAGGAGATCGAGACCATCCTGGCTAACACGGTGAAACCCCGTCTCTACTAAAAAATACAAAAAAACCTAGCCGGGCGAGGTGGCGGGCGTCTGTAGTCCCAGCTACTAGGGAGGCTGAGGCAGGAGAATGGCGTGAACCCGGGAGGCGGAGCTTGCAGTGAGCTGAGATCCGGCCACTGCACTCCAGTCTGGGCGACAAAGCGAGACTCTGTCTCAACAAAAAAAAAAAAAAAAAAAAAAAAAAAAAAAAAAAAGGTTGTTAAACGAAAAGGATTTCCAAAATAACTTGTGCTTCACCCAACAGAGAAAGGAGGCCAGGAACTGGCCACTAAGGCATTCCTAGGAAGAGTTCCAGAGAGCGAGAAAATACTCAGCAGTGGCAGTGGCAGCTGTCTATGAAACTTAGAATATTTGGGGAAGGGATCGTCTTTAAAATAGGTTACTTTGCCGGGCGTAGTGGCTCACACCTGTAATTCAGCACTTTGGAAGGCCCAAGTGGGTGGATCACTTGAGGTCAGGAGTTCGAGACCAGCCTGGCCAACATGGTAAAACCTCGTCTCTATTAAAAATACAAAAATTAGCTGGGTGTGGCAGCGGGCACCTGTAATCCCAGCTACTCGGGAGGCTGAGGCAGAAGAATCACTTGAACTCGGGAGGCAGAGGTTGCAGTGAGCCGAGATGGCACCACTGCACACCAGCCTGGCCGACAGAGGGAGGCTCGTCTCATAAATAAATAAAATAGGTTACTTTAGTTGGGTGTAGTGGTGCGCACCTGTAGTCCCAGCTACCTCAGGAGCCTGAGGTGGAAAGATACTTGAGCCTAGGAATTCGAGGCTGCAGTGAGCTCTGGTCTTGCTGCTACATTTCAGCCTGGGCAACAGGATAAGACCCCATCAATCAATCACTCACTCAATAAAAAATAAATAAAATAGGTTACCTTTTGGAAGAGGAGAGAAATTAAGAACTTTGGGGGAAACTGAAGGCAGACTAGGAGCCATTCTCATCTAGAGTGTATACTGGGAATGCCACATCTCTAGATCCGCCAAGATAGGACCTCTAGAGAGGAAAGTACTGTGAAGGAAATGCAAACTCCACAAATGTTTCTAATGCACAAGAAGGGCTGAAAACTACTGGCTTAAGAAAACCAAATCAACAGTGCCCAAAATAACCCAGTGGTGGCAGCAGTAAAAGTAATTACATGATAGACCACATGAAAAGGATGAACTGGTTCTCCTTGCTTTCAAATTATAAGGTTCCCTGATATGTCCCATGACCAAGATTCCCTAGGACGCCAAAAAAGGCCACTACTGCTACTGCTAGAGAGCTCTAAGCACTAACAGTGGCTCCAAAGCAAATACTAGCTTTAAAAAGAAAACAGCCTCCCTCTTCCTGGGTAGCTGTCTGGTGCTTGAGGGGTATCGGAGTGGACCAGGCTTGCGGGGCACAATGAATAACCCTATACCTTCCCATTTGAAATTAGAAGCAAAAAAGGCTGCTAAAATACTAATTCACAGAAATGACTTCCAGAAATGACCTGATAAGATTATTCCTGACTGAACTGGATTCTGAATTCTTCTAGTTTTCTTTAATATCCGGCTACAACTTGCCAGTGAAGAATGAACTGCTCAATTTCAGAAGCCCTATAAACCAAAGCTGACAACTTGATGTAAATTTCGAGTCTCATGCCTGATGTGTAGGCCACCCAGAGAATTCACCAGAATGCCAGATGCCACAACCAGAGACATTCAAACTGCAAACCAGGATGAGAAGTTGTGGACTGCACGTTATGGACAGCTTTTCCCAAGACTGTCAGAACAATGAGACTTCCCAACAAGGCTTTTACCCCTCTTAATTTTTCCTCACTAATGCCCACGTCTTTCACTTTGGCAGGATCATGCTGCAGCTAAAATTTCACAGTCAGTAGCTTCTGTGGGTAACTTGCACTCCCTGCTTTATACTTAGCCTGGTCATGGAATGCTGGATTGCCTCTTAAACAGGGAGGAATCTGTGCAGTTCGACACTTCTCGTTGCGATTTGGGTATGGTAGAGCAGATCACTTGGTTAAAATTGGCAGACTCCTTGTTTGGCTATACGATTGTAGTTGATTTGGTTCATAAAAACCCTGGCTAAGGACCATACTCTATATGCTTGGTGTGATCCTCATGACAGTCATAATGGTAGTCTCTCTGGTATGCTGTATTCTCAGCATGTGTTAAATGTCTCCATGTAGCCACCTATCAGATGTCAAATGGTTTCTCTCTGGCTAAAACAACAAAAACTCAAAAGAAACACATGATAATGAGAACACCCCATCAATGGCATGCTGAAACGGGAAACCCAAAATGATGGCAACTGAGAACAGCAGGGATATCCTAGGTTTTGGTTACACTCTTACCTAGGTGAAAGCCTGACCAAAAGGGAAGAATTGTTAAATAAAAATTATAGGAAGCCACTGTTTGGGACTAAGTTCCTGCATTAGGCCCCAGGAAACCAGGTTAAAATTAAAAATGGAATAATCCCTGCTAAGGTTCCACATTCCCAAACCTAAATTAAGTTATCTGACCTTCCTAGAAATCAGAAGGAGATAACAGCTAATTTCCCAAACAGCACAGTTTATTACTTATTTTCTGAGACAGTCTCGAGCTGTCGCCCAGGCTAGAGTCCAGTGGTGTGATCTCGGCTCACTGCAACCTCCGCCTCCCAGGTTCAAGTGATTCTCGTGCCTCAGTCTCCCGGGTAGCTGAGGCTATGTCACCATGCTCAGCTAAATTTTGTATTTTTGGTAGAGACGCAGTTTCACCATGTTGGCCAGGCTGGTCTCGAACTCCTGGCCTCAGGTGATCCACCTGCCTTGGCCTCCCAAAGTGCTGCGATTACCGGCGTGTGCCACCGCATCCAGCCCCTGACTGAAGATTTAAACTGTCCTGGCTGGGCGCGCTGGCTCAGGCCGGTAATCCCAGCACTTTGGGAGGCCAAGGCGGGTGGATCACCTGAGGCCAGGAGTTGGAGACCAGCTTGGCCAACATGGTGAAACCCTGTCTCTACTAAAAATACAAAAATTAGCCAGGCATGGTGGCATGCACCTGTAGTCCCAGCTACTCAGGGGGCTGAAGCAGGAGGATCGCTTGAACCCAGGAGGCGGAGGTTGCAGTGAGCTGAGATCACACCACTGCACGCCAGCCTGGACCACAGGGCGAGACTCTGTCTCAAAAAAAAAAAAAACCAAAAAACAAAACAAAAAAACCACCTAACCAACTTCAGTTGGCACAATAATAAAGTTCCCACTACTTTAATCCTTACAAAAAAAATGTAGTGTGAAGTAACCTGATGTTAACTAATCAGTTACTTTTCTATGTGGGGTAGTCTATTGTGGTCTGTTGTTCTGTCTCCCTGTCCCTGCCTTACAAAGAAAAGGAACTCTGAAAAGACCCGTACACGATTTGTTCTTTGCTTCAACTTTTTTTTTGAGACAGGCAGGGTCTTGCTCTGTTGCCCAGGCTGGAATGCAGGGGCACCATCATAGCTCACTGCAGCCTTCAACTTCTAGGCTCAAGTGGTCCTCCCATCTCAGCCTCCTGAGTAATTGGGACTACAGATACACACCACTACACCTGGTTAATTTATTTAATTTTTATTTGGTAGAGACGGGTCTCTCTATGCTGCCTAGGCTGATCTCAAATTCCTGAGCTCAAGTGATCCTCTCGCCTCAGGCTCCCAAAGTGCTGGGATTACAGGAGTGAGCCATTGTGCCTGGCCTGCCTCAGCCTTCTTCAGCCTTTGCCTGTCTCTAAAGCCAACTTCTGCTCAGCTCATAGGAACACTTATTCTATTTCATGGAATGTAGTGTTGCTCTATTTTAGAATCATGATAAGGCCAATGGAAGGAAGGGAGGGAAGGAGGCTGAGGCGGGTATCAGCAGGATTTCCCCACAAAGACCCTGATGAAATCTATAGTCAATAATGCTTTAATAAATCCTACTGGGTATTCTGCATATATTTGTGTTTAATGTTCCTTTTTTTCTTCCTCTGTAAACCTCATTAACATTTAAAAACACAGGGATTTCCCTTTCTGTCCTACTAAGTCTAGATTTAAGAATGGTGGTTAAATCTTACTCAAAAAATGCTTTACTACTGGGTCAACAGTATCAACTTCGATGAATTCTCCATTGAAAAGTCTTGTTCTTGCCTTGTTTAATATTTTAATTGGATGGAGACATCCATATCCAATTTACATAGCAGCTAATACAAATGACCCATTATTCCAAAATCCCCCAAAAGACTGGAATTAAGGCAGAAAATCAATTAAATGAATTTTAGCAGGAATCAAACAAATTCAGGCAGGAGAAAAAAAAAAAAACAATTCCAAGAATGGAATAAAGTAGGCTTCTGTTGAGCGAAACGCCTGTGGGAGTACCCAATGAGGCTGAGGGGATTTACTCTGCAGAAGAGAAAATCAACAAGACCCAAAATAGCAACTTCTAAGGGCTGGTTATGTTTGGAGTGACTATAACTCCATATGACAAAACAGTAAACAGTGTTGTAGAAGTTTCTAGAAGACAGATGCTAGTCTGAAGGGGAAAAGGCTCTAATAACAAAGCCACTGAACACTGAAACAAGATGCTACGGGAAGGAGTGTGTCTCCATCCCTGAACGTGCTCAAGGTTGGCTAACTAACCAGCTATCATAAATACATTTAAAAAATCAATTATTTCATTACATGTTACAAATTTCTTCTTGTTGTTGTTTTGAGACAACATCTTGCTCTGTTGCCTCCTGGGTTCAAGCAATTCTCCTGCCTCAGCCTCCTGAGAAGCTGGGATTATAGGCGTGTGCCACCACGCCCAACTAATTTTTGTATTTTTAGTAGAGACGAGGTTTCACCATGTTGACCAGGCTGGTCTCAACTCCTGACCTCAAGTGATCCACCCACCTTGGCCTGGGCATGGTGGCTCACATGCGTACTCCTAGCAAGTGGAGGCTGAGGCAGGTGGATCACCTGAGGTCAGGAGTTTGAGACCAGACCAGCCTGGCTAACATGGCAAAACCCCCATCTCTACTAAAAATACAAAAATTAGCCAGGTGTAGTGGCAGGCGCCTGTAGTCCTAGCCACTCAGGAAGCTGAGGGAGAAGAATTGCTTGAACCCAAGAGGCGGAGACTGCAGCCAACTCAGATCCCGCTACTGCACTCCAGCCCGGGCGACAGAGCAAGACTCCATCTCAAAAAACCAAAAACAAACAAAAAACTGACCTAAAAGATGTTTAAGAATAGAATAGTATTCCAGATATAGTAGTGAGACATTCAAAGGTATATAGTCAGATGCTGTGGTGTGCGTTTGTAGACCCAGCTACTTGGGAGGCTGAAGTGGAAGGACTGCTCAAGCCCAGGAGTTCAAGGCCAGCCTGGGCAACAGAGCAAGACCCATCTCTTTAAAAAAAAATACAAAAACAATGGAGAAAAATAAATCTCTCACCAGAATCTAACGTTTATTAATTCAATGGCTGGAAAAATACAAAGGAAAAATGAAGAGACTTATCTGTGAAAATAATATCAATTTGCTGGCCGGGCGCGGTGGCTCAAGCCTGTAATCCCAGCACTTTGGGAGGCCGAGACGGGCGGATCACAAGGTCAGGAGATCGAGACCATCCTGGCTAACACGGCGAAACCCCATCTCTACTAAAAACACAAAAAATTAGCCGGGCGAGGTGGCGGCGCCTGTGGTCCCAGCTACTCGGGAGGCTGAGGCAGGAGAATGGCGGGAACCCGGGAGGCAGAGCTTGCAGTGAGCTGAGATCTGGCCACTGCACTCCAGCCTGGGCGACAGAGCGAGACTCCGTCTCAAAAAAAAAAAAAAATAATAAGAATAATAATATCAATTTGCAAACATAGTCAACTCACGCTTACTTATATGTGCATTTAGTAAATGTTCATGACCCAGTGTGCAAGCCTGAATATCATGAAACCGATATTTTTTGTTTTTTTTTTTTGTTTTTTGGAGACTAGTCTCGCTCTGTCGCCCAGGCTGGAGCGCAGTGGCGTGATCTCAGCTCACTGCAATCTCCGCCTCCTGGGTTCATGACATTCTCCTGCCTCAGCCTCTGGAGCAGCTGGGACTACAGGCACCCGCCATCACGCCCGGCTAATTTTTTATATTTTTAGTAGAGACAGGGTTTCACCGTGTTAGCTAGGATGGTCTCGATCTCCTGACCTCGTGATCCGCCCGCCTTGGCCTCCCAAAGCGCTGGGATTACAGGCGTGAGCCACTGCGCCTGGCCTGCAATGAAACCGATATTTTAACACACGTGTTCAAACACTGCCTGAATGAGCCAGTCCACCTTTTTCAGTAGTGGTGGTAAAAACAGATTGCATACTGCTGATGGCGGAATGTTCCTTACAATGAATGTTAGCTGCTAGGGCATGCTCCACGGCTTTAAATCACTAAGAGAGCTGTTCCTGAAGCAAGTGTAATACAACTAGGAATGGTGCTGAGAAGGAAAAAGTCTGCAAGAATGACTATTCCAAAGAGGGCTGACAAAGTTGCCTGGTACACTCTACATTGTTGCAAAATTGGTGGGGGAGAAAAATGGGGGCAGGTGCTGGCGGTAACATACTTGGTGAAAAAGAACTGGAAACAAATGTATATAAAATGCTTCTAATTTACTTTATAAGCATATGAAGTTATATACACAATTTTAAACAATGCCCTATAAACTGAAAATATTATACTTATCAAGTTATTTAACTTGGGATACAGCTGGCTTTAGAGTAAGTCTTCTATGAATGGTTCATACTTGAATGATACTAAAAACAAATCTTAAAGTTTTAATTATTATTATAAGCCAAAATTAATTCAGATACAAATATGCATAATCACACTAGTGGGCTAACCAGACAAACTACCATGCACTAAACTGATAATGATGTGACAAATAATAAAAGAAGAGCAGCAATGCAAAATCATGACCAAAAAAAGGAAATAAAAAAAGAATAAAGGAAGCAAGCAAACAAGAAGGAAAACCCACAGCCAACTCGATACAACACCATAGTAAAAATTTTTCCTGGAAAACTGTTAGGATTACAATTATATCCAGGTACACATGAATAGTGGAAGGTACGTAACATCATAGAATACTCGATTAGAGCCCTCAGTGAACATCCTTGTATGTTAATTTTAGTTCTGAATATCAAATTGTAGTAACCCCTAGTGTATTTATTAGTACCAAATCCTTAGATAGCTGAAGATATGAAAGTTTAAGGAAATAGATAAAATTTACTCTTCAGGACAAAGGACTGGAATTTTTAGATGTTTCATGTCCACCTGGAGAAGCCTTAAAGCCCATTATGGGTTGCAGATCACAAAGAACCACTTGTTGAAATAACATTTTTAGTGCAGAGAAAGTCTATCTCCCTACCCACCTCCCACACACATAACAGGGACAGGGCTTCAAAATTACCAGGATATAAATAACCATGAGGAATACATTAGAAATGTATATAGAGCATTGCACTTATCAAAATATTGCACAACTGTACAGTGCTATGCAGTTTACAAAGCCCTTTTATATGCATTATTTTATTAATACTCACATCCATCATAAGATGAAATTATCTCCCTTTAAAGATGAGAAACCCGGCCGGGCGTGGTGGCTCAAGCCTGTAATCCCAGCACTTTGGGAGGCCGAGGCGGGTGGATCACGAGGTCAGGAGATCGAGACTATCCTGGCTAACATGGTGAAACCCCGTCTCTACTAAAAATACAAAAAACTAGCCGGGCGTGGTGGCGGGCGCCCGTAGTCTCAGCTACTTGGGAGGCTGAGGCGGGAGAATGGTGTGAACCCGGGAGGCGGAGCTTGCAGTGAGCCGAGATCACGCCACTGCACTCCAGCCTGGGAGACATAGCGAGACTCCGTCTCAAAAAAAAGAAAAAAAAAAAAAAGATGAGAAACCCAAGGTCCAGAAAAGTTAAGTGCCTTGTTCAAGGTCAGACATTTGGCTAAGTGGCAGAGCCAGGACTTAAATTCAGTACTTCCTGTTCCCAGTTCATGGTCTCTGTACCCCTCAACTACTATAGGTCAAATCTAGAAATCAAATGATGTATGTAAAAAGACTTTGCAAAGTTAAAAAGAACTAGAAAAATTTTATTATGAAGATCATTAATTATTTGCTGATGTCCTACTAGTGAGTGAAATACCTATGTCTGGGCCCAACCTAATTGCTTAGGCATTATTATGTAAGTGTTAGGACTTTCAAAAATCTGCCCAGGTGATTCTAAAAGGCACTAGGGCAAAGACCTGATCTACGTTAAATGATACCAATGGCAATACTGCTTTATGAACATGCTTTTCTACTTTCAGTTTTACTTTAACACTTCCCTTTTATATTAATCATCACTCCTTAATCAGATGTGGTGTTCAAGGGTTTAAGGAAGCCAAAGTGTTCACTTTAAAATTTTCAGTATTAGCTATAAGAAAGGTACAAATTTGCACAATATCAATTACATGAAAATATTTTTGTACTGTATTATTTTTAAAAAACTCTAGTCAATATTAAGAGTATTCAATAAAAAGTATAGCCGTGCACAACTATATCAATTAAAAAGTACAAAAAAAAGCACAGCCTTTAGTTTGTGCTGTTAAGAACATTTAAAAATAATCTCCAACCGAAAATAACCCAACAATTTTTTATGATATACTAGATTAACTTGCATTCATTTGAGGAATAGGAAGCTTTATGGCATTAAACATAAAATAAAAACAACAGTTGAGGTATTTAAGGGACAAATTAGATGGCAATTAGCACTGACAATCGTTTAAAAAGTACTGGATATTGAACCAATCTTACCTTTTGTAGACTTGTTGGATTCAACTGAGTTTTGTCAATTATTTTTATTGCAACCTAGAAAGAATAAAAAATATTTATGGATTTTAAGAATGTAGTAATTATGGACTGATAAATGCCAAGATATATGGCATTAAGAAGCAAGCAAGCAAGCAGCAAACCTCAAAACCTAAAACTCAGCTGGTTACAAAAAGCAATTTAACTTTGTAATTGTAACTTTATAAAATTGTGTAACTGAAAATAAGGGTTTCCATACCAATGCTTTCTCACTAAACTTCTCTCTACCCTAAATACAAGAGACCCTAATAGGCAGGAATATCATCACCCATATTTGGCTTGAAGTTACAGATAATTGACCTTTGTCTGTCTACAATTCTTTTTTTTTTTTTTTTGAGACGGAGTCTCGCTCTGTAGCCCAGGCTGGAGTGCAGTGGCCGGATCTCAGCTCACTGCAAGCTCCGCCTCCCGGGTTTACGCCATTCTCCTGCCTCAGCCTCCCGAGTAGCTGGGACTACAGGCGCCCGCCACCTCGCCCAGCTAGTTTTTTGTATTTCTTAGTAGAGACGGGGTTTCACCGTGTTAGCCAGGATGGTCTCGATCTCCTGACCTCGTGATCCGCCCATCTCGGCCTCCCAAAGTGCGGGGATTACAGGCTTGAGCCACCGCACCCGGCCTTTTTTTTTTTTTTGAGACGGAGTCTCGCTCTGTAGCCCAGGCTGGAGTGCAGTGGCCGGATCTCAGCTCACTGCAAGCTCCGCCTCCCGGGTTTAAGCCATTCTCCTGCCTCAGCCTCCCGAGTAGCTGGGACTACAGGCGCCCACCACCTCGCCCGGCTAGTTTTTTGTATTTTTTAGTAGAGACGAGGTTTCACCGAAATATTAGCCAGGATGGTCTCGATCTCCTGACCTTGTGATCCGCCCGTCTCGGCCTCCCAAAGTGCTGGGATTACAGGCTTGAGCCACCGCGCCCGGCCCCCTCTACAATTCTTAAGGATTAAGGGAGGGGGGGAAGTATGTCAGAAGTGTTTGACCCAGAGCAACTCCATCTTGAAAAGGGGCTGGGTAAAATAAGTCTGAGACCTACTGGGCTGCATTCCCAGGAGGTTAGGCATTCTTACTCACAGGGTGAGATAGGAGAAGCTTGGCACAAGATACAGGTCACAAAGACTCTGCTGATAGAACAGGATGCAGTAAAGAAAGAAGCAGGCCAAAACCCACCAAAACCAAGATGGCGATGAAAGTGACCTCTGGTCGTCCTCACTCCTCATTATACACTAATTATAATGCATCAGCATGCTAAAAGACACTCCCACCACCACCACGACAGTTTACAAATGCCAAGGCAACTGTGGGAAGTTACCTAAACAGTTCCCTAAAAGGGGAGGGAGCTTCAGTTCCAGGAAATCTCTGCCCTTTTCCCAGAAAGCTCATGAATAATCCACCCCTTGTTTAGCATATAATCAAGAAATACCTAAAAGTAGACTCAGTCAAGCAGCTGATACTGCTGCTCTATGGAGCAGCCATTCTTTGGTTTTGATTTACTTCTTTTTTTTTCCTTTTTTTTTTTTTTTTGAGACGGAGTCCCACTCTGTCGCCCAGGCTGGAGTGCAGTGGCCAGATCTCAGCTCACTGCAAGCTCCGCCTCCCGGGTTTAAGCCATTCTCCTGCCTCAGCCTCCCGAGTAGCTGGGACTACAGGCGACCGCCACCGCGCCTGGCTAGTTTTTTGTATTTTTTTTTTAGTAGAGACGGGGTTTCACCATGTTAGCCAGGATGGTCTCGATCTCCTGACCTCGTGATCTGCCCGTCTCGGCCTCCCAAAGTGCCGGGATTACAGGCTTGAGCCACCGCGCCCGGCCTCTGTTTTTGTTTTTGTTTTTTTGAGACAGTCTCCCTCTGTTGCCCAGGCTGGAGAGCAGTGGCATGATCTCGGCTCACTGCAACCTCCGTCTCCCAAGTTTTAATAGTTTCTCCTGCCTCAGCCTCTGGAGTAGCTGGGATTACAGGTGCGCACCACCACGCCCGGCTAATTTTGTATTTTCAGTAGAGACAGGGTTTCACCATGTTGGCCAGGCTGGTCTCGAACTCCTGACCCCAGGTGATCCACCCGCCTTGGCCTTCCCAAGTGCTGGGATTACAGGTGAGAGCCACAGTGCCTGGTCTGTTTCTTTACTTCTTTTATAAACTTGCTTTCACTTAAAAGAA
The DNA here is from genome assembly GCF_024542745.1 of Macaca thibetana thibetana. Taxonomy (NCBI): domain Eukaryota; kingdom Metazoa; phylum Chordata; class Mammalia; order Primates; family Cercopithecidae; genus Macaca; species Macaca thibetana. The sequence continues at coordinate 4,043,996 of NC_065584.1, forward strand.
AAAAAAAAAAAAAAAAAAAAGAAAATCTGGGGGCTTCAAACTACTAAATGTATTGTTATAACATTTTATATTTAAGTCACTTATAGACAAGGGGAAAATCTCCTCCAAACCGAGAGAGAGAGAGAGAGAGAGAGAGAGAGAGAGAGAGATTATACACAGAAAGCACTTCTAAAAACATATGCAATGTAGCAAATCTTTTCTTTACAATTTACTGACACTTTAAATTTAGCTGACTCTGGGATGGATAAGCATACAAATACTTGGGTATTGAATCTGAAAACTTTAAAAACTTTTTTTTTTTTTTTTAAATAGAAAAGCCCTTTGGGCAGGTAAAGAAGGAAAGGGAACTAGATCCAAACCAATCTGTGGGCTAACCAAGTGAATATATATAGAGGCAACAAAAGGGTCACCTAGCAGCCTTTGTTCAGAAAGGGTTAGTATGCCCCAGCCAGTATTTTTTAAAACCATTAGGATATAGGAAGTACTATAGCTTCTATAGCTTCTGGTCAGCTTATCGCTGTCAGGTAAAAATGATTTCTATGGACTCTGGGTATCCAGAATGGGAAAAGAATGGAAGTGACAATAGAAGAGAAGAAAAGTGGAGAGAGGCTTTGCCATGACCAGGGAGTATCAAGTAACAGCTTTGCACCTGAGCTCCAGAACAGCAAATGAGCCCACCCCCATAAGATCAAAGAGGCTCTGCTTCCTACTGGGCATCCTGCAGGACCTGGGCCCAGAAGACCCACCACTGAAGAAAGCATCTATAGCCAAAGTCCAGGGAAGAAGCTTGCAGTTTCTCTACATCAAACATTCTCACACTTTTTGGTCCCTTTTACACTTTTAAAGATTACTGATTTCCCCAAATGTGGGTTGTATCAATGAATATTTATCATAATACAAATAAAAACTGAGAAATTATTTTAAAAAGTATTTAACAACTGATTTCAAAATAACAATAAGCCCATTATAACACAAATAATATATATTGTATGAACTTTTCATACAAGCTTCTGCATTCGATCTGTTGTGATATCACACATCATGGAACCTCTGGAAAATTCCACTCTACACTTGTGAGAGAGAATGAAAAAAGCAAATGTTTTAATAGTATCACAAAAATAGTTTTGACTCTGCGGACTCCTGAAAAGGGTCTCAGAAAACCTCCAGGGATCTCCCCATGCCATACTTTTGAGAATGGCTGCACTATGTACATGAACACCATGTTTTAAAAACCCTGCTTAACTTGGTCTAAAGCCTCCACCTGACCATATTACTTATTCCCTGAGTCTATAACCTCCAGAGGAGCTACAGAAAAAAATCACTTCAACAAGGCACCCAGCAATTCTGACCCTGGAGTGGATGGGCCATCACCACCATTTTCAGGAGGAAGCAAATCAGAACTGGGGAAGGAGTGTAGAATAAATGAGTGTGTGTGCCTGAAAAACGCAAAGTTGGAATTCTAATTTTGTATTTGGAAAATATAAGTGTCAATGGAAACTGAATAAGCAAAAGAAAATACTGACTACTGAAACAGGCAAACACAAACTGTCTTATGCATATCTCAACTGGGGAAAAGACATCTTATTTGTCTTTATAGCCCTAATTGGCACATAAGGAGTACTCAATAAACGCTGAGTTGTCTGGGTGTGGTGGCTCATGCCTGTAATCCCAGCACTTTGGGAGGCCGAGGTGGGTGGATCACCCGAGGTCAGGAGTTTGAGACCAGCCTGGCCTACGTGGTGAAACCCTGTCTCTACTAAAAACACAAAAATTAGCCAGGCTTGGTGGCGGATGCCTATAATCCCACCAGCTACTTGAAAGGCTGAGGCAGGAAAATCACTTGAAACCTGGAGATGGAGGTTATAGTGAGCCAAGATGGTGCCACTGCACTCCAGCTTGGGCAAAAGAATGAGATTCCATCAAATTAAATAAATAAATAAATAGGTCAGGCATGGTGGCTCACGCCTGTAGTCTCAGCACTTTGGGAGGCCGAGGCAGGCAGATCATGAAGTCAGAAGATAAGAGACCATCCTGGCCAACATGATAAACCCCATCTCTACTAAAACTACAAAAAATTAGCTAGGCATGGCGGCACGGGCCTGTAATCCCAGCTACTCGGGAGGCTAAGGCAGGAGAATTACTTGAATCTGGGAGGTGGAGGTTGCAGTGAGCCGAGATCGTGCCACTGCACTCCAGTATGGCAAGAGAGCAAGACTCCATCTCAAACCAAGGCGGGTGGATCACGAGGTCAGGAGATCGAGACCATCCTGGCTAACACGGTGAAACCCCGTCTCTACTAAAAATGCAAAAAATAAAATAAAATAAAAATAAAAAATAAAATAAATAAAAATAAATGCTGAGTTGATCTGAGGCCTTGAATACTCATAATTAGTAACCAAGAAACAGGGCTTCTGGTGTTTTAACAGATAATGTGGTTTTAAAAATTACATAGCTCAAAGTGGAATGAATTTTCTTCAAACTTTACCTTCATAAGCAATTTTACATGGTATACCTGGATCTCCCAATTCCAAATAAACCCTTAGACATACATACTCTTTTCTGGCCTCCATTCTGTTTTATTCCTCCTCCTCCTCATGGCCAAATCCATCAAAGATGCTATCTTTCCAGTTCTTCTCTCTGAGCTCCTGAGACCTGGTTTCTATTTTCACACCTGGACTCTTAATCACTAGTTTCTCAGGGTCCTGCTCAATATCCTCCTCGTATTCTAAAGATTTTTTTTTCTTTTTTTTTTTTTTTTTTTTTGAGATAGGTCTCACTCTGTTGTCCAGGTTGGAGTGCAGTGACATGATCACAGTTCACTGCAGCCTCGACTTCCCCAGGCTCAGATGATCCTCCCACCTCAGCCTCTTGAGTAGATAGAACTACAGGCACATGCCACCACGTCCCGCTAATTTTTTTGTAGAAATGAGGTCTCCTTATTTTAACCAGGCTGGTCTCAAACTCCTGGGCTCAAGAGATCTGCCCACCTCAGCCTCCCGAAATGCTAGGATTACAGGCGTGAGCCATGGCATCTGGTCACTATTCCAAAGATTCTGATTCTGTTTTTTTTTTTTTTTCTTTTTCTTGAGACAGGGTCTCACTCTGTTGCCCAGGCTGTAGCGCAGTGGCATGATCTTGGCTCACTGCAACCTCCGCCTCCCGGGTTCAAGCGATTCTCTTGCCTTGGCCTCCCCTAAGTAGCTGGGATTATGGGCACATGCCACTATGCCCAGCTAATTTTTGTATTTTTTTAGTAGAGACAGGGTTTCACCATGTTGGCCAGGCTGGTCTTGAACTCCTGACCTCAGGTGATCTGCCCACCTCAGCCTCCCAAAGTGCTGGAATTACAGGCATGAGCCATCTTGCCCGGCCTGATTCTGTTCTTACACACGTTTATCTTCAGATACAGCTATTCAATAGCATCTGAAACAAAAATAGGAGCTCAAATGTTTCATTCAGCTTAACCAAACTGTAGAAAAGTCATTTTATCAAAAGCAACCATGTCCCCAGAGTGAAACATCATCATTTGATGTGACATGTGTATGTGCAGCAAAGAAGCCTGAGCGGGAGTTCCTAATCTCTTCTTCCTCCTAGCTCCCTGCTGGGATGACTCCACCAAAATCACCTTGGCCCAGAGCTGGAGCCTGGAGAGCTCAGGCAAAGCTGAAACCTTGGGGTCACCAAAACAAGTGGTAACTGGGGTATACCCAACTGCAGTGCCTCAGAAAGGTATAGACTGGAGAGAAGACCACCCCTTCATTCCAGTGATTGTGGGGTTGGGTAAAGGGAGACATAACAAACACCAAGGGGGCTCACTAAGTGAGAAAGCCACTTGCTGTGGAAATTTCTGGGAAACTCCATTTACATTCACTCTGATGCCAGCAGGAAAGTGGAAAATTACAAAATAGGGATAGAGACAGCTCATACATGAGAAGGGCTTCTCCCAACAGATTCACAGCAAACACTCACTGGAGAAAAATCCTTATCTTCCGCTTTCTGTTGGTTCACTAACGGTCAAAAGATCCTAACACCCTGCTTCTGAAAGTGTTACAGCATTCACAGCCACTAAAAGAGGAGGCAAAAAAAAAAAAAAAAAAAGACTCCAAGTCCTTTAGGGGGACAGAGTGGCCTGAAGAATGATGCATTAGTCAGCATGGGCTGCCATAACCAAAATACCACACACTGTGGGACTTACCAGTAATTTATTTTCTCACAGTTCTGAGGGGACCTTCTTCCTGGCTTGCTGATGGCCACCCTCTCCCCTGTGTTCTCATGTGGTGGAGAAAGCTACCTCTCTGGTGTCTCTTCATGTAGTAACACTAATCCTATCAACCAGCGTTCATACTTACAACTTCACTTAACCTTCTATAAAGACTCTATCACCAAATACAGTCACACTGGGGGTTAGGGCTTACACATATGAATTTTGAGGCATACAATTCAATCCATAGCAAATGGAGACCAAGTCAAACAACTACAATAGTTGGTTACAAATGAAAACCTCAACATGGAAGAATATCACAAGCATGAAATAGAGTAAAAGAAATAGACACAAAATAATACACTATTATTAATATACTCTAACATTCTATTAGTACAATGTTAAAAGGACAGACAAAACCTATGGTATTAGAAGGTGGCACAGGGGTTCACCTGAAGAGGTGGGGTAGTGAAGAGATCTGAAGGAGGCCAAAGGGAGGCTTTTAGGGTGTGGGTCACAGTATATTTTTTGCCTGGGTCATGGTTATTCAAATGTGTTTACTTTGTGATAATTCATCAAGCTGTACACTTATGATTTGGGCACTTTTTATGTGTGTTACGTTTCTTTTTGTTTTTTTTTTTTTGAAATGGAGTCTCGCTCTGTCACCCAGGCTGGAATGCAGTGGCGCGATCTCAGCTCACTGCAACCTCCGCCTCCTGGGTTCAAGCTATTCTCCTGTCTCAGCCTCTCAAGTAGCTGGGACTATAGGCACACACACCATGCCCAGCTAATTTTTGTATTTTTAATAGAGACAGGGTTTCACCATGTTGGTCAGGCTGGTCTCGAACTCCTGACTTCAGGTAATCCACCTGCCTCGGCCTCCCAAAGTGCTGGGATTCAGACATGAGCCATTGCACCCAACATTTACATTTCAGTAAAGAGTTTTTGTGTTTTTTAAAGTCAATGATGACTTTAAATAAAATGTCAATAGATAATGCCTAAACCTGAAAAACAAGTAAGACTACAAGGATGTTATAAAGTATGAAAGAATCATTTAAAAAACTAAAGAATCATTTTAACAGATTAAAAGTGGCCATCTTGGGAGACAAGGAAACAGGTGAGTCTAGGGGACTGCTTTGTAACAAGTCTTGACTCTTTAAACTGTGTGTAATATGTAACTTGAATAAAAATAATTACATGAAAACTTATTTTCATAACCATAATGAGGACACTGGTTAAAGATGGCATACTGATCACATGCATTTCTCTCTCCTGACACCTGATAGGCCCAACTGAAGAACAAAGACCAAATGACAAAGAATGGCCAAGAGAAGGGAAGGGGTGCCACCAGAAGACAAGTGACTTCAAAGAATTTCTGGGAGATAAAAATCTGACAGCAGTACAGTGGCACATGTAGTAGGGCACAGAAAGTCAACCCTAGAATATGCTTGGAAAAGGAAAAACTCAACTGTCCATAGAAAACAACTCTGCGTTATGTGTGTGGAATGTCCCAGTGTAAAGGCCAATGTTCCTCTGGCCTCTATGAGGCTAAGCCAGGCACTCGTTACCTATTTACTGGGAGTTCTCAGTTTTCTTCTTAGGGCTCCACTCTTGAAGACAGGAACAGAATGAAAAATCACACAAATGAGGAAAGCCTGTGATTTTTCCTGATGTCTTTCTCCATAATTAAGCCTCTTCTTTCAAAAAAGGAGCTACAGTCAATTCTGGTTGTTCATTCTATGAAGTTACTGTGCTCATTGAATTGGTGAATACTAAATCATTGCTTCTAGGGGATTAGGTTTCTGCAAGCCTCTGGTCACAACATTTTGCATCAACTGATCAATACATAAGTTTGTTTTATGTTTGTGTCTGTTTAAGAACACCTTCTTTACTATGTATGATTGGTTAACACTGAATTCACAGCCACAGCACTGTAACGCACTGAGTGAAACTTGTAACACATGCATCTTCTTTGTAAAGCATCACAGCCATACACAGTGCAAGGAAAAACTCAACTGTCTAGAGTTTTATCCATGGCAAGGCCATGAGATGCCTTAGAAAGAAAACGCACGTGTTAGGTAAGTTTCACTCAAGTATGCATTAGGAAGACTAGACAGCACTTCAGCAGTAAGATTGGGGCCCATTTTAAACAGCAAAATCATCAACAAAAAGTACAAAAATGAAAAAAAAAAGGCATTAAATAGATCACAAAAAAGACACTGGTTTACAGCATGAAGACTGAAATAAGAAAGCAAAGTGTCCCCTTGTTGAACCTCAGCTAGGGATGTGCATATTTTTCACCGTTCTGCATATGTCCAAAAAGGATTACCAAAGCACTGTACTGATTCTGGGGTTACAAATAAATTTTATCGAACAGGTAAATTTGCAAATATAGAAACCACAAAAAAATAAGTATTAACTATCTGCCTGGAAATGAATAGTGGTGAAGTTGCCCAACAAATGTACATATACTTGATGTCACTGAACCACACACTTAAAAAAGGGTTAAAATTATAACTTTCATGTTGCATGTATTTTACCCCCCCCCACACACACACACAAAGTGTTGGCCAGGTGTGGTGGCTCATCCCTTTAACCCCAGCACTTTGGGAGGCCCAGGTGGAAGGATCACTTCAGCCCAGGAGTTCAAGACCAGCCTGAGCAACATGGGGATGCTTCGTCTCTAAAGAAAATACAAAAAATCAGCCAGATGTGGTGGCACACACCTCTGGTCCCAGCTACTCAGGAGGCTGAGGTGGAAGGATTGCTTGGGCTCAGGAGGTAGAGAGCTGCAGTGAGGTGAGATTGCACCACTGCACTCCAGACTGGGCGACAGAGCAAGACCCTATCTCAAAAAGAAAAACAAAATGTTCAAAACTGTGGAATTAAGTGACTTTTTATGTATAGGGATTAGGTTTATATGGAGCTTTTTTCCCGCACATTAACTATACCTCCAGGTTGTACTAAAAGCATGCTGACTGTTTTTATGCTTTTTTAGTTATATATGTAGTCTATATCTTATATAGAATATGTAAATTATATCTTACACCAAGGCTTTCTTTCACTCTTGTCTGTTTGTTTCCAAAAGTTTCTGTTTCTTTTTCTTAAGAGACAGGATCTCGCTATGTTCTGCAGGCAGTGGCTATTCACAGGAGCAATCTTGATCCCAATCCTCATCACCCTGATCAGCAGGGGAGTTTTGACCTGCTCCATTTCCGACCTGGGCCAGTTCACCCCTCCCCTAAGACAACCTGGTAGACCCCTGCTCTTGGGATATAATTAATTTTTAATTGAAGCAAATCATTCTGGGTTTTAACATTTTTTTGTCAGTGACTACAGTTGTTTTGAATAAAAATTCAATTCACCTCTGTCTACCTACCCCCAAGAAACTACTTGCTGAGTTTTGGTATAATGTCAAAGAACGATATCCACAATCACCTGAAAAGGGTATTAATATACTCCCTTCCTTCTGTAGCTACATTTCTTCACACACTTCAACCAAAACAACATATTGAAATAGTGGGAATGCAGAGTAGACACAGGAACCCAGCTAACTTCTATTAGGCCAGACATTAAAGGGCTTTGCAAAAAATTTAAACAATGTCACTCTTCTCAATAATTTGCTTTGGAAAATAGTTGTTTTTCATAAAAATATGTTACTTCATTACCATGTAATAGGATTATTTTTAATGAATTAATATATATTTTAAGTTCCTAAGTAATAACTTCTAATTCAGCAGCTATCAATACATATAACCCTAATAAATAAAAGCTTTGGGGATTTCTCAATTTTCCATTTATTTATTTATTTATTTATGAGACAGGGTCTCGCTGTGTCACCCAGGCTGAAGTACAGTGGCACAATCTCGGCTCACTGAAAGCTCCGCTTCCCAGGTTCACGCCATTCTTCTGCCTCAGCCTCCTGGTAGCTGGGACTACAGGCGCCCGCCACCTCGCCCAGCTAATTTTGTTTTTGTATTTTTAGTAGAGACGGGGTTTCACCGTGTTAGCCAGGATGGTCTCAATCTCCTGACCTCATGATCCACCCTTCTCGGCCTCCCAAACCGCTGGGATTACAGGTGTTGAGTCACCACGCCCGGCCTCAATTTTCAGTTTAAAGGAGTTCTGAGACAGAAATGTTTGAGAACTGCTGTTCTCATCAATGGCATTGTACATAACCACTGAAACGAACAATTATGATGATTAGTGGCAACATAGAAAACTGCTTTGGATAAAATTCCAAGGGCGGAAAAAACAAGATACAAAATTATAATCAAATATATGTTGAGGGCCGGGCGCGGTGGCTCAAGCCTGTAATCCCAGCACTTTGGGAGGCCGAGACGGGCGGATCACAAGGTCAGGAGATCGAGACCATCCTGGCTAACACGGTGAAACCCCGTCTCTACTAAAAAATACAAAAATCTAGCCGGGCGAGGTGGCGGGCGCCTGTAGTCCCAGCTGCTCGGGAGGCTGAGGCAGGAGAATGGCGTAAACCCGGGAGGCGGAGCTTGCAGTGAGCTGAGATCCGGCCACTGCAGTCCAGCCTGGGCAACAGAGCAAGACTCCATCTCAAAAAAAAAAAAAAAAAAAAAAAAAAAAATATATATATATATATATATATATATGTTGAAAAAACATGTATATGGAAAATACACAAAAACGAAAATGGTATTCAGAATATTAGGATTGTGGGGGTTTTTTTCTTCTCTATTCTCCAAACTTTCTGTAAAGTTGTTAACATAGTCTTCACCAACAAACTCGTGACTAAACATATAACCATTTATGCAAAGTCTCAGGAAGTTTCACACACCCCAGGATGAAGAAATGGGGTTTCAATAGGCCTAGTAGAGAGAGGACAGGAGTGAAGCACCAGATGAAAACGCAGGAGGGGGAGGACTCAGTGATTGAGGGGTGGGATCATCTGTTCCTCCCAAGCAGAAGAGAAGGTTCTTATCTAGAGAAACTGAATACTCTCAGAAATCTAAGGACACAAATATCTGGGGTCTTCAATAAAAGCACCAGACAACTCCCAATAGGAAAGCTCTGTGGTCAAACATGTCCTATTCATACAAACACAGCTTGTGATCAGACGCTTAGGGCTCCACATTAGGTACCAACAACCAGAGGCTAACAGACTACCACAGAAAGTCTCTACATGAAAGAGAGGTTAACAAGAAAGAACCCCAAAAAGAAAGAGAAACAATGCAAGGAACGAAAATCTACTTTATAAAAAAGCTTAAAAAAAAAAGCCAAGAGCTAGATGCTGTAAAAACAACAACAACAAACAGATGAAAATGATCAAAGAGTGAGCTGCGGAGAGGAGACACACACACACTTTTTTTCTTTCTTTTTTGAAACAGAGTCTCGCTCTGTTACCTAGGCTGGAGTGCAGTGGCGTGATCCCGGCTCACTGCAACCTCCGCCTCCTGGGTTCAAGTGATTCTCCTGCCTCAGACTCCCAAGTAGCCGGGACTACAGGTGTGTGTCACCACACCTGGCTAATTTTTGTATTTTTAGTAGAGACGGGGTTTCATCATATTGGTCAGGTTGGTCTTGAACTCCTGACCTCAGGTCTCAATCTCTTGACCTTGTGATCGGCCCACCTCGGCCTCCCAAAGTGCTGGAATTACAGGCATGAGCCACCGCGCACAGCCTTCATGAGTATCTTTTATGTTCACAACATCCTTGTGACTTAAATGCATGATACAGATTGTCCCTATTCCCTTCTTTTAGAAAATTCTTTTCACTATATAATTCTACATCTCTGTTCTAACCCCAAGGACAGCAGTTAAAACTCTCAACATAATACACAGTAACCCTTTAACTTATACTAACTCAGAATGAATTAAGTCCCCAAATCATCAATGCCACTCTTCCCGTAACCCTCTGGGTTTTCTTCAGAGGTTTTAGTTCTTCAACAGGCAAGATACATCACATTCCCATCACAGGGCAAGAGAACACTGACAAAAATAAAGATGTTAGCTGAGAAAAGTACTAAGTAGCCGGGTGCGGTGGCTCACCACAACCAGGCTGGAGTGCAGTGGCGTGATCTTGGCTCACTGCAAGCTCTACCTCCCGGGTTCACGCCATTCTCATGCCTCAGCCTCCAGAGTAGCCGGGACTACAGGCGCCCGCCACCACGCCTGGCTAATTTTTTGTATTTTTAGTACAGACAGGGTTTCACCGTGTTAACCAGGATGGTCTCGATCTCCTGATCTGGTGATCCACCCGCCTCGGCCCCCCAAAGTGCTGGGATTACAGGCGTGAGCCACCGCGCCCGGCCTACAGAACTGTTTTTTAAGTCATGGGACAAATCTTCACGAAGACATGAAACCCAAATGTAATAAAGAAAAAGATTAAATGATTTTGCCACAAAAATACTTTAAAACTTCCCACAAACAAGACATCATAAACAGTTAAAAGAAGCAATCTAGGGAAAGATATTCATAACCTACATTAACAGACATATCAGACAGATGACTGAAACATAAAGGGTTTAACTTCACTAAGATTAAAAAAAAGAAAAATGAATAAAGGATATAAACAGGAAACTTGTTTTATTTTTATTTATTTTAGAGAGTGTCCTCTGTTGCCCAGGCTGGAGTACAGTGATACAATCATAGCGCAATGCAGCCTTGTACTCCTGGGCTCAAGTGATCCTCCTGCCTTGGTCTCCCAAAGCACTAGGAATACAGGCATGAGCTACTGTGGGGGGCCAGGGAACTTGCTTCAAAAAGAAATTATGAATGACAAAAATATATAAAAAGATCATAAATCTAAGTTGTGAAAAGGGAAAAAGCAACTTCTGGCTTTTTCTACACCCTTTTTTTGTCCATATGTGCTATGGTTTGAATGAATATCCCCTTCCAAACTCATGTTGAAATGTAATTGCTATTGCAGTAGTACTAAGACATGGGGCCCTGCAGAGGCAATCAGACTGCAAGGGCTCTGCCCTCTTTTCTTCCTTTCTCCTCCTCTTCTCTTCCCTCCCCGCTGCTCCCCACCCTTTGCCCTTCCATCACGCCCTTCATGTATCAAGAAGGTCCTGGCCAGATGCAGCCCCTGGATCTTGGACTTCCCAGCCTCCACAACTGTAAGAAATAAATTTCTTATCTTTATAAATTACCTAGTCTCTGGTATTGTGTTACAGCAGCAAAAACAGACTAAGACATTCAGATAGACAAAAATTATCTACAGTGTAGAAGCATGTAGGAAAATGAACACTCTCATTCATTTTGGTAGGATAATAAAGTAGATACATCACTTTTTATTCAAAACCAATTTATTAGTATCTATTACAATGTCAAATATTCATCCACTTTGACCTAGGACTTCCATTTCTAGGAATTATCCTGCAGAAACACCTAACAAGGACACACAATGCTAAAGAATGTCCACTGCAGATCTGTTCGTAACAACAAAAACTCAGAAACAACCCTAATGCCCACTGACAGGAAATAAACTATGGCACCACCATACCCAGGGAGGCTATGTTGCCTTTAAACTAATATGTCAGATCTATGAGTACTAAGATCCAGACACGGTCAAGGTACATTACTAAGTAAAAAAAAAACCTATCATCATGTCCCATATAAGTCCCTTTTTGTTAAATTTTTTTTAAAGTTAATGTTTATATAGAAAACTCTGGGAATATATACCAAACTGCTGAAAGTGACTGTCTTTGAAGAGATAAATTTCAAGGAACTTACTTTCTACATAATTAATTTCTATAATGTTTACATTTTATGTCATATCTACAATAGGCAAAAAAAAAAAAAAAAAAAAGAGTAAAATGATTTTGTTCAAAAGATTTTTCTTTTAAGTTCTGGGATACATGTGCAGAACGTGCAGGTTTGTTACACAGGTATACACGTGCCATGGTGGTTTGCTGCACCCATCAACCCATCATCTACATTAGGCATTTCTACTAATGCTATCCCTCCCCTTGACCCTCACCCCCTGACAGGCCCTGGTGTGTGATGTTCCCCTCCCTGTGTCCACGTGTTCTCACTGTTCAACTCCCACCTATGAGTGAGAACTTGTTCAAAGTTTTAAAAAAACTGAGAAAATTTTTACATTAAACCACTCTGCTAGTCATATTCAAGCATTTCTAGAGAAAGAATCTACTAGAAGTAAACACCACAGGCCAGACTCCAGACAATGTTAGTTAGGTAAGGTAAATGGGAGAGGGTGTGTCTGTCCCAATGCTGTCTTAGCCCACCATCTCTGCCCACATAAGGAAGCTGGCAAGTAGCTACTTGGAACTAGTGGGAACTAAGAAACTCAGAGGTCTGGTTCCTTATCTCAAGAAAGCTTTAATCAAGGACAACAAGGACAGCTCTGCCCACACAAGCTGTTTACAGATTCCAAAAGCAGTCTATAGCAGCTCAACAACGAGTCTTAACTAAAAATCCACAAGGATTTTATCACTAAAATTGATGAACTGTCAAGAGGCAAATTTCTGGCAACAGTCTTTTAAAAATCCAGTTAGCATAGTCCAGTGCTTCCCAATCTTTTCCAAGTCTCAGCACACACAGGAAATGAGAATATTTACAGGGCACACTGCTTCAAACAGAGGATGCTTGCTGACAGATGACGGATCCGGGGCTCATGCTCTTGCAGCCCCAGGCCTGGTGGGCTGCAGGCATGAATGCTACGTGTCACAGTCTTGGACCCTCCTGATGGCACATCTATCAGGAGGATCCTGCACAGGGAGAGTATTTGTTTTAAAAGCTTCCATCAAGTCAGGCCAGGCACGGTGACTCACACCTGTAATCCCAGCACTCTGGGAGGCCAAGGTGGGTGGATCACCTGACGTCAGGAGTTTGAGACCAGCCTGGCCAACATGGTGAAACCCCCTCTCTACTAAAAATACAAAAAACCAGTTGGGTGTGGTGGCAGGTGCCTGAAATCCCAGCTACTCGGGAGGCTAAGGCAGGAGAATAGCTTGAACCCAGGAGGCAGGAGGTTGCAGTAAGTCAAGATCACGCCACTGCACTCCAGCCTGGGCAACAGAGTGAGATTCTGTTGCCACCCGCCCCCCGCCAAAAAACAGTATTATTACATTCATTTAACAAATATTTATTAAGTACCTAACAGGTTCCAAGCACTGTGTTAAGTTCTGTCATCTTCCGCTACAGACTGGAGATAGCCTGCAGACTAGAGGAGGAGACAGACAAACGAGCAATTCCAATACAATGTAAATTGTGCTGTGTAAGGGGAGTATCGGGATTTTTATGGAATCCCATGCCTGGGGAAAGGGGATTTGTCAATGATTATGTCTCAGAAATGTTCCCTAAACAGAAGAGTAAAGAGTACTTCAGGTACAGGAAACAATAGGCGCAAAGACCTAAATACAAGAAACTATATCAAAGGTTGGGCATGCTAGCTCACACCTGTAATCCCAGCATTTGGGGAGGCTGAGGTGGGCAGATCACTAGGTCAAGAGGTTGAGACCATCCTGGCCAACATGGTGAAGCCCCGTCTCTACTAAAAATACAAAAATTAGATGGGCATGGTGGCACACGCCTGTAGTCCCAGCTACTCAGGAGGCTGAGGCAGGAGAACTGCTTGAACCCAGGAGCGGAGGTTGCAGTGAGCTGAGATCACAACATTGCACTCCAGCCTGGTGACAGAGCAAGACTCCGTCTAAAAAAAAAAAAAAAAGCAGCAAAACAGGCTCTGTACCATACAAATAGAACAATAGGAGGGAGTTAGTTTTGTGGTTTTAATGCATATATTTTTTGATTAATAGGAATAGGGCCTATAAGAAAGTCATTCCACCAAGGTTAGGAAAGTATGTGCCTTCCTACACAATAACTGATTAAACGTACGCTATGAGAAAACTAAATTAAGAAAATTCTTGAAGATAAATTTGTAAATATTGACAATACTATTGATTAGCAAGCAAGTAACATCAGCTCATACAAATTAAGTGTATTCCTCAAGTTAAAGACAATTTTTACTGTGGTGGCAGATATTTGCCACTGAAAAAGAACAAAACATTACCTATTTTTAAGAGTAAAGATTATTTAAACCCTCTATGATATTTCCAACATTTAAAGTAATGGGAAAGCAAAAGAACTCCCAGATGGGCGCAGTGGCTCAGGCCTGTAATCCCAGCACTTTGGGAGGCCGAGGTGGGCAGATCACGAGGTCAGGAGTTCAAGACCAGGCTGACCAACATGATGAAACCCCGTCTCTACTAAAAATTAAAAAAAAAAAAAAAAAATTCAGCCTGGTGTGGTGGTGTGCGCCTGTAATCCCAGCTACTCGGGAGGCCGAGTCAAGAGAATCGCTTGAACCTGGGAGACGGAGGGTGCAGTGAGCTGAGACCATGTCACTGCACTCCAGGCCTGGGCTACAGCGCAAGACTCCATCCCAACCCCCACCCTCCCACCACCAAAAAAAGGAAACAGCTTAATTAGTCAGGCATGGTGGCTCATGCCTGTAATCCCAACACTCGGGGAGGTCAAGGGAGGAGGACTGCTTGAGCTCAGAAGTTCAAGACCAGCCTGGGCAACATGGTGAGAACCCTGTCTCTACAAAAAAAATTTTTTTTTTTTTTTTTTTTTTGAGACAGAGTCTCGCTCTGCCGCCCAGGTTGGAGTACAGTGGCCAGATCTCAGCTCACTGCAAGCTCCGCTTCCCAGGTTTACGCCATTCTCCTGCCTCAGTCTCCCGAGTAGCTGGGACTACAGGCGCCCGCCACCTCGCCCGGCTAGTTTTTTGTATTTTTAGTAGAGACGGGGTTTCACGGTGTTAGCCAGTATGGTCTCGATCTCCTGACCTCGTGATCCGCCCGTCTCGGCCTCCCAAAGTGCTGGGATTACAGGCTTGAGCCATCGCGCCTGGCCTACAAAAAAATTTTTTAAAAATTAGCCGCGTGTGGCAGTGCATGCCTGTAGTCTCAGCTACTCGGGAGGCTGAGGTGGGAGAATCGCCTGACCCCAGGAGGTCAAGGCTATAGTGAGCCATGATTGCACCACTGCACTCCAGCCCGGGTGACAGGGTGTGGCCCTGTCTTAAAACAAAATAGGCTGGGCGCAGTGGCTCATGCCTGTAATCCCAGCACTTTGGGAGACCAAGGCGGGTGGATCATGAGCTCAGGAGTTCGAGACCAGCCTGACCAACATGGTGAAACCCCGTCTCTACTAAAAATACAAAAAAAAAAAAAAAAAAACAACAAAATTAGCCTGGTGTGGTGGTGTGTGCCTGTAACCCCAGATATTCAGGAGGCTGAGGCAAGAGAATCACTTGAACCTGGGAGGCGGAGGTTGCAGTGAGCCGAGATCGTACCACTACACTCCAGCCTAGGTGACAGAGTGAGACTCTGTCTCAAAAAAACAAAAACAAAAACAAAAAAACGAGGTCAGGAGATCAAGACCATCCTGGCTAACACGGTGAAACCCCGTCTCTACTAAAAATACAAAAAATTAGCCCGGCATGGTGGCGGGCGCCTGTAGTCCCAGCTACTCAGGAGGCTGAGGCAGGAGAATGGTGTGAACCCGGGAGGCAGAGCTTACAGTGAGCCAAGAAGGCGCCAATGCACTCCAGCCTGGGCGACAGAGCGAGACTCCATCTCAAAAATAAATAAATAAATAAATAAAAACTAAAATAAAAACAAAACAAATAAATAGCTTACTTAGCTTAGAAATAAGGCCAAATATATCTATATTCTTTTCTCTCTCTTACATAGAAATAAACAGAGCAACTGTCATAACAGAAATAAGCATAACTGGTATTTACCTCTCTGCCTGTAAGGATATGTCTTGCCAATTTTACTTTTGCAAAATTCCCCTTGCCGATTGTTTTCAACAGTCTGTAGTTTCCGATGTGAGGTTGTTCGTCTGCACAGGAAGCTATAGAGTTTCTACACCGAGCTCCTGAACGGCTGGTACGAGAGGTAACTTCTTGACGCCCATCTCCATGTGACGTGTGCTGCAATACAGCATACACAAAGATAAGGAAATGAGAGAACACAGAGTGCTTGCCAAGTTCTAAGAGCTTCTAGTTGAAGAAACAACATTCCTACTTTAAGTATCTAGCACTTCAAAGGAATTTAACCACATAATATAAATTTGAGGAAAATGAGAATTCTGAGACGAAAAATACCAAGTGTTGAAGTTCAATTGGGTGTTCAGGAATAAATTAGATATTTTGCATATGTGGCTGCCATATATAATAGGAGTAAAAGGGCTGCCTTCCGGTTATACAGTGCTTAACTTTTCCATATGCTAGTAAGTGCACCTGCACACCTGCGCCTCACTACAGCCCGTGCAGCAGGGGAAAAGCTAATGTCACCATTCACCAGATAAGGGTACAGCTACATAACTGTTCAGGGGGAAATCTATAGAGAATCTGAATTCCCAATTTCCTTCTACACTACACTGCTAACAGTAATTCAAAACAACGTGCTTTACAGAAATAGCTAGATTGTGTGGCCCTTAATAGATGGCCATTGTTGGATAGATGAATAAAGTACTCAATATGTCTCTACCCTATGAAATATTCAGGCCCGAGAATTACACTTCTGTGTACACACTGTGTACACAGCTGTATGCGCAGGCATCCTGCTACTACTGCTCCCTTGGCCCCCACACACAAAGGATGAGATGTCCCAATCCCTTCCCCATTGTGGCTGTTAACTCCTGCCCAAGGGAGGCTTCTCATTCCACATGCACTCACAGCCACTTTCTACCCCCTTTATATGTTTCTCTTTTCCAACTTTTTATCCAGGAAAATGCCCTGTCTTTCTCTATGTACCTATAAATCAAAACAAGCCTGATTTAACTAATAAACTGCTCTGTAATATACTCAAGTCAAAGAAAATGAAACTCAGTGTTTTAAAGTGAAAGTAAGCTTTAAAACTTCTGCCATCTACCTCTGAATTTCTCAAAAGATGTCCTTTTCAGTATTTCCACACTAATCTCCATCTACTTCTTCACTATTTCTCTAATATTTTCACATTCACATACCAGGTTTGGGGATAGGCTCTTGTCTATTTTACTCAATTATCACATAATACGGCATCTCAAACAACAATTTCTATGTTTTTACTGCAAATGTCTATTTTAGATAAAACAGGCTTTTTATGACCTCACTACAAATCTAGGCAACTTGTAAACATTGTTCCTATAACAAAAATGATTCTAATTTCCATATTAGAACTTGGGGAAAATAGTCCATTTATAAATATGGAGTTGATAAAAAAAAAGACTAAAATGATAATAAAGCTTTGACACAAAGGCTTTAATACAAAAACAGGTAGATTTTGTTGTGCACAAGATGCATGCTATTGTAACTGCAGTCTATTTTTTTTTTTTTTTTTTTTTGAGACGGAGTCTCGCTCTGTCGCCCAGGCTGGAGTGCAGTGGCCGGATCTCAGCTCACTGCAAGCTCCGCCTCCCGGGTTCACGCCATTCTCCGGCCTCAGCCTCCCGAGTAGCTGGGACTACAGGCGCCCGCCACCTCGCCCGGCTAGTTTTTTTGTATTTTTTAGTAGAGACGGGCTTTCACCGTGTTAGCCAGGATGGTCTCGATCTCCTGACCTCGTGATCCACCCGTCTCGGCCTCCCAAAGTGCTGGGATTACAGGCTTGAGCCACCGCGCCCGGCCAATTTTTTGTATTTTTAATAGAGACGGGGTTTCACCGTGTTTGCCAGGATGGTCTTGATCTCTTGACCTCGTGATCCGCCCACCTCGGCCTCCCAAAGTGCTGGGATTACAGGCGTGAGCCACCGCGCCCGGCCTGCAGTCTAGTTTTAAAAGAAGCTGGGTGACCATGTTTATGTTTATTTCTACATGATTTTAATTACACTAGAATTTAAGTTTCATGAAAACAAAAACAGGAATTTATTATTCCTTATATCTTATAATAGCAGTTGGTACAAAACTCGTACTCAATAAATACTAGAATGGCTAAATAAATGATATAAATGCTAACCGCTATAGTGTTCAGAAGGTTAAAAATAAGGGAAATTTCTCTTTTTTATCTTCTGAATTTCTTCATTCATTCATTGAATATTTACTGAGTGAGCTACACACACACACACACCAGGCACTATTTAAGGTGTGGGAAAAAGCAGTGCATAAAGCAGTCCATGTCCCCATGAAGTATGTATCAAGTGGTTTTACTATCTGTGCAAAGAAAACATACTCATTGAAATTAAACTACTGGCCAAAATTTTCATTAAAAAAGCTTTTGCAATGTAAACATTCATTTTCAAATTTATATGTTTCATAAATTCAACCTTCATGTGTGAAAGCTGATCATACTAATTGGGTCATTCTACTCATACTCAACTAAATCAGAGTTGAGGGCCAGGGGAGGGGGGCGGGGTAGGGGTGGGGGATTATAACATTGCTCCAAGATTATAATTCTCTGTAAGCCTGACTGCTGAAACTGCCTACTGTAACCTGAAACCAGTTTATCTAATGGCTACTGAAACAACTTGTTGCTGACTCTAAGACCAGTATTACCCACCACTGTCACTCACCAATCAGGGCCTGCCACCTCCCCAAAACTTTACTAGTGCCAATGACCTGTCTTTCAAAATATGTAACACTTCTCTTTATAAAACCTCCATCCTTTACTTTGCTCTTCATACATACTGAAGACCACCCTGTGGTCTGTGTGTGTGCCCCAAATTGCAATTCTTGCGTCCCAAATAAAATATTTTAACTTCAGAGATTCATCTCTACGTTTTATTTGACTTTGACGTGTGTTTTCTATAATGAGGCAAATTGGTGAAATAATAATTTTCATGCAAACCAACTGCCTTCTATTTAATGTAAAATAAAAATATTAGAAAAATCTTGTGGTTTTTTTTTTTTTTTTTTTTTGAGATGGAGTCTCACTCTGTCACCAGGCTGGATGGAGTGCAATGGCACGATCTTGGCTCACTGCAACCTCCGCCTTCCAGGTTCAAGCAATTCTCCTGCCTCAGCCTCAGGAGTAGCTGGGACTACAGGTGCACATCACCATACCCAGCTAATTTTTGTATTTTTAGCAGAGACAGGGTTTCACTATGTTGGCTAGGCTGGTATCGAACTCCTGACTTTAAGTGATATACCCACCTTGGCCTCCCAAAGTGCTGGGATTACAGGCATGAGCCACAGTGCTCAACCAGGAAAATCTTAAGATTCATAGGCATCCAACGTTCCTATCTTTGCTTACTCACCAACATGCTTGTAATAAAATACTAACTCCTCAGCACTTCATCCACTAGCAATGTAACCTTCACAAGGACAGACTTTTTGTGTTTTGTTCATTATCAGATATTACGCAAACCTGAAACTGTGCCTAACACATGGTAGATATGCAATACATTTTTGCTGAATGTTAAACACATGGTAGATATGCAATACATTTTTGCTGAATGTTAAACGAATTCAAGGCCCGCTCATCTCTTCTTCCTCTCCCACTGCATCATCCAGTATACCCTAGCTTTGACTCAGTCAGTGTTGTTCCCTCCATTTGAATGTCCTTTCTTCTCTTCATATCTAAGGAAAACCTACTCATTCTATTGTGTTTGTATCATCTGTCACCATCTTCATGAAGCCTTCTATGACTCTCCCTGCATCTCATCAGAGCTTCTTACTTCTCCTTACTGGGATCCCAATGTACTTCGCTTGTATCTCACTCTATTATGCTACTTTTTTTTTTGTAGACAATACTATTATTCACCACACTGGCTTTTTTACATCTGCGTTCCTGGAGGACTGCACTCCCTTCCCTTGAGGTTAGGCATAGACAGCCATGTGACTAAGTTGAACACCTCCTGTGAGTGAAAATGAATGCCATTCCCATGCTGAAGCATTTAGTCACCTGTGCTTAACTCTCCAGCCCTGTGTTTTGCTCTCTTGACCCTAAGCATTGCCCTAAAATGGATGGCCACAAGACCAAACTGGCCTGGACATGGAGATCAGTTTCCATGGAGCCAATGAGCCCTCAAGCAGACTTGGTGTGAGCAAAAGTTTTTTATTGTGTTAAATCATGAGGATTTTGGTGGCATGTATTACCACAGCATAACCCAGCCTAACCTAAAACACGCTCATGCACATCAACAGTCTTAACAGAAAGCAGAAAGAAACTTGTATTTCCTCACACAACAGACTGACAGATCTGATGCTTGTTAGGGTTAAACTTAATATATTTAATTCAACGTTTCCTGACAAAGTTCTTAAATTAAAAAATTTAAGAGTTAACTTTTAAAACGTTCCCTCAAAACAGAAGCAAATTAAATTGTCTTTTGCTTCCATCTGGCCTTCATTGTATTTTCCCAAGAATCCATCACTGACCCTAAGAAAAAGTTCCCTATTCCTATACCACAGCACTCAATACCAACTTTAAACATTTAAACAAGTAATTCTGAATTCTTGTACTGTTAATTATTTCATACACGTATTTTTTTCTTCCTAAGGAGCCAATAAACAACTTGCATACACACACACACACACACACACACACAAACGTTATATAATTTTTTGATAACCACTTGATTTTTTTTTTTTTTTTTTTGAGATGGAGTCTCGCTCTGTCACCCAGGCTGGAGTGCAGTGGCCAGATCTCAGCTCACTGCAAGCTCCGCCTCCCGGGTTTACGCCATTCTCCTGCCTCAGCCTCCTGAGTAGCTGGGACTACAGGCGCCTGCCACCTCGCCCGGCTAGTTTTTTGTATTTTTTAGTAGAGACGAGGTTTCACCGTGTTAGCCAGGATGGTCTCGATCTCCTGACCTCGTGATCCGCCCGTCTCGGCCTCCCAAAGTGCTGGGATTACAGGCTTGAGCCACCGTGCCTGGCCTTTTTTTTTTTTTTTTAGACAGGGTCTCGTTCTGTTGCCCAGGCTGGAGGGCAGTAGTGTGATCGATCATACCTCACTGCAGCCTCGAACTCCTGGACTCAAGGGGTCATCCCACCTCAGCCTCCCTAGTAGCTGGGACTACAGGTGCAGCACCACACACGGCTGATGTTTTAATTTTTTGTAGAGATAGGATCTCATTATGTTGCCCAGGCGGGTCTCAAACTCTGGCCTCAAGCAATCCTCCTGCCTTGGTCTCCCAAAGTGCTGATATTACAGGTGTAAGCCACCATGCCTGGGCTACTTTATAATATTTCATGGCAGACTATGCACATAATGGGTACTCAAAAGCTGCTGAGTTTTATTCTTATGGATTAAATGAGTCCTGATTCTTCTCCCTCCTGTGGAACTGAGCTGGTACCACTTCATCCGCCATGAAAACTAGAATATGTACACTGCTACTGAAAATAATGCAGAATACAGCCAAAGACATGAGATTTCCTTCTTCAAGAAGTTGAACCTGTGTTTAGGGAGACCACATGGCCAAATACTTGTTTTCTCAAACTTCTCTGCAGCTAGAGATAGTCATCTGGCTTAGTTCTGGCCAGTTCTCATTAGTTAAAGTCTACTAGGTGGCAATGTAATAGGGGGTAGGGGTTGGTAACGCCTTTGTTTATCATAAAAGGGGAGGCCAGGCACTATGGCTCACACCTGTAATCCCAGCACTTTGAGAAGCCAAGGCTGGCAGATCACCTGAGGTCAGGAGTTCAAGACCAGCATGGCCAACATGGTGAAATGCTGTCTCTAATAAAAGTACAAAAATTAGCCAGGTGTGGTGGCACATGCCTGTAATCCCAGCTACTCGGAGGCTGAGGCATGAGAATCGCTTGAACAAGGGAGGCGAGGGTTGCAGTGAGCTGAGATCCCACCACTGCACTCTAGCCTGAGCAACAGAAACTTCTTCTCAAATAAAAAAAGGAGGGTGGGGAGGGTGGGGACAGAGTTGCCAGTACAGTTCCTTCCTCCTTCCCTGAATGCAACCATGTAGCTGTAGCTGTAAAATGTTATCCTGTAGCTACAGGGTCTCAAACATGAGAGAAAAGACAAACTATTTAAAAAAACCACCAACTCCAATATTACTGAACTGCTGATCCAAAGCTAGACGCTGCATACCTCCAGATTTCTTTTTGGAGAAAAACAAACCCCTATTTGTTTAGGGCACTGTGTTAGTTAGGTCTTTGTGACGATCAGCCAAAGCACTACTAACATAGGGGCCACATCAATGCAAAGCAATAAGAAAAATGGGAATGTGCTCCATTTTGTTTTACATGTTAGTTCTTAATTTTGCCCACATAAAAAAGAACCATGGATTGGAAATCACTGTATAATCAGAAAACAAATTAAAACATAAAAGACACATTTTAAAAATCTTTTTAAAAAAATCCTTGCTGGCAGGAAGTCCGTAAAAATTATTTTAACATCAATATGGTTTCACAATAGAAATTTGGCCCTTGTATCTACCAGGCAGAGAACCAACCTGAAACTTGAGAGGCCTACTTAAGTACCTCCCACGAGAAGAAATCAGGTTTACAAGTTTAAAACAGCAACAACTTTATACTATGTTTCAAATCTTCCTGAACAGAACTTGGCCCCTTCTGTAAAACACAAGTGTGCCCTTACATTCTTTCTATTTCTTAAACAACAAGCCACCTCCTTAACACATAGGCAGGGTTTCCAAATGTTAAAAAACAAAAACAAAAACAAACTACAAAGCCAAATTATGACAATAAATGGCTGTCCTCCAAGTATTTTGTACTTTAGAGATATTCACAAAGTCACGTTTCACTTTTGAAAGTAGCTAGGCAATTATTTCATTCAATGTAGAAAAAGGATTTGATAAGATTGAACAATTTATAATATAAAAACTCTTGGCCAGGCAAGGTGACTAATGTCTGTAATCCCAGCAACTTCAGAGGCTGAGGCAAGAGGCTTGCTTAAACCCAGGACTTTGAGACCCGTCTGGGCAAACATAGCAAGACCCTGTCTCTACCAGAAAGCCCCCACAAAGCTCCTATAGCAAACTAGGATTAGAATGGGATGCCTGTCCTTGATTTGATAAAAATCATCAACCCCCCCAAAAAAAACAAGAATGCACCCAAAGCCAAGGAATGTATAAACAGATTCTAAAAATCATAGAGAAATACAAGTTAAAACCACAATGTAGTATCACATTAGGCCTGTTAAATAGGGAAAAATTAGAAAGCTCTGAAATGTTGGCAGAGAAACGGGAATACAAAAACTGTGGTGCACTACTGATGGAAGCAGCCATCTAGAAGAACAATCTGACATTTCCTGTGACCCAGCAAGTCCATTCCAAGCTATACATCCCAAAGAAACTCTTACATTGTTCCATAAGGGGACATGCATGAAGATGTTGAAGCATTTTTTTTTGTGGTGACAGAGTTGGAGAAAATTAACATGTGCACCTCTGGCAAGCAGACTGGTAAAATGTTGTAGATGCATACATCTCACTGCTATTCACCAGTTAGATGCAATATATTAAGTGCACAGATGAGACATATGCAATATTTACATAAAGTAACAAACATACCAAAATAAACTATGTAAGAACACATACACATACTAAACACATTAAAACAGTAACATGGGATGGAGGGTAAGAGAAATGACATATGGGGATTAACAGGAATAGATAAAACAAGAAGATAGTCTCACATGGACCAAAGATAATGTGACTCTTCACAGCTGAATTTATGAGAAAGCATATAAGAATATGAATAGGAAGGGGGAACTGTTATTGTCCCATAAATACAGTAAAATCTGTTTCACTTTTGAATAAAATAATTGTTACTGGTGTAGTAGGTGAACTAATGTAATATGGTGAAAAATAATTTACTTTTCTAATCCTTAGAATAAAAAACTTGTAAGGCACAAGTTGTAGCTAAAAAAATGTTGATTCAGGCCGGGTGTGGTGGCTCACGCCTGTAATCCCAGCACTTTAGGAGGCCGAGGCAGGCGGATCACAAGGTGAGGAGTTCAAGATCAGCCTGGCCAATATGGTGAAACCCCATCTCTACTAAAAATACAAAAATTAGCCAGGCGTAGTGGCGGGCACCTGTAGACCCAGCTACTCAGAAGGCTGAGGCAGGAGAATCGCTTGAACCTGGGAGGTGGAGGTTGTGGTGAGCCGAGATCGGGTCACTGCACTCCAATCTGGGCAACAGAGAGAGACTCCGTCTCAAAAAAAAAAAAAAAAAAGAAAAGAAAAGTTGATTCAGTAACTTTCAGCTAGTCAATCTCTTCCCAGGTAAGAGATTTCAGGGAATAAAAGAAATAGAAAACTGTGGTGTCAAACCTTCAAGGCACTCACAATACACATGGGGCGCTAACAGGGGAACAGTAACTGAAACAAGGGGCAATTCCTGCCCCATGAGAAAATCAGAGTGAATACTCCAATGCTGTCCAATAGGTGTATAATGTGACATACATATGTAATTTTCAATTTTCTAGTAGCTCCATTGAAAAATGTAAAAAGAAACATATTTAATATGTTAAAGTAATTTAAATACCATTTTACTTAATTCAATATATCCCCCAATATTTCAATGCATAATATAAAAAGGCTTTATATCCTATTTTTGAAATACTGTCTTTCAAGTCTGGTTTATCTTTCACACTTACGGAACGCCTTAACTCAGACTAACCATGTTTCAAGTGCTTGGTAGCCCTGCGTGTGGCTAGTTGCTACTGTGCTGGATACTGCAGCTCTAGGCACCCAAAGGACATGATCACATTTGGGTGAGAAAAAGGAAAAAAGATACCCCAAGATGTGAAGGGATGGAGTCTTCAAAGGGCAAGTAGAAGAATTCTTATGACAGATGAAGGTCATCTCAGGCCAGGCACCATCCAAGAAGAGGTAAGAAAGCTTGGGGGAAAGGGGGAAACGCTACTCTACTACAACAACCCACCATTAGCCAAATTTACTGCCAAGTTTTCAAGAAGCCTATCAATCTTAGTTTGTTATTTATAATAACAAGTACTAGCTAAATTTTAAAGACACGTATTGACATATGTAAATACCTAATCCATGTCTGGTTATAAATCATGGCTGCATTTACCTCCCCTCCCTCTCCAAACTCCATTAAAATGAAAGTAAAGGAAAAAAATATAAGGCATAAGGAAAAAAGCCACAAGACAAAGAAAACAGAAGTGATGACAGATATACTTTCGGAAACTAAAAAAAGAAGGAAAATGACTTAACACATATAAGAAAGATTAATCCTAAGCCAGCTACAGAGATACTGGAAAATCCTGATTTCTATTATAGAACCCTTAAAAGGTTCAGGAACTGGTGGTACCAAGAACCTCTAGAAGTGTGAGTGAAGTAAGCCTGAAACAAGAAGATCTGTCAGTCTGTTAAATAACAGACCCCCTGGGTCTCCTCTCCTACTCTGGCAAAAAACCGAAGGTTCTTTAGAAAGGGCAAAATGGAAAGTCTCTGGGCTTGGGAACACAGGGCACAACTGAGGGGAGGGACATTGAAAACAAGTAGAGAAAGCAGAAAGCCACAGACCTTTCTTTCTGCCCTCTCCCCTGACTCAGCTCCCAGGAACATGGGCATTCTGTGCTTGCCCAGGCCAAGTGATAAGACAAAAATATACTGGTATCAAGAGCTCCACAAAGAAGTAACAGTGTGCCCCACTGTTGTATTCAAGATCCATCCAAATGCACAAAACTTCCAATTAGCCTTAAATAAACGCAGAAAAATAAGCAAGACTCAAAATAGCATTATCTCTCTCCAAATCAGAGTGTCAGATGCTATATAAGACAAAAAACAAAATTCTGAGGAAAAAGGATATTCAGTCTAGAATTCTATATGCAGCCAAAATAGCAATCAAGTATGAGAACAGAATAAAGATGTTTGCAGATATGAAAGGATTTTAAAAATTTACCTCCCAGCAACTTTCTCAGAAAATCACTGGAGGAACTGCTGCAATGAAACCTGGGAGTGAACCAAAGGGAAGAAAATAGGATCCAACAGGAAAGGCAAAGGGAATCCCTAGGATACGAGTGAAGGGAGATCTCAGGATGACAACTATACAACAAAACAGACAGCTAGAACACAAGGCCAGCCTGACAGAGATGAAAGTGACAGAATGCCTAATGAATCTGACCACAGAGGAGACTGAGAAAGCGAAAAGTCATAAAAATCCAAGCAAACAAAAACACCAAGAAAAAACTTGAGATGATGTTATTCTCTGATTAAAAAAAACAAAAAACAAAAACATGAGGCATAGGCAAGTGAATTTATTTGTCCACAGTTACTTAAATCTCAAGACCAGTTTCAAATTCCAGTCTAAAAATAAAACTCTAAATTCTACCTTCTCCTTGTATATGTTGTTCCTTCTTTTTTGCTCCATATCTTATGAGGTCCATTCTACCTCTTTAGAATCTTTATCTCAATCAGTCTTAGGCTCTCATTTTTGTCTTCCACTTTCAAGCCCAGACTCCACCACACATCCCTTCAGGAAAGTAGTGTAAGATTATGGCCAGGCGCTGTGGCTCATGCCTACAATCCTAGCACTTTGGGAGGCTGAGGCGGGTGGTCACTTGAGGTCAGGAGTTATAGACCTGACTGGCCATGTTGAAACCCCATCTCTACTAAAAATACAAAAATTAGCCGGGCATGGTGGCGGGTGCCTGTAATCCCAGCTACTCGGGTGGCTGATGCAGAAGAACTGCTGGAACCCAGGAGACGAAGGTTGCGGTAAGCCAAGATCATGCCATTGCACTCCAGCCTGGGCAACAGAGCAAGACTCCATCATAAAAAAAAGAAAAAAGACTAGGGTTATGTAAAATTCTAGAAACAAAACCTGTGAATTCAACTTCTCTGATTTCATATTAAATTCTATCAATACAGATTTTTGTGTGAAATGTCCATACACAAACCCCACAATATTTAGGTCCAACCAAAAGCAACTGCTTATCAACAAGAAATACAGAAAAAACACCTGCTTTGTTTGAGCTTCGACACTGAACTCCAAGGTCCCACATAACCCACAGAAACAATGTCTTATCTAGTGTACACAGAAGTACACAAGACTAACCACAGTTGAGCAGCCTGAATGGCTAGAGTGCAGTGCTAGCGAACTCTAGGCTGAAGATAAAGTTGGATGCCCCCCATCTCCAAAAAAAGGCCTTTTCTTTCAAAGCCAACTTCTGCCCTTCCAATTGCTCTGTACAAGCAGGTGCAGATGGGTCAGTACAAATTCCTTAATTACTTTTGCAGACCAACTCCAAGCACAACCTTTAACTTCTGTGTGAGACAGGACATTAAAGCTTCCCAGGTAAGAGATTTATTTTCTCCTTCAGGTTTAATTTGAAATTTTAAAATGGAAATGAGACAAATGAATTTTCTGCTTCAGTACTCCCAGTGGTGATCAGAGGGTGCTGCATTCCCTGACCCCTTTTTCTTTTTTAACCAAAGCCACAAGTCATGGAACATTCCCTGACTCTCACTAGGAATTTGTTCCAGCCCAGGAACAAATTCCAGGCATAAAATCTGGCTATATCTTAGAATAATAAAATGCAGGCCGAGCGCAGTGGCCCAAGCCTGTAATCCCAGCACTTCGGAAGGCCAAGGCAGGTGAATCACCCAAGGTGAGGAGTTCGAGACCAGCCTGGTCAACATGGTGAAACCCCATCTCTACTAAAAATACAAAAAATTAGCTGGGCATAGTGGTGCGTGCCTATAATCCCAGCTACTCAGGCCAGGTGGCGGAGGTTGCAGTGAGCGGAGGTCACAAGATTGCACTCCAGCCTGGGCAACAAGAGCGAAACTCTGTCTCAAAAAAAAAAAAAAAAAAAGGGTAATAAAATGCAGAACAATCCTCTTTGAAATCAAATAGTTACTATTAATTTTTATTAGGTATAAGCCTCTATGTAATTACAATGTAAATCATACACCATGTAAGTCTAAGAAAGTTACAATATATATATCATGAGCTACATAACTGAAATGACCAAAATTCTACTTACTGCAAATTTCAACCTTTACCTAATTTACATATATAAGATAAGGATGCTCAAATTAAGTCTATAAGATCTTTCCCTAAAAACTCTGACTAAATATTTTCATGAATTCTTCAGAGATCAACTTTTTTTCTCTTTCTTGTTTTAAGACACAGAGTTTCACCATGTTGTACCAGGTGGACAAGTGCTGTCCAGGTGGACTGGCCTCAAGTGATCCGCTGGCCTCACCCTCCTGAGTCCTGAAATTACAGGTCACCTTTTTTCTGATAAGGCCCAAACAGCTTGATTCAACAGGTTATGCTTAGAAGTTAAAAAGCTGATTAAGCCGGGGGCACGGTGGCTCACGCCTGTAATCCCAGCACTTTGGGAGGCTGAGGAGGGAGGATCATGAGGTCAGGAGTTCGAGATCAGCCTGCCAATATGGTGAAACCCCGTCTCTACTAAAAATACAAAAAAATTAGCCAGGCGTGGTAACAGGCACCTGTAATCCCAGCTACTCGGGAGGCTGAGGCAGGAGAACTGCTTGAACCCGGGAGGTGGAGGTTGCAGTGAGCCGAGATCATGCCATTGCACTCCAGCCTGGGTAACAAGAGTGAAACTCCGTCTCAAAAAATAAAATTTAAAAATTAGCTGGGCATGGTGGCGGCTGCCTATAATCCTAGCTACTCAGGAGGCTGAGGCAGGAGAATCGCTTGAACCCAGGAGGCAGAGGTTGCAGCGAGCCGAGATCGTGCCACTGCACATCAGCTCAGGCAACAGTGCGAGACTTCGCCTCAGGGGAAAAAAAAAAAGCTGATTAAATAAAACCATATTACATATTTTAAATGAGATACTCTATACTGATATACAGTTAAGTGATCATCAAATGGCAACTATTGCTGTTTTCCACAACCACACTTTTTAATAAACAGCCAGTTTTTTTTTAAACTCATGGAACCTGAAAACTCAATTAAATGGTCTGGAAATCTCCCTTTGATAGTCACAGTATAATCTCAAAGGAGTATAGTTTAGTCAGCAAGACTTCACTGAACAGTAAGGCAGTGATTTTTTTTTTCTTAATAAAGAAACATCAGAAATTCCTGCTATAGTGATTCTTAAGAGTGGTCCCTGGACCTGGAGCATCAACATCACCTGGCAACTTGTTAGAAATTCCAATTCTACGGGTAAAATCAAGGTCTAGGGGTAGGGCCCAGCGATCAGGGTTCTAAAGCCCCTTCAGGTGATTCTAATGTTTGCTTAAGTTTGAGCGTTACAGACTAGCTTCACAAAGCTCAGGCTGCTTTGTTCTGCAAGGAGCAGGAAATCCTAAAGAGCGGGAATGCTATATGTCCCAGGTACATGGCTTCTACAGCACCTAACACAGTATCATACACACGGTAGGCATTCATACTTGCTGAACAGGTTATTCAGTCTCACATAACCAATGGTTGACTAGACAACAGCATTACCAGTTTCACAGATGTCAGAAATTTGGGGGACTATTTGTGTTAACTAATAATAAGTACACGATGCACACATATCAGTAGCTGTTAAATAACTTCACTGGGAAAGCCCTGGGTCTCTGGTACTTTGGCCAATAATGTTACCAGGCTTACAAAGTGTCATATCCTTTGAAATTAAGGTGAAAAATATGTTTCTCATTTTGCCAGTATAGAAAAAGGATGTATCCATGGCTCCATAAAACTACAGAACATAAACTGAAATGCAAACTGCTTGGTTGCCTTTAAAAAGCATATTTTGACTGGGCACAGTGGCTCATGCCTGTAATCCCAGCACTTTGGGAGGTCAAGACAGGCGGACCACCTGAGGTCAGGAGTTCGAGAACAGCTTGGCCAACATGGCAAAATCCCATCTCTACTAAAAATACAAAATAAAATAAAATAAATTAGCCAGGCATGGTGGTGGGTGCCTGTAATCCCAGCTACTCAGGAGGCTGCAGCACGAGAATCACTTGAACCCAGGCGGCAGAGGTTGGCAGTGAGCTGAGATTGCACCATCGCACTCCAACCTGGGTGACAGAGCAAGACTCCATCTCAATTTAAAAAAAAAAAAAAGCATATTTGACTTATCAGCCAACTCTAATGTATGAATTCAAGCTGGATTCTAATTTGAACAGAGTTTAAAAATCAGAAATGTGAGAAAATTTAAACACTGCATATGTGATATTAAGAAAATATGATAAAGGTATTGCTTTTATGTTTCTTAAAACAGGCTTTATCTCTTTTAAAAGCTCTAGAGAGGAAATGATGCTGCATTTGCTTCTTAATTTATAAATGAAATAAGACTGGCCACTGAGCTGCGCTGTGGAGTACATGGGGGCTAAGTACATACCAGGATTTCTCAACCCTGGCACTACTGACATTTTAGGCCGGATAATTCTTTCTTGTGGAAGGCTGTCCTATGTACTGTAAAATGTTTAGTAGCATTTCTGGTCAGTCAAACCTCTCTCTACTTGTGATAACCAAAAATGTCTTTAGACATTGTCAAATGTCCACTAGAGGGCGAAATCACGCTGTGGTTGAGAAGCATTGATAAATAACATTCTATTTGTTTAAATTTTCCTATAATAAAACACTTTAAAAAATAGTTTTGACTGAGTGTGGTGGCTCATACCTGTAATTCCAGTGCTTTGGGAGGCTGGGACAGGAGGAATGCTTGAGCCCAGGAGTTAGAGACCACCTTGGACAATATAGGGAGATCCTATTTCTACGAAAAAATTAAAAATTAGCCCTGCATGTGGTAGGGCACGCATGTAGTGCCAGCTACTCGGGAGGCTGAGTTGGAAGGATTGCTTGAGCCCAAGAGGTCAAGGCTACAGCAAGTTGTGATTGCTCCACTGCACTCCTGCCTGGGTGACAGAGCGAGATACTGTCTCAAAATAAAAATAAAATCTACAGCAACCTTGTCCAACCCACGGTCCAAGGGCTGCATGCAGCCCAGCACAGCTTTGAAAGTGACCCAACACAAATTCACAAACTTTGTTAAAACACCAATTTTTTTTTAAGCTTATCAGCTATCGTTAGTATTAGTGTATTTTATTTGTGGCCTAAGACATTCTTCTTCCAATGTGGCCCAGAGAAGCCAAAAGATTGGACACCTCTGATCTACAAGCTTAAAAAAAAAAAGTTTTAGAAATACTCTGTGTACAGGTACAACTACATCTCCTTGTGGAGCCTAAGCTAGAGATCTGGGGCCCAGTAGAGGCTTTGCTATTAAATATTTAATGGTCTCCTGTCATTAGTAGCAGCCTTTGTCACCTCGCAGAGTCTCAGCATCCTCATTGGATTAGATTGAGTAGTTCTTCTGAGCTATAACACAATGTGGCAACAGCAAACTTTTTTTTTTTTTTTGAGACAGAGTCTCGTTCTGTCGCCCAGGCTGGAGTGCAATGGCTCAATCTCAGCTCACTGCACTCTCCGTCTCCAGGGTTCAAGCAATCCTTCTGCCTCAGGCTCCCAAGTGCTGGGATTACAGGCGCCTGCCACTGCGCCCGGCTAATTTTTGTATTTTTAGTAGAGACAGGGTTTTGCCATCTTGGTCAGGCTGGTCTCGAACTCCTGACCTCAGGTGATCCACCTGCCTCGGCCTCCCAAAGTGCTGAGATTACAGGTGTGAGCCACCACACCTGGCCAACAGTAAACTTTTATATACCCATTCACTAAGGGTGGACATTAACATTTGGAAATCAAACAAAAATTGGTGTACAAGGATGAAGATAATATTTATGTTGCAAATTTTTTTTTTTTTTTTTTTTGAGACAGAGTCTTACTCTGTCACCCAGGCTGCAGTGCAGTGGCATGATCTTGGCTCACTGCAACCTTCGCCTCTTGTGTTCAAGTGATTCTCCCGCCTCAGCCTCTTGAGTAGCTGGGATTACAGGCATGCACCACCGCACCCAGCTAACTTATTTTTTGAGACAGACTCTTGTTCTGTCGCCCAGGCTGGAATGCAGTGGCCCAATCTCGGCTCACTGCAAGCTCTGCCTCCCGGGTTCACACCATTCTCCTGCCTCGGCCTCCCAAGTAACGGGGACTATAGGCGCCCGCCACCACGCCCGGCTAACTTTTTGTATTTTTAGTAGAGACAGGGTTTCACCAAGTTAGCCAGGATGGTCTCAATCTCCTGACCTCATGATCTGCCCGCCTCAGCCTCCCAAAGTGCTGGGATTACAGGCGTGAGACACCGCGCCCAGTCTTTTTTTTTTTTTTTTTTTTTTGTACAGATGGGGTTTCACCACGTTGGCCAGGCTGGCCTCCAACTCCTGGCCTCAAGCCATCTGCCCACCTTAGCCTCCTAAAGTGTTGGGATTACAGGCATGAGCCACCACACCCGGCCTGCCTTTTCTTAGTCTTGATCTAATATGTAACATTCTTATCATAGCTATATACAATTATTTAAAATTTAAATAAGATTCCTGGGATAAGCACAATAAAAAGTATTTTTACAAAATACTAAAACATACCTATTCTAGTCACAATAGCCAAAAATGTCCATCACTGGTGAGTGGATTAAAAAAATTGTGGCACATCCAAACAAGGAAATACTAACACAGCAGTAAAAAGGAATGAACTACTGATATACATTGAAATAAATCTCAAAAGTACTACGCTAAGTGAAAGAAGACACAAAAGATTATTTACTCTTGTGACTCCATTTACATAGCACCCTTGAAAAGGCAAAACCACAGGGACGGAAAGCAGATCAGTGGTTGCCCAGGGGTTGAGAAAGGGAGAAGGCACTGACTATAAAGGGCCATAAGGGAGCTTTCTGGTGATGGAAGTGTTCTACATCATGATTGTGATAGTGGTTACATAACTATACGCTTGTCAAAACTCACCAAACTGTATATTTAAAATGGATGAACATTACATCTCAACAAACCTAACTTTTTTAAGAAAAAAGCTTCTCAACAGAATGAGAGCTCCCATTCATTCTTGTACATTCACCACTCAATTGGCAGGAAGTCTAATACCTAGCAGTGCAGTAATGTAGGTAACAAAGTCTATACCTGAGTTGTAACACTGACACAAGGGCTCCACACTGTGAAAGCTACACAGTTCCTTCCAGAACATGCCAATACAAGAGTTAAAAATGTAACCGGGCATGGTAAATCAACGCAACAATGTGTAATAAACTTGATTTTAAAACAGTCAAAAATTCATTTTAAATACACTACATGGCCGGGCGTGGTGGCTCACGCCTGTGATACCAGCACTTTGGGAGGCCGAAGCGGGCGGATCACCTGAGGTCAGGAGATCGAGACCAGCATGACAAACATGGAGAAACCTCTTCTCTACTAAAAATACAAAATTAGCCCGGAGTGGTGGCGCATGCCTGTAATCCTAGCTACTCAGGAGGCTGAGGCAGGAGAATCACTTGAACCTGGGAGGTGGAAGTTGCAGTGAGCCGAGATCGTGCCACAGCACTCCAGTCTGAGAGACAGAGCCAGACTCCATCTCAAAAAAGAAAGAGAGAAAGAAGACCCATTTGAAATCCTTATCACAAATCTGCTATGACCGTTTTTGGCTTCAGTTTAGAAAGCATGGAGCTCCTACTCTGGTTCAACGTAAAGTTTTGCTTCTCTGAGTGAATATCAATGATCAAAACTAATCAGTTGGGCACACTGGCTCACGCCTGTAATATCAACACTTTGAGGGGCCGAGGCGGGTGGATCACATGAGGCCAGGAGTTCTAGACCAGCCTGGCCAACATGGTGAAACCCTGTCTACTAAAAATACAAAAATGCAAGCCAGGCATGGTGGTGCATGCCTGTAATCTCAGCTACTCGGGAGGCTGAGGCATGATAATCACTTCAGCCTGGGAGGCGACGGCTGCAGTGAGCCAAGATCGCACCACCACACTCCAGCCTGGGAGACAGTCTCGGTCTGTCTCAAAAAAAAAAACAAAAAAAGATTTCTTTAAAAGGACCGTAAGAAAATAGTTCCCTGACTCACCTAGTCTAAGAGTTTCTATTACTCGCTCTTTATATAATTTTCTAATCTCTCTCAGGTGGAGAAAGGTACACCACTGTTCTACTCACTAAGGGCTAAAGAGCATTAAATATTATACACTAATATGCTACAGGGATGTTTTAGGCTATGGTTTTACGTTTACAGATTAAATTATCAAATAGCTATCCAGCAAACAAGTGGCATTTTTGAAGATCAAAATTAAAACATTGACACCACTAGGCCATAACATCTCAGGACATTACTGAAAGCATGAAAACACTCAAAGCAAGGAAGCATTCCCTAAGAGAAGACATTTCGTGCCAGCAATTACATCATAACACTTTTAATGAAAGGCCAGTGAAGTTTCTTTACAAGTTATTTACTAGACGTTTTACAGAATATAGGCAACAATTAGATTGAAACACTTTTGAAGCCAGTGTTAGAGGAGAGTTCAGAAAACGAACAGAGTCAAACGTTTCTTCAATGGTATTTCTACTACAAGTTCTCATTCTCTAGCAATGCTGTTCCTGGCATTTTGTAGTTTCACATGCACAAAATCAAAGGTTCCTTTTATAAAATCATAGCCTGAGAGCGCTGAAACGGACCTAAGAGCTCATCTAAGTCAACCTCTTTTTAGGAAGGAGGACAGCGAAGCCCCAGCGGGTGTCCCTCAGCTAGGCAGTGAGTGGCAGAGCACAGCTTCACTATACATCTGCTTTTCTGCTTTTTAAAATGTTTAACTCCTTCAAAAAAAGATTTGTATGGAAAGGAACCTATGCCTTAATAAAGGCTGCGCGCTAGTGTTTTGGAATTCCTAAGGGGACCGCAAAGATCCCTCAGTAGACACTTAGTGACTGTGATTAAATTTAGTTCCATCTTAAAAGAACGAGACAGCCCACTTGACTCAATCGATTACTCTTAATCAGCACCAGTACATATGGTATTAATATGATAGTCTCTCAAGAAATGCCTGACCAAGTTAAAAGCAGAGTTCGGTTAAAATAAGCACTGACCACTGCAGTGATCTGACACGCACACTTGCACAATCCATTGAGCGGCAACCCGGCCTCTCAAAGCACCGATTCGTAACGATGCAACTTATGGGCTTTACTAATCGACTAGACTGCAGGCATAATCGATATACTTCGTAGACCCGCCCGCGAACGGCGGGACAGGGCGGACTTCTGGAGGAAACGGTCCGACCTGGCTGCCTCTTGGGTGACTCCGGCCTGCCCTCTATTTCCAGAGCGTTCGGGCTGGGGGGGAACACCCGACTGCAAGGCACTGCCCGAGGAGCACGAAGGCCACCCCGAAGGTCCGCCAACTACAACGCCCAGGTTACTTACGTTTTCAGTGTCTCGTTCATTCACCGTTGGCAATGGGGTCCTAGTGGACATTTTACTGCACTTTAATTCTGCACAATGCGAGGGCGAAAACAAAACAGCACAGCCCTAGGAGGCCGGCGACCAGCGTCCTCGAGTCCACGGCAGTTTCGAAGCGGCGCCGTGGGGAGGGCGGCTCCCTTCCCTCTACGGCCGTCTAGATCCCGGGCCTGGCCCGGGCCGTCCCCCGGCGGGTCCCGGGGCTCATTCTCTCCCTGCCCCGGCGGCCGAGGCGAGGAGCCCGGGAGGGCGGCAGTGGCGGAGCCGAGCCTGCGGCGAGCTGCCGGCTTCGGCCCGCCGGCGTCCCCTCGCCTCAGGGCGCCCCGCGATCCCGGGCCCCCTCGCCTCCTTCTCCACTCCCGCCCGTCGCGCCGCGAATTTCAGCTCCCGGGCCTCCACACAGCGCCGCCGGCGGCGTCTGAAAAAGAGGAGGCGGAGGAGGATGTGAAGGAAGTGGAGCGCAAGACAGGCCGCCGCGGGCTGTGGGCGCTGACCATGGAGCGGGCTGCGGAGGAGGCGCCTGCGCCCGGCTGCTTCTCCCTCTCTAGCGAGCTTGCTGCCTCAGCCTCCGCCCTGCTGGCCGCCGCTGCTGCCGCCGCACCCCGGCACCTCGGAGCCTCACGGACCCAAGATGGCCGCTCCTCGGCTTCCTCTGCTGCCTCCGGCTGCCGGAAGTGACGACAGGCCGCCTCCCGGAGTCCCGCCAATCAGCGTGGCCTGAGAAAGCCGGCCCGGCTGTTGTTGCTAGGGGCGACTTGGTCCAGACCCCGCCGCGGGGGCGGTGAAGAGGGCGGGGAAGCGCTGGCCGGGTCTCCACTGACTACCGCGGGCGGCGGGTTCCTCCTGTACGGAGCGCTCCGGCAACCCCGAAAGAGCCGAGAAACGGCCCTGGGCGACAGCCAGAGCCCTCCCGCTGAGTTGGCATTTACAGACTACAGGCCTGGGTTGGCTGGATTACAGATCGAGAGCCTACTGTGCACAAAAGTTGCGGTTGCATCCTTCGGACTGCGCTGCACCGACTGGAGCCCCAGCATTAATGACAGAGCCGGGGCTACGGGAAGGAGCCGGGCTCTTGCATCCTTAACTGTGACCCGGGCGTCAGGCTCTCGCCCACAAACCTTCCCGTCTCCAGATCTGAGCAGCTGCGGGCTGGGCCGGACTCCGAGGGCAGCAGGAGCCTCTTGCCCTCAAGGAGCTGGTGGTCAGGCGGGTGACAGACCTGGACCCAGCTAAATGCCATCCGGATGGAAGAGTGCAATAACGAGGGTGGCACAAAGGGGATGGAGTCGGGGGCGAAATGAATCTGTAGAGGCCCCCAGGGACCAGTTCCTAAATGCCTGTGCGGAATTTATAAGCAGACTTTTCTTACAGTCAGTGCGTCGCTGCTGGAAGACTGGAAGCATCTTTGGGTGCCAGCCTCGGGCCAGACTCGGTAGACGCCTGCAGGCGGGAACCCTGGAAATGCTACCTGACCTAGAAACCTTCCTTGCCCATTCACCTCTTCACGTGTTCGGTGCCTCTACTCAGCTCCTGGCCAGCGGTGGATGGAATCCATGGGTGCAGGGTCCGAAGAGGGAGAGTAGTGTGGGATGGGGGTGACACTAACTGTTACCGAGAGTCGAGTCTACCTTGTAGGTTCATGACATTTGTTACCTCATTTAGCCTCAGGGTAACCCTGTGAGATGGACAGACACACATGCGATCCGAAGTCTAGACAGGTACAGTGACTTGGCTAAAGTACACAGGTTGGTTAGCGACAGAGCTGGGATTCTAACCTAGTTCCCAAAGCTTGGATAATAGGTAAGCCCTTGTAGTGGGTGGCTATGTCATGCTTGCTTCCCCTTTGATCCGTTGGCATCCCAACTGTCTTGCGATGTTTGAGACCTTTCTTGCTCCAGGAAATATATGTATCTTTTTTTTTTTTTTTTTTTTTTTTTTTTTTTTTTTTTGAGACGGAGTCTCGCTCTGTTGCCCAGGCTGGAGTGCAGTGGCGCGATCTCGGCTCACTGCAAGCTCCACCTCCCAGGCTCACGCCATTCTCCTGCCTCAGCCTCCCGAGTAGCTGGGACTACAGGCGCCCACCACCACGCCTGGCTAATTTTTTTGTATTTTTAGTAGAGACGGGGTTTCACCGTGTTAGCCAGGATGGTCTTGATCTCTTGACCTCGTGAGGCCTCCCAAACTGCTGGGATTACAGGCGTGAGCCACTGTGCCCAGCCAAATATATGTATCTTTAAACGCCAGATTCACTCCCAGAGGGGCCAGAGGCTCCCAAAGTTAAAACACCTGAGGACTAAGATAACACTCAGGGCTCCCATCTAACCCTCAGAGGGGAGTGCCCAGGAGGCCAAGAGTGGTTCTATTTAAAATGTGAATAGGGGCCAGGTGCAGTGGTTCACGCCTGTAATCCTAACACTTTGGGAGGCCGAGGTGGGTGGATTGCCTGAGCTCAGGAGTTTGAGACCAGCCTGGCCAACATGGTGAAACCCCATCTCTGCTAAAATACAAAAAATTAGCCAAGCATGGTGGTGTGTGCCTGTAGTCCCAGCTACTCAGGAGGCTGAGGCGAGAGAATCTCTTGAACATGGGAGGCAGAGTTGAAGTGAGCCAAGATCACCCCACTGCACTCCAGCCTGAGCAACAGAGCAAGACTGCGTCTCAAAAAAAACAAAATAAAAGAAAACAAAATGTGAATAGGGAGATGGCATGCACATCTGTAATCCCAGCTACTTGGGAGTCTGAGGTGGGAGGTCACTTGAGCCCAGGAGTTGGAGACCAGCCTGGGCAACAGAGTGAGACCTTGTCTCTACAAAAAGTAAACTAAAAAAAAAAAAAAAAAAAAAAAAAAAAATGGCAGAAGGGCGATGCCCACTGCACTCCTTCCTGGGAGACAGAGCAAGAACGTGCCTCAAAAAAAAAAATAAATAAAGTTATTCTCTTTCTCCTTCTGGCCAAGAAGAGTTAGTGGAATTCCATTAGTTAAATGTGTGCTTCACGCACTTCAACTGCAATGTCAGTTATGATAAGAAGGGGTGAGCGTAAGTGTTGTAGGAGACCCAAGCAGGGACATTTAGCTCAACTTGAGGGTTTGTATTCAGGGAAGGCTTCCTAGGGGAGAGGATGTTTATGCTGAGTCTAAAAGCATGAGCAGAGTTAGTTGTGGGAGGATGGGTAGAAAGGACAGTTCAAGCAGAAGAATGGCCTGACGAGCACCACAATGAGAAGCCACACGGTGGGTCTGGGTAAATATCAGGAGAGTGAGCGGTGAGAAGCGAGACTGCAGGAGAAGGCCGGAGCCAGGCCGGGTTTGGACAGAGCATGACACCTGATTCTGCATCCCATCCTGATGAGAGTTGGGAAAACACCCCAGAAAGGGTTTCAGCCTCAGGCAGAAGCTTCGAGAAAGCGTATGGGAAGTTCAGAGCAGTTCACATTGGCCAGAGAAGTAGCTGGGGGAGGAGGTTTCCACCCGGGTGCTTTTCTCACCCAAGCCACATATGAAATAATGAGTCAGCAAATGCCAAAAGTTAGGAAATGAAGATAATAGTACTTAACTCAAGATGCTTTTGGTTTTTGTAAAAGCTAGAATTAAACGCCTTGAACTTTGCCTTGCACTTATGTTAAATGACATCATGACACTGTGAAGAGTGGGAGATGGGTGTGTGTGCGTTTCTTTTTTCTTCTTTCTTTCTTTCTTTTTCTTTCTTTCTTTCTCTCTTTCTTTCTTTCCCTGCCTGCCTGCCTCTCTCTCTCTCTCTCTCTCTTCCCTGCCTCCATCCCTCTCTCCCTGCCTCCTTCCCTTCCTTCCTCTCTCTCTTTTTCCCCTTCCTTCCTTCCTTTGTTGTTGCTTGAGCCAGACAGGGTCTTGCTCTATTGCCCAGGCTGGGGCACAGTGGTGTGATCATAGCTCACTGCAGCCTTGAACTCCGGGGCTCAAGTGATCCTTTGCCTCCGCCTCCTGAATAGCTAGGACTACAGGTACGCACCACCACACCGAGATAATTTATTTGTAGAGACCAAGTCTTGCCCAGACTGAACTCCCAGCCTCAAGCAACCCTCCCATCTCTGCCTCCCAAGGTGCTGGGATTACAGGTGTGATCCACTGCGCCCAGTCACCTGGGTGTGTGAATTACAAGCAAAAAAGAAAACGAGAGGAAGAGAAGAAAGAGTAAAGTATTGTTCTGTCCAAAGGACTCTTTGTGGTCCAGAATTATGTGCATCTATGGTCTGGAAGGAGTAGAGAGGAGGGTTTGGAAGTTGTCCTTGGAATGCCTTCTTCAATCCCTTTTCATATGTCTTGTTTCCTGTCTTCATATCAAAATAGTTTCTACCTTGGGGCCCCAAGCTGAAAAGATATAACTAAATTTACTAAGGTGTATATGTGCATAAGCAATACTTACTTTCATGGCAAGAAGGAAGGCACCATGAGACATCAGAAGCTAGAGATAATCTAGCCCTACTGTGTCCCTGTGGGGCAGATGAGAAACTGAGTCTCAAAGAGGCGACATGCCGGCCGGGCACGGTGGCTCACGCCTGTAATCCCAGCACTTTGGGAGGCCTAGACGGGCGGATCACGAGGTCAGGAGATCGAGACCATCCTGGCTAACACGGTGAAACCCCGTCTCTACTAAAAAATACAAAAAAAAAAAAAAAAAATAGCCGGGTGAGGTGGCAGGCGCCTGTAGTCCCAGCTACTCGGGAGGCTGAGGCAGGAGAATGGCGTAAACCCGGGAGGCGGAGCTTGCAGTGAGCTGAGATCAAGCCACTGCACTCCAGCACTGGCGACAGAGCGAGACTCCGTCTCAAAAAAAAAAAAAAGAGGCGACATGCCACCTCTTAGCCATTAGGATAGCTACTAGCAAAAAAACAGAAAATAACAAATTTTGGCAAGAACATGGAGAAATTGGAAACTGTGCATGGTTGCTGGGGATGTAAAATGGTACAGCGTCTATGGAAAACAGTATTATGTTTCTGAAAAAAATTAGAAATAGAATTACCATATGATCTAGTAATCCCACTTCTAGGTAGATACCCAAAAGAATTGAAAACACAGTCTCAAGGAAACATCTGGAGACTCATGCTCATGGCAGCATTATTCACAATAGCTAAAATGTGAAAGCAAACCAAGTGTCCATCCATAGATGAATGGCTAAACAAAGTGTGGTACGTCCATACAATGGAATATTATTTGACCTTAAAAAGAGGGGAAATTCTGACATTAGCTACAACATAGATGAACCTTGAGGACATTATGATGCGTGAAATAAGCCAAACACAAAAGGACAAATTCTGTATGGTCCCTCTTCTATGAGGTACCTGGAGCAGTCAAATGGATTCAGACAGAGAGCAGAATGGTGGTGCCAGTGGGGAGAAGGAAATAGAGAGTTCCTGCTTAATGGGCAGAGTTTCCTTTTGGAAAGAAAAGAGACATGAGGACAGATTGCACAACCGTGTGAATGTACTCAATGCCACTAAACTATACACTTAAAAATGGTGGAGATGATTAAGATGGTTTTATGTTACATGTTTTTACCACAATTTTATGTATTCGTTTTTGAGATAGGGCCTCACTTTGTCATCCAGGCTGGAGTGCAGTGGCACAATCACAGATCACTGTAGCCTCAACCTTCGGGGCTCAAGTGATCCTCCTGCCTTAGTTCCCCAAGTAGCTGGGTCCACAGGCGTGTACCACCATGCCCGGCTAATTTTTTTTTTTTTTTTTGGTGCAGATGAGGGTTTGCCATTTTGCCTGGCTGGTCTCGAACTCCACGCCTCAAGCAAGGCTCCCACCTCAGCCTCCCAAAGTGCTGGGATTACAGGCAGGAGCCACCATACTCAGCCCGCAATTTTAAAAACAAACAAAGAGATGAAGTGAAAGCTTCAGAAGCTTTGTCTGAAACTGCACAACTAGTTTGCAACAGGGCCAGAATGGGGACCCAAATCTCCCAAGCCCCAGCAGACGCCCCCCCTACACACCAGCACCAGAAAGTATCTGGGTCCCTGACGGCAGCTTCAAGTACCTGCACTAGCAGTGAGATTGCCATCCTCCTGACCTCTTATGCAAAAAAATAAGCACTTCTTGTTGCACCCACTACAGTTGGGTTGTGATTTACTTGCAGCCCTGCGTGATCCTAACCGGTACTATCATGCTAAGTGTCACATCTCCTGACCCACAGGCCCATGCATTCTGCACCACATCTAGTTTGGACGGGCGTGGAAAGGCTGCTGCAGGCTCATCGCCCCATCACAACCCTCACAAACACAACTCCTCTACCAGAGAGTGGGAACTACTGGGACCCAGGAGCCATTCCTCAGTGTGTGTGTGTGTGTGTGTGTGTGTGTGTGTGTGTGTATGCAGATATGTTGCAGACCAAGAGCTGAACACTGAGAATATGTAAAGCCACAGAGATGGAGAAAAGCAGAGTGTGATAATTGAGACATTGGGGTCATCATGCCTGGTGGCAGGGGAAAGAGGACGGGCTGGGCAGTAGGTGTTCCTGGGACACTCCAGGTAGGCCCCAGATGCTTTGAGTCTTTGGGAAATATGAGGTCCATTTGGACTCCATGCCAGGCTGCTGCCCCCCACATCGGGGATGAGGGCAGACAAGCTGCTATTCTTTTAATTTACCTCTCCAGTCCCCTTCTTCACCCCACCAGGGTCCTGTGGCCCTCTGTGAGCCCTGCTTCAAGGCCCAGAAGGCACCCCAGGAATTCTCACTTCCAAGATTGTGTTCCTGCTATCCACACACTTGGAAAGCCTCCCCTACCTGCCCAAAGCCTCCTTGCTGTTATGCAGCCATCCTCTCGTCCTGTCCTCATCCCGGGTCCTCGTCCTCGTCCTCGCTTCTTCCCTGAAGACTCTGCAGACCAGCCCCTAGCGTGGCCCGCCCCGCCTTGGCTGTTCCTGCTGAGGTCACAGTACATTTATTGAACTCCAGCTCTGGACCTGGCACAAGACACCTATGCTAGGACCCCCAACTCTTCTACAGCCTGTGAGACGTCAATGGGCAAGTGAGAGGCGACTGACCGAGACTCAGGAAGGGCTGTAACTCGTCCAATGTCAGGAGCAAGCAAAGGGAGAGCCAGGACTGGGCTCCAAGGCCGAAACTCTGCAATCGATCCTTTCATTCCTGGTGAGTGGAGAGCCCTCAAACCTCCTGTGCTTAGGTCAGTGTAGGGCCCCGTTGAAAACTCAGTGGAGATGCATCAGTGATTTTCCACCTTCTGGCTTCTGGTACCTCAGCCTTCCCAGATAGCTCTGGATGGAACGCCTCTCGGGGAGAACATAGGTGCCCCCGCCTTGCTAAACACACTATTCTGGAAAGTCGTGTCAGCTTTTCCCACAGCTCGAAGGTGTCCCTTTACCACGTCCCATGCTTCACCACAGTGTGGAGATGGCCCTGGGGGATGCAGGAGGGAAAGGGCCATTTGTCCCTGCAGTAATTCTCCAGCTCTCAGATCTGCTGAAGATGATTGATCCCTATCTAGTTCTAGATTGGTCAGTCCCCATCTGGATCTGTCGGTCGCCTCTCACACACACGTACGCAGTTGTCATTACCAGATTCTGGTAGCGTAGCCCTCTGGAGCCTGCCCTGTCCCATGACGCACTCTGCTGTGAGCTGGGAAAATCCACTGTCTGGAACCATATCTAAAGGTCTAGGGAG
The DNA here is from genome assembly GCF_024542745.1 of Macaca thibetana thibetana. Lineage (NCBI taxonomy): Eukaryota > Metazoa > Chordata > Mammalia > Primates > Cercopithecidae > Macaca > Macaca thibetana. Next base: position 4,087,048 of record NC_065584.1, read on the forward strand.
ACCACAGAGGTGAGGGAGAGGCAAGGGCTTTGGAGTTCGAACTCTGGCTATGACCCTGAATGCTGGGGGACCTTGGGCAAGTGACTTCATGTCTCTGAGGCACAGTTTCTGAACCAGTCAAATGGGAATGGTAATAGCTACCTCTCACAGTTGCTCTGGGGGTCCATGGAGGAAATTCCCAGAAAGCACCAGCACAGCAGGTGCAGAGTCCACCCTTCCAAAGCTCAGAGGACTCACCACCTCCTGGGGGGCTGCCCTTCCCACCTCTGCCCACGAGAGGAGCTCAGAGCTCAGAGTCTGTAGAACACAGATCAAGGCTTATCCACACAGGGTGGGGAGTTAGAGACTCACTCCTCCTCCCCGGTTTCCTCCTCTGGTTTTGCCTACCTCACTGAGTACTGAGTTCACGATAGGAGATACAGAAGCCCTTGGTAAGGGATCCTGCAACACCAGATAAGGTGCTAGTGTTTTTATCATTGCCTCTGCTTTGCAGGCAAGGACTTGGAGATTCAGAAGGGCAAGAGGCTTTCTCAAGCTCACGGGCAGAACGCAGTGCCCTTAGACTCCAGTCTGCTGGCTCTGACACCCACGGGCTGCAAAGACAGGTGGGCAAAAAAGGATAGAGAGAAGGAATGAGTGGGTGAATAGACTACCCCAGCACTCCTGGAGCCTCAGACCTGCCCATTATTGTAGGGTTGACCTATTAAAGTAAGCACATCTCCCAAATACAAACAGGTTTTCCCAAGACAGTAAAGTCTAAGCTCTGCTTGAGGAAAGACCGTTTCCTCCATTACTTAGGCTGCTGCCCTATCCTTGGAGTCATTTGGCCCTCATTGGGTGGAGTCATAAAAAGCCACATCAGCCTTTGGTGGCTGCCCCCTACTCCTCTCTCCTTCCTTTGTTCCTTCCATCCACAGTGTTTATTGAGCACCTACTTTGGGCAAAGCTATGTTTGAAGCATTGAGGACATAACTGTGAACAGAGAAAGTTCTTGCCCACTCTCAGGTCACAGGACACACATAGCAGAACTCATGGATAATATAATTTCAGGACAGAAGAACTGTAATTTAAAATTTTAACCAGGGGAGGGTGATACAGACTAAGCTCTTTGGTTTTAATTCAATTTTTTTTTTTTTTTTTTGAGACAGAGTCTCACTCTGTCGCCCAGGCTGGAGTGCGGCGGTGCGATCTAGGCTCACTGCAAGCTCCGCCTCCCGGATTTACGCCATTCTGCTGCCTCAGCCTCCTGAGTAGCTGGGACTACAGGCGCCTGCCACCGCGCCCGGCTAATTTTTTGTATTTTTAGTAGAGATGGGGTTTCACCGTGTTAGCCAGGATGGTCTCAATCTCCTGACCTTGTGATCCGCCCGCCTCGACCTCCCATAGTGCTGGGGTTCCAGGCGTGAGCCACCATGTCCGGGCTCAAATTTCATTTTTTTCTTTTGGTCATCAGTACACATAGTGCAAAATAAAAAGTTGCAAAGGGATACAGAGTTAAAGCTTTTAACAGTTTACATTTTTCAAAAACACCATAAAGAAGGTAAAAATGCAAGCCTCAAACTGGGAGAAGTTATAACTGATAAGGATTTAAATCCATACCATATAAGAAAAGTCTATAATTGGCTGGCTACGGTGGCTCACACCTGTAATCCCAGCACTTTGGGAGGCCGGATCACCTGAGGTCAGGAGTTCGAGACCAGCCTGCCCAACATGGTGAAACCCCACCTCTATTAAAAATACAAAATTAGCCAGCGTGGTGGTGCACACCTGTAATCCCAGCTACTTGGGAGGCTGAGGCAGGAGAATCACTTGAACCCGGCAGGCAGAGGTTGCAGTGAGCTGAGATCGTGCCATTGCACTCCAGCCTGGGCAAAAAGAGCAAAACTCGATCACAAAAAAAGAAAAGAAAGAAAGAAAGAAAGATCTATAATTTAATAAGATCAACAACCCAATAGAAATACAGGCAAAAGACAACAACAGGCACTTGGGGGTTGGTAAATAATAAGAACAAATACTTAAAGTCATCTGTGATTGCAAATGCAAGCTATCTCAGTCCATTCTGGAAGCTATAACAAAATAGGAGACGTAGAAGCCCTTGGTAAGGGATCCTGCAATGCCAGATAAGGTGTTAGGGTTTTTATCATGGCCTCTGCTTTGCAGGCAAGGACTTGGAGATTCAGAAGCACAAGAGGTTTTCTCAAGCTCACAGGCAGAAAGCAGCGCCCTTAGACTCCAGTCTGCGGGCTGGCTTAAAAACAGGAAAAATGTATTCACCACAGTTCTGGAGGCTGGGAAATCCAAGATCAAGGCCCTGGCAGATACGGTGTCTGCTGAGGGCTGGCTTTGCGTTCACAGATGGACAGCTATCATCTCACTGTGCACTCACGTGGCAGAAGGGGCGAATGAGCTCTCTGGCGCTCTTTTCTGGAAGGACTCCACCCTCATGACCTCATCACCTTCCAAAGGCCTCACCTCCCAATACCATCAAACTCTGGGGTTTAGTTTTCTTTTTTTGAGACAGAGTCTCACCCTGTCGCCCAGGCTGGAGTACAGTGGTACTATCATGGATCACTGCAGCCTCAATCTCCCAGGCTCAGGTGATCCTCCCATCCCAGCCTCCCAGGCAGCTGGAACTACAGGCACTCACCAGCATTTCCAGCAATTTTTTTTTTTAATTTTTTGTAGAGATGGGTTTCTACCATGTTGCCCAGGCTGGTCTTGAACTCCTGGACTCAAGCGATCCTCCAATCTGAACATCCTAGTGCTGGGTTTACAGGCCTGAACCACTGTGCCCAGTCGGGGTTCAGTTTTCAACATATGAATTTGGGTGGACACAAATAATTTATAGCACACAGAGCATAATAAATTACCATGTACTGGCCACCAGATTGGCAAAAAGGAAAAAGTCTGAAAATAGCAAGTGCTGCTGAGAATGTGGAACAATGGGAAATTTTGTCGTCTTTTAGACAGGGTCCCACTCTGTTACCCAGGCTGGAGTGCAATGGCATGATTATAGCTCACTGCAGCCTTGGACTCCTAGGCTCCAGCGATCTTCCTGTCTCAACCTTCAAGTAACTAGCACTATGGGCATGAGCCATCATACCTGGCTAATTTTTTAAAAATTATTTTTTGGGCCAGGCACGGTGGCTCACACCTGTAATCCCAGCACTTTGGGAGGCCAAGGAGGGCGGATCACGAGGTCAGGAGATCGAGACCATCCTGGGTAACACAGTGAAACCCTGTCTCTACTAAAAAATACAAAAAATAAGCCGGGCGTGGTGGCAGGCGCCTGTAGTCCCAGCTACTTGGGAAGCCGAGGCAGGAGAATGGCGTGAACCCGGGAGGCGGAGCTTGCAGTGAGCCGAGATCGCACCACTGCACTCCAGGCTGGGTGACCGAGCGAGATTCCGTCTCTAAAAAAAAAAAAAAAAAAAAAAAGATTATTTTTTGTAGAGACGAGATCTCACTATGTTTCCCAGGCTGGTCTCAAACTCCTGAACTTGAGCAATCCTCGGCCTCAGCCTCCCAAAGTGTTGGTGTTACAGGCATGAGCTGCTGCACCTGGCTTCAACGGGCACTCTTAGACCCTGCTTGGGAGTGTAAGTTCAAGGTAAGAGCAGAAGATAATGAAGCACAATGCAAAAATCACATAATCAACAAAGCCAAAACTTATTTGGCAAAAGCCAGTAAAACTGGCATTTTGGACAACAATCAGCAATTAAAGTTGAAGTTGTATGGCCCCTACAGCTGAGCAATTCCACCCAAAATATTTACCCTAAAAAAACTCTCAGCTGTGCACAGTGGCTCATGCCTGTAACCTCAGCACTTTGGGAGGCTGAGGCAGTGGATGACCTGAGGTCAGGAGTTCAAGACCAGCCTGGCCAACATGGTGAAACCCTTTCTCTACTGAAAACACAAAAAAATTAGCTGGGCGTGGCGGCCTGCATCTGTAATCCCAGCTTCTTGAGAGGCTGAGGCAGAATCACTTGAACCTCGGAGGCGGAGGCTGCAGTGACCCGAGAAGGCACCACTGCACTCCAGCCTGGGTGACAGAGCAAGACTCCGTCTCAAAAAAAAAAAAAAAAAAAAAAAAAAAAAAAAAAAAAAAGCAACTCCCGCTTTCCGCGCTACCCATAAAGGGGTCCATACAGCATTGTCCTGGATTCCCATTGTAACTTAAAGGCAAACTTTCACAAGGTCTGGAGCTCTTGATGTCCTGCAAATGAAGGAGGAGCATGTCCTTAAGTTCCTTGCAGCAGGAACCTACTTAGGTGGCACCAATCTTGACTTCCAGATGAAACAGTACATCTACAAAAGGAAAAGTGATGGCATCTACATCATAAATCTGTGGGAGGACCTGGGAGAAGCTTCTGCTGGCAGCTCGTGCCATTGTTGCCATTGAAAACCCTGCTGATGTTAGTGCCATATCCTCCAGGGATACTGGCCAGAGGGCCATGCTGAAGTTTGCTGCTGCCACTGGAGCCACTCCAATGGCTGGCCGCTTCACTCCTGGAACCTTCACTAACCAGATCCAGGCAGCCTTCCGGGAGCCACGGCTTCTCATGGTTACTGACCCCAGGGCTGACCACCAGCCCCTCTGGGAGGCATCTTATGTTAACCTACCTACCATTGCTCGTAACACAGATTCTCCTCTGTGCTATGGGGACATTGCCATCCCATGTGACAATAAGGGAGCTCCCTCATTGGGTTTAATATGGTGGACGCTGGCTCGGGAAGTTCTGCGCATGCGTGACACCATTTCCCGTGGGAGGTCATGCCTGACCTCTACTTCTACAGCGATCCTGAAGAGATTGAAAAAGAAGAGCAGGCTGCTGCTGAAAAGGCTGTGACCAAGGAGGAATTTCAGGGTGAATGGACTGCTCCAGCTCCCGAGTTCACTGCTATTCAGCCTGAGGTTGCAGACTGGTCTGGCAGCGTGCAGGTACCCTCTGTGCCTATTCAGCAGTTCCCTACTGAAGACTGGAGGGCTCAGCCTGCCACTAAAAACTGGTCTGCAGCTCCCACTGCTCAGGCCACTGAATGGGTAGAAGCAACCACGGCATAGTCTTAAGCTGTTTTTGCACGGGCTCTTCAGCAACATGAAAATAAGGTTGATGGAGAATAAACATCGGTTTCTAAAACAAAAAAAACTCTCAAACATATGCACGGGAACATGTATAAGAATAATCATAGCACTACAGTTTGTTACAGAAACACACTGGAAACAATTCAAATGTCCATTATCTGTATGAATACAGAAAATGGCATATTCGCACAAAGAAATATAACAGAAAGAATACTTTTTACAGCTACATACAACAACGTGAATGCATCTCAGTATCATAATCTCAATATATTATTTAAAAAACCAAAGCAATTCTTAGAATACACATAGCGTGATTCAGAAATGAAAACGTGCAAAACCAAACAACATGCTGTTTAAAGATGCAAATGTATAGAATGAAACTATTGAAAAAAACACAAGGGGATGAAAAACACAAAAATCAGGATAGTGGTGGCTGGGTACAGTGGCTTATGCCTGTAATCCCAGCACTTTGGGAGGCTGAGGAAGGCAGATCGCTTGAGTCCAGGAGTTTGAGACCAGCTTGGGCAACATGGTGAAACCCCATCTCTACTAAAAATACAAAAATTAGCAGGGCGTGGTGGCACGCCTGTAGTCCCAGCTACTCGGGAGGCTGAGGCACAAGAATGGCTTGAGCTGGGGAGGCAGAAGTTGCAGTGAACCGAGATGATGCCACTGCACTCCAGCGTGGGTGACAGAGCTAGACTCCATCTCAAATAATAAATAAATAAATAATGCTTACTCCCTTCTCCCCTGTGGATCTGGTTTTACCTGGGAGTCCGTGCACCAGGGCATAGCTAACAGCAGACCCTCCACTGTTCTGGCCCTCATTATGGATTCCATGCAGGAGGCTGATGGGGGATGGTCGCCAGGAGATGGAGATTCCACCCTGACTTTGCACTTGGCTGCCAAATGGCCTTGCCTGTGGCCTTCCTGCCCACCTTGAACTTGAGCTTCCCCATCTGAGGATTACAATGGTTCTGATTCTCCATCATTTCCCCCAGTACACATCAGCTGTCACCATTGCATATGGAAACTGCTGCTAGTATAATTGCAGGTCAAGGGCAAGAAGCAAGTTGAAAGAGCAAAACCCTCAAAGGCCTAGCCCTTCATCTTGACAAATCCCTGACCTCACATGGACAGCTCAGGAGCTGGGCATGGCAAGGCAGCATGGAACCTGGGAAGTTGTTAGAACAAGATTCTGTTCACTCAGCTCTGCTGCCTCCTCTCCCTCGGATGTGACCTCAGACATGAGCTGGCCAGGGCTGGCCCTCTGAGTCAGCCCTGAGTCCCAACTACACGCCTTCCCCGTGGGGCTGCTGGCCTCAAAGCTTCCTTTAACAAAGAGGGCAGGAGGATGGATGACTCGGCGTATATAATATACCCAACTGCAGATGAATAATTGATGTGTTTGAGTATTAATAAGCAGGAACTGGCTATTTTAGCCATAAAGCCAAGAAGATACTCTGTTAAAGCAAATCCTCCAATCTACACCTAAAGCAACAAAACAAAACAAAACAAAAATCTATAAAGAACAACACCCCCAAACTTCCAAAAACCCCTGCTTTTAACAGAAACCTACTTGGAGGAGATCCTATTTTTATAAGCATGTTATTTTAAAAATTACAATTTTAGGGTTGAAATGGAAAAAGGACTTAGTGTGTGAGTGTGTGTGTGTGTGCGTGTGTGTGTGTGTGTGTGTCTGTATGTGTGATGGTGCCACTGTCTTCCACTCCTGAGGCCTGGCTCTGAGCAGCACACTGTCATTCCTGACTCTGTTTTTTGTTTGTTTGTTTATTTTGTTTTGTTTTGAGCCAGAGTTTCGCTCTTGTCACCTAGGCTGGGGTGTAGTGGCGCGATCTCGGCTCACTGCAACCTCCACCTCCCAGGTTCAAGTAATTCTCCTGCCTCAGCCTCCTGAGTAACTGGGATTACAGGCACCTGCCACCACACCTGGCTAACTTTTTGTATTTTTAGTAGAGACAGGGTTTCACCATGTTGGTCATGCTGGTCTCAAACTCCTGACCTCAGGTGATCCGCCCACTTCAGCCTCCCAAAGTGCTGGGATTACAAATGTGAGCCACTGCGCCCGACCAAAAACAATATAATCATATCAATAGGCACAGAAAAAGCATTTGACAAAATGGAACACCTTTTTTTTTTTGAGGTGGGGTTTTTTGCTCTTGTTGCCCAGGCTGGAGTGCAGGGGCAGGATTGGCGGGATCCTGGCTCACTGCAGCCTCCACCTCCCAGGTGGGGGTTCTCATGCCTCAGCCTCTCAAGCAGCTGCAATTACAGGCACATGACATCATGACTGGCTAATTTTTGTATTTTCAGTAGAGACGGGGTTTCACCATGTTGCCCGGGTTGGTCTCGAACTCCCGGCATCAGGAGATCTGCCTGCCTTGGCCTCTCAAAGTGCTGGGATTACAGGCGTGAGCCACCATGCCCGGCCATGCAACACTTTTTTTAGAGACAGGGTCTAGCTCTGTTGCCCAGGCTATAATAGTACAGTGGCACAGGCATATCTCACTGTAGCCTCGAACTCCTGGATTCAATCAACCATCTTGCCTCAGCTTCCTGAGTAGCTAGGAATACAGCCATGCACCACCACACCTGGCTCATTCTTTAAAAACAATTTTTTTAAATTAGAAATGGGGTCTTGCTATGTTGCCCAGGCTGGTCTCGAACTCCGGGCCTCAAGTGATTCTCCAACCTCAGCTTCCCAAAGTGCTGAGATTATAGGTGTGAGGCACCATACCTGGCCCCAAGACAATTTCACGATAAAAACAAAAAACAAAAAACCACCCTTAAAAAACCAGGAATAGAAAGGAACTTTGTATAAAGGGCAACTATGGGCCAGGCGAGGTGGCTCACACCCGTAATCCCAGCACTTTGGGAGGCCGAGGTAGGTGGATCACCTGAGGTCAGGAGTTCGAAACCAACCTGGCCAAAGTGGCGAAACCCCGTCTCTATTGAAAATACAAAAATTAGCTGGGCGCGGTGGTGCCCATCTGTAATCCCAGTTACTCAGGAGGCTGAGGCATGAGAATTGCTTGAACTGGGGAGGCAAAGGGTGCAGTGAGCCAAGATCATGCCATTGCACTCCAACCCGGGTGACGGAGTGAGACTCAGTCTCAAGGAAAAAAAAAAAAAGGCAACTATGGTGAAAGACTGAATGCTTTCTTCCTAATATCATGAACAAGACAAAGATGTTTGCTCTTGGCGTTTCTACTGAACATTGTACTGGAGGTTCTAGCTAGGACAATTAGGTAAGAAAATAAAAGGCATTCAGACTGTAAAGGAAAACTATCTCTATTTGCAGATGTCATGATCCTGCAAAACCTGGCTAAGAAATCCAGCCAGGCATGGTGGCTCATGCCTGTAATCCCAGCACTTTGGGAGGCAGAGGTGGGTGGATCACCTGAGGTCAGGAGTTTGGGACCAGCCTGGCCAACATGGCGAAACCCCATTTCTACTAAAAATACAAAAAAAAAAAAAAAAAAAAAAAATAGCTGGGTGTAGTGGTATGCACTTGTAATCCCAGCTACTTGGGAGGCTGAGACAGGAGAATCACTTGAACCCAGGAGGCAGAGATTGCAGTGAGCCAAGATTGCGCCATTGCACTATAGCCTGAGCAACAGAGCGAGACTCCATCTCAAAAAAAAAAAAAAAAAAAAGGCGGGGGGGGGGGGGGGAAATACTAAGAAATCCAGTAAAAAACTAAGAATTAATGAACAAATTGAGCAAGGTTGCAGGCTACAAGATCAATATACAAAAATTAATTTTTTTTATATATATATATATCTTTTTTTTTCTTTCTTCCTTTTTTTTTGAGATGGAGTCTCACTCTGTTGCCTGAACTGGAGTGCAGTGGTACAATCTTGGCTCACTGCAACCTCCACCTCCCAAGTTCAAGCGATTCTCCTGCCTCAGCCTCCCAAGTAGCTGGGACTACAGGGGCCTGCCACCACACCTAATTTTTGTATTTCTACTAGAATCGGGGTTTCACCATGTTGGCCAGGGTGATTTTGACTCCTGACCTCAAGTGATCCATGCTCCTTGGCCTCCCAAAGTGCTGGGATTACAGGCGTGAGCCACCATACCTGGCCCAATTATATTTCTTCCTTTCTTTCTTTCTTTTTTTTTTTTTTTTGAGATGGAGTCTCACTCTGTAGCCTAGGCTGGAGGGCAGTGGCATGAACTTGGTTCACCACAACCTCCGCCCCTCAGGTTCAAGTGATCCTCGTGCCTCAGCCTTCCAAGTAGCTGGGATTACAGGTGTGTGCCACCACAGGTGGCTAATTTTTGTATTTTTAGTAGAGACAGGGTTTCACCATGTTGGTCAGGCTGGTCTCAAACTCCTGGCCTCAAGTGATCCACCCACCTCAGCCTCCCAAAGTGCTGGGATTCCAGGTGTGAGTCATCATGCCCAGCTGAAAATCAATTATATTTCTATGTAGTGGCAATAAGCAAACTGAAAAAGAAATTTTAAAAATGTTATTTATAAGATCATCAAAAATAATAAAATACATAGAAATAGATTTAACAAAAGAAGTGCAAATTTGGCTGGGAGTGGTGGCTCACGCCTATAATCCCAGCACTCTGGGAGGCCGAGGCGGGTGGATCATGTGGTCAGGAGATCGAGACCACCCTGGCTAACACGGTGAAACCACTTTTCTACCAAAAATACAAAAAATTTGCCGGCCGTGGTGGCGGCGCCTGTAGTCCCAGCTATTCGGGAGGCTGAGGCAAGAGAATGATGTGAACCCGGGAGGTGGAGCTTGCAGTGAGCCGTGATTGCGCCACTGCACTCCAGCCTGGGTGACAGAGCGAGACTCCGTCTAAGATAAAAAAAGAAGTGCAAATTTATACTTTAAAAAAAATTTTTTTTATTTTTTGAGACGGAGTCTCGCTCTGTCGCCGGGGCTGGAGTGCAGTGGCCGGATCTCAGCTCACTGCAAGCTCCGCCTCCCAGGTTTACGCCATTCTCCTGCCTCAGCCTCCCGAGTAGCTGGGACTACAGGTGCCCGCCACCTCGCCCGGCTATTTTTTTGTATTTCTTAGTAGAGACGGGGTTTCACCGTGTTAGCCAGGATGGTCTCGATCTCCTGACCTCGTGATCTGCCCGTCTCGGCCTCCCAAAGTGCTGGGATTACAGGCTTGAGCCACCGCGCCCGGCCCAAATTTATACTTTAAAACTACAAAATATTGTTGAAAAAATTAAAGACCTACGTATACAGAGAGACACCCATGTTTATGGATCAGAAGGACTTAATATTGATAACATAGCAATGCTTCCTAAATTGAGTTACACATTCAATGCAATCCTTATTAAAATCCCAGTTGACTTCTTTGTGGAAATTGACAAATTAATCCTAAAACTCACATGGTAACTCAAGAGACTCAGAATAGCCAAAAGAACCTTGGGAAAAAAAAGAACAGAGTTGGAGAAGTCACACTTTCTGACTTCAAAACTTACTACCAACGCTATAGTAATTAAGACCATGTGGTACTGGCAGAAGGATAGACATATAAGTCACTGAAATAGAACTTTTGCAGTCAATTGATTTTAGAGAAGATGCCAAGGTAATTTTTTTGTTTGTTTGTTTTGTTTTGTTTTTTGTTGCTTTTGAGATACAGTCTAGCTCTGTCGCCTAGGCTGGAATACCATGGCACGATCTCAGCTCACTGCAACCTCTGTCTCCCAGGTTCAAGCAATTCTTCTGCCTCAGCCCCTTGAGTAGCTGGGATTACAGGCGCCCGCCACCATGCCCAACTAATTTTTGTATTTTTAGTAGAGATGGGGTTTCACAGTGTTTGCCAGGCTGGTCTCGAACTCCTGACCTTGTGATCTGCCTGCCTCAGCCTCCCAAAGTGCTGGGATTACAAGCATGAGCCACCATGCCTGGCCGCCAACGTAATTTAATTGGGGGCAAAATGGTGCTGTGACAACTGAATAGCCACGTTCACAAGAATGAATTTGGACTCCTATCTCAAATCATATACAAAAATTAACTCAAAGTGGATTAAAGACATAAATATGAGACTTAAAATTATGAAACTATCAGAAAAAAGGTAGGTGGAGGTCTTCACAACCTTGCATTAGGCAATGGTTTCTTAGCTATGACACAATGCACATGCAGCAGCCACAGCAAAGTAGATAAAGTGGACATCATCAGAATGAAAAACTTTTGTGCTTTAAAGGAAACTACCAAGAAAGTAAAAAAAGAAGCCACAGAAGAGAATAAAAATTTTGCACATCATGGATCTGTTAAGGGACTTCTATCTAGAATACATAAGGAAATCTTACAACTCAACAATAAAAAGACAAAAAAATTAAAAGTGGATGAAAAATCTGAACAGATATTTCTACAAAGAAGACAACCAAATGGCCAATAAGCATATGAAAAGATGCTCAGCATTATCAGCCATGAGGAAATGCCATCTAAACCACAATAAGATCTCACTCCACACCCATGAGAATGTCTATCATCAAAACACCAGATAATACTATATAACTGTTGACCAAATATAGAGAAATACACTGCTGGTAAGATTGTTAAATGGTGCAGCCATTTGGGAAAACAGATTAATAGGAATTACAGAAAGAGAGAACAGAGAAAAAGGAGGGAAGAAAATTATGAAAGAAATAATAAATAAAGCTTTTCCAAAGCTGAAAAATGACCTCCAGTGACCAACCCAATGAGTGAAATTTCTTTTTGTTTCCTTCCTTCCTTCCTTCCTTCCTTCCTTCCTTCCTTCCTTCCTTCCTTCTTTCTTTTCTTTTCTTTTCTTTTCTTTTCTTTTCTTTTCTTTTCTTTTCTTTTCTTTTCTTTTCTTTTTTTTTTGAGACAGAGTCTTGCTCTGTCGCCCAGGCTGGAGTTCAGTGGTGCGATCTCAGCTCACTGCAACCTCCACCTCCCAGGTTCAAGTGATTCTCCTGCCTTAGCCTCCCAACTAGCTGGGACTACAGGCACGTGCCACCATGCCCGGCTAATTTTTGTATTTTTACTAAAGACGGGGTTTCACCGTGTTAGCCAGGATGGTCTTGATCTCCTGACCTCATGATCTGCCCGCCTCAGCCGCCCAAAGGGCTGGGATTACAGGCATGAGCTACCGTGCCCAGCCCCGGTGAGTGAAATTTTATGACACCGAGGACAGAGAGAAAGCTGGGAGCTCTGCTTTCTGCAAATACAGCTTACTCGGCACTCTGAGTGGTAAGCAGCGTGATTAGGCCCTGGGTAGAGTATGCTCTCTGAGTAGTTTCTGGTCTCACAAGGGTTCTAAGAAAGGCCCTCCTTGCATTGTTGGGAAGGGAAGGTTAAGACGTTGCTTAAATTCAGAATTTTGATCCTTTTGTAGTTCATGAGCGTGCTAATTGGGTGTTCACGAACACGTGTAAGATGTGCCCCTTTTGAACTTTGTTAAGACGTTGACACATTACCTTCTGATGTGAAAAAAGTTAGATTTTGCTAAATTAAATATGCATGGTAAAACTTCAAGGGCAACCATTAAAAGAATGAAAATAGAAGTACACATTCCAAAACAGAAAGGAGAACAAGCTAGAATGGGAAAATAAGCATACCATCAAACAAAATCCCGCCAATCCATCCCTCCAAAAAACGCAGGAAAGGAGAACAAAGAAACACAAAATTCAGAAAAAAATAAATAACATTGTAAAAACTCAAAAAATTGACAATTCTAATAAAATTGAATACAACTTCTCAGTTAAAAGAGTAGGAAGCTGGGTGTGGTGGTTCTCGCCTGTAATCTAGCACTCTGGGAGGCTGAGGTGACAGGATCACCTGAGCCCACGAGTTGGAGACCAGCCTGGGCAACATAGTGAAAGCCCATCTCTATTTAAAATTAAAAAGAGGCCGGGCACGGTGGCTCAAGCCTGTAATCCCAGCACTTTGGGAGGCCGAGACGGGTGGATCACGAGGTCAGGAGATCGAGACCATCCTGGTTAACACTGTGAAACCCCGTCTCTACTAAAAAATACAAAAAACTAGCTGGGCGATGTGGCGGACGCCTGTAGTCCCAGCTACTCGGGAGGCTGAGGCAGGAGAATGGCGTGAACCCGGGAGGCGCAGCTTGCAGTGAGCTGAGATCCAGCCACTGCACTCCAGCCTGGGTGACAGAGTGAGACTCCGTCTCAAAAAATAAATAAATAAATAAATAAAATAAAAAATAAAAATAAAATTAAAAAGAAAAAAAAAGACTAGGAGACTGATTATCTTATGGAATTTTTTAAAAACATCAAAATCCAAGGCTGAGCATAATGGCTCAATCCTGTAATCCCAACTCTTTGGAAAGCCAAGGTGGGGGAATCACTTGGGCCCAGGAGTTTAAGACCAGCCTGAGCAACATGGTAAAAACCTCTCTCTACAAAAAAATTAAATAATTAGCCGGGCATGGTGGCACGTGCCTGGAGTTCCAGTTACTCGGGAGGCTGAGGTGGGAGGATCATTGAGCCTGGGAGGTTGAGGCTGCAGTGGGCAATGTTCACACCACTGCCCTCCAGCCTGGGTGACAGAGTGAGATCCTGTCTCAAAAAACAAAGCAAAATGGGCCGGGTATGGTGGCTCACGCCTGTAATCCCAGCACTTTGGGAGGCCGAGGCGGGCGGATCACGAAGTCAGGAGTTTGAGGCCAGCCTGGCCAACATAGTGAAACCCCGTCTCTACTAAAAATACAAAAATTAGCTGGGTGTGGTGGCAGGCACCTGTAGTCCCAGCTACTCAGGAGGCTGAGGCTCGAGAATCACTGGAATCTGGGAGGCAGAGTTCGCAGTGAGCTGAGATGATACCATTGCACTCCAGCCTGGGTGACAGAGTGAGACTCCATCTCAGAAAACAAAACAAAACAAAACAAAAAACCTGAAAAATAAAAATAAAAATAAAAATTCAGTTATATGCTGTTAAAGGAGACACATTAAAGCCCTAAGAACACAGAAAAGCTGAAATAAAAAGATAGAAAAGGATAGGCCAAGCAAATACTAATAAAAAGAAAACTGTTGTAACAATATTAATATCACACAAAATAGATTGTAAGACAAAATGCATTGTTAGAAATAAAGTGTGTCACTTTACAAATACACTAGTAATGTTTAATTTACCTGGGTGATATAATAACTTAAAACTTGTATGCATCTAATAAAATACCTTCAAAATATACAAAGCAGGGGCCGGGGGTAATCCCAGCACTTTGGGAGGCCAAGGCGAGTGGACCGTGAGGTCAAGAGATCGAGACCATCCTGGCCAACATGGTGAAAACCCATCTCTACTAAAAATAGAAAAATTAGATGAGTGTGGTGGCGCACACCTGTAACCCCAGCTACTCCTGAGGCTGAGGTAGGAGAATCGCTTGAACTCGGGAGGCTGAGGTGGCAGTGAGCCAAGATCGTACCACTGCACTGCAGCCCAGGGGACACAGCAAGACCTTGTCTCAAAAAAACAAATAAAAAATAAATTTATATGGAAATACAAAAGAACAAGAATAGCCAAAAACTCCCCTAAAGAAAAGGAACAAGTCGGGCGCGGTGGCTCACGCCTGTAACCCAACACTTTGGGAGGCTGAAGTGGGCGGATCACAAGGTCAGGAGATCAAGACCATCCTGGCTAAAACGGTGAAAACCCATCTCTACTAAAAATACAAAAAATTAGCCGGGCGTGGTGGCGGGCGCCTGTAGTCCCAGCTACTCGGGAGGCTGAGGCGAGAGAATGGTGTGAACTCGGGAGGCGGAGCTTGCAGTGAGCTGAGATCCGGCCACTGCACTCCAGCCTGGGCGACAGAGCGAGACTCCGTCTCAAAAAAAAAAAAAAAGGAGAGGAACAAGGCAGGACAATTACCTCACTGCCTGTCAAAACTTATTATAAAGTACGGTCATTAAGGCAGTGTGATTTTAGTGCACAAATACAAAAATCGTCCAGTGAACCAGCAAGAAAAACTCTGAAGCAGACCCACACACATGGAAACCTGATTGACAATAGAGGGCGTTGCAGAGCCTGGAGAACAGTCTTCTTTTTTTTTTTTTTTTAGTTTAGACAGAGTTTCTCCATGTTGGCTAGACTTGTCTCAAACTCTTGAGCTGAAGTAATCCACCTGCCTCAGTCTCCCAAAGTGCTGGGATTACTGGTGTGAGCCACCGCACCCAGCCTGCCGCTTGTATATTTTCTTTGGAAAAATGTGTATACAGATGCTTAGCCCAATTTTTTTTTTTTTTTTTTTTTTTTTGAGATGGAGTTTTACTCTTGTTGCCCAGGCTGGAGTCCAATGGCACAATCTTGGCTCACTGCAACCTCCGCCTCCCGGGTTCAAGTGATTCTCCTGCCTCAGCCTCCCTAGTAGCTGGGATTATAGGCATGTGCCACCATGCCCGGCCAATTTTGTGTTTTTAGTAAAGACAAGATTTCTCCATGTTGGTCAGGCTGGTCTCGAACTCCCGACCTCAGGTGATCCACCCGCCTGGGCCTCCCAAAGTGCTGGGATTACAGGCATGAGCCACCGTGCCCGGCCAGTCCAATTTTTAATTGAGTTGTCTTTTTATTATTGAGTTGTAAGAATTATTTACATAGCAGTGATAGCACAGAAGATGATAGGGTAGAAAGTGCCAGGAATCCGTCGCCCCCATCTAGACAAGAATCTGGCAGAATCTGTCTGATACAACTATTTTGGAACTCTGCTGTCCATCTGAAGGCTTGCAGCTTCCAGGGGAAGGCTTGTGTCTTACTCCTTTTTGTGCTGCTGTAACAGAATGCCACAGACTGGCTAGTTTACAAGAAAATAAATTCATCAGCTCACAGTTTTGGAGGCTGGGAAGTCTAAGATCAATGAGCTGGCATTCTTCTTGAGAGTCTTCTTATGGTGTCAGCCCATGGCAGACAGGCAAAGAGAAGAGAGAGAGAGAAAGAGAGAGCAAAAGGGGGCCTACCTCTTCCCCCCCTTTTTTTTTTTTTTTTGAGACAGAGTCTCACTCTGTCACCCAGGTTGGAATGCAGTGGCATGATCATAGCTCACTGCAGCCTCAATCTCCTGGGCTCAAGCAATCCTCCCACTTCAGCCTCCCCAGTAGCTGGGACTGCAGGCATGTGCCACCATGCCTGGCTAGTTTTATTATTTTTAGTAGAGACAGGATCTCACTATGTTGCCCAGGCTGGCCTTAAACTCCTGAGCTCAGGCAATCCTCCCACCTTGGCCTCCCGAAGTACTGGGATTACAGGTATGAGATACTGTGCCCAGCCTTCTCCGTTTTATAATTAACACACTCCCATAATATAATAAATGCATTCCCATGACAATGGCATTAATTAATTCACTCCACTCTTGTGGCATAATCATCTCTTATTTTTATTTTATTTATTTTTTGAGACATGGTTTTGCTTCGTTACCCAGGCTAGTGTGCAGTGATATGATCATAGCTCCCTGCAGCCTTGAAATCCCAGGCTCAAGCAATCATCCCACCTCAGCCTCCTGAGTGGCTAGGACTGCAGGTGTGTACCACCACATCTGGCTAATTTTTAAATTTTTTATTCTTTATTTAAAATTTTATTTTTAGAGTCAGGGTCTTGCTCTGTCTCCCAGACTGGAGTGCAGTGGCCTGATTACAGCTCACTGCAGCCTCAACCTCCCAGGATCCCATGTCCCTCCATCAGAGTTCCAAAATAGTTGCATCAGACACATTCTGCCAGATTGTTGTCTAGATGGGGGCGACAGATCCCTCAGCCTCCTGAGTAGCTGGCATGTGCCACCATGCCCCGCTATTTTGTTTTTATTTTTATTTTTTGTAGCAAGGGGGTCTCCTTATGTTGCCTAGACTGGTCTTGAACCCCTAGGCCCAAACAATCCTCCTGCCTCATCCTCCCAAAGTGCTAAGATTACAGGTATGAGTCACCACATGTGGCCCTAATCATCTCTTAAACCTCCCAACTCATAATACTGTTAAAATGGCAATCAAATTTCAACATGAGTTTGGAAAGTGGCAAATACCCAAACCATAGCAGCTGGAATGTAAATCCTGGTTAATTTCAGTCCATGTCCTCTCTTTGGATATAGTGGGCACGCATTCCCACTCACGTTAGTGGCTACTCGTTCGCAACCCCCTCAGCCCCACATGCAGTCATTCTTGGAATAGCTTGCAGCATCCAGGGTTAGCATATAACCTTGTCCTCCAAATACTGGAGATGTGTATTCTTTTTTGTTTTTCTCCCAAGATGAAGTCTTGCTCTGTCACCCAGGCTGGAGTGCAGAGGTGCCATCTTGGCTCACTGCAACCTCCGCCTCCCGGGTTCAAGTGATTCTCCCACCTCAGTTTCCAGAGTAGCTGGGATTACAGGTGTGCACCACCACGCCCAGCTAATTTTTGTATTTTTAGTAGAGACAGGGTTTCACCATGTTGGCCAGGCTGGTCTTGGACTCCTGACCTTCATGATCCGCCCACCTCGGCCTCCCAAAGTGCTGGGATTACAGGCGTGAGCCACGGCGCCCGGCCAAGATGTGTATTCTCATGACTGGCTGTTGCTTCTGATTGCAGACGTTCAGACACAGAGGTGACTGCCACTGTTACAACCCCACTGGCTAAAGCAGCTTCCAGGGCATTTAAAGAGATAGAGACTGGTTTTTGAGGGTTTTCTGCTTTTTATTCATTTATTTATTTATTTTTTGAGACAGAGTCTCACTCTGTCACCAGACTGGAGTGCAGTGGCACGATCTCAGCTCACTGCAATCTCTGCCTCCTGGCTTCAAGTGATTCTCCTGACTCGGCCTCCTGAGTAGGTGGGACTATAGGCAGGTACCACCACACCTAGCTAATTTTTGTATTTTTAGTAGAGACAGGGTTTCACCATGTTGGCCAGGATGGTCTCGATCTCTTAACCTCGTGATCTGCCCACCTTGGCCTCCCAAAGTGCTGGGATTACAGGCATGAGCCACCACACCTGGCCTGTTTTTTATTTTTTTACCCTTAATTTTTCCCCTTTCTCCTTTTAGTGGCCAAACAATTAAGGATTAGGACATTCAAAAGCAACCACATATACAAGAGAATTTAGAAAGTCACCACTCATGCCTGGAAAGACAAAGCCTCAGAAAAGACCTGAGACAACCTCAAGTTTACACCTCAAGTTCATTCACTGCACAGAGACACCTTACAACAATTTAAAAAGAAAAACAGGCTGGGCATGGCGGCTCACACCTGTAATCTCAGAACTTTGGGAGGCCGAGGCAGGTAGATTGCTTGAGCCCAGGAGTTTGAGACCAGCCTGGGCAACATGGTGACAACCTACCTGTCTCTACAAAAAAAAAAAAAAAAAAAAAAAAAAATATTGGCTGGGTGGGAGGCTGAGATGAGAGGATTGTTTGAGCCCAGGAGGTGGAGGCTACAGTGAACCATGATAGTCCCACTGCACTCCAGCCTGGGCAATAGAGTGAGATTCTGTCTTAAAAAGAAAAAGAAAGAAGAAAGAAAGGAAAGAAAGGAAACAAAGAAGGAAGGAAGGAAGGAAGGAAGGAAGGAAGGAAGGAAGGAAGGGAGAAAGAAAAAGAAAGCAAGCAAGGAAGGAAGGAAGGAAGGAAGGAAGGAAGGAAGGAGCTCATGGGTAAAGAAGAGAACCTGATTTGCAGAGTTACCATAATGTAACATTCAAAAGTTCTGTTTTCAACAAAAAAATCGCAGGCATACAAAGAAACAGCGAAGTAGGGTTCATTCACAGGGAAAAAATATATAGAAACCATCTCTAAGGAAGAACCACATGGCAAACTTACTAGACAAAGACATTGTAACAATGGCCTGAAACGTATTCAGCCTTTTCTGAGGCTTTGTTTTTGTTGTTATTGCTGTTGTTGTTGTTGGGACAAAGTCTCGCTCTGTCGCCCAGGCTGGAGTACAGTCACATGATCTTGGCTCACTGCAACCTCTGCCTCCCGGGTTCAAGTGATTCTCCCACCTCAGCCTCCTGAGTAGCTGAGATTACAGGCAACTGTCACAAGGTCTGGCTAATTTTTGTGTTTTTAGTAGAGACGGGGTTTCACCATGTTGGCCAGACTGGTCTCGAACTCCTGACCTGAAGTGATCTGCCTGCCTTAGTCTCCCAAAGTGCTGGGATTACAGATGTGAGCCACTGCACCTGTCTGGCTTTGTCTTTAACACTTACTAGACAAAGCATTTTGTCTGATTAATAATGCTCAGAGAGCTAAAGAAAGATGCAGATAGAGACTAGCGAACAATACAGTCAGGATGGCTAAACGTGATCCCAAGAAACCAAAGGGCAAGATGTCTGCTTATGCCTTCTTTGTGTAGATGCACAGAGAAGGACATAGAAGAAAAACCCAGAGGTCCCTGTCAATTTTGCAGATTTTCCCAAGAAGTCCTCTGAGAGGTGCAAGACAATGGGAAAGAGAACCCTAAATCTGATTAAATTGCAAAGGCAGATAAAGTATGCTATGATCTGGAAATGGAGGATAACAGACCAGCTAAGGGAGGCAAGAAGAAATTTCCTAATGCCCCCAAAAGGCCATCCTCTGCATTATTCCTGTTCTGTTCAGAATTCCTCCCCAAGACCAAATCCACAAACTCTAGTATCTCTACTGGAGATGTGGTAAAAAGCTGGGTGAGATGTGGAATAAGTTAAATGACAGTGAAAAGTAGACTTACATCACTAAGGCGGCAAAGCTGAAGGAGAATTATGAGAAGGATGTTTCTGACTCTAAGTCTAAACGAAAGTTTGATGGCACAAAGCGACCTGCTAAAGTTGCCTAGAAAAATGTGGAAGAGGAAGATGAAGAAGACAAGGAGGAAGAAGAAAGAGGAGGAGGATGAATAAAAAAAAACTTTGTCAAAAAAAGAAAAGAAAGATGCAGACAAAGTCAGGTACATGATTTATGGACAAAATGGAAATATCAATAAAAATATAGCGAACACAAGAAGGAACCAAAAGGAAATTCTGTAGCCGAAAAGTACAGTAACTGAAATGAAAAATTCATGGAGGGATTCAGAAGCAGATTTGAACAGGCTGAAGACGGAATCAACAAACTTGAAGATAAGACAATTGAAATTACTGAGTCTGAGGAACAGAAAGAAAGAGGACTGAAGAAGAGTAAACAGGGTCCAAGAAACATGTGGGACACCATCAAGTAGAAGAACACCCACTGTGGGGGTGCCAGAAATAGAACAGAGAGAGGGAAAGAGAAAATGAGGTTATTGGCTGGGTGCAGTGGCTTACACCCATCATCCCAGCATTTTGGTAGGCTGAGGTGGGCGGATCACTTGAAGCCAGGACTTTGTGACCAGCCTGGCCAACATGGTGAGACCCTGTATCTACTAAAAATACAAAAATTAGCTAGGAGTGGTGGCAGGTGTCTGTACTGCCAGCTGCTTGGGAGGCTGAGGCAGAAGAATCACTTGAACCCAGGAGGCAGAGATTGCAGTGAGCTGAGATTGTGCCACTGCACTCCAGCCTGGGCGACAGAGCAAGACTTCATCTCAAAAGAAAAAAGAAAATGAGATTATTATTGTTTTTAATCGATAAATAGTAAGAGATTATTTGAAGAAATAATGGCTGAAAACATCTCAAATTTGGTGAAATACATGAATCTAAACATCCAAGAAGCTCAGTGAACTCCGAGTAAGATGAATTTAAAGAGGCCCTCACAGAGACACACTGTCATCAAACTGCCCAAACCACAGATAACAGAGAGAATCTTTAATTTTTGATTAATTAGTTAATTAATAACTAATTAATTAATCTTTTTTTTTTTTTGAGATGGAGTCTCGCTCTGTCACCCAGGCTGGAGTGCAATGGCCGGATTTCAGCTCACTGCAAGCTCTGCCTCCTGGGTTTATGCCATTTTCCTGCCTCAGCCTCCCGAGTAGCTGGGACTACAGGCGCCTGCCACCTCGCCTGGCTAGTTTTTTTTGTATTATTTAGTAGAGATGGGGTTTCACCGGGTTAGCCAGGATGGTCTTGATGTCCCGACCTCGTGATCCGCCCATCTTGGCCTCCCAAAGTGCTGGGATTACAGGGTTGAGTCACCGCGCCCAGCCTAGTTAATCTTACAGAGATGGGATCTTGTTATGTTGCCCAGGCTGGCCCCAAACTCCTAGACTCAAGCAATCCTCCTGCCTTGGCCTTCCAAAGTACAGGGATTGCAGGTGTGAACCACTGCACCCAGCCACAGGTGTGAGCCAAGAGACAATCTTGAAAGCAGTGAGAAACAAATTGTTACATACAAGGGCTCTCCAATAAGATTAACAGCAGATTTCTCAGCAGAAACATTGGTGGCAAGAAGGCAATGGGTTGGTACATTCAAAGGCCTAAAAGAAAAAACTGTCAATCAAGAATCCTGCTGTGCATGTTAACTCCTTCCTGAAATCCTAGCTACTTAGGAGGCTTGAGGTGGGAGAATCACTTGAGGTCAGGTGTTCAAGACCAACCTGAGCAACATAGCAAGAGCTCATCTCTAAAAACATTTTTTTTAATTAGCCAGGCATGTTGGTGCACAACTGTAGTTGCAGCTTCTTAGGAGGCTGAGGCAGGGATGATTACTTGAGCTGAGTTTGAGGATGCAGTGAGCTATGGTCATACCACTGCACTCCATCCTGGGTGACGAAGACAAAACAAAAGTAATCCTGTACCTGGCAAAACTGTCCTCAAAAAAGAAGAAATGAAGGTATTCCCAGATAAACAAAAGCAGAAAGAGTTTATTACCACTAGATCTGTCTTACAGAAAATGCTAAAGGGACTTCTGTAGATTGAAATTAAAGGACATTCTGCAATTATATAGGCAGTAGGAAAAAGGTAAAATTAAAAAAAAATAAATTAAAGAACACTAGGCAATAACTCAAAATCCTAGGAGGAAATAAAGATCTCCTATAAAGGTAAATACATGGAAAATTACAAAAGCTAGTATTATTGTCATTTTGGGTTGTAACACCACTTTTCCTTTTATACATGATTTAAAAGAGTAATAGTAAAAAAAACAGTAATAAGTCTATGTTTTTTGGCACCCAATGTATAAAGGTGTAACTTCTGACATCATCAACTGAGAGGGTGGTAGCAGAGCCGTATAGGAGCAGAGTATGCTACAGTAGCCCCTCCTTACCCAGGGCTTTACTTTCTGTGGTTGCAGTTACTCATGGTCAACTGTGGCCCAAAAATATGAAATGGAAAATTCCAGAAGTAAACAATTCATAAGTTTTAAACTGTGCACCATTCTGAGTAGCATGATGCAATCTCTTGCTAGCTTGCTCCATCCTGCTTAGGATGTGAATCACCCCTTTGTCCAGCGTATCCACATTTTATATGCTACCTGCCCCATTAGTCACTCAGTAGCCATCTCCAATAGACTCTCATGGTATCACAGTGCTTGTGTTCAAGTAGCCCTGTTTTAATTAATAATGGCCTCAGGCCGGGCGTGGTGGCTCAAGCCTGTAATCCCAGCACTTTGGGAGGCCGAGGCGGGTGGATCACGAGGTCAGGAGATCGAGACCATCCTGGCGAACACGGTGAAACCCCGTCTCTACTAAAAAAATACAAAAAACTAGCCGGGTGAGTTGGCGGGCGCCTGTAATCCCAGTTACTCGGGAGGCTGAGGCCGGAGAATGGCGTAAACCCGGGAGGCGGAGCTTGCAGTGAGCTGAGATCCGGCCATTGCACTCCAGCCTGGGCAACAGCGCGAGACTCCGCCTCAAAAAAAAAAAAAATAATGGCCTCAAAGGGCAAGAATAGTGATGCTGGCATTTTATCCTCTCACATGATCAGAAGAAGAAGGGTGAATACAGTATAATAAGATATTTTGAGAGAGAGATAGAGAGACCACATTCACATAACTTTTATTACAGTAGGTTATTATAATTGTTCTATTTCATTGTTCGTTATTGTTGTTAATCTCTTACTGTGCCTAATTTAGAAATTAAACTTTATCATGGGTATGGAAAAAAACACAGTATATACATAGTAACCAAGCCTTTTTTTTTTTTTTTTTTTGACCTCAGGTGATCTGCCTGCCTCAGCCTCCCAAAGTGCTGGGATTACAGGCATGAGCCACCTTTCCCAACCCGTGTGTACATATTCTTTAACATGCATAAAACAGTACTTTGAAAAAGAACACAAATAAAAATGTAAAAAGCAGGACAATTCTAAAAGCTCTCGGAGAGAGAGAAATTAACCTACCAAGGAATGAAAATCCACTCACATCAAACTTATCAGCGTCACTGGATGCTTGAGGACCCTGGAGCAATGCCTTCAATGTTCTCAGTAAAAATAATCTGAAACTTGAAATTGTTTTTTGCTTTGAGATGGAGTCTCACTCTGTCGCCCAGGATGGAGTGCAGTGATGTGATCTCGGCTCACTGCAACCTCCACCTCCCAGTTCAAGCAATTCTCCTGCCTCAGCTTCCCGAGTAGCTGGAATTACAGGGGCCTGCCACCATGCCTGGCTATGTTTTTGTATTTTCAGTAGAGATGGGGTTTCACTGTGTTAGCCAGGATGGTCTCTATCTCCTGACCTCGTGATCCGCCCGCCTCGGCCTCCCAAAGTGCTGGGATTACAGGCGTGAGCCACCGCGCCCAGCCTGAAACTTGAAATTCTATACCTAGCTAATTTACCAATGACATGTAAGGGTGGAATAAAGACTTTTTTTTTTTTTTTTTTTGAGATGGAGTCTCTCTGTGTTGCCCACGCTGGAGTGCAGTGGCACGACCTCAGCTCACTGCAACCTCTGCCTCCTGGGTTCAAGTGATTCTCCTGCCTCAGCCTCCCAGGTAGCTGGGATTACAGGTGACTGCCACCATGCCTGGCTAATTTTTGTATTTTTAGTAGAGACAGGGTTTCACCATGTTGGCCAGGCTGGTCTTGAAGTCCTAACCTCAGGTGATCTGCCTGCCTCGGCCTCCCAACGTGCTGGGATTACAAGGTGTGAGCCACCGTGCCAGGCCTGGAATAAAGACATTTTTAGAACTACATGCTGTGGAAGATTGTATTATTACCTAGCAGATATTCACTCCTTTCCCCTGAGCTCTGTGGGAGGTGCGCACATCTTTGCCCCATTGCTGTTGGGCTTAGCCGTGTGACTTGCTTCAACTGATCAGATGGAAGCAGATGTGACCCAGCAGAAACTTGAAATATGCTTGATGTGGGCTTGGTGTGTCTTTCACCAAGAGAGGCATCTGTCTGGCAGCTGCTGGTTCATGTGGGACAAAAGATGGTTGGAACAGACCGGGAGCTGATCCGAAGTCCAGAGTCAAGCCCAGCCAGGCCCTGCCTGGACCCACTGAACCACAGTTGAGCTGCAGATATGTGAGGAAGAAATAAATGGTTGTTTTGCCACTGTGCTTTGTGGTAGTATGTTATACAGCAAAACCTAAGACACATGGACTCAGAACAGTTTCTCTCCCACATACCCCTTCTGGGGAAGTCCCTTGGGGATTTGCGATGGCAGAGAGGGGAATACATGGGATCCAGGAAGCAGAAGATTCAACTCAGACAGCAGTGAAGGAAGACCTGGAAGACAGTGGGCACAGGCTCAGACTGGAGTAGGGCACAACAGCAGCGGGAGAGGGACATCCCGAAAACAAGGTGACTCCACAGATGCCAGAGCACCCTTGAGATTCCGGAAGAGCCTCGAGATGCAGTAAAGGAAGACAATGCAACAAAGAAAGAAAAGCAACTTGCGGTCGGGCTTGGTGGCTCACGCCTGTAATCCCTGCACTTTGGGAGGCCAAGGCAGGTGGATTGCTTGAGGTCAGGAGTTCAAGACCAGCCTGGCCAACATGGTGAAACTCCATCTCTACTACAAATACAAAAAATTAGCCAGGTGTGGTGGCGGGCGCCCATAATCCCAGCTACTTGGGGGTTAAGGCAGGAGAATTGCTTGAACCCAAAGGTGAAAGGTGCAGTGAGCTGAGATTGCACCACTGCACTCCAGCCTGAGTGACAGAGCGACAGAGTGAGACTCCGTTTCCAAAAAAAAAAAAAAAAAAAAAAAAAGCAACTTCCAACTCTAGGGAAAAAAGCAAAAGTTGAATAAAGGAAAATGTAGGCCGGGCGCAGTGGCTCAAGCCTGTAATCCCAGCACTTTGGGAGGCCGAGACGGGCAGATCACGAGGTCAGGAGATCGAGACCATCTTGGCTAACACGGTGAAACCCCGTCTTTAGTAAAAATACAAAAAACTAGCCGGGCAAGGTGGTGGGCGCCTGTAGTCCCAGCTAGTCGGGAGGCTGAGGCAGGAGAATGGCGTAAACCTGGGAGGCGGAGCTTGCAGTGAGCTGAGATCCGGCCACTGCACTCCAGCCTGGGTGACAGAGTGAGACTCCGTCTCAAAAAAAAAAAAAAAAAGAAAAAGAAAAATGTAGCACTGCACAACTTGGCTCTACAGTGATGACATTTTGTATTATAAAGGAAAGTTTTGCCCAATCTTCACCTTTAGAATCGAGCTATAGGTAAAGGACAGAAAGCTTTATTCTGGGCCAGGTGCAGTGGCTCATGCCTATAATCCCAACTGTTTAGGAGACTGAGGCAGGGGGATCGCTTGAGTCGAGGAGTTCAAGACCAGCCTGGGCAACATAGTGAGAGATCCAATCTCTACACAAAAATTAAAAAGTTAGCCAGGTATCGTGGCATTGACCTGTGGTCCCAGCCACTTGGGAGGCTGAGGTGGGAGGATCCCTTGAGCCCAGGAGGTCGAGGCTGCAGTGAGCTGTGATGGCACCACTGCACTCCAGCCTGGGTGACAGAGTGAGATCCTGTCTCAAAAAAAACCCAAAAACAACAATGACAGCCGGGCACGGTGGCTCAAGCCTGTAATCCCAGCACTTTGGGAGGCCGAGACGGGCGGATCACGAGGTCAGGAGATCGAGACCATCCTGGCTAATATGGTGAAACCTCGTCTCTACTAAAAAATACAAAAAACTAGCCGGGCGAGGTGGCGGGCGCCTGTAGTCCCAGCTACTCGGGAGGCTGAGGCAGGAGAATGGCGTAAACCCGGGAGGCGGAGCTTGCAGTGAGCTGAGATCCGGCCACTGCACTCTAGCCTGGGCGACAGAGCGAGACTCCATCTCAAAAAAAAAAAAAAAAAAGGAAAAAAAACAATGACAAAAAAAAAACCAGTTTATTTTGATTGCAAGCAGATTATAAATACTATCAATTCTGACAGTACAAAAGTAATTGTACAGATGACTTAAGTTGGGAGCTGGAACGTGGTTATAAAGCCAAGGTTAGAGTAACAAATATCTTCATCTGCCCTTGTTGGCAATCAAGAGAAGCCTCTTGATATAAAGTAATAAAATCACAAATATTATGTTTAAGTTTATAGAAGGAACCAATAGAGGGATTGAAAATAATAAATATTGGCTGGGCGTGGTGGCTCATACCTGAAATCCCAGTACTTTGGGAGGATGAGGCAGGTGGATCACTTGAGGTCAGGAGTCCGAGACTGGCCTGGCCAACATGGTGAAACCCCATCTCTACTAAAAATACAACAACAACAGAAAAATTAGCTGGGCGTGGTTGCACATGCCTGTAATTCCAGTTATTCAGGAGGCCAACGCAGGAGAATCACTTGAAGCCGGGAGGCGGAGGTTGCAGTGAGCTGGGATCACACCACTGCACTTCAGCCTAGGCAACAGAGTGAGACTCCGTTTTA
The DNA here is from genome assembly GCF_024542745.1 of Macaca thibetana thibetana. NCBI lineage: Eukaryota > Metazoa > Chordata > Mammalia > Primates > Cercopithecidae > Macaca > Macaca thibetana. The sequence continues at coordinate 4,113,769 of NC_065584.1, forward strand.
AAAAAAACCATGAAAATAATAATAGAAAATAGTAATAACTACATTGAGAGGAAGATATGGGGGGATGGGGTGGTGAGTCACCTCTACAGGTATCACCTGAGACCCCAATGGATAATGTCTTTAAATGACAGAAACTTATAGCTATGTACCCATGTTATATAGTAGTTAGAGGTTAATCACCAGAAAAACCTCAAACAGAAAGTTCAGTTACTACAGACCGATTCCAAAGCTAGTTTTTTTATTTTATTTTTATTTATTTATTTATTTTAGACAGACTCTGTCACTCAGGTTGGAGTGCAGTGGCATGATCCCTGCTCATTGCAACCTCTGCCTCCCAGGTTCAAGCAATTCTCCTGCCTCCATCTTGGTTCACCTCAGCCTCCCCATCCTGCCTCAGGTGATTCTCCCACATCAGCCTCCAGAGTAGCTGAGACTACAGGTATGCACAGACATGTCCTGCTAATTTTTGTATATTTTTTAGAGATGGTGTCTCACTATGTTGCCCAGGCTGGCCTCGAACTCCTGAGCTCAAATGATCTACCCGTCTTGGCCTCCCAAAGTGCTGGAAGGTGTGAGCTGCCAGGTGTGAACCACCGTGCCTGGCCTCTTGCTGTTTCATTATCCATTAGATGTGCACTGTTAATGTCTTGGTTCTGTCTGCTCCTGCCCTGTCTCTGAGTTCCCGAGTTGTTGCCTCATCATATCACAGTCTTATGAGCTTTTTTTTTTTTTTTTTAGATGGAGTCTTGATCCGTTGCCCAGGCTGGAGTATGGTGGTGCGATCTTGGCTCACTAAAACCTCCACCTCCCAGGTTCAAGCAATTCTCCTGTCTTAGCCTCCCAAGTAGCTGGAATTACAGGTGCCTGCCACCATGCCCGGCTAATTTTTGTATTTTTATAGAGATGGGGTTTCACCATGTTGGCCAGGCTGGTCTTGAACTCCTGACCTCAAGTGATCCACCTGCCTCAGCCTCCCAAAGTGCTGGGATTACAGTGCTGCCACTGTTATGAGCTCTTTTATGGGGAGATGCATCTGAGGACACCTGCTTTTCTGCCTTGGATTGAATTTCACCATACCTGTTTTTATACTTGTCCTCGTTTGTTCGTTTTTTCCTTTGCAGGTTGAATTAAAAAATCAGACTCCAACTGAGGATCACACATTGCATTTAGTAGAAACGCATCTTTAGTCTGCTTTAGTTGCCATAACAAATACCATAGACTGACTGGCTTACACAATAGAGATTTATTTTCATATCCTTCTGGAGGCTGGAAAGGCCAAGATCGTGGCGTCAGCATGGTCAGCTCCCGGTGAGGGCTCTCTTCCTGCCTTGCTGTCTTCTTCCCGTGACCCCCACAGGGAAGAGAGAGAGAGAAGAGAGAAGAGAAGAGAAAAAGAAAGAAGAGAGAGAAGAAAGAGAGAGAGGAGAGAGAGAGAGAGAAGAGAGAGAGAGGGAGAGAACAATCCAGAGTGCTTTCTGTGCTAAGTGTGGTGGCTCATACCTGTAATCCCTGCACTTTGGGAAGCTGAGGCAGGAGGATTGCTTGAATCCAGGAGTCAAGACCAGCCTGGGCAACAAAAGGAGACCTTGTCTCTACAAAAAATAAATAAGTTAACAAAATTAGCTGGGCGTGGTGACACATGTCTGTAGTCCCAGCTACCTGGGAGGCTGAGGTGAGAGAATCACTTGAGCCCAGGAGGTCAAGGCTGCAGTGAGCTAAGATCCGGCCACTGCACTCCAGCCTGGGCGACAGAGCGAGACTCCGTCTCAAAAAAAAAAAAAAAAAAAAAAGAAAGAAAGAAAAAAGAAAAAAAAAGTGCTTTCTGGTGTCTCTTTTTTTTTTTTTTTTTTTGAGACGGAGTCTCGCTCTGTCACCCAGGCTGGAGTGCAGTGGCGGGATCTCGGCTCACTGCAAGCTCCGCCTCCCAGGTTTACGCCATTCTCCTGCCTCAGCCTCCCGAGTAGCTGGGACTACAGGCGTCCGCCACCTCGCCCGGCTAGTTTTTTGTATTTTTTAGTAGAGACGGGGTTTCACCGGGTTAGCCAGGATGGTCTCATCTCCTGACCTCGTGATCCGCCTGTCTCGGCCTCCCAAAGTGCTGGGATTACAGGCTTGAGCCACCGCGCCCGGCTGGTGTCTCTTATTGTAAGAGTACTAATCCCCTCATGAAGGCCCCACCCTTGTGACCTCATCTAACCCCATCACCTCCCAAAGACTCTAGCTCCAAATACTATCACATTGGGAGTTGGGTCTGCAATACAGAAATTTTGGGGAGGATACTATTTAGTCCATAGCAAACTTCTTTCTAGATTAAAGAAGCCTTTTGAATTTGAATTTTTTTTTTTTTTTTTTTTTTTTTTTGGTGCTTCATGACACTGATGTTTTTGCTTTCTCGTAGTGGCCCTGTGCATGCCTGCATATCTACCAGGCTGTTTACTTTCATCTTGCTCACGGTGTGTTCGGCTGCCCCGGCTAGGCTCTCTCTTCTGATGTTGAGTGGGAGATTTCTCTGACACTCACGTTGCTCCTGGGGGTATTTATCTTCCCCTATGTATCAGCTTTGACTAGTTTTGGCTGCATACATAAGAAAAAATATGCAAAACAAGACAAATGTTTCTTTCCCTCCTCTAAAAGAACCCTGGAGCGAATCAGCACAGTGTGGATATGACACCTTCAACAGCATCCGGGCCAGCCTCTGATCTTTCTGCCCCGTTCAGACCCATGTACTTCTCACTGCCAGGTGGTCCTGACCAGGCGCAACTTCTCCATGACTCTGGTTGGTCACACTTTCTGGGGACATTTACAAGACGAGGGTTAGCGGGAAGAACCACAGTCTGGCTGCTGCCAATGCCCTGAGGCTGTACTTGATACTCATCATCTTCCTCACCCTGAACCATCTAGACATTCTGCAAAACAGCGTGTTGGTCACCATACAGAGGGCGTCATGTTAATCCAAGCAGATGCCTTGGTAAGACACATGCCATCCAGAGGATTGGAGATAAAGCCTACGAAGAATCAGGAGCCTCCACAAGGACGGTTTAACGCGTTCATCAGGTCACATGGAGACTGCTAGTTTTGCATTGGGCCAGGAGCAGAAAGAGCTCTCCGGCAGTCCAGGCTGCCACAGGAGCAGCTTCCTGCATGCACCCATGACTCAGCAGGTGCAACGGAACTAGAGGGGGCTGTGGTTGGGAAAGATGCTACTTCCCAGTACAGACCCCTTGGGTTCTGGAGAAAGTCTGTGCCTTACACAACAGAGAACTACAGACCATTCAAAAAGCAGCCCTGAGGCGCTCCTGGCCCCTGGCCCCTGCTAGAAACTGTCTGATGGCTAGAACTTCCCAAGATGAGTTCATTCTGGCTGGGTGCAGTGGCTCATGTCTGTAATCCCAGCACTTTGGGAGGCCGAGGCAGGCGAATCACTGAAGGTCAGTGGTCAGTGACCACTGACAGTGGATCACTGAAGGATCACCAGCCTGGCCAAGATGGCAAAACTCCATCTCTACTAAACATGCAAAAATTAGCCAGGCGTGGTGGCAGGTGCCTGTAATCCCAGCTACTTGCGAGGCTGAGACAGGAGAATCGCTTGAACCCAGGAGGAGGAGGTTGCACTGAGCTGAGATCACGCCACTGCACTCCAGCCTGGGTGACAGAGCAAGATTCCATCTCCAAAAAAAAAAAAAGAAGAAAAAAGAAAAAAAAAAGGAGCTGATTCTGCTGGACCCACCAAGTCTTCAGGTCAGGAGGACCCAACGGTAACCCACAGTGAGATGGAAGTGGTACATCTGCGGTACTGCATGGCAGGACCAGGGGGCACAATGGGCTGCACCACAGGTGGCTCGCACACCCGAGTCATCTGCCACTATTGCACCAACACCTCTCCCTCAGCTACACCTATGGCCTCATAGCAGGAGGAGGGAGGTGATGAGTATCACATCCAGCCTTAGGACATCTGCAGCAGCCAGTGTTCAGGTCTTGAATTACATGGAGACAGAGAGCTGAACAATTCACATTGCTGTAGGGAAGACCATGAATGGATGCTGCTGTGACCCCAGAGCACCACAGGTGGAAGTTTTAGCCACTGCAGGGCTGGGGCACTTCAGGGACTGTCATTATTCCACCTACCGGGTCCTCACTACCATTCAGCCAGTGAGTCACCCTTAAGGAATCTCATCTTTGTGGTCTCCTTCATAGGATGGCTCTGGTTCCAGCTATCCTAGGTCAAGTTCCTAGAAGCAGCGCCTGCAATGGGGATTCTTGTAAAAGTAATTTATTACAGTGTGCATGCATTAAGCCGTTTCTTACATTGCTATAAAGAAATACCTGAGGCTGAGGAATTTATAAGAAAAGAGGCTGATTTGTCTCCTGGTTTCGCAGGCTGTACAGGAAACATAGTGCTAGCATCTTCTGGTGAGGCCTCAGGAAGCTCTTACTCATGGCGGAAGGCAAAGCGGGAGCAGGTGTTTCACCAGGCAGGAGTGGGAGGAAGAGAGTGGGGGGAGGTGCCACACACTTTTTTTTTTTTTTTTTTGAGACGGAGTCTCACGCTGTTGCCCAGGCTGGAGTGCAGTGGCACGATCTCGGCTCACTGCAAGCTCCGCCTCCTGGGTTCACGCCATTCTCCTGCCTCAGCCTCCTGAGTAGCTAGGACTACAGGCGCCCGCCACCGCGCCCGGCTAATTTTTTGTATTTTTAGTAGAGACGGGGTTTCACTGTGGTCTCGATCTCCTGACCTTGTGATCCGCCCGCCTCGGCCTCCCAAAGTGCTGGGATTACAGGCTTGAGCCACCGCGCCCGGCCGCCACACACTTTTAAACATCCAGATCTTGTGAGAACTCATGCACTATCATGAGAACAGCACCCAGAGGATGATGCTAAACTATTTCATTAGAAATCCACCTCCACGATCCAACCACCTCCCACCAGGCCCCACCTCCAACACTGGAGATCACATTTCAACATATTTGGGTGGGACAAATATCCAAACTATACCAGTGCTCTAAGGAGGAGAGAGTTAGGAAAATTGGAGACGGCAAAGGAAAAACGGTAAGCGCGGCTGTGGTCTCGAGTGGAGTCTGTCTGGCTTCAGTCTGGTCCCATGGAAAGCGTGGAGCAAAAATTGCATCTGGGTTCATCCACCTCAAAGCAAGGAGTGGGCATTTTACATCATCAGTCTGTCATTGGCTGCTGACTTATCAGACAAGGCAGTACCTGTTCTTCCAAGGCAATTGGCTGGAGGGAAGGGGGCCAGTGAACTCTGGCAGTCAATACTCACAGCGCTCGTGATTCTTAAGACAATCAGGAGATGTGTGCAGAGACAGAGAACAGCGCTGTGTCAAGATGCCAATTGTGATGGTGAAATGGATCATGGAAAATAAATCTGTGGCCGGGCACAGTGGCTCACGCCTGTAATCCCAGCACTTTGGGAGGCTGAGGCAGGCGGATCACTTGAGGTCAGGAGTTTGAGACCAGCTTGGCCAACATGGTGAAACCCCGTCTCTACTAAAAATACAAAAGTTAGCCAGACCTGGTGGCACTTGCCTGTAATCCCAGCTACTCAGGAGTCTGAAGCAGGAGAATCACTTGAACTCGGGAGGTGGAGGTTGCAATGAGCCAAGATCATTGCACCACTGCACTCCAGCCTGGGCGACAGAGCAAAACTCCATCTCAAAAGAAAAAAAAAAAATAGAAATCTCCGTGACTCTTCAGATGACCACACCTTAGATGAGTTTTCTCAAATACAAGCATCAATGAGTGAACAATATGCCTCTAAGGACAAAAGGGAAATATGGATCTTGCTCCTGTTGCCCAGGCTGGAGTGCAGTGGTGTGATCTTGGCTCACTGCAGCCTTGACATCCCAGGCTCAAGCAGCTATTAGCCTTCCTAATAGCTGGGACTACAGGCTCGAGCCACCATGCCCAGCTAATTTTTGTATTTTTTGTAGAGACAGAGTTTCATCATGTTGCCCAGTCTGGTCTCGAACTCCTGGGCTCAAGTGATCCACCCACCTTGGTCTCCCAAAGTGTTGGGATTACAGGCATGAGCCACACCGCACCTGGCCGAATTATGGATTCTCATATCCATATTCAGTCCTTCAACAGGAAGAACTAGAAACACAACGTTTTTAACAAGAAATGGGATACATTTTGTTAAAAAGATGCATGATAATATTTCTTCATCTTTTATGATGTTTGTATACACATTTTCCTTGACACATTCAGTAAGTGGATGATTGATAAAGTTGGATACCCAGGGGTGATTGGAAGGAAATAGATGATGAAGAAATGGAAACAATTCATTGGATTGACCATTTGATTGGGGTTTATAAATCTAACCATGACAATATTTCACAATTATGGAACAAAGAAGATGGCCATCCTCTCAACAAAATTATGAGTGTCAAAGTTTTCAAAAGTATTGGGATTTGCAGATTCAAAGACAAGAGTGAGAAGTAATGATAAGCTAAAACCTACTAAAGATGTAGTTGAAATCTGGAAGCAGTTTTTACAAGATGGATATGTTCTAGATTCAATATACAAGACAGGGCATGAGCAGTAAAGAACATTGCCTACTTGTTTTTTGTTTGTTTGTTTGTTTGTTGTTGTTGTTTTAACAGTGACAGGGTCTCACTATGTTGCCTAGGCTGGTCTTGAACTCCTGGGCTCAAGCAGTGCTTCCACCTTGGCCTTCCAAAGTGCTGGGATTACAGATGTGAGTCATTGTATGCAGTCCATTCTTGGTATATATACTTTCTTTCTTTCTTTTTTGAGATGGAGTTTTGCTCTTGTTGCCTAGGCTAGAGTGCAATGGTGTGATCTTGACTCACTGCAACCTCCACCTCCTGGGTTCAAGCAGTTCTCCTGCCTCAGCCTCCCAAGTAGCTGGGATTACAGGTGCCCACCACCACACCTGGCTAATTTTTATTTTTAGTCAAGATGGGGTTTCGCTGTGTTGGCCAGGCTGATCTCAAACTCCTACCTCAGATGATCCACCCACTTCGGCCTCCCAAAGTGCTGGGGTTATAGGTGTGAGTCGCTGTTCCTGGCCTCTTTTCTTCTTTCCTTTTCTTTTCTTTCTTTCTTTCCTTCATTCCTCCCTCCCTCCCTCCCTTCCCTCCCTTCTTTCTTTCCTTCCTTCTTTCCTTTCCTCCCTCCCTCCCTCCCTCTCTCTCTCTCTTTCTTGACGGAGTTTCACTCTTGTCACCCGGGCTGGAATGCAATGGTGCGATCTTGGCTCACTGCAACTTCCACCTCCCGGGTTCAAGTGATTCTCTTGCCTCAGCCTCCCAAGTAGCTGGGATTACAGGGACGCACCACCACGCCTGGCTAATTTTTGTATTTTTAGTAGAGACGGGGTTTCACCACATTGGCCAGGCTGGTCTTGAACTCCTGATTTCAGGTGATCCACCCACCTCGGCCTCCCAAAGTCCTGGGATTACAGGTGTGAGCCACTGCACCCAGCCACCTCTTTCTTTTTTTAAGACAGTGTTTTATTCTGTCACCCACCCAGGCTGGAGTGCAGTGGCTCAGTCTCAGCTCACTGCAACCTCTGCCTCTTGGGTTCAAGTGATCCTCCCACCTCAGCCCCCCAAGTATCTGGGACTACAGGAAAGCACCATCACACCCAGATATATTTTTGGTTTTGTTTTGTTTGTAGAGATGAGGTTTTGCCACGTTGTCCAGGCTCGTCTTGAGCTCCTGACCTCAAGTGATCCACCCACTTTGACCTCCAAAGTGCTGGGATTATAGGTGTGAGCCACCATGCCCAGCCCTTTCTTGGTATATATACCTTTTTTTCTTTTTTTCTTTTTTTTTTGTGACAGAGTCTCGTTCTGTTGCCCAGGTTGGAGTGCAGTGGCGTGATCTCGGCTCCTGCAAGCTCGGCCTCCTGGGTTCACGCCATTCTCCTGCCTCAGCCTCCCAAGTGGCTGGGACTACAGGTGCCCACCACCACGCCCGGCTAATTTTTTTATATTTTTAGTAGAGACGGGGTTTCACTGTGTTAGCCAGGATGGTCTCAATCTCCTGACCTTGTGATCTGCCCGCCTCGGCCTCCCAAAGTGCTGGGATTAAGGTGTAAACCACTGTGCCCAGTGCTTTCTTGGTATATATACTTTCAAAACAGGAAAATTTGGGATTGAAATTTGGATTTCCTACACTTACATTCGTATTATAATTTCTAATAAGGTTGTTTGTTATGATCCCTTTATTCTTCTGTAAATTATTATAAGGCTACTTAAAATATAAATAAAATTAAAAGGGTCCTTTGGACTCGAGGTAAATTATTATATAATAATTCTTTTTCCCAGTATACTGGAGGTTAACCCAGTATTGTTTGTAATAGCAAAAGATTGGAAACTTCTCAAAGGTCCATCAATAGGGCACCAGTTAAATAAATAAATATTGCTATCTTCTAGCAATGGAATATTATTTTGCTATAAAAATTGATGACAAAAATATACATGTACTGCTATGGAATAATTTCCAAAATATAAAGTGAAAGAAACAAGGTTCAGAGCAGGATGTAAAACACGCAATGGTTTGTGTTATAAAAAAGGGAGAAAAAGTATGATTTCGCTTGAATATGCATAAACTATTTCTGATAATATTGACTTTTTTCTGTAGAGGGCATCTGGGTGGCTAGCCACAGGCGTGACAAAGAAATGTTTCAGCAAAAATCCCTTTTACACACTGACATAGACTAACATAGACTGACACAGACTAACGTAGACTGACATAAACTAATATAGACTGACATAGACTAACACAGACTGACATAGACTAATGTAGACTGACATAGACTAATGCAGACTGACATAGACTAATGTAGACTGACATAGACTAACACAGACTGACATAGACTAACACAGACTGACATAGACTAATGTAGACTGACATAGACTAATGCAGACTGACATAGACTAACACAGACTGACATAGACTGACATAGACTAATGTAGACTGACATAGACTGACATGGACTGACATGGACTGACATAGACTGATATGGACTGATATAGACTGACATAAACTGACATGGACTGACATAGACTGATATGGACTGACATAGACTGACATAGACTGACATGGACTGACATAGACTGACATAGACTGACATGGACTGGCATAGACTGACATGGACTGACATAGACTGACATAGACTAATGTAGACTGACATAAACTAACGTGGACTGACATAGACTGACATAGACTAACACAGACTGACATAGACTAACATAGACACACACAGACTAACGCAGACTGAGATAGACTGATGTAGACTGACAGACTAATGCAGATTGACATAGACTGACATAGACTAATGTAGACTGACATAGACTGACGTAGACTGACATGGACTGACATAGACTGACATAGACTGACACAGACTAACGTAGACTGACATAGACTAACGTGGACTGACATAGACTGACATAGACTAACATAGACTGACATAGACTAACGTGGACTGACATAGACTGACATAGACTGATGTAGACTGACATAGACTGACATGGACTGACATGGACTGACATGGACTAACGTAGACTGATATGGACTGACATAGACTGACGTGAGCTGATACAGACTAACGTAGACTGACATAGACTAACGTGGACTGACATAGACTGACATAGACTGACATAGACTAATGTAGACTGACATAGACTGACATGGACTGACATGGACTGATGTAGACTGATATGGACTGACATAGACTGATGTAGACTGACATAGACTGAAAGGAGAACTCAGAAGGGACACGCTCAGTGTCGGGCACACCTCAGTCAAGGAGGCTCTGCTGACAATACTGTTCCTGTCTCAGTGACTTACTACAACAAAGGTGATTTCTCACTGATGTTCCAGCTCCCTTGAGGGTGTGCCGGGGACTCTGCTCCACCCACTCTGGGACCCATGCTGACACCGCAGCTGCCATCTTGAGAGACACTGGTTGCCATGGCCACTCTGAGAATCTTAGACATGTAATGAAATATATAATTTCATATTTTATATATTTTAATTGAAATATCTGTATATACAATATATATCATATATCTATTTTACTTATTTTTTTTTTTTTTTTTTGGAGACGGAGTCTCGCTCTGTCGCCCGGGCTGGAGTGCTATGGCCGGATCTCAGCTCACTGCAAGCTCCGCCTCCCGGGTCTACGCCATTCTCCTGCCTCAGCCCTCCGAGTAGCTGGGACTACAGGCGCCCGCCACCTCGCCCGGCTAGTTTTTTGTATTTTTTAGTAGAGATGGGGTTTCACCGTGTTAGCCAGGATGGTCTCGATCTCCTGACCTCGTGATCCGCCCATCTCGGCCTCCCAAAGTGCTGGGATTACAGGCTTGAGCCACCGCGCCCGGCCCTACTTATGTTTTTTGAGACAGGGTCTTACTCTGTCCCCCAGGCTCAAGTGCAGTGGCATGATCATGGCTCATGGCAGCCTCAACCTCCCAGGCTTAAGCGAGCCCTCCATCTCAGCCTCCTGAGTAGCTATGACTGCAGACATGCGCCACCACATGCTGCTAATTTTTTTGTACTTTATTTTATTTTATTATTTTTTGAGACAGAGTTTCACTCTTGTCGCCCAGATTGGAGTGCAATGGCCGATCTTGGCTCACCGTAACCTCTGCCTCCTGGGTACAAGCGATTCTCCTGCCTCAGCCTCCCGAGTAGCTGGGATTACAGACACCCACTACCACGCCCAGCTAATGTTTGTATTTTTAGTACAGACAGGATTTCACCATGTTGGCCAGGCTGGTCTCGAACTCCTGACCTCAGGCAATCTGGCCGCCTGGCCCTCCCAAAGTGTTGGGATTACAGGCGTGAGCCACCATGCCCAGCCTAAGGTAAAATTTGCATACAATGAAATGAACAAATTTGGGGCAAATGCATATATCCATACACCTATGTAACCCAAACTTCTATCAAGATATAAAATATTGCTGTCACCATGGAAGGTTCCCCTGTGCCCTTTCCCATCAATCCCCACCCCACACCATCCACAGAAGCAATCACTGTCTTGATTTCTTCACCACAGATTAGTGTAGCCTGTTTTAGAACTTTATATAAATGGAACCATACATATGTATTCTTTTTCGTAAGGCTTCTTTCATTTCAGTATATTTTTGAGATTTGTAACTTTTGTTGTGCACATTAGTAATTCATTCCTTTTTATTGTTAATATCCAATTTTTAGTATATGGTACAGTTTATCCACTCTCCTGTTAATAGGTCCTTGTGATGTTTACAGTTTGGGATTATTATGAAAAAAACTTCAATGGCCATTCTCGTAAGTCTTTTCAGGAACATTTGCTTTCATTTTTATTTATTTATTGAGTCGAAGTCTTGCTCTTTCGCCAGGCTGGAGTGCAGTGGCACGATCTCGGCTCACTGCAAGCTCCGCCTCCTGGGTTCAAGTGATTCACCTGTCTCAGCCTCTCGAGTAGCTGGGACCACAGGCGCCCGCCACCACGCCCAGCTAATTTTTGTATTTTTAGTAGAGACGAGGTTTTGCCATGTTGGCCAGGATGGTCTGGATCTATTGACCTCGTGATCCGCCTCCCTCAGCCTCCCAAAGTGCTGGGATTACAGGTGTGAACCACCGCACCTGGCTTCATTTCTGTTAAGTGTGGAGTTCTCTAGAAGTGGAATTGTGGGTTTAGAAACCAGGTGTATGTTCAGTTTTTGTTAGAAACTGTTAGAACTTTTCCTAAAGTGTTGGTACCATATTACATACCAACCCACAGTATGTAAGAGTTCCAGTGGCCCCACTTTCTCACCATATTTGGTGTTGTCAAGTTTCAAATTTCAGTTGTTCTGGTGGGTGTGTAGTGTTATTTTACTATGGCTCTTTCATAAACTTTTGCTTTATATATTTTGAGAGTATTTCATCAGGTGCATTCAATGATAGAACTGTTCTTTCTTTTCTTTTTTTTTTTTTTTTTTTTTGAGACAGAGTCTTGCTCTGTCGCCCTGGCTGGAGTGCAGTGGTGTGATCTCAGCTTACTGCAACCTCCACTTCCCAGGTTCAAGCAATTCTCCTGCCTCAGCCTCCTGAGTAGCTGGGATTACAGGCACCCACCTCCACGCCCGGCTAATTTTTGTATTTTTTAGTAGAGGAGGGGTTTCACTACGTCGGCCAGGCTGGTCTCGAACTCCTGACCTCAGGTGACCCACCCGCCTCGGACTCCCAAAGTGGTTGGATTACAGGTGTGAGCCACTGCGCCCTTTTATTTCTGATGCGTTGAACTGTTCATCACATTGTGCCGATCCTCTTTATTCCTAATGACTTTTCTTGGTTTGTCAACAAAATAAACAGACAGGCTCTCTCAAAGAAAAGGGTATCTGCGAATAGGGCATTGCAATGGGAATATGCATGTCATAGTGAGCTATGTGTGTACTTTAGGGAGGTAAAGAGAGAGAATAGCTTTTAAAGGAAAAGCGAGGAGGATTACATAATCGTTTTGTTAGCCTTGGCCATGAAGGTCAATAGCAAGGCCGATGCCGGTCCAAGGTTGGACAGGCAATTGCTGGGTAGATGTCCTTGCAGAAGTCTTACTTGTGGAAGGTTGTGATGGCCTTTGTGCAGGTTGTGGTTTTTGCAGTCTTTTGTGATCCTTTAGTTGATAGTCGTGACAGGACAAACAAGCATGAAAATGTTCCCTTCATAGCCTTGCCTGGCTCTATTTCTCAGGGTTGTTTTTTTTTTTTTTTTTTTTGGTTTGGTTTTTGCCTTTTAAAACACAAATGAGGCTAGGCGCAGTGGCTCACGCCTGTAATCCCAACACTTTGGGAGGCCAAGGCGGGCAGATCACAAGGTCAGGAGATCAAGACCATCCTGGCTAACATGGTGAAACCCCGTCTCTACTAAAAATACAAAAAATTAGCTGGGCATTGCGGTGGGCACCTGTAGTCCCAGCTACTCGGGAGGCTGAGGCAGGAGAATGGCATGAACCTGGGAGGCAGAGCTTGCAGTGAGCTGAGATCGCGCCACTGTACTCCAGCCTGGGCGACAGAGCGTGACTCCGTCTCAAAAACAAACAAACAAACAAATAAACCAAAAACAAAAAACAAAACACAAATGACTCCATTCTCATTCTGACAACCTTCACATTTCCCCCTTCTGATCAAGATCTTTCTCTGAAAGCATCACTGGTCAATCATCCTGTGGTTAGGTTTTGATTGTCCCTTGATACCAGGAAGGACCTGTCCTGGTTGCCAGTCTTGTCCCACACTGCGGGAGAGTGATTGGCGACTAGAAGCCAGTGTCAAAACCCTTCTAGCCACCTGTGAACAACAAGGGAGGTTTAAAGGGAGCGGCTGTTAGCTAAGTTTACCTAGAGTCCATTATTGAGTTCAATTTTGTCTATTCCATAGTTTTTTTGCTATCATTTCAAAACACCAGGCCAGCATTATTCTGTTAGGAGTTGTACTTCTGTAAATTTTCTTTTTTTGAGACAGGGTCTTGCTCTGTCACCCAGGCTGGACTGCAGTGGTACGATCATAGCTTTCTGCAGCCTTAAACTCTTGGGTTCAAGGGATCCTCCTACCTTAGTCTCTTGAGTAGCTGGGACTACAGGCGCAGGACACTGTGCCTGGCTAAATTTTTCAGTTTTTTTGTAGAGACAGGGTATCACTTTGTTGCCCAGGCTGGTCTCAAACTCCTGGCCTTAAGTGATCCTCCTACCTCAGCCTCCCAAAGTGTTGGGATTACAGGCATGAGCCATTCTGCAAAAAAATTTTTTTATTTTTTTTGAGACAGGGTCTCAATCTGTCACCCAGGCTGGAATGCAGCGGCACGATCTCAGCTTACTGCAACCTCCGCCTCCCAGGCTCAAGCAATCCTCCTTCCTCAGTCTCCTGAGTAACTGGGACTACAGGCACATGCCACCACATCTGGCTAATTTTTTGCATTTTTAGTAAAGATGGGGTTCCACCATGTTGCCCTGGCTGGTCTTGAATTCCTGGGCTCTAGTGATCTGCCCACCTTGGCCTCCCACAGTGCTGGTATTACAGGCGTAAGGCACTGTATCAGGCTTTGCAAAAATTTTAACATATAACAGTATGAAGTTTTTTGTTTTTTTTGTTTTGTTTTTGAGACGGAGTTTCACTCTTGTTGCCCAGGCTAGAGTGCAAGGGCACAGTCTCAGCTCATTGCAACCTCCACCTTCTGGGTTCAAGCGATTCTCCTGCCTCAGCCTCCTGAGTGGCTGGGATTACAGGCACATGCCGCCCCACTCAGTTAATTTTTGTATTTTTTTTTTTTTAATAGAGACAGGGTTTCACCATGTTGGCCAGGCTGGTCTCAAACTCCTGACCTCAGGTGATCCACCCATCTCAGCCTCCCAAAGTGCTGGGATTACATGTGTGAGCCACCGCGCTCCAGCCCATAATGATATTTTGTATTATTGCTCTGAGCTGAAGATTCTGGCCCATTTAATCTGAAAGCCTAACCTTTATATTTATCCGTCTCTTTTCTTTTAGACTGTTAATATTTCAATTAACTGTTCCATCACCCTAAGCAATTATTAGTCAAGCAAATTTAAATTTATGTTTCCAAAAGGTGTCTAGGTTTGTTGGTTACCACGGGCTTTTGTCATTTATAAGCCATTAATTTGAAAGCCTTTTAAGACTTAAAAAAAAAAAGAAAAAAATCTTGGCTGGAATGCCATAAGCAGTAAGTTTTATCTCAATACCAGTAGGAAAAGCCAGTAAAAAAGAGAGAGACAGAGATAACTTAGAAGTCTTTACATTAACTGTAGTTTTTTGTTGTTGTTGTTGTTTTTGTTTTTTCTTTGATACGGAGTCTTGCTTTGTTGCCCAGCCTGGAGTGCAGCAGCGCAATCTCGGCTCCCTGCAGCCTCCACCTCCAGGGTTCAAGCGATTCTCATGCCTCAGCCTCCCAAGTAGCCGGAATTACGTGTGTGCCATCACGCCCAAGTAATTTTTGTATTTTTTGTAGAGATGGGGTTTCACTGTTAGGCTGGTCTCAAATTCCTGACCTCAAGTGATCCAACCACCTTGGCCTCCCAAAGTGCTGGGATTACAGGCATGAGTCACTGTGCTCGGCCTACTTTAACTCTATAGTTGCAGAGTTTTGGTGTTTTTTTTTTTTGTTTTTTAATTCAAGTAATGACCATTTGAACTCTGATTTTTCCTTGACATAATTTGCCCATCATTTAAAAAATGTTCACAAAAATGGGCTATCATATGTAACTGGCTGGAGTCCCAGAAAGCCTAGGATAAGGGTTGAGAATCCCATTCTGCTTTTTGTCAATCTCTCAAGAGCAAAGAATTTCTCTTTTTTTTTTTTTTTTTTTTGAGATGGGAGTTTTGCTCTTGTTGCCCAAGCTGGAGTGTAATGGCACAATCTCGGCTCACTGCAACCTCCATCTCCCGGGTTCAAGCGATTCTCCTGCCTCAGCCTCCTGAGTAGCTGGAATTACAGGCATGCGCCACCAAACCTGGCTGATTTTGTATCTTTTAGTAGAGACAGGGTTTCTCCATATCAGTCAGGCTGGTCTCGAACTCCCAACCTCAGGTGATCTGCCCGTCTCCACCCGCCTCGGCCTCCCAAAGTGCTGGAATTACAGGTGTGAGCCACCGTGCCCGGCCAGAATATCTTTTTTATCCTTTCAGAGAATGTCAGGAGTTTGGATTGGTGGTTTAGATGGTGGCAACTGCCCTAGTGGCTTTTAATTAGACATCCTGAGCCCACTATTGAAAACGTGGAAGATTTTTAGAAAAAAATCCAGGGAAATGAGTGAAACCAAATCACAGGACACCAAGAGATGAGTGTTCACAAAATTTTAACCCAGGCATGCAGATCAAACCAAATATTAAATTACACGCTGAGACCAAAAGTGAATTCACCAGAAATGACATGCCTCACAGGCAGAAGGTGAATTCGGTAGAAACCGGAATACTCAAGCCAGAGAGACCTCTGTCTTTATACCAGAAAGGACTTACCAGAAAAGCCAAAGTCTTTTATCATCTCAGGAGGGATGTAAGGTTTTTTATTAAGGTGGTCTTATAACCAAACTGGATCTTGAATATCAAAGTCTCTACCAAAAAAAAAAAAAAAAAAAAAGCCTCCACCAAAACCAGGGAGGGCTGGCCTGAGAGAACACTCACCAGGGCCAAAAATTTGAGCCATGGAAGCCTACAGTGCAGAGGGCTCATATGCCTACTGGCTAAAAAGAATAATTTTTTCTGATAAGTGATCTTTCTTTAGGTCCCATTTCTGACCCCATTTATGTCAATTAAATAACAGAGAGAGGCTCTCTGAAAGATATGTATTCAGGAATTGTAATGGGAATACACGTCACTGTGAGCTATGTGTGTACTTTAGGGAGGTAAAGGGCGAGAATGTTGTTTTTTTTTGAGACGGAGTCTTACTCTGTCACCCAGGCTGGAACGCAATAGCACGATCTCGGCTCACTGCAGCCTACACCTCCCAGGTTCAAGCGATCCTCCTGTCTCAGCCTTCCGAGTAGCTGGGATACAGGTATGCACCACCACACCTGGCTAATTTTTTGTATTTTTAGTAGAGATGGGGTTTCGCCATGTTGGACAAGCTGGTCTTGAACTCCTGACCTCAGGTGATCCACCCACCTCAGCCTCCCAAAGTGCTGGTATTACAGGCGTGAGCCACCATGCCTGGCTGAGAGAATGGTTTTTAAAGGATAACTGAAGATTACATATAATTGAGATTACTACCTGTGGCTACAAAGATCCGTAACAAGGGTGATGCAAATCCACAGCTGGACAGGTTGTTGTTGGGTAGATGTCCTTCAAGTATTTTTTTGTATAAGGTGGTGATGCTTTTTGTGCAAGGGTGTGGTTTTTGCAATCTTTTGTGATAATTTTGTTATTGGGCATACCAGCATGAGACCCTGCACTATCACCAAAGACTGCAAACCCTACTCTATTTGTTCAGGTTGTTTTTTGTTTCTTGAACACAAGTGACTCCATTTTGATTCTGACAACTTTCACACTTTATTAAAATTTTTTTTCTGAGATTCAAAGAGCTACATTTTTGGTTAGTGTACGTCTACTATACCTTTTATCCTTTCAACATCTTTTGTCACATTTTAGATGATGCTCTGGTAGACAGTGCATTGCTAGACTTAAAAATCCAAGCTTATGACTTGTCCTTTACCTGATAGATTTATTCCATTTGCTTTCATTTGGATTTTTAAAAATATGTGAACTTGTTAATGTATCTTTCAGATTTTCCTGCTTTTTAGATAATTGTGTTTTCTACTCTCCTTTTCTAAAAAGGAAAAAAAGACTCGATTTTTATTTATTTATTTATTTATTTTTTAGTAGAGACAGGGTTTCGCCCGTGTTAGCCAGGATGGTCTCGATCTCCTGACCTCGTGATCCGCCCGTCTCGGCCTCCCAAAGTGCTGGGATTACAGGCTTGAGCCACCGCGCCCGGCCAAGACTCGATTTTTTTTAGGTAATTGACCGTTTTTAAAAAGAGGTTTTAGGCTCACAGCAAAATTGGGTGGAAGGCAGTTTCCACAGACTCCCTCCCCACCAGAGTGGTGCATCTGTTAAAACTGAGGAGCCAACACTGACACATCATGATCACCCAAAGACACATCATGATCACCCAAGACACATCATGATCACCCAAAGACCTGCTTCTGTCTCTGAGTCCTTGCAATGCCAGGCTCGTGCAGTGAGGTTCCCAATGATTCTATCATTATGTGAATCTTAGGAAAACTGTACCCTTCCCCCAAGCTGGCTGCGTGACTTTGTATCGTCATCCATCAAAAGAACTTGATTAGTAATCCCAGCACTTTGGGAGGCAGATCACTTGAGGTCAGGAGTTTGAGACCAGCCTGGCCAACACGGTGAAACCCCGTTTCTACTAAAAATACAAAAATTAACTGGGTGTGATGGCGTGGGCCTTGTAGTCCCAGCTACTCAAGAGGCGGAGACAGAATTGCTTGAACTCAGGAGCTTGCAGTGAGCTGAGATCCTGCTACTGCACTCCAGCCTGGGCGACTGAGCAAGTGTTTCACACACACACACACACACACACACAAACTTGACAGAGACTGTGGTCACATCTGAGGACCCCAAACTTGTAACCACAGAGGACTGTTGCTGAAGCTCCAGGGCCTTTTAAGCAGGCCCCCAATAGGTGATCCCAGTCTTCAGAGAGGAAAGAGAGGTTTCATTGCTCCTAGGACCTCAGATTCTGCTGGCTGTGGGACAGGAGCCTGGACCTGTTAATCTCTCCACTCTAGCCACTGTGCCCTTGTGGTAGGTAGACAAGGCTGGTTGGTGACCCAACCTTCCCAGGCTGAAGTGCATTCTTCTGACCAGTCTGCTCCCTGCCCCGCCCCTCGCTTCCCTGCCTGTCTCCTACAGCACCTTAACCACCCTGGCAACAGAGGGATGCAAACGCAAGCATGACCAGGAGAGCCTGCTGCTTCCGCCAGCCTCAGCCCCACCATCCACCATGGAGGAGCTTCCACTTTCTGAGTGTGCTCCCCAACTTTCCTCCCCTGGGCAAACTCCTACCCATCCTTTGAGAACCAGCACAAACACTGCCTCTTTCTGTGGTGCTCTCCTCTCCCCCGTAAGGCTCTATCCCTGCTGTTTGCCTCCCTTGGCCTGGGAGCTCCTCTAGGGGGTGTGGGGATTTGGAGTCAAGTGTGAGCTGCCCAAGGCCCGACATGGAGTACTCAACGATGTGGTGGAATGAGAGTGGACGGCCACGCACCGCTCTGGGACTTGGTTTTCAGGCCACAAATGGTCCCTTCAGAAGACTCCAACCCTGTCTGTTGCAAGGTTACCCAAGGACCTAGGGAGCTGCTGTACTGTTCTCCCCACTGATTAGTTGATGATTAGTACAACCACCCTAAAGATGAGAGATTTCTTCCTTACCTCTACCCCTAAGTCCTCCATGGGGCAATAAAAACTTGGGGGCCACATAGAGGACAAAGGATTGCCTTGTGACAGTAGGTGGGACCCAACCTCCATGTGCATTTGCTGTGGGACTCTGGGCTTGTTTCCTCCTTGAGAAGAGCACATGTAATGCAATGCCACTGCAACCAATCCAGGTGTACTGTGGAAGGATCCCTTCACCAAGTACTAGACACGCTGGAAGGCAGGCTGCAGGATGCCTCCTGGGAAGCCCACTCAGCTGCACCAGCAGGCCTAGTCTCTTCTTAAGGTCCTTAGACACAATGCCATTCTCAAATTTTTTGTTTTTTGAGATGAAGTCTCACTCGTCACCTAGGCTGGAGTGCAATGGTGGGATCTCAGCTTACTGCAACCTCTGCCTCCCAGGTTCAAGTGATTCTCCTGCCTCAGCCTCTCAAGTAGCTGGGATTACAGGTGCCTGCCACCACGCCCAGCTAATTTCTGTATTTTTAGTACAGACGGGGTTTTACCATGTTGGCCAGGCTGGTCTGGAACTCCTGACCTCAGGTGATCCGGCCACCCTGGCCTCCCAAAGTGCTGGAATTACAGGTGGGAGCCACTGCACCCGGCCAGGCACAATGCCAAGTGACTCCCTGTCCCCTTGGGGTCACACAGCACATGCTAGGGAGTAGACAAAAGTGCAGCACCGTTTCTGGTACTGAGACTGCTCTGGCTTTGGAGTAGTCAGGGAGGCTGAAATTTGAACCACCAAAAAGACAATGCAGGAACAAGGTCAACTTTGCAGTTTCTGGTTACTCTGGAATACTGGCAAGTCAAGCTGTAGCAATTAGGAAAATACTTGGTTAGATAAGGATTGTCTGCAGACTTGTCAGAAATGATAACTGACCTTGGTACAACAGTACCTATGCCTCAGGACCATGGTGAAGACTGACTGAGCTAACATAATGCAAAAGGTTCGAATTCACTTATCTGCTTTCTGCAGATGGCCAGCTTTCATTTCTGCCATCTCCAGGCCAAAGGCACAGTGCTTGGTACACTGGAACAAACAGCCTGGGGCTCAATCCTGATACTCCTCCCTTCTCAAGTGGGAAGCAGAGGATTAAAGACCTCCTTGCCCATCTCTAAACTTTAGGACCCACACCAAAAATTTTTAAGTCAACTTCAGAATGTACTTGTTTAGAAAGCAATCCTCCCCCTTCCCTCATTCTTAACTAGAGATATACTATTACTCAGTTACACAGCTGTGTATTTGAAGTCTGAGTTCCCTATTAAGTACCTGTCAAGATTTCAAGAAATAAAATTGAGGCAGATTCTCAGTTCACAGATGACAAGACTAGCAAATAAAGCCAGCCAGTGACCCAATGAAACGAACAACTTTTGTGAGTGGGGCTGGCAAGTGTAACTGCAGGATATATCCAACACAAATCCAAAGCAACAGCTACAAAACAGGGCAGATTCCAATGCTTTGATCTAATTATAAAATGAAAACTTAATTTTAATATTAAAGCAGAGACAAAATACAATTTTATCATTATTTTAATCAAGTAACTTAGCTGTTTAAACAAATCCTTAAGACAGTTCAATAGAGCAAAGTGAAGAATTACTCTATTAGGATAACCTGTGAACAAAGTTCAGATTATTGAATTTGAATTCCACTGGAAGTTTGGCACCAGACTGAACACTGGTCTAAGCCAAAATTTTTAGTGTTCTAGAAGCCCTGAACATGTTTTCCCTCAGATTAAAAGTAGAAGCTTTATAATAGAACCTCATTAGCTTGACTCTGAGTATGCTGAGTGCAACTTAGCTTAGGTAACCAGTATCTCCTACAGAATTCCAGTTAATGAAAGCAAATCAGCCTTGCGGCAAAGAATTTGAAACCTAGGCAACATACGAGTTTGAAGAAAAAAAAAATCCTCTTTGGTGTGACAAAGCACAATCCCTCCAGGTATATGGCTCCTGCTCCACCTGCACCCGAATCTATCAAAGGCAGCTGGAGACCAATTCTTGTCTCTCCATTAAGACTGCTAGGTTTCAATTCCTTAAAATATCAAGCCAACAAGGTTTTATTACATCAAATGTTTGTATCATTTCAATGTGAAAATTTTTTTACACCTATTTGTTATTAAGGTCTCATTACCTGTGAAATAAGTCACAAAAAAAGAGGTGAATGGTATAAGCCACTGCTCCAAAATTAACCCTATCGATTCTCGATTCCCACTGTGCACTTCGTGAAAAGGGGCAACTGCCTACAGGTTTAACCTTGAAGATGATTACTCAAACACAGTCAGAACCCATAATGAGTTTAGATTAGGCAAGGAATTCACAAGGAAGTTATCAACTCTTTTGTGTCCAAATCTAAAGCCCTGCATGGGCTCTTTCAGGTCCTTGTCACCTGTACTCAGGTGGCCATCAGACTTCTTGGGTGCCTGGCTATATTCAATGTGAAGTAAAAAATATCCCAAGTCTTACACCAAAATAGAGGCTCTGACTTAGAAGTATACTTTTAGTTTTCTTTTTAAATAAGACATTCTGGAAGGAAAAAAAGAAAAAAAGAAAATCAAGTTTGAAACACAGTTAACACTTATTTTGGCAAGATAGCAACCAAAATCTGAAAAGCATAAACTATGTGTCCAAATGTAAAAGGTATTAAAGAACCATAGGGGGCAGAAATTAAAGCCACACTGAAAAGACACAGTATGTGTAACATTTTGGAATTGTAATTTAAACCCTAAGGGCAAAAGCTTAAAAATCATGCTTAGGTTGCTAGTAAGTGCACCCTTCCCTGTTTCTCCCAAATAAAATCAGTTTGTTTAATTGCACCCCAAAGCAAGTTCTCTCAGTACAAAGTAACTACTACGTACACACAAAATGCTTGTTAATGTAATAATTTCCCTGGCTCATCCAACGTGCAATGCACACAACTTCAAAGACTACAATTTGGGGTAAGTGTACATGAAATGAGAAAACAGCTCTCCAAGTTTCAAAATCTGCTCTTACATTATTTATAGGACACTCAGATCGTATTCTTGGTAAGACGTTGTACTGTCATTTGATTATCAGTCTACCTCACAATGTACATTACCAGATGCCAATTTGAGGGACTACAGAGATAAAACTTTAGTACTGTATTTCTTAATGGGCTGAATAAGTTAACAATTAAGTTTGCTTTACTTACATCCTATTGAAGACCTCTTTGCAGCCCCAGAACCTACAATATCTGGCAGGCTCCAAGAATGCTCATCAGGTGAAATGATGGCACAACATTTAAAAAAAAAAAAAAAGGAGCCAGTTACTTCAGCTTAAGTCATTCGGAGCCAAACATCTAAAGAATGACCAAAATCAAATCTTTTATTTTTATAACTGTATAAATGTGATCCAAATGTGTCCACCACCAGTTTTTCAAAAAGAAACATGCTATAAATAAGCAAACTACATCTGCTCACTGATGTGTATGGACTCCCTAGATGTCTCATTGGGCTTAATTACAGACCACTCACAGTAATAGATTTTTAGTGTAAAGTGTAGCATGATGTTAAGCCATTTTAGCTTTTGCACATACATGTTGCACTTCTGGCTGATAATGGAGAAAATTTGCAGCATTATACTGTTAAGCTAGGTTGCATCCATCCCTTTAAATGGCATCAATATCGATGTCGTCATCCTTGTTGTCCGACTTCACGGTTTCCACTTTCGGTACACTGGCAGTCTTCGAATACACCACCTGATAAAAATGATTTTATTCAACATAAGCTGATAAATCTGTTTATAAAACAGATCAATATAAACTGTGATCACAGAGGAGGAAAATTGCCTAGCTGCAGCTATTTCTTCTTCACTGAACAGCTTTGTTATGCAAACACTGCAAGTTCTCTTACATAGGCTCCAGTCTAAGAGCATTTTTAAAGTTTCTTACAGACTATAATGTGTAAGAGTAGGAAGTTTCCACCACCCTATTATTTTCCAAATTATTGAGACTCTATTTTATTGCATCTTAAATTCTAAACTTGAAATTACCCCAAACTGCCATTTTTTCACTCCTCACAAACCTTTTTAAATCTCAAACACCCATCACCAGCACTGTATCCAATACCCTCCTCTCGAAATGTTTACCTCAATGTTCTCGTCTTCATCTTCTTCTTCACCACCAGAAGATTCTTCCTCTGCTTCCTTCAACCATTTTATAAACGGTTCTGCTTTGACACGAATCTCTTTGGCAAGTTCTTTGGAGACATATTTCTTAGAGGCCTAAAAAAATGTGAGTACAAATCTCTTAACTGAGGACCTTTAACAACTTTTGATTATTTATATAATCCCCCTTACTGAGCTCCCAGCTCTGAGGGGACTGGGTCCTAACAAGTCTGAATCCTCAACAGAATAAATGTACTCGGTGAACACATTAGTCTCAGCAGTCTGTTATGATACAAAGCTGACACGGTGGGAATCACAACCTATATAGCACAGGGACTGAACTTTAGCTAGGTATTAAACATTTTTTCTTGATCTCAAAACCCTGTCACAATACTTGTGAATGGCCGGGCGCGGTGGCTCACGCCTGTAACCTCAGCACAGCGGATCACCTGAGGTCAGGAGTATGAGACCAACCTGACCAACATGGGAAAACCCCGTCTATTAAAAATACAAAAATTAGCTGGGTGTGATGGCAGGTGCCTGTAATCCCAGCTGCTCGGGAGGCTGAAGAAGGAGAATCACTTGAAGCTGGGAGGCAGAGGTTGCAGGGAGCCGAGATTATACCATTGCACTCCTGCCTGGGCAACAGAGACTTCATTTCCAAAAAAAAAAAAAAAAACAAACAAACAAAAAAAACACACCACCCCAAAACTTGCGAACCCGAAGAGCCCACCTATGTATTCCCCACCTTTTCCGACCAGCTGATGATGACCTCTTCTTCTAAAAGGTCTGCATCGTACATCTCCTTCAAGATATGTGGAATCTTGGAGATAAGCTGAGCTTGATGCATTGCTACCACACACTCCAAACCATGAAGAAGGTACCGTTGAGCTTTTTTGTTGTTGTGACAAAACTGCAAATAGATACCTTGGCGTTAAGCTTTTTCGTATGTTCTAAGTTGACAACTCTAGTACCCAAATAAGAGTGTCTGCAAGTGCATGGCCCATACGATAGTGGTTCAAAAAGGTCAATGCATAAACATCCCTATTACTTTGTAAGGGCCTAGATACGGCACTTTCAGATGCTCAGAGGCTTGTAAGGTGGGTCAATTTCCCTAGCATGACAGGACAAGCAAAAATGGTTAAAATGACCATCTCAAAAGCCACACAGCTGTAATCTCATTTATGAATTCAGAGCAATTTGCTTACTCGTAGGAAATGGCGTCTGTATTTCTTAATCTGTTCTCTAATCTTCTCATTAAAAAGAACTTCAGTCAGAACAAGAGGGCCCATGGCTTTTACATCCAGTCTTTCTGCTTCAGCAACAATTTCTTTGTCAGATGAATCAATAATACCCTCTTCTTTCTTTTTCTGCAAATAAAACGAAAACAATTCAGTGAAATGGAGGCACACTTTGCCAGGCTCAACATAGCAGTCAGTCCCTGCTCTGATGGACATATTTTTCCTAATTGGGCAGTTGCAAAAATATAGTGCCTAGAACCACGTGCAAAAGATATTTAATGAATGAACAAGAATTAATAAGAGTTGTGCATTAGAGTAATCCTAATCACACTGCTTAAAGTATCATATATCTAAAGGCACAAGGTTGGGCTGAAGCCGATTTACAGACCAAGCAAATGTTTTACCTTAACAAAATCAAACAGGATATTGACCCGCTCCTCAATTGTTCTTTCCAAATCATCACTGAGTGTCAGAACTTTTGCATGGTCACTGATTTCATCCATTCGACGCCTTTGAGCTTCCTCAGTTGTATCTTCTCCCCAGTCGTCATCCTCCTCTTCTTCCTGTTTAACGGAAACAGCTACTTGATCAAAAGTCTTAAAAACAACAACAAAAAGGTTCAGATTTTGTCAAGCTAATGGCATCAAGTCCATCTCCCACCAAAATTGGGTTCACCTTAATTCAAACCACCACTACTACTTGAAATCCAAAACATTACTGTATTACACACTGAAGGCTAGTTTCCACACTTCCGCCCACCTCAACCAACTGCCATACACTTCACACAACTTTAGTGCCCCCTAGGCCATCAACCCTGCACTTACCACTGTATGTGGAGGAGGACTGATTTCATTTGGTGGTGGTGGTGGTGGTGGTGTCTCACTGCTGGATACGGAGCCATTTTCCTTGTCTTTGCCCTTTCTATTTTTCTTTTCCTTTTCTTTCTTTCCTGTACCACTGTCACTATTCTCTATAGAGCAAAAGGGAAATAAAAATTTAACCCCATAACTTACGTTACCTCACTGCCCATTATTAACATCTAAAACCCTGCCCTTAACTTTCCTATGGATCCCCTCAGAAAAACCACACAGCGCACGCAATGCTAAGAGGCATCACAGATCAAATTCATCATGTATTTCATAGATAAGAATGTCTAAGAATGGAGTGACACAAAGTATTAGGAGTATGTAACTGCTAGGTAACATTAAGATGAAGTGATGATGCCTCCACCAGGGAGTGAAAGGCTCGCTCTCTGTCATCCCTCATGAACAGTCATAAACTCACCCCAGCTTCAGCCGACAGGTGAAACACTGTTTAAGTCTATATAACGGCTTGTCTCATGGGAGAGAGAACACCGGAATAGGTTAGACTTTCTTGCTATAGCAAGCTCAAATTGTGTCAGACAGTTTCCATCATCTGCCACAGAGTGTTGCTTGCAATGCTCAAGTTTAATGAAGGAGGCCCTCTTTACCAAACAATATCAGTAAAAAGATCCTTTGCTGGGTTTCCATCAGAATTTTAGTCATTACTTCATCTACCCTAAGATAATCTGCCTTGATATGGCACAGTTTAATTGGCAGCCGATTTTTCACCTTTAATGGTAATTAATAATACACTTTTGAAAGATAGCTTAGATTCGGTAAAATATAGTGCAAAGACTAAAAGGTTCCTTACGTTGTTTTTTTGAGACAGAGTCACTGTTGCCCAGGCTGGAGTGCAGTGACAAGATCTCAGCTCAGCGCAACCTCTGCCTCCAAGGTTCAAGTGATGCTCATGCCTCAGCCACCTGAGTAGCTGGGATTACAGGAGCACACCATCACACTCTGCTAATTTTGTATTTTTAGTAGCCAGGTTTCACTATGTTGGCCAGGCTGGTCCTGAACTCCTGGCCTCAAGCCCACCTTGGCCTCCCAAAATGCCGGGAATACAAGCATGACACGATGCCCAGTCTCCCTGACATTCCTATTACAAGAAAACCTTCCATTTTGTTCCCAACAGTTAGTTTACTTTATGTTAGGATCTTAGGAGTTCATCACAGAAGACTCACCAGGTGGGTTTTTGAGAATGAATGTGCAGAGTTTATGATGTGTGTCAAGCATGCCTCGATAGCCACAGGCTTTACAAGAATTACCTATTGTTTGCTTCTTTGGATTGACATGCTGCCAAAAAAATAACAAGTATGTTATCCACAACATAAACATGAAAATATCTAATCAGAAGACATTTAAACTACAGACAGCTTCACATCTAAAGGAAACTTTTTTCACAGTGACCTACTTTAAAAAAAAAGAACAGAAATATCTCCAAAACTGGAGGTTTTGTCTTTGACTTATATTTGCTGCCTTCTCACGAAGGTGACTTAACGGTAACAAAAGTAGACATATGACTTTTTCTTTTGACAACCACAAAAGCACTTACCAAATCTGTTTCAGGATTCTCACATTCAGGACAGAGAACAAATTTTTTAATGAATCCATCCAACATGTCTTGCAGCTTATTCGCCTCATGAGATCCATTGACAATGTAACGGTCATTCTTAACATCAAACTGGGTCTGTGCTCCCAGCTCACAACCAAAATATTTGGTAGGATCTATTTGAATGAAAGAGGAATTTGGATCGTTACAATTAACTAATCTTTGGTTATTCACCCACATTTATACCCACACTTTATTTTTTTTTTTTTTTTGAGATGGAGTCTGTCACCCAGGCTGGAGTGCAACAGCATGGTCTCAGCTCCCCACAACCTCGGCCTCCTGGGTTCAAGTGATTCTCCTGCCTCAGCCTCCTGAGCAGCTGGGACTACAGGGCATGCCACTATGCCTGGCTAATTTTTGTATTATTAGTAGATTCAGCGTTTCACTATGTTGGCTACGTTGGTCTAGAACTCCTGACCTCGTGATTCGCCTGCCTCAGCCTTCCAAAGTGCTGGGGGTTACAGGTGTGAACCACTGCACCCGGCCATCCACTTTTAATTAAATGTGTTCCCCTGGTCGTTTTGTGAACTCATGGCAACCAATAAACCACGGTACCTCACTAACTTGCAAGCTAATTAGCTAGCATACAATTAGAACAAGTTTTGCAGCTCAACTACTTTGAGGACTCTATCCCTTAATATGCCCTTTATGAACTTTTCCAAGATTTACTTACACGTTGGAGGCCGATTAAGCGCCTTTGCAACGTCAACCATGTTGACTATAACTGTCTTGATTCCATTTCCTTTGCCCTCGACCTAAAGGAAATAAGAATTTTAATTATGCAGTTTCCCCTGACAGATGCAAACTCCAAAATTCTACAAAAAGAGTTATCAACTAAATTGAAGAGCAGTTTATGACCTTGGCAATCAGACGGGGCATCTTGTAGCGATAGAACTGGTCTGACACGCTGCGGTTGACATTGACAGACATTTTGGCTTATTAGTGGCTTTATCAATAAGATGAAGAGATCTTTGATTGCAACTTTTTGGTATCTTCTGTCTGGAGAAGAAGGGATGACATAAACGACTGCAAGAGTTCTCGGTCTCTGACATGAAAAAATTTTCGCCACTGAGGCTGTAAGCTTCTTGCTTGTATGCTATGTTTCCCCAATACAGGTACCAATGGCTGCGCAACAGCTCTGAAAAAGAAAGGGAAAGAACACACAAAAATCCCCCCAGGTTTAACATCATCGCTGGATGGAAACACCTCCTTTTACATCCTAGTAATGCTTCTGCTTAATTCCACTTTAAAAACCATCTGAGATCACAAGCAGTCATTCTCACGTAACACAGTACAACCTGCGGGAACATAAAAGGCCTCCATTTCGACTAAGCTGTGACTCTGGTAGGGAAATGCCTGATAAGAAAACAGAAGCTGCGCTGCCTCAGCCGCCGTGAGTTTCCATCAGACCGACAGCAATCAGCAGGTTTGCCTCTGCGGCCATCCTAGAAGTGCTGAAGAACGAACCCGAACCCTCTCCGCCCCCACCCCGCCTGGATCAGGAAACTTCTCAGGCACACCCCCCTTCGCCATCATTTCTAAGGGGTAACTAGGAAACTATTCTCTACCACTAATTGTTGCTTCGGCAACCATGGCTTACTTCAAAGCAGCACTTCCTTAAAAGCAGTGCTCGCCCAAAAGTGCCATTAAGCAAGGGAGGCTCGGCCCGGCCTCCCTTTTCCTCGCTATTCAAACACTCGGTTAACCTTCGACCCGGTCCCCATGGCTACGGCGCTCCGAGGCGTTGCCGCGGGGGCTGGCGAGCCGGACACCTCCGCGAAGGAGGGCGGCGCGCGACCCGAGCGTCTGGCCCCATCCCCAGCGCGTCCCCCGGGAGCCGGCGGGCCCCGGAGGGTGCGCAGCCGGGAAGCGACACCCAGCCGAGGGGTGCCGGGGCTCGGGCCGCCCCCGCCAGGAGCGCGCGATGACTCACAAATGCAGCAGCTGAAGCCTGACTCAGCCCGAGCGGCGGGCACGCGCGACGCGCTCCCGCCAGGCCGGGGAGGGGGCGACGCCAGGCCGGGGAGCGCGCGGGGAGGGGGCGGCCGGTGCCCGAGCCCGCGCCCGCCCGCCGTCCGCCCAAACTGCGCCACACGCCGCGGCGGGGTCACGCGGCGGCCGCCGCCATCTTGTGCGGCCGCCATCTCCTGGTCCGCCGCGCCCGCGACTCACCGTTTTCGTCAAATAAAGACATAAACCCAACGCTGCTCGCCCGGGACTGGGATGAAGAGAGGCGCGATTTAAACCCGAGTCCGAGTCCAAGGAGGCGGAGGCGAAGCGCAGCGAGGAGCGGCCGGGCCAGGTGCCGCCGCCGAGCAGCGGGGAGGGGCTGTCCCAGCGACGTCCGCGGTCCACACCCGTCAGCGCCGGAGCCTGGCGACCTGGCGCGGAGAGACGGCGCCGTGAGCCGCGGGCGGGTCGGGGGGTGCGCCTTCCCCGCCAGCCAGCGGCCCGCGGGGTCGAGGGGGCGGGGAGCACCGGGCAGGGGGCGCGGGGCCGCCGCCCCACCACCGGACTCACCTCTGGAATGTTCTCGCTCTGACTGAACAACGCCGCCGCCGCGCTCAAGCTACCCTCGGCCCCAGCGTCCGCCCCCCGCGTCAGGCCTCACTGCCCATTGGCTGGAGGTCTGCCACAGTTCGCTCGTCATTGGCTCGCTTGCGACGTCAATCGCGTCCTTCCGCGCCCCTTCTGCTTCCTGAGGCTCCACTCGCGGCTTCGGCCCGCCTCCAGCCCCGGCCCCGCTTCCTTCCTCTCCCTTCCCCCCGCTTTTCCCAGAGGTCTTCGCGTCGCAGTGTTCGGGTCTCGCGAGAGCCGGAGTGTCCCTGGTGGCGGGGCCGGTGTGCCGGGCTCCGTGCCTTGTCGCTTTGGGCTTTGCGGGGAACATGGCGGTTGGTCTCCTCCCCCGCCGGGTGTGGGCCAGGCCGCGGCGTCGCAGCGACTCCCGGGACGCAGGAGCCATCGTCCTCGAAACCGCTCTCGAGGCCGTGTTATTGCGGCCGCCACCTTCGGGGAGAGGAACCCTACCGCGTTCTCTCCGCGGTGGGCGCTCGTCTCCCTTCCCCGTCCTCCCGGGACGCCCGTCTCCGGGCCTCGAGCAATAGTTGTTTTTCCACCCTAAACCCAGGCTTGGGTCTTTCATCCCAGGGCTGTCTTCTGTTTTGGACTCGGGGTGGATTGGCCGCTGGCGGAACGAGCCAGTCACTGCCCAGGGCGGTCGCGAGACCGCGCCGCCTCGGTGCCGGCCCGCACCCCAGCCTGCGCGCTTAGCTCAGCGCGTCGCCTCCCGTTTTCGGAAGAGCAGGCCCTTAATTGGTTTGGAATCCCGGGGCCTCCTGAAGGCGCTTCGTGGTGGGTTCCCACCTTCTGGTGAAGGCCTCCCTGTGCTCCCAGGCTTGAAAAGCGCTGTGCTTCGTGCTTCTCTGTCACCTTGCTCCTAGTGGGCATCACCTCGGGTCCACCCCTCCAATTTATGACTTGTGAATTCCTTGACAGGCAAATCGTAGCCCAGAGCAGGCGTTTATAATGAGATTCCAATGTATTCTGTTGAAAATTATTATTATTTAGGCCGGTCGCGGTGGCTCACGTCTGTAATTCCAGCACTTTGGGAGGGCTGAGGTGGGCGGATCACCTGAGGTCAGGAATTTGAGACCAGCCTGGCCAATATGGTGGAACCCCGTCTCTACTAAAAATACAAAAAATCAGCTGGGCGTGGTGGCGCGCTTGTAATCCCAGCTACTCGGGAGGCTGAGGCAGGAGAATCCTTGAACCTGGGAGGCACAGGTTGCAGTGAGCCGAGATCACACCACTGCACTCCAGCCTGGACAACAGAGTGAGACTGTCTTAAAAAAAAAAAAAAAAAAAATTATTATTTAGAGAGAGGCTCTCATATTTTAGTTCTGTTGAAACTCTCGCATTCTTTCTGAAACTTGGAATTTTTTGTGAAAACTTGAGACTTAAAAACACATCCGTAGTTCACCCTGAAGTTTGAAGACCTCACTTAGACTGTTTAGAGTGAGAGCCCCGCTAACCTGCACTCTGATCTCTAAGGTACAGTCATCGGGAAGCCCTGAGCGGCCGTGCAGGTTTCCCGATCTGGAAAAGAGCAATGTTGCTGAGGACAGGATGAGGTAGATAAGAGGCTGCCCTTTGTTTTAGAACAGTTGCATTTGCACTGAGGTTAGAATTGGCAGCTATGTTGATTTTCATCAAAATCCAAGATCGCGCTTCCATAACTTAAAAGCTTTATAAACAAAAATCGGCAGTATTGGTGGGAAGAAAAAAAAGGCACGATCCAGAATTGAGAGGTGATTTGTGTCCTTTAGGGCAGGGACTTTTGTAATCCTGCAGTGTGTGTCCTGGCGTGTAGTTAAGCCAAATGCACAGTGCCTTATGAGTACCAGGGTTCTCATCAGACAAACTAGAAAGGGGGATCCCAGACATGCTGCTGCTGTTTCACGGTGGAGCATGACTTAGCAATATTGAAACAGATCTGAGTTTTTGCTTGGCAGCACACAAATGACGTTATTTTAGAAACTCTGTTGGAAAGTATAGGCATGAAAGTAGTCTGAGGTAAGAGGCCTTCCTTTTCAGTAAAGTTTTAATAATGAAACACGAAGTAATTAGCTTTTTCGTATGTTTAATGGTACAATTTTTAATTTCATTGAAGTCTCTAGTAATTTTAATTGCTTTTAATATGTGTACTACTCATTTGTATGCAACCATGGACAACTTGAAAAAATTAGTTTTGTGTTCTATTTCTCCCTTTTAGTTAATACATAATTACACATTTGCAGGATACAAAGTGATATTTCAGTACATGTATACAATGTGTAATGATTAAAGCAGAGTAATGAGCATATCTATCACCTCAGATTTTAATCATTTCTTTGTGTTGGGAACATTCAGAATTCTGTCTTCTAGCTTTTCGAAAATATTCAATAGGTTGTTGTTAAGTATATTCACCCTGAAATACTACAGAGCACTAGAAGTTATTGAGCTGTAATTTTGTATCAATCTCTCCCTTTCCTCCTCTCCCATTCACATTTCTAATAAACCACAATTCAACTCTCTACTTCCATGAACTCAAATTCTTTTTTAACTCCCACATATGAATGAGAATATGTGGTATTTATCTTTCTGTGCCTGACTTACTTTACTTAATATGATATTGTCCTTCAGTCTCAGCCATGTTGCTTCAGATAACAGGGTTTCATTATTTTTTATGACTGAGTAGTATTCCAGTATATATGAAACACTTTTTCTTTTTCTTATTTTTTGAGACGGAGTCTCACTCTGTCGCCCAAGCTGGAGTGCAGGTGGCCTGATCTCAGCTCACTACAACCTCCGGCTCCCGGGTTCAAGTGATCATCCTGCCTCAGCCTCCCAAGTAGCTGGGACAACAGGTGCGTGCCACCACGCCTGGCTAATTTTTGTATTTTTTTTAGTACCGATGGGGTTTCACCATATTGGATAGGCTGTTCTTGAACTCCTGACTGCGTGATCCACCCACCTTGGCCTCCCAAAGTCCTGGGATTACAGGCGTGAGACAGCACGAACAGCCTATAACACATTTTCTTTATGCTTTTTTTTTTTTTTTTTTTTTTAATAATAAGATAGGGGGTGGTCTCACTATGTTGCCCAGGCTGGTCTCGAACTCCTGGCCTCAAGCAATCCTACCACCTTGGCATCCCAAAGTGCTGGGATTACAGGCATGAGCCACTGCAACCAGCTTATCCATTCATTTGTTGGTGGATGCTTAATTTGATTCCGTATCTTTTGCTATTGTGACTGGTGCTGCAATAAACATGGGGATGCAGATATCTCTTTGATAATATTGATTTGATTTCCTTTGGATAAATACCCAGTAGTGGGATTGCTGGATCATATGGAAGATCTATTTTTAGTTTTTTGAGACACCTCCATGCTGTTTTCCATAATGGCTATACTGATTTACCTTCCCACCAACAGTGCATCAGAGTTCCCGTTTCTCTGCACCCTTGCCAGCATTTGATTTGTGGTTTTGATTTGCATTTCCCTGTTGATTAGTGACATTGAGCATTTTTTCATACATGTGTTGGCCACTTGTATGTCTTTCTTGGAGAAATGCCTATTGAGATCCTTTGTCTATTTAAAATTTAGATTTATTTATTTTTTGTTGGTGAGTTGTTTGAGTTCCTTGTTTATTCTGGATATTGGCACCTAAAAATTACTCTTTTTTTTTTTTTTTTGAGTCGGAGTCTCGCTCTGTCCCCCAGGCTGGAGTGCAGTGGCCGGATCTCAGCTCACTGCAAGCTCCGCCTCCCGGGTTTACGCCATTCTCCTGCCTCAGCCTCCTGAGTAGCTGGGACTACAGGCACCCGCCACCTCGCCCGGCTAGTTTTTTGTATTTTTTAGTAGAGACGGGGTTTCACTGTGTTAGCCAGGATGGTCTCGATCTCCTGACCTCGTGATGCGCCCGTCTCAGCCTCCCAAAGTGCTGGGATTACAGGCTTGAGCCACCGCGCCCGGCCCTAAAAATTACTCTTAATCATACCATTTGTTAAATGCTTATCATATCCTAGGAGTTTTCTAAGTCCTTCGAATACATTATCTTATTTCTCAGACCCTGTGAGGAATTTGTATTTCCATTTTACAAATGAGCAAACTGAGGCATAGTGGAAAAAATATTAAGCAACTTACCCAAATCATGTATCTAGTAAGTGGCAGAGCTAGGATTTAAAGACAGATCTGTCTGACCCCAAAGCCTGTTCCCTTAAAAATTATGTGGCATAGCCTCTCCAGATAAACAGAAAAACACAATGAGACACTTGACATGTAATGTCATTCTTTAATAATCACGGAAGGAGATGTTGTTATGCCTGTTTTACAGGTGAGGAAAGAGACTCAGAAAGATTAAGCCATTTTCCCCAAAGTCGCCTCCCTATTAAATGATGGACAGCGTTTGAACTCCAGCTTGTGTGACGCCAAGCTCATTTGCACAATTCCATTTCCCCTTTCTGGATCTCCACCTCATTTGGCTTCATTATTTTCCCCAGTCAGGCGCTCACAGTTCATGAACTAGTGGACACTTGGTGCTTGTGAAAACCTTGTTGAATGACTGCATGAATTGCACACATCAGCGCATACCCTGATGGCAGACAGGAATAGCTGCTGGTAAGGTAGATTGGTAAACTAGCCTTCTGGTTGTTTACATATTGGCCTGTGACTCTGTTGAACATGAATGAGTGTCCCCTCCCTCCCACCCCCCACCAAGGTCAACTCTGTGTGGACTGAGAGCCTTGTGTTTCTGAGCTGTGGGCTCAAAGGGACTCAGGTATTGTCCACTGTGAGGGGCAGTCTGGCTGGCCAGCTGGTCCCCCTCTGTGACACCCACCTCTCAACTTTTTTTTTTTTTTTTTTTTTTTTTTGAGACAGAGTCTCACTCCGTTGTCAGGCTGGAGTGCAGTGGCATGATCTCAGCTCACTGCAACCTCTGCCTCCCAGGTTCAAGTGATTCTCCTGCCTCAGCCACCTCAGTAGCTGGGATTACAGGCATGCACCACCGCTCCTGGCTAGTTTTGTATTTTAGTAAGAGATGACGTTTCTCCATGTTGGTCAGGCTGGTCTTGAACTCCCAACCTCAGGTGATCCACCCGCCTCAGCCTCCCAAAGTGCTGGGATTACAGGCGCGAGCCACCGCACCCTACCTCTCAACTTTTAAAGCTGCACACTGTTAACTTAAATTCTTGTCCCCCCTGCTTCAGGACAAGCTACAGGGTGTATGCATCATTTTTCTTCCAGCACCAGCTGGTCACAGGGGTATTCATAAAGCAGACATTTGAAGCTGTTGGAAGGGAACCGAAGGTTATCTGGTGAGTACAGAGACGTCGGCTGACTTGAGGGCTGGTGTCCTAAACCATGGTAATCTAGTGCATCCCTATCAATACATAATTCTGTGCTAGGCAGTGAGGGTGCAGGCCCACCTACATCACAGACCCTGCCCGGGAGGTCACATATAAACAAGTAGAGGCAAGTATCTGCTTGCTGGGCACCCCACCGAAGCTTGGCTTCATGAAATCTCTGACCCTCTGAGCAGCATGTCTCCCTGCCTTCGTGACCTGCCCACCCCACAGCCAGGCCGCACCCACCCCACACCACTGGCATTCATGTCACTTGATTGCAGTTGCCTGTTTCCTTCTCTGACTTCCTTACTGGGCCAAGCAACTGGAGGGCAGGAGACTTGTGCTTGAGAAGAAAGGACTCTGGACTTTGGCCGAGGGACAGGCCTTCAGTTCCAAAAGGGACAGAGGCAGGAAGCAGAGGTGTTTGAGGAAAGATGGGGGTCCAGGTGAAGGATCACTGGAGACTGACATAAAGTCTTCCTCCTCCCAAGTATGGATCCCACTCAGCAGCCATCATGCATTGTCCCATTCCTGGAAAAAGAAAAAAACGCAAAATGGCATTGATTCTGCCTGTGTAGCGTCCTACGTGCAGCAGATGACAATGAAACGTGGGTGGATCAGAGCAGGCCCTACAGTATTGGATTGGCGTTGTCTTGGTCACATTGAAGCCACACACAGCACCCCAGTGACAAATTCCCAGGAGATGCAGGAGCTGCTGGTCCCAGGACTGTCCTGTGCCTTAAAACCGGGGGACCCCCATGATGTTGGAACCCAGATACCCTTCTTCCCCTTAGCATAGTCTCAGCAGTTTTCTTTTGAGATAGTCAAGTTGCCCTAATTTGGGTAGTCTGTGAATAAGAAGAACAAAATCTCTGCCCCAGTGGGCGTGTTGGAGAAGTGGGCCCCAGGTCTCATGCCGATGTGGTGGGAGTGGCATTAGACTGATCGTTACTGTTAGGAAGGTGCCAGTGGCCTTGCAGTGCTGACAAAGCCTTGTCACCCATGCTCTCTCACAGCCTCCTCACACCTTGGGTGGTGGTAAGTATACATTGTATTCCTTCATTTTATGGAGGAGGAAGCTGAGACTCAGAGAGATGATTTGCCTCCAGTTGGGGGGTCAGGTGTCCTGACTTCCAGCTTCAGAGTTCTTCCGCCTGACTAGGGACTAACAGTTCTGTGTGGTGCATCTAGGTCCCAGGAATTTGCCTCTCTTCCCTCAGTTGCATTTCCTTTACTCCAATGGTTTTTTAAGTTTCGTGTGAGGGGAGGCAGGATCCAAGTCGTAACCCTGGTAGCTAACATAGGACATCTGCTTGTCCCAGAAGATCCACTCAGGTGTTCTGTCTTCAGACCTGTGAGGATGCATTTTCCTTTATGCCACAGATTTTCATTAGCCACTGCATGTCCTGCCCAGGGGGCGGCAGACACTGGAGATGCAAATGGACCCAAGAGGGGGGACTTCTTTTATAAAACAACATTGAAAAACATGGAAGATTTTAGGCCAGGTGCGGCGGCTCACACCTGTAATTGCAGCACTTTGGGAGGCTGAGGTGGGTGGATCATGAGGTCAGGAGTTCGAGACCAGCCTGGCCAGCATAGTGAAACCCCATCTCTACTAAAAATACAAAAAATTAGCTGGTGCGGTGGCAGGCACCTGTAGTCCCAGCTACTCGGGAGGCTGAGGCAGGAGAATCGCTTGAACCCAGGAGGCAGAGGTTGCAGTGAGCCGAGATTGCGCCATTGCACTATAGCCCGGGTGACAGTGTGAGACTCTGTCATAAAATAAGATAAGACAAGACAAAATAAAATAAAAATGGAAGATTTCACCTAAAAATTCAGATTTCTGGTTCCTTGGAAAATTGGAAGCCCTTGTGCTCTGGGACATACTTACATGATAGATTTTCCAGGAGCCAAGTTTCAGCTGACCTTTTAGACCCAAAGTTGGGGACTGAATGCTCACAGAAAAGAACCAATGACTCCCCATCCAGGTGTGTGTGTGCTCTCCCCCTGCAGGTGTACATGTGCTCTGTCCCCCTCCAGGTGTGCATGTGCTCTGTCCCCCTCCAGGTGTGCGTGTGCTCTCCCCCTCCAGGTGTACATGTGCTCTGTCCCCCTCCAGCTGTGTGTGTGCTCTCCCCCCCAAGTGTGTGTGTGCTCCCCCCCTCCAGGTGTGCATATGTTCTGTCCCCTTCCAGGTGTGCGTGTGCTCTCCCCCTCCAGGTGTACATGTGCTCTGTCCCCCTCCAGCTGTGTGTGTGCTCCCCCCCTCCAGGTGTGCATATGTTCTGTCCCCTTCCAGGTGTGCGTGTGCTCTGTCCCCTTCCAGGTGTGCATGTGCTCTCCCCCTCCAGGTGTGTGTGTGCTCCCCCCCTCCAGGTGTGTGTGTGCTCTCCCCCTCCAGGTGTGCGTGTGCTCCCCCCCTCCAGGTGTGTGTGTGCTCTCCCCCTCCAGGTGTGTGTGTGCTCCCCCCTCCAGGTGTGTGTGTGCTCTCCCCCTCCAGGTGTGTGTGTGCTCCCCCCCTCCAGGTGTGTGTGTGCTCTCCCCCTCCAGGTGTGCATATGCTCTGTCCCCCTCCAGGTGTGCGTGTGCTCTCCCCCTCCAGGTGTGTGTGTGCTTCCCCCCTCCAGGTGTGTGTGTGCTCTCCCCCTCCAGGTGTGTGTGTGCTCTCCCCCTCCAGGTGTGTGTGTGCTCCCCCCCTCCAGGTGTGTGTGTGCTCCCCCCCTCCAGGTGTGTGTGTGCTCTCCCCCTCCAGGTGTGCATATGCTCTGTCCCCCTCCAGATGTGTGTGTGCTCTCCCCCTCCAGGTGTGTGTGTGCTCTCCCCTCCCAGGTGTGCATATGCTCTGTCCCCCTCCAGGTGTGCATATGCTCTATCCCTCTCCAGGTGTACGTGCACTGTCGCCCTTCCAGGTGTGCGTGTGCTCTGTCCCCCTCCAGCTGTGCATGTGCTCTGTCCCTCTCCAGCTGTGCGTGTGCTCTCCCCCCAAGTGTGCGTGTGCTCTCCCCCTCCAGGTGTGCGTGGGCTCTGTGCCCCTCCAGGTCTGCGTGGGCTGTGTCTCTTCCGGGTGTGCATGTACTCTATCCCTCCAGGTGTGTGTAGGCTCTGTCCCCCTCCAGGTATGGGTGTGCACTGTCCCCCTCCAGGTGTGTATGTAGGCGCTGTCCCCCTGCAGGTGCACATGTGCTGTGTCCCCCCTCCAGGTGTGAGTATGCACTGTTCCCCTCCAGGTGTGAGTATGCACTGTTCCCCTCCAGGTGTGTGTGTGGCTCTGGCCCCCTCTAGGTGTGTGTGTGGCTCTCCCCATCCAGGTGTGCGTGTGCTCTGTCCTCCTCCAGGTGTGTGTGCTCACCCACACCTGCCCCATCATTTATTCCCCATTGCTTGCCTTACCTCTGTGTGTATCTGTACTCATTTATTCATTCATTCAATGGATATGTATCACATGCCCTCTCTCTGCCAGCCCTAGAGGATTTAAACAACTAAGACATTGTTTCCCAGGGCTGTTGTAACAAAGCAACAGAAACTGTGTGGCTTAAAACAACAGAAATTCAGTTTTAGTTTTTGGCCGGGCACGGTGGCTCATGCCTGTAATCTCAGCGCTTTGGGAGCCCGAGGCGGGCGGATCACCTGAGGTTAGGAGTTTGAGACCAGCCTGGCCAACATGGTGAAACCCCATCTCTACTAAAAATAGAACTGTTAACCAGGCGTGGTGGCAGACACTTGTAATCCCAGCTACTCAGGAGGCTGAGGCACGAGAATCCTTTGAACCTTGGAGTGCAGTGAGCTGAGATCGCGCCACAGCACGCCAGCCTGGGTGACAGAGTGAAATTCCGTCTCAAAAAAAAAAAAAAAAAAAAAAAAATTCATTTTTTCACAGTTCCATAGTCCAGAAGGTACAAAATCCTTGGGTTGGCCGGTCCATGCACCGTCTCTAGCATCTGGTGGCTGCCAACAGTCTTTGGCGTTTCTCAGCTTGCAGCCATAGAGCTCCAAATCCGCCTCTGTCATCACTTGGTTTCGTCACCTTTGCGTAAAGTATCTTCACTTGGCGTTTTCCTCTCTGTCTCTTTTTTTTTTTTAAGATGGAGTGTCGCTCTTGTTGCCCAGGCTGGAGTACAGTGATGCAATCTTGGCTCACCGCAACCTCTGCCTCCCAGGTTCAGGCGATTCTCCTGCCTCAGCCTCCTCAGTAGCTGGGATTACAGGCGTGTGCCACCACGCCTGGCTAATTTTTGTATTTTTAGTAGAGATGGGGTTTCGCCATTTAGGCCAGGCTGGTCTTGAACTCCTGACTTCAGATGATCCACCCACCTTGGCCTCCCAAAGTGTTGGGATTATAGGTGTAAGCCACCTCGGCTCTGCACCCGGCCTCTGTGTCTCTTCTTATAAGGACACCAGACATATTGAATTGAGGACCTGCTCTACTCCAGCATGACCACATTGTAACTCGATTAAATCTGCAATAACCCTATTTTCAAATAAGTTCTCACTCACAGGTACCTGGGGTTAGGTGTTAAACATATTAGATTTTGTTTTTTCTTCTGGAGGGTCTAGTGAGAGAACATATCACTTTGGGGACATGATTTTAAAAAATCCCAAATCACACGAAATGTAGAGCATGGCTCTTGCTCATCATCCACTCTGGGAGACTCCTAAAGCGTCAGCCAGTGCCCGGTGGCAGCTCTGGTTCGGTGGCCTTGTTGCTTCAGATACACTAATCACTGGATCCCCACAATAGCCATCCTCTGGCAGAGACTCTATTGCTGCTCCACTTCAGCACAGATGAGGAAACTGAGGCACAGAGAGGTTACACAGCTTGACTGAGGCTACAATTAAAACCTAAGTGACTATATTCCAAATATATACAAAATAAAAACCAGGCACGGTGTTGCCCACCTATAATCCCAGCTCCTCTGGAGGCTGAGGCAGGAGGATCACTTGAGCAGAGCTGGCATGTGGACACGGGCGGGAGGCAGGGTCCTGAGAGATGAACAGTGTGTTTCCTGGTAAAGCCCAGCAGGCTGTGTTCTCTTTCCCATCAGACTCCTCCCTTGTGATACGGACAGCAGGAAACTAACCTGTATTTTGGTCACTCTCCTGAAATCAAGTCTGCAGTCATTTTAATACCCTCACAAGGTAGGACAGGCTATCCTGCCAATTTCCCAGGGTGACCATCTTACAAGGAGGCGGACGGTACAGAAGCAAGGGCTTCTGGTATAAGGTAAAACGAATCTGATTATTTTCTTGACCCAGAAGGTGATACTTCTTTTTTTATTTTTATTTTTTTGAGATGGAGTCTCTGTTGCCCAGGCTGGAGTGCGGTGGCACAATCTCGGCTCACTGCAGCCTCCGCCTCCCAGGTTCTAGTGATTCTCCCGCTTCAACCTCCCATGTAGCTGGGACTACAGGTGCACACCACCACACCCAGCTAATTTTTGTATGTTTAGTAGAGACAGGGGTTTCACCATATTGGCTGGGCTCCTGGTCAGAAGTGTCGAACTCCAGACCTTGTGATCCACCTGCCTCAGCGGGATTAGAGGCATGAGTGCTGGGATTACAGGCATGAGCCACTTCGCCCGTTTTGTTTGTTTGTTTGTTTGTTTTGTTTTTTGACAGGGTCTTGCGTAATGGCTTGATCTGGGCTCATTGCAACCTCTGCCTCCTGGGCCCAAGTGATCGAAGCCTCCCAAGTAGCTGGGACTACAGGCATGCATCACCACGCCTGGCTACTTTTTGTGTTTTGTATTTTGTATTTTTTGTAGAGAGTTTCACCATGTTGGCCAGGCTAGTCTCCAACTCCAGGCTTCAAGTGATCCACCCACCTTGGCTTCCCAAAGTGCTGAGATTACAGCTGTGAGCCACCACACCCAGCCCAGAATGTGATGTTTCTAACCTTCCATTTACACAAATTTATGTCCATATTTAGAGTCAATTTCTTAGGTCTCTGTCAAGTTCTCTAGTAGATGGAAGAACCATCCAGAAACCATTGCATGCTCTAAATAACCTTTCTTTTGTGGTACTGCTTTCTCTAAGCAAATATAGTTAGCACCAGATGGAATGTAGAGTTTTTAACAACAACAACAAAAAACTGATTCATTTAGGGTTTCCTTAAATTAGGTGAGGGATTTTTTTTCCTTAAGCAATGAACTCCCACATTCAATATTCCCGGCGTGACATTTTGTGCTGTTATACTTGGTAAGTGAAGCTCAGCTATTCTGAGCTTTATGTGCCAGGAGCTTGTGCTCAGAAATCCTTTTTTAGTTTAGCTCATAAAGGTTACTTGTATGTTTGGGTATTTCATGCAGAAGGAAGTCTTCCGGGCTGGGTCATTCACATTCTGTGCTCTCTTGCTAGGCATCTACAAAGTTCATAGCCATTTTTAACACACACCTTTGCTGCGTTAAAATCACAGTCAGAATTTAAAGCTATGACTGGTCTATTTCCTTTAGCATAATGTCTTCAGGGTTCATCCGTTAAGCTAAGGGAAATAAGCCAGTTACAAAAGGAGAATTACAGTAGAATTATATTAGTATGAGGTTCCTAGAACAGGCAAATTCATAGAGACAGGAAGTAGACTGGGGCAGGGGTTGGAAGGAGTCGTGGTTCAATGTTTCAGAGTCTCAGTTTTACAAGGTGAAAAAGTTCTGGAGATGAATGTTGGTGAGAGTTGAACAATAATGTAAATAGACTTAATGCCACTGAACTGTACACTTGAAAATGGTTAAAATGGTAAACTTTAACCGTTATTTTACCACAATAACAAAAAGCCACTACCCTATAATAATAGCCTAAGTGACTATATCCAAATATATACAACATAAAAGCTGGGCATAGTGTTGCACACCTATAGTCCCAGATACTCGGGAGGCTGAGGCAGGAGGACCACTTGTGCGCCCAGCAGTTCAAGGCTGTGCTGTGTTACCATCACGCCTGTGAATAACCACTTCTTTCCAACCTCGGAAACATAGTGAGACCCACATCTCTTAAAAAAAAAAAAAAAAAAAAAAAAAGCAAATATGTACAAAATGGTGAATATATAAAAGATCACATTTCTGCAATTAAACATGATGTACACCATAAATATTAATTATAATCATGTATATATTTATATGAAATTTGCTTTCAGTTTGTATCTTTCCAGATTTTTCAAATTAAAAATTTCCTTGGCAAATAGAAATTATGTTAACTCTCTTGACTTACTAACTCTGTGACTTTGAACAAGTCTCTTTTGTTTTTTGAGCTATTAGTGTCCTATATAATAGGAATGATAGTACTCTACAGGGTGCCCACCC
Organism: Macaca thibetana thibetana; assembly: GCF_024542745.1. Lineage (NCBI taxonomy): Eukaryota > Metazoa > Chordata > Mammalia > Primates > Cercopithecidae > Macaca > Macaca thibetana. Next base: position 4,155,699 of record NC_065584.1, read on the forward strand.
TGCTCCAAATTGTAAAGCCGTGAAATTTGCTCAGCAACGCAGGTAGAAACCAAAGTAAATTGAGATAATCTTTCAGTGGGGTTTAAGTGGTAATGGGAACAAGTGCAGTGTTGGGGATCCCTTAGCCCCAGAGCATGGCAGTCCCAAGTCTGAGTCCTTCAGGGGCCAAGCAGGCGATGGCAAAGAGGGAAGCAGACCGGGGCAAAGCAATAAGGAACGGCAGTGATTGTGGCAAACTGGATGGCCTCAATTTAGAGGCATTTATATTCAGTTAGAAAAAAAAAAATCTCCATGCAGGCCAAACAAAACATTGACGGGTTTTATCTGGCCAGTGGGCCACCGGTTTTCAATTTCTGCTTTACTTTTTAATTAAATTAATTAATTAATTTATTTATTTTTGAGATAGAGTTTTACTCTTGTTGCCCAGGCTGGAGTGCAATGGTGCAATCTCGGCTCACTGCAACCTCCACCTCACGGTTCAATTGATTCTCTTGCCTCTGCCTCCCAAGTAACTGGGATTATAGGCATGCGCCACCATGCCCAGCTAATTTTGTATACTTTTTTTTTTTTAATTTGTTTGTTTGTTAGTTTTGAGACAGAGTCTCACTCTGTCTCCCAGGGTGGGGTGCAGAGGTGCAGTGTCAGCTCACTACAACCTCTGCCTCCTGGTTTCAAGCAATTCTTGTGCCTCATCCTCCCAAGTAGCTGGTATTACAGGTATGCACCACCATACCTGGCTAATTTTTTGTATGTATCATGTTGTCTTGGTCTCAAACTCCTGAGCTCAGGTGATTTGCCTGTTTGGCCTCCTAAAATACTAGGATTACAGGCGTGAGCCACTGCACCCAGCTTGCAATTTCTGTTTTAGCATGAGAGATGCTTGGATCTAGAAGGGACATGGAAGGCCTTTTGGTCCCAACCCTTATTTTTCAGAACCATGACTAAGATATGGGCTGCCTTAGGAAGAGCTGGTCTAGAATCCAGGTCTTAGACAATTATTTTCAGGGCTCTCTTCTACCTCCCTGCCAGCTAGAAACATTTTTTTATTTTCAGATAATGTATCCTTCCAAGTTTGAATTTGAATCTTTTTTTAAACGTAGATACGTTTGTTTAATTTTGTGTTACTGCCCAGATCAAGTCAGCTCCTGGTACTTTTCTATTTTAATGATAGCTGCCACCCAACAAAACCCAACATTCAGTGTTCAGCAGAAATTCTGATATGCATACTATGTGCCTACGAGCCTTTTAAAATTGCAATGACAGTGTTTTTATTTGGTTCTTTGGATTAAATTGTCTAAAGAATTTATTGTGAACGTTATTGCATCTTTGATTCTGTTGGTCTTCTATGAAATTTCACACGTCTTGAGACAGGCAGATTTTTATCTTTGGTTCTCAGGTTATTAACATGTACTGTGAGAATTTAGATTGTTTTAGTAGAACTCTAATCCGGGGCACAAACTGGCAGGCCTGGGATGAGCAGGGCCTCTGCAGACATGTCTTGCTCGTCAGCACTACGCTTCAAAATACCTTTTTCCAGGCCGGGCACGGTGGCTCACGCCTATAATCCCAGCACTTTGAGAGGCTGAGGTGGGTGGATCACGAGATCAGGAGTTTGAGACCAGCCTGGCCACCATGGTGAAACCTCATCTCTACTAAAAATACAAAAATTAGCTGGGCGTGGTGGCGGGCGCCTGTAATCACAGCTACTTGGGAGGCTGAGGCAGGAGAATTGCTTGAACCTGGGAGGCGGAGGTTGCAGTGAGCCGAGATCATGCCACTGCACTCCAGCCTGGGTGACAGAGTGAGACTCTGTCTCAAAAACAAATACAAAAAACCTTTTTCCTTGGAATGACATACCCTCAGGGCAGCGTGTGCTTGGGGGAGCCCTGCAGGTTCCCCACTTCCTCCAAATAACATTTTCCTCTTTTGAGCTCTTCTAGCCCATCCCTGGCCAGTGGAGACATATGTGGTTGTGATGAGTCTCAGTAAAGGGGAATCATGGTGCCGTATGTAGTGTAGTGCTGTCCAAGTGAGGCTAGTTTTTTTTTTTTTTTTTTTTTTTTTTTGAGACAGGGTCTTGCTCTGTCACCCAGGCCTAAGTGCAGTGGTGCAGTCATAGCTCACTGCAGCCTCAACCTCCCAGGCTCAGGTGATCCTCCAGCCTTAGCCTCCTGAGTAGCTGGGACTACAGGCACATGCCACCACTACTGGCTGATTTTTCTTTTTTTTGTAGAGATTGGTGGGGAGGGGATCTTACTATGTTGCCCAGGCTGGTCACGAACTCCTGGGCTCAAGGAATCTGTCCACTTTGGCCATCCCAAGTGCTGGGATTACAAGTGTTGAGTCACCGCACCCGGCCTAAAGTGAGGTTCTTGAGATGTATACAGAGATCAAGAGTGAGTGCTGGAAGCTTCCGTGTCAACTGATATTGCTGGGACGGCTGCATGTCTCTGGGCAGGGGCCACTCTGACTGCTCTAACTCCTGTGCCTGCTGCCTCCTGGCCACATGGCCCTTTGGTCAGAAACTTGAGAAGCCCCCAGTGAGCAGCAAAGGGGACCCCTGCCTGTTTAGTAATGGAATTCACAACCATTCCGCCCAGTGCAGCTCAGCAGGTGTTTGTGGAGAGCATGCCCAGGGTGAAGCCTGCGGGGCTATCAATGTTAGGGTGGTAACACAGCAGCTGCCCACATTGGCACATTGCCTGCCAGCAAGCAGGTTCTGAGCAAAGCTCTTTCCCTGTGTGGTTGCTGGGGCCCATGTCAGGAGGCAGAGTGCCTCCTGGTTTGCTCGGGACGTTCTCATTGGAGCAGGGGTCCCCAACCTTTTTGGCACCAGGGACCAGTTTCCACAGACTGGTGGCAGGTGGGGATGGTTTCAGGATGAAACAACAGTTTCACCTCCGATCATCGGGCATTAGATTCTCATAAGGAGCATGCAACCTAGATCCCTCGCATGCACAGTTCACAGTAGGGTTAGCGCTCTCAGGAGAATCGAATCTGATCTGACAGGACGTGGAGCTCAGGTGGGAATGCTCACTCACCTGCTGCTCACCCCCTGCTGTGCTGTGTGGCCCAGTTCCTTACAGGCCACGGACTGGTACCAGTCTGTGGCCCAGGGGTGGAGAACCCCTGCGTTAGAGCACCAAAAGTCCCTCCACCTAGGAACCAGCTCATCCCAAACAAAGCAGGACAGTTGGTCACCATGGGCAGCAGCATGACTTTTACCTAAATTCCATGGTATGATATAAAGCGGAATGAGAGGCCGGGCACTGTGGCTCACGCTTATAATCTCAGCACTTTGGGACGCCGAGGTGGGTAGATCACCTGAGGTCAGGAGTTCGAGACCAGCCGGGTCAACATGGTGAAACCCTGTCTCTACTGAAAATACAAAAATCAGCCAGGCATGGTGGCACACTCCTGTAGTCCCAGCTACTCGGGAAGCTGAGACAGGAGAATCGCTTGAATCAGGGAGGCAGAGGTTGCAGTGAGCTGAGATTGCACCACTGCATTCCAGCCTGGGTGACAGAGTAAGACTCTGTCTCAAAAAAATAAAAATAAATAAATAAAGTGGAATGAGAAAATAAAAAACTTGCCCCAAAGAATGACCGAGTTATCTAGGGAATGTCCGCACTGCAGGGAGCAGCCAAGAAGTACAATCAATTTAGTGGGGCCAGAGGAGCATTTAAATTTTTTTTGGCCAGGTGCAGTGGCTCACACCTGTAATCCAGCACTTTGGGAGGCAGAGGCAGGAGGATTCCTTGAGCCCAGAAGCTCAGGTCCAGCCTGGTCAACATGGTGAAGCCTCATCTCTACAAAAAACACAAAAATTAGCCAGGCGTGGTGTTGTGTGCCTGTAGTCCCAGCTCGGGAGGCTGAGGCAAGAGGATCTCTTGAGCTTTGGAGATAAAGGCTGCAGTGAGCTACATTTGGCCTGGCCCCCAGAGCAAAAGACAGGAGCATCAGGAAGTAGGGAGGAAGTGGGCAACAGACCAGCTTTAGCCTGGGCAACAGAGCAAGACCCTGTCTCTTAAAAAAGATTATTGGCCAGGTGTGGTGGCTTACACCAGTCATCCCAGCACTTTGGCAGGTCGAGGCAGGTGGATCACTTGAGGTCAGGAGTTCGAGACCAGCCTGGCCTACATGGCAAAACCCCATCTCTACTAAAAATACAAAAAAATTAGCTGGGCGTGGTGGCACGTGCCTGTAATCCCAGCTACTCCGGAGGCTGAGGCAGAGAATTGCTTAAACCTGGAGGGGCGGAGGTTGCAGTGAGCCGAGATCGCGCCACTGCACTCCAGCCTGGGCGACGGAGCGAGACTCTGTCTCAAAAAATAAAATAAAATAAAATAAAATTAAAATAAAATAAATAAAAATACAAACATCAGCTGGGTGTGGTGGAGGGTGCCTGTAATCCCAGCTACTAGGGAGGCTGAAGCAGGAGAATCACTTGAACCTGGGAGGTGGAGGTTGCAGTGAGCCGAGATCATGCCATTGCACTCCAATCTGGGCAACAAGAGTGAAACTCTGTCTCAAAAAAGAAATTATTTATTTATTTATTTATTTTTGAGACAGAGTCTCGCTCTGTCGCCCAGGCTGGAGTGCAGTGGCACGATCTCAGCTCACTGCAAGCTCCGCCTCCTGGGTTCATGTCATTCTCCTGCCTCAGCCTCCCGAGTAGCTGGGACTACAGGCGCCCGCCACCACGCCCGGCTAATTTTTTGTATTTTTAGTAGAGATGGAGTTTCACTGTGATAGCCAGGATCGTCTCGATCTCCTGACCTTGTGATCCGCCCGCCTCGGCCTCCCAAAGTGCTGGGATTACAGGCAAAAATCTTATTTTTTTAGAGCAGTTTAGAGCAGTTTTAGGTTCCTAGCAACATTGAGAGGAAGGTACAGAACTATCCCAGGTGCCCCCTCACCCCCAGCATGCAGAGCCTGCCCCATTATCAGCATCTCCCTGGGTAGCGCATTGATTGCCCTTGATGAACCAACATGGACGCATCATAACCACCTGGTCCATGCTACATTTGGGCTCACTCTTGGTGTCGCACATCCTATGCAGCAAAACATTTTTAAAAATAAAAGCAGCACAGACTAGGTCAGGGTGCTTTGCATCTGGTGACGGTTAAGTACAGTATTGTTCTGGGAAATGTTCTGTTTCAGTTACTTATTTGAATGTATGTGCTGTTTGTCTTGCAAAATTCTTCCCTAACTGTGAGTTGTGGTGACAAAAGATTGAGAGAGACTTTGGGAGTTCAAGGGATGGAGAGGCACATCAGGTTAGGGAGAACCTGGAAGGGCTTTTTGGGATCAGGGACCCTGGAAGGTAGGGGAAAGCAGGGAGAAAACCCAACAGAGGCCAAGAGTATTGGGGGAGGGATTGAGGGGACAGCCAGGAGTGTGGAGGATGCCCAGGAGGGGGCAGGTGGGTGGCAGTGACTGGGAAGGATGGTGAGACCATGGGCGGGGTGGAGCCCTGGAAGGCTGTGAGGAGGGTTTGGGGTCTGAATTCTGCGCTCCTGCTTACTGGATGAGTAAACCCCAACACTTACTTAGTCTCTCTATGCCTGTTTCTCAGCAGTGGGATGGGGGCAGTTATGGTGCCCGTCTGGGTGGGTTGGTGCCAATGTCAGGTGAGTAAATTGTGGCACTCCCCTGGCACAGTACCTGAAGTATCAGAGGCACCTATCCTTAGCTGTTACTATGGTCAGACTTTGCTTAGGGAGACTTGTGGGGTAACCCTCTCTAGAATAGCTTGGGGAAGGCAGAGATGGTGTCTGAACCAGGTAACTGGCCAGTACAGGGTGCAGATGGGAGATGCTGAGAGCCAGGATGAATGGCTATTATTTTTATTTATTTACTTTTTAGAGACAGGGTCTTGCTCTGTTGCCCATGCTGGAGTGCAGGGTGCGATCAAGGCTCACTGCAGCCTCTACCTCCTTGGCTCAAGTGATCCTCCCACCACGCCCAGCTAATTTTTGTGCCTTTTGTAGAAACAGGGTTTCATCATGTTGCCAAGGCTGGTCTTGAACTCCCAGGCTCAAGGGATCTGCCTGCCTCGGCCTCGAAAAGTGCTAGGATTACAGGCATGAGTCAGCGTGCCAGCTTGGCTGTTCTTTGATGTTTTGTTCTTGGGGAGTAGTCCACAGATCACTGTGCTTGTCGTATTGGCTTGGCTTATAGTACAGAGGTTGATCTGCTACGTGCTGAGTTTGGGGCAGGGGAGGGTGCAGACTCTGTATGGTCGTGGCTTCAGGAGACTCCTCCAGGGCCTGGCCCCACCGTGAGCAATGCCATGCTGCAGGGCTGTCTCTGTCATCCCGGCCGAGTTCCCCATGGTGGCCGCCCACGGTGCCATGACATCTTCAGGAGCTGGGCCATGCCTCCCACCCCATTGACACCTGGGGAGAGGCTTGGCCATTTTATTTTCTAAACCTGTAGAGCACAAAGAGATGTTGTCATTCCCCTCATTGAGACACACACCCCCTCCTCCCCTCCTCATGCCGAGCCGTTTTTGGTTCCTGGTTATAAACTCACTTTAGGGAGCCCCCTACAACGGCCTGGTAGCTTTCCGCTCTTGCTTTTGTTTTTGTTTTTTGTTTTTGAGACAGAATCTCACTCTGTTGCCCAGGCTAGAGTATAGTGGCACGATCTCGGCTCACTGCAACCTCCACCTCCTGGGTTCAAGTGATTCTCCTGCCTCAGCCTCCCGAGTACCTGGGCCTACAGGCGTCTGCCAGCATGCCTGGCTAATTTTTATATTTTTAGTAGAGATGGGGTTTCACCATGTTGGCCAGGCTGGTCTCGAACTCCTGATCTCAAATGATCCACCCACCTCGGCCTCCCAAAGTGCTAGGATTACAGGCATGAGCCACTGCACCCGACCCACTATTGCTTTTGAAAACACAAACACCACTGACGCAGCCTGAACAATATAATCCATTGCTTTTAGAGACCTGGCCCTTTACAACAAAAAGCCTACTTCATTCTCCTGGGATGAGCAGGGCCCTCTCTGCACTCTTCTACCTACCAAAGAAAACTAAGTACCATCTCCATCTTCAGCAGCCCCTCCACTCCCTTCACCCGTATGCTTCTGCTCTTGGCCAGATTAATGGCTCTTTGTGGCTGGAGATCACACAAGTGCTGTGCCCAGAGCAATTTCCTGTCCCCATCAGAGTGATGAGAGAGTCTTAGGAAATGATCTTAGGAAATGGCCCCACAGTAAAAGTTCCAACCGGCACAGCCATGAAAATATCACCACCAGCTGCTTTTCACCTGGGAGAGCCAGGGTAGGTGGGGCTAAAGGGCCTGAGAAGGCGTCTTCTCAGGATCAGATTGAGGGAGGGGGATCCTCACCCGCAGGGATGTCAGGTATTGGCGTCTACCTTTCGTTAATCCAGCAAACACACCCTGAAGACTTCCCCTGCCCACGCAGAGCCCGACCCTGTGCCTCCAAGGAAACCAACAATTACGATGCAACGTGATGATTGCTAAATCAGGAGTACCCTGAGTTCAGAGAATCAATGTGCCTTGTGGGCTGGGGTGAATGGGAAGGGAAGGGGGTCATGGAAGGCCTCCTTAAGGAAGCTGCCAGTTAAATGAAGCCCCAAACGCTGAGCAGGAAGCGGCCAGATGAGCAGAATAGAGGAGGGTTGTCTATGGCCATACCACCCTGAGTGCACCCCATCTCCTCTGATCTCGGAAGCTCGGCAGCGTCCGGCCTGGTTAGTGCTTGGATGGGAGAACAGGGAAGCCTTTCCAGGCAGAGGGAACAGCACTTGTGAAGGCTCCTGGAGTGGGAGGCATGCCAGAGGCGGGACGGGGCTGCAGCTCTGAGGGTGGATGTGAAGGTGGGATGTCCAACTCCGACGTACAGATACTGGGGCGTGATCGGGCCTCACTGCACAGGAAGAGGAAGAGTTTAAACCATGGTGGGGCCAGGCGTGGTGGCTCACGCCTGACATCCCAAAACTCTGGGAGGCTGAGGCAGACAGATCACCTGAGGTCAGGAGTTTGAGACCAGCCTGGCCAACAAGGCAAAACCCTGTCTCTACTAAAACTACAAAAATTATCTGGGCGCGGAGGGAGGCGGGTGCCTGTAGTCCCAGCTACTCAGGAGGCTGAGGCAGGAGAATCGCTTGAACCTGGGAGGCGGAGGTTTGCAGTGAGCCAAGATTGCACCACTGCACCCCAGCCTGGGTGGCAGAGTGAGACTGTGTCTCAACAACAAAACCAACCAACCAAACAAACAACAAAAACCATGGTGGAAGTGAGCACCCCAAGGCTCTGAGTGGTGACCCTGGGGCCAGTGCTCTGGGCGGGCTGCTCCTTGCCAGGTCTGTAGAGGGAATAGGGGAGGCCAGCAGTCTGCCAGCCCAAGGAGGGAGGCCTCAGTCAAGCTGGCGGCAGGGGGGCTGAGCAGATGTAGAGGCACAGGGAGGGACCGGCTTGCTCATCCCGAACAGTTGCTGAGCACCATCAGCCTCAGGCCAGGCCCTGCTGGGGAATCCCAGGTAAACTGGCCACTGTCCTGCCCCCTAGGACCCTGTGGTCCATGAGGGGACCCCCGAAGTACCCAGGGTCTACTCTGGAGCTCTTACAGGATGTAGGGGTGGAGAGGTGGAGGACAGACGGGCACAGTGCAGTGCCTGTCTCAAATCCTTGTCTCTGTGTGCCTTTGGTTATTGTTGACCCAGAAACTCTTCCCACACCATGATTAGTGTATTTAATATTGGCCTGAAACCCAAAGAGATGTCATGAGGCACATGCCTGGATGCAGATGAAGGAGAGGGGGGCAGGGTCTGGGAAGACTCCTGGGCAGATGACCTGGCAGCATGGGACTGCCCAGAGGCTCAGGAGGGCAGAGAGGGAAGCCACTGTGATTCTTTGGCGACACCTGTCTCCCCTGCACTGGCTGGGCTGGGATTAACCCCTGGTAGGAGCGGACGTAGGAGAAGTGTTGGTCTCTGTCCACGACACAAAGAAAATATTGTGCCGGGCCAGGGACGAGGGGCAGGGGCGGGCTCTGCCAGCCCCGTGTTTCCAAAGAGCAGGTGGCCACCCCAACATCTTGTTGAAAGGTCTGCATTTGTATGCAGCGAAATGCCAAGTTGTTATGTCATGACTGCTTCGTTTCGTTCTATGAACGGCATTTCCAGGAAAGGCCTCATTTCACACCAAGCTGAGTCCCGACAGATCCTGCTCTGGCCCCGGATGGGGAGAGTGACTTAATCAGCCCACCCTAGGAGTAACATATGGCGTTTCCTTCTCAGGCCAGACGTTTTTCCATTTTGCCCATAAGAAAATTAGAATTAGGCCGGGCGCGGTGGCTCAAGCCTGTAATCCCAGCACTTTGGGAGGCCGAGACGGGCGCATCACGAGGTCAGGAGATCGAGACCATCCTGGCTAACCCGGTGAAACCCCGTCTCGACTAAAAAATACAAAAAAAAACTAGCCGGGCGAGGTGGCGGGCGCCTGTAGTCCCAGCTACTCGGGAGGCTGAGGCAGGAGAATGGCGTGAACCCGGGAGGCGGAGCTTGCAGTGAGCTGAGATCCGGCCACTGCACTCCAGCCTGGGCGACAGAGCGAGACTCCGTCTCAAAAAAAAAAAAAAAAAAAAAAGAATTGGGCCAATGGCTTGTTTTAATTTGAACCGCTATGGTTCGAAGGATGCTGGTGGGCTTAAGTTGTACCTAGACTGGGCCTTCTTTTCTTTTCTTTTCTTTTTCTTTCTCTTTTCTTTCTTTCTTTCTTTTTTTTTTTTTTTTGAGGCAGGGTATTTTCCTGTTGCCTGGGCTGGAGTACAGTGGTTCCGTTTGATCTCAGCTCACTGCAGCCTCGACCTCCTGCACTCAAGTGATCCTCCCACCTCACTCTTCCAAGTAGCTGGGACCACAGGTGCAGGCCATCATGCCTGGCTAATTTTTGTATTTTTGTATTTTTTTTTTTTTTTTTTGGTAGAGAGGGGCTTTCACCATGTTGCCCAGGCTGGTCTTGAACTCCTGGGCTCAAGTGATCCTCTGTCTCCCAAAGTGTTGGGATTACAGGCATGAACCACTGCACCAAGCCTAGGCTGGGCCTTCTAAAGTGGCCAGTGATTCTGTTCTCAGAAGTGGCTGGGTCTCTGGGCTGGGAGTTCTGTGCACCATGGGTAAGCCCATGGTGAGGACGGCTTATCTTTTCTTGGCAAATGTGGCCAACAATCTCCAGTCAACCTGAAAAACAGATATCAAGGCTGTGCATGCCAGAGAACGGAGCAGGAGGGGCGGTTCCTTGTGTGCATGTTGTTGTGTGTGTCTGTGTGTAAACAAACGTCTGACCCCTGGCTGCCCGGCCGCCCCACTCACCACGCGGGGGCTCTCTCTCTCAGGATGCACAGGGCACACGTGTGGGTTCCACTTGCTGTTCTGTTTCCTGCCCTTCCATATTTGGTACCAAGTCTTGTTTCTGCCTTGTTTCTCAAGAGCGCTAAAGAGCTCGGCTCTGAGACTGGGTGCCAATATCTTTCTTTTCTCAATTCTAGAAAACTTAGCCATGGCCAATTTCCTTCCAGAATTCCAACTAGATATAGGTATTTCCACGTTGATATTTTTCTTTAACCTGTGAATGACTTAGTGGTGGTCTCTGCTATCCAAAACAAACATGCGAGATCTTTTTAAAAAAATCTCTCCCTTTTGTTGGGAAGATCTTGTCTTAGTGGGCTTGGTCCACGCTCATAGTCTGGGTGAGACCTGGTCTTTGAAGTGCATGGAGGCCCTTTCTCGTGGCTGGGGTAGTCCATGACAGATTTCTGAAAATGACCCCCGTGAGCATTTGTTCTTCCTGGGCTGCAAAATGCTATATGCACATTGTTGCCTGAGTTTCCGATGTCAGCCCTTGCTGCTTTTCTGCTGATGTTTGAACGATCAGTATATTGAGGGACGTGCTGAACCCCCAGTAAGATCGGTGCTCTGCCTGTTTCTCTGTGCACGTCGTGGTTTTCGAGGCCACTCTGTCTGGGGCACTTAGGTTTAAAATCACTTTGTCATCTGGGTGAATTGAACCTTTTCTCTTACTTAGTAGCCATCTCTATCCCTAATACAGCTTTGTCTTAGAGTCTCTTTCAACTGATCATATCTTCCCTTGGCAAGCATTCACCGCTTCATCATTTCAGACTTTCGTTTCCACTCTGTATGTCCTTAGGCTTTATGTGTGTCTTTGGGAAACCGTGTGTGTCATGATGTTTTTAAAAATCCACGGCATCTGTGTCTGTCATTTGACTGATAGGTTTAGTCGACTTTCTTTTATTGTAATTGTTGATCTATTTGGATGAGTTTCTACCATTTTAATCTGACGTATCAGTTGGTCCCACTTTTTCTGTATTTCTTTCCTTTTCGTTTCTTTTTTTCTTTTTCTTTTTTTTTTTTTTTGAGACGGAGTCTCGCTTTGTCACCCAGGCTGGAGTGCAGTGGTGCGGTCTCGGCTCACTGCAAGTTCTGCCTCCCGGGTTTACTTACGCCATTCTCCCGCCTCAGCCTCCTGAGTAGCTGGAACTACAGGCGCCTGCCACCTCGCCCGGCTAATTTTTTTTTTTTTTTTGTATTTTTAGTAGAGATGGGGTTTCACCATGTTAGCCAGGATGGTCTTGATCTCTTGACCTCGTGATCCGCCTGCCTCAGCCTCCCAAAGTGCTGGGATTACGGGTGTGAGCCACCGTGCCCAGCCTCTTTTCTTTTCTTTTTTTTGAGACAGAGTCTCACTCTGTTGCCCAGACTGGAGTGCTGTGGCATGATCTCAGCTCACTGCAACCTCCGACTCCCGGGTTCAAGCGATTCCCCTGGCTCAGTCTCCCGAGTAGCTGGGATTATAGGCATGTGGCACCAAGCCCAGCTAATTTTTGTATTTTTAGTAGAGATGGGGTTTCACCGTGCTGGCCAGGATGGTCTCAATCTCCTGACCTCGTGATCTACCTGCCTTGACCTCCCAAGGTGCTGGGATTACAGGTGTGAGCCACCACGCCTGGCCCTGTACTTCTTTTTAATGCTGTCTGTTTTCTGAATTAACATCTGTATGCTCTCCTGAGCAGACACAGACATACCAACTGCCCACATCCTTTGGTCCCCCAGGATGCCCTGACTCCTCTTGTGCTAACAGCTTCTGGTCTTTTACTTCTGTATTGTTTCAGACATAGATTTCTCCATTTGGTCTTGGCTGTTTAGATTTTCTTTTCCTCTTAGTCTGTGGGCATGGGTCTTCTTCTTTTTGGTGCTCTATGAGCCTTTCAGTCACAAGTCTTTTTAATAATTTAATTTAACTTACTTTTTTTTTTTTAATTTATTTTTGTTGCAACAAGTTCTCACTGTGGTTGCCCAGGTTGATCCCAAGCTCCTGGGCTCAAGCTGTCCTCCTATCTTGGCCTCCCGAAGTGCTGGGATTACACCACACCTGGCCTCATATCCATGTTTTCGAAGCGCTGGTCTGGTTGCTGCATGGAGGATGGAACCTGGGGGCCAGAGTGTCAGGGGGTGCCGGCTGGGAGGCCTGTGACACCGCTGGGTGAGGAATGGCGGCGGCATGAACTGTGGTGTCGGTGGCTGGTCTCTGTGTTAATCTGGGCCCTCCAAGAGGCAGCTGGGGAGGGCCGTGGGTCAGTGCTGCAGGTCCGGCCCTGAGGAAAGGACCGTCGGCAAATCTCCTGTCCCCTGGGAACGAGCCTGCTTCAGTACCTTTGCCATGCCAGACCACTGGCTGGGAGCAGCTGGGAGAACATGGATTTCAGAGCCCAGCACCTGGGACCGGGGCCGATGACAGTTCCTGGGGCTGTGGGGCGTGAGGGAGGTGCATTCTCACACCCTCCACACTCCGCCAGCGTTAACAGCTGGACCTGTCCCTCGCCTCGCCTCACCTCTGTGAGGATACATGGAGGGTCAAGGGCAGTGTGGCCCTGGCCCATGCGTCCGTCCCCGCTTCCTCCCTACTTCCTGATTCTCCCGTCTTTTGCTCTGGCGGCCAGGCCACGTTTGACGGGCATTGGGGTTAAAATGGAAGGTGATTCTATTGCTGCTGCAGGTCCCAATGGAGAGAGGATGGAAAGTCAGGTCACGAGGCCTAGGAAAGAACGTAGGTTAATTAAAGTTTAGAACACCTCTTTCTGCAGAGGTTCCTTGAGTCAGCCCTGAGCATGAGGGAGCGAGGCGCCAGGAGGGGTCCTGGCTGCCCGGGGGCTGTGGCCTTCGGATGGTGCCAGCACCATTGTCCCCATGGAAGAGTGGCCTGAGTGTGCCTTCAAGCTTTAATGCTTTTAAGCAACATTGAAATTCAACCCTGTACATCCTCGACTGCCTGGGAAACGTCCTGATTCACGCTGAGAATCTGGGTCAGTTGTTTATAGAATAGTATTTGCTGAATGAAACTGGCAGCCCAGACAGTGGGGGACTTCTTGGAGGGTGGACGCCGGAGGGGACCCGGCCGTGAGCTCACGCGTGTCACCTCTGCTTTGTGCTGCGCTGTCACTTCCATTCTCAGAGTGTGTTAATCTGAGCATTACAACCTCCGTGGACCACGCGGGGAAAAGGCAACAGCACAGTGTGGCTCGTGGAAAGGCTTCTCTTGAGGATGAGGTGGCAAGGGCAGGAGCTGCCTTACCTGTGCAGGTGACCTGGCCACCATACGCAGCTCTGTGCCCTGCCCACACCCCGGTCCCCAACACACAGGCGCACACATGGACGCGCATGCAGGGTGTTGGGTGGGGGAGCCTGTGTCTCTGGGCTGGGCTCTGAGACTCTGTGGGCTCTGGGACTGTGACTTCTTTGTCTTTTTTAGCTCCAGGGCCTGACTCAGTGTCTGATGTTTCTGGGTACCATAATAAACCTTTGTAGAATAAGTGAGGGAGAGAACGATCTTTGTAAACTCTCTGAATCTGAAGACAGCGCTTAGCGGTGCCATGGTCTTGCAGGTTATTGTGCAGATGAGGTCAGAGGGGCCCTGGGAGGAGAAACCGCTCCTGGGAACCAAGGCTGGAAACCCAACGCTCCTGGCAGAGCCCACAAAACAGCCGGGGCCTCCCGTCTCGGGCAGAGACTTCTCCCTCCCGGCGTTTCTTCCTGATTGGGGAATAGAGGCTGACCCTGCAGCCTTGCTTTCCGACTTTTCCCACCACTGACTCCCAAGCTGAGCCTTGGGAAGGCGGAGGCTGCATTCTGCCCTGAGGCCTTCTGCCCAGAAAAGTTGTCCCCGGCAGAGGCTGCGGTAAGGGGCTGCCACATCTATGCCTGGGTCCCTGGTGAGAAGGGTTAGTTATTTGACTCCAACCTCTCTCTGTTGTCATTGTCTCTAAGTACTTAGTATTATGACTCCCGAGTGTGTGCGTGTGTGTGCGTGTGTGTGCCTGTACTTGTGTGTGCACACACTGAGCAATAATGTAAACATATTTCTTATAGTGGGGTCACAGTCAAAAGCCTGAGAAGCCCTCAGAGAGGCTGCATCCATATGTGGGTATGTGTGGGGCAGGGGGAGTGTGTAGACAGATTTTCTCATCTTTCTTAAGGCAGAGAATTTTCCAGCAGTTTTCAAAAGTGATCAGGAAAGGCGGGAAGGACGTTGGGAAGAATTGCTTAGGTCAGCCTCCCTTAGTTATTGATTTATTTATTTATTTGAGACAGGGTCTCACTCTGTCGCCCAGGCTGGAATGCAGTGGTGCGATCTCGGCTCACTGCAACCTTTGTCTCCTGGGTTTACGAGATTCTGGTCCCTCAGCCTCCCAAATAGCTGGGATTACAGGTGCGCAGCACCACACCCAGCTAATTTTTGTATTTTTAGTAGAGATGGGGTTTCACCATGTTGCCCAGGCTGTTCTCAAACTCCTGTCCTCAAGTGACCCGCCTGCCTTGGCCTCCCAAAGTGCTGGGATTACAGGCGTGAGCCACCACACCCGGCCTCCTTTGGTTATTTAAATGATGGGCAGCAGGCCCCAGGATGAGCACACAGGGCATTCGCTGCTAAAACCAGGACGAGCTGGTTGTGCCAGTGGGCCCCACTGGACCAGGAGACGTTTCAGCTTGGAAAGCAGCTGCACATCTCGGAAAGACTCTGGGCAGAGTTGTGAAGGAGACCGGCCTGGGTGGGTTGCCTGACTGCCCGGCCCCCCAGCTGGAGCTGGGTAAGGGCATGTAGGGGCCTGTCATCAAGCCTGGCCCCGGGGACGACTGTGGTGGCCTGGCAGAGAAGGCAGTGGCTTCCATGGCTTGCCCAGCCTTCCCATGGCATCCACTCTTGGCCTTCTTGGGCACCTGCCAGCCTTGGTTTCTCACAAGCTTTTCTGCTGTCATTGCCTGGGGAGGGAGGTACCCCAAAACATGGCACTGATGGAGCTTTAACTTCAAAGATTCTGGCAGTTTTTGCTGGGATCCCCGTTTGTCAGCTGCTGTGCTGGAGAGGGAACAGCCCCCCACCAGCAGTCGTCCTAAGATCAGGGCCTGTGCCTTGGTGGACAGGAGCTGAGATTCCATCTGCCCTCAGACTGACCTCCCCAAGGCCGGTTGACTGAGTGGTGTTGATAAGACCTGCCTTGGAGCCTCCCTGGGGGCCTGAGCTCCTCTCCCACTGGACCGCCTGCTGGGCTAGGACTGCGTCTCAGGCTCTGGGGCAGCCAGGATAGACTGGCCGCTGGGGCTTCTGCTATTCCCAGTGTGGAGGTGGACACGTTTCACGCCAAGGCCTGACTAGGGCATGTCATTTGCACTCCCAATTGTGCAGAGTGATACCTGCATTGCTGGAGCATTCTTCTGCTCTCATTTCTGAAGAAAAGTATTATGGAGGCCGGGCGCGGTGGCTCAAGCCTGTAATCCCAGCACTTTGGGAGGCTGAGGCGGGTGGATCACAAGGTCAGGAGATCGAGACCATCCTGGCTAACATGGTGAAACCCCGTCTCTACTAAAAAAAAATCAAAAAACTAGCCGGGCGTGGTGGCGGGCGCCTGTAGTCCCAGCTACTCGGAGGCTGAGGCAGGAGAATGGCGTGAACCTGGGAGGCGGAGCTTGCAGTGAGCCGAGATCGCGCCACTGCACTCCAGCCTGGGTGACACAGCGCGAGACTCCGTCTCAAAAAAAATAAATAAATAAAAAATAAAAATAAGTATTATGGAAAGGTCCGACATTCACAGGAGCAGAGCAAACAGCAGCACTCACAGCACCCACTCGGCCTTGGCAGCCACCTTCGCTTTGCCCAGCATCTCAACAAAGTATCTGGGTCATTTATTTTCTCTTTCTTTCTTTCTTTCTTTCTTTCTTTCTTTCTTTCTTTCTTTCTTTCTTTCTTTCTTTCTTTCTTTCTTTCTTTCTTTCTTTCTTCTTTCTTCTGTCTCTCTCTTTCTTTCTTTCTCTCTCTCTCTTTTCCTTCCTTCCCTCCCTCCCTCCCTCTGTCCTTCCTTCCTTCCCTCCCTCCCTTCCTCTTTCTTTCTCTTTCTTTTCTTTCTTCCTTTCCTCTTTCTTTCTTTTCCTTCCTTCCTTCCCTCCCTCCCTTCCTCTTTCTTTCTCTTTCTTTTCTTTCTTCCTTTCCTCTTTCTTTCTTTTCCTTCCTTCCTTCCCTCCCTCCATCCCTCCCTCTGTCCTTCCTTCCTTCCCTCCCTTCCTCTTTCTCTTTCTTTTCTTCCTCTTTCTTTCTTTCTTTCTCTTTTCTTTCTTTCTTTCTCTCTTTATTTCTTCCTTTCTCCTTCCTTCCTTCCCTCCTTCCTTCTTTCCTTCCTTCTTTCCTTCCTTCCTTCCTTTCTTCCTTCCTTCCTTCCTTTCTTCCTTCTTTCCTTCCCCCCCCCTTTCTTTCCTTCCTCTTGCTTTCTCTCTCTGTCTCTTTCTTTCAAGACAGGATCTCACTCTGTCACTGAGGCTGGGGCATTGTGGCATGATCATAGCTCATTGCAGCCTCTACCTCTCACTCTTAAGTGATCCTTCCACCTCAGCCTCTTGTGTAGCAGGACTATAGGCACTTGCCTCTATGTTTGGCTAATTTTTGTATTATTAGTAGAGACAGGGTTTTGCTATGCTGCCCAGGCTAGTTTCAAACTCCTGAGGTCAAACAATCCTCCCACCTCAGCCTCCCAAAGTCCTGGGATTACAGGCATGAGCCACCACGCCCAGCCCAAAGAAGGTCATTTTCTCTTTATTTCCTTCCTTCTTTCCTTCCTTTCTTCCTTCCTTCCTTCCTTCCTCCCTTCCCTTTCCTTCCTTCCTTCCTTCCTTCCTTCCTTCCTTCCTTCCTTTCCCTCCCTCCCTTCCTTCCTTCCTTTTCCTCCCTCCCTCCCTCCCTCCCTCCCTCCCTCCCTCCCTCCCTCCCTCCCTCTCTCCCTTCCTCCCTCCCTTCCTTTCTTCCTCCCTCCCTCTCTTTCTTTCTTTTTTTTTTGATGGAGTCTCACTCTGTTGCCACACTGGAGTGCAGTGGCACAATCTCGGCTCACTGCAATCTCCGCCTCCTGGGTTCAAGTGATTCTCCTGCCTCAGCTGGGACTACAGGCGCCTGCCACCATGCCCAGCTAATTTCTGTATTTTTAGTAGAGATGGAGTTTCACCATGTTGGCCAGGATGGTCTTGATCTCCTGAGCTCATGATCCACCTGCCTCGGCCTCCCAAAGTGCTGGGATTACAGGTGTGAGCCACTGTGCCTGACACTCTTTCTTTCTTTCTTTCTTTCTTTTTTTTTTTTTTTTTGAGACGGAGTCTTGCTCTGTCACCCAGGTTAGAGTGCAGAGGCGCGATCTCCGCTCACTGGCTCACTGCAAGCTCCGCCTCCCGGGTTCACGTCATTCTCCTGCCTCAGCCTCCCGAGTAGCTGGGACTACAGGCGCCCGCCACCACGCCCGGCTGATTTTTTTGTATTTTTAGTAGAGACGGGGTTTCACCGAGTTAGCCAGGATGGTCTCGATCTCCTGACCTCGTGATCCGCCCGCCTCGGCCTCCCAAAGTGCTGGGATTACAGGCGTGAGCCACTGTACCCAGCCTCTTTCTTTCTTTTTAAGAGACAGGGCCTCCCTATGTTGCCCAAGCTGGTCTCATACTCCTGCACTCCAGGGATCCTCCAGCCTCAGCCTCCCAAAGTGCTGGGATTACAGGCATGAGCCACCACACCCGGCCAAGGTCATTTTCTTAAGTAACTAAAGGGCCCCTGTTACACCTTACAGCATCGACAGCAATTGCTTCCCCTCACCATCACCACTGGCTCTGTGGGTCCAAAGGACCCTTTACATTTTCAATGTTTAAGTCATTTTAGCAATACAGGCAAAACTCATTTTATTGCATTTCACTTAATTGCGTTTTGCAGATATTGTTTTAATTTTTTAAACAAATTCAAAGTTTGTGAGCAAATCTCTCATTTTTTCCCCAACAGCGCGTGCTCGCTTCATGTCCCTCTTGTCACATTTTGCTAATTCTTACAGTATTTCCAGCTTTTTCGTTAGAATTATATCTGTTACGGTGATTTGTGATGTTACCATCGTCATTGTTTTGGGACACCACAAACTGTGTCCTTCTGAGACAGTGAACTTAAAGGATAAATGTGTGTTCTGACTGCTCCTGGGACCGGTCACTCCCCCATCTCTCTCCAACTCCTCAGGCCTCCTTAAGCCAATATAGGCCAAAAGCTAGGTCTCTTGCGACAGACAGCCAAGTTGTGAACACAAAGGAATAGTTCTTGAAGGAAATTTAAAAGTGCTACTCCGGTGAACACATGGATAATGAGAAAGTGAAACACCCTTACTACTGATATGGAGGGAGTTGGAGTCTGGATAGATCAAACCAAACACAACATTCCTTTAAGCCAAAGCCTAATCCAGAGCAGGGCCCTCACTCTCTTCAATTCTGTGAAGGCTGAGAGAGGTGAGGGAGCTGCAGAAGAAAGGTTGGAAGCCACCAGAGGTCGGTTCACAGAAAGAGGGCTTTCACAGCTAGAGAGGAGAAGTCAATGTCTGGCTTCAGAGCTTCAAAGGACAGGCTGACTCTTTTGTTAGTGGCTAATGCAGCTGGTGACTTTGTATGGAAGCCAGTGCTTGTTTACCATTCAGAAAATCCTAGGACACTTAAGAATATGCTAAATTGGCTAGGTGTGGTGGCTCATGCCTGTAATCCCTGCACTTTGGGAGGCCGAAGTGGGCAGATCACTTGAGATCAGGAGTTCGAGACCAGCCTGGCCAACATAGTGAAACCCCATCTCTACTAAAAATGCAAAAGTTAGCCAGGCATGATGGTGTGCCCCTGTAATTCCAGCTACTCGGGAGGCTGAGGCGGGAGAACTTCTTGAACCTGGGGGGCAGAGGCCGCAGTGACCTGAGATTGTGCCACTGCATTACAGCCTGGGTGACAGAGCAAGACCCTATCGCCCCCTCAACCCCCGCCAAAAAAAAGTCTGGTCAAGGTGGCTCATGCCTGTAATCCTAGCACTTTGGGAAGCTGAGGTGGGTGGATCACAAGGTCAGGAGTTTGAGACCAGCCTGGCCAATATGGTAAAACCTTGTCTCTACTAAAAATACAAAAAGAATTAGCCAGGTGTGGTGGTGTGCGCCTGTAGTCCCAGCTATTCAGGAGGCTGAGGCAGAAGAATTGCTTGAACCTGGGAGGTGGAGGTTGCAGTGAGCTGAGATTGTGCCACTGCACTCCAGCCTAGGTGACAGAGTGAGACTCCCACCTCAAAACAAACAAACAAAAAAAAGAATATGCTAAATTGACTCTACCTCTGCTTTATAAATAGAATAACAAAGCCCAAATGACAGCACATCTGTTTGCAGCATGGTTTTCTGAATATTTTAAGTCCATTGTTAAGACCTACTGCTCAGAAAAAAAAATATTTATTTCAAAATATTACTGCTCATAGACAATGCACCTGATCACCTGAAAGCTCTGATGGAGATATACAAGGGGATGAATGTTTTCATGCCTCCTCACATAACATCCACTCTGCAAAGAGTAATTTTGACTTTCAAGTCTTGTTATTTAAGAAATACATTTCATAAGGCTATAGATAGTGATTCCTCTGGTAGATCTGGGCAAAGTCAACTGAAAACCTTCTGGAAAGGATTCACCATTCTGGATGCTATGAAGAAGATTTGTGATTCATGGGAAGAAGTCAAAATATCAACAAACATTGACAGGAGTTTGGTTTGTTGGTTTGTTTTGTTTGAGACAGGGTTTCATTCCCATTGCCTAGACTGGAGTACAACGGCGCAATCTTGGTTCACTGCAACCTCCCCCTTCCTGGCTCAAGTGATTCTCCAACCTCAGCATCCCGAGTAGCTACAGGTACCTGCCATCACACCTGGCTAATTTTTGTATTTTTTGTAGAGACGGGGTTTCACCATGTTGGCCAGGCTGGTCTTGAACCCCTGAGTTCAAGTGATCCACCTACCTCGGCCTCCCAAAATGCTGAGATTACAGGCATGAGCCACTGCACCCAGCCAAGATTGACAAAAGTTTGGAAGAAGTTGATTCCAACCTCATGGATGACTTTGAGGGGTTTGAGACTTCAGTGGCGGAAAGAGCTGTAGATGTGGTGGAAATAGCAAGAGAACTAGAATTAGAAATGAAGCCTGAGGATGTGACTGAATTGCTATGATCTCATGAGAAAGCTTTAACAGATGAAGAGTTGCTTCTTATGGATGAGCAAAGAGAGTGGTTTCGTTAGATGGAAACTACTCTTAGTGATGATGCTGTGAACATTGTTGAAACGAGTGCAAAGGATTTAGAATATTACATACATTTAGTTGATAAAGCAGTGGCAGGGTTTGAGATAATGGACTCCAATTTTGAAAGAAGTTCTACTGTGGATAAAATGCTATCAAACAGCATTGTATCCTATGGGGAAATTTTTCTGTGAAAGGAAAAGTCATTTTATGCAGTCAACTTCGTTGTTGTCTTATTTTAAGAAATTGCCATGGCCACCCCAACCTTCAGCAGCCACCACTCTGATCAGTCAGCAGCCATCAAGACCCCCACCAGCAAAATGATTACCACTCACTGAACTCGCATGTGATTGTTAGCATTTTTTAGCAATTATATATATATATATATTTAATATGTGTATAGATGATCCTCCTGCCTCAGCCTCTCAAAATGCTGGGATTACAGGTGTGAGCCACTGCACCCAGCCAGAAATAAAAATATTTAAATTAAGGTATGTACTTTGTTTTTTTAGACAATACTTTTGCTTTTTTTTTTTTTTTTTTTTTTTTTTTTGAGACTGAGTCTGCTCTGTCACCCAGGCTGGAGTGCAGTGGCGCGGTCTTGGCTCACTGCAAGCTCCGCCTCCCAGGTTCACGCCATGCTCCTGCCTCAGCCTCCTGAGTAGCTGGGACTACAGGCGCCTGCCATCACGCTCGGTTTATTTTGTGTATTTTTAGTAGAGATGGGGTTTCACTGTGTCAGTCAGGATGGTGCATTCTTAATAGACTATAAATAGACTATACTATAATGTAAGCATGACTTCTATATGCACTGGGAAATTGTGACTCACTTTCTTGCAGTATTAGCTTTATTGCAGTGGTCTGGAACAGAACCTGCAATATCTCTGAGGTGTCCCTGTTGGTCATTTGCAGAAGAATAAAGGGATGGTGAAATACAACTTCATTAGACATTTCAGAATAAAGACATAGCAAACTCAACTTTTTATTCCATGTTTGTGATTTTGAAGGTACATTGGTAGCATCCTTTGAATGCAACTGGCTACTTATCACCTGCCTTGCATGAGCCTGGAACTCATCCACCTTAAAAATGCTAATTCCAGGTTTCAACTGCACCTCTAGAGGTTTCTAGGCTAACATTACTTTTCCTTCTTCTTGCACTGATATTGTCAAAATGTGATATTTGGATGAACTTTTTGAAATCGTTGACACAATTTTGTTGGAGAGTGTGGTCATTTTTTTTTGTTCCATGATTGCAAAACATTTTCATTTTTTAATCTATAACCACCCATTAGAATGATCAATTCAATTAATTTAAAATTTTGCATTATCTTTTTCCTCTCAGTATCTTTGTATAAACACCTGCCTCTGGCATTTGTCCACTTATGAAATGTATCCCATTTTGTTCACAAACACCAAAAAAATGTGAAAGGATACCATCATACGTCCTTTTAGAAAAATGTAATGGTCCAAGTTATTATTATAAATATTGAGTGAAGTCTTGCCTGTTAATTGAATGCAAATTTTTTGTGTCATTGGAAATACAGATTTGAGAAAATTTGTCTAGGATATGGTCATCTGAATACTCACTGAAATTTCTCCCATTTAATTGATTTCACCATCGTCATTAGCCTCTGGCTAATGGGACAGAGTGGCTGTCTGTCCCTTCTCCTCTATTTTTTTTTTTTTTTTAAAGAGACAGGGTCTTGCTCTGTCACCCAGGCTGGAGTGCAGTGGTATGATGATAGCTCAATGTAGCCTCTACCTCCCAGGCTCAAGCAATCCTCCCACCTCAGCCTCCTGAGTATCTGGGACCACAGGCATGCGCCACCATGCCTGGATTTTTCTTTTCTTCTTCTTCTTCTTCTTTTTTTAAATAGAGATGGAGTTTTTTCATGTTGTCCAGGCTGATCTCGAACTCCTAGGCTCAAGCAGTCCGCCCACTCCAGCCTCCCAAAGTGCTGGATTATAGGCCTGAGCCATGGCCCTGGGCATACTTCTTCTTCTTCCTTCTTCTTCCTTCTTCTTCCTTCTTCTTCCTTCTTCTTCCTCCTTCTTCCTCCTTCTTCCTCCTTCTTCCTCCTCCTTCCTCCTTCTTCTTCTTCCTCCTCCTTCCTCCTTCTTCCTCCTTTTTCCTTCTTCTTCCTTCTTCTTCCTTCTTCTTCTTCCTTCTTCTTCCTTCCTCTTCCTTCTTCTTCTTCCTTCTTCTTCCTTCCTCTTCCTCTTTTTTTGAGATGGAGTCTCACTCTGTCTCCTAGGCTGGTGTGCAGTGGTGCGATTTTGGCTCACTGCAACCTCTGCCTCCCAGGTTCAAGCAATCCTCCCACCTCAGCCTCCCAAGTAACTGCGACTACAGGCATGCACCAAGTAACTGGGACTACAGGCATGCACCATCATGCCCAGCTCATTTTTGTATTTTAAGTAGAGATGGGTTTGGCCATGTTGGCCAGGCTAGTCTTAAACTCCTGGCCTCAAGTGATCTGCCTGCCTCAGCCTCCCAAAGTGCTGGAATTACAGGCATAAGCCACTGTGTTGGGCCTTCCCCCACTTCTATAATTATGAATGTCTCCCTCAGTCAGTTTTCTTCTCCTTGCTGTTATGGGTGGAAAATGAAAATTTCAGAATGCTCGATTGTGTTGTTCAACAAGAGTGAAACAAAGGAAAGCCTGTCATCTCCAGAATTCTCTTCTACCTTCTTGAAAGTTGATGCAATACTGTGAGCAATGTAGTAAGAAAACGGAAGGGTGCTGTGGCAGAGATGGTTTATTTCATTCTGCTTTTTAGGCAAGTCCATCAGCTTTCCATTTTCTTGTTATTTTAGTCTCTTTTAGCATAACTGGAAATACTTGATGAGTGATGATGAAATAATTCTCAGGATGATGAAATAGAAAAATATTTCAAGATACAGGAAAAATAAGATCCCTGATTCCAAAATATACCTTAGATTTACAAAAGGCTTGAACCAATCCGTGTAGGAATTGCAAGACAGAATGGGTTTATGTTCTGTAGAAGGTCTCTAAGAGAGAATAAAATTCACAAACTATCAATCCTCATACATTGCTAGAACTACTCAAAAAGTAAACTAAAAAAATAAAAATAGGCTGGGCATGGTGGTTTACGCCTATAATCCCAGCACTTTGGGAGGCTGAGGCAGGCAGATCACTTGAGGTCAGGAGTTCAAGACCAGCCTGATCAGTATGGTGAAACCCCATCTCTACTAAAAATACAAAAAAATTAGCCGAGTGTGGTGGTGCACACCTGTAATCCCAGCTACTCGGGAGGCTGAGGCAGGAGAATCGCTTGAACCTGGGAGGCAAACGTTGCAGTGAGCCAAGATTGTGCCACTGCCCTCCAGCCTGGGCAACAAGAGTGAAAGTCCGTCTCCAGAAAAAAAAAAAAAAAAGAAAAAAAAGAACTCACTGGGCCCTGATGGTAAATTGAAGATTAATATCTTTGAATATCCAAGTGCTACATTAAATGTACCAAATACCAAATTAAATTGCTCTGTCCAAAAAAAGGTCTTTTTATAGTTGAGTTACTTAAATCAGGATCTAAATAAGATCCGCTCACGGTATGCACTGCCGTCTTAAGGTCCTTTGAAAGTGTCTTTTAATTTAGAACTGTCACCCCTCCTTAGTTTAATGCCATTGACTCATTAAAGAAACTGGGTCAGTTGTCCCGTAGCATGTCCCACATTTTGGATTTGACTGATTCCCTTCTCACAGGGTCATGGACCTGCCCCATATTTCCTGGAGTCTGCGTCAGATCGAGGTTCAGTTTTGTCTTTGGCGGCGGCAGCAGGGGCCCCTCACCCTGTCTGGCTGCGCTGGTTTGCACAGAGGTCTTCTCTCTCTCCTGCGCCCTCACTCTGCCTGACCTGCCAAGGGGCCAGAAGTGGTTGGCCAGGGCCCGGCTGCTCGCATCTCCTTTCTGAGCTCTGGGTTTGGGCCTGGCCTTGCTCCCCAGCGGTTTGGGGTGGGCTTTGGTGCCCTTACCTGTAAACTGGGAATTATGTTACTTGTCCTGTTGACCACTCAGAGTTCTTGGAGAGATAAAAAAAAAAAAAAAAAAAAAAAAGGACTTAAAAGAGCTTTGGAAGCCATTAGGGTGCCAGTGATTCTCCCCCTTAGGTCTACAATTCAGGACTCCCTCGTCCTGCCCCGCCTGGACAGCTCGCCTCCTGCGTCCTGCCTCCTGCCCCATCACCCCGGCCCCCGGCACCGGCTGTGTCCAGGGCTGAGCTTTGTTGTGCACCCCATGTGCTGCTGGAGGGTGGGGGGGAGTCTGTAATAGGCTTCAGGCCCTGGATGAGGCCAGGCCGAGAGCTGCTGGTTGACACAGATACAGACCGCTGGGTGGGCGTCAGGGTGCTTGCTGCCGGGATACAGGAATACTTTGGGGCAAAACTCTAGGAAGCCTGTTTATAAAAGGCTGCTCCATCTTGGCCTGCAGAGAAATGAACTTTTGGCATATGAGGTTGCAATCTGGAGGAAGAGAAGCTTAACTGACTTCTGAAGCAATTTTTGGAGCTTTGTATTGAAATATGAAATACAGAGAACCACAGGTACCTAAGTGTGGGCCCATGACCAGTCATACACTGACCAATTTTGGGGAGCTGGCACCCAGATCAGGAAACAGAACATCACACCCCCTCTTAGAAGCCCCCCTTACGCCCTGTCCTCGGTGCCCTGATGGTGATCACTATCCTGATATTCCCGAAGCATTTTTTTTTTTTTTTTTTGAGACGGAGTCTTGCTCTGTCGACCGGGCTGGAGTGCAGTGGCCGAATCTCAGCTCACTGCAAGCTCCGCCTCCCAGGTTTACGCCATTCTCCTGCCTCAGCCTCCCGAGTAGCTGGGACTACAGGTGCCCGCCACCTCGCCCGGCTAGTTTTTTGTATTTTTTAGTAGAGACGGGGTTTCACCGTGTTAGCCAGGATGGTCTCGATCTCCTGACCTCGTGATCCGCCCGTCTCGGCCTCCCAAAGTGCTGGGATTACAGGCTTGAGCCACCGCGCCCGGCCTCCCGAAGCATTTTAAAGGCTGGTTGTCATGAACTATAAAGATGGTTGGACTGTGCTCAAAGCGGATCTAGCCAATCCCTCCCTGTCATCAAGCCCCATGAATGTGCCCTTCCCACCAGACTTCTCAGCACTGCAATTCCCCGAGGGGCTCACTTTTCTCAAAAGTGAACTAGGAATGCTTTATTTCTCTAGAAAGGATTTGTTTATACTGAAAGCCGAGAAGTTTGGTTAGGTGGCAGCAGAAGTAGGTGAGTAAAGAGGACGTGAGATTGGAGGTCAGCGTGGATGGGCTCTAAAGAGGGTAGGCGTGTGTGGACCCCGCACTTCGTGACCAGCCAACAGGTGGAAAGCAAGTGCCTCTTCTGTGCCAGGCATCCGTGTTAGCTGCACACACCAAGATGACTCTGATCTTCCCTGCCATTGAAGGGCTACTGCCTAATGGGAGAAGCAGGCATGTGGGCAAACATGCTGGCTTAGTGTTGACAAACAGCGGACCGGAATGTCAGACAAACCTGCATCCAAAGCCTAGTATTAGGTTGGTGCAAAAGTAATCGTCGTTTTTTGCCATTAATTCCAATGGCAAAAAACCACGATTACTTTTGATTTTGTTTGCTTTATTTATTTATTTTTTGAGACAGGGTCTCACTCTGTGTCGCAGGCTGGAGTATAGTGGCGCGATCTCGGCTCACTGCAATCGCGGGTTCAAGCGATTCTCCTGCCTCAACCTCCCCAGTAGCTGGGATTACAGACATGTGCCACCACGCCCGGCTAATTTTTGTATTTTTAGTAGAGACAGAGTTTCACCATGTTGGCCAGGCTGGTCTCGAACTCCTGACCGTAAGTGATCCACCTGCCTCAGCCTCCCAAAGTCCTGGGATTACAGGTGTGAGCCACCAGGTCTGGCCAAAAACCACAATTACTTTTGCACCAAGCTAATAGTTGCTGGGAGGACTGGAGAAAATAATGCATATGAAAGGCCTCTCACAGTACCTGGCCTATACTGGCTTAAGCCCTTTGCAAACACTGGTTGCTTTCTTTTCTTTTCTTTTCTTTTCTTTTCTTTTCTTTTTTCTTTTCTTTTCTTTTCTTTTTTCTTCTCTTCTCTTTTCTCTTCTCTTCTCTTTTTTTTTGAGATGGAATCTCACTCTGTCATTCAGGCTAGAGTGCAGTGAAATCTCAGCTCAGTGCAACCTCTGCCTCTTGTGTTCAAGCGATTTTCCTGCCTCAGCCTCCCAAGTAGCTGCCACCACAGGTGCCTGCCACCATGCCTGGCTAATTTTTATATTTTTAGTAGAGACGGGGTTTCACCATGTTGGCCAGGCTGGTTTCGAATTCCTGACTTCAAGTGATCCACCTGCCTCAACATCCCAAAGTATTGGGATTCCAGGCGTGAGCCACCCATGCCCGGTCCTGCTGTCATTCTGAACAAGAGCGTCTCCACTGTCATCCAGGGAGAGGCAGAGTATCCAGAGAAGAACAGAGCTCACAGACGGCATAGAAATGCCGTGGAGTTTCCTGTCCTGGGGTCTGTTGACAAAATTCAGGAGTTCCATGAACGCAGGGGAAACTTGTATCTTTAGTCTCACTAATTTCTACCTGAAATCTAGCATTTTCTTTAATTACGAACATAGGCAACAAACCAGAGTAGTATTAGCAGGGTCCCTGAGTTTGTCACCATCACAGACATTGTCCTGTTGCATTTCAGTTGTAACAGATCTAGAAGTGTCAGTGAGGCTCACCATTTGGACCCATAGCAGCTATTAGATCAGCCATAGACCTGACTAATAACAATAAAGATCATTATATCACCCAGTCACTGTTTTAAAAACGCTTGGTAATATTTTCAGTATATTTGGTTTCGTTCGTAATCTTATGTATTTTATGTTATGCTGTATAAATGGTACCCTGGAAAGGGCTCTACCGTCTTTACCACATTGGCAAAGGGATCCAGAGCACAAGATCCAGAATCTCTCTGGTCGGGGAGAAGGGAAGGATTACTTTGTGGAGCAGGCAGGGCGTGTCAGGAAGGCTTCACTGTGTGGAGGAGCCTTAAGCAGGGATTTGTTTTGTTTTTTGAGACAGTCTCATTCCCAGGCTGGAGTGCAGTGGTGTGATCACGGCTCACTGCAGCCTCTAACTTCCAGGCTCAAGCGATCCTCCCACTGTAGCCTCCCAAGTAGCTGAGACTACAGGTGTACACCACCACATCCGGCTATTTTTAATTTTTTTTTTTCCTTTGGTAGAGATGAGGTTTTGCTACATTGCCCATGCTGGTCTTGAACTCCTGGGGTCCAGTGATCCTCCTGCCTTGTCCTCCCAAAGTGCTGGGATTACAGGCTTGAGCCACCATACCTGGCCCCTTATTGGCTTTATGGGGAATCTAAAACTTATCCCTTTTTGTCATGAAAAAGCCATCTGGTGGCGGTCCTGAACTCCAGGCCTGGGTCCCAGTCAGTGACTCTGACCCACAGGGAACGAAACCCACCTGGAAAGGGACATGGATTTGCAATGCCTAATTGAGTATTTTAATTTAGTCTTATGATATTTCAGTTTGAAACTGAAAGGAATTTAGTAAAAGGAATTTGGCTAATGTTTAAGGACCAAAGACCTAGGGAATATTTTGTTTGTTATTCAACTGCAGTATTTGAAGCAATTAAATATAAAATTTAAAAGGTTTAAGAGTTCTCATTTAAACGAGCTTGTAAATGAGACTGAATGTAAACCACAAGCCCTCCTGTAAATGATTGTTAGAATTGACTGGATTTATACACAGCATGGTCAGATTTTTAAGTTGATCTTCAACACTTAAGGAAAAACTAGGTTTTTAAATGTAGAACTTTAATACAGTAAATATATAGATTTTAAAACCAAAGTAACTGCCACTAGTCATTTATGTGCACAGAAGTCTTTCTCTCTTTCTTTTTTGGCTCACCGCAGCCTCCGCCTCCTGGGTTCAAGCGATTCTCCTGCCTCAGCCCCCTGAGTAGCTGGGACTACAGGTGTCCGGCACCACACTTGGCTAATTTTTGTAGTAGAGACAGGGTTTCACCATGTTGGCCAGGTGGTCTCAAACTCCTGACCCCAAGTGATCCTCCCGCCTCAGCCTCCCGAAGTGCTGGGATTACAGGTGTGAGCCAGTGCACCTGGCCTGCAGAAGTCATCTTTAAACATCTTTAAACCTCTTCCGGTGGCGTCCACACGCACTTGAGATGCTCATCCGAACCCGCTCACCTGTGGGCCTTGGAAGGAGGAGTCTGAATTCCTCCCAACTGTGGCTTCCCCTGTGGAATGGGATACTCCAGGTCTCCTGGTCTACAGAAGGGGGCGCTGGGACTCATCAAAGGCTGTAACGTTGGGTTAGGGGGTTACAACCAGCAGTTTACAAAAAAAAAGTGGAGTAGAACTAGGGTTTCCGGGTGAAATACAGGATACCTAGTCATACCTGCATTTCAGATAAGTAACAAATACTTTTTTAAAGTATGTATGTCCCAGATATTCTATGGGGTGGACACATACTGAAAAAAAAAAAAAGGTATTTTCCTGATATTCAAATTTATCAGCTGTCCCGTATTTGTATTGCTAAATCTGGCAATCCTAAGTAGAATGGAAGAGAAGGTGTGGGAAGGGGCCAGGGTGTGCAGGGGAAATGTGATTGCCTGTGTATTTGTGGGCATGTATTGTAAGTACCCACGTGTTTCTTACTGTGGGTTGGAGCAAGCAATGAGAAGCCCTTGTCCCTAGTGGTTGTGAAGGCTATGTGTGAGGCTGCCACGAAGCCGCTTAACAGCGCCCAGCGAGTAACGGGGGCTCCCAGGGACTGTGATCATCATTGTCACCCCATTCCCTGCCTCCATCTTCGGTCTTTCAATAACTTTTATTTATTTATTTATTTATTTATTTATTTATTTATTTATTTATTTATTTTAAAGAACACTCGGTCAGGGCCGGGCGCGGTGGCTCACGCCTGTAATCTCAGCACTTTGGGAGGCCAAGGCGGGCGGATCACCTGAGGTCAGGAGTTCGAGATCAGCCCGGCCAACATGGCGAAACCCTGTCTCTACTAAAAATACAAAAATCAGCCGAGTGTGGCGGGGCGCGCCTGTAATCCCAGCTACTTGGTCAGACTTTCACCTCTCTTCCAAGGGGAAGCCTCAGTTCTGCTCTCTAGGGCCTTACCTGGGCAAAGGTGCCACCAGGTGGACAGTGAGCCGAATGCCAGCGGACGCTTCCACGCATGCTGTGGTCTCTGCGCAGAGGCCCTGTGAGCATGCGCGGTGGGCGCAGGGGGGCGGGGGGGCGGGGGGGTGAGATGGAAACGGAGGGAAAATGCCTGTCGCCCTGACGCTCATCCGAGTGCAACGTGCTGTGCTCGTGTGTGTGGTGTGCTGGTGTAGACAAACCTACTGCACCATCAGTCGCGTCAAAGTTTAGCACATGCAACTGTGCACAGTGTGTAATCATAATAAACAATTATGAGGTTTATGGATTTACTTTACTATATGTTTGATCATTATTTTAGTGTGCACTCCTACTTATTTAGAAAAAATTTTACTTAAATCAGCCTTGTTTTAACAGCAGGTCCTTCAGGAGGCATCCAGAAGAAGGCGTTATCATAGGAGATGACAGCCCATGCCTGCCATTGCCCTGAAGGCCTCCTAGGGCGCCAAGATGTGGAGGCGGAAGGCACTCTACCCTGAGTAGGCCTAGGCTAATGTGTGTGCTTGTGTCTTAGTTTTTGGTAAAACAAGTTTAAAAAGTAAAAATATAAAAAAATAAATAAAATAAAATAAAACGAAAACAGTGTATATATGGCCAGGTGTGGTGGTTCACACCTATAATCCCAGCACTTTGGGAGGCCGAGGTGGTGGATCACTTGAGTCCAGGAGTTTGAGACCAGCCTGGCCAACGTGGTGAAACCCCATCTCTACTAAAAATACAAAAATTAGCCGGACGTGGTTGCACATGCCTGTAATCCCAGCTACTTGGGAGGCTGAAGTAGGAGAATCGCTTGAACCCAGGAGGCAGAGGTTGTAGTGAGCTGAGATTGTGCCACTGCATTCCGGCCTAGGTGACAGAGAGAGACTCCATCTCAAAAACAAACAAACAAACAAACAAACAAACAAACAAACAAAAAAAAACCCAGAAACCAGTATGCAGTTTATAGAATAAGGATATAAAGAAAAAATATATGGCTGGGTGCAGTGGCTCACACTTGTAATCCCAGCACTTTGGGAGGCCGAGGCGGGCAGATCACCTGAAGTTGGGAGTTCGAGACCAACCTGACCAACAGGGAGAAACTCCATGTCTACTAAAAATACAAAATTAGCCAGGAATGGTGGTGCATGCTTGTAATCTCAGCTACTCGGGAGGCTGAAGCAGGAGAATCGCTTGACCCCGGGAGGCAGAGGTTGCAGTAAGCCGAGATTATGCCATTGCACTCCAGCCTGGGCAACAAAAGTGAAACTCCATCTCAAAAAAAAAAAAAAAAAGAAAAAAGAAAGAAAATATTTTTATACAGGTATACAATGTATTTGTGTTTTAAGCTAAGTGTTATTATAAGAGCCCAAATGTTTTTTAAAAAGTAAAAAGTATATAAAGTTAAACCATTACAGTAAGCTAAGGCTAATTTATTATCAAAGAAAGAAAACCATTTTTTATGAACTTAATGTGGCCTAAGCGTCAGTGTTTACAAAGTTTACATTAGTGGCCAGTAATGTCCTAGGCCTTCACATCCACTCACCACCCACTGGTGACTCGCCCAGAGCCACGTCCAGTCCTGCAAGCTCCATTCATGGTAAGTGCCCTAAACCTGTGTGACATTTATATTTTTCATACCATACTTTTACTGTACTTTGTCTATGTTTGTATCTGTTTAGATACACAAATGCTGTTTTTTTGTTTTTTTGGTTTTTTTTTTTAGACAGGTCTGGCTCTGTCACCCAGGCTGGAGTGCAGTGGTGCGATCTCAGCTAATCTCCACCTCCCAGGTTCAAGCGATTCTCCTGCCTCAGGCTCCCAAGTAGCTGGGACTACAGGTGACTATGCCTGGCTAATTTTTGTATTTTTAGTAGAGATGGGGTTTCACCATGTTGGCCTGACCTCAGGTGATCTATCTGCTTTGGCCTCCCAAAGTTCTGGGATTACAAGCATGAGCCACCGCGCCTGGCCTAGATCCACAAATGTTAATACTTACCATTGTGTCACAATTGCCTACAATATTCAATATAGTCCCACATTGTACAGGTGTGTAGCAGGCTGCCTCATCTAGGTCTTCGTCATGATGTTTGCACTACCACGAAATTGCCTAATGACATGTCTCAAAACGTATCCCTGTTGTTAAGCAACACATGACTGTATAAATAGATACATTTGAAAATAAATTTTTATTTAAAAAGAATATTTGTTTAGAAATAATATTTATTTTAAAAGAATGACAAACACATAGCATGTTAACATTAGTAATTATTTTAAATGAAAAATAAGTATGTTCTGAAACCACAACAACAAAGTTGACAATAAGGGTGACATTATCTTTCATTTTTGTCAATATCTTTAATGTCTGGCTTGACAGGAGACAGGTAGATTCTCATATCTGCTTCTGCATGAGTCTGTTGTGATACATTATTTTGGCTGAAGTGTGTAAGGAATATCCAGCCGCTCCCAGACATGCTGTCGGAAAAGGGATGAGTAATTCA
The DNA here is from genome assembly GCF_024542745.1 of Macaca thibetana thibetana. Taxonomy (NCBI): domain Eukaryota; kingdom Metazoa; phylum Chordata; class Mammalia; order Primates; family Cercopithecidae; genus Macaca; species Macaca thibetana. The sequence goes on from NC_065584.1 coordinate 4,188,049, forward strand.
ATACCGTTTTTAGATAGTTGTGACTATTCTTCTTTGATACGACACCAAAACTGGACATGTTTAAAGACTAGTTATCATGATTATTTAAAGATTCTTTAATTTAAAAGATGAGTTACAATCAAAGATTGGTTAAAATGTGGATTAAAGGTTAATTATGTGGATTTGAGATTATAATCTTTAAACTGAAAGGTCTTGTACATTTTCTTTTTTTTTTTTTTTTTTTTGAGACAGAATCTTGCTTTGTCACCCAGGCTGGAGTGCAGTGGCTTGATCTTGGCTCACCGCAACCTCTGCCTCCCGGGTTCACGCCATTCTCCTGCCTCAGCCTCTGGAGTAGCTGGGACTACAGGCGCCCACCACCATGCCTGGCTAATTTTTTGTATTTTTAGTAGAGATGGGGTTTCACCATGTTAGCCAGGATGGTCTCGATCTCCTGACCTCATGATCCGCCCACCTCGGCCTCCCAAAGTGCTGGAATTACAGGTGTGAGCCACTGCGCCCGGCCTGGTCTTGTACATTTTCATTTACTTTTTGTATATGATGTGAAGTAGAGCTCCAACTTCGTTCTTCTGCAGGTGGCTATCCGTGATCCCAGCTGAAGAAAAGACTGTTCTTCCCCCACTTCACCCCCACATTTGGGGGTCAGTTGATTTTGATGAGAGCCAAGGCACTCTCATCAAAATCAATTGACCCCCAAATGTGAGTTTCTGGACTCTCAGTTCTATTATATTGGTCTATATATCTATCTGTATATAAGCACACACAGGCTTGACTACTGTAGCTTTGCAGTAAATTTTGCATCCTCCAATCTTTGCTCTTTTTCAAGATTTTTTTGGTCGTCTGGGTTCCTTGAGTTTCCACATGAATTTTAAGATCAGCTTAATTCCTACAAAGAAGCCAGCTGAGATTCTGATAGGGATTGTCTTGAATCAATGTTCTTTTTGCTATAAGTTACAGAGTAAATTAAACAACTGAAGGAAGGTCCCTGTGAGCTGCAGTCCCGGGAGAAGAGGAAACCCTTCAAAGTGGATTCTGGAAAGAACAGCCTTGGTTTTCTTCTGAACAATAAGTTCTGGCCCAGCTGGACCCGGGGTGGGCACCGGGAGTGCTGGCTGATAGCCCTCTCCTGCCAGCCCTGCGAGGTGTGGGGAGCACCTGCAGCATGGCTCTCCTGAACCCAGCCCCCAAGCCCATGGCCTCCGAGAGATGAACGCTGGCTGCCCAGAAGCAGGTGTGGGGGAGGAGGCAGAGGGACCGCCTACGGGCATCCCTGGGCTCCCTGGCTCCTGCCTGCTGATGTGCCGCCTCAGTCGGACAGAAGTTTCAACACACTTGTACCCTTCCCAACACAGGCAAGGTATCTCCTGGGCCTGGAAGAAAACCAAGGTCAGGGGATCTCCTAGTTCAATGAGGGAGAACGACATGTAAGGAAGATAAAAATTAAAGCCGTGTGGGACGGGAGACACCCAGGGTCTCATAGGACAAGATGTGAGTGGACTGCAGGCTGGGGCGGGGCTGTGGAGAGGGGAGACCTGGGGTGGGGCTGGGGACAGGGGAGGCTGGGGCGGGGTGGGGGTGAGGAGTGGGATCCAGGAAGGTTCTAAGAGGAGGAGAAGATGCCCACCCACACTGGGGTTACAAGGAGGATAGGAATTTGTCAGAGGGCAAGGGGACAGCAGGAGGGAGGAATTTGTCAGAGGACAAGGGGACAGCAGGAGGGAGGAATTTGTCAGAGGACAAGGGGACAGCAGGAGGGAGGAATTTGTCAGAGGACAAGGGGACAGCAGGAGGGAGTGACCAAGGGGGTCAGCAGGGGCAAAGGCCAGAAGGTGGTCATGGTAGTGGTGTGTGTGGGGACAGAAGGTGTCAGCACAGCTGATGCTGGGGAAGGGGCAGGCAGGGCATCCCGTACTGGAGAGCCAGGCCAGAGCACTCGGGGACTGTCCTATGGCCAGCAGGAACCCGAAGGGCTCAGGAACATCCCCTGGCAGCCAGACACAGGATGGAGGGGGCGAGTAGGACGGTGAAACCCTCTTATTCTGGAACTCAGCCCCTCTGGGAGACACAGGAAGGAACTGCCAGGGCTGTGGACTTGCACAGTCTCATCTGAACGATCTCATCCCTGGCAGTTTGTTTGTTTGTGTTTTAAAGATAGGGTCTTACTCTGTCACCCAGGCTGGAGCGTGCTGGCACAATCGTGGCTCACTGCAGCCTTGGCCTCCCTGGCCCAAGTGATCCTCCCACCTCAGCCTCGAGAGCACCTGGGCCCACAAGCACACACCACCACACCCAGCTAATTTTTATTTCGTTTTATTTGTGGCGATGGGGGTCTCACTATCTTGCCCAGACTGGTCTTAAACTCCTGGGCTCAAGTGATCCTTCCCTCTCGGTCTCCCAAAATGCACCGGGTATTACAGGCATGAGCAGCTGCGCCTAGACCCTGGCAGCCTGTTGAAATGGAATGTATCTGTCACCATCTTTGCAGATTGGGAAACCAAGGCTAAGATAAGAGAGTGACTTATTCAGGGTCACCCTGTTATCCGTGTTGGTGGGAAAAACCCTGGACAGCCCCCCACTACCCTGATTTCTTTTCCTCATCTCTGTCCTCAGACTGGTCAGCAGGGCACACAATGCCCACCAGAGGGCACCAAAGGCCAGACTTTGCCGTGCACTCCCACACAGCTTTGATTGCGTCTCAGATGTGGTCTCCACTGATAAGAGTCTCAGATGCAGCCTCCATTGATTGAGAGCTTCACACGCAGTCCCCACTGATTGGGAGTCTCAGAGGCAGCTTCCATTGATTGAGTCTCAGATGCAACCCCTGTTGATTGACTCGCAGATGCAGCCCTCATAGACTGAGAGCCCCAGAGGCAGCCCCGTTGATAGAGAGTCCCAGATGCAGCCCCTGTTGGCTGAAAGTCTCAGATACAGCCCCCATTGATTGAGCGTGTCAGAGGCAGAGTCCTCGTTGATTCTCAGACACAACCCCTAGTGACTCTCAGATGCAGCCCCCATTGATTGAGTCTCAGATGCAGCCCCCATAGACTGAGGGCCCCAGATGCAGCCCCATTGATTGAAAGCCCCAGAGAAAGCCCCATTGATTGAGAGCCCCAGAGCAGCCCCCATTGATGGAGAGGCTCACACGCAGCCCCCACTGAGTGAGAGCTTCAGATGCAGCCTCGGTTGACTGAGAGCTTCAGAATCAACCTCCATTGATTGATAGCCCCAGATGCAGCCTCCATGGATTGAGATCCTCAGATGCAGCCTCCACTGAGAGCTTCACATGCAGTCCCCATTGACTGAGAGTCTCAGAGGCAGCTCGCATTGATTGAGTCTCAGATGCAACCACCATTGATTGACTTTCAGATGCAGCCTCTCTTGAGTCTCAGATGCAGCTCCTATTGTTTGAGAGTCTTAGATGCAGCCCCCCACTGACTGAGAGACTTAGATGCAGCCCCTATTGATGGAGAGTCTCAGAGGCAGCCCCCATTGATTGAGTCTCAGATGCAGCCCCCATAGACTGAGAGCCTCAGAGGCAGCCCCATTGATTGAGAGCCCCAGAGCAGCCCCCATTGATTGAGAATCTCAGATGTACCCCCCATTGGTTGAGAGTCTCAGATGCACCCCCCATTGCTTGAGAGTCTCAGATGGACCCACCATTGCTTGAGCGTCTCAGATGCACCCCTGCATTCATTGAGAACTTCACACGCAGCCTCCATTGATTGAGAGCTTCACACAGCAGTCTCCACTGACTGAGAGTCTCAGAGGCAGCTCCCATTGATTGAGTCTCAGACACAACCCCTGTTGATTGACTCTCAGATGCAACCTCACTGACTGAGTCTCAGATGCAGCCCCTATTGATTGAGAGTCTTAGGTGCAGTCCCTCCATTGACTGAGAGTCTTAGGTGCAGTGCCCACTGATTGAGAGTCTCAGATGCAGGCCCTATTGACTGAGAGACTTAGATGCAGCCCCCATTGATTGAGAGTCTCAGATGCAGCCCCCATTGCTTGTCAGCTTCACATGCATCCCCCAATGATTGAGAGCTTCAGATCCAGCTTCCATTGCTTGTGAGCTTCAATGATTGAACTTCATTCACGTACAGCCCCCACTCTGGATCCCCTGCTGAAGGGTCGCCCTGGTGGAGCCTTAAGAGAATCAAAGCTCAGGTCCCGGTGGCTCTGCGGCCCTCCTCCTGAGTCTCAGGTGACAGGGTAGGTGGGGTTGGCCACAGAAGGGGGTGCATTGGACCCTGAGGCTGTGACTAAGGAGGCTCTGGTGCTCCTTCTCTCCCTAGACTTTGGGAAACTCTTCAATGTCCTGGAGAGGCTCTGGAGTGCGGCTACTTGGAGCCCTGCGTCTGTGGGGAGCCGCTGCCTGCATCTGAGCATGGTCTGGCCAGGGCTTCCCACTGGATAGTGGCTGGTTAGGGGGAGTTTGTTGGCTCCCACCCCGGCCCCCGGGCAGCACACATCAGCTGGCCTGGCTGTGCCTTGGGAGGACAGAGGACGCTCGTTCCTCAGGACTAGAGGAGCCCTGTGGTGCCTCCCTCCCGCTCTAGCTGGGAGATGAGCAGAGCTGGACTGCACCTGCTGCTGCCCCCACTGTGACCAGGCTTTTGGGGTGGACAGGAGGGCTCACCCCCTCTAAACCCCTCCCAGGGTCCCCTCCCAGCTCCACACTGCAGGACTGGGCTGTGACAGGACTCTGGCCAAAGAGATGTATGAGGACATCACAGGAAAGGGGCTGGTGAAGTTGGGGGCTACCCATGGGGTCCTAAGAAAGGCGGGTGCTTTCCTGCCTTGGGCTGCAGTCACAGCATGACATGAGGTGTTGCTTCCCACTGTGAATGAAAAAGCAAGAGGATTGCCAGGGATAGGCTCGGAGCCTGGATTCCATTTGGTCCATGGAGTTCACCAGTCTCAAGACTACCTGGTTAGTTCCTGGTGGTGAAGGCATCCTGGAGATGCATGTTCTCACTCAGGGAGATGGTTCAGGGGTGCAGGTGCCCCAACACCCTACCGCTCCCCCAGACTCACTTTGCTGGTGGGGGCTTACCCCCGCAAGGCCAGCTGCATACTCAGAGGGCTGCGGTGCCCACCCTGCTCCTGGTGGGTCAGTAGAATCCGGACAACATTGCCCAAGTCATCTATAAATCCAAAGTCAAAGTCTTCCCTATCAATATGCACTCAGGGTCTTTGAGGAGCTCAGTAAATACTCTGAAAATGGAAGGAAAGACCTACAGCCACAAATCGCTAAGCCAACTGAAAATGCGGAATCCCAGATGTGAAGACACACGAGGAAGCGTCCTCAGAGGAGCGGCTTTTGGGAACAGGAGCAAGCAGCCCACAGAGTGGGGTGGGGCTGGAGCAGGGCGAGCTTTGTGAGAATATCATACACTCCCCCATGCACAAGGAGTGAGTCTTTTTTTTTTTTTTTTGAGACTGAGTTTCGCTCTCGTTGCCGAGGCTGGAGTGCAATGGTGCGATCTCGGCTCACTGCAACCTCTGCCTCCCAGGTTCAAGCGATTCTCCTGCCTCAGTCTCCCAAGTATCTGGGATTCCAGGCATCCACCACCATGCCCAGCTAATTTTGTATTTTTAGTAGGGACAGGGTTTCACCATGTTTGCCAGGTGGTCTCGAACTCCTGACCTCAGGTGATCCGCCCACCTGGGCCTCCCAAAATGCTGGGATTACACACGTGAGCCACCGTGCCTAGCCAAGGAGTTATTTTATTTTATTTTTTTCTGACCGAGTCTTGCTCCGTCATCCAGGCTAGAGTGCAGTGGCGTGATCTCAGTTCACTGCAACCTCCACCTCCCAGGTTCAAGCGATTCTCCTGCCTCAGCTTCCTGAGTAGCTGAGATTATAGGTGCCCACCACCACACCCAGCTAATTTTTGTATTTTTAGTAGAGACGGTGTTTCACCATCTTGGCCAGGCTGGTCTGGAACTCCTGGCCTCGTGATCCGCCTGCCTCAGCCTCCCCAAGTGCTGGGATTGTAGACATGCCACTGCACTTGGCCAGGAGTGAGTCTTTTAAGTAGTCCCCAACCTTTTTGGCACCAGGGACTGATTTCATGGAGGACAATTTTTTCCACGACTGCTGGGAGGTGGAGGATGGCTTCAGGATAAAGGCATTAGATTCTCAGAAGGAGCACTCAACCTAGATCCGTCACATGTGAAATTCACAATAGGGTTTGTGCTCCTATGAGAATCTGATTTGACAGGAGGCGGAGCTCAGGCGGGAGTGCTCACTCGCCTGCCACTCACCTCCTGCTGTGTGGCCCAGGTCCTTACAGGCCACGAACTGGTACTGGTCCACAGCCTGGGGGTTGGGAACACCTGGTGTAGAAGACTGGCTCTCTAACTTAGTGGGAAAATAATGGATCTTTACTTAACCTCACATACAAAGCAGGACTCTAGAGAAAGTAAAGTTCCAAATGTCAAAGGTAAAAATAGGGAGCTAGAAGAAAATGTAAAAGAATCTTTGTAAGATACAGGGAGAGAAGGGCTTGTTATGCCGGGATTCAAATGCCTAACCCGTTGCTTCTTGGGCTTCTGGCTAAGATCAAGTGTAGTATCAAATGCGTAATCCACAAGGCCACAATCATTGTAAATTACATCGAAACTAAGATGCTATTGTCCAGGGACACCAGGAACAAATCAGAAAGAGATATGAGAAAAGGCAATGATAATTGCAATATCTAAAAGAGATATGCAGTTAATTGCTCTAGAATGAACAGAAGCATCTGTGAGTCAGCAAGACTGATGGAGGGACAAAGCCAGGGTAGGGGAGGAGCCTGCACCCACCATCGCCAGGTTCTCCAGGCAGCCACAGCTACGGGCTGTTTAGAGTCCTGGGTCAGTGGGACCCAGGGGGAGACTGCTAGGGTTGAGGCTGGTGGACCTGCCTCAGGAGGGCAGCAGCCCCAGGAGATGCCCCAAGGCCTGGCCCAGCTCCTTAGTTTCCCTCGCAGGTCAGGCTTGGGTATTCCGTGGGGCACGCCAAGCCTACAAAGGACAGAGGGGATCTGTGGGTGTGTGGTGGGGGACGGGGGCCACAGGGCAGGGCTTCTTTCTTCTGGCCAGGCCTTGGGGGATGTGTGTGTGTGTGTGTGGCCTGGGGGTGGCTGGGGTTTTTCCTGGGAACAGCATGTGTCTGTATTAGGTCCTGTGGCTGCTATAACAAGTCATCACAAAGTTGGTGGCTTAAAGCAACAGACAAGTCTTCTCTCACGGTTTCAGAGGCCAGAAGCCTGCAATCAGTATCACTGGGCTGAAATCAAGGGGTTGGCAGAACTCCGCTCGCTCCTGGGGGTCTAGAGTAGAGCCTGCCTCTTTCCTGCTTCCTCTGGATTCTGCAGCTGTTGGTGCTCTTGGCTGCATAGCCCCGATCTCTGCCTCATCTTCACATCGCCTTCTCTGCTGTGTGTGTGCCAGCCGCCCTCTACCTGCGTCATAAGGATACAAGTGATTTAGGGCCCACCTGGATGAGCCAGGGTCCTCTCCCACCTTAAAATCCTTAATGTAATCACATCTGCAAAGACTTTGCTGTATAAGGTAACATACACAGGTTCCAGGGATTAGGAACTGATACCTTTGGGGGCCCTTATTCACCCAGCCACAGTGTCCCCACGAATACAGAGAGGGAGGGCACCCAGGCCCTCCCCCTAGCACAACCTCACACGCTCTGGGACCCAGGGTTGCCTCACTCCTGCTTTCTCCCTGGACGCGCTTGGGAGCTGGTGTCGGGATCCTGAGTCTGTGTTTGATACATCAGGAGGAAACAAAGTCCAGAGGGGCCTAAGGAGCCCAGGGCCACACAGCACAGAGTGAGGATGGGACCCCTCCTGCCACCACCATCTCTGGAATTGACTGCTGATTCTGCACGGAGTTTTGCCTCTGCTGCCTCCCTCATGCTCACCTGCACCCCAGGAAGGTGCTATTGTTATCACCCTCGTTTTCTTGAGGAGGGAGAAACGGAGGCTGAGAGAGGCCAATCGTCTCGGTGGAGGCCACATAATGGATCCAGGATTGGAGCTGGACAGCTGCCGCCACAACCCCGAGTGTTAAGGAGGAACACAGTTTGCAGCTGCCCCCTACCCTTGCCAGGCTACAGCTTGTCACCATCAGCTCCATGTAAACTAGAGAGTAGTGGTAAAACCACCTTTGCAAAAATTATGGCGGTGAGAGAAACCTGACTGCTGGCTCCATTTTGCTTCTACCCTCACAAGCTAACCATCTGTGCTCATTCCTGGGCGTAGACCATGTGGGAAAATTGTTTGGCTACATTGATTGAAGTTGAATATATACACACTCTATGAAGCAACATTTTCACCTCTAGGTGTAGACCCAACAGAAATGCACATGTTATTAAAAGACACAAGCAAGGATGTTTATAGGTCGGGCACAGTGGCTCATGCTTGTAATCCCAGCACTCTGGGAGGCTCAGGTGGGAGAATTGCTTGCGCCCAGGAGTTCAAGACCAGCTGAGGCAACACAGTGGGACCTCGTCTCTACAAAAAAAATAGAAATTAGCCAGGCATGGTGGTGTGTGCCTCTAGTCCCAGCTACTCAGGAGGCTGAGGCAGGAGAATGGCTTGAACCCGGGAGGCAGAGCTTGCAGTGAACCTAGATCACGCCACTGCACTCCAGCCTGGCAACAGAGCGAGACTCAGTCTGAAAACAAAAACAACAACAATGAAAAAAGAATTTATGCTGAATAGATCAACTTACATAAAAGCCAAAACCAAGCAAAACAAATTTATGACATTAGGCTTCAAGATCATAGTTCCTTTGGGAAAAATGAGGGGGTCAGAATTGGGAGGTGGTGAGGGGTTGTTCAATGGGTGCTGGCAACGTGCTATTTATTAACTTGGGGGATGGTTACAGAGGTGTGTTCACTTTGGGATGATCCATTCAGGCTTATACTAAAGATTTGTGTATTCATCTTTATGCATATTTTAAGAAAAATGTTGAAAATATATATTTAAAAGCAAAAACTGACAAAAGTCAATTACCAGTAGAAACATCCACCATCATAGTTGGAGAACTTCAGACATCTTTCCAGGTGACCGATAGACCAAAGGGGCAGAATATCAGTAAGAACATAGAAATTTGAACAATATGATTAGGAGACTAGCCTTCCTGGAAAATGTTGGTTAAATAACACACCCAACAATGCAGAATACACATTATTTTCAGGGGCACCCAGAATCTCCAAACAAAACGACCACCTACTTGGCCACACACCGAGTCATAACAAATTTCCAGTAGTGGTGCCATGCAATCCATAGTCACGACTCTAATGCTATTAAGTTATAAATTAATCACAAAATGATAAGGAAACAGCCCATAAGTCTGGGGGTTAAGGGACACACGTTAAAGAACCAGTCCCAGTGGAGGCTGGGAGTCCACTGTGGTTCCTGCTGCCGTAACAAAACACCCGAGACTGGGTAATTGATAAAAAGCAGACATTTATTTCTTACAGTTCCGGAGGCTAGAAGTCTAAGATCAAGTCTAATTCAGTGTCTGCTGGGGGCTGCCCTCTGCTTCTTTTTTTTTTTTTTTTTTTTTGACATTGTCTCGCTCTGTCGCTCAGGCTGGAGTGCAATGGCGCGATTGCAGCTCACTGCAACCTCTGCCTCCCAGGTTCGAGCAGTTCTCCTGCAGCCTCCCGAGTAGCTGGGATTACAGGTGTGTGCCACCACGCCGGCTAATTTTTGTATTTTTAGTAGAGATGGGATTTCACCATGTTGGACAGGCTGGTCTCGAACTCCTGACCTCAGATGATCTGCCAGCATTGGCCTCCCACAGTGCTGGGATTATAGGCATGAGCCACTGCACCCAGCCTGACCTCTACTTCTAAGAAAGTGCCTTGTCACTGTGTCCTCACATGGCAAAAGGCAGAGGGCAAACCAGCATAGCTAATTCCTTCTAGCCCTTTTATAAGGCATTAACCTCATCTGTGAGGGTGGGGCTCTCATGGCCTCTCACCTGCTAAAGGCCTCAGCTCTTAATCCTGTTGCCCTGGGAATTAAGCTTCAACATGAATTTTGGAGGGGCACAAACATTCACATCATAGCAGCAAGACGACTAGAGACTAAATCAACATGCAAACCCAACTGCATTTCTATAAACCAGTAAGAAAGGGTTAGGAAATGCACTTGAAAATGATAATCCTTTAATAACCAATGAAATGTAAAACCACCTAGGAATACATCTAGCTAAAACTGCACAAAATGTTTTTGGAGAAAATTATAAAATGTATTGAAAGGTGTTAGAAGAGAGTTAAGTAAATGAAAGGATGGACCATGTTTATGGATTTTAGTATCCATTTCCAAATTAAGAACTGAAAGCATTTCTAATGAAAATTTCAACAGGGGTGTGTGTGTGTGTGTGTGTGTGTGTGTGTGTGTGTAGATGGACAAGCTTATTCTAAATTACCTATAGAAGAGCAGGCCAAGCATGGTGGCTCATGCCTGTAATTCTCACTTTGGGAGGCTGAGGTGGGAGGATCGCTTGAGCCCAAGAGTTCAAGACCATCTTTGGCAACATATTGAGACCCATCTCTACAATAATAATAATATTAAAAAATAACTATAAAAGAGCAAAACCTAGCATATTCCTGAAGAAGAAAATGCAGAGAGGCTTAGCTATCAGAAATAAAAATTTATTACAAAGCTGGAGTAACTAACACAATGTGGTATTGGCACAGAGATAGATTGAAAAATTAATCAATAAAACAAAGTAGAAAGACTAGAAACAGACCCACAAATATATGGAAACTTGACTCATGAAATAGCTGGCATTGTGGTTAGTGAAATGAACTTTTGAACAAATGATCCTGGGATAATTAGTTATTTGTATGGAAAAAAAGAAAATAGATCCCTTCTTCCCACCATTCACAGAAATCAATACTTTTAGAAGATAATATAAGGGAATATACTGGAGTAGGAAAGGATTTCATTTTTTAATTTTTATTTTACTTTAAGTTCTGGGATACCTGTGCAGAACGTGCAGGCAGGTTTGTTACATAGGTATACACGTGCCATGGTGGTTTGCTGCACCCATCAACCCATCATCTAGGTTTTAAACCCTGCGTGCATTAGGTATTTGTCCTAATGCTCTCCATCCCCTTACCCCCCACCCCCTGACAGGGCCCCGTGTGTGATGTTCCCCTCCCTGTGTCCATGTGTTCTCATTGTTCAACTCCCACTTATGAGTGAGAACATGTGGTGTTTGGTTTTCTGTTCCTGTGTTAGTTTTCTGAGAATGATGGTTTCCAGCTTCATCCATGTCCCTGCAAAGGACACGAACTCATTCTTTTTTATGGCTGCATAGTAGTCCATGGTGTATTTGTGCCACGTATTCTTTATCCAGTCTATTATTGATGGGTATCTGGGTTGGTTCCAAGTCTTCGCTATTGTACATAGTGTTGCAGTAAACATACCTGTGTATGTGTCTTTATAGTAGAATGATTTATAATCCTTTGCATATACCCAGTAATGAGATTGCTGGGTGAAATGGTATTTCTGGTTCTAGAGAAAGAATATCTTTAATAGGGCAAAAATGCAAACTGTAACAGAAAAGGTTGATACATTTGACTACAATACAAAAAATACTGTAAAGTTATGCAAAAATATTTGCAATACGTATAACTGACAAAAGACATACACATTTTCATACATGTTGTCTTTCCTAAGAATCCTGTGACACAATAAAAATGATAAAAAAACAAACATAAAAATGGGCAAAAGAAATAAACAGAGATGTACAGAATTAGCACAAATGGCAAATAAATTAATGAAAAAGATGCTCAACTGCATTAGTGATAAGGAAAATGCAAATTAAACCGAAATGAAATGCCATTTCCAACCCATCAGGGTGGCAGAAATTTTAAGTCAGAAAAGAGTAAGTTGGCAGGGATGAAGAGCGATGAGCTTTCTTCCGCTGCTGATAAAAGTGTAAATTACAACAATACTTTGGAAAACAGCTTGGCATCTCCTGGAGAATTTTTTTTTTTTTTTTGAGACAGAATTTCATTCTTTTTGCCCAGGCTGGAGTGCAATGGTGCGATCTCAGCTCACTGCAACCTCCACCTCCTGGGTTCAAGGGATTCTCCTGCCTCAGCCTCCTGAGTAGCTGGGACTACAGGCGTGTGCCACCACACCCGGCTAATTTTGTATTTTTAGGAGAGACAGGGTTTCACCATGTTGGGCAGGCTGGTCTCCAGCTTCTGACTTCAGGTGATCCACCTGCCTTGGCCTCCCAAAGTGCTGGGATAACAGGTTTGAGCCACCACACCCAGCCTCCTAGAGAATTTGAACATATATATCTATACCCTATCACAGAAATGTCATGACTAGCTATATAGTCACAGCCTAAACACAGGCGATCTCTGCTCCCAATGTTGTGTTTCCATACATGCCTGGGACACGTTCTGTAAAGACAGAACGACCCCATGTATGGGTCCTGAAAGTCTTCCTCCAGGTTAGAGGGCACAGACTCCAGTAGACCCTGGGACATAGTCCTCCACTCCTCATCTTATGCAATCAGCTTGTTCCAACATGCACAACATCAAGTGCGTCATTCCTTGCGTTTCCAAATAAACATTTCCTATTATAGAAGCAAAAGAGGTTTCAGAGAAACCGAAGGGCATGGAATTGTTGCTACCCTTTGAAATTAATTGCTTACACCACTGTTGACAGAAAAAGCCAAATTCTGTGAAATATTTGAAGAGATTTGTTCAGAGTCCAGTGTGAGAGCCGTGACCTGTGAGTCAGTCTCAGGACCTCCTGAGAACATGTGCCCCAAGGGGTTGGGTTACAGCTTGGCCTTATATGTTTCAGTTTCCGGTAGATAGAAGACATCAGTCGATACATATGAAGTATACAGTAGTTGGGTTGGAAAGCCAGGACAATTGGAAGCAGGGGACTTATTGGTCACAGGTGCCTTCAAAGGTTCTGATTGGCAATTGGTTGAAAGAGTTAAGTTATTGCCGAAAGACCTGGCATCTGTAGAAAGGAATGTCTGGGTTAAGATATAAGGTAAGGGGTTGTGGAGACCAAGGTTTTTATTATGTGGATAAGTCTCATAGGTGGCTGCCCTTAGAGGCAATAGATGGCAAATATTTCCTGTTGAGACTTTTCAAAGGTTATCAGACTCTCTGGAAAAGACCCAGTAAGGGAAGGAGATTCTCTACAGGAGGCAAATTTCCCCCACAAGAGACAGCTGTGCAGGACCATGTCAAAAATATATTTTCGGGTAAATACTTTGATTTCCTTCAGGGTCTGCTATCTGTCATGTGACACTATATTAGAGTCAGGCTGGAATTTTGGTATCTTATTGCTGCCAAGAGTCTGTTTGTCGATCTTAAGGCCTCTGTTTTAATGTCATGCTGGTCAGCTGTGCCTGGACTCCAAAGGCAGGAGGGCTTATAACGAGGCGTGTCTGACCCCTCCCTTCCCATCACGGTCTGAACTAATTTTTCAGGTTTGTTTGAGTCCCTTTGGCCAAGAAGGGGGTCCATGGGTCCATTCAGTCAGTCGGGTGGCTTAGAATTTTAGTTTTGGTTTACACAACCAAATCAAGTCACAGCAGGAGCGATTTGGCCTCAGGGATGCTGAGAATCAAAAGCATCAGGTCAGGATCTCCCTCTGAATTGCCCCACCAAGGTTCAGGAAACTGGGGTACATGGCCACAGGTTCCTGTGGGCTGTTCCTGGGGATGCAAGCTCCCCGGCGCTAGCCAAGCGGGCACCTCTGCCCAGAGAATGCCAGCAGCAGAGACCAAGGCCCCTGAGACAAGAGGCCCACTCTATGCCTGCTGCTTGCACGACTCAGACCCACTCAGCCCCCGCATCCACCTTGTCCTGGGACCGAGTCTTCACATTGGTGGTTGGTTGTACCCTCTCTAAAAAAAAATACACAGTAGGGTTGGTGGGACAAGTCTAAGTACAGTCTCCACCGCTGCTGCTGATCTCAAGGCTGTAAGTAGTGTCCTTCACCTCCTTTCTCACCACTCATTTTAGACCCTCCTTACTCTGGACAGCAATGCAGCTGGGCTAGGCTGTTGGTTTCTGGATGACTCAGACCTTCATCCTCGAAGGATCCAAGCCCCCGGTGACCACAGTTGCTGCAGCGACTTCTTTCCTGCCATCACCAGGCACGGGAGCAGCACTTTCTGTCCATCAGATGGGTTAACACGGTGTCTTCGCTACCAGGAGCCAGCACACTGTTCTGTGGGGTGTCAAGAACCTTAAAGTTCCTTCAGAAGAAGTGATTGAGAGCAGAATAGTTAACAAGATCACGAAGTGCACTTTAAAAAAACAAAAAGCTTTTAATTGCATTTATTTGAGTGCTAAATTTATTCCTGTGCCATAAGTTTTTGTTTCCTCAGGGATATCTTTTTCTTGTGGGCAATCTTCCAGTTTAGGAACAAATTTGTTCTTTTGCCGTAAGGATCATTTTGATGTGGCAGGGAGAGCTTTTTTTTTAGGTATGGGTTAATCCCACCATGAGCTCTGTAGGTCTGGTGGCACATCTTAGATGCTTTGTTCACTTGGAGGTGCTCAATGACCAGAGAATCTACATCTAAACCCTTAAGTTCAGCATTGCTCTCTGCATTGTTAAGCACGTGCAGCAAAAATTCAGCACTCTTCTTGGGCCACCAACCCTGTGTCCAGCCCCACTGCTTGACCTGGGCACATGTGGGCGGCAAGCCACCCAGGTGCCGAGGCAAGAGACCGAGGGCACGAGCTGTTCCAGTATAATAAAATACATAAAGTAAGAATAGTTCTACTAGATATAGGGCATAGATATGATTATTTATGAATATAATTAATCATTAGTTTGTAGTGATTACTCTTTATTCCAATATTATAATAATCTTCGCTCTACAATCATAACCTAGGAAAACCGGGCCATACAGAGATAGGGGCTGAGGGGACATGGTGAGAAGTGACCAGAAGACAGGAGTGTGAGCCTCTGTCACGCCCGGGCAGGGCCACCAGAGGGCTCCTTGGTCTAGCGGTAACCCCAGCATCTGGGAAGATGCCCGTTGCCAAGTGGACCGTGGTCTAGCGGCAGCGGCAGTGCCAAGGAAAAACACCCACTACTTAGCAGACCAGGAAAGGGAGTCTCCCTTTCCCCGGGGGAGTTTAGAGAAGACTCCACTCTTCCACCTTGTGGAGGGCTTGACATCAGTCAGACCCGCCCGCAGTTATCCAAGGCCTAACCGTCTCCCTGTGATGCTGTGCTTCAGCGGTCACGCTCCTGGTCCGCCTTCATGTTCCATCCTGTACACCGGGCTCTGCCTTTTAGATAACAGTAGCAAATTAGTGAAAGTACTAAAAGTCTCTGATATGCAGAAATAATGGCGTAAGCTGTCTCTCTCTCCTTTCTTTCTCTCTGCCTCGGCTGCCAGGCAGGGAAGGGCCCCCTGTCCAGTGGACACGTGACCCACATGACCTTACCTATCACTGGAGATGGCTCACACTCCTTACCCTGCCCCTTTGTCTTGTATCCAGTAAATATCAGCACAGCCTGGCATTTGGGGCCGCTGCCGGCCTCGGCGTCTTGGTGGTAGTGGTGCCCCGGGCCCAGCTGCCTTTCCTTTTATCTCTTTGTCTTGTGTCTTTATTTCTACAATCTCTCGTCTCCGCACACGGGGAGAAGAACCCACCGACCCTGTGGGGCTGGACCCCACAACACACCTACCAACTCCCCAGCTGTAGCGCTGGAATGGCACACACTGCTTCTCTAAAGTGGCATCTTTCAGGTACCTGGTGGTTTTTCATATATGCATGTGCTTCATGGCCTGGGCAGTTTCACAAGTGTTCTTAAGGTGACCACGAAGATTTGAACCTCTTGATTTGCATGATTTTGTGGGGTTTTCCGGATTAAGTGAATAGCAAATCATTTTCACAGATGACCTCAGGAGGTTTAGGGGAAGACAGAGCACACGAATGTGCATGTCTGTCTGTCCTAGGTGAATGCAGACACCCTCCATCCTCCATCCCCAGTGGGAGTAGATGCATTTTTTTTTTTTGAGATGGAGTTTCACCCTTTACTCTCATTGCCCAGGCTGGAGTGCAATGGCACCATCTCAGCTCACTGCAACCTCCGCCTCCTGGGTTCAAGTGATTCTCCTGCCTCAGCCTCCCGAGTCGCTGGGATTACAGGCCATGTGCCACCACGCTTGGCTAATTTTGTATTTTTAGTAGAGGCGGGGTTTCTCCATGTTGGTTAGGCTGGTCTCGAACTCCCAACCTCAGGTGATCCCCTCGCCTCGGCCTCCTAAAGTGCTGGGATTATAGGAGTGAGTCACTGCGCGTGGCCTGCATTCTTTAGCTCAGCTGGCTGTCCGCCAAGTGCCAGCCAGGGCTGACCTCTTCCAGTAGATGCCACCGCTGCTACCTGAGGCTACCACTTGGTTAAGTTTATGGCCGTCCACTCTCATTGCCGTGAGCACCTGTTTCTATTGTGGGAGATGAATAAATAAAAATACATCTTCATGTCTTATTGAGGATGGCCCGATTCTCTGCCCTGTCACCTGGTATGGCTGCCTATCTACTATTTTGACTCAATGAGGAAGTACTTTCAGGGCCTGCCACTGGTGTGTGCATGCACCCATGGGCAGGGAGGCATCTGGGCAGGGAGACAGACAAAAGCAGAGAGACAGAGAGAGACAGAGAGAGGGAGAGACGGTATAAGTTGGGGAAAGGGGTGGGTGTGGCTTTGTTGCCCACATGAGCGGAAGGTGGCTGCCCTGTCCTCCGGCCTATCCAGCAGCTGGCAGCTGGCTCACAGCTGAGCAACTGAATGGGAGTGGGAGGGTGTGAAGCTGTCAGGAGTTCAAAGGAGGAGCTGGCTTGTTTGGAGAACATGGGGTGCTTTTTCCTGGATGGAGTTTGAGATCCAGAGGGACCAGGCCACAGAGCTCTCCCAAAGCGTTCCCACAGGCCAGCAGCCGAGCAGGGTGGAGCGTGGCATCTGCGTGAGGCCCATCCCATCCTGTCCAGCATGACTCAGCAGGGACTTGCTCGCCAGGGGTGTCAGGACTGGGAACAAGATGTTGCTGATTTCCATGTGCCTCCCCTGCACTTCCTCACACGGCCCAGAGCACAGCAGAAAGCAGCTGGTGCTCTGCTTCCTTTCCAGCAGAGGGAGGGAGCAGCTTGGTGAGGACAACTCTCCCTTGAGGCAGGGGAATATGATCAGCACCCCCCACCTCCCTTGCCAGAATGAGCTGCAGTTACTGGTTTTCCTAGAACAGCTATCCAACCCAAGGCAAAAAAACACCCAAACCAAAATGTCATAAAACTTAGGACGTTTAGAAACAATTATTGCCGGGAGCGGTGGCTCAAGCCTGTAATCCCAGCACTTTGGGAGGCTCGGATCACGAGGTCAGGAGATCGAGACCATCCTGGCTTACACGGTGAAACCCCGTCTCTACTAAAAAATACAAAAAACTAGCAGGGCGAGGTGGCGGGCGCCTGTAGTCCCAGCTACTCGGGAGGCTGAGGCAGGAGAATGGCGTAAACCCGGGAGGCAGAGCTTGCAGTGAGCTGAGATCCGGCCACTGCACCCCAGCCTGGGCGACAGAGTGAGACTCCATCTCAAAAAACAAACAAACAAACAAACAAACAAAAACCAATTAGGGCTGGGTGTGGTGGCACACACCTGTAATCCCAACACTTTGGGGGGCTGAGGCAGGTGGATCACCTGAGGTCAGGAGTTCGAGATCAGCCTGGCCAATATGGGAAAACTCCGTTTCTACTAAAAATACAAAAATCAGCCAGGCGTGGTGGCAGGTGCCTGTAATCCCAGCTACTCAGGAGACGGAGGCAGGAGAATTGCTTGAATCCAGGAGATGGAGGTTGCAGTGAGCCAAGATTGGGCCAGTGTGCTCCAGTCTAGGCAACAGAGCAAGTCTTAAAAAAAAAAAAAAAAAAAAAAAAAAAAAATTAGATAAAGCTTGCTGTGCTAAAAATCAACAAAAAGATGACCTATTCTTCATAGGGTTCCATACCCATTTCACTATTTAAAAATTCCAGGAATTCAGGCAAAGTATGAAGGTAGCTGCCGCTAACAGCACAGGTGCAATGCCCACTGCATAACTGGGTCTTTCTCTCCTCTCACCTCCTGCAGTTTTCTCTACAACAAACAAACTCCCAGAAATAATGGTAAAGCCATCCGACAGCATCCAGAAATCTTAGAACATAGCGCTTTAAATATGATTCACAAAGTCAAATGGTAAGAATTACAAAGTTTAAAAATGTATTTGTGCTCCATTTTCATGTGCATAGTCAACCAGATGTTAATCACAAAACTGACAGCTTTTGTACCTAAAGCGCTGGACTCTCTTTAGGGACAAAATTAATTTGCCAGTGACACCTATCCCATTGCAAGGTTGTGCTAAGTAGGTCATAACTATATTTAGAACTATACAGAAAGGAAAAAGTGATTGCTTAATTCAGAGCTGAAAATGAGATGGAAACTTCATGGAACTAAGATCTAAACTTCAGCTAAATGCTCCAAGTCTAAACTATAATTATCAGAACCAGGTAGTTCAAAAAAATATAAATTGCATTTGAAGAAAGCACATTCTGCCCATTCAGGCTTAAAGCAGTAAGGCATCTTTTAAAGAAGAAAAACTCTGCAAACAGAATGAATCACTGTTGTTAAAGTACAGAAGTAGTCGCTCCTGTTTCCATTTACTATCCTGTATATTGCTGCTTTAAGATGCGCCAAATAGGCCAGCCACCGTGGTTCACGCCTGTAATCCCAGCACTTCGGGAGGCCAAGGCAGGCGGATCACGAGGTCAAGAAATCAAGACCTTCCTGGCCAACATGGTGAAACCTCGTCTCTACTAAAAATATAAAAATTAGCCGCGCGTGGTGGTGCGTGCCTGTAGTCCCAGCTACTCGGGAGGCTGAGGCGGGAGAATCGCTTGAACCCGGGAGGCGGAGGTTGCAGTGAGCCGAGATCACTGAGATCGCCACTGAACTCCAGCCTGGCGACAGTCTCAAAAAAAAAAAAAAAAAAAAAAAAAGATGCACCGAATAGTTAGTTCATCCTGGGCTCTCAACGTTTAGTAATTCCGAGTGCAGAATCTGCCTAAAGAACTCCATTAAATACTTAAGAAGTTAGCCCTTGCCTTTTACCTATTACAGTAACTTGGAAAGCTGCGAAGGGCAGACTTTGGTAAAGAACAGCTTTGAGAGCTCGGGGCGCTGGGGCTGCGCGCCTGCTCTACACCCGTGGGTCTTGGGGAACAAGGCCTGGGCACCGGTGGGACTCGAGGCCGCGCGCGGGCTAGAAGCGTCCTGGCAGGCTCGGTTCCCAACGCGGCCCCAGTCCGCGACTCCCTCCCCGCGCTTCGCGGCTGCCACCAGGGCCATCTTTTTCTGGAAGGAGTCCAGAGGACAACAGAAAACTTCCCAACTCTGCAACTCCTCCTCGGGCCGGGCCGGGCCGGGCCTCCGTCTCGCGCACCGCCTGCGTGAACGCCTGGTCCACCCTCCGCTGGCTCTTGGCCGTGACCTCCGGGAACGGGCAGCGCCCCTCGCTGCCCCTGGCGCTCGTCGTCCCGGTCGGCCTGGGTGCCCACCAGCACCAGCGGGACGGCCCCGGGTCCCCACGGCCGGCGCAGGCGCTAGCGCAGCGGCCTCACGGCCCGGAACGAGAACTCGCTGCACACGCCGGGGAGCACCGCGAAGCCGTCGCTGTGGCCGATGTCCAGGTCCTGGAGCGTGACCAGGTGCTCGGCGCCCGCCACGTCCACGATTTCCAGCAGCGTGGGCGCCGCGTTCGCCTCGATCTCGCTGAGCCGCTCCTCAGCCCACGCTGCGCATTGCGCGGGGAGCGGCCGCACGCGAACAGCGTGTCCAGCGTGGTCCTGCCCACGCCGCGCTCCCCAGCAGCACACCCCGGCAGCCCTGGCGGGGTGCGGGACCGGGCCGGGACGCGGCGGGAGGGGAGGGGAGGTGAGGTGAGGGAGGAAGGGGCCTGGGAGGGCGGGGACCGGCGCGGGAGTCTGGCCTGGGGCTGGTAGGGAGGGGAGGGGAGGAGAGGGGAGGGAAACGGGGCGGGGGTTGGGTGGCGGGAGGAAGGGGCCTGGAAGGGCGGACGCGCATCCCACGGAGCCAGGGCGGAGGAGGCGGTCACGGAGCGGCGACTCCCGCTAGCCTTGGCCCGGACCCACGCCCTCCTGCTCTCCCCGGTTCCCTGCCCGCACGGTGTCCCCCCAGGTGCCTGCCGGGTCCGACCAGATCTAATCTGGAACCAGCTCGAGTGAGAAAGAAAAACAAGTATACATCAAATCTGTGAGAAGCAGCTAAAGCCATTTTAAGGGGCAAATTTCAGTTTCAAATTTTTTATAATGGAAAAGAAGAGTCAAAAAAATCAGTGAGGTAAACATTCATCTCGAGAAGTCGAAAGGAGGCAGGGTGAGGTGGCTCATACCTGTAATCCCAACACTTGGGGAGGCTGAGGTAGGTAGACCGTTTGAGCCCAGGGAGTTCGAGACCACCCGGGCAACATAGTGAGACCACGTCTATATTAGTCTGTTGTCACGCTGCTGTGAAGAAATACCCGAGACTGCGTAATTTACAAAGGAAAAAGGTTTAACTGACTCACAGTTCCACAGGGCTGGGGAGGCCTCAGGAAACTAAAGATCATGGTGGAGGGGGAAGCAAACACGTCCTTCTTCACGTGGAGACAGGAAGAAGTGCTGAGCAAAAGGGGGGGGACCCCTTATAAAAGCATCGGTTCTTGTGATAACTCATTCACTATTCTGAGCACAGCAGCATGGAGGTAACTGCCCCCATGATTTAATTAACTCCCACTGGGTCCCTCCCATGACAGACAGGGATCATGGGAACTACAATTCAAGATGAGATTTGGGGCGGACACAGCCAAACCATACCACCATCTCCACCAAAAATACAAAATTAGTTGGGCATGGTGGTCAAACCATACCACCATCTCCACCAAAAATACAAAATTAGTTGGGCATGGTGGTGCACGCCTGTGGTCCTAGCTACTCAGGAGGCTGAGGTGGGAGGATCACCTGAGCCCAGGGAGGTCAAGGCAGCAGTGAGCTGTCGTTGTGCCACTGTACTCCTGTCTCAAAAAAAAAAAAAAAAAAAAAAAAAAAAAAAAGAAGTCAGAAAGAAAAAAACCCAGTAAATTAATTCCAAATAAAGTAGAAGAAAGTAAATAACAATTAGCTAGGCGTGGTGGTATGCATTTGTAGTCCCAGCTACTCTGGAGACTGGAGTGGGAGGATGGATTGAGCCCAGGAAGTTAAAGCTACAGTGAGCTGAGATTGTGCTACTGCACTCCAGCCTGGGCAATGGAGCAAGACCCTGTCTCTAGCCAAAAAAAAAAAAAAAAAAAAAAAAAAAAAAAGAGAAAGAAAGAAAAGACAAGAAAATAAAGTACAAACTATTTGAAAACAAAGAACAGAGAAGAGCAACAAAGCCAGATGTTGGTTCTTTGAAAATTTAGATGAAAAGAAGAAAACTCCTAAAATATATAATTTATTAAGCTAAAATTAAAGTAATAGATCAGAATAGTTCCATATCTATTAAATACATGGAGTATATAATTAAAAACTTCCCACATGAAAGCTGTAGGTTCCAATGTCTTCTCTGATTAATTGTAACAAACATTTAAGGGAGAAAAAGAGTTCATTTTACTAAAAAGAAAAAACTCAGAGACTAGAAAAAGAAGGAACTTGTTTTGTGAAGCAGAGTAACCTTGTTATCAAACAGACAAGGACATCATGAAAAAGGAAATTTACTGGCCAGTCTCACAGACAATCACACATTCACAGGTGTGAAAATCCCAAATAAGCTCAGTGTTAAATGTAAAAAGATAACACACTATGAGTAAGTGGACTTTAACACAGGAATGTAAGATTAACTTAATATGCTAAAAATAAATTTAAATGGCCATGTAAAAGAATAGAGAAGAAAAATCATATGACCATCTGAGTAGCTGTAGGAAAAGCATTTGATAAGATTCAACATCCATTCATGACAAAAAGACTGTTAGCCATTTGGGAATAAAAGAAAATGTCCTCAGTCTGTTTAAGATAGGTACACACAAGAAGTTTTTAGTAAATATCATACCATACATAATAAATATTATACACAACTTTGTCAACCTTCCCACTATCTCCACTTCTACTTAATACTGTACTGAGGTTTTCAACAATGTGACTAAGGCCAGGGAAAGAAACAAAAGGCATAATACTCTTGTTATGTAGCTGATATTAATATGTTCATTGAAAATATAAAGATGTCTAATAATTTTTTCTTTTTACATTTTTTTCTTTTTCTTTCTTCTTTGTTTTTTAATCATCTATCTAACCAGTTGAAAAATCTAGTATTTCTTTTCTTGAGACAGACTCCTGCTCTGTCACACAGGCTGGAGCACAGTGGCACGATCATAGCTCACTGCAACCTCGACCTCCTTGGCTCAAGTGATCTTCTCACTTCAGCCTCCAAAGTAGCTGGGACCACACTGTGTGCCACCAGGCTTGGCTAACTTAATTTTTTTTTTTTTTTTTTTTTGGAGACTGAGTTTCACTATGTTGTTCAGGTCAGTCTGGAACTCCTGGGCTCAAGCAGTCCTCCCACCTTTGCCTCCCAAAGTGCTGAGATTACAGGCATGAGCCACTGTGCCTGGCATAAATTGTTAAAATGAATAAGAGAGTTTAACAAGGTTGCTGGATACAAAGCCAACATATAAAAATCATTTGCAACTCTATAAACCAACAATACAAAAATAACAAGCAAGAGCAAAATAAAAATACATTTTAATAGCATCAAAAGACAGCACATACCTAGGTAACAATCTAACAAAAGATGTACATGACTTCTATGCAGAAAACTATGAGACTTTATTGTGATAGACTAAACAGAAACAGACAAACATGTTCATTGATTAAAAGACTCAATATTTTAAAGACGTCAATTTTCCGAAACCATTTTGCTTCAATGTAATCCTAATCAAATTCTGGCAAGTATTTTGATTGCAGCCCATCAAGCTGATTCTAAAGCTTGTATAGAGATGCATAGGGCCAAAGTTAGGCAAAATATTCTTTAAAAAGAATAATAAGGTGGGAAGATGTTGGTCCACCAGAGGCATCAAAATTTACACTAAAGTTTTAAAATTTACAATAAAGCTACAGCAAATAGTGTAGAAAGACAGACAAATAGAACAGAGAAACAGACCCTTGTGTCAATAGAGACTTGATTTACTACAAATGGGCGCTGTCTAATGGTGGTAGGGGAAGGATGGTCCTTTCAACAAATGTAATAGGATAGTTGATCAACAGATGGTGGACACAAATAAAACAATATACAAAAACAAAAATCCAGATATATAGTAGCTCTAACTGCAAAAGACAAAGCCACAAGGGTTAGAGAAGATAACATAACAAGATTTTCATGAACTGTGGGCAGAGAAGTACTTATTACATAGACCAATAGCATTGATCATAAAGGAAAGGATAATACATTTAACTATGTTAACACTGAGAGTTTCTCTTAATCATAAGACACCACTGACAGAGTAAAAAGGCAAACTGCACAGTTGGAGAAGAAATTTGCAATCCAATATCACTGACAAAGTATTCCTTCCAGAATATAGAGAGAACTACGTACCAGTAAGAAAAAGACAGCCGAATATAAAAATGGGCAAGAGACCTGAACAGTCACTTCATAAGAATGTGTATAATAAGATCACATATTTATCAATATAGATATGTATATTTGGAAAATGTTACTACTAGTTACTCCTGGGGGACTGGAAGTGCAGGGTGGAGGTAGGGGGTGATGTTCAATATTTTTAAAAAACAAGTTGTAAAAAGTGATGGAATGATGGTGGTTCTTTTTGGTTTTTATTAAAAATATTTGGGGGGAGGGATAAAATTAAATTATATAAAATCTGGTAGGAGAAGGCATTCTGGAAAAAAAAAAGGCTGGTGAAAAAATGGAGGCACCCATGATTGACTCAGTAATTTACTTGGTTCTTTGGTTATCCTTTTAGTTTGAACATTTCCTACTGTGAACTGATTTTGAAACCAGAATATACTGTATTCATAATTTTAAGAAATAAGTATTATTAAAATAGAAAAGTGCTCTTAAAATACCTTAAAATGTATACAAGCCGAACAAACTGGACTGTCTGAGATTGACTCCTTGAAGCCAAAAGGCGAGACCACCTGAAGAGGGAGGGGCTGGACTTCACCTGAAGGGACAGGAGTCTCCTATGGCAGTCATCGGGGGACCAGGGCTTGGAGGGAAGGGGGCACGAGTGGGGGGAGGGGCTCCGGCTGCAGGAGAATCCCCACGGGAGCGTGGGAGGGGCCAGCTGGCCCTGGAGTGCACTTTCCCTCTGTTGTCCACATCTGGCAGCCCAAGCCCGTCACCTGCTCTCTGCTCTGCGGGGAGGGTAGGGGGGTGAGATCGGATAAGTGGGGGAATGAGGGGCTCGCCCTGGGCTTGCAGCGAAGTGACCCGAAGGAGGAGCCTGAGAAAGAGACCTGGAGGGCGGACACCCACGCGGGGAGGCTGATGGCTCGGGGCGGGTGGGGTGAGGTAGGTTGTGGGGTGGGGGAGATGCTCTCTGGAGAAGAAACTGTAATTTGGGGGCCGGGTGCGGTGGTTCAGACCTGTAATGCCAGCACTTGGGAGGTGGAGGCAGGAGGACGGAGCGCAGGAGTTCGAGACCAGCCTGGGCAACATAGTGGGACCTTGTCGCTACAAAAATTTAAAATATTAGCCGGGTGTGGTTGCCGAAGTCTGGGGTGGGAGGATTGTTTGTGCCGGGGAGGTGGAGGCTGCAGTGAGCCGTGATCACGCCACAAGGGAAGGAAAGAGGAAACGAGAAAGGGAATGAAATGTGAGTCAAGTGAAACGGCAGCGTCAGCTCCTCTGCCTGTCTAGGACAGTGGAAGGTCCGGGGGAGCTGGGAGCACAGGTGGAGGAGGAGGAAACAGCCTCGGCTGCGGCACAAGGGGAAGGGGCAGAGGAGGGGGAGTTCCCTGTCCTTTGCTTCCAACTGGAACTGGAGGGGTTGGGGGGCGGAGCCCTGGTGTTTGGGGTTCGTTTAATTCAAATGGAGGAAGGAGGAATGAGTCTGATTCTGGCCGCAGGTCAAGTCGTGTTCTCCAAGCCAGGATCTGTATTACTGATTCCCTTCAAACTGCACCCGGGGCCCCTCGGGGCGTCGTTGGGCACCAGGTGTGAGGCTGCACTCGGCGCAGGCCTGTGCGCGCGGGGTGGCGAGGGACCCGCGGCTGACACAGCCTTTGGCCTGGAGTCCTAAACGAGGGCCTGGAGTTCCTCCTGTGTGAAGACACAGGCCTGGTTTCCACCCCCATCGCCTCCATAGCGACCAGGCACCCACGGCTGCTGGAGGGGTGCCTGCTGGGGCTCTGGAAGGCCCAGTCCCTGGGGCCCAGGGGTCGTTCGGGTCCTGACGCTGCAGGAGCAGCGGCGCGCAGAGGCCAGGAGACTCCGGTGCATTCGGCGGAGTTCTGCGTGCGGCGAGGACCGTGGAGGCACCCGCGACCTCTCCTGCCCCTTTGGACCCAGGGCTAGGGTCGGAGTGGCACTATAAGTGGGGCGACTGAGGCGGGGAGACTGAGGCGGGGTCGGGAAGACTGAGGCAGGGAGACTGAGGCGGGGAGAGGATCCCCGGCGCGGGGAGGGTCGCGTGCGCGCCTTGGGACGCGGCAGTCCCCTAGGGCCTGCCCTTTTCTGCCGCGTCCTGGACTCACTCCCCCAGCCCGGCGCGTCTCCTTTCTCCTCCCCACTGGATCGTCTTTCTCTCAACCCCCAGCTCCCGACCCCCGCGAGTTGGTCCCAGGGCCCGCGACAAGGCCTAGGCACCGGGATTCCGGGCGACATGGACCTTAGGGCCTCGAGCCTCCAAGCACCCAGGCCTTAGGAGGGCCGCGGGAAGGGGCGCAGCTGGGTCCCCGCCAGGGGTGCGGCGGAGGCGTCCGCTGGGAACCTGCCCCACGTGGGAAGCCTCGGAGTCCCGGATCCGCTCAGCTCAAGCCAGGCGGGGGTTCTCCTCCTCCCGGCCCAGTCTCTGCAGCCCGCGCCTCGCGTTTGCTTCTCCGGGCACCCGGAAGGAAGGCGCCCCCGCCATGTCCCACAAGCTTCTGCCAAGTATCCACCGGGGCCCTGTGCCCGCCCACGGCCTCAAGAGCTCTGCGCCTCGGAGCTGGCGCGTCCTTCTGGACCATCCCGGCTTGGCGAGGGCATCGGCTTCGGGGAGGCCTCCGCGGATCGCGCCGGGGCGGGGCGCGGGGCCCTGGAGGTCACGGCCGAGGGCGAGGCCGCGAGGGACCAGGTGTGCGCGCAGGTACGCGGGAGGTGGAAGCGGCGGGACGTCCTGTGCCACAGCTGGAGCCCAGGTGGAAGACAGGCCCCAGTACCCGAGCCTTACCATGGGTGTTCAGCCGTGCTGGCACGAGGTGTAAATCGGTGCTTGTGCTTTTACAGTTTCCCAAGTCTCTAGCACGGCTAAATTCAAGAATTGATTTTTAAAAATTTCTTTTCCTTTCTTTTCTCTTTTCTTTTCTTTTTCTTGTCTTTTCTTTTCTTTTCCCTCCCTTCCTTCCTTTCTTCCTTTTTCTTTTTTTTTTTTTTCCCCCGACGGAGGCTCACTGCAAGCTCCGCCTCCCCTCCGGGGTTCAAGCAATTCTGCTGTCTCAGCCTCCCGAGTAGCTGGGACTACAGGCACGCGCCACCGTGCCCAGCTAATTTTTATATTTTTAGTAGAGACGGGATTCCACCATATTGGCCAGGCTGGTCTGGTGCTCCTGACCTCAGGTGATCCTCCTGCCTCGGCTTCCCAAAGTGCTGCCGTGAGTCACCGCGCCCGGCAGTGACCTAATACTTAATGTTGTAAGAGTTATAGTTATTTTTGAAATAGATTGCAGGGCACTGAACTGAACATTTTTTCACACGTTTTAGATTCATTTACAACCTTGAATTGCAGCTTTCTGGGTGGATTTGTTGTTGTTTTCATTTATATATATAATGCCTGACCCACTTGCTGAAGTGTCTCTGTACTTTCAAAAGGTGGGTTTTTTTTTTGTCTTTTGTCAGAACAGAGCAAAATCAGCTTCTACAACTAACAGCATTATTTCCTCTGTAGTGATATTGAAGCAACTTTTTTTTCCTGAACACCTGAATATTTTGACAATAATGCAGTTGTTAAACAAAATGAAATTACGTAAAGAAAAGATGCTCTTTTTGTTTGCCTTTCTAGCCATGTTCTTAAAACCTTGGGAACTGGCCGGGCATTGTAGCTCACGCCTGTAATCCCAGCACTTTGGGAGGCCGAGGTGGGCGGATCACGAGTTCGGGAGTTCAAGACCAGCCTGACCAACATGGAGAAACCCCGTCTCTACTAAAAATACAAAACTAGCTGGGCATGGTGGCGCATGCCTGTAATCCCAGCTACTCGGGAGGCTGAGGCAGGAGAATCCTTGAACCTAGGAGGCAGAGGTTGTTGTGAGCCGAGATCCTGCCATTGCACTCCAGCCTGGGCAACAAGAGTGAAACTCCGTCTCAAAAACAAACAAACACAACCTTGAGAAGGTTGCTGGTGTTTGGCTTTGGTGTGTGCGGGGTGTGTGGTGTGTGTGGTGTGTGGGGTTGTGTGGGGGTGTGTGTGTGGTGTGTGTGTGGTGTGTGTGTGGTGTGTGTGTGTGTGTGTGTGTGTGTGTGTGTGTGTGTGTGTGTGTGTGTGTGTGTGTGGTGTGTGTGGTGTGTGTGGGTGGGGTGTGTGTGTGGGGTGTGTGTGTGGGGTGTGTGTGTGGTGCGTGTGTGGGGTGTGGGGATGTGTGTGTGTGATGTGTGTGTGTGGGGTGTGTGTGTGGGGTGTGTGTGTGGTGTGTGTGTGATGTGTATGTGGTGTGTGTGTGGGGTGTTGTGTGGGGTGTGTGTGTGGGGTGTGTGTGGGGTGTGTGTGGGGTGTGTGTGGTGTGTGTGTGGTGTGTGTGGGGTGTGTGGGGTGTGTGTGTGGGGTGTGTGTGTGGGGTGTGTGTGTGGTGCGTGTGTGGGGTGTGGGGATGTGTGTGTGGTGTGTGTGTGTGGGGTTGTGTGTGTGTGGTGCGTGTGTGTGTGTGGGGTTGTGTGTGTGTGTGGGGATGTGTGTGGTGTGTGTGTGTGGGGTTGTGTGTGTGTGGTGTGTGTGTGTGGGTGTGGTGTGTGTGTGTGTGTGTGTGTGTGTGTGTGTGTGTGTGTGTGTGTGGGGTGTGGGGGATGTGTGTGTGGGGTGTGTGTGTGGTGTGTGTGTGTGTGTGTGTGTGTGGTGTGTGTGGGGGTGTGGGGATGTGTGTGTGTGGGGTGTGTGTGTGTGTGGTGTGTGTGGGGTGTGGGGATGTGTGTGTGGTGTGTGTGTGTGGTGTGTGTGTGGGGTGTGGGGATGTGTGTGTGGTGTGTGTGTGTGTGGTGTGTGTGTGGGTGTGGGGGATGTGTGTGTGGGGTGTGTGTGTGTGGTGTGTGTGTGGGGTGTGGGGATGTGTGTGTGTGGTGTGTGTGTGTGGGGTTGTGTGTGTGTGGGGATGTGTGTGGTGTGTGTGTGTGGGGTTGTGTGTGTGTGGTGTGTGTGTGGGGTGTGTGTGTGTGTGTGTGTGTGTGTGGTGTGTGTGGGGATGTGTGTGTGTGTGTGTGTGTGTGTGTGTGTGTGTGTGTGTGGGGGTGTGGGGTGTGTGTGTGGGGTGTGTGTGTGTGGTGTGTGTGTGTGTGTGTGTGTGTGGGTGTGGGGGGGATGTGTGTGGGGGGGTGTGTGTGTGTGTGTGTGTGTGGGTGTGTAGGGATGTGTGTGTGGTGTGTGTGTGGGGTGTGTGTGTGTGGGGTGTGGGGATGTGTGTGTGGGGTGTGTGTGTGTGTGTGTGTGTGTGTGTGTGGGGTGTGGGGATGTGTGTGTGTGGTGTGTGTGTGTGGGGTTGTGTGTGTGTGGTGCGTGTGTGTGTGTGGGGTTGTGTGTGTGTGTGGGGATGTGTGTGTGGTGTGTGTGTGTGGGGTTGTGTGTGTGTGGTGTGTGTGTGTGGGGTTGTGTGTGTGTGGTGTGTGTGTGTGAATCCCAGGCAGTATTACTCTCTGCAGCCCATGGACTCCCAGAGCTGAGACTTTAGTTCTGCCTTAGGCATTTGAACATTTTTCAAAATCAAATGCGAAAACTGGAAACTAACTTGTATCTGTGTAAGCTTCCCAGGTTTGTGGAGGGAAAATGCTAGCAGGTGCCATGCTTTGTGGAGGACCCTGGGATTCAGTTTCTATTATGTGTGAGATTATAGTGGAATGATGGGTCCCCGCGAAATGCACAAAGAAACACACTCCAAAAACCTTTCGCTGTGGGGAGACCCAGCAAGACTTCAGTTCTCAATACTCCTTTCGGGGACTGGCTCTGTGTCTTTTAGGCCTCAGGCGGTTCCTCGGGTTCCCCAGGGGAATTTCAGTATTCGCTTTCAGTAACACCTGGAAAGCAGACCCCTCTCCCCAGATGGTGGCTGGGGAGAGGTGTTTAGGCCCTGCTACCTGACACCCCCCAGGCAGAACACGGCCTTCATCTGTGGCAGGAATCCTAATACCGAAGTTCAGGAAATGCCACCCCCAAATATGCCGGTTTGGTATATGGATTGGCTATAAAAGCAAGCTTTGAGTGGCACTTCCTTCTGTTTAGTATTTCAGGCAGCTCATAAAGGCAAAGACCTCAGTTCCCAGCTAGGAAATCAGGTGGAGGACAGGCATGGAGTAAAACTCTTGTCTCCAGTAACTCTGGGCTAAACTATTTGGACCAACCCTCCCAATGAAAACAACTAACTGGATAAAATACATATCTTTAAAAATCTTAAAAATGTTGAATAGCTGGGCTGGGCGCGGTGGCTCACACCTGTAATCCCAGCACTTTGGGAGGCCGAGGTGGGTGGATCACGAGGTCAGGAGATAGAGACCATCCTGGCTAACAAGGTGAAACCCCGTCTGTACTAAAAATACAAAAAATTAGCTGGACATGGTGGCAGGCGCCTATAATCCCAGCTACTCAAGAGGCTGAGGCAGGAGAATCACTTGAACCCGGGAGGTGGAGGTTACAGTGACCCCAGATCGCACCACTGCACTCCGGCCTGGGTGACAGAGCAAGACTCTTTCTAAAAAAAAAGAAAGAAAGAAAAAAAAATATATATATATAGAATAGATGATGAGATAGTAAGGAATTGCCAGGCCAAAATGGAAGGGATTGCAGGAACCCGGAAAGCTAAGAGGAAGCAAGAAATGGCTTTTGCCCTGAAGCTTTTGCCAATCAGGGAAATTTCAACTGTGGTTTTCATGGCTTCTCAGGGCAGTGGGGACAGAAAAAGAAGCCCAGGGACCACCCAGTGTGAGGAGGACAGCTAAGAGGTGACTCCACACACGGAGCTGGGACCACACCACAGAATGAGGGTGACCGCAGGAACACTGGCCCTCAGCAGAATTTCAATCCTAATTCACATTAGGTGAGGAATCCAAAAACAAAACAAAAGAAGAAACTGAAGCCATAGACTTTATTTAAAATGGTCCTGGACAATGATGCCATAGTAAACACGGCCTCTTGGGAGGAAGGTTCCTTTATTCGAGGTGTCAAATTACTCCCACAAGAGGCTGGTGTGGTGGCTCATGCTTGTAATCCCAGCACTTAGGAGGCCGAGGTGGGTGGATCACTTGAGGTCAGGAGTTTGAGACCAGCCTGGCCAACATGGCGAAACCGAGTCTCTAGTAAAAATACAAAAATTATCTGGGCATGGTGGCGCACGCCTGTAATCCCAGCTAATCTGAAGGCTGAGACAGGAGAATTGCTTGAACCTGGTAGGTGGAGGTTGCAGTGAGTTGAGATCCGGCCAGTGCATTCCAGCCTGGGTGACAGAGCGAGATTCCGTCTCAAGACAACCCCCCCAAAACTCAAATTACTCCCACAAGTAATTTTTTTTTCCAGTTTGCAAAGGATAGCTTTATTCTTCCTAAAGGGTTGCAGCCTGAAGATGGCCATTCTGACAGGCTGGGAAGCATAGCCTCTGGCTGGACGCTAGAAACAGATGTTTGGAGGGTAGGAATGGTAACACGGATTTATATTGACCAGGGTGGCCAAATGTACATATTCAATAAGCTTTAGGAGGAGCCATGAATATTTATGAGAGGAGAAATATAAACATACACAATTGAGCTTCATGCCTTTCTATAGGACCCACGTTCAAAAAATGGTGGCTTTAGCATGATCCAAGGGTGGAGTTTTTGGGCCTCTGATGTCAGAAGGGGAAGCAGAGAAAGCCCTCGCTGTGCATCCTCTGTAGACTGGCCAGAACCACTCTGAGTTCGGTGGTCTCTTCTCAGGAGGGCATGCTGTTTGGTAAGGTTGTATTGACAATGCAAAAGGAAGCGGCAGCGTCAGAGTCTGGTTGATGTCGGGATGGAGTCTGTGGACCAGGCTGGATTCTGTCCAGCCCTCAGGAGAAAGCCTAAGGGCAGCTGGAGAGGGAACGGGTAGCGTGTCTGACTGCCCTCCTGCGTCTGACCTGCATTCCCATCATGGCCCGGAACTCAGTTTTCAAGGTATCTCTGGGGTTCCCTTGGCCAAGAAGGGCTCAGTTCAGTTTGTTGGGGGCTTAGGATATAATTTTTATGTCTCTTTTCCTCACTTTGGTCAAGATTTGCCAGAGGCGGCATCAGTGGCTAAACTTTAATTTTGTCCCGTATCGCCAGGGTGGTGTGGCTCCCTGCCCCAGGTCCATCCAGGCCCTCGGAGGAACCCCATGGCCAAGGGTCTTACAGCCAAAAGACTTGCAGTCAATTAAACACTTTAGGCCAGATGGGAATGGAGGCAGGCAGACACTCATTAACCTGAAAAACTTCAAGCAACTTAAGAGCCAAAAACCAAAGCCAAAATATAAGGTTACAAAATTGGCTTATCTGTATTCTATACATTGAGCTACTGCATTCTTGGTTTTAGATACACTCGTAGCAATTAGCTATATAAAACCTAAGCATTTTTCTAAAACCATATAAAGTAAGGAATTTAGAGACTTTAGTTGGGCTGCAAAGATTTTATTTATTTATTTTTTAAGACAGGGTCTCATTTTGTCACCCAGGCTAGAGTGCAGTGGTGCAAACTTGCTCACTGCAGTCTCAATCTCTCAGGCTCAGGTGATCCTCCACCTCAGCCTCCCAAGTAGTGGGGACTACAGGCATGTGCCACCACACTCAGCTAATTTTTTTTTTTTTTTTGAGACAGAGTCTCGCTCTGTTGCCAGGCTGGTGTACAGTGGCGCCATGTAGGCTCACTGCAACCTCCACCTCCCAGGTTCAAGCGATTCTCCTACCTCAGTCTCCCTGGTAGCTGGGACTACAGGCATGTGCCACCACGCCCAGCTAATTTTTTGTATTTTTAGTAGAGACGGAGTTTCACCATGATGGTCTCGATCTCCTGACCTTGTGATCCACCCGCCTCAGCCTCCCAAAGTGCTGGGATTATAGGCGTGAACCACCGCGCCTGGCCCTAATTTTTTTATTTTTTGTAGAGGGGATATCGCTGCCATGTTGCCCAGGCTGGTCTTGAACCCCTGGGCTCAAGCTATCCATCTGCCTCAGCTTCCCAAAGTGCTGGGATTACAGGTCTGAACCACAGCCTCCACAAAGCTTTCTGTGGTCTCTTTAGTACCTTTTCTAAAGTGGATGATAATTTTTTTTTTTTTTAATCATATCTCTATTTGCGTAAACCCCATAGCTGGAAACAACTATACCCAGAAGGCTCTGTCATTAGATATCTTGGTATTCTCTTTGCAATTCTCCTTTAATTCTATAGGAGTCGGGAATTTTCCATGATTGAGGTGGAAGGAAAAGCAGCCGACTGCTACATGCTGACTGATGGCTCCAGGGTTGGCCCACCATCACTTCTGCCACCATTGTTGCCACACACACTGCCCAGGAGCCCACCTGCCCTGCCCACTGATGGCACCTGAGCAAACCGGAGGCCCAAGGACTGGACCCACCACCATTAGCACCTGCATATGCCACCCAGGGGCCTGAGAATCAGCACACCTGGCTCCGCACTGCCACCACAGCTGTGGGGGCTGCATCCTGCAGAGCCACAGGGCGGAGCCCACCCCTTGAGTCAATGTGACCTGGATACGAGACGCGGGGTTGAAGGAGATTATTTTGGAGCTTTAAGATTTAATGACTGCCCTGTTGGGTTTCAAACTTGCATGGGGCCTGTAGCCCCTTTGTTTTGGCCAGTTTTCCCTTTTGGATTAGTAATATTTAGCCAATGTTTGTACCCCTATTGTATCTTGGAAATAACTAATTTATTTTTGATTTTACAGGCTTGTATGTGGAAGGGACTTGTCTCAGATGAACTTTGGACTATGGACTTTTGAGATGATGCCGAAATGAGTTAAGACTTGAGGGACTGGCCGGGCGCGGTGGCTCAAGCCTGTAATCCCAGCACTTTGGGAGGCCGAGGCGGGCGGATCACGAGGCCAGGAGATCGAGACCATCCTGGCTAACACGGTGAAACCCCGTCTCTACTAAAAAATACAAAAAAATCAGCCGGGAGTGGTGGCGGGCGCCTGTAGTCCCATCTACTCGGGAGGCTGAAGCAGGAGAATGGCGTGAACCCGGGGGGGTCGGAGCTCGCAGTGAGCGGAGATCGCGCCACTGCACTCCAGCCTGGGCGACAGAGCAAGACTCCGTCTCAAAAAAAAAAAAAAAAAAAAAAAAAAAAAAAGACTTGAGGGACTGTTGAGAGGGATGATCTATTTTGCAGTGTGAGAAGGATATGAGATTTGGGAGGGGCCGGGGGCAGAATGGAATGATTTGGATTTGTGTCCCCACCCACATCTCTTGTTAAATTGTAATTGCCAGTGTTGGAGGAGGGGTCTGGGGAGAGGTGACTGGATCAAGGGGACAGATTTCCCCCTTGATGTTCTAGTGATAGTGACTGAGTTCTCACAAGATCTGGGTGTTTAAAAGTGTGTGGCACCTCCCCCTTCACCCTCTTCCTCCAGCTCCAGCCATGAAGGATGTGCTGGCTCCCCCTTCATCTTCCACCATAATGGAAGGTTTCCTGAGGCCTCCCCAGCTGTGCTTCCTGGACAGCCTGTGGAAACGTGAGCTGATTCAACCTCTTCATAAATTAGCCAGTCTCAGGTAGTTCTTTATAGCAATGTGAGAACAGAATAAAACAGCAACCAACATTATCGGTGTATCTATAGGAAAATGTCTTTCCCTACAAAAGCCAATCCATAAAACTAGAAGAAATGACTGTTACACCAGATGCACAGATATCAACAGAAGGACACAAGAAACACACACACAGACAGGAAATGTGACACCTCCAAAGGAACACAATATTTCACTAGGAACAGATCTTAAAGAAAAAGAAATGATGAAATGTTCAAAAAACTTCAAAATAAGTTTAAAAACTCAGTGAGATACAAGAGAACAAAGATAAACAATACAAAGAAATCAGGGGCCAGGTGTGGTGGCTCACGCCTGTAATCCCAGCACTTTGCGAGGCCAAGGCGGGTGGATCATTGGAGGTCAGGAGTTCGAGACCGGCCTGGCCAACATGGCGAAACTCCGTCTCTACTAAAACACAAAAATTAGCTGGGCGTGGTGTCGCATGCCTGTAATCCCAGCTACTCGGGAGGCTGAGGCAGGAAATCATTTGAACCGGGGAGGCGGAGGTTGCAGTGAATCAAGATCACGCCACTGCACTCTAGCCTGGCGACAGAGCCAGACTTCATCTCAAAAAAACAAACAAACAAACAAACAAAAAACCAGGGAAACAATTCATGATATAAATGAAAAAAGTGAAAAAAAAAGAAAAAAAAAAAGAGAGAGAGATAGCTATCCTTAAAAAGTGCCAAATGGGAATCCTGGAACTGAAGAATTCTGTTCCAGGATTGAAGAATAAAATAAAGAAAATACAATCAAGAGCTTCGACAATAGACTAGGTCAAGCAGAAGAAATAATTTTGGGACTTGAAAACACGGCTTTGAAATAACCTTGTCAAACAAAAAATAAAAGAGGGTGTGGTGGTGCATGCCTGTAATCTCAACACTTTGGGAGTCCACACGGATAGATTGCTTGAGCCCCGGAGTGTGAGACCAGCCTGGGCAACATGGCGAAACCTCATTTCTACAAAAAACACAAAAAATTAGCCAGTGTGGTGGTGCATGCCTGTAGTCCCAGCTACTTGGGAGGCTGAGGCAGGAGGATCACTTGCACCTGGGAGATGAAGGTTGCAGTGAGCCCAGATTGCACCACTGCGCTCTAGCCTGGGTGATAGAGCAAGATCCTATCTCAAAAAAGAAAAACAGTAAAAAATAAGAAGAAAGGCTATATGACATATGAAACACCGTAAGTTACCAAATATTCAAATTTTTGGAGTTCCTGAAGAAGAGATGGGCAAAAGTGTAGAAAACCTTTTTAATGATATAAGAGCTGAAAATGTGAAAATGTCCCAACCTTTTTTTTTTTTTTTTTTTTTTTTT
This sequence comes from Macaca thibetana thibetana, assembly GCF_024542745.1. Taxonomy (NCBI): domain Eukaryota; kingdom Metazoa; phylum Chordata; class Mammalia; order Primates; family Cercopithecidae; genus Macaca; species Macaca thibetana. The sequence goes on from NC_065584.1 coordinate 4,223,618, forward strand.
TGAGACGGAGTCTCACTCTGTCGCCCAGGCTGGAGTGCAGTGGCCGGATCTCAGCTCACTGCAAGCTCCGCCTCCCGGGTTCACGCCATTCTCCTGCCTCAGCCTCCCGAGTAGCTGGGACTACAGGCGCCCGCCACCTCGCCCGGCTAGTTTTTTGTACTTTTTAGTAGAGACGGGGTTTCACCGTGTTAGCCAGGATGGTCTCGATCTCCCGACCTCGTGATCCACCCGTCTTGGCCTCCCAAAGTGCTGGGATTACAGGCTTGAGCCACCGCACCCGGCCGAAAATGTCCCAATCTTACAAGAGATATGGGCATCCAGATACAGGGAGCTCAAATATTCCCAAATAGACTTAACAAAAAGCTCTTCTTCAAGGCACATTATGGTCAAACTGTCAAATGTCAATGACAAAGAGAGGCTGGGCATGGGCTCATGCCTGTAATCCCAACACTTTGGGAGGCTGAGGTGGCAGATTAACTTGAGTCCAGGAGTTCAAGACCAGCCTGGGCAACAGAGCAAGTTCCATCTCTACAAAAATAAAAAAAATCAGTTGGGTGTGGTGGCACATACCTGTAGTACTAGCTACGTGGGAGGCTGAGGCAGGAGGATCACTTGAGCCTAGGAAGTTGAGGCTGCAGTGAGCCATGATTACACCACTGCACTTCAGCCTGAGTGACAGTGTGAGACCCTATCTCAAAAAGAGTGAGAGAAAGAGGAGAGAGAGAGAGAGAGAGAGAGAGAGAGAGAGAGGGGAGAGAATGTTAAAAACAGCAAGAGTAAAGTGTCAAGTCACATCAGACTAACAGTGGATTTCCCAGTAGAAATCTCATAGGCTGGGAACGTGATGATACGTTCAAAATGCTGAAAGAAAAACCTGCCAGTCAAGCATAGTACAGCCTGCAAAGCTGTCCCTCAAAAATGAAGGAGAAATAAAGTCTTTGTCGGATGAACAAAAACAGAGAGAACTAATTGCCACTCGACTGGTCCTGTAAGAAATGCTTAAAGGAGTTTAACATCTATAAAATATCTATCATCATGAAAACACAGAAACGTATAAACTCACTGGTAGAGTGAGAAATACGCAAATAAGAAAGAGATATACAAATGAGAAGAGAAAGGAATCAAATGTTTCAACTATGAAAAACCACCACTGACAATGATAAACAATAAGGGAGGAAGAAAGGATATACAAAACAATGAGAAAACAGTTAACAAAAGAACAGGCATGAGTACTCATCCATCAATAATAACCTTGAAAGTAAATGGATTAAATTCTCCACTTAAGGCTGAGTGCGGTGGCTCATGCCTGTAATCCCAGCACTTTGGGAGGCCAAGAGTTTGTGACCAGCCTGGCCAACATGACAAAACCCTGTCTCTACTAAAGTACAAAAATTAGCTGGGCATTGTGGCATATGCATATAATCCAAGCTACTCAGGTGGCTGAGGCACGAGAATTACTTGAATCCAAGAGGCGGAGGTTGCAGTGAGACGAGACTCTGCCGCTGCACTCTAGCCTGGGTGACAGAGTGAGACTCTGTACATTAAAAAAACCCTATTCCACTTAAAAAATATAGACTGGGCCAGTTGCAGTGGCTCATGACTGTAATTCCAGTACTTTGGGAGGCTGAGACAGGGAGATCACCTGAGGCCAGGAGTTCAAGACTAGCTTGGCCAACATGGCAAAACCCTGTCTCTACTAAAAATACAAAAAAAAAATTAGCCAGGCACGGTGGTGGACACCTGTAATCCCAGCTATTCGGGAGGCTGAGGCAGGAGAACCTCTTGAACATGGGAGGAGGAGGTTGCTGTGAGCTGAGATCCTGCCATTGCACTCCAGCCTGGGTAACAAGAGAGAAACTCCGTCTCAAAAAATATAGATATACATGTGTAGACTGGCTGAATGGATTAAAAACCAGAACCCAACTCTGTGTTGCCTACAAGAAACTCACTTCACTTGTGAAGACACATATAGACTGAAAGTGAAGAGATGAACAAAGATATTCTATGCAAATGAAACCCCAAAGTGAGCAGGAATAGCTATTCTTATATCAGATAAATCATACTTTAAGTCAAAAACTATAAAGAGAGGCAAAGAAGGTCATTATATGACAAAGTGATCAGTTTAAGCAAGAGGATAAAGCAATTCTTAATATATATGCACCCAACACTGGAGCACCCAGATATATAAAGTAAATGTTATTAATTCTAAAGGGAGAGATAGATTCCAATACAATAATAATTAGGGAATTTAACACCCTACTCTCAGGAGTGAACAAATAATCTAGACAGAAAATCAACCAAAAAAAAACTTAGATTTAAACTGTATTTAGACCAAATGAACCTAACAGACATCTGCAGAACATTTTACCTGACAGATGCAGAATATATATTCTTCTCATCAACACATGGAACATTCTCCAGGATAGACCATATGTTAAGCCACAGACAAGCCTCAAAATACTTTAAAAAGTCAAAATCAATCACGTATCTTATCAGACAACATTGGAATAAAACTAGAAATCAATAACAAGAGGAACTTTGGAAACTATATAAAGTCATGTAAATTAAACACCATGCTACTGAATGACCACTGGGTCAATGAAGAAATTAAGATAAAAATCCAAAAACGTCTTAAAACGAATGAAAATAGGAACACTACATACCAAAACCTGTGGGATAGAGCAAAAGCAGTGTGAAGAGGAAAGTTTATAGCAATAAAAGCCTACATCAAAAATTAGAAAGATTTCAAATAAGTAACTTGATGATGTACCTCAAGGAACTGGAAAAGCAAAATCAAATAAAACCCAAAATCAACCAAAGGAAAGAAATAAAATCAGAACAGAACTAAACAAAATAAAGATGAAAAATCAATACAAAAGATCAACAAAACAAAAAGTTAGTTTTTAAAAAATATAAGCCAAATTGATAAACCACTAGCTATGCTAACAAAAAAAATAGAAGACCCAAATAAAATCAGAAATGACAAAGGAGACATTACAATGAATACGCAGAAAGACACAGGATCATTAGAGACTGTTACAAACAATTATACACTAACAAATTCAAAAACCCAGAGGAAATAAAGTCCTGAATATATGTATCCTACTAAGATTGAACCAGGAAGAAATAGAAGACCCGAATAGACAAATAATGAGTAATGAGATTGAATCAGTAATAAAAACATCTTCCAACAAAGAAAAGCCGAGAACCAAATGGTTTTACTGCTGAATTTTACTAAAATTATAAAGAACAGCTAACATCAATTCTTCTCAAACTATTCCAAAAAAATGGAAGAGGAAAGAATTCTTCCTAACTCATTCTATGAAGTCAGAATTACCCTGATACCAAAAATAAGACAAGTGTTAGGCAGGAATCTAGACCCAACATGGCGGCATTACCCGGCATAGCAGGCCTTTTGTTAAAGACTCCCTTCACCCTTGTACACACGCGCAGACTTACATGCATCAGAGTTCCGGCTGGGCAACCACACTCCCCCATGACCTGCAGCTCACCTGCATTCCACAAGTTCGTAAACAGCAGTTTCGGTTAACAGTTTCCAAAGACCCCTCCCTCATGACCCTTACTCGACTCCTGCCCTAATAGTTTCAAGACCCTCCAGGCCCTGTTTGCACAACCAGCTTCCCTACCTCTCAGGCTATAAGAAGCCCCTACCCTCCTCCCTCAGTGCGACTTCCTCGGTCCATGCCTTTGGACCGAGGAACCTCTCCCGTGAGTCCTAATAAAAGGCTATTCTCACTGCCATTTGCCTTGTGTCTTCGTTCCTGGTTTGGCTCCAGCCTCAGTTTACCTTTACATTTGGTCCCGAAACCCAGGAGGAGACCCCTCCCCAGACCCCTGCGAGGTTGGGCAGGCTCTCCTCTCCCCGAGCCAGGATCCCCTCCTCAAGCCTGGAGCCATCTCACCAAATTTAAGACTCAATTCGATCACTGCTGGGTAAGTTTCCCCCCTGTCCTGAAGGCTCCCTCCGGGAGTCCCTGTCCGACATGCGCGGCCACGTCAGGTGCTCTCTCCGGTCAACTGTGACCTCGGCACCGGGGACTAGGAGACGTCCAACCTCCCTGGAAGCCACTGTACCCTGCACTCCGTGTGACAGTGAGAGGATGCTCCCATTGCCTCCAGATTGCCCGCCTTGAGACCATGGGAACTACCCAGTCCAAACCAAACTGAAAATCCCCTCTGAGGTGCCTCTTGGCTAATTTCCAGACTTTAAGTCTCAGCCAAGACCTAAAACAAAAGCAGCTCATTTTCTTGAGTTTACCTTTACAACAAGGACATGACAAAAGAAGAAAGAGAAAACTACAGACCAATATCTCTGATAAACATAGATGCAAAAATCTTCAAAAAATACTAGCAGACTGAATCCAACAACACATCAAAAAGATAATACACCATGATCAAGTGGGATTTATTCCAGGGATGCCAGGATGGTTCAACATATACACATCAATAAATGTGATATATCACATCAACAGAATGAAGAACAAAAACTTTATGATCATCTCAATAGATGCAGAAAAAACATTTGATAAAATTCAACATCTCTTCATGATAAAAACTCTCAACGAATTAAGTATAGAGGGAACATACCTCAACATAATGAAGGCAGACTATTCATCTGACAAGAGACTAATATCCAGAAGATACAGAGATTCAAACAACTCAACAGCCAAAAAAACAAATAACCACATTAAAAATGGGCAAATGATCTGAATGGACATTTAGCAAAAGAAGACATACAAATGGCCCGCAAGTATGTGAAAACATGCTCAACATAGATAATCATCAGGGAAATACAAGTTAAAACCACAATGAGATATCATCTCACCCCAGTTAGAATGGCTATTATCAAAAAGACAACAAACAAATGCTGGCGGCAGAGAAAAGGGAACTCTTATACAACAGTGGTGGGAATGTACATTAGTATGCCGATAAGAAACACAGAATGGAGAATTCTTAAAATGCTAAATATAGAACTACCATACGATCCAGCAATCCCACTCCTGGATATTTATCCAAAAGAAAGGAGACCAGTATATCAAAGGGATACCTGCACTCACATGTTTATTGCAGCACTATTCACAGTGGCCAAGATACGGAATCAACCTATATATCCAGCAACAGATGAATGTATATGTGTATGTGTATACAATTTCAATACTATTTGCCTGTAAAAAATAAAATGTTGTCATTTGCAGCAACATGGATGGAACTGGAGGTTATTATGTGAATTGAAATAAGCCAGGCACAAAAAGACAAACATTGCATGTTTTATTCATATGTGGGAGTTTTAAAAGGGGATCTCATAGAGAGAGAGAGTAGAAAGATAGTTACCAGAAGCCGGGAAAGGTGCAGGGTGGGGTGAAGACAGATTGATTAATGAGTACAAACATACAGTTAGAAGGAATAAGTTCTAGTGTGTGATAGCACAGTAGGGTGAGTATAGTCAAAAATAATTTCTTGTATACTTCAAAATAGCTAGATGATGGCCAGGCACCGAGGCTCACACCTGTAATCCCAGCACTTTGGGAGGCCGAGTCGGGTGGATCACTTGAGGTCAGCAGTTTGAGACCAGCCTGGCCAACATGGTGCAACCCCGTCTCTTCTAAACATACAAAACTTAGCCAGGTGGTAGTGGCACGCTTGTAGTCCCAGCTACTCGGGAGGCTGAGGCAAGAGTATCACTTCAACCCGGGAGGTGGAGGTTGCAGTGAGCCGAGATCACGCCACAGCACTCCGGTCTGTGAGACAGAACAAGACTCCAACTCAAAAAAAAAAAAAAAAAAAAAAAGGCTAGAAGAGAAGATATGAAATGTTCCCAACACATAGAAATGGCAAATATTTGAGGTGACGAATATCCTAATACCCTGATTTGATCATTACAAATTGTATGTATGTATTACAATCTCCCACGTACACCATAAATATGTACAATTATTGTGTACCAACAAAAATAAATATGAATTCTAGAAACAAAACAACTGTAATTACTAAAAAATACTTCTGGACGTTGTTCTGAGCAGGAGACGCGAGAGGGGAGAAGAAAGGGCACGATACACGATACTATTAAGGGTAAACAGCCTTTATCCCAAGTATATGGCAACACAGATGGAATAAACAAATCACAGTGGGAAAGGGAGAAGAAAAGATATGTCTATATATATATTTACACCCACCAGACTATGGAGGAAGCATCACCAGCGTTGAGCCTCATCAGTCAACACGCGGGCCTGGCATTGGGCCAGGGCCAGTCTGGAAGTCAAATTAGCATTTTCCTTTTCCAGCTTACGTTTCTCTTGTAGCAACCTGTCCCTATCTTGACACATTAACTTATAAGCAGTAAGCAAGCACCATTCATGCCAGGAAATTCCCTCGGCGTCCCCTTTATCAACTAGAATTTCCTGCAGCATCCCACACACAGCCAACAGTTCAAAATGCACTCACTTGGATTCCCAATTTTCACAAAAACCAGTTTCCCTGGACCATTCAATGGCCAAGGGGGAGAACGGGGGAGTTCCCATCCCAGTGTGTGGGAAGTCTCCGAGCCTCCAGCCCAGTGCCTGCGACTGAAAAATGGCATTCTTTCGTTTTTGAATCCTGTTTGTGATACCAAAAAGTTCTGTGTGGGAAATGCCCGAGGGGAAAATAAAAGGCACACACAATGCTTTTAAGGGTAAACAGCCTTCATCCCAAGTATATGGCAACACAGATATAATAAGCAAATCACAGTGGGGAAGGGACAAGACAAGATGTATCTGTATATATTTGCACCCACCAGACTATGGAGGAAGCATCACCAGACCAGGAAGCAGCAGCCTGGGCTCCAGAGGCGGCCGCCCGTCCGTGCACAGAGAAGAGGTCTGGCGGAGCTTCCGTGGGGTCTGGGACCCCAGACCTTTTGTAGTATTCCTTTTTTGGTTGAGCCCCAGGCACGAGGGCCCTTTGTGACTGGACTCAGGGAACACAGGAAGGTTAGCCTATTCTCTAGATTCTGTTGTTTGTTTGCCTTACGGTAGAAAATGTACCTTACCAGAACAAACAGTATATAGGTTATTAGCTCCCGGGCAGATGCCCAGAGACTCTTTACTGGCACATAACCATTGCTTGTGTTCAAGTTCAACTGAGTTCAAATTTGATATTTAACTTTTCCTCCACATGGCTCACATCCATAATCCCAGGACTTTGGGAGGCCAAAGCAGGTGAATCACTTGAGGTCAGGAGTTTGAGACCAGTCCGGCCAATGTGGCAAGACCCCTGTCTCCACTAAAAACACAAAAATTAGCTGGGCGTGGTGGTGGGCACCTGTAGTCCCAGCTACTTGGGAAGCCGAGGCAGGGGAATCACTTGAACCTGGGAAGCGGAGGTTGCAGTAGCTGAGATTGTACCACTGCACTCCAGTCTGGGTGACAGAGCAAGACTCCATCTCAAAAAAAAAAAAAAAAAAAAAAAAAAGCCCAGGTGCGGTGGCTCAAGCCTGTAATCCCAGCACTTTGGGAGGCTGAGACGGGCGGGTCACGAGGTCAGGAGATCGAGACCATCCTGGCTAACACGGTGAAACCCCGTCTCTACTAAAAATACAAAAAACTAGCCGGGCGAGGTGGTGGGCGCCTGTAGTCCCAGCTACTCAGGAGGCTGAGGCAGGAGAATGGCGTAAACCCGGGAGGTGGAGCTTGCAGTGAGCTGAGATCCGGCCACTGCACCCCAACCTGGGCGACAGAGTGAGACTCCGTCTCAAAAAAAAAAAAAAAAAAGAAAAGAAGATTTGAAATGATCCCAACACATAGAAATGACAAATATTTGAGGTGATGAATATCCTAACACCCTGATTTGATCATTACAAATTATATGCATGTATTACAATATCCCATGTACCCCATAAATATGTACAATTATTGTGTACCAATAAAAATAAATAAATATGAGTTCTAGAAACAAAAAACCCTATAATTACTAAAAAATCTTTCTGGACATGTAGAATATCATTGTGGACACAGTGAGAGACACATGAACTGCAAGAAAGGTGTGAAGTGAGACCCCCGGAATAGAAGTACCGGGGCACAGAGTCTGTCCCCCACTCTGCCGCCCGGCGGGTGTGTTTCTGTGGTCTGGAGCCCCTCTTGGTCCTGGCTTCTGTCTCTGGTGCTTAGCTACCTTTGTGCCCCACCTTGCCCTTGCACATAATGGTTGCAATATTTTGAGGGGTGCAATGTGGGCGCCCTCCCCAGAGGCTGTGCATGTGCTTCTGGACGACCTCCCTTTGCACGCCCAGCACCGTGTGGAGGGGATTTTCCGTAGATACCCCACTCCAGCACCCAAAGGTTGTGTTGTTTTCCCTCCCCCAGAGCCCAGGGGAATCAATGTTCTCATTCACCCCCTAAACTCTCCTGGGTCTTCCTGCTTGGCTGACCCCACAGAGTCCTGCTTCCCTTCCATGGGTCTGGTGATTATCTTGCCAGCATTCCAGTTTTTTAAACAGACACGTTTTTATTTTATTTTTTTTTTTTGAGACAAAATCTCTCTTTGTTGCCCAGGCTGGAGTACAGTGGTGTGACCATGGCTCACTGTAGCCTTGACCTCCTGAGCTCAAGCCATCTTCCTGCCTCAACCTCCCCAGTAGCTGAGGCTACAGGTGTTCACCACCACACCCAGCTAATTAAAAACTTTTTTTTTAGAGAGACAGGGTCTGGCTATGCTGCCCAGACTGATCTCAAACTCCTGGGCTCAAGCGACCCACGTGCCTCAGCCTCCCAAAGTGCCAGGATTACAGATGGGAGACACCATGCCTGGCCAAAAAGACAGGATTAAAACACTGAGTCCACCATATGATCTGGTTTCAGTGGGAGTATTGGTCTGACTACATGGACCCTCCCATCCACTTTTCTCCCACTCCTGTGTCTGAGGCCCAATTCCACTTCCCTGGCTTATTCTCCTAAGAGGCTGAAATCCAGAGTGGAAAGGAGCTGGGCCCAGGAAATTAACTCAGGGTATTTTTTTAATGCTACGCCCAAATGCTCCCATGTGACCGGTTATTGGAACCTGCACAGATGTGGCCAGGGGAGGGCCCTTCCTGCTGTCAGGGGGATGCCGCCACATGCGAGCAAGGGCAAGGGTCCCGCCCTTCCCTGCACCCAGGAGGCCTTCCAGGGTCAACCCAGTGCTGAGGTGGGGGGTGCAGTAGAGACCAGGAGCCACAGGGAGATATGACCGTGAGCGGGACCCAGCCTGGGAACCCTGGATTCCGGCCCTGAGCTGGGGTGGACAGGGTGGGGAGAGGGCACAGTGTGAGGACTCTGCCCACCCAGTCTAGTCCCTGGAGGGAGTCTGTGCCAGGAGCCCAGGGACAGAGAAGGCTCCACCCCAGGGAAGGAGGCCCCACGGCTCCCTCAGCACCCAGGGCCTTGGGCATGTGCTGGAAAAGTGGGGCCAGGATTACTTTTAAATATTTTGACTGATTTCCCCAATTATTTAACTGGAATTAGTAAATACTGAGATTTGTTATTATCTAATCCGGTTTTAAACTTCTATTTTGAAAAATTATAGACTCACAGGAAACTGCAAATAATAGAGCCCTATATTCTCCCCAGATCCTCCAATGGTGACATCCTATGAAGGATCCAAAGGTGTCCTTTTAAACAACACCTGTACTTGGGTGCTATTTCATTTGTGTAAAGTGTACAATTCACTGGTTTTAGTATATTCATAGAGTCAGATGTCAGTTTTATACCTTTTTTAATAATTTTTTTTTTTTGAGGCAGGGTCTCACTCTGTCACTCAGGCTGGAGTGCATCTATGCAGTCATGGCTCACTGCAACCTTGACCTCCTGGGCTCACGTGATCCTCCCACCTTACCCTCCTGAGTAACTGGGACAACTGTTGTATGCCATCACACTTGGCTAATTTTTAACAAATTTTTTTGTGGAGATGAGGTTCCACTATTTGCCCAGGCTGGTCTTGAACTCCTGGGCTCAGGTGATCCTCCCATCCTGGCCTCCCAAAGTGCTGGGATTATAGGCGTGAGTCACTCGCCTGGCCCATTTTTAAACAAAGTTATAATGGAGAATGAGCTGAGCCTGTAATTGCCCAGTGGAATTTTGCCAGCTGCACAGAACAGCCAATTTACCAAGACAGTAGTAGTGCAGTAGAGAAAGTTTAATTAAGGCAGGGCTAGCCATGCGGTATACTGGAGCTTATTATGCAAATCAGCCTCTCTGAAAGCTGGGAGCCTAGGGTTTTTCAAGGATCATTTGCTGGGTATGGGGCTAGGGAATGGGAACACCAATTGGTTGGATCAGAGATAAAAATCATAGGGGATTGAAGCTGTCTTCTTGCAGTGAGTCAGTTCTTGGGTGAGATCACAAGCCAGATGAGCCAGCTTCTTGGTATGGGCTACTAATCCAGGTGGCTCCAGCTGATCCATCAGAATACAGGGTCTGAAAAATACATCAGACATGAATCTTACATTTTTCAATTATGTTATCTATAGGAGCAACTGGGGAGGTTACAAATCTTGTGATCTCTGGCTAGCTGACTCCTGAGCCATAATTCTAATCTTGGGGTCTTTCATTAGTCTTACAAAGACAGTTTTGGTTCCTGAATGAAGAGGAGATAGTTTTGGGAAGGGCTATTATCATCCTTGCTTCAATGTTAAAATATAACCTGAATTCCTCCCAAAGTTAGCCTGGCCTATGCCCAGAAATGAACAAGGACAACTTGGAGGTTAGAGGCAAGTGTGGAGGAAAAGTTAAACATTAAATTTGAACTCAGTTGAACACGGACACAAACAATGGTTACCAAGTCCCAGAATGGGTTGTGTGAGCCCCTTGAGGTGTTTATCCAGCACTGCTTTGGATAAATCTCTAATTCAATCTATTCCTATACATTAGTTATTGAAAAACAATAGAAAATTGCTAAAACAAGTTGACCCTTTTGTGTTCCTTGAGCCCAGTCACAAAGGCCCCTCATGACTGGGCCTCACACCAAACAACTTGTTACAAAAAGAGCTAGGATCCCAGATCACGTCGAAGCTTCATGAGACCTCTCCTTGTCTGTGCACAGATCGGTGGCCAACTCTGGAGCCCAGGCTGTTGCTTCCCGGTCTGGTAGTGAATCCTCCATAGTCCGGTGAGTGTAAATATATATATGTATCTTGGCCGGGCACGGTGGCTCATTCCTGTAATACCAGCACTTTGGGAGGTGGATTGCCTGGGGTCAGGAGTTCAAGACCAGCCTGGCCAACATGGTGAAAGCCTGTCTCTACTAAAAATACAAAAATTAGCCAGGCGTGGCGGTGGGCACCTGTAGTCCCAGCTACTTGGGAGGCTAAGGCAGGAGAATTGCTTGAACCCAGGAGGTGGAGGTTGCTGTCACCTGAGATTGCACCACTGTACTCCAGCCAGGGCCACAGAGCAAGATTTTGTCTCGGGGGCGGGGGGGTGGAAATAAAAAAGAAAGACTATTTAGCCATTTGGCACAGAATTCCATCAGATTTGCATGTTTTATCTCATTTATAGCATTGCATACAGCAATAACATTTTAATTTCCGTGTAGTTCTAAATATACTTATAACCTATTTATCAAAGCTTTTAAAAAAGATAAAGTGTTTCCTGGGTAACTTAATTGCATATAGAAATAGAGGGAGCCCAGCTCAGTAAGACTGCAGTGTGATTGACAGTTAATTAACATATGTCTTCAAAAAATGAGTGAAAATAAAGAGTTTGAAACTTTCTGAGACTTCGTATTAGATTCCTCTCCTTGGGCAGGTCTTGGATGTCAAATGCTATCCCCAGCAGTCTCAAATCTACAAAGCAGTGATACAATCATGCACCCACCACCAGCTGAGCAACTGAGAATACCAAGTGTTCACCAGGCTACCCAGCACCCCGAGGCGTCTCACTTTGCTGGTGGGAGTGCACTTTTTTTTTTGAGACAGAGTCTTGCTCTGTCACAAGGCTGGAGTGCAGTGGCGCGATCTTGGCTCACTGTAATGTCCACCTCCTGGGTTCTAGCGATTCTTCTGCCTCAGCCTCCCAAGTAGCTGGGACTACAGGTGCGTGCCACCACACTCAACTTTTTTTTTTTTTTTTTTTGGGATGGAGTCTCGCTCTGTCGCCCAGGCTGGAGTGCAGTGGTGCAATCTCAGCTCACTGCAAACTCCTCCTCCTGGGTTCACGCCATTCTCCTGTCTCAGCCTCCCAAGTAGCTGGGACTACAGGTGCCCGCCCCCATGCCCGGCTAATTTTTTGTATTTTCAGTGGAGACGGGGTTTCACCGTGTTAGCCAGGATGGTCTAAATCTCCTGACCTTGTGATCAGCCCGCTTTGGCCTCCCAAAGTGCCGGGATTACAGGCGTGAGCCACCGTGACCAGCTGGGAGTGCATTTTGTACAAACACCTGGGGAAACTGGCAGTGTCTACTAAAGCTGAACCTACCCAAACCCTATGGCCTGGCAACTTCCAACAAGTGAGTGAATAAGTTTAGTTGTGAGTGAATAAGCCAGATGCAGAGAGCACATGGTGTGTGCATCCTTGTCAACTGATAGAGAAAAGCGGCTCAGACCAGCCTGAGGAATGGGGAGTCTGCAGAATGCATCAGGTCCAGAGGGACAGGATCATGGGACCTCGGTCACACCCCCGCAGCCATGCCCAGGGGTAATTGTTTAAGAACTTTGTTTTTTTCTTTCCTTCCCTGTAGTTTCCAGGCTGACTAATAAATTACCTAAAATATTACCACAAGTTGCACAATGTGAGCCTCACCCATTATCTTCATGCTTCTGGAATTTGTGATACAAAGAACCATGTATAATAAATCACCAGGTTATGTTATTTTAATGAAACAATAAAAAGTTTTGGTAAACAACTTAGGAACTGCCCCATTTTTCCTTTAGAAACTGACTTGTGGCTGGGTTTGGTGGCTCGCACATGTAATCCTGGAACAAAAGATGTTCCCCATAAATGCAATGCGTAATCATTTCATCGTGGAAATGGGGTATTCACCCCCACAAGCATTTATCCTTTATGTTACAAACAATCCAATTATACTCTTTTAGTTATTTTAAAATATAAAATTAAATTATTATTGACTACAGTCCCCCTTTTGTGCTATCAAATCCTAGGTCTTATTCATTGTTTCTAACAATTTGTTTTGTATTCACGAACCCACCTCCCCTTCTCCCTCCCACTACCCTTCTCAGCCTCTGGTAATCATCCTTTTACTCTCTGTCTCCACCAGTTCAATTGTTTTGACTTTTAGATCCCACAAATAAATGAGAACTTGCGATGTTTGTCTTTCTGAGACTGGGTTATTTCATTTATCGTAATGACCTCTAGTCCATCCATGTTTTTGCAAATGACTGGATCTCATTCTTTTTTATGGCTGAATAGTACTCTATTGTGTGTAAGTACCTCTGTTGATGGACATGTAGGTTGCTTCCAAATTTTGGCTTGTGAAGAGGCCGAAATTTTATTTGGGCTGTTTTCCAAACCCTTTCTTTCCTGCAAGAGTGAGGGCTTCTGTCTCTGTCTCTGGACAGGAGATTTAGGCAAAAGCTCTGCAGAGAATGTCTGTCTTCTCCTCGGCCTCGTGGCAGGGGTTTTGGGTTACAGTGTTGGAGTCTAGTGTAACTGCTCAATGGGTTCCTCTTGCCACTGCTCAGAGGGAGCCAATTTATCAAGTCAGGGAATTGCATTAGAGAAAGAAAGAGTTTCAGGCCGGATGCGGTGGCTCATGCCTGTAATCCCAGCACTTTGGGAGGCTGAGGCGGGCAGATAACCTGAGGTAGGGAGTTTGAGACCAGCCTGACCAACATGGAGAAACCCCATCTCTACTAAAAATACAAAATTAACCAGGCGTGGTGGTGCTTGCCTGTAATCCCAGCTACTTGGGAGGCTGAGGCAGGAGAATCGCTTGAACCCGGGAGGTGGAGGTTGTCATGATCTGAGATTGTGCCATTGCACTCCAGCCTGGGCAACAAGAGTAAAACTCCGTCTCGTAAATAAATAAATAAATAAATAAATAAATAAATAAGAGTTTAACCCATGTTATCACCACCTAAACAGGAAATTAAAGTTTTATTACTACTCAAATCAGCCTCCCTGAAAATTCAAAGCCTAGGATTTTTTAAAGATAGTTTGGTGGGCAGGAGGATAGGGAAGTGGGAGTGCTGACTGCTTGGGTTGGGGATGAAATCACCAGGAGTCAAAGCTGTCCTCTTGGGCTGAGTTGGTTCTTGAGTGGGGATCACAAGACAAGATGAGCCAGTTCACCAGTCAGTGTAGCATCAGCTGAACCATCAGAATACAGGGTCTGAAAAACACCTCAAACACCAACCTTAGGTTTCATAATAGTAACGTTATCTATGGGAGCAACTGGGGAGGTCAGGAATCTTGTGGCCTCTGGCTGCATGACTCCTGTGTCAAAATTTCTCCTCTTGTGGCTCATTTGTTAGTTTTACAAAGGCAAGAAGAGGGTTCGATCCCCAGGCAAGGAGAGGGTTTGCTTTGGGGAGAGACTGTTATCATCTTTGCTTCAGCGTTCAACTATAAATTCCTTCCTTCCTCCTTTGGCCTACACCCAGGAATGAACAAGGGCAGCTTGGAGGTTAAAAGCAGGATGGAGGTGGTTAGGTCAGATCTCTTTCACTGTCATAATTTTCTCATTGTTATCTTTTTTGCAAAGGTGGTTTCACTAGCACTGATGATTTCACTTTTTTTGACCTAAAATTACATAGCATGATTTTAAAATTGTAGCTATTTCGTATTGCTAGTAATTTGGACTTGTCTTTTCAATTGTGACCAATTCCTGCTAGTTTCAAACCAAAGGGTGCATGAGGGTGAGTTCTCTCACCTGGAAGTTAAGAGACACTTGCTCCCTCCAAACCCAGCTGGGTGCTGTAGGGGACTAGAGATTTTATGGGGGTGTTGGGATGTTTGTCCATGATGTGTCGCAGTCTGAGAGGGCCTCCCTGCAGGACAGACCACAGCTGGAAGGTGCACATCAGGGCTGGTCACCTGGCGCCTTCAGCACTCTACCACTGCAAGGAGACCAGGGATTCTGAGACACATAAGACAGTCAATCACGGCTCACTGGGACCCCAGGGAGTGACATTCACAAGCAGCATACTTGAAACTCTGTCCCAGCCTTGATCACTTTTGAGAAGGAATTTCTAAAAGTATGGGAAAGGCCGGGCGCGGTGGTTCACGCCTGTAATCCCTGCACTTTGGGAGGCCAAGGCGGGCAGATCATGAGGTCAGGAGATCGAGACCATCCTGGTTAACACGGTGAAACCCCATCTCTACTAAAAATACAAAAAACTAGCTGGGCGTGGTGGCGGGCGCCTGTAGTCCCAGCTACTCAGGAGGCTGAGGCGGGAGAATGGCTTGAACCCAGGAGGCGGAGCTTGCAGTGAGCCGAGATCGCGCCACTGCACTCCAGCCTGGGCGACAGAGTGAGACTCCGCCTCAGAAAAAAAAAAAAAAAAGTATGGGAAAATGGTTGTCAAAAACTGAGCTTTCCTTTAAGGGGCAACCCCACTTGGAAGCACCAGTTGGGTTTGTGGGTCACCCCTGTAGAGCGCCATGCTGTGGACACCCAGGTAGATGCACCCACATGACTCAGGATGACCCCAAATTGCAATGACCAAAATCGGGGTCTTTGGAAATTTCTAAGTTAATATGTTTGTGCACATGATTATCAGGTTTTAGAACCAGACAAATTGAACAACAGGCCTATTTTAATGGTAGGTAGAAGCTTCTAAGAGGGGTATGGAAAAAATGGCTTCCCTCTAGGAGATAAGCAAAAATGGTCAGAAACGATTTCACAACTAAAGAAAACCTTGAAAATGTCTTCTCTTTCTCCTCCCACTGCTCTGCTGTTGCCTCCTCCCACACCTCTACATCCACTTTTGTTAGGCCTTCCATGCTCTGGTTACCATCTCTCCTACCTGCCCTCCGCCAGAGGAAGAGGCTCAGCAAATCCCAGAACACTCTTGCAGATCTTCTGGTCAACCTGCTTCTTTCATCTCAGGCAGCTCCAGCAGCTGACTGGCCAGACCTAACCTCTTAAGCCCACATGACCACAGAGGGGCCTGCTTCTCTTGCAAGAAACAAAGTCGCCTTTAAAAAGATTGCAAACAACTTAAATGGCAACAGGAGAGAAAAACCACCCAAGAGAAATAGAGCTGCTGTGGGGAGCCTAAGGGGGCGTTTCTATTTCTCCTTCCTCTCCCATTAGGAGGAGTGGGCACACTGCTGAGTGAAGAGACTCCTGCCCTCACTGACACCAGAGCTGTCTTCTCTGTTCTCAACCCCATCACATGTAACTGTTCCCTTCCTCAGAGGAACAAAACCACTGACATGGTGGGAGTGCCTAACCAACCCATGACTGTAAGGCCCAAGTTTCAGAATTTCAAATAGGGACTGCGTGAGACTATTTTTGCATGGCTGCAAAGAAACACCTGAGGCTGGGAGTGGTGCCTCACGCCTGTCATCCCAGCACTTTGGGAGGCCAAGGCAGGTGGATCACCTGAGGTCAGGAATTCGAGACCAGCCTGGTCAACATGGTGAAGCCCTGTCTCTACTAAAAATGCAAAAATTAGCCAGGCATGTGTCAGGTCTCTGAGCCCAAGCTAAGCCATCACATCCCCTGTGACCTGCACGTATACATCCAGATGGCCTGAAGCAACTGAAGAATCACAAAATAAGTGAAAGTGACTGGTTCCTGCCTTAACTAATGACATTACGTTGTGAAATTCCTTCTCCTGGCTCAGAAGCTTCCCCACTGAGCACCTTGTGACCCCTGCCCCTGCCTGCCAGAGAACAACACCCTTGGACTGTAATTTTCCACTACCTACCCAAATCGTATAAAACGGCCCCACCCCATCTCCCTTTGCTGACTCTCTTTTCGGACTCAGCCCGCCTGCACCCAGGTGAAATAAACAGTCTTGTTGCTCACACAAGGCCTGTTTGGTGGTCTCTTCACACGGATGCACATGACATTTGGTGCTGAAGACACAGGACACGAGGACTCCTTCAGGAGACCAGTCCCCTGTCCTCACCCTCACTCCGTGAGGAGATCCACCTACAACCTCGGGTCCTCAGACCAACCAGCCCAAGGAACATCTCACCAATTTCAAATTGGGTGAGTGGTCTTTTCACTCTCTTCTCCAGCCTCTCTCACTACCCTTCAGTCTCCCTGTTCTTCCAATTCCAGTTCTTTTTCCTCTCTAGTAGAGACAAAGGAAACACACTTTATCCATGGACCCAAAACTCTGGCACTGGTCACGGACTCGGGAAGACAGTCTTCCCTTGGTGTTTAATCACTGTGGGGACGCCTGCCTGATTATTCACCCACACTCCATTGGTGTCTGATCACTGCGGGGACGCCTGCCTGATTATTCACTCACACTCCGTTGGTGTCTGATCACTGCGGGGACGCCTGCCTTGGTCATTCACCCACATTCCCTTGGTGGCAAGTCAACTGCAGGGACTCCTGCTTTGGCTGCTCACCCACACTGGAGCCCGGGACTGCTCACCACACCCCCCTTCTCCGAGTCTCTACCCTCTCTTTTCTCTGGGCTTGCCTCCTTCACTATGGGTAACCTTCCACCCTCCATTACCCCTTCTTCTCCCTTGGCCTGTGTTCTCAAAAACTTAAAACCTCTTCAACTGTCACCTGACCTAAAACCTAAGCATCTTACTTTCTTCTGCAACACCGCTTGGCCCCAATACAAACTTGATAATAGTTCTAAATAGCCAGAAAATGGCACTTTTGATTTCTCCATTTTATAAGACCTGGATGATTTTTGTCAAAAAAATGGGCAAAGGGGTCTGAGGTGCTTGATGTCCAGGCATTCTTTTACACACTGGTCCCTCCCTAGTCTCTGCTCCCAATGCGACTTGTCCCAAATCTTTCTTCTTTCTCTACTGTCTGTTCATTCAGTCTCCACCCCAAGCTCTGAGTCCTTTGAATCTTCCTTTTCTACAGACCCATCTGACCTCTCCCCTCCTCCCCTGGCTGCTCCTCGCCAGGCCGAGCCAGGTCCCAATTCTTCCTCAGCCTCCGCTCCCCCACCCTATAATCCTTTTATCACCTCCTCTCTTCACACCCGGTTGGCTTACGGTTTCGTTCAGCAATTAGCCCTCCTCGACGTGCTCAACAATTTCCTCTTAAAGAGGTGGCTGGAGCTGAAGGCATAGCCAAGGTTAATGCTCCTTTTTCTTTAGTTGACCTCTCCCAAATCAGTTAGTGATTAGATTATTTTTCATCAAATATGAAAACCCAGCCCAGTTCATGGCTTGTTTGGCAGCAACCCTGAGACGCTTTAAGCCCCAGACCCTGAAAGGCCAAAAGGCTGTCTTATTCTCAATATGGGTTTTATTACCCAACCTGCTCCCGATATTAGAAAAAGCTCCAAAAATTAGATTCCAACCCTCAAACTCCACAACAGGACTTAATTAACCTCGCCTTCAAGGTGTACAATAATAGAGTAGAGGCAGCCAAGTAGCAACGTATTTCTGAGTTGCAGTTCCTTGCCTCCACTGTGAGAGAAACCCCTGTCATGTCTCCAGCACACGAGAACTTCCAAACGCCTGAACCACAGCGGCCAGGCATTCCTCCAGGACCACCTCCCCCAGGATCTTGCTTCAAGTGCTGGGATTCTGGCCACTGGGCCAAGGAATGCTCGCAGCCCAGGATTCCTCCTAAGCTGTGCACCATCTATGCGGGACCCCACTGGAAATCGGACTGTCTAACTCACCTGGCACCCAGAGCCCCTGGAACTCTGGCCCAAGGCTCTCTGACTGACTCTTTCCCAGATCTCTGTTTAGCGGCTAAAGACTGATGCTGCCTGATCACCTCGAAAGCCCTCTAGACCATCACGGACGCCGAGCTTCAGGTAACTCTCACAGTGGAGGGTAAGTCCATCCCCTTCTTAATCAATATGGAGGCTACTCACTCCAGATTACCTTATTTTCAAGGACCTGTTTCCTTTGCCTCCATAACTGTTGTGGGTATTGATGGCCAGGCTTCTAGATCTCTTAAAACTCCCCAATTCTGGTGCCGACTTAGACAAAATTATTTTATGCACTCCTTTTTAGTTATCCCCACCTGCCCAACTCCCTTATTAGGCGAAGCATTTTAACTAAATTATCTGCTTCCCTGACTTTTCCTAGGCTACAGCCATACCTCATTGCCACTGTTTCCCCCAGTTCAAAGTTTCCTTCACATCCTTCCCTTGTATCTCCCCACCTTAATCCACAAGTATAGGACACCTCTACTCCCTCCTTGGTGACTGATCATGCACCCCTTATCATCCCATTAAAACCTAATCATCCTTACCCCGCTCAATGCCAATATCCCATCCCACAGCACACTTTGGAAAGGTTAAAGCCTGTTATCACCCACCTGTTAAAACGTGGCCTCTTAAAGCCTATACATTTTCCTTACAATTCCCCCATTTTACCTGTCCAAAAACCGGACAAGTCTTACAAGTTAGTTCAGGATCTGTGCCTTATCAATCAAATTATTTTACTTATCCACCCCATGGTGCCAAACCCATATACTCTCCTATCCTCAGTACCTCCCTCCACAACCCCTCCACAACCCATTATTCTGTTTTGGATCTCAAACATTCTTTCTTTACTATTCCTTCGCACCCTTCATCCAAGCTTCTCTTCGCTTTCACTTAGGCTGACGCTGACACCCATCAGTCTCAGCAATTTACCCGGACTGTACTGCCGCAAGGCTTAACAGACAGCCCCTATTACTTCAGTCAAGACCTTTCTTATAATTTACTTTCTTTCCATCCATCTGTTTCTCACCTTATTACATTTTTTGACGACCTTCTACGTTATAGCCCCTCCTACAAATCTTCCCAAAAGGACACCCTCCTGCTCCTCCAACATCTATTCTCAAAAGAATATCTTGTATCCCCCTCCAAACCTCAAATTGCTTCTTCATCCATTACCTACCTTGGCATAATTCTTCGTGAAAACACGTGTGCTCTCCCTGCCGATTGTGTCCAACTGATCTCTCAAACCCCAACCCCTTCTATAAAACAACAACTCCTTTCCTTCCTGGGCATGGTTGAACACTTTTGCCTTTGGATACCTGGTTTTGCCATCCTAACAAAACCATTATATAAACTCACAAAAGGAAACCTAGCTGACCCCATAGATCCTAAATCCTTTCCCCACTCCTCTTTCCATTCCTTGAAGACAGCTTTAGAGACTGCCCCCCACCCTAGCTCTCCCTGACTCATCCCAACCTTTTTTTTTCATTACACACAGCCAGAGTGCAGGGTTGTGCAGTCAGAATTCTTACACAAGGACCAGGACCGTGCCCTGTAGACTTTTTGTCCAAACAACTTGACCTTACTCTTTTAGCCTAGCCCTCACGTCTCCATGTGGCAGCTGCTGCCGCCCTCATACTTTTAGAGACCCTCAAAATCACAAACTATGCTCAACTCACTCTCTACAGTTCTCATAACTTCCAAAATCTATTTTCTCCCTCACACCTGACACATATACTTTCTGCTCCCCGGCTCCTTCAGCTGTACTCACTCTTTGTTGAGTCTCTCACAATTACCATTGTTCCTGGCCCAGATTTCAATCCAGCCTCCAGCATTATTCCGGATACCACACCTGACCCCCATGATTGTATCTCTCTGATCCACCTGACAATCACTCCATTTCCCCATATTTCCTTCTTTCCTGTTCCTCACCCTGATCATACTTGGTTTACCGATGGCAGCTCCACCAGGCCTAATCGCCACTCACCAGCAAAGGCAGGCTATGCTATAGTATCTTCCACATCTATCATTGAGGCTACTGCTCTGCCCCTTCCACTACCTCTCAGCAAGCCAAACTCATTGCCTTAACTCAGGCTCCAACTCTTGCAAAGGGACTATGCATCAATATTTATACTGAATCTAAATATGTCTTCCATATCCTGCACCACCATGCTGTTATATGGGCTGAAAGAGGTTTCCTCATTATGCAAGGGTCTTCCATCATTAATGCCTCTTTAATAAAAACTCTTCTCAAGGCCACTTTACTTCCAAAGGAAGCTGGAGTCATTCACTGCAAGGGCCATCAAAATGCATCAGATCCCATCATTCAGGGCAATGCTTATGCTGATAAGGTAGCTAAAAAAGCAGCTAGCTTCCAACTTCTATCCCTCATGGCAGTTTTTCTCCTTCCCATCTGGTTACTCCCACCTACTCCCCCACTGAACCTTCCAGCTATGAATCTCTTCCCACACAAGGCAAATGGTTCTTGGACCAAGGAAAATATCTCCTTCCAGCCTCACAGGCCCATTCTATTCCATCGTCATTTCATAACCTCTTCCATGTAGGTTACAAGCCGCTAGCCCACCTCTTAGAACCTCTCATTTCCTTTCCATTGTGGAAATCTATTCTCAAGGAAATCACTTCTCAGTTGTTCCATCTGCTATTCTACTACTCCTCAGGGATTGTTCAGGCCCCCTCCCTTCCCTACACATCAAGCTCGGGGATTTGCCACCACTCAGGACTGGCAAATTGACTTTACTCACATGCCCCGAGTTAGGAAACTAAAATACCTCTTGTTCTGGGTAGACACTTGCACTGGATGGGTCTGAAAAGGCCCACAGTGGTCATTTCTTCCCTTCTGTAAGACATAATTGTTGGGAGCAGGCCCCCCAAAATCTGGCCATAAACTGGCCCCAAAATTGGCCATAAATAAAATCTCTGCAGCACTATGACATGTCCATAATGGCCCTAATGCCCAAGCTGGAAGGTTGTAGGTTTACGGGAATGAGGGCAAGGAACACCTGGCCCGCCCAGGGCGGAAAACCGCTTAAAGGCATTCTTAAGTCACAAACAAAAGCATGAGCAACCTGTGTCTTAAGGGCATGTTCGTGCTGTAATTAATTTGGCCCATCCCTTTGTTTCCCATAAGGGATACTTTTAGTTAATTTAAAACTATAGAAAATGCTAATGACTTGTTTGCTGTTAATCAATATGTAGGTAAATCTCTGTTCAGGGCTCTCAGCTCTGAAGGCTGTGAGACCCCTGATTCCCCACTTCACACCTCTATATTTCTGTGTGTGTGTCTTTTTTTTTTTTTTTTTTGAGATGGAGTCTCCCTCTGTCACCCAGGCTGGAGTGTGGTGGCACGATCTCGGCTCACTGCAAGCTCCACCTCCTGGGTTCACGCCATTCTCCTGCCTCAGCCTCCTGACTAGCTGGGACTACAGGCACCCACCACTACGCCTGGCTAATTTTTTGTAGTTTTAGTAGAGATGGGGTTTCACCGTGTTAGCCAGGATGGTCTCGATCTCCTCACCTCGTAATCTGCCCGTCTCGGCCTCCCAAAGTGCTGGGATTACAGGTGTGAGCCACCACGGCCGGTCGTGTGTGTGTCTTTAATTCCTCTAGTGCCACTGGCTTAGGGTCTCCCCGACCAAGCTGGTGTCGGCAAGTGGCGTCCATTTGTGGGGGCTCGAATCCAAGGGTTGCCGGAGCGACGGTTGGAATGGAAAACTAGCTGGAGGACACCCAAGTACTCTTAAAGCAATCCCCGCGGTGAGTAAGAAGGGGAGTTTGGAAGCGTTAGGGTAACAATGGGGCAAGTTTGGGGTCTGGTTCGTTCCACCTTGGAACTTTTTCACACTGATGACAAGGAGGACCAAGAGTATAGCAAAGTAACAGAAGAGGTTACAGAGCACGTTTATTTGCCAGCTGAAGCTAAATGGCAAAGGAAGGAGAGGTTCATCCCTACCGTTCTGCACCCCCTCATTATTGTTTTGAAGAAAATGACCCCCCCGATCTTTCCTTTCCAGAGGACACTGGGCAAAAAGTAGTTGCCCCCGTGACTGAGCAGCACCTTGAGTGACGGCTCTTAGTTCTATTCAGGCAGGAATTCAGCAAGCTAGATGAGAGGGTGATTTAGAGGCTTGGCAGTTGCCTGTTAGGATACACCCCCCAGATCAACAGTGAAATATTACAACTACATTTGAGTCTTTTCCTTTTAAATTACTCAAAGAATTAAAACAAGCAATAAGTCAGTATGGACCAGGTTCTCCTTTTGTAATGGGACTGTTAAAGAATGTTACTGTTTCCAGTCGAATGATACCTACTGACTGGGACGCTCTTACTTGAGCTTGTCTAACTCCTGCTTAGTTCTTACAATTTAAAACTTGGTGGGCAGATGAAGCTTCCATTCAAGCTGCTTGCAATGCCCAGGCCCAACCTCAAATTAATATAATGGCAGACTGACTTTTGGGGGTTGGCGGCTGGGCTGGTTTAGATGCACAACTGGTCATACAGGTGATGCCATAGAACAGCTTAAAGGAGTGTGCATTAGAGCTTGGGAAAAAATCACTTCAGGTGGGGAACAATACCCTTCCTTTAGTGCTATAAAACAGGACCCCAGAGAACCATATGTTGATTTTATAGGCCAGTTACAGGAGTCTCTTAAAAAGATGATTACGGATTCTGCTGCTCAGGACACAGTGTTGCAGTTATTAGCTTTCGACAATGCTAATCCCAATTGCCAGGCTGCTCTGTGACCTATCAGAGGGAAAGCACATTTAGTTGATTATATCAAGGTCTGTGATTTCATCGGAAGTATTCTGCATAAAGCTACCTCGTTGGCACAGGCAATGGCAGGGCTGAGAGTGGATAAAGGAAATACTCCATTTCCTGGAGCTTGTTTTAACTGTGGGAAGCATGGTCATACTAAAAAAGAATGTAGAAAAAAATCAGCGAGTCAGGCCACCAGATAGAGGAAAAAAGAAAACTGTTGAGCCTGAAATATGTCCAAAATGTAAAAAAGGATAACACTGGGCTAGTCAGTGTCACTCTAAGTTTGATAAGAAGGGAACCCGATTTTGGGAAACGCCATGAGGGACCCGTACCAGGCCCCATTCTAAACAGGGACATTTCCAGCTCAGGTCATTCCCTCACCCCTGTACAATGTCTGTCCCCCGCCACAGCCGGGAGTGCCACAGTAGATTTATGCTGCACAAAAGCTGTGAGCCTTCTGCCTGGGGAACCCCCTCAAAAGGTCCCAGCAGGAGTCTGTGAACCCTTGCCAGCAGGGACAATAGGATTACTTTTAGGAAGGTCTAGTTTAAGTTTGAAAGGCGTACAAATACATACAGGAGTCACTGATTCAGATTATAATGGGGCAACTCAAATTGTTATGTCCACTTCTGTTCCCTGGAAAGCAGAGCCAGGAGAGTGCATAGCACAGCTCCTGATTGTGCTGTATGTGGGAATGGGAAAAAGTGAAATTAAACGAACAGGAGGATTTGGAAGCACAAATAAATAAGGCAAAGCAGCTTATTGGGTAAATCAAATTACTGATAAACGTCCTACCTGTGAAATAACTATTCAAGGAAAGAAATTTAAAGGTTTGGTAGATACAGGAGCAGACATTTCAATCATTTCTCTACAGCACTGGCCATCCACGTGGCCAATTCAACCTGCTCAATTTAACATAGTTGGAGTTGGTAAAGCCGCTGAAGTATATCAAAGTGGTTATATTTTGCATTGTGAGGGGCCCAATGGACAACCTGTGACTAGTCAACCAATTATAACTTCTGTACCTATAAATTTATGGGGAAGAGATTTATTACAACGATGGGGAGCACAAATTCTAATTCCAGAACCATTATATAGACTATGTGGATGATAAAGTTTGTGCTCCCCCTACTCGAGAAATATTACTCCAATGTCATGATCACTTGCAAAATTCAATTTTTCACACTGGTTTAATTATAGCTCCTGACAAAATTCAGACTACTCCTCCTTACTCCTACTTGGGAACCTTAGTAAATGACACTACCATTGTGCCACAGAAAGTAACCATATGTAGGGATAAATTAAAAGCATTAAACAATTTTCAAAACTTACTAGGGGATGTTAATTGGATATGACCTGCTCTAGGCATTCCTACCTAGCCATGAGTAATCTGTTTTCTATCCTTAGAGGAAATCCTAGTCTCACTAGCCCTCGGCAATTAACAGAGGCGGAGGCAGAGTTACAACTGATGGAGAAGCAAGTCCATAAAGCTCACATAAATAGAATAGATCCAGAGAAGACTCTTGATTTGCTAATCTTTTCAACTCAGCATTCACCTACTGGTGTTATTGTCCAAGAACAGGACTTAGTAGAGTGGCTTTTTCTTCCACATACTAATTCACGGACTCTTAACTCCTTATTTAGATCAAATCGCTACTATGAGAGGGATTCAGAGAACTCAGACTGTTAAATTACATGGATATGATCCTGGAAAATTATTGTCCCTCTCATGAAGGCACAAATACAGCAAGCTTTTATAAATAGTCTTACTTGGCAAACCCATTTAGCTGACTTTGTGGGTATTCTCGATAATCACTTTCCTAAAACGAAGCTGTTTCCGTTTTTGAAATTAGCTAATTGGATTCTCCCTAAAATAACTAAATTTAAACCAATTGAAGGTGCTGAGAATGTTTTTACAGATAGTCTAGTAATGGTAAAGCTTCTTATTTTGGCTCAAAAAGTAAAGTTTTTCAGACGCCCTATACTTCAGTCAAAAAGCAGAGCTTGTAGCTGTAATTGAGGTATTGACTGCTTTTGATATACCTATTAATGTGATTTCTGATTCTTCACACGTGGTTCACTCCACACAGTTAATTGAAAATTCTCAGTTACGATTTCATACAGATGAACAACTGATGACTTTATTTACCCAATTGCAAACATCAGTTAGGAGTAGAATGCACCCTTTTTACACCTCTCACATTAGGGCTCATACACCTCTTCCAGGACCTTTGACTGAAGGGAATCAAATGGCTGATTGCCTAGATGCTACTGCAATATCTAATGCTAGACACTTTCACAATTTAACCCATGTTAATGCTTTTGGTCTCAAACGCAGATACAGCAATACCTGGAAAGAAGCTAAAGCTATTATCCAGTGATGCCCAACTTGCCAGATGGTACATTCCTCATCTTCTACAGGAGGAGTTAATCCTCGAGGACTGGAACCGAACTCTATTTGGCAAATGGATGTCACACATCTTCCCTCGTTTGGGAGACTAGCTTATGTACATGTATGTGTGGACACATTTTCTCACTTTGTCTGGGCTACATGCCTAACAGGAGAATCTTCTGCGTGTGTTAAACATCATCTTTTGCAGTGTTTTGTGGTGATGGGCATTCCAGCTTCTATTAAAACAGATAATGCCCCAGGCTATACTAGCCAAGCTCTGGCTACATTTTTCTCTATGTGGAATATTAAACACATTACCGGTATCCCATATGATTCTCAGGGACAAGCCATAGTGGAAAGAATGAATCTGTCCCTAAAACAGCAGTTGCAAAAGCAGAAAGGGGGAGATAAAGTATATGGAACCCCATAAATGCAGTTGAACCTAGCATTATTAACTTTAAATTTTTTGAGCCTGCCCAAAGGCCAGATGTTATCAGCAGCTGAAAAGCATCTACAGAAACCAGCTGCAAAGACAGAAACAAAACATATGATTTGGTGGAGAGACCCAGTAACAAAAAGTTGGGAAATAGGTAAAATACTAACTTGGGGTAGAGGTTATGCTTGTATTTCTCCAGGCCAAAATCAACAGCCAATTCGGATACCATTAAGACACCTGAAACCTTATAATGAGCCAGATGCCGAGGAGGAGATTCCGGGAGGATCCCGAGGACCCCGTGGTTGCAACCATGTCAAGGCTGACACTGAGGAGGACCCCAACTGTCACAAGCAACACCTGTCAAACACAGCCACCCACCTGGGGACAAATCAAGAAGCTGCCACAGATGGTGGAAGAAAACCTGAGGAAAGTGGGACAACCAGTCACAATGAATAATTTGATGGTAGCTATGATAGCGGTTATCACCACTGCTGTGAGTATTCCTTCAATAAGGGCTGACACAGAGAACAATCATACTTATTGGGCATATTTATCAATCTTGTCTGGCAATGATGCCTGGATGCAATCACTATGACACAGTTACACATGCTTTCTGATCTCAGTACTTACCATAATAAATCTGCTCCTATAATTGAGGCATACCACCCTCAAAAACCTATTTGTAAACAGGATTGGATCCAGTTAGAAAAACGAACATACTTGTTTAGGAAGATTGCTTTGCAGAACAGGCAGAGGTGCTGCACAATGAATCCTATGGAATCATTATTAATTGGTCCCCTAAGGGGATGTTTAGCTTGAATTGCACCTCTCAGTCTGCATGCTATGGCAACACTATGTTCAGATGATATCAACAAAATTGTCAGATGGTAAAAATGATAAGAAGTATGGCAAAAGTTCCTATTATCTGGAACCATGGCGATATAGTGGCACCTCAACCTCAAATGATATGGCCCGCTCTAGGAGCTAAACATAAGGATTTGTGCTATTAAATGCTCTTAATAAGATCAAAATTTGGGAAAGAATAAAAAAGCATTAGAAGGACACTCTGATCGCAGCACTTTGGGAGGCCGAGACGGGCAGATAACGAGGTCAGGAGATCGAGACCATCCTGGCTAACACGGTGAAACCCTGCCTCTACTAAAAAATACAAAAAACTAGCCGGGCGAGGTGGCGGGCGCCTGTAGTTCCATCTACTAGGGAGGCCGAGGCAGGAGAATGGCGTAAACCCGGGAGGTGGAGCTTGCAGTGAGCTGAGATCCGGCCACTGCACTCCAGCCTGGGCGACAGAGCGAGACTCCGTCTCAAAAAAAAAAAAAAAAAAAAAAAAAAAAAAAAAAAAAAAAAAAAGAAGGACATTCTGAAAACTTGTCTTTGGATGTAGCAAAATTAAAAGAACATTTAAAGCATCCCAGGCACACCTGACCTTAATGCCAGGAACTGGAGTGCTTGAAGGAGCTGCAGACAAATTAGCAGCTAGTAACCCATTTAAATGGATAAAAACACTTGGAAGCTCTGTGATTTCAATAACAATTGTGCTTTTAATCTGTGTTGTTTGTCTTTGTACAGTCTGCAGATGCGGATCCCGACTCCTGCGAGAAGTAGCTCACCGTGGCAAAGCTGCCCTTACATTTATCTCTTTGCAAATCAAAGAAGGGAGACATGACGGGAGCGAGCCCCCCAAAATCTGGCCATAAACTGGCCCCAAAACTGGTCATAAATAAAATCTCTGCAGTGCTATGACACATCCATAATGGCCCTAACGCCCAAGCTGGAAGGTTGTGGGTTTATGGCAATGAGGGCAACGAACACCTGGCCCACCCAGGGCGGAAAACCGCTTAAAGGCATTCTTAAGCCACAAACAAAAGCATGAGCAACCTGTGTCTTACGGGCATGTTCCTGCTGCAATTAATTCGGCCCATCCCTTTGTTTCCCATAAGGGATACTTTTAGTTAATTTGGTATCTATGGCAACAATGCTAATGACTGGTTTGCTGTTAATAAATATGTGGGTAAATCTCTGTTCAGGGCTCTCAGCTCTGAAGGCTGTGAGACCTCTGATTCCCCACTTCACACCTCTGTATTTCTGTGTGTGTCTTTAATTCCTCTAGCGCCGCTGGGTTAGGGTCTCCCCCACTGAGCTGGTCTCGGCACATAATTCCTCAGTTTGACCTTCCCACCTCTATAGAGTCCAATAACAGACCGACCTTTATTAGTCAAATCTCCCAAGCAGTTTCTCAGACTCTTGGTATTCAGTGGAACCTTCATACCCCTTACCGTCCTCAATCTTCAGCAAAGGTAGAACAGACTAATGGTCTTTTAAAAACACACCTCACCAAGCTCGACCTCCAACTTACAAAGGAGGACTCTGTCAAGGACAGAGCCCAAAAACCCACCAACCAAGCAAGTAATTATGCCGAACCCCCTTGGGCACTCTTTAATTACATGTCCTGGGTCCTCCCAATTCTTATTCCTTTAATACCTGTTTTTCTCCTTCTCTTATTTGGACTTTGTGTCTTCCATTTAGTTCTCAATTCATACAAAACAGCATCCAGGCCATCACCAATCTTTCTATATGACAAATGCTCCTTTCAACAATCCCACAGTATCGCCCCTCACCACGAAATCTTCCTTCAGCTTAATCTCTGCCACTCTACGTTCCCACGCCACCCCTAATCCCACTCAAAGCAGCCCTGAGAAACATCGCCCATTATTTCTCCATACCACCACCCAAAATTTTCGCCATCCCAATGCTTCAACACTATTTTGTTTTATTTTTCTTATTAATATAAGAAGACAGGAATGTCAGGCCTCTGAGCCCAAGCTACGCCATCATATTCCCTGTGACCTGCTGTATACATCCAGATGGCCTGAAGCAACTGAAGAATCACAAAAGAAGTGGAAATGGCCTGTTCCTACCTTAACTGATGGCATTACATTGTGAAATTCCTTCTCCTGACTCAGAAGCTCCCCCACTGAGAACCTTGTGACCCCTGCCCCTGCCTGCCAGAGAATAACCCCCTTTGACTGTAGTTTTCCATTACCTACCCAAATCCTATAAAACAGCCCCATCCTTATCTCCCTTCACTGACTCTCCGGACTCAGCCCACCTGCCCCCAGGTGAAATAAACAGTCTTGTTGCTCACACAAATCCTGTTTGGTGGTCTCTTCACACAGATGCACGTGACAGCATGGTGGTGGGCACCTGTAATCCCAGTTACTCGGGAGGCTGAGGCAGTAGACTCGCTTGAACCCAGGAGATGGAGGTTGCAGTGAACTGAGATTGTGCCACTGCACTCCAGCCCAGGCAATAGAGCGAGACTCTGTCTCAAAAAAATAAAAAAAGAAAGAAAACTTTTTGAATTCAGAACCAATGGATGATGTGAGCAACTTATGGCAAACCCTGCCTGATCATTTATGGTCACAAGCACCCACGTATATTGGGAGAAAAATTTCAGCCACGCATCATTTGTGTTTCTTTTCACATGCGTCTGTGTGAAGAGACCACCAAACAGGCTTTGTGTGAGCAAGAAAGCTTTTTAATCACCCGGGTGCAGGCAGGCTGAGTCCAAAAAAAGAGTCAGCGTCGGGAGATGGGGTGGGGCTGTTTTTATAGGATTTGGGTAGGTAGTGGAAAATTACAGTCAAAGGGGGTTGATCTCTGGTGGGCAGGGAGGGGATCACAAGGTTCTCAGTGGGGTAGCTTCTGAGCCAGGAGAAGGAATTTCACAAGGTAATGTCATCAATTAAGGCAGGAACCGACCATTTTCACTTCTTTTGTGATTCTTCAGTTGCTTCAGGCCATCTGGATGTATACATGCAGGCTTGGGCTCAGAGGCCTGACATTTCTCATGCTGTGGATAGGCTCTTCAACTCATCATTCGCAGTGTAGCAGAACAAGCTGAGACAAAACCTCTCTGACACCGAGTTGTAGAAGGAAGGCTTTATTCAGCTGGGAGCATCGGCAAGCGACTGACTTAAAATCCGAGCGCCCCAAGTGCACAATTTCTGTCCCTTTTAAGGGCTCACAGCACTAAAGATTTCACATGAAAGGGTCATGATTGATTTGAACAAGCAGGGGTACGTGACAGGGGCTGCATGCACTGGTGGTCAGAGTGAAACAGAACAGGGCAGGGAGTTTCACAATGTTCTATACAATGTCTGGAATCTATGAATAACATCAGTTTTTAAGTTATAAGTTGATTTTTGACTACTGGGTTTAGGCCAGGCAGGCCCAGGCCTGGTTTCAGGCGTGGTGCCGGGCTGCCTGTCTTTGGTTTTACTTCCTTGTTTTTTCTTAAAACAGGTACTGAGTATAAAACAATATAAAACAATATGAGAGGGTCTCTCTCTTTCCTCAGGAGCATCACTCTGGCCACAGGCTTGCTTCATGTGGATTCTTCCCTTGCCTTCACCTCACATTACTCTCCCGTTGTAGGGATCTTAGCCCTGCTACTGTGCTGCCATTGCCTTCTGATGGGCTGCTCCCTGACTGTATTGCCCTGACCCAGCAAATTCTCACTCCTAGGCAGAACTCACAGGAGACACTACAGAGGATGCTGATGTAATTTGGTTTACTGATGGCTCCTAATTAAATGGCAATGTTGGAAGACACTGCAAGGTGATGCAGTCGTCTCTGTGACTGAAGTCATAAAAGATTCTCCCAGAGGCAAAGTTGTTCCAGCAAGCAAAACTGATTGCGTTAGCCAGAGCCTGTCGATGAGTAGAAAGCAAGGTTGCTGACATTTACACAGAGAGCAGATGTGCACTTACAGCAGCACGTGATTCGGGGATGCTCCAGAAATAACGTAGCTTCCTGACTTCTTCCAGACAATCCCTTAAAAATGGCCAA
The DNA here is from genome assembly GCF_024542745.1 of Macaca thibetana thibetana. Classification (NCBI taxonomy): domain Eukaryota; kingdom Metazoa; phylum Chordata; class Mammalia; order Primates; family Cercopithecidae; genus Macaca; species Macaca thibetana. The sequence continues at coordinate 4,254,893 of NC_065584.1, forward strand.
CAGGCCTTTGATCTCCTGGAAGTCATTCAAAAACTGAAATCACTGGCCCTTATCAAAATTCCTAGACATTGAAAGCTAGACACTTTTGATGGTAAGAGCAACTGCTTCACAGAGGCTGTGGCCAAAAATGTTGCCTGAGTGTCTTTCCTTACCCAAAACCTATACATCTTGAGCTATCCCTGCAAGCGCACGCCAAAATTAAAATCATGTGGAAGGAGGCCAAGCACAGTAGCTCACGCCTGTAATTCCAGCACTTTGGGAGGCCAAGGTGGGCGGATCACTTGAGGCCAGGAATTCAAGACCAGCCTGGTCAACATGATGAAACTCTGTCTCTACTGAAAATATAAAAATTATCCAGGTGTGGTGGCGCACACCTGTAGTCCCAGCTACTCGGGAGGTTGAGGCAGGAGAATTACTTGAAACCAGGAGGCGGAGGTTGCAGTGAGCTGAGATCATGCCACTGCACTCCAGCCTGGGCGACAAAGTGAGACTCCATCTCAAAAACAAAACAAAACAAAAAAACCTTGCTGAAGGAAGCACAGAGAAAGGCCCTGAAAAAGAGTTAAAGCTTTGGAAAAGAAAGCGGGGAATGTCAGTTCCTTTCCTGAAACAGGTTTATAGTACAGTTCAGTGATAGACCAACTCTTCTCTCGTGACTTCAGTTACCCTTTTTACAATATGTTAATGAATTAACTCACTGGAGTCAGATAAAATGATTTCATGGAAAAATAATATCACTGGAAACCATCACCCATGATGCCTCAAAAGGTGTACTCTCGGCTGGGCTCAGTGGCTCATGCCTGTAATCTGAGCACTTTGGGAGGCCGAGGTGGATCACTTGAAGTCAGGAGTTTGAGACCATATTGACCAACATGGTGAAACTCCATCTCTACTAAAAAATTACAAAATTAGCCAGGCATGGTGGCAGGTGCCTGTAATCCCAGCTACTTGGGAAGCTAAGGCAGGAGAATAGCTTGGACCCAGGAGGAAAGAGGTTGCAGTGAGCCAAGATTGCACCATTGCATGCCAGCCTGGGTGACAGAGCAAAACTCTGTCTCAAAACAAAACAAGACTTGTTGCCTGGGCAACAAGAGCAAAACGCCGTTTCAAAAAAAAAAAAAAAAGTATACTCCCCCCATACTGTTTGTGCCAATACAATTCTGAAAAGCACTCCATGTTCCTCAAGGGCTTTTCCCTGAGACATTTCCCATCAGGACCTTTTGAGATACTGGCATCTGGATTTTGTTCAACTGCCTTTATCTCAAGGATACAAATACATCCTGGTCATGACTTCCATGTTTTCTAATTGGGTTGAAGCATTGCCATGCCCTAGAGCCACGGCCTGAGCAGTAGGTAAATTTTTGCTAGAGAAGATTATTCCTTCTTGGGGAGTCCTCCAAGTTTCACAGCAACCGAGGAACTCATTTCACCTATCAGACAATTCTGTCTATTCGTAACATATTGCGATTTTTCACCACTGCATTGTGCATGCCACCCTCAGTCTCTGGCCTGGAGGAACACACAGATCGTGTTAACAGTGGAGGGCGTCCAGGTCCTCGGTGTCTTGAACAAAGAAGTGGACAAAACGCACAAACAAAGCAAGGAAAGAATGAAGGAATTTGTCTTGTTTTTCTTGGGACAGAGTCTTGCTCTGTTGCCCAGGCTGGGGTGCAGTGGCGTAATCTCAGCTCACTGCAATCTCTGCCTCCCAGGTTCAAGTGATTCTCCTGCCTCAGCCGCCCAAGTAGCTGGGATTACAGGCACCCGCCACCACGCCCAGCTAATTTTTGTGCTTTTTGTAGAGATGGGGTTTCACCGTGTTGACCAGGCTGGTCTCGAACTCCTGACCTCAGGTGATCCACCTGCCTCACCTCCCAAAGTGTTGGGATTACAGGCGTGAGCCACTGTGCCCAGCCCAATGAAGGGTTTAATTGAAAATGAAAGGACACTCCACAGTGTGGGAGCAGGCCTGAGCATAGGGGCTCAAACGCCCTGTTACAAAGTTTTTGTGAGTTTAAATACCCTCTACTTGGGGTACACCCTGTGTAAATGAAGAGGATGAAGTAAAGTGATGCCCTATGGAGAGGATATTTCCTGTTGTAACTGAAGTGTGAATTGGCCTTATGTTCCCTGCCTCCAGACCTTATTTTCCTGCCTCAATGGGAAGATACAAGAACAACTGGCAAAGTTTACAGAGACTTTGAACCTTGTCTTGCCTAAGGCTTTTCCATTGGTATTGCTTAAATCACCTTCTATCAGTTTGGAAAACCTCAGCTTTCTCCCTTTGAAATAACTGCAGGAAGCCCCATGTGCCTGGATGGAGCCCAGTGAACCAGCTCATCCTAAAGGTGACATTCTTCATAATTGCAAGGCCTTATACAAGCTTCTCACTAAAAACTCTAAATTAAGGATTCTTTGAAGAGTCAACACCCAGGAGATGAAGACATCAGAGGTCATGGCCTGCAACTAGGAGGTTTTGATTCTTGGAAAAGACATCAAATCAAGGACTCTATCAAATAAGGTACTCGCTCCAGCTCCCTGGAAGGGCCCATGTCGGGGATTGTTTACCAATCCCTTGTGCAGCTAAACTCAAACGCACTGACTCATGCATTCGCATTTCTCATTTTAAAAAGGCAGTCTTTGCAGCCATAAAAAAGAACGAGGTCACGTCCTTTGCAGGGACATGGATGAACCTGGAAGCCATTGTTCTCAGCAAACTGACACAGGAACAGAAAACCAAACACTGCATGTTCTCACACATAAGTGCGAGCTGAATAGTAAGAACACAGGACATAGGGAGGGGAAAAACACACACTGGGGCCCTGTCAGGGGTTGGAGGGCAAGGGGAGGGAGAGCACTAGGACAAATACCTAATGCATGTGGGGCTTAAGACCTAGATGACGGGTTGATGGGTGCAGCAAACCATCATGGCACACGTATGCCTATGTGACAAACCTGCACATTCTACACATGTACCCCAGAACTTAATGTAAAATTTAAAAAAATAAAATAAATAAAAAGGCAGTCCTGCATGCATGGGTACCTTGCACCTGGAGAACCCCAGCTGAAGCTGATCTGTAGCCAGTTACCTTATTCTTCAGACCAGGACGAGAAATGGGAAATTGATTAGAAATCACTCAAAAAGCTAAACGGGCTGAGTGTGGTGGCTCACACCTGTAATCCCAGCACTTTGTAGAGCCGAGGTGGGTGGATCACTTGAGGTAAGGTGTTCGAGACCAGCCTGGCCAACGTGGCGAAACACCTTCTCTGCTAAAAATACAAAAAAAAAAAAAAAAAAAAAAAAAAAAAAAAAAGCCAGGTATGGTGGTACAGATCTGCAATCCCAGCAACTCAGGAGGCTCAGGCAGGAGTATCGCTGGAACCCAGGAGGCAGAGGTTGCAGTGAGCTGAGATCACACCAATGCACTCTAGCCTGAGCAACACGTGATGCTCTGTCTCAAAAAAAAAAAAAAAAAAAAAAAAAAAAGCAGGATGTTAGAAAAACAGACCCCTCACGTGATTTATATGATTGATTACCTTTAGGAATAGGAATGCTTTCCAGATTGGGATTTTATTTGCATCATATTTCTTATTCTTCACTTGATTATGCCTTGTGTTTCTAGATGTCGAAAGCCAAGAACAAAAACCAAAACCGTGATAGCTAGAACACTTAGGAATGACCTGCCACACCACGGCTTCTCTCCAAGCAGGTGGCCTGGGATCCTGCTTCTCTGTCCCATTGTGCTTGCCAATATCTTCTGCCTGGAGACCTCACTGAGTTTAGGAGCCAGAGCACCTCTCCTCCTGCTCCTCACTCCCCATGTGAGAATGAGCCTTCCCAGTGATGCTGGGCAAATTCACACTTAAAATGTTGATCAGCTAGGTGCAGTGGCTCACGCCTATAATCCCAGCATGCTGGGAGGCCAAGGAGGGCGGATCACTTGAGGGCAGGAGTTAGTTCAAGGCCAGCCTAGGCAACATGTCAAAACCCTGTTTCTACTAAAAATAAAAAAATTAGCCAGGCATGGTGGCACATGCCTGTAGTCCTAGCTACTCGGGAGGCTGAGACATTAGAATTGCTTGCACCCTGGAAACAGAGGTGGAAGTGAGCAAAGATCACGCCACTGCATTCAAGCCTGGGCAACAGAGTGAGACCCTGTCTCAATAAATAAATAAATAAATAAAATGTTAGATACAGTTAGGTTCCCTCTTCAAACAGCTTATCCAGTTTCCTCATTCTCTATCCTATAATCCCGAATACCTCCTTGCCTTTGCTGCACCCCAACTTGTCTGAACATGCCTAGGCATGTCTGAACTTGCTACAACCCCAGTCCACATTTCCTTCTTGGCTCTGTCGCCCAGGCTGGAGTGCAGTGGCCGGAATAGCAAGTCCGCCTCCCGGGTTTACCTGGCTCAGCCTCCCGAGTTCCTCCGGCTAAAGTAGAGACCACCGTGTTAGCCAGGATTCTCCTCTGATCCCCCGTCTCGGCCTCCCAAAGTGCTGGGATTACAGGCTTGAGCCACCGCGCCCGGCCACATTTCCTTCTTTATTAGGGAATAGGTTACCTTCCTAGTTCCTCCGTAAATGACCCCCCTTCTCTCCCTTCTCACCTCCCTTTCATGCCTACTTTATCTAAAAAAGTTTAAATGTTTAGCCAGTCGGGGCTAGTTTGGTCCCCGGGGGACCTGTGCTGTCCAATCCTAGCCAATAGGGGAAAGACACAGAAGCAGAAGCTGCGTTGAGATAATCAACACTCCTGCTTTCCTTTGTTCTGTGTGCTCTTGCCATTGCTCCGTATGTGAGAGGCGCCTTTCTGCACAAGTAAATGTGCCTTGCTGAGAGATCCTTTGTCTCAGTGCTGGTTCTTCTTTGCAACACTGAGCATTCGTTTCCAAAAAACTAAAATAAATAAAATAAAATATTGATCATCAAAACTTTCAGAGAGCAAGATCTTGATCCAAAGGAGGAAATAAGAAAGAAAAGTGGCTCGGAGCAGCCTGAGGAATGTGAGATCTGCAAATTTATCAGGCCCAGAGAGAGATGATCCCAGCAGCCATGCCTGGGGTTCACTGTTCAAAGGTTTTTTTCTTTCCTTCCCTGTAGTTTCCAGACTAGCCAACTGTCTAGACTTCCTAAAAGTTGCCACAAGTTGTACAATGTGATCCTTATCCATGTCAATGAAAAGAGTCAAATTCTGTGAAATACTTTAAGGGGTTTATTCTAAGCCAAATATGAGTGACCATGGCCCATGACACAGCCCTCAGGAGGTCCTGAGAACATGTGCCCAAGGTGGTTGGGGTACATACAGCTTGGTTTTATATATTTTTAGGGAGACATTAGACATCAATCAAATATATTTAAGAGGGCCGGGCACGGTGGCTCACGCCTGTAATCCCAGCACTTTGGGAGGCCGAGGCAGGTGGATCACGAGGTCAGGAGTTCAAGATCAGCCTGACCAACATAGTGAAACCCCATCTCTACTAAAAATAAAAAAAATCAGCTAGGCATGGTGGCAGGCACCTGTAAGCTCAGCTACTCAGGAGTCTGAGGCAGGAGAATCGCTTGAACCCGGGAGGTGAAGGTTGCAGTGAGCCAAGATCACACCACTGCACTCCAGTCTGGGTGACAGTGCGAGACCCCAACTCAAAAAAACAAAACAAAACAAAACAAAAATATATATGAAATACATGGGTTTGGAGATTCTCTCTCTCAGCTTTGGAGCCCCTACCTCTGTTTCTGTACAGGGGAGCTTCTTTCTTCTCCCATCCTTCTTGCCCCTTCTTGCCTATTAAAGCCTCCACTCCTTAAAACAAAAAAACAAAACAAAAACAAAAAAGGAAATACAAGGATTTAGTTCAGAAAGGTGGGACAACCCAAAGCGGGAGCTTCCAGGCTGTAAGTAAGTTTAAACATTTTCTGGTTTACAATTGGTTGAGTTTATCTGAAGACCTGGGGTTAACGGAAAGGAAATGTTCAGGTTAAGATGAAGGATTATGGAGACCAAGTTTTATTGTGCAGAGAAAGCTCTTTCAGATAGCAGACTTCAGAGAAAGCAGGTTGTAAAATGTTTCTTATCAGACCTAAAAGTGTACCTGGCTCTAGCTGATTATCTCCTGGATCTGAAAAGAAAGGAAGAACAACAAAGGGGAAAGCAGAGTCCTATAGAATCTGGATTTTTCCCACAAGAGACTTTGCAGGGCAATATCAAGGTATGGCAAGGAAATGTATTTTGGGGTAAAACGTTTTGATTTTTTTCCTTGTTATGCCAGAGTCAGGTTGGAAAGTAAGTCACTATATACAGGGTTAAATAAAACCCATCTGATGAGAATTTATGGTTTGTAGGGCATGACTCCCCAGACCCCTTAGAAAGGAATTTGGGCAAGATAAAAAATCAGAGCTTAGCCCTTGCCCATTATCTTTACATTTCTGAAATGTGTGATACAAACAACAAGGTTCAGCCAATCAATAACTGATGCAATTTTTTTGTAAATTATTTTATTTCTCCCTTGATGATTTAGAGGGACTATCTTCAAACCAGTACAAATATTTCATATGTAATACCTGGCCATTTTCTAACCAATTGAGTAATTTGTTGCACAATAAGCTACCTCACGTCTTTCAGCAAGAAATATGTTAAATTCGAAAGGTAAAGACATTACATAATGAATTAGGACACAATTAAAATTTGCTTTAAATAGTTCTTTGGGGGAGGGGACACCACACTTCTCAATGAAGAGAAACATTTTTATAGTCCAGAGGTTTTTTTTTTTTTTTTTTTTTTAAAAAAAAACACCTATTATGCCATGAATTCATAGGGAAGAGGTTCCAGCAGCTCAGGCTCCTTCCCGCTGGTTCTCACAAAGTGTGCTTCTCTGGGTGGAGCAGGCTGAAGCTTCAGTTGAACCCAGGTACTTTTCTCTGTGGCTTCTTTCCTTTTCTGATCATTTTCCTCATGTGTTTCAGGAAGCTGTCTCGGCTCTTAGAGTGCTTCATCTGCCCAATACGCACATTAGTTCCCTTGGCAGGAGTCTTGCCTTTAACTTGTTTGTCTACAGCAATGCCAGCAGCATGCTGGGGAACACTGTGGACTCTTCCAGCTTTGCCATGGTGACACTTGTGGGGCTTCCTTTTTGAACAGTCCCCATTCCCTTGATGTCTACAGTGTCACCTTTCTTATAGATTCGTGTATACCTGGCCAGAGGAACAATTCCATGTTTTCTAAAAGGCCTGGAGAACATGTATTGGGTGCCTCTCCTCTTTCCCTTTGCGTTCATCATTTTGGTGAATTACTGGAAGATGGCGGCTCCGGCCGAAAGGCACTGATGCTATTTCAAAGAACCAATGTATGTTGCTGGTAAATGACCATACAGCTCCTTCAACTTTCCTTTAAAAATCTATTTGTGTCTGCTGCTTGTTGGAGCTCATCGTCAGGGTAACTTGAGTCTATGTCTCCTGGCTTCAGTCCTCCAGCGTGGCCCAAATAAACTCTCTATTTATGTTAATTTTGCCTCAGTTTCTTCCTTTATGTTGACACAATAAAGTTCAAGAACGGGTAAAACCGGTTCACGGAGTTAGAAGAAGGGAAACACAGCTGTCACCTTAGTCGGGGAGGTTGGGAAGGGGTGGGAAGTGGCCTCACGGTGTTGATTCTGTGGGTGGGCTTGCTTTGTAAAAATGTTTCCAGCTGTAGCTCGATGATTTGTATACATTTCTGCAGGCATGTTGTGCTTTGATTTAATACTCTTAACATCTTTAGGCAATGGCTCTGCTGAGACTTTGCCATTGGATGCTGTGAGGGGCCCGGGGCTCAGGCCACCCCATCTGGCACAAGACCCTGATTTCCGGCAGCACAGGTGAGAGCAAGTGAGAATCTGACAGCAAGAATTGCTAAGTGCCTGGGGCTGACGGCAGGGAAATCCACAGCAGAGACTGCCTACCCCTGGGGCTTCTCCTCTTCTTAAGCACCACTGCCCACCCTTCGTCCCCCATCAGCCCTGCCTTCCTCCTGGGGAATGGCGGGGAAGCTCTACCCATGCCAGTGGTCTCTGCCCTGTCCCTGATCGAAATGACTGACAGCAAGCGCTCCTTCAGGCCCGCCCTCCCCGGAGTTCTCACTTAGCAAATGGCTTTCTAAGGAGAGCACAGCACTTTGTCCCTATGTGTGGACTGACAATGAATAAAAGCAGCAGAAATCCATGGTGGACTTTATCTCAGCAAATAGAGGACAAAGATCAACAAGAGCTCCTGTAGGATTCGGGACACTGGTCACCCACGTAGGCACGGAAAGGGGAAAATGGAATCCACCTTTCTGGGGCCAACCTGGCAATTTGTGTGCAAAGCACAGGAATTCCACACAAGGAATTTGGCCTAATAAAAGTAATTAGGGCTCGCGTGCTGCCTCAGCCTGTAATTCCAGCACTTTGGGAGGCTGATGCAGGAGGACTGCTTGAGCCTAGAAGTTGAAGACCAGCCTGGGTACCATAGCAAGACCCTATCTCTACCAAAAAAATAAATAAGTACAAAAATTAGCTGGATGTGGTAGTGTGCACCTGTCAAAAAAAAAAAAAAAAAAGTAATTAGTAACAGGAAAGCTCCAAACTTAGGAGAAAAAACAAAACAATATTTTTAAACTGCTAAGAAGACCAAAAAGTATTTCGAAACCATGAGGTAAAATGACTTCAATGGCATATGAAAAATCAAACTGTCAGCCAGGCACAGCGGCTCATGCCTATAATCCCAGCACTTTGGGAGGCTGAGGCTGGGGGATTGCTTGACCCCAGGAGGTTGAGACCAGCCTGGGCAACATAGTTAAACCCCATTCTACAAAACTAAAAACCTCAGCCAGGTGTGGTGGTGCAGACCTGTAGTCCCAGGTACTTGGGAGGCTAAATAGGAGGATCCCTTGAGCTCAAAGGTTCAAGACAGAAGTGAGCCATGACTGCACCACTGTTCTCCAGCCTGGGTGACAGAGAGACCCTGTCTCAAAAAACAAAAACAAAAATCAACAATTATAGTGAAATAATTTAAAAAATAACTTTGTAGAGCAAATGCTTCTCAGACTTTGTGGTGAATCAAATCATCCACGAGCCAATATAATCTACAGCCTGGATCTGTGTTTTCCCAGGCACCCCAAGCAATTCTGATGCCCCCACACTTGAGAGCACTCCCAAAGCTGGAGGAAGATTTCCGGGGAAAATACCATCTGTAGCCACGAGAAAAGTCATGTCAGTGACAGCTATCACTTGGACTCTCCTCTGAAGGCCACCTCCCCTTCCCCTGGGAGCGGGGTGGGGGGCCTGCAGGTTCTCCCACCACTCACCTTGCACTCACTCCCTGTCCACGGAAAGGCCCACCCAGCTCATCCCAAAGGCCCAGGACCCCTGGTGAAAAACCCCAAGGGGGACAAACAAAAGACCTTTACAATCTGGTTTAGAAGAGAAAAACTTCCCTTAAGCAAGTGATCTGGTTAGGCTTTGTGTCTGTCCCTACCCAAATCTCATCTTGAATTGTAATCCCCATAATCCCCATGTGTCAAGGGAGAGACCAGGTGGAGGTCGTTGAATCATGCGGGCGGTTTTCCCCACACTGTCCTCGTGATAGTGAGTTCTCACGAGATCTGATGGTTTTATAAGGGGCTCTTCCCCCTTTGCTCAGCACATCTCCCTGCTGCCTTGGGGAGGAGGTGCCTTGCTTTCCCTTCGCCTTCTGCCATGGTTGTAAGTTTCCTGAGACCTCCCCAGCCATGTTGAACTGTGAGTCAATTAAACCTCTTTCCATTATAAATTACCCAGTCTCAGGCAGTTCTTTATAGCAATATGAAAATGGACTAATACAGCAATTCACCACAAATTCAAGGCAGGTGTCAGTCTTTTTCTCTCCTGTACATAGTTCATTTGAGAATAAACTTAGTTTTAGGAACTGGATACTTTGGCCCTTGTTGAGGATATAGACATATATATACACATATGTGCACTTACACATCTATGGTGTAAAGTGGCAGCCATGACAGTCGCTTCACCTGACTTGTCTAGAAATGCCCAGCTCCTGAGGCAGTGACCCTAGAGGGACAGAGAGCGTGTCTGGGAGAAATGTGGAAGGGTCAGCTGCATCCAGTGAACTTCGCGAGGCACCGCAGCCGCCTTTTCCAGGTCGAATCTTCGAAGTGCAACTCAAGCAAGATGGATCTAATGGGGAACTTGCGGGGAGTCTCCGGGGCTGATGCTGGAGTCGTGTCCACAGGAAAGGCCACGAAGAAGGGAAATTCAGGAGTAGTTGCTGCCCCGAGAAGATAGACTGAAGACCCATGTCAGTTCCTGTTCCTTCTGACCTTGGGTACCAGGGTATTCTACAAAAGTTAGTTTTGTTTTGTTTTTGGGATGGGGCTTCAATCCGTCGCCTAAAGTTCAGTGAGAGGATCATAGCTCACTGCAGCCTTGAACTGCTGGGTTCAGGTGATCCTCCTGCCTCAGCCTCCCAAGAAACTGAGATTACATGTGCAATCACACCCTGTCAGTTTTTATTTTTGTTCAACGCCTTTAATGTAATCAGCCTGGTAATTTTTAAAAACTTTTTTTTTTTTTTTTTTTTTTTTTTTTTTTTTTTTGCAGAGAGAGGGTCTTGCTGCATTGCTCAGGCTGGTCTCCAACTCCTGGGTTCAAGTCATCCTCCTGCCTGGGCCTCCCAAAGTGCTGGGATTCCACACATAAGCCACTGTGCTGAGCCCAAGCCAGTATTTTTATTCAGTAACTCATTGTTTTTAAATAATATTTACGTTACATCTTTTATCTGCTAATCTTACAGCCTGAAAATGAGGCTGAACTGGCTGGCGCTCTGCCTCAAGGGAAGGCAGACCTCTCCAGGGCAGCTGGCTTCCATTGCTGTGTGGCCCTGTAAGCATCTTTCAGCCTGGGCCACTTCATGTTGGTTTCTTAGCTTGTTGGTTCCAGGGCCTCAAAAAAATGATGTTCAGTTTAAACCCAAACACGCAAGAGGACGGGGCACCTGTCACAAATCTTACAGGAGACACTTTTATTGTCTTAATGAGAGCCCTGGATAGGGAAATGTCTTTCTCACCTCTGCTTGCTGATGGCTGGAAAATGAATTCACCTTTTCACTGAGTATATATATGGCCCTTCTAGGATGCACACCTGTGTGGAAGTCCCAGTCTCCTTTACAGCCGAAGCTCAGGGCTCCTGAGATGAGGAATTCCTCTGGGGCAGCAGCTGCATCAGTGTCAGTGGCCACTCACACTCCCAGCAGCTTTGTTGTTTGCAAGATTTCCTTTTTTTCCACAGTTGCATCTATCCAAGAATGGATTTTGTCATATTTAATTCAGAATGTCCAGCCTCAAAAGATTTTTCAAGTTATCTGATCTACTTTATCGTCGGGAAGGAAATAACCGCTTGTCTTGCGGTGGTTTCGTCCCGTTTGTCTACACTGTCGTGCTATTTGTCTACATTGTTTTGTCCACACTGTTGTGTCCGTTGGCAGAAAGCCCTCGGTGTGGTTGTGGCATTTCCAGTGTTCCCAGAGCAGGCCTTGGTCTGGTCCTCCCAGAGGTCTCTGCAGTCGCTCCCCGCTGATGCCAGTGGCAGCTGCTTATTTCGCAGGAATGCCATTCCCTCTCTGTGCCCGGAGGCACTGAGATCCCAGTTCCTCTCAACTAGGAAGAGACCTGGAGAGCAGAGAGATTCTCTCTGGCCTAGGGCCAAAGGCTCAGAGAGGAGTCCAAGGCTTCCTGGCCCAACTAGGCCTGTGGAGTAAGATGAGACCAGGAGATAGGACAGGGAGCTCCTGGGATATGAGGGGCACTTGCCGCCTGCAGGAAGCTCACGTTCTGACCTGCAGTTCCCTGCAATGAACTTCAAGAGGGAACTCCCACCCGGGCTGCCTAACTCTGGGCAGTGAGACCAAATCTGCGATGTAGGGATGAGAAGATCCATAACTTTTGGTGCAGCCACCAAAGTTACCCGCTCCAGCCCAGATGTGATCTGTGACAAAGCCGTTGCTTTCGTGTGCATGTTCCTGAGTCCCCTTTGTCGTGTTATCTCTGAACTGGTTGGGTCTTGGGCAGAGGAGGGAGGCTGTCATTTACCGGGTGCTTCCCGTCCTTACATTAACACTACATTGTTCGATGTTATGCCATAAGCTTTTCAGCTGTAAAGAGCCTTAATAAGCAATTAGCAAATGTATTTCATTAGAATATTAGAAAAATAGGCTAGGCAGGCTGGGTGCGGTGGCTCATGCCTGTAATCCCAGCACTTTGGGAGGCCAAGGCAGGCGGATCACTTGAGGCCAGAGTTCGAGACCAGCCTGGCCAACATGGTGAAACCCCATCGCTACCAAAAATACAAAAATTATCTGGACGTGGTGGCAGGTGCCTGTAATCCCAGCTACTTGGGAGGCTGAGACATAAGAATCGCTTGAGCTTGGGACGTGGAGGTTGCAGTGAGCCGAGATCATGCCACGGCATTCCAGCCTGGGTGAGAGGGAGATTCTGTCTTAAAAAACAAAATTTTTATATATATATATATATGCGTAAATTAGGGTTTAATTCAGAAAGACAAGCATTGGTTCAGTCACTCAACAGATCAGATATATCAGCTTGGCTATGATGCAACAAACACATTCCTAAAATTCACTGGGCTATGCAAAATTGCACAATAAAAACCACAGGACTTACAATGGAAAAATGAGGTCGGGGCAGGACACTCAAAACACCTCATCAGTGACACAATTTTTTAAAGTGATAGGAACCTAATAAAGAGCGTGGAAGGGTTTTACATGCTAAATGGTTGAGGAATACATCAATACTACAATGAGCATGGCACTTTATTTGAAGGCCTGAAGTTAGTTGTGGAGTAGATGGAGGAAAGGGTGTAGACTGTGAGATGCCTGAAGCAGGGAACAGAGTTCCCTGGGTCCCTGGAGAAAACATGGTTTGGCTCTGTGTCACCACCCAAATCTCATCTCGAATTGTAATCCGAATGTGTCAGAGAAGGGACCTGGCGGGAGGTGATTGGATCGTGGGGGAGGATTTCCCCCTTGCCGCTCTTCTTTAGCTAGCGAGTTCTCACGAGATCTGATGGTTTAAGAGTGCGGCACTGGTCGGGCACGGTGGCTCATGCCTATAATCCCAGCACTTTGAGGGGCCAAGGCTGGCAAATCACGAGGTCAGGAGTTTGAGACCATTCTGGCCAATATGGCGAAACCCCGTCTCTACTAAAAATACAAAAATTTACCAGGTGTGGTGGCATTCATCTGTAGTCCCAGCTACTCGGGAGGCTGAGGCAGAAGAATTGCTTGAACTGGGACCGCAGAGGCAGAGGTTGCAGTGAGCCGAGATCGCGCCACTGCACTCCAGCCTGGGCTACAGAAAGATACTCCGTCTCAGAAAAAAAAAGAGTGTGGCACTTTCCCCTTCACACACTCCCCGTCTCCTGCCACCATGTAAGACATGCTTCACTTCCCCTTCACCTTCCTGCATGATTGTAAGTTTCCTGAGTCCTTCCCAGCCATTTGGAACTGTGAGTCAATTAGACCTCTTTTATTTATAAAGTACACAGTCTTATGTAGTTCTTTATAGCAGTGTGAAAATGGACAAATGCTCAATGGGTATGGCTCACAACCCAGCGGGAAACTGAGGCCACTGGCAGATTCTGAGGTGTGTGCACATGTACTCTGTGTATTCCTGTGCACCTCAGTTCCACTGGGGGTGTTTCCTGTGTTCACCTGGTGTTTCTTACAGACAAAATGGCACATAAGCAATCGCAAAATTCAAATGCATTGGAAAGAATTTACATTTTCTTTTTTGTTTGTTTGTTTGTTTCTTTTTTTTTTATGAGATGGAGTCTCATTCTGTAGCCCAGGTTGGAGTGCAGTGGTGATCTCAGCTCACTGCAACCTCCGCCTCTAGGGTTCAAGTGATTCTCCTGCCTCAGCCTCCTGAATAGCTGGGACTACAGGTATGCACCACCACACCTGGCTAATTTTTATATTTTTAATAGAGACGGGGTTTCACCATGTTGGTCAGGCTGGTCTCGAATTCCTGACCTCGTGATCTGCCTGCCTAGGCCTCCCAAGGTGCTGGGATTACAGGTGTGAGCCACCGTGCCCAGCCGAATTTACATTTTCAAAGCGAGCACTGTAGTAGAATTGCAGTCATGGAATACCCACCATGTGGTAGGCGCTGTTCTAGACACTGCAGCAGCAAACCATGTGCAGCCCCACCCTCGGAGGAGCTACCTGGCAATGGGGGAAGTAATTAACAAATCAATAATCTCATTCACGTGATGAGAAGTGCTGTGAAGGAAAAAGGAGCAGCACGAGACAGCAAGGGACGGCTTTGTGGTAGCATTTTTTTTTTTTTTTTTGGTAGGTCGATGTATTTGCTTCCTGGGGCAGCCATTTACAAAGTGCCACAGCCTTGGTGGCTTCAACAGAAATGATTCTCTCCCAGTTCTGAAGGCCAGATGTCTGAGATCCAGGGATCAGCAGGGGTGGCTCCTTCTGGGAGCTGGGAGGGAGGATCTAGTCCAGGCCTCTCCCAGCTGCGTGTGATTTGCCGGCTGTGTCTGGCTCCTGGCTGCTGGACACATCCCTGCCATCCCTGCCTCCGTCTTCATGTGCTGTTCTCCCTGTGTGCGTGTCGGTGTCCAAATTCCCCGTTACATAAGGACACCAGTTATAGTGGATGAGGGGCCCAACCACTCCAGTATGACCTCATCTTAACTAATTACATCTGCAATGACCCTGTTTCCAAATAAGGTCACATTCTGAGGTACTGAGGGCTGGAAACTCAATGTATGAATTTTGCGGGGATACAGTTCTACCTACAACAGTTGGTAAGGGAAGCCCCCTTTAAGCAAGTGACATTTGAACAAGAGGCCCCCATTCCTGACCCCTAAACCATTTCCAAAACTAAACTACTTGCACACAAGCCCATGGCCCGCATCATAGATTCTGCCTTTGGAGGGAATCCGAATTTAGAGAGGACAGAAGTGTCCCTAAAAGGCAGAACCGCAGGGTAGGAGAACACACACCCTGCAGCCCCACTGTCAGGGCCTTGCTGCTGGGGAGGGAGCAGGTGCTGAGCCTTGGCCTGCAGGACAGCTGCCACTGCTCCCAGGGCGGATGACAATATGCACATTGGGAGGTGAGGCCTGGGTCCATGTGGTAGAAGGATACTTTATTTTATTTTAATTAATTAATTAATTAATTAATTAATGTATGACAGAGTCTCACTCTGTTGCCCAGGCTGGAGTGCAGTGGTGCGATCTCGGCTCAATGCAACCTCTGCCTCCCGGGTTCAAGCGATTCTCCTGTCTCAGCCTCCAGAGTAGCTAGGACAACAGGCACCCACCACCATGCCCAGCTAATTTTTGTGTCTTTAGTAGAGATGGGGTTTCACCATTTTGGCCAGGCTGGTCTCAAATTCCTGACCTGAAGTGATCTGCTTGCCTCGGCCTCTCGAAGTGCTGGGATTACAGGTGTGAGCCACCACGTCGAGCCGGGGGGTACTTAAAAAGCATTGAAATAATAGTCAGAAGGACTGTGGGGTTGGCTGACTTTTCTTAATGGCTTTAAAAGCCTCAAAATAATAATAACAGGCTCAAGTGAGCCAACTATCAATGTAAGACACTCTGTGAGAGTCCGAAGATAAGGGCAGCGTGAAGCGCCCTTATCTCTGCAGGTGCAGAGTGGTTTATGATGAAAACCAGACCCAGGAGTATTCACGACTCTGAATAATGTTCATTTCATCTCTCTCTTCGGCCATGTTTAATGTACTGTCTAATCTAGTAAAGACAAACTGTTTCTCACATTTCTGACACTAAATGAGAGGGGGATGTCCCACACCAACCGATTACCCAACTCTCCGCACACCGATTGGGTGACCTGCAATTCAATTCTGACATGAGCTCCCTGGGGGTAACACAGACCCTACAGGTTAAGGGCTCAGTCCCACCAGACCGCCCCCAGTTCAGAAGCCAAGTGTACATCTCAGCCTCTCATACTTCTTTTTTGTTTGTTTTTTGAAACGGAGTCTTGCTCTGTCATGCAGGCTGGAGTGCAGTAGCACGATCTTGGCTCACTGCAACCCTTGGCCTCCCGGGTTCGAGCGATTCCCCTGCCTCAGCCTCTCACATAGCTGGGATTACAGGCACCCACCACCATTGGTCCTTCATACTCCAGACTAACTGGCTATAAATCAAGGGTTCCCACGGCCCCTCCCCGGGTTCAGTAATTTGCTGTAGGGCTCACAAAACTCAGGGGTACACTTACATTGACCAGTTCAGTAGAAGGCTGCAAATGGACAGTCAGATGAAGAAGGACATAGGGTGAGGTCTACAGGGTCCCTAAGGCAGGGGCTTCTGTCCCCGTGGAGTCGGGAGCACCATCCTCCGGACACATGGATGTGTTCTCCAAACCCCTCCATTTAGGGTTTTTATGGAGTTTCCATTACGTACGTGGGCATGATTAACTTACTGACCATCAGTGCTTAACTCAATCCCCAGCCCTCTCCTCTCCCTGGAGGTCAGGTAGGACTGAAGGTCCCAGCCCTCTAATCACATGGTTGCCTCCTCTGCAGCCCTCAGCCTGCAGCTACCTACGCGCTTCAGCCACTAGTGCTCTTGTTAACATAAATTCAGCTGTGGCTGAAAGGGGCATGTTATAAATGTTAACGTAAAAACTAAACTCTGTAAAACATTTTGCAGGGATTTATTCTGAGCCAACACGAGCGACCACGGCCTGGAGCAAACATAAACCCAGGAAGCTTTGAGCAAGTGTCCCAAGGTAGTCGGATTACGGTTTGCTTTA
The DNA here is from genome assembly GCF_024542745.1 of Macaca thibetana thibetana. Lineage (NCBI taxonomy): Eukaryota > Metazoa > Chordata > Mammalia > Primates > Cercopithecidae > Macaca > Macaca thibetana. The sequence continues at coordinate 4,271,712 of NC_065584.1, forward strand.
ATACATTTCAGGGAGGCAGGAGTCACCAGCAAAGACATAAATCAACACATGGAAGGTACAGGTTGGTGCAGCCTGGAAAGCAGGATATTTGGAAGCGGTGTCGGGTGGGGCTGTTATAAGGCACAGGAACATTCAGAGATTCTTTAATCTGCGATTGGTTGAAGGAACAAAACGTTGTCTAAAAACAGAGTTAGCAGAAAGGAATGCTTAAGGTAAGATAAGGATGCTGTGTTAGAGTCAGCCACTGTGTCTATTTAGCAAGATTAATGGCCTGCCGGAGTGGCTTCATCCTTGTTTTGCTCGACCTTCGGTCCTGTTTGTAATTTGGTCTCTTATTGCACAAACAATCTGCTCTTTGAATCTTGTGATCTCTGTTTTAACATTAATGCTGGTCAGTTGTATCTAAACTGCAAAAGGGAGAGGATTGAAGGAGGTCTGTCCCCTTCTAGTAGGGAACTCAGTTTTTAGTTTCTCTGAGGTCTCCTTGGCCAAGAAGGGGTCTGTTCAGTCAGTTGAGGGGCATGGGATTTTACATTTAGTTTTATGTGAATATGAAAAGATGCTCTTCTCATCCCCATCACTCAGGAAATTCCAAGGGTTTTAGACGCTCTCGGGTCAGGAGCCAAAATGAAGACCAAATATATTGTTTCTTTTTTGGGAAGAATTTATACACTCCTCCTTCGGTATCTGTAAACCACTGGTTGCAGAACCTCCCGTAGTTACCAAAATCCACAGATGCTCACACCTGTTAAAAGAAAAACTTTAGGCCGGGTGTGGTGGCTCATGCCTGTAATCCCAGCTACTTGGGAGGCTGAGGCTGGCAGATCATGAGATCAGTTCAGCCTGGCCAAGAGACCAGCCTGGCCAATATGGTGAAACCCCGTCTCTACTAAAAATATAAAAATTAGCCAGGCGTGGTGGTACATGCTTGTAATCCTAGCTACTTGGGAGGCTGAGGCAGGAGAATTACTTGAACCCGGGAGGCGGAGGTTGCAGTGAGCCAAAGATTGTGCCATTGCACTCCAGCCTGGTTGACAGAGCGAGACTCTGACTCAAAAAAATAAAAAAGAAAAGAAAAACTTTAGGTAAATTAAATTTAAAAAGAAAAACTTTAGGCAAATTAAATTTAAAAAGAAAAACTTTAGGTAAATTAAATGTATCAGTATAGGCTGGGCACAGTGGCGCATGCATGTAATCCCAGTAATTTGGGAGACTGAGGTGGGTGGATTACTTGAGGTCAGGAGTTTGAGACCAGCCTAGGCAACACAGTGAACCCCACAGTGAAACTCTACTAAAAACAACAACAACAACAAAATAAATTAGCTGGGCACAGTGGTGCATGCCTCTAATCCCAGCTACTTGGGAGGCTGAGGCACGAGAATCACTTGAGCCTGGGAGGCTGTTATCTTTGTTTTCAACTATAAACTATGAACTAAGTTTCTTCCAAAGTTAGTTCAGCCTACGCCCAGGAATGAATAAGGATAGTTTGGAGATTGGAGGCAAGATGGAGTCCTTTAAGTTGGACCTGTTTCATTGGCTCAGTCATAATTTAGCAAAGGTGGTTTCAATACTTGCATATAACCAATCACATCCTCCTGTATGCTTTATTTTAGTTTTCGACATGGAGTCTCACTCTGTTACCCAGGCTGAAGTGCAGTGGTGCGATCTCCGCTCACTGCAACCTCTGCCTCCTGGGTTCAAGCTATTCTCCTGCCTCAGCCTCCCAAGTAGCTAGGATTACACCTGGCTACGCCTGGCTAATTTTTGTATTTTTAGTAGAGACAGGGTTTCACCATGTTGGCCAGGCTGGTCTTGAACTCCTGACCTCAAGAGATCCACCCACCTCAGCCTCCCAAGTAGCTGGGATTACAGGCATGAGCCACCATGCCCAGCCCCTCCTGTACACTTTAAATCATCTCTAGATTATGTATGTTACCTAATACATTGTAAATGCTATGTAAATACTTGTTATATTGTTTAGGGAATAATGACAAGGAAAAAAATCTCTGTACATGTTCAGCATAATTTTTTTTCCAAATACTTTATCTTTTCTTTTCTTTTCTTTTTTCTTTTCTTTTTTTTTTTTTTTTTTTTTTTTTTGAGACAGGGTCTCTCTCTGCGGCCCAGGCTGGAGTGCAGTGGTGCGATCACAGCTTACTGTAGCCTGGAATACTTGGATTCAAGCAATCCTCCTGCCTCAGCCTCTCGAGTAGCTAGGACTACAGGCATGCACCACCATACCCAGCTAATTTTTAAATTATTTGTATAGATGGCATCTTGCTATGTTGGCCAGGCTAGAGTTTTTTCAAATATTTTTCATCCTTGATTGGTTGAATCCACAAATGTGGAACCCATGGATACAGAGGGTCGACCAGTTATTTGTATATATTATAGTTATATATTAAAAAGAGAAAAAACTTGACTGAAGAGAAACCCCTGATTTAAGTGGCTCAGGAAGTTTATTGCTCCCCTGCCCCACCTAATTCTTCTGTAAAATCTTCCAGCTCTTCAGGAAATCCCCCTCCCCACCATCTCCCTAATGAAGTGGCATCGCTGTCTGGAGTAAATACCCGGGGTTCGTTGTCTCATGCCAAGAAGATTAAGGACATGGACACACACAAGGAGTGAGCTTAGGAGCAGAGGTTTAATCGGCAAAAGAAAGAAAAAGGAGAGCAGCTTTCTCTCTCTCTCTTGCAGGAGAGAGGGGGCTCCAAAAGGGAAAAGCTGGCCTGCAGGGACAGCAGCAGATTTTATAGTCCAGCTTGAGGAGCAGTGTCTGATGCATGAAGGTCCCACAGATTGGTTCAACCAGGTGTGACGTTTATGTAGCATGTGGGGAAGGCTGGTCTCCCCACCCTAATCTTATTATGCAAATGGGCTTTCCATTTGGCCAACACCATCTTGCCTGCTCCTTACTGTACACGTCGCTGGCAAAGAGAAGGGAAGATAGAGCCGACATTTTGATCATGCCTAGTCCCAGGTAGCCTTTTCCTATTGGCACAACTGCCAGCATTCACCTGTGCAAGCTTCTAGCTTGCTTGTCTATGTCTGCAGCTCGATTTTACAGGCTGCCCCTTGTTACAAAAGAAAATGATTTGAGGACTTCTTTTCATTAAAAGGAAAACCTTACTGACAACTTCCTTATCCTTACTATTTGCCTAAATAATTTCTTTTTAACTCATATATTGCTACCATGGCTTTCTGCTGGGTGTCCCCTGTTGTGCTGGGGGGCACGTGGGTGGTGGAGAAGGTAGAAGGTGTAAATTCTTGGAGATGAGGGTGGGATTCAGGCCACCTGGGGGTTGGGGGACAGGGAATGAGGCCCAAAAGATGCTGAAGTTTGCAGGAGGAGAGCAGGCCACTGCCCACGTGGGGGTATTTGTCTTCTGCAGGCCTACGGAGGAGGGGAGCTTGGAAATGTGGCCAGTGCAGGGGAAAGTCAGATGATGTGGGTGCTCCTGGGAACATCCCTCATCTGGTGACTGCTGGGAACAATGGCGTCTTGGAAAAATGTGCTCTGAGTGGCCTTCACAGTGGGCAGGCTCAGTGTACCTGGGCCTCCCAAAACGCCAGCCCTGAGACTGCTCCTGTGCAAGGCTTAATCCTGGGTGGATTAAGCCTCAAGTATAGATTTCTTACGGTATCACAGCATGACACCTATTGATAGGTGTTTTATTTATTTATTTTTATTTTTTATGTTTTTTTTTTTTTTTTTTGAGACAGGTCTCACTCTGTGGCCCAGGCTGGAGTGCAGTGGTGCCATCTCAGCTCACTTCAGCCTCCATCTACTGGGCTCAGGTGACTCTCCTACCTCAGCCTCCCGAGAGAGTAGTTGGGACTACAGTCACAGGCTGCCACGCAGAGCTAATTTTTCTTTCTTTTTCTTTTTTTTTTTTTTTTTTTTTTTTTTTGAGACGGAGTCTAGCTCGGTCGCCCAGGCTGGAGTGCAGTGGCCAGATCTCAGCTCACTGCAAGCTCCGCCTCCCGGGTGGTTATGCCATTCTCCTGCCTCAGCCTCCCGAGTAGCTGGGACTACAGGCGCCTGCCACCTCGCCCGGCTAGTTTTTTGTATTTTTTAGTAGAGACGGGGTTTCACCGTGTTAGCCAGGATGGTCTCGATCTCCTGACCTTGTGATCCGCCCGTCTCGGCCTCCCAAAGTGCTGGGATTACAGGCTTGAGCCACCGCGCCCGGCCTCTTTTTCTTTTATTGAGATGGAGTCTCACTCTTGTTGGCCAGGTGGGAGTGCAGTGGCAGTCTCTGCTCACTGCATCCTTGGCCTCCAGGGAACAAGGGATCCTCCCACTGAAGCAGCTACATTGTCTGGGGTATATACCCAGGGTTTGTTGTCTCACGCCAGGAAAATTTAGGACACGGACACACCCAAGGAGTTTAGGAACAGAGATTTAACAGGCAGAAGAAAAGAGAAAGAAAAACAGCTCTCTCTATTGAGAGAGAGAGGCCTTCCAAGCAGAAAGACCAGCTGATGGCAGATGCACCAGATTTTATAGACCAGCTTGAGGAGGTGGTGTCTGATTTACATAGGGCTCACAGACTGGTCCGATCAGGTGTGACGTTTACACAGCCTTTGGGAAAGGCTGGTCACCCCACCCTAATCTTATTATGCAAATGAACTTTCCCCTTGGCCGATGCTATCTTGTCTGTTCCTTACTGTACGCATGGCTGGCAGGGAAGGGAAGATGGAGCCGCCATCTTGAACATGTCTAGTCCTTAGTTCCTGCTGGCATTCACCTGTGCAAGCTCCCAGCTTGCTTGTCCGTGTCTGGATCTCGACTTTATAGGCTGTACTTTTTTAGAAAATGATTTGGGGCTGCTTTTCATGAAAGAGAAAAGCCTTATGGAGGACTCCCATACCCTCACTATCTGCCTAAGTGATTTGTTCTTAGCTCCTATATCACCACCTCAGCCTCCCAAGTAGCTGGGAATACGGATGTGTGCCACTGTACCCAGCTAATTTTTGTATCATTTAAAAAATTCGGCCAGGCACGGTGGCTCATGCCTGTAATCCCGGCACTATGGGAAGCTGAAGTGAGTATATCACTTGAGCTCAGGAGTCCAAGACCAGCCGGGCCAACATGGTGAAACCCCATCTCTACTAAAAATACAAAACTTAGCCAGTATGGTGGCACATGACTGTAATTCCAGTTATTCAAGAGGCTGAGGCCGGAGACTCGCTTGAACTCCACAGGCAGAGGTTGCAGTGAGCCAAGATCATGCCACTGCACTCCAGCCTGGGTGACAGAGCAAGACTCTGTCTCTAAATAAATAAATAAATATTGATTCCTCGTTTTGTTACCTTGCAGTCTGAGAAATAAATCTTATTTCTCTCTTTAGAAACCAAGTTGTGTGTTATGTTTAATGTACTGAGAAATAAAAATGATATCCTAAGCCCCAAGCAACTGAACAGACCTCCCCATCTTGGTCAAGGGGACCCAAGAGAAACCTTGAGTGCCAGGTCATGACAGGAGGGGAGGTCAGACACGCCTGGTTCTACCCGCTCCCTCTCTAACTGCCCTGAGGGTTTCTTCCCTGAGGGCTGAACAGAGACCACTGTGGTTCCAACCAGCCCTGACACTGGCCCTCCCTTTTGCAGTTTTGACAAAACCACCGACCAGCATTCCTTCCTGATAAGAGACCACCAACCTCAGAGTGCTTGTGGCCAGTCTACAAAGGATGCACCGTGAAGGTTATTGTGTCCTCTGCTTCATCTTTTGTCATCAGAGGGCTGAAAACTCCACTCTCAGATCAGGCCAACACTGCCATTTTTCGTACATGCAACAGACTCATGAAGGGACATGAAGCTCAACTTGGCGTGTGCATGTTTCTCTTTTCATGAATATTCACGGCTCCTCCTGTAGCTTATTCAATATGTATATTCAGCCACCCAGCTCGGCATACATTTCTGTTCCCTTTGCCCCTCCCTCGAAGTGTTTGTTTCTGGCTTCCACCTGGAGGCTGTGCTTCCCAGCCTGTTGGATTGCCACTCTGCAGGATGCAACGTTTTATGAGAAATAAAGATCTCCTTTCTTCATCATCCTTCGGCTGACAGTATAATCAAGATTCCATATTGAGGATGTTCTATGCATTATTTATAGACAAGTACGCTCTGCAACACCGACAAGCACCACTCTTTGGGGAGGCAGGAAGTTCAAGTTCAGCTGGTATTGGGGCCCTGCCCCTGGAGAGTTGTGTTGGAATGAGGAAAGTTTGGTGATACCCCATGCACAGGGAGAGGGAAAGTGTGACAGCCCCACTCTCAACTCAGGCAGGGAGGTCCCCTGAAGTCCTGAGGCATCTGACTCAGCACCAGGCAGAGGGTGGCAGAGTTTACTCTGGAAGACAACCCCAGAACTTGTGGCCCAGCCCCCACTGTCCCACAACCCACCATTTCATCCCTGAAATCAGGGACTAGCAAGAAGGCTGGGTGAAGTGGCCCAGCATGGTGGCTCACGCCTGTAATCACAGCACTTTGGAAGGCCGAGGTGGGAGTATTGCTTGAGGCTAGAAGTTGGAGACCAGCATGAGCAACATAGTGAGACCCCATCTCAGGAAAAGCAGTGGACGTATTGAAAACCAGCTGTGGCAAATTAGCCGATGAACTTTTCTGACAGCCTCGTGTGCTGGGCACTGGCGGGGATGGCCAGGGCCTCCGTCTCGCGCACCGCCTGTGTGAACACCTGGTCCACCCTCTGCTGGCTCTTGGCCATGACCTCCAGGAACGGGCAGCGCCCCTCGCAGCCCCGAGCCGTCAGCCCCTGGCGCTCGTCGTCCCGGTCGGCCTGGGTGCCCACCAGCACCAGCGGAACGGCCCGGGTCCCCACGGCCGGCACAGGAATGCAAATCAAGGAGGCTGCGACGTTAACGACCCACAGCACGGGTGAGTCTTCTGCCTCTCGCAGTTATCCACAGACTTCTGACCAATGCGTTTGGCTTAAATTTGTATTATTCAGATTGCTGCTGATACTGAGAGAACTCATGGGGAGGGTTTAAAATGGCATGTGTCGGCCTTTTCTGTGAAATGTCTGCTCCTTTCCCCAGCTTTTAAAATTTCAAATTTTAAAATTTCATGAACCACATTAACTACTCGCCTATAAAACAACGGGGGAAAGGAGAGAAAGAAGACAGTTTCTATGTGTGTACATTCACGTAACAAGGAAGAAAATGCTCATGGCTGCTACAGTCCTTGTCTCTGAAACTGGTCATGAGGCCATGGTTGATTTTTGTCACTTATTTATTTATTTATTTATTTATTTATTTATTTTTGAGACGGAGTCTTGTTCTGTCGCCCAGGCTGGAGTGCAGTGGCACGATCTCAGCTCACTGCAAGCTCCACCTCCCTGGTTTACGCCATTCTGCTGCCTCAGCCTCCCGAGTAGCTGGGACTACAGGTGCCCGCCACCTCGCCCAGCTAGTTTTTTGTATTTTTTAGTAGAGACGGGGTTTCACCGTGTTAGCCAGGATGGTCTCGATCTCCTGACCTCATGATCCGCCCATCTCGGCGTCCCAAAGTGCTGGGATTACAGGCTTGAGCCACCACGCCTGGCCTATTTATTTATTTATGAGACAAAGTCTCGCTGTGTCACCCAGGCTGGAGTGTTGCAATCTCGGCTCCCTGTAATCTCCGCTTATGGGGTTCAAGTGATTCTGGTGCCTCCGTCTCCCAAGTAGCTGGGATTACAGGCGTGCGTCACCACGCCTGGCTAATTTTTGTCTTTTTAGTAGAGACAGGGTTTTGCCATGTTGGCCAGGCTGGTCTTGAACTCCTCTTGACCTCAAGTGATCTGCCCACCTTGACCTCCCAAAGTGCTGGGATTACAGGCACGAGCCACCATGCCCGGCCCATAGTTGATTTTTTTTTTTTTTTTTAAGATGGAGTCTTGTTCTGTCACCCAGGTTGGAGTGCAGTGGCACCATCTCAGCTCACTGCAAGCTTTGCCTTCCAGGTTCACGCCATTCTCCTGCCTCAGCCTCCCCAATAGCTGGGACTACAGGTGCCCACCACCATGCCCAGCTAATTTTTTTTTTTTGTATTTTTAGTACAGACAGGGTTTCACTGTGTTAGCCAGGATAGTCTCGATCTCCTGACCTGGTGATCCGCCCACCTCGGCTTCCCAAAGTGCTGGGATTGTAAGTGTGAGCCACTATGCCTGGCCCATAGTTGATTTTTAATTGTGGTATAAGCACACATAACATAAAACTTACCATCTTAATCTTTTTTTTTTTGAGATGGAGCCTGACTCTGTCATGCAGGCTGGAGTGCAATGGCACCATCTCGGCTCACTGCAACCTCCGCCTCCCGGGTTCAAGCAATTCTCCCTGCCTCGGTCTCCCAAGTAGCTGGGATTACAGGCACCTGCCACCATGCCCAGTTAATTTTGTATTTTTTAGTAGAGACAGAGTTTTACCATGTGGGCCAGGCTGGTCTTGCACTTCTGACTTCAGGTGATCTGCCCACCTCAACCTCCCAAAGTGCTAGGATTACAGGCGTGAGCCACCGTGCCCAACCACATTATTCTTTTTCAAGGTTACTTTGGCTACTCAAGGTCCCTTGAGAGTCCATATGAATTCTACGATGGATTTTCTATTTCTGCAAAAACTGCCATTGAGCTCTTTGATAAGAATTGCCTTGAATCTGTACATTGCTTTGGGTGGTATTGACATCTTAACAATATTAAGCATTTCAATCCATGAACATGAAATGTCTTTCCATTTATTTGTGTCTTCCTCAGTTTCTTTCAGCAATGTTTTATAATTTCCAGTGTACAAGTCTTTTGCCTCTTGGTTAAGTTTATTCTTAGACGTTTTATTCTTTTCAATGCTATTGTAAATGGAATTGTTGTCTTAATTTCCTTTTCAGATTGTTCATTGTTAGTATATAGAAATGCAACTGATTAGCCAGGCACGGTGGCTCACGCCTGTAATCCCAGCACTTTGGGAGGCTGAGGCGGGTGGATCACCTGAGGTCAGGAGTTCGAGACCAGCCTGGCCAACATAGTGAAACACTGTCTCTACTAAAAATACAAAAATTAGCCAGTGTGGTGGTAGGCGCCTGTAATCTCAGCTACTCCAGAGGCTGAGGCAGGAGAATTGCTTGAACCCAGGAGGCAGAGGTTGCAGTGAGCTGAGATTGCCCCACTGCACTCCAGCCTGGGTGACAGAGCGAGACTCCGTCTCAAAAAAAAAAAAAAAAAAAAATCTGATTTTTGTGTGTTGATTTTTGTATTCTGCAACTCTTCTGGATTTGTTTAGTAGCTCTAACAGGATTTTTTGATAGCGTCTTTAGGGTTTTCTACATATAAGATCATGTCATCTGTGAACAGAGGTAATTTTACTCCTTCCTTTCTGGTGTGGACACTTTTTATTTCTTTTTCTTGCCTAATTGCTCTGGTTACTATTTTCAATATATGTTGAACAGAAGTGGCAAGAATGAGTGAGGATCTTTGTCCTGATCCTGAGCTTAGAAGAAAAACTGTCTTTTACCATTGAGTATGATTGTTAACTGTGGACTTTTTGTACATGGACTTCATTATGTTGAGGTAGTTGCATTCTAGTCCTATCTTGTTAAATGTTTTTTATCATGAAAAGGTATGATTTTTTTTAGAATGCATTTTTCCATGTCAATTGAGATGATCATGTATTCTTTTCCCTTCCTTCAGGTAATGTGGGGCATTATATTGGTTGATTTTCTTATGTCGAACCATTCTTGCATTCCAGGAATAATCCCATTGGATTATGATGTACGATCCTTTGAATGGGCTGTTGAATTGTTTGCTAGTATTTGATTTTTAGATTTTTCTTCTTTCATTCCATGTTTTCTTTGCCCTCAGCCAGGCCCTGGTTGGTTGGGGTTCTTCATCTAGTAGTATGACCCAAATGTTCATTCATGAAAGAGCTGAAACTTCAGTAGGGTTCTGCCATTTTTGGTTGATGTTGTTTTTGATAACCTTTTACTGTTGGAATGGGAGTACCAGGAGGTGCCTCAAACACCATACTGAGTCACTTAGTATAATAGTAAAACAAACCAATTCCCCTCTATCACCCCTTAACTCCCAAACTCCTATATTCTGGGAAAAACACTACCATATATTAATCACTGAATAAAGATTATATCAAAAGCTGTAAGATGGGGGCCCATCCGTTCAGGGTGGTGTCTCCCAACTGGTGCTAAGGTAAGTCTTTGGTAGCCCATTCAACCATTCCATCAGGCCAGCTGCTCTTGGGTGATTGAACAAAAAGTAGGATCATTGAATTCCATGGTCATGAGCCTATTGCTTCACCTGTTTTGCAATGAAATCAATTCCTTGATCAAAGAAATGTTCTATGGGATACGATGAAGGTCTGCAGGGCATTCTATAATTCTGTGGATGGTGGTGCTGGCAAAAGCATTACAGGTAGGGATGGCAAATCTATATCCAGAATAAATTCCACTGAGGACAAGTTGCTTTTCCTTCCATGATGGAAGGGATCTAATGTAATCCAATTTCCACCAAGTGGCTAGCTATTCTCCCAGGAAATGATGCCATATCAGGGTCTCCGTTATTGGCAGGTTAAATATTCAACGGTAAAGATAACCATGTCGGACTTGTGAGGCAAAGTCCATGTTGAGGCCACACACAGTCTCCTCCCTGCCTCATTGGCTACTCTGTACACGGGCCCATTGAGCAACCATTCTGATGGCTGGGGAAAGAGGCCGACTGCAATGCACAGAAAGGACTGTCTGCCCACCTGATTATTGACAGCCCCTCTAGAAGACGCTTTCTGATGAACATTCACATGTGACCAGGTACCCTCAAAGTCTGCCTATCCAGAGAGGCCCATCCTTTCCCAGACCACCTCAATACCAATCTCCCAATCTGATTTTTTCTAAGTCTCTGATGATTCAGCCAAACCATTAGCCTCTATACTAGTCCATAAACCAGTGTAGGGCCGTACTTCTGGCCATCTTCCAGTCCAGGCAAAGGACAACAACCAAATGCGGCACGTGAAGTAATGACATGACAACTGGGAGGACTCTCCTTTGCCACTGTTCTTTTTTTTTTTTTTTTTTTTTTTTTTTTTTTTTTAAGACGGAGTCTCACTCTGTTGCCCAGGCTGGAGTGCAGTGGTGCAGTCTCACCTCAACCTCTGCCTCCCAGGTTCCAGTGATTCTCCTGCCTCAGCCTCCCAAGTAGCTGGGATTATAGGCACCCGCTATCATGCCCAGCTAATTTTTGTATTTTTAGTAGAGACGGCATTTCACCATGTTGGCCAGGCTGGTCTCAGACTCCTGATCTCAAGTGATCTGCCCGCCTAAGCCTCATAAAGTGCTGGGATTATAGGCATGTGCTATTGCACCTGGCTACTGCACTTCTTTAGGGCTACCCCTGAGTGGGACTGGAGTGCTGTAGCCACAAACTTCTGGACCATCTCTAAGCCAGGATGAGATTTGCCCCCATAAATCAAGTGGTCATGAAGACCTCCCTATGCGGTCATCAGTTTGGGTTGTAGGAGAGGAGACAGTGCAGAGGGGTTAGAGGGACACATTGTCTATCAGTGCATTTTGACAAACACATTTGCTACATGGTCTACCTTCAAAGTTGCTGAAGACAACAGTTTAGTCACAAGTTTTCCTGTGGCAGTGCAGGGCTCGCCAGCCTCCCAGCCCGCAGAGATAGCGTCTTGCTGCTGCTGACATCTGGGAGCTGTCCAGGCATCTACATTTAGGCCATGGTGTTCTCCTGCTGAACATAAATAATTTCACAGAACACCAACATCAGACAAGGCCACTCTGTGACTGTGATGGATGAAGACAAAACAAGGGCACTCTGCAGTCATGTCTAAACACACGTGGAAATACCAACACTGTCCAAACCACATCAAGTCATCGAACCTTGGCCAACAGGAGTGATGACTGCTTCTTTACCAATTACAGCTGCAGCTTCTCTCTAGTCTGCCTTCCTTGCGGATAAGATTTATTATGATAGGCCAGGTGCGGTGGCTCACACTTGTAATCCCAGCACTTTGGGAGGCCGAGACGGGCCGATCATCTGAGGTCAGGAGTTTGAGACCAGTCTGGCCAATGTGGTGAAACCCCACCGTTTCTACTAAAAATACAAAAATTAGCCAGATGTGGTAGCCCGCACCTGTAATCCCAGCTACTCAGCAGGCTGAGGCAGGAGAATCTCTTGAACCCAGGAGGCAGAGGTTGCAGTGAGCTGAGATTGCACCATTGCACTCTAGCCTGGGTGACAAGAGTGAAACTCTGTCTCACAGAAAAAAAAAAAAAAAAAGATATCTCATGATAGTCAATCATGTAACCTCCCGCTTCCTGAGCATCCAATCCAGTGCAATCCCTGCTTCCTCGAGCTTCTTTCACCTCATGCAAGCCCAAAGCGAAGCCCTTTCTTTTATTTTTTAAATTTCCGTGGGCAGATAGTAAGTGTATATATTTATGGGGCATATGGGATATTTTGATATGGGCATACAATGTATAATAATAACATCGGGTAAGTAGGGTACCCATCACCTCAAGCATTTATCGTTTGTATGCGGGACTCCCAAGTTGCCTGCAGTTCCCTCATGTTGTTGCAAATGACAGGATCTCATTCTTTTCCATGGCTGAATAGTGCTCCATTGTGTACATGCACCATGTGCTCTTTATCCATTCATCTGCTGATGGACGCTTCGGTTGCTTCCAAATCTTGGCTGTTGTGAGCAGTACTGCAGTACAGGGGGCGTGCCGACATCTCTTGGATACACTGACTCCTTTCTTTTGGGTATATACCCAGCCGTGGGACTGCTGGATCATACGGTAGCTGTATTTTTAGTTTTTTGGGGAACCTCCAAACTGTTCTTCATAGTGGCTGTACTAATTTACATTCCCACCCACAGTGTCCGAGCGTTCCCTTTTCTCCACGTCCTTGCCAGCATTCGTTATTGCCCGTCTTTTGAATAGAAGCCATTTTAACTAGGGTGAGATGATATCTCATTGTCGTTTTGACCAAATCTAAGCCCTTTCTAAAACCTTTTAACTGAGACACCCCGGGGCTCCCTGTGTGGGGTGCTCTCCCTCCCTGTGATGAGCAGTGAATTGACCTTGTTCAACCAGGGGGTCTTTTTTTTTTTTTTTTTTTGAGGCAGAGTCTCACTCTGTCGCCCAGGCTGGAGTGCAGTGGCGAGATCAGCTCACTGCAAGCTCCGCCTCCCGGGTTCACGCCATTCTCCTGCCTCAGCCTCCTGAGTAGCTGGGACTACAGGTTCCCGCCACCATGCCCGGCTAATTTTTTTTTTTATTTTTATTTTTAGTAGAGACAAGGTTTCACTGTGTTAGCCAGGATGGTCTCGATCTCCTGACCTCGTGATCCGCCTGCCTCGGCCTCCCAAAGTGCTGGGATTAAGGCACGGGCCACCATGCCCGGCCCAACCTGGGGGTCTTTAGATGCAGGTGCTGGCCCGGCGCCAGCCTGCTGCCTGGTGCTGAGGCCACTTGTTTCTGGAAGCCAATGCTGTGGCAGTCGGGGTGCAGATGGCATAACCCCTGCAGGGAATTTAAGCAGGGCCGATTTACCAGATGTAACCAGGGCTTACAAAGCTACTGGAAGGGTTGGAGGAGTTGATTCTGGGCCTGGCCTCTGAGCGTAACTTCCAGAGTCAATTTGTTAAGCCAGTCCCAACTCCAGAGGGGAGTGTAGACGACTTGGGGGGACTGCATACAAAGCACATGGAGAGAGAAAGAGCAGGATCTGTGGCTGCAGGGAGACGGGAGGGGTGTCGGGGGCTAGGGGAGGTGGGCCTGGGTCCTGTGGGCACAGCTGGGTCCAAGGGTGGGTGTGGGAGTGGGGCGGGCTGTGGAGGAATGGCTCACGCAGGGAGTTGGTGCATTTTCCCCAGTCAAGATCTGACATGCAGAGAGGCCAAGACCCAGACCAGCAAGGGAGCCCAGGACACTGCCGGTCCCATGGGAATCCCCGGCCTTTTCCCTGACAGCCCAACGCCCTGTCAGAGAACAGCAGGGCAGGGGACAGTTTTGGGACACAGATTCACTACTGAGGCGTGGATGTGTCTCCACACCCCACCCCCCTCCACCCTCCGACAGCAGCAGACCTGGAGCCTCCAGGGCCACTTGGGAAGGCAGGACTACAGGGAGGGGTGAAAAAATCAGTTTTTTCCCCCTCACCCACCCCTTCTGGCACTTAAGAAGGTTGTGACTTGAGGTGTAAGGTGACACTGCCATGCTCATGGATAGGAAGAATCAATATCATGAAAATGGCCATACTGCCCAAGGTAATTTATAGATTCAATGCCATCCCCATTAAGCTACCAATGACTTTCTTCACAGAATTGGAAAAAACTACTTTAAAGTTTTTGTATAAGGTGTAAGGAAGGGATCCAGTTTCAGCTTTCTACCTACAGCTAGCCAGTTTTCCCAGCACCATTTATTAAATAGGGAATCCTTTCCCCATTTCTTGTTTTTGTCAGGTTTGTCAAAGATCAGATGGTTGTAGATGTGTCGTATTATTTCTTAGGGCTCTGTTCTGTTCCATTGGTCTGTATCTCTGTTTTGCTACCACTACCATGCTGTTTGGTTATTGTAGCCTTGTAGTATAGTTTGAAGTCAGGTAGCGTGATGCCTCCAGCTTTGTTCTTTTTGCTTAGGATTGTCTTGGCAATGTGGGCTCTTTTTTGGTTCCATATGAACTACAGTATCCAGTTTCTAACTCTAAGTTTGTTCTTAAATGAGCTATGGGCTGGAGGGAAAAAGACAGAAGCCCTGCCTGGATTTGTGGTGACTTGCTTAAGGGAAGCTTTGTCTATTCTAAACCAAGTTGTAGAGGTCTTCCCCCCTTGGGGTTTTTCACCACTCGGCCCTGGACAGGTGGAGGAAGCCAGTGCAAGGTGAGCGGTGGGAGAACCTGCAGGCCCCCTGCTCCCAGGGGAAGGGGAGGTGGGCTTCAGGGGAGAGTCCAGATGGGCGCCCAGAAACTGGAAACTGCGTCCCTGAAGACTGCAAGCCCTCTGGACAGATCAGGTCACCCCCCAGTGAAGAGAGGGCGTTGAAGACACATGGAAAAGGTGGTGGGAGGGGACTGAGTTGAAACCCAGGCCCAGAGCCTGCAGTTCCTAGAGCGCCTTCCTTCTTCGCGACAATTAATCAGTCCGCACCAATTCAGTGCCTACCCCAGGGCAGACACTTGAGAAGCCCGAGGTCAGGAGGCCACAGGAGCCCCTTCCCCAACCTGAAGCCCTGGAGATGGCCCGGCTGGAGAGGACGAGGGCTCACGGCGGGAACCCGATTCCCTTCTTCATCCCCATCTGGCCTGGGGTCCGACCAGAGCCTCGTGGGAAGCGGGGACAGGGAGCTGGGGGAGGGACCCTGGCGCTCCCCGGCCGACCCTCTGCGGCCTCCGCTCTGCCCAGTCCGTCCTCTTCTCCCGACCTGGCGCGCGTCTCCTGTTCCCCGGCCCCCCATGCCCTGGGACGGTCCTTCCTAACAGCGCCCTTCACCCCGCCTGGCCCGCGAGGTGGTCCCGGGCCGGTGACAAGATCGGGACGTGGAGACTCCGGGAGAGACCCTGGGACCCAGGCCCCAGGGACGCATGGGGGCGGAGCTGGGCCCGGGGGGCGAGGCGGGGGTGGGGAGGCTGAGGTTCCTTCGTCCCTTCCCTCCCCTCGCCCCCCGCAGCCTCGCGGCGCGTTTTCTGCCCTGCCCGCCGGGAGGGAGGTGCCCCGCGGAGTCCAGGGAGTCTCTGCCAAGCCCCGGTGCGGGTCCGTGCCTGTCGCGCTGTCCAGGCGCCCGCCCAGGCTTGGGGAGCTCTGCGCGCGGGAACCGGCGACTCCTTGGGGTACCAGGGCGTGGCGAGGGCATCGGCCTCGGCGGGGCCGTGGGGGTGGCACCGTGCCTTGGAGGTCGCGGCTGGGAGCGAGGTCGCGGGGGTCCAGGAGCCCTCAGCGGGGCGCCAGGTGCAGCCTGCGGGACGTCCAGTGCCCAAGCAGGAGCTGGGCAAGGCCGTGGCCTCCAGGGTCCCTGGGCGGAGAAGGCCCGCAGCCGCATTGGCGCGAGTTTTAAATCGGTGGCTTCTCAGCTGTGCCAGTTCTTATCAATCGCTATATGCAAGAGGTAGTTTTTAAAAAATGGTGCCCCAGCTTTATTGCGATGTAATTGATAGATAGAAATTGTATTTATTTAGGGTGTACCTCTGGACGATGAGATGGAGCACACAGTGTGGAGGGGTTACCACAGTCCCGTTTCCATCGTGGTTTTACTTAAATTCAGTCTTACCTATGTGGTGACCCTGGACACTCCCAGCAGCGAGAGTCCTGATGGATGGCGTCTCTTTTCCCTCCAACCATGGCTGATGCCCTGGGTGATGTTCCTTCTAACCATAGCTGGGGCACTGGGTGACGTCCCTTCTAACTATGTCCGGGGCCCTGGGTGATGTCCCTTCTGACCATGGACGGGGCCCTGGGTGATGTCCCTTCTGACCACAGATGGGGGCCTGGGTGACGTCCCTTCTAACCATGGCCAGGAGCCTGGGCGTTGTCCCTCTGGGCTTGGTTTGCATTTCCCTGCTGACTGAAGACAGCTTTTGTGCAGGTCCTATTTTCTTCTGTCTTTCCGTATGGAAATTGTGAAGACCACCCAAATGAGGACCACGGGGCTTTTAATTAAGGGCCTGTGGAGCAGCGGCCTGGACCCCTCCCTTGGGTGTGGCAGAGGCCGGCAGGCGGGCCAGGTGGGAGGGCTTTAGAGTGGAAACCAGGAAGGCTCAAGCAGGCTCCAATAGAGGTGGTGGGCCTGGGTGAGGGGCCTCCTAAGTGCTGTGCTTGGGGAACTTGGTCTGCTTTCCCGGTTTGTGTAATTTGGTGCCACTGAGGCAGGGCCACAGACTGGGGAGGTGTCATCCTTGCCCAAGCCCTGACCACTCCTCAGTAGCAGCTGGGAGGGTGTGGCCAGGGATTCTGGTCTCCAGCTCTGGCTGTTGTCCCTTTCTAGACTCAGCCTCTCATTTGTGTCTCTAGAGACGGGAATTTTTGCTTTTTTTCCATGTGTTTCACTGAGCCACAGTCATCTGTTTTGACACTGTCCCTGAATGTGACCAGCAAAGCCTTCGGAGTGAATTCTGGCTCCCTGTAACCTGCCGTCCTGAGTCTGCAGGCACCGCCTTGGCTTCTGGGCAACGCAGCAGCCCCAGCTCCTTGGTGACTTTCCCCGAGACGGTGCAGCAGGAACCGTCTTCAGGAACCGTCTTCAGAAACCAGTCACTGAAGGCGGCTGTGCTTGGCATACCCGAGGGCTTGAGGCTTCTAGGCCATGCAGTGGACAGAAGTGGAAAGTACAGACTGGTTTTGGTGTGTCAGCGTCAGGTTTTCATTAGGAATGGCATTATAAACTTTTCTTTTTAGTATGTAGAGGCAGGCCAGGTGCGGTGGCTCAGGCCTGTAACTTCAGCACATTGGGAGCCTGAGGCAGGAGCATAGATTGCGCCCAGGAGTCTGAGACCAGCCTGAGCAACATAGGGAGACCCTGTCTCTACAAAAAATAAACTTAGCCCAGTGTGGTGATGCATGCCTGTAGTCCCAGCTGCTTGGGAGGCCGAGGTGGGGCAGGAGGGATGTGGGGGAATCCCTTGAGTCTGGGAGGTTGAGGGTCGAGGCTGCAGTGAGTTGTGACCACTACACTTCAGCTTGGGCCACGGGAGGAGACCCTGTGTCCAAAAAAAGAAAAGAAATGAGGGTTCTTGCTGTGTTACCCAGGCTGGGCTGGAGGAATCCTCCCACCTCAGACTCCCAAAGTGCTGGGACTATAGGTGTGATCCTCGCCTGGCCGAAATCTAACATTTTTATTTCTTTCATAGTTCTGTTACTTATTTGCTGACAACTTCAAGTCGTAGTATTTTTATCTATCTTATATCCATGAGTTTCAGATTTGTGTCAAAATTATTAAATCAACTCTGAAATGACCTCTATAATTTGCAGTTCTTTGTGCCTTAGAATATATCTAAGAATAGTTAGAACAGCAAATGTTATCGACAGGTAAATAGAACAACAGAAGAGGGTAGATAGAAGATGCCACCACTGGTCCCATTATTTCCCACAGTATTAGAGCTCCTTGCAAAAATTGTGGGGTAAGGATTGAAGGGGGAGGGAAAAAAATCCTGTTTTTTTGGAAGATAATCTTATGGACAGAAAAAACAAAACCCACAGGACAAACCTTTAGAGAGAACAGTTCATCTTTTTCCTTCACTAAGCTGGGCAGCGGCTTGCCCCTGCCAATCTAGAAACTTCCATCCCTCAAGAATGGGAAATCTCAGGTCGGGCCTGGTGGCTCACACCTGTAATCCAAACCCTTTGGGAGGCTGAGACAGGTGGATTGCCTGAGCTCAGGAGTATAAGACCAGTCTGGGCAACATGGTGAAACCCCATCTCTACTAAAAATACAAACAAAAAAAAAATTAGCCTAGCGTGGTGGTGCATGCCTGTAATCCCAGCTACTCGGAAGCCTGAGGCATGAGAATCGCTTGAACCCGGGAGGTAGAGGGAGACTGCAGTGAGCTGAGATCATGCCACTGCACTCCAGCCTGGGTGGCAGAGCAAGACTATGTCTCAAAAAAAAAAAAAAAAAAAAAATTAGCTGGGCGTGGTGGCACATGCCTGTAATCCCAGCTACTTGAATCGCTTGAACCTAAGGCAGGACAATCGCTTGAACCCAAGGAGGGGGAGGTTTCAGGAAGTGTGGTGAGACGAGATTATGCCATTACACTCCAGCCTGGGCAACAAGAGCAAAACTCCATCTCAAAAAAAAAAAAAAAAAAAAAAAGAGAAAAATCTCCCCAGATGCATTTGTTCCCAGTAGTCTGCATCCATATTCCCTTTCAGGAGACAAGGTGGTTGGGAGGACTCCGTGACCTCAGAGCTGAGCCCGGGAGTGGTGCCACGCCCAGAGCGGTGATCTGGGCACCTGTGCTCCAGCCCGTAGCAGTGACGAGCAACAGAGGAGGGTCCAGTTGCCCACCCAGGATCCATCTCCACCTGTGGTGCTTGCACCCAAACCACAGGGGCTCCTACTGTCTGGGATGCCCCCACCCTCCAGGCTGGGGCTCCAGAGCGCAGAGGAGAGTCAGGCCAGGCTCCCAGGGGAACCTCGGGCCGCATCTCCACACAGGACACAAAATCTTTGTCCCTCTATCTTGCGCTTGTCAGACCTGACCGAAGGTTTCTTTTGCGCTCATGGTTTGCAGGCTGGATTTAGGCCACTCTCAGAGTAAGGAGGAGAGCTGGTTTACTCTCCATGAGCTTAGCTAGGGGTTAAGCAGATTTCATGAAGGTCCCGTGATATTACCAATGTTCATGGCTTGGGGTAATTTTGCCAAGGCCAATTTAAAAAGATTTGCTACGGAATCATCCTTAACTTTTAGGCTGTGAATTGGCTGTTGATCTACATAACAATCTGAGAATTTGGTGAGGTGTTTTGGAATTCTGAGGAGTCTGTTGGAACACAAAACCATTTTGGAAATATTTTATTTTAACCAGTTTCTACAAGTAGAATCTTTCAGCCATGGATTTAAGATTAAGACGAGGCTGACTGCAGGCTCATAACAAATAGAACATCGAGGCTGGGCAGGGTGGCTCACGCCTGTAATCCCAGCACTTTGGGAGGCAGAGGCAGGAAGATTCCTCGAGTCCAGGAGTTCGGGAGCAGCCTGGGCAACATGGTGAAA
Organism: Macaca thibetana thibetana; assembly: GCF_024542745.1. NCBI lineage: Eukaryota > Metazoa > Chordata > Mammalia > Primates > Cercopithecidae > Macaca > Macaca thibetana. The sequence goes on from NC_065584.1 coordinate 4,291,429, forward strand.
CCCCAGCTCTACCAAAAAAAAAAAAGGAAACATTAGCCAGGCGTGGTGGAGCTACAGCGGGAGGATCACTTGAGCCCAGGAGGCAGAAGATACAAGGAGCCAAGATGGCACCACCGCACACCAGGCCTGGGGACAGAGTGAGACCCTGTTGCCAGAACAAAAAACAAAAGAACCAAAACGAACAAAACACCCACAGACGATCCTCCCGGCCCCACAAGCCCAAACAGAACATTGAAGTCAGTGTGAGGTCAGTGCGTTTGGTCTGCTTAGCGGCTTAGTCTGATGAGGCTGTCCTTAGTTCTGTTGTTCAGAACTATGTCTGGGCTGAGAATCCAGGAAGGCATGGCTCGGTCCACTGCGTCCCTTTGTGGTGATGGGGACAGAGGACCCTGGGCAGCCCGTGTCCCGAGCCCACTCCCCATATCTCAGGGGCTGAGGACGCAGTCCTTCAAGGCTCCTCACTCATTTCGTGCTGAAAGATTCTGCTTCCGATCTGTAGCTTCAAGTGCAGGTCCTCAGGGTAAACTCGAGGGAAAAGCAGAGACCACCTGTTGATGACGGGCACCCAAGTCATGAGTTACAGTCAGAGCCCCCAACGTTGGCGGGGATGAGGACAGGCCTGGAGACACAGCGTCAGCCTCAGTGCTTCCTCGGTGACGCCCCTGGGAGGGGACACTGGAAGAACTGATAGATAGATTCTCCCACAGAGCTGGTCTCATCGTCACCAGGTGATAGGCACGTTAAACCCAGAACAACTATTACTATTAGTTAACTATTACTGTTAATTATACTGGCCAAATTCCTTCCTTATCGGCCATGGGGCAGTTCCCCAAAGCACTAAAGCCTGGAGAACACAAAGCACATCCAGTTACTTAAAAGCAGCCTTTGCTTCCTACAATGAGAGAATAAATCCTTGATGTAGTCCAGTGGCCACCCAGGAGTTCCCAGAAAGAGACTGGCCTCGAAGAACTGTTTCTGTCTCTCTTTTTGCCTTGAATGTGGGACAGACAAGATCAGAGCAGCGACAACGAGAGAACTGCGCACACACAGTTAGGGTCTGCGACCAAGGAATAGCTCTGTTTACTCTAACTATAAATAAACATACAGCTACAAACTTGGCGTTTTCAAAGTCAGACTTAAAAGGACTCAAGAATGTAACAAAGGACAAATACGTTCCCTCTATTCTAAGAGACCAGCTCCAAGATCTGTCATAGTAACGGATATAAAAGAGAAAACTCGCTTCATATTTTCTCCCAGTGGGCTTGGTGGCTCACACATATAATCCCAAGCCTCTGGGAGGCTGAGGCATGTGGATTACTTGAGGCCAGGAGTTCAAGAGCAGCCCGGCCAACATGGCAAAACCCCATCTCTACTAAAAATACAAAAATTAGCTGAGTGTGGTGACAGGTGCTTGTAATCCCAGCTACTCGGGAGGCTGAGGCAGGAGAATCATTTGAACTCAGGAGGCGGATATTGCAGTGAGCAGAGATCACACCACTGCACTCCAGCCTGGGCAACAGAGCGAGACTCTGTCCCAAAACAGAAACAAAACAAAACAAAACAAAAAAAAAACCACTAGCTTTTTGTTTTCTGTCAAAGGAAACCTTTTGCTCTGAGGGATTCATGAGCCTGTAACGTCTCAAACGCATCCACACTGAGCAGCTTGTGTGGTGTTAACACTATTTTTTTGCTCTTGTCAAACTTCTCTACAGGAACTGAAGACCCAGGCAGATACGAGTCACTTGCCTTGAGAACTCTGCCTGACTGAGCTCCCAGATCCCCCAGCCTGTCCTCTCTTCCTTCAGGCCCAGCCTTGAGGACGAGCTTATTCTCTTTTGATTATTCCCAGAGCACGCTTGTTATCACATAAACACCCCTTCATTTGCCCCATTTCTTCAAAACGAAGACTATCCTGACAGCACAGTGCACTGAACAACCTTGAACGTCCTGTGCAGCCACAGCCACTCAGCCCTACCTGGGGAGGCGGGGTCCTGCCAGGTGGGGACCCAGAGTTTCCTACTCTCGGGCTGTCCAGCAGGCATCTGAAGAATGTTCTTAGGTTGCTAGTTACACATCAGTCCAAAGCCTCAGGGACGACAAGGATTTTGAAGTTATTCAGGCACCTGAGGCTGGGCTAAGCCTCCCATTGTCACCTGTACCTACATCCCTGTCACCAAGAGGGGCTGGCTCTGTCCCACACACACCTGGGTCTGCACACTCACCTGCAGGCCTGAGCTCCACCCGGGGCTGCTCCACTCCAGCCCGGAAGCCTCCCTAGTGAGGCAGGTTGTTCAGTCTCACCTGGGGCTTGGGGTGACCAGGTGGAAAGCTGTGGGGTGGACTCACTGGGGGCATCTGGGCACCTGGTGAGATGGGCAGGTATTCTCCCTGAGCGCACAGCTCATAAGCAGCCAGGCGATTCAGAAGCAGGCCTGTGTCAGATGGGATTTCAGGCCACTCTGGAGAGAAAGCCAGCCCCACCACCGCCATATACATACACACTCCCCTTGCCCTGGGCAGCCTCTCAGCTGCTGGTCCTGAGCCCCCAGGGCTGCAGCAGTTACACTTCCTCCAGGGCCAGCCCAAGTTGAAGCAGCATCTGGGGCCTCCAGCTGCACCCTGGTACCTCCCCCAGGGCTCTGCCCAGCCCACCCCTGCAGGAGAGGCCCCCTTGGGGCTGGAGCCACAGGAAGGGCTGCTCCCTGGAGAGCTCAGAGTGTCCAGAGGAAACAAAACTACATACATAGGACTCCCAGAGGATCCAGCAGTCCCAGCACTGAGCAGTTATCAAAGGAAACAAGTCAGCACACAGGGACGCCTGCACCCCACGTTCACTGCAGCGCTGCTCAGCTGCTGAAATCCACCTAAATAGGCGTCAGCGGCAGAATGGATAAGGAACGTGGTGCACACGATGCAGTACCACTCAGCCATCAAGAGAAGGGAATCCCCTCATGCGGCCACATGGATGGAGCTGGAGGTCATGACGTGAAGTGAAATCAGCCAGGCACAGAAAGACAACGTGCGGGGCCTCACGCTCGCGGGGGGCTAACGTGGCTCTCAGGGAGGGAGAGAGTGATACTGACGTGAGGCTGGGGGGGGCGTGTGGGTTGGGGGGAGCGGATGGAGAGGATGCTCAATGGTACACACGGGTACAGGGAACAGCCTCACATTAACTGCAGTCACCGGCTGCCATGGAACAGCTGTATTTACCGCATTCTCCAAGATAGCCAGAAGAAAAGATTGCAGTGTTCCCACCATGTAGGGATGACGAGTGCTCCAGGTCAGCGTGCCCTGAACATTCTGATTTGATCATTACACCTTTTTTTTTTTTTTTTTTTGAGACAGAGTTTTGCTCTTGTTGTCCAGGCTGAAGTGTACTGGCACGATCTCGGCTCACTGCAACCTCCACCTCCCAGGCTCAAGCGATCCTCCTGCCTCAGGCTCCCGATTAGCTGGGATTACAGGCAGCTGCCACCACGTCTGGCTAAATTTTTGTATTTTTAGTAGAGATTTTTAGTAGACCATGTTGACCAGGCTGGTCTCAAACTCCTGACCTCAGGTGATCCACCCATCTCGGCCTCCAAAAGTGCTGGGATTACAGGCGTGAGCTACAGTGCCCGGCCAATCATTACACATTTCATACACAGAACAGAACATCACGTGTGCCCCATAAGGCTATACAAATATACTTATCGATAATAAAAAGGAAGAAAGTGTCCCGGGACCCAGGCGGCCAATGACTCAGCGCCGGGCCCTGAACACAGCCACCACCTGGAGGGCATTGGCTGATGCAAAGCCTGTGTGCTGGTCCCCAAACTTCCCCTCCCCCTGAGCAGAGCTGGCCAGCCGGGGTCACCCCACCACACACATGAGAAGGAGTTGTTGATATGGAGGCAGCCCCAGGCAGAGGGCAGAGACCGCTGGCAGAGCCGGAACCCCTGCCCTGAAGATGCTGCCTTTGCAGGGATGAGTGGACGCTCACCGACAGGGGAACCAGAGCTGCAGGGACAGAGGCCTGGACACCAAAGAGTGACAACCGGACAACAGGGACTCAGCAGGGACCCAGGAGACAGAATGGGCAAACAGAAGGAACAAAGGAGGGGAGGAGTCTGCACTAAGGGTGCTGGAGATTTTGGACAGAGGGAACCACAAGGTTGAGGACTTCCTGGAGGAGGTGGCACCCATGACAGGAATCCCTGAGGAGCACAGGGAGCAAAGGGCAGACAGGAAGCCGGGAATTGATCCAGAGGGAGGGAGCCACAGGCAGCCCCCAGCACCACTGAGGCCTGATTGCAGGAGCCACTGTGGCCACCACAGGGAGGTCGGGGGAAAGACAGGAGTCAGGAGAGAGGCGAGACCCAATTGAGGCAGGACCCTGGATGCAGAGGAGGGAGTGGGAGGGAGGGAGGGAAGAGCCTGGCGGCGGCAGCATCCAATGGCAACTGTGACCAGGGGCCAGGGCCAGGGACAGTCCCTCTCACTCACCAGAGCCTCAGGACAGGAGACCCAACCTCCCCAACCTCCCAAGCTCCACATGAAGCCGGGTCTGACGCAGCCCTTCCGCCAGCAGCCAGGGGGCAAGGGGACAGTGGGTTCCCTGTTCCGTGGTCACCCAGGCCTGCTGCTAGCTGGACTTGAGGCCTCTGTGTCCCCAGCAGGCAGGCATGTGCTTGGGTCGGGGTGGAGCCTGCCTGGGCAGATATCCCGGGCCCACTCCATCCTTCTGGGCCTCCCGAGGCCACGGGAGACCCAGACAGTTACTGAGTCCAGGGGTGGGAGGGGTTTGGGACCCAGCGCTGCCCCAGGTTGTGACCCTGAGCAAGATATCAGGGCTCTGAGCCTCAGTGTCCCTCCCTTGGGTCAGGGGGTCAGGAGGCCCTGGGGTCAAGCAACTCTGACCTGCCTGGGCCAAGTCCCACTGTGGTGCCCTCCAAGCGGCAGTGTCCTCTAAGGGACAGAGAGCCAGGGGATCCAGGGTCCACTCCCCTCCCTCCCTCCCTCCCTCCTTCCTTCCTCACACCCTACCTGGGCGGCCACAGTGCCCCTGTCTGAGGCCCACAGTCCACACAGGACCCCCTTCTCTCATCTTCCCATGGTGACCAGACCCCAGGAACAGGGTCACGTCTGCCTACTCCGGAGAGCACCTCGGCCTTCAAGCAGGGCCAGGGCGTGCCTGCTCTCCATCCTGGCCCACAAGCCCAGGCTTGCACACACAGTTGACTTCCAGCTCTGTCCCTTCAGGTTCATTATAGGGGACCCTAAGTCTCTAGGCCAGCAGAGGGGGTGTGGCCATGCCCCCCAACCCAGCAAGAAATGTGAGACCACGACAGGCCATCGGTCCCTGGGTGGAGGGGCTGCCTGAAAGACCTTCCCTCCTACCTGCCCCACCGCTGACTCACCTGGAAGGATCCAGAAGCACTGGTGGGAGGGCCTGGGGTCTCCAGGAGGTGGAGGGAAGGGCCCCAAGAGAGGGCCCAGAGGGGTTGTTAGACTTAAATCCTCAGCATTTGTGGAAGGGATGGGACAGGGCTCTAACAGGGAGGGGAAGGGGACCGTCTAGCAGGTGCAGGGGTGGCAGGGCCCAGGGGCTCCTTGGGCAGGGACATGGGACTCTACGCTGCTACAAGTTGAAATGTGACCGGTCAACCCCAGACAAATCCTTGCTCAAAGTGCTGAGTGTTTATGAGCAGGAGGCGGGAATGAGGCCCTAGGGTGAGGGGAGGGGAGGGGGGAACTTCTAGAGGGCACAGGGGTGGTGGGGGAGGGGAGGAGAAGGGGAACTTCTAGAGGGCACAGAGGGAGGGGGAACCTTCTAGAGGGTACAGGGGCAGGGGGGCAGGCGGCCCCATGGGCAGGGACATGGGACATGCAAAGCTGCCATGGCTTGCAGGACTGAGTAGGGATGAACCTAGATGGGGCCGGAATGGAACAAGTCGTGAGCACCTCCAAGGTCAGAGGGGGAGAGGCCTGGGGTCCACTAGGTCTGGGGGCACAGGGAGGACGGAGGCCCGGGGTCCCTGAGGCCTCTCCTGCAGATGATGGCTGCTGCCATGGAGTGGCCGGCCCTGTAGACCATAAGGTGTGTGAATGGTCATGGAGCGGAGAGGGGTGACCAGAGCCCTGGGCGCAAGCAGTTCAGGACAGGGGAGGCAGAGCCAGGTCTGTGCCCACAACGGGGGTTCCTGGAGCTGCTGCTGGGAGCAGGGCCCCCCTAGCCAGTCCACCTGCCATGACAGATGGAGACACTGAGGCTCAGAGAGAGGCAGATGTTTGCTGAAGGCCACAGCCATCAGGAAGGGGTAGGAGCCATGGAGGGCACAGGAAGGAAGGAGGGAGGTGGGGAGAGCCTCACAGGAGACCACAAGGACTCTCCTGCCACCACCGCCCACAGCCGGTCCCTGCCCCAGGAGGACAACTGTGCTATGGACCAGCCTCAGGGCAGTCTGTGTCCCCCAGGCAGAGCTCCAGAATCGGGGAGCCACCGTCCCCACTCTGACTGGCCTGAGCCCCAGGTCACAGCCACAGCCAACAAGGTCATCCCATATCTTCCCTTCACCGGGACTGAGGAATGCACTCCCAGCTGGAGGGGCCCTCGCTGTGGTGGGTTCCCTGGCAGTGGTCTGAGCTCCCAGTTGGAGGGTTCCTGGCTGCAGTGGGCTCCCTGGCAGGGGTCTGAACTTCCCAACTGGAGGGGCGCTGGCTGTGGCGGGCTCCCTGGCAGGGGTCTGAGCTCCCAGCTGGAGGGGCGCTGGCTGTGGCGGGCTCCCTGGCAGGGGTCTGAGCTCCCAGCTGGAGGGGCGCTGGCTGTGGCGGGCTCCCTGGCAGGGGTCTGAGCTCCCAGCTGGAGGGGCGCTGGCTGTGGTGGGCTCCCTGGCAGGGGTCTGAGCTCCCAGCTGGAGGGGCGCTGGCTGTGGCGGGCTCCCTGGCAGGGGTCTGGACACATCATACATTCTTCACATACCTGAGGGCCCCAGAGAGAGAGACCGAGTCCCATGCCTGTCCTCTCTCCTGACCTGCCCCACGGGAGGGGCAACTGAGAATCCCGCAGGGAGGGACAGCACAGGCCCAGGGTAGACAGGGGAGCTGGGAACTAGCGAGGGGCACCTGGGCGGGTTCCGGAGGAGGCCAGAGAGGCGGCAGTAATCAGAGGAAGACGGCTGCGATGGAACCAGGCTGAGAGAGAACAGCTGAGAGCAGGCAGAGCCTCTGCCCACCCGGCCCGGGGATGACGGCGCAGGACAATCACCTGGGGGGCTTCAGCCACGGACCCCGACCCGGACCTGGACCCAGACCCGGACCCAGACCCGAACCCGGACAGCCCAGGAAGATGGAGCCAGGACCAGCGCCCACAGATCTGCAGACTCGGGCGCCTGCAGGACAAATCCTCAGAAGATGAACAGTCCCCTGTCCCGGACACTCGTCCTGAAGACCAAAGCGGGACCCCCAGATACAGGAATGGACCAGGAAGCATCCCAGTAACTGCCCCGTGCTCCAGCCCTGGACTGAGACTACCGGTGTCCAGGCAGTAGGAGGCTGGAGATACTGAGGAGTCCCCCGTCCTCGGGCGGGGAGACAGCACCATGTCAGGTAAACAGCCCCCCAAGCCACTGGCCCTGGCCCAGGCGTGGGAAGCATCCGAGAGTCATCAGGGAGGCCTTGGGCTGTCCTGGGCTCGAGGCCTCTGGGTGGGGACGGGCTCCACCCTCCATATGCTGGGTTTTCTGGGAGCCTCCCAGGGAATGAGGCCAAGGCCCAGGACTGCTTTAAGTTTGGAGAGGAGCAGGCTCCTTGGCCTGGGTCTCCGCCGTGCATTTGGGCAGCAAGACCAAGAGTAGGACCCACTGAGGCACTGTCAAGGAGCCCAGCCAGACCCTCGGGCCTCGCTCCTTATGCCCCTCCCCCAGCCAGGATTGGGTCCTGCAGGGCTCACCTGCTGGCCTGAGTGAGTCCAGCTGGGAGGGCTGGGAGGCCAGAGGGAGGGGCTGGGCAGCAGGAAGGCCGGGCTGGGAGGCAGGAGGGCAGAGCTGGGAGGGCAGCCAGCTCCAGGGGCCTGTGCCTGTCCCAGACCCAGTGGGAGCAGCAGGTGCATGGGCAGCCCCTCCCATAGGCACCAAGGCTTGGTGAGGTTGGGGCCAGTGGGGACCACCTGGGACAGGCCACGCCCCAGGCCCCTCCCTTCAAGTGCCTTCACTCCTTCTGAACCTCCAGTCTCCCCAACAGCAGCCTCCTAAAATCTTGCTTCCTGTGGCCACACTCAGAGACTCCATATCCCTCCCCACTGGCGGGACCTCAGGTGCTGACCGCTTGCGACCGTGTCCCCCTGATCAGAAGGAACTGAGGCCCAGAGTGTGGCAGGACCCGCTGAGGTTCCCCTACTGTCAGCATCACAGTTGGGCCCTGGATTGAGCACAGTGGGTGTCCTGGCCCTGCGCCCAGCCTGCCCGGAGCCTCCCGCTCCCCCTCACCTGCACCCGCTGGAGCAGCAATGTTACCACTCACGTTGCTCAGAGGAGAGGAGCCGAGGCCGAGAGGCCAACGACCTGGCTTGGGTCTTGAGTTCCGCGCTGGCAGCCGATGCCCCAGAGCCCCCAGCAGCAACGACCTGGCTTGGGTCTTGAGTTCCGCGCTGGCAGCCGATGCCCCAGAGCCCCCAGCAGCCCGGCCCACTCTCTCCAGACTCCCTTCGTGGTAGAAGAGCACGTGCGGCCGGCTCCCCTGTGCGGCTCCAGGAGGCTCCTGTGGCGCACACTTGCTCAAAGTGACCTTACAGACGCCGTTGATGCAGTAATCCCACTTCTAGGAAGATAGTGCTTTAGGTAAAAATCTTTTGGTTGCCTGTGCTAGATGACCCAACGTTAAAAGGTCTTAAGAGAAAGAAGACATAGTGGGGCATCTTAGTGGTGCATTTAGATGAACATCCCAGGAGAGCTTCAGGTAGGGCTGGATCCAGGGCCCTACCACGTTCACCAGGCCCCCCAGTGCCGTCATTCTAGGGCCTCCTGTGCTGACAGGCTGTCTGTGTGCGGCTCCAGCAAGAGGATGCCTCTGTCATGGAGACCTCCCTGATCCTGTCTGACCTGCACTGTGGCTCCTGGAGACCCAAGGTCCTGCCAGGCCAGGCTCTTTCCTTTTCCTCAAAGTGTCCTGTGTCCTGGGTGAAGCTGAGGTGCTGCCTTTACTAACAGGCTCTCAGGGACGGGGGTGTCTCTGATCCTGAAGTAGCAAGGCTCTGCCACCCCCAGGGGCCTGTGACCCAGGCCTGACCATGTTAAATGTTTGTCTAGTCATGAATGGAACTGATGTCTCAGGTGAACTGAAGGATGATATAAAATCCCTGTTTGCTTCTAGGATAACTGATGCTTTCAGTAGGAGGTTCTCTCCCTACTCTTTTTCTCTATACATTCAATGTGTTTACAGAGCGAAAGTGATACCCGTCGCTGACATGACTTTTCTCGTGGCTACAGATGGTATTTTCCCTGGAAATCTTCCTCCAGCTTTGGGAGTGCTCTCAAGTGTGGGGGCATCAGAATTGCTTGGGGTGCTGGGAAAACACAGATCCAGCCTGTAGATTATATTGGCTCATGGATGATTTGATTCACCACGAGGTCTGAGAAGCATTTGCTCTACAAAGTTATTTTTTAAATTATTTCACTATAATTGTTGATTTTTGTTTTTGTTTTTTGAGACAGGGTCTCTCTGTCACCCAGGCTGGAGTACAGTGGTGCAGTCATGGCTCACTTCTGTCTTGAACCTTTGAGCTCAAGGGATCCTCCTATCTTAGCCTCCCAAGCACCTGGGACTACAGGTCTGCACCACCACACCTGGCTGAGGTTTTTAGTTTTGTAGAGATGGGGTTTAACTATGTTGCCCAGGCTGGTCTCAACCTCCTGGGGTCAAGCAATCCCCCAGTCTCAGCCTCCCAAAGTGCTGGGATTATAGGCATGAGCTGCTGTGCCTGGCTGATAGTTTGATTTTCATATGCCATTGAAGTCATTTTACCTCATGGTTTTGAAATACTTTTTGGTCTTCTTAGCAGTTTAAAAATATTGTTTTGTTCTTTTTTTCTTCTGAGTTTGGAGCTTTCCTGTTACTAATTACATTTCTTTTTAGACATGCTACTACATGCTACTGCATGCTACTACACCCAGCTAATTTTTGTATTGTTTTATTTTGTTTTGTTTTGGTAGAGCTAGGGTCTTGCTATGGTACCCAGGCTGGTCTTCAACTCCTAGGCTCAAGCAGTCCTCCTGCATCAGCCTCCCAAAGTGCTGGAATTACAGGCTGAGGCAGCACGCGAGCCCTAATTACTTTTATTAGGCCAAATTCCTTGTGTGGAATTCCTGTGCTTTGCACACAAATTGCCAGGTTGGCCCCAGAAAGGTGGATTCCATTTTCCCCTTTCCGTGCCTACGTGGGTGACCTGTGTCCCGAATCCTACAGGAGCTCTTGTTGATCTTTGTCCTCTATTCTCTGAGATAAAGTCCACCATGGATTTCTGCTGCTTTTATTCATTGTCAGTCCACACATAGGGACAAAGTACTGTGCTCTCCTTAGAAAGCCATTTGATAAGTGAGAGCTCCGGGGAGGGCGGGCCTGAAGGAGCGCTTGCTGTCAGTCATTTCCATCAGGGACAGGGCAGAGTCCACTGTCACAGGTGGAGCTGCCCAGTCATTCCCCACCCCTACAAAGTCTGGGCTGACTAAGGGGGTGCTTAGAAGGGAACGCCTGGGGGTTGGAGGTCTCTTAGCTGCATATTTCCCTGTTATCAGTGTTGAAGTTAAATACAGAGATGAATCCTTGAAATTAAAATGTTTTATTTGGGGAAAGGAGTGTAATTTGTGGGTATCTGTAGCCTGGGTGGTTTAAGATGTCCAAAAAATGAAGAAAGGCTGGAGGTTTTATAAAGAGAAGAAATATTACTACTGCTCTGTGAGGAAGCTCATTGGCGCTGGTGAGTTTGGGGAGCTGGCAAGCTCCAACTGGCTGGTCCTGCTGCAAGGGCAGAGGGTGAAGCGAGTGAGAGTTGTGTCAGCGGGTTGTTTAGTAGGTGTGAGGTAAACTGGGTTCAGGGAGTGGCAGCAGTTTCAGCAGCCGGGCTTACAGAGAATGCCATTCTAGCAGAAATTCTACGTGCCCCGAGTGCTCCTTCCCCCGGCCTCTTGACCCTCAATTGCGTAGGACAAGAATGACCCAGTTTGTGTGATTATCTTTACATTTTTCCCTTTTGATCAAGATGTTTCTCTAAAAGCATCGCTAACCAGCCATTCTGCAGCCAGGCTTATCTGTCCCTGGTGCTGCGACGGGCCTGTGCCAGCTGTCTGTGTCCCACATTGCAGGGAACATGGCGGGGGGGGGGGGCTCTATGTCAGCAACCTGGGCCACATTTGTGTAATCACAAGGCCAGAAGGAAAAAATGTCTCAAAGCAGTCTTTTTTTTTTTTTTTTTTTTGAGACGTAGTTTTGCTCTTATAGTCCAGGCTGGAGTGCAATGGCACCATCTTGGCTCACTGCAACCTCTGCCTCCTGGTTTCAAGCAATTCTTCTGCCTCAGCCTCCTGAATAGCTGGGATTACAGGCATGCGCCACCACGCCCAGCTGATAATTTTTCTTTCTTTCTTTCTTTCTTTTTTTTTTTTTTTTTTTTTTTTTTTGTAGAGACAGGGTTTCACCATGTCGGCCAGGCTGATCTCGAACTCCTGACCATAGGTGATCTGCCCGCCTCGGCCTCCCACAGTGCTGGGATTACAGGCATGAGCCACCGCTCCTGGCCTCAAAGCAGTTTCATCTGGAGTCCAGTATTAAGTTTGATGTCATCTGCTTTATAGGCATTAGTCATTACCTGGAAGTGCTGAGCAAGTATTATCCTGTTAGGAGAGTTGGCTTCGTTGAGGTTAGACAGGCAGTAAGAACAACATTTAAAAATTATAATGAAAAAATTGGCAACAATATAATAAACTTAGTTCCTAGAAATGGTTTTTGAACTAACAGCCCAAGCCTAAGGGAAGTAAATTAAACAAAAGGCCTGTGATAGCCACTCTGTAGTATTTCATACAGGATCGAATTAAACTAGCGAACGCCAGCTTTATAAAAGGGACCACCAGCACGATTTGAACAAAAAATTGTGTTAGGGAAAATGCCAAATGTGCCCACTAGGTGGACTAAAAGGATTGGTTTTTTTAGGTCAGGTTTTCTCAAGTTACCTATAGCAGTTACTTATTGTGAAATTTTAATTATAGCATTATCCTGCCAAGTGAAATAGTGGCATTGAGAGGGTGAGAGTCTCATTACTATATGGAGCCTTATAACAACATCCTAGGAAAACCCGTTTTTTAAGGTTTATTTTTCAACTTTTGTTTTTAAGTAGTGGTGTCTCATCATGTTGCCCAGGCTGACATTTAACTCCTCTGGCCTCAGCCTTCCAAGTAGCTGGGACTACAGGCACCATGCCTGCTGGAAAAGCTGTTTGTAGCAGGGAAAACACCAGCTTCTCCTCTTGGTTTGTGGTTTGGTTGTCTCTGATTACGGCGTCATGCAATTTGGTGATCTTTTGGTGTGGTTCATGTATCAGGCGTAAGACTTGTTTTTTACTTCATTAATTTTGTTTTTTATTTTTCTATTTTAAATTATTTCATACTAGTTTATTTAGGGGTTCCATTTTCACTCCTTAATAGATTTTTCCGTATTTTTTAGAAGCTTCTTTACTCATAAGTTCATCTAGTTCTTCTTTTTTTTTTTTTTTTTTTTGAGACAGTTTTGCTTTGTCGCCCAGGCTGGAGTGCAACAATACGATCTTGGCTCACTGCAACCTCTGCCTCTTGGGTTCAAGTGATTCTCTTGCCTCAGCCTCCTGAGTAGCTGGGATTACAGGTGCCTGCCACCACGCCCAGCTAATTTTTGTATTTTAGTAGAGACAGGATTTTGCCACGTTGGCCAGGCTGGTCTCAAACTCCTAACCTCAGATGATCCACCTACCTCAGCCTCACAAAGTGCTGGGATTACAGGTGTCAGCCACCACACCTGGCCAAGTTCATCTAGTTCTGAAGAGTTACTCAGTGTCATCTTGATTGGCCAAACATCTTTATAACAAAATTTTTTGATAAGTTCTGTATTTTCTGCAAGAGCTTCATAAATTTCAGTTACTTCTCCTGATAAAGGAGAATGGAGTTCACTAACAGCTTTCACACTTTCCAAAGCACCAAATTCATCCTGTTTGTTCAATTTTGTCCCAGCTTCAGACAGACTACAGTAAAAACATCTCCCAACGCTTCCTGTGCAAAATGCGTGATTCACACTGTTCCCATACCATTTCCTGTTGTTCTCCAATCATGCTTCCTTGTGAATTCATGCACTGAGAGCAGAGCAGGTTCCGTGTGCAAACCGTGCCCACCCCCAGCCACCAAGACCTCGGCCGGTGAGGCATGGCAGGTGCCAAGGCCCCGCTCAAGCTGCAGACCACAGCCCACACACACTGCGCCACCCAGTGCCATGTTTATAGGGAGGGGTGCAGAGGATCTCCATGCTGCGCTTTGGTCACTGTTTTTTTGTTTTTATTTTTCTAGAGACAGAGTCTCGCTCTGTTGCCAGGCTGGAGGTGCAGTGGGGCAATCCAAATTCACTGCAGGCTTGAAGTAGCTGGGACTATAGGCGTGTGCCACCACACCCAGCTAATTTATTTTTTGTAGAGACAGGGGTCTCGCTATGTTGCCCAGGCTGGAGTGCAGTGACACAATCATAGCTCACTGCAGCCTCTAACTCCTGGGCTCAAGTGATTCTCCCACCTCAGCCTCCCAAGTAGCTGAGACTACAGGTATTAATATATGCCATAGCACCTGGCTAATTCATTTTATTTTATTATTTGCAGAGAAGGGGTCTCACTTTGTTGCTCAGACTGGTCTCAAACTCCTGGCTTCAAGCGATCCTCCCGTCTTGGACTTTGTTTTGTAATATCTGTTTAGTTTTAGCTTAGTGGGCTTCAGGAACAGAGCACTTTTCATTTTGGTAATTTTATGGAAGAAAGTTGGATTGGAGGTACCTAGAAGAATTTAGGATTTAGTCGAGTCTAAAGTAGATAAGAACTCAAAAATAGTGCATAGAGTTAAAATCTAATAACAGGTGTATTATAGCTTTTTTTTTTTTTTAAAGGAATATAACTCTTTTTTTACCTTGATCATATAGGAATTTCAGATGAAAAATCTCTTGAGGCTAGAAAGTCAAACCAAGTAAGACTTTAGATTTTACTCATAGTCCTAAGGTTCTTGGGCCTGCCAGAAAATGACAGTTTTTATTAACTTACTGTAAGGCTGAGAACCCTTGAAGTCAGATATTTTATGTGTATTTAAAAATATGACATTTTAGTCAGTCTTGGTAGTTAAAACCAGTGTTTTTCATTGTATTTTGTTATAAAGAGAGCATATTTTATTGGACTTATATAAATAACCATATTGTCATACGTATACTCACATATAGTTTTCACATTTTGGAGGAATCAAGTGAGGAGATAAAACACAAATTTTTTATCTTTGTTTATAAAAATTTATTTTATCAAATTGTAGTAAATTATAGATAGCTTAAAAGAGAAGATTTTCTTTTCTTTTTTTTTTGAGATGGAGCCTCGCTCTGTCGCCCAGGCTGGAGTGCAGTGGTGCAATCTCGGCTCACTGCAAGCTTGGTCTCCCAGGTTCACGCCGTTCTCCTGCCTCAGCCTCCCGAGTAGCTGGGACTACAGGCACTGCCACCTCGCCCGGCTAATTTTTTTTGTATTTTTAGTAGAGACAGGGTTTCACCGTGTTAGCCAGGATGGTCTCGATCTCCTGACCTCATGATCTGCCCGTCTCGGCCTCCCAAAGTGCTGGGATTACAGGCGTGAGCCACCACGGCCAGCCATTCTTGTCCATGTATTCTGGTAAAGATATATACAGGTTCTGTTGTGCATGGAGCAAGTTGCTGGGTCACAGGGTTTGGGTAGGTTCCGCTTTGGTGGACACTTCCAGACAGTTTTCCCAGGTGTTTGTACAAAGTGCACTCCCACTAACAAAGCGTGATGCCTCTGGGTGCCATCCTGGCCAACACTTGATATTCTCGGTTGTTTCCATTTTAGCCAGTGGTGGGTGCATAATTGCATCAAATTTTGATTTTACTTGACATTTCCTTGATGACTGAGGAAGTCAAACACTTTTTCATATTCTTATTAGCCATTTGGAAGTGTACGTTTTTGACATTCCCATTTCAATCTTAAGAAGCCAGTTTTTCTACTGGGTCCCGGTCTTGGTATGATTGATTTATAGGAGTGCTTCGTGTTTTCTGGACACTAGTATTTTTCAGATA
Source organism: Macaca thibetana thibetana (assembly GCF_024542745.1). Taxonomy (NCBI): domain Eukaryota; kingdom Metazoa; phylum Chordata; class Mammalia; order Primates; family Cercopithecidae; genus Macaca; species Macaca thibetana. Next base: position 4,306,753 of record NC_065584.1, read on the forward strand.
CACGTATTAAGGTATCTTCTGGAATTGTGCAACGTCCCTTTTTACTTTATTGCTGGTGTTAAATAAGCAGAGAGGATGCCATTGGTTTGGACTGAGCTTCTGCACTAGGACCAACAGACCAAGCCAAAATGCAGCTACTCATGCAGGGAGTTTCACACCACTGAGCAGACACTAAGTTGTTTATCTGACCCTCTTTCAGGAGACAGAGAGAGGGAGGGAGGGAGAGAGAGAGAGAGAGAGAGAAAGAGACCCCAAATTCCCAGATAGGCCAGTTTTAGCCGGGGCGATAAGGGAAGTCCACTGTGCTTTAACCATGACAAGGAAAGTAACTGCGAGATGACCAATCTGCTTTTTGGTCTCTGTTTCTGCTTTCTTCCACCCCTTCCTGCCAACCTCTCCTGCTCAGCTCATCCAAATGCTCCTTCTATTTCCTAAGAATGAGGGGTTGCCCAAGTCTAGAATTGCAAATAAAAACCTATTCAATCTTAACTGAATTTGCTGTATTTTGTCATTTGACATTAGTGACTTTGAGGAATACAGGTTTTCATTTTAGCTGTATTCTTTCTTTCCTTCCTTCCTTCCTTCCTTCCTTCCTTCCTTCCTTCCTTCCTTCCTTCCTTCCTTCCTTCCTTCCTTCCTTCCTTCCTTCCTTCCTTCCTTCCTTCCTTCCTTCCTTCCTTCTTTCTTTTTTAGACAGGGCCTCACTCTGTCACCCATGCTGAGTTCGATAGCACAATCTCCTCTCACTGCAACCTCAACCTCCTGGGCTCAAACGATCCTCCAACCTCAGTCTCCCAAGTAGCTGGGACTGCAGGTGCACACCACCATACCTGGCTAATTTTTGTATGTTTTGTAGAGACGGGGTTTCATCATATTGCCCAGGCTGGTCTTGAACTCGTGGGCTCAAGTGATCCACCCACCTCAGCCTCTTGAAGTGTTGGGATTACAGGCATGAGCCACCATGCCTGGCCCATTTTAACAGTATTCTCCTTACCTTTCCCTGCTTTGTGGGGGGAGACAAAAGGAGCAGCCCTGTCCCCAGAAGCTGGTGGTAACACAGCTGGGCTGAGTTATTCTCCTGTCGGACAGGAGCCACCTCACAGAATACCAATATCAGACGGGGTGTCTGATATCAGACGGGGTGTCTCTGAGACGGCGACAGAATTAGACAAGACAAGGCCACTTTAAACTTTGTCCGAACACAGACAAAAGCAAGGTCACTGTGCCACCCTCAAATTTCCAGCCAGCCCCTCTGTTGGCAAAAATGAGTGGCAGCAGCTGCTTTACGGGTTCTCCATTCTTCTCTGCCCACTGCCGAGGAGCTTTGTTGAGACGCCTGATCACAGAACCAGCCTGAGTTCTCACAGCATCCACACTACAGGGAACCCCTGATGCTTCACACCCTCCCCCAAGCCCCCAGTTCTGGCTCAGTGTGGGTACAAGTTCTTTCTAACCCCTCTGAGCGCATGTCTGGCGCTTCCTGTGGTGCCTGCTCTTCCTCTCTGCGATGCATAAGCTCAAACTGCTCAGCTACAAGTGCGTCCAGTGGCCTTTAGCTGGAGTGTTGACAGGAAGAAGCATGTGTGTATTAAGAAATTTTTGCATCAAAGTCAAGCACGCATGCTGCCGGAAGGACAACCAACAATCTGGTTTGCCTAGAACTGAGGGTGCCCTCAGACCTCAGGGTTTCCACTTCAAAGCTGGCAGGATCCCAGGCGAGCTGGAACAAGTTGGTCAACCTAGCTGTCTTACTGAGGCTTTTACCCATCTCTGCAGATCTTAAGCTTCTACTTTGTAGATTTGGGGGTGCTGGGGACAGCATTTGACAGCCAGGACCTGCCCAAGAAGGAGAATCCAATAAGAGGCCCCAGAACGTTTTTAAACTATTTGCACTCAGTTTTCAAGTGCATATGTTAATTATGTCAATTATAATGCAGACTGACTGAGCTGGGCTCCCTCTGTTTCTATATAAAATTAAGTTACCCAGGAAACACTATGTCTTATTTTAAAAACTTTGGTAAGTAGGTCATAAATACATTTAGAACTACATGGAAATTAAATGTTACTATTACGTACAATGCTACAAGTGACTTAAAACATGCAAATCTGGTGGAATTCTGTGTCAAATTGGCTAAATAGCCTTTCAATAGCAAAAGTAACTCTCAGAACACAGTCTGCACAAATCACAGCACTCAGTGCCCCTGCGGGAGGGGCCTGTTCTGCCCACCCACGGCAGCATGATCTGTGGTGCTCAGGCAGCCCTGCCATGGGGCAACAGAGGGGAGAGGCCTCCAGATACCATTCCAGGAAACCAGGAAACCCCACCGTGCACTCATGGAACCCCTGGCCAGAGAGAGGCTCAGCCCATTCTCCATTTTGACTTTCTTTAAAAATGACATCCGGCCCTATGGATATATAAAAGCCAGGAAATTGTGCACTCTGCGTGAATTATATTTGAATAAGGTGTTATTTAAAAAGAGCACAAGGCCGGGTGCGGTGGCTCACGCCCTTAATCCAACACTTTGGGAAGCTAAGGCAGGCAGATCACCTGAGGTCAGGAGTTCAGGACCAGCCTGGCCAACGTGGTGAAATCCCGTTTCTACTAAAAATACAAAAATTAGCCGGGCCTGGTGGCACGCACCTGTAATCCCAGCTACTTGGGAGACTGAGGCAGGAGAATTGCTTGAACCTGGGAGGCAGATGTTGCAGTGAGCTGAGATCGCACCACTACACTCCAGGCTGGGTGATACAGTGAGACTCTGTGTCAAAAAAATAATAAAATAAAAAAGTAAAAAGAGCACAGATTCCTAGTTTTGATCCTTAGTGAGATGTCACCATTGAGGGGACTGGGGAGAGTACAGGACTCCACTATTTTGGTAACTTCCTGTGAGTCTCTACTTTTTCAAAGTTAATACAAAGCTTTTTAAATCATTAGGTAATCACAATTGGAATATTTAGTAACTCCAGTTGAATAATTGAGGAAATCATTGAAAATATTTAAAAGTGACCCTGGCCCCATTTTCCAGCACACACCTGAGGCCCTGGGTGCTGAGGGAGCCGTGGGGCCTCCTTCCCTGGGGTGGACCCTCTTGTATCCCAGGACTTCTGGCACCGGCTCTCTCTAGGGACCCCATGAGGTGGGCGGGGTCCTCACACTGCGCCCTCTTCCCACCCTGCCCACTGCAGCTCAGGGCCAGAATCCTGGGGTTCCACACCCAGCCCCACCCATGTTTGATTCTCCTGGTCTCTACTGCACCCGCCACTGCAACCCTGGGTCGATTCTGGAAGGCCTCCTGGGTGCAGGGAGGGGCAGGACCCTTGCCCTTGCTCGCATGTGGCGGCCTCCCCCTGGCAGCGGAAAGGGCCCTCCCCTGGCCACATCTGTGCAGGTTCCGATAACCGGTCACACGGGAACATGTGGGCGTAGCATTAAAAAAATGCCCCGAGTTAATTTCCTGGGCCCAGCTCCTTTCTGCTTCAGATTTCAGCCTCTTAGGGGAATAAGCCAGGAAGTGGGCTCGGGCCACAGATACAGGAGTGGGAGGAGAGTAGGTGGGAGGACCCGTGTGGTCAGACCAATACTCCCACTGAAACCAGATCCTACGGTGGACTCGGTGTTTTAAAATGTGTCTTTTTGAAAGACTGGAGAGCTGGCAAGGTAATCAGGCCCTAGGGAAGGGAGGCAGGACTCTGTGGGGTCAGCCCAGGAGAGTTTAGGGGTGGATGAGAACATTGATTGCCATGGGCTCCAGGGGAGGGGAAACAGAACACAAACCCCTGTGTGCTCAAGTGGAATGTCCCCAAGGAAGTCCCCTCCACATTGTACTGGGTGCACAAAGGGTCTCACAGTCACAGTTGGGTCACCCAGAGTGAACCTACATTTGACAAATGCTCCCCCAGAACTCACATTTCCTACTGTGAGAAATGTGAGAAATAAACTAATCTGTCCAAACCCAAAGAATGGACTCAGAGACCCAGAGAACAACAAAAGTGAGAGGTTTTTTTTTTTGTTGTTTTTGAGATTTTTGTGCCCGGCCCGAAAATGAGACTTTTAATGACGGTCTTGCAAGATCAGGTGTCTGATGAGCTGGCACACCCAGCACAGTTTCAACAAGCAATTTATCCCCTAGTGTGCAGGTCCCTCCCCTGGTTCCTCATAGGCTGAGTACTGTGGGATCACAATCTTCCCAGACATCTCGCTCTATCGCCCAGGCTGGAGCTCAGTGGTGCAGTCTCGGCTCACTGCAACCTCTGCCACCCAGGTTCAAGTGATTCCCCTGCCTCAGCTTCCTAAGTAACTGGGACTACAGGCACCCGCCACCACACCTGGCTAATTTTTGTGTTTTTAGTAGAGACGGGGTTTCACCATCTTGGCCAGGCTGTTCTTGAACTCCTGACCACGTGATCCACCCTTCTGAGCCTCCCAAAGTGCTGGGATTACAGACTTGAGCCACTGTGCCCGGCCGGAAAATGAGACTTTTAATGACAGTCTTGCAAGATCGGGTGTCTGATGGGCTGGCACACCCAGCACAGTTTCAACAAGCAATTTATCCCCTAATGTGTAGGTCTCTTCCCTGGTTCCTCACAGGCTGAGTACTGTGGGGTCACAACCTTCCTGGACGTCGCCTATTGGCTGTTGGGCAGGGGCTTTAGGTGTTTCCTTTAGGGTTGTCTTGTTGCATTTTGTTGCAGCCCACAGTGCATTGCAATTCTAGTTAGCTCAGGGGCTCTTCAAGTATTTGATTTATGACCTAAGTAGCTGGGCAGGCTGTTAAGAACAGACAAAGCAAGCTATTTTGCAGGCTAGTAAACTTTCATTTTAGACTAAACTTTTTTGGTTTGGATGAGGGCAACTAAGAGGGAAGCAGGAGAAGGGGCAGGGGGACGCTGAAAAGCAGGCATCAGCCATCCAAGCAGGTGCCTAGTATACCTTGTTTCTTCTGTAGTTTGCTGACCCAAGCCGATTCAAGGCCCATTGTCTTGGAAATGGACCACTGTATACATTATTTCCTTCACTGCTAAGTGTAATAAACTGACTCCAGCCAGGGCCTGGCAGAAGCACATGAGCAGCCTCTGGGGAAGGTGCTCACCTTGCAGGCCTCAGAATATTGCAGCCATTGAAGCAGGAAATTTCCCCTGACCCCTTCGTGGGCAGGAACTGAAGTGCAGGCACTGGAGGTAGCTGGCAGCTTTGGCACCAGCAGGAGAAAACTCCACTCACCCAAACCCCTTGTGTTCAACCCTTGTGGGAGGGAACAGGCAGGTGAGCAGTTGCAGCAGCCAGGGTGAGTGCTTTCGAGTGTTAGCTGGGGCAAAACTGCGTGGGCCCTGCAGCAGCATCTGGGAGAAGTACCCATGACCCCCAAAGCCCCAGAAGGAATGTTACAGTCAGTGCTCTTTTAGTTCTGCCATCCACAGATGGCTTAAGTGTTAACAGCTCAGTGGGCCCTCTGCCTTTTCTCATGAGGTGGCTGCTTTCCACCAGTGAGGGCAGGGGGTCAGTGTGACAGCCTTTTGCATCTGCACCCATGGTACCTCAGCTCTTGTTTGGCGTCCAGGTCACACAAATTGAAGGGTGGTGAATGCGGGGGATTTTATTGCCGATGAAAGCGGCCCGCATCAGGAAAGGGAGTTGGAAAGGGGATGGAGCAGGAAGGTGATCTTCCCCTGGAGCGATGCCGTCAAGCCGTCTCTCTGAAGTCAAGCTGCTTCTCTCCAACATCCAACTGTACTCTCTGATGTCCAGATGCTTCTCCTCTTCTCTGCTCTCTGCCAGTGGAACCTGGGGTTTTTATAGGCACAGGATGGGGGGTGGGGGCAGGCCACGGGTGGTTTTGGAAAAGGCAACATTTGAGTGGGAAAACAGGAAGGCATGTTCTCACTTTGGGCCGTGGTTCCAGTCTTCAGGTTCGGGCCTTCACTGGGGACCTGCCCTTTTCTGTCCAGAATTTCCTTGCCTCCTGTCCCTATCATTCCCCACCTTGGAAGAGGCACATCTAACTGCTGTTAGAATATGAACAATGATTGATCTTAGCTACTTCTTGCTGACAGGGGGCGTTGTTTTGGGGAGATCAGTTTTCTCCTTCGTCTCTGAGATGTTTATTTGCACCATCACTCATATCTGGCTCTTCCCAGAGTCCTCTCTTCCTGCTGTAGCTCATGATAGATCTTCAGATGTTTGGTGGGCACCCACACAGGCACCTGATTGTCACCTGGAGAAACACAAGCAAATCCTCTTCCCCATGTAATTATCCACCCTTGGATTAAGTTTAGTTAAAGGGCCAGGGAGGTTAGTATGTGCTCTAATATGAGTGACATAGAAAGGGGAATGCCTTTGTTGTACTGATTGCTGTAAAGAATGAAATAGAGGCCGGGCGCGGTGGCTCAAGCCTGTAATCCCAGCACTTTGGGAGGCCGAGACGGGCGGATCACGAGGTCAGGAGATCGAGACCATCCTGGCTAACACGGTGAAACCCCGTCTCTACTAAAAAATACAAAAAACTAGCCGGGCGAGGTGGCGGGCGCCTGTAGTCCCGGCTACTCGGGAGGCTGAGGCAGGAGAATGGCGTAAAAACCCGGGAGACAGAGCTTGCAGTGAGCTGAGATCCGGCCACTGCACTCCAGCCTGGGCGACACAGCGAGGCTCCGTCTCAAAAAAAAAAAAAAAAAAAAAAAAAAAAAAAAAAAAAAAAAAAGAATGAAATAGAAGATTAGGTTGGTCATCAGTCACATTTTGAATTCAGGCACATTCAATATTTTGCGTGGCTTGCACTACATAGACTGAATCAGAAGCAATGTTTACTGGCTGTTTAAAAATTTTTAACACTATTATTACAGCCATAAGTTCAGCCCTTTGAGCAGAAGCAAAGTCAGTTTGAAAAACTTGCTGTTGAGGTCCTGCAAATGAGGCTTTTCCATTACTAGATCCATCAGTGAAAACAGTAGTGGCCCCTTCAATAGGGGCTTTTTGAGTAATGGAAGGCAATATCCATGATGTTAATTTAAGAAATTGGAATATTTTGGATTTAGAATAATGATTATCAAGAACACCAGTAAAACCTGCCAAATTAACTTGCCATTCCTGGGAATTAATATAAGCCTGCTGAATTTGTTGTTTGTTTAATGGAACTATAATTTGATTTGGATTATATCCCATTAACTTTGTTGTGCACAGCCTTGCTTGTCCTACTAGTACAGCAATTTGATCTAAGTACAGAGTGAGCATTTTAGCTGTATTGTGAGGTAGAAAAAGCCACTCCACCAGATCGTTCTGTTGAACAATAACTCCTGTAGGTGAATGTTTAGTAGGAAAAACTAAAAACTGTAATGGCTGCGTAGGGTTAATTCAAGTCACTTGTGCTTGTTGAAATTTTTTTTTCAATTAATTGAAGTTTCTCTAATGCTTCTTTGGATAGAGAATGTTTGCTGTTAAGGTTCAAATCACCTTGTAAGGTAGAAAAATGACGAGACATAGCATAAGTAGGAATGCCTGAAGTGAGACGAATCCAATTAATGTCTCCTTATAATTTTTGAAAATCATTTAGAGTTTTTAAATTATCTCTTCTAATTTGAACCTTTTGAGGCTTAATAGTACTTTGTTCTACTTTCATTCCTAAATACTGAAAGGGAGCAGAAGTTTGGATTTTTATTAGGGGCTATGATTAATCCCACTGCAGTTACAGTGTTTTCCAATTGTTTAGAATAACATTAATTCTTCTCTAGTTTCAGTTGAACATAAAATATCATCCATTTAATGGAGAATATAGCATTTTTTGAATTGTTCTCTAACTGGTTTAATAGCTTTTCTGACATAAGTTTGACAAATAGTTGGACTATTTAACCTGCCTTGTGACAGTACTTTCCAATGGTATCCGTCCACTGGTTCTTTGTTATTTATAGCGGGAACAGTAAAAGCAAATTTTTCATAATCTTGAGTAGCTAAAGGAATGGTAAAAAAGCAACCTTTTAAATCTATTACTATGAGAGGCCAGTATTTGGGGATCATTGTTGGAGGGGGCAGCCCTGGTTGCAGTGTGCCCATGGGTTGAATCACAGCATTAACGGCCCTCAAGTCTGTTAACATTCTCCATTTCCTTGATTTTTTCTTAATAACAAATAGGAGAATTCCAAGGAGAGAAAGTAGGCTCCATGTGTCCCTTTTGCAATTGTTTCTGTGCCAATTTTTTGAAGCCTCCAGTTTTTCCTGTTTCAGCAGCCATTGCTCCACCCAAACTGGTTTGGCAGTTAATCAAACAAGAGGAATGGGAGCTGGAGGCTCAGCAATGGCCGCTCCTAAAAATGATACCCTAATCCAGTTCAATCCATTTGCCTTTTTAGTTCTAAAGATTCTGGTTGGCCACTTTCATTTTTCCCGGCCCCTTTTCTGGGAGATATCCCATTTTTCTCATCATTTGTTTACTGTTATTACTACACTGAGCCATAGGAATAGATATTTCAGCACCCCATTGTTGTAGTAAGTCTCTACCCCATAGATTGACAGGACCAGGTATAATAATAGGTTGAATTGTCCCTTCTTGGCCATCTAGCCCTTAGCATGGCAAAATTAAAGAACTTTGAAAAACTTCTGAGGCAGCCCCTACCCCAACAATACCAATGGATGCCTCTTGTTTTGGCCAATGCCAGGGCCATTGATTTAAACCAATAATAGAAACATCAGCTCCAGTATCTGCTAGCCCCTCAAAATCTTTACCTTGAATGGTTACTGTACAAATAGGTCTTTTGTCAGACACTTGATTAACCCAACATATAGCTTTTCCTGCTGGATTCGCACTACCAAAGCCTCCTATTCTTTTTACTGTGCTTCTTCCCAGTTTTGCATAAGATAACAGTAACAACTGAACAATTCTTTCTCCTGGGGAAGCAGACCATGGAATTGAGGAACTAATAACTAATTGAATCTCTCCAGTATAATCAGAATCAATTATTCCTGTATGTATAGTGGCACCTCTTAAATTTAAACTAGATCTTCCAAGCGATAGACCAACTGTTCCTGAGGGTAAAGGGCCCCTAACTCCCATGAGGACTTTCTTTGGTGGCTCTCCAGGAAGTTAGGAAACAGGAATTGTGCTGCAGAGATCTACAGATCTACAATTGCTGTACATTTGTAGGGATACTGACAGTGCCGCATATGCCTTGGTTTGTTGAGGGGGCCTGAGGCCAGCTCCTCTTCCCATTTCCAGAAAGTGGTTGCCCATCTTTGCTAAATTTAGAAAGACACTGATTTGCCCAGTGATTGCCCTTCTTACATCGGGGGCAGATACCAGGACTTTTTCGTTGCTTACTGGTAGTAGCCCTTGCCTATTGATTTCCCTTTTAACATTCCTTTTTTGTGTGTCCAAACTGCCCACAATTAAAACAAGAGCCTGGCTGGGCGTGGTGGCTCAAGCCTGTAATCCCAGCACTTTGGGAGGCCGAGACGGGCAGATCATGAGGTCAGGAGATCGAGACCATCCTGGCTAACACGGTGAAACCCCGTCTCTACTAAAAAATACAAAAAAAAAAAAAAAACTAGCCGGGCGAGGTGGCGGGCGCCTGTGGTCCCAGCTACTCGGGAGGCTGAGGCAGGAGAAAGGTGTGAACCCGGGAGGCGGAGCTTGCAGTGAGCTGAGATCGTGCCACTGCACTCCAGCCTGGGTGACAGAGCGAGACTCTGTCTCAAAAAAAAAAAAAAAAAAAAAAGGCATATTTTCCCCCACTTTTAATTCAGCCATTGCTTGAGCTAAAAGAGTAGCCTTATGTAAGTTACCTCCAATGTTATCACAAGTCTTAATATATTCAGCCAAATGAGCCTTCCCTCTCATAGGTCTAATGAAGGAAGGATTTTTTTCCCTGTAACATCTATTTTTTTCCATGCCCGTAAGCACACAGTGCATAACTGAACAATGGCAACATTTTTCATTACTGCTTGATTGTCTAATTGGCCCCAATTAGGGCCTAACCCCATTAACTGTTCAAAGGAAATAGGCACAGGCGGCTGTGCTTGTGTGTTTTCTCTTGTCTGAGTTTGAGCTTCATCAGCCCATGAAGTTTTAAACTGCAAGTACTGAGATGGAGTGAGAACAGACTTTGTTAAAGTATCCCAGTCATATGGTATTAATCTATTATCAAGAGCCACATTTTTTAGTAAAGTTTGTACAAAAGGAGAATTTGGCCCATATTGACTAATGGCTTGCTTAAATTCCTTTAACATCTTAAAAGGAAAAGTGGCTCAATTAACTATGTTTTGTCCTCCTTGCTGAATTATAGTAACTGGAAATTGCCATGCTTCTAGCTCTTCTTCAGCTCTAGCCTTCTGAATAGAATTTTGTGTAGCACCACCAATTGTTCCCCATATTTAATGTTGCCACTAAGCAGTAAGTTTTGCAGCTAATTCATCTTCTCGCCCATTAAGGGGAGAGGGAGAAGGTGGCCATTCACTTAATTCAGCAGGTGGAACCGACAGGCTAGTAAAATATACCTTTTTCAGCTTCCCTTTCTTTTCTTTAATTTCTTCCAGTTGCTGTTCTTCATATTCAGAATCTGAAGTTAATTTTTTACACTCATCTACCTCTTTCTCATCTGAATCTGCCTCGTCATCTGTTTGAAATGGCTCAAGAACTGCCTTTATCAACACCCACACTGACCAAACAGAAACTAGAATTCTGGCATCTTCTGTATGGGCCTTTAAAAAATCTCTGCCAATTCTTTCCCATTCATCTAACTCCATTGTCCCTTGTTCTGGGAACCATGGATAAAACTGCTCTATTGTACGAAAGAGTGTTAATAAATTCTGAGTACTGACCTTCACTCTCCCTCTCCGTAATAAATGCCTTGGGAAATTTAAATAAGTAGAATGTTTGCTTTCATTTTGTTCCATTGTTACCCTGGTTCTTCTGAGCACTCAGCTTTCCCGCCGAGCTTCTTTCAGTCGCCCTCGGGTGTCCTCTGACAATGCATCCTCTGCTTCCGCACACTCTGATGTTTCTTCACTGGGGTCTTCATAGCTCCACATTAGGCGCCAGAAATGTTGGGGTGATCAGACTCAACACCAGGCCATGGGGGCTACAAAGTCTGGCGGAGTCAAAGGAATGAGAAGAGACAAGTTAAGAGTGCATAAGGTGGGTCCAGGGGGCCAACGCTGGTATGGAGGCTACAAAGGCCCTGAGCTCTGGGAGCCCACACTCTTTCTTGGTGATCACACAAAAAACCAGGTGGTGAGGATGCACGGATGTGGTGGTAAACAGGTGAGGACGTAGGGGTAGAAAGGTAGGGGTGCATCAAGCATAGCTGTGACGGTTTAGCGTTTTCTTTGACGCATATAGAATATGCTCTGCTGCTTGAGATAATGGAGAACATGTTTACAAGGCTGGGAGAGCAACCAACAAGTCTGTGCACGTTCCAGAGGCTGCGAGGGGTTTTGTGCCCTGCGCCCTGAATTCCATCCAAGCCATGGGATTAGATTTGTGGTACAGCAGGGCAGCCTTCCACCTTTGGCACAGAGCTTGGTGTTCCAAAGGCCACGAGGGATTTTAGACCCTGGACCCTGAACATCTTCCAAGACTCTTTTATATTATGACAGACAAGCCAGTCCTACCTCAGCTCTTCTACCAACACTGTGGCCATCCTGAGGGCTGAAGGATATATCCTCTAGAGATGGCCCGGTCTATTTCTGTAGGAGAATATTGAGGTTTTATTTCTCTTATGGGGTCCTCCCAGATCAGTGGGGCTTCAAGTGTATCAGAAATCAGAGGCAATCTCAGTGCTGATTTAGCTGCGTGGTCCACCAACCTATTTCCCTCACCTACTTCATCCATCCCTTTTTGATGGCCTTTACACTGTATTACTGCCACTTCCTGTGGAAGGAAAACCGAGGATAGTAGTTTATTAATTTCCTGATGGTATTTAATGGGAGACTCATTAGCTGTGAAGAAGTTCCTCTCTTTCCAGATAGCGGCATGGACATGGAGGACTAGGAAAGTGTACTTAGAATCAGTATAAATGTGAACTGCTTTCCCTTTGCTTAATTCTAGTGCCCTCATCAGGGTGATTAGCTCAGCTAGTTGAGCGCTGATGCCCAAGGAGAGAGATGCATTCTCAACAATATCATTCAGAGTAACCGTTGCATACCTTGCTTTATGGATCCCTTGCTCCACAAAAGAACTTCCATCCATAAAGAGTGAGGGTTCTCTAAGGCGGTTTCCTTGAGGTACTCCCTGGCTGCATAGGTTTGCACTACTATCTGTTCACAGTCATGTTCAAGCTCCCCAGCTTCCTCTGGGAGGAAGGTGGCTGGATTTAGGAAGGGACACGTTCTTAATTTGACTGCAGATCCTTCTAATAACAGAGCTTGATACCAGAGGAAGCAGTTGTCTGTTAGCCAGAGACTCCCCTTAGAAGAAAGCAGTCCTTCCCCATTATGTGGGGTATAAATGGTTACATTATTCCCCATGGTTAACTTAGTAGCTTCCGGTACCAGCGAGGCTACTGCTGCAACTGACTGGAGGCAGGCTGGCCATCCTTCAGCTATCAAATCAAGTTCCTTAGCTAGGTAGTCTACAGGCTGCTGGGCTGGACTGTGGCCTGTGTTAGAACTCCCAGGGCCATTCCCTTTCTTTCTGACACATAAAGATTAAACGTCTTCCCTGTGGGGAAACTAAAGGCCAGTGCCTTAAGCAGGGCTTGTTTAGTTGGTCAAAAGCCTCTGGTTCCCAAATTACACAGTGAGTTTTATCTGCCTGAGTCTCCTTTGTTAGGTGATATAAGGGACAAGCTATTTCACTGTACCCAGTTATGAATCCAGTAATGCCTAAGAATCCCCTTAGTTCCTTGAGGGTTTGGGGGAGGGGAAAGAAGGAGATGGATTTAATCCTCTCTTCACCCAACGCTGTGGTCCCCTCTGACAAGACCAGGCCTAGGTACTCACCAAAGTCTGACAGAGCTGGGGTTTAGATTTTGAAACCTTATATCTTCTGTTAGCCAGAAAATTAAGAAGAGCCTTTCTGTCCTCCAGAGAGATTTCCTCAGTGGAGCACAGAGGAGAATGTCACCTATGAATTGAAAAACTGTAACCTGAGGATAAAGGAACTTGGAGAGGTCTCTTGACAATGCCTACCCGCACAAGTGGGGGCTGTCTCAGAACCCCTGAGGTGACACTGTCCAAGTCAACTGGGTGGTTTAGTTAGAGGGCTCCTCAAATGCAAACAAATACTGAAAGTCAGGGTATACAATGTCCAGAAGAAGGCATTCTTTAGGTCCAGGACTGTAAACCATTTAGTTCCTTCAGGTATTTGAGCTAGCAGGGTATATGGATTGGGAACCACTGGGTGAATAATGGAGGTCTTGAATTAGTTAGTCTCCATTCCTCGTTGGGTTTTTGTACCCCCAATATTGGGTATGACAAGGGCTGTTGCAGAGTTTGAGGAAGCCCTGCAACCTTAAGTTATCAACGATGGCTTGTAGTCCTTTCCTAACTTCTGGTTTCAGGGAATATTGTTTCTGGTTAAAAAAGGAGAACTTAAGGTTGACCCAGACCAGTATGGCAGTTGTGGCTTGGTCAAGTTTTTTGGCGTTTTGTTTTGTTTTGTTTTTAGACAAAGTCTCACTCCGTCACCCAGGCTGGAGTGCAGTGGCATGATCTCAGCTCAATGCAACCTCCGCTTCCTGAGTTCAAGCAATTCTCCTGCCTCAGCCTCCCGAGTAGCTGGGATTACAGGTGTGCACCACCATACCCAGCTAATTTTTGTATTTCTAGTAGAGACAGGGTTTTGCCATGTTGGCCAGGCTGGTCTCAAACTCCTGACCTCAGGTGATCTGTCCGCCTCAGCCTCCCAAAGTGCTGGGGTTACAGGTGTCAGCCACCGCGCCCGGCCGCCCATTTTCCCTTGAATTGCCCAAACTTCTGGGTCTCATCTAATGGACCTGTCATGCAAGACCCAAAAGGACAATATTTCCAAGTAGCTTGGAAAAAGTAATTCGGTGCCTTGATCTGAGAGGATCATCTGATGGAAGCTCCATGATTTTTAATTTTTTTCAGAGTCAGGGTCTTGCTCCGTCACCCAGGCTGGAGAGCAGTGGCGCAACTGTGGCTCACTGCAGTCTCAAGCTCCAAGGCTCAAGCGATCCTCCCACCTCGGTCTCCTGAGTAGCTGGGACTACAGGCCCATACCACTACACTTGTGCTTCTTTAAAAGAAGGTTATATGTTGACATAATTACAAGACTTCCCAGAATTCAAAAGTGTTCCAACCAGCACTTTGGCAAAAAACGTTGGAGTCTGTGCTTCCCTCCCACTGATTTTCTCCATCACTTGGCGTTGGTGAGCTGCCCTGGCTCCTCTGTAGTGAGAAGTGGGTCATAAATTGCCCACCCGTGGCTCAGAAGTACTCAGGTCCTGGGTGAAGGGGCAGGAGAGGGCTTGTCCCACCACAAGGGTGAGAAAGCAGCTCTGCGGAAGGGAAACTGCCCCTCTGCAACTCCGCAGGGAGCCTGCTGCAAGGCCTGGACCCGGCCAAGTTCCCGCGTCCCCTGGGGTAGGGACTCCCATAGCTCCCCAGAGCTTCCTCTACAGCCACAGTTTCTGCTGCCCACAGTGGGCCAGGGTCTCTCCCCCTGGGAAGCTGAGTGTTCCACAGTCCTGGGCAGTCCCTGGGGCCACCAGCTGGCAGAGGCGCTCCCTGTGGTGGTCACAGCCTTCACTGGAGCTGCCTGAGGCTGGCCAGCCTTTCCCAGGACTTCGCTGGGACTGCTGGCCTTTGGAGGAAGCTGGGAAGCACGTGAGCACTCGGGAAAGACTGGGCTAGTCCGGAGCTGTCCCTTAGTCCCCAGGGTGAGGGATGGGAGGGCTGAAGCTTGGTGAACAGGCTGGACCTGGACACGTGTCATTGAGATAGCATCTGAAAGGGGCAGCCAGAGCCGTGACAGCTGGGACTTCCAGGGCATTGCCACCAGCCATGGGGAAGTGTGCTGGGCCGTCCCCCTTGTGGGGAAGGACTTCCCATGTTCCCGTCTTACAGGAGAGAAAAGAGCCGAGGAGAGACCCAGCCAAGCCCATCCCAGGGGCTGCATCGCTCTGCTTGGGTGTCCCAGGGGTGACCCAGCTTCTGTCCCCTGCCCAACTGGCCTTGGCTCTGCTTCCCAGGGACTCAGACCTTCCCTCCCCTCACTGCAAAGGGGCAGGGTGGGTCCTGGGCCTGCATGGCCAGGCCTCAGTTTCCCTTCCCTCGTGGGAGATGTGGCCCCGCCAGCCCCTCAGCCCACCTGGCTTTTGTCCTTCCAGCCTGGATGCCCTGTTTCCTTGGGGACACCAACACCATTTTTTCTTTAAGTCAATCTAGAAAAACACATGGCCACACAGCCCTTGGCAAACAATTTCAGAACAATCCTTGGATCATTTTGGAAAAAGTAAGCATTCCCCTTCTTCTCCCACTCTTCTGAACTCCACCCACCCATGCAGTGGGAGGGACTGAGATGCTTGCTGCTTTCAGGGGAAAGACCTGGGGACAGAGGGCACCTGACAGAGCTGCCCCTGCCCAG
Organism: Macaca thibetana thibetana; assembly: GCF_024542745.1. Taxonomy (NCBI): domain Eukaryota; kingdom Metazoa; phylum Chordata; class Mammalia; order Primates; family Cercopithecidae; genus Macaca; species Macaca thibetana. The sequence continues at coordinate 4,322,283 of NC_065584.1, forward strand.
GCCTGCTTGGGGTGAACCTAGGCAGAGCCCTTCACTGCAAAAACGTGGACCCTCCAGCCCCTGTTTGGGCTCAGGAAGGACCCCAGGGCTCCTGCACACATAAGGGCCAGGCTCTCTATTTGACCGAGAGTGGCCAAGGTCATGGCCACGGGAGGGGGTGGGAGGGTGGACAGAGTTGGTCCTAGGACACGGTTCCTGCCCTTGAAGTTCCAGACTTTGCTCGGCCCTGAGAATCAGCTGCCCTCCGGGTAGGGGAGCCCCTCTGCTGACCAAACCTGCCCCGTCCCCAAATGAACATGGCTGCCCCCAGCTCAGGCTCCTCCTTCAGGCCTCTGCACCAAACGCAGGACAAGCTGCTCATTCACCCCCAACAGGGGCGGAGACCAGGCAGTGAGGGTGACAGGATTTTACTGTGGGATTAGGGGTGGTGGAACAACAGAGCAACCCAGAGGACACAGGACAAGTGCAGCCTGAGCCCAGCCTGTCCTGGGGTCGCACCCCGGCCCCTCCCACTGCTCCCCCTTGGTGCACTCTGTGCCTCTGCAGGCTTGGAGTCTGGACCAAAGTGCCTGACAGTGCTTGCCCTTGAAAAGGGAAGGGCCCACCGCGCTAAGCCTCCAGCCTCCCAGGCCCCAGGCCCTGACCTGGGTTGAAGTCTTCATGGATGAGCTGGCAGAAGGACTGACCAACCTCATGGGGAGATGTCCCAGCCCGGCCCTCAGGGATGGTCCCACCCTCTGGCCTCAACACACAACCAGCCGTATGACAGGTTCATATTCAAGAAAAATCCTAGGCACCCTTATTCAAGTAAAGCTGTAGGAATTTATTATATAGACTCTTAAAATTTTTTTCTAGTTTTAAAAGCACTTCTTATAGAAAATGTTCGAACTAAATATCAAAATAAGAAATTTTAAATTATTCAAGCACTACAAACATGAATATGTCTTAAATGCCTTTCCCCACTATACTTAATGCAAAATACCATCTTGTTTGCAAAAATCTGAACAGGGAAGAGTCACCCACCATCCCACACATTTTAAGGGATTATGTGAAGTACAGATTGGATCCTGCCACCTTCTCCTTCCCCTTGAACATTTTGGTGCCAACACGTCTATATCAGCACAGCCATTCTGCACAGATACTGTTCTACAAATTTGCATTCTTCACTAATGTCATGTCATGGACACTTTTCCAGATCAGTGGAAACAGATCTGCCTCCTTGTTTGAATGGCCACACTGCATTGTGTAGTATAATTGTTTTCCCCTTTCCCTCTTGCTGGATAGTTTGGGAGTTTCTAGTTTTCCCTACAATGAGAATCCTTGTATGAATAATGACAGGTTTGTCCTAATATTTCTGATAACATACATTCCCTATAAGTAGAATTATTACCTCAAAGATCCTGTTCAATATCTCTTTATTAAGATATGAAATCTTTTTTTTTTTTTTTTTTTGAGAGACAGAGTTTTGCTCTTGCTGCCTAGGCTGGAGTGCAATGGCACAATCTCAGCTCACCACAACCTCCTGGGTTCAAGCGATTTTCCTGCTGGAATTACAGGCATGCACCACCATGCATGGCTAATTTTGTATTTTTAGTAGAGATGTGATTTCTCCATGTTGGTCAGGCTGGTCTCGAACTCCCGGCCTCAGGTGATCCACCCACCTCGGCCTCCCAAAGTGCTGGGATTACAGGCGTGAGCCACCGCACCCAGCCTAGGATAAGAAATCTCTTTACTAAGGTAAAAAAAATTTAGCAGAGATGCAAACCATCTCATTTGTCTGAGGACTCTCCCAGGGACCTGTATGGCTTAAGAATCCAGAAATGTAATTATAACAGGGCTACTAAGGCAGCAGGTTATCAAGACAACCAAGCAGAATCCCAGGGTTTTTTTTGTTTGTTTGTTTGTTTGTTTTGAGACAGAGTCTCGTTCTGTCTTGCCCAGGCTGGAGTGCCATCGCATGATCTTGGCTCATTGCAGCCTCTGCCTTCTGGGTTCAAGTGATTCTCCTGTCTCAGCCTCCCGAGTAGCTGGGATTACAGGCGCCTGCCAGCACACTCAGCTAATTTTGTATTTTTAGTAGCGATGGGGTTTCTCTACTAAAGGAGTTCAGGGTTTCTTAAACTCCTCACCTCAGGTGATCCACCCGTCTCGGCCTCCCAAAGTGCTGGGATTACAGGTGTGAGCCACAACACCCAGCCAGAATTCCAGGTTTTTATTTGAAGTTATTTTCAAAAACCGTGGCCTCAAATTCTAAAGCTTTAGAAACATTACAAAGCTCTTCTGTTTCAATAACAGTTCATGGTAATCGAGAAATTGGAAAGTTGATAACAGTTACTAATTTTACACAAGTCCTAATTTCCCACGGGAAAACAAGATTTATACTCTTGTAAATGGTCTTAATTCCACACCTTATCCATCAAATCATTTGATCAGCCTTTATCATTTAGAATATCTCTCCTCCACGATTTCAGGGGAAAGGAGAAATCTTTAACCCTGTCTTAGATTTTTTTCGTTGATGCACATTTTCATTTTTAAGGACAGGATCTGAAAATTCATTAGTTGCCTGAGAAGCAAAAAGCAAACCCATGGAATTCGGTTTTACCCAGTCAAAAATGAAATGCATTAATAGGATCTTAGTTACAACAGCTGAAGGAGGAGCAATATAATTTTTCTTCCACAAAGAACAGAAACACTTTTTAAATGAAGACTTCAAAAATTAATTCCAAAAAACATATGCCAATTCATTCTTTCACGGATAGGGAGCTGGCTTCCTTACAAGTTGTCAGGACTAGAGGCAATTACCTTGTTTGTTTATTTTTTTTTGACAATCTGATGGGGACCAAAAAACTAATGTTTTATGATTTTTAAGCAGCTTTATTGAGATATAACTGACATGCAATAAGCTGCACATATTTAAAGTATGTGTTTAATTAATTTGCATATGTGTATATACTTGTGAGAGTATCACAACAATCAGCATAATGAGCATATCCACCACCACCAAAGGATTCACCATGCCCCTGGGTGACCCATCCCTCTCATCCTTCCCTGTTCCCCCATCTCCAGGTACCATCTGATCTTAGTTGAATAGTTAACATTTATAATGGCAAGGCTGTCGGCCGCCAGGCCATCTCACTCACTGCTTTGGGAACATAATTTTGCACAGTCCCTGCGAAGGGTGATTTGGGCTCATGGGTCAGGCTGACAAATGCAGGAACCTGTGAGTCAGCCATTCCCCTTCCAGAAATGTATCTTATTCATTCTCTAACAGCTTTGCAAAGTGGCCAGGTGCAGTGGCTGACGCCTGTAATCCCAGCACTTTGGGAGGCCAAGGCAGGTGGATCACTTAAGGCCAAGAGTTTGAGACCAGCCTGGCCAACATGGTAAAACCCCATCTCTACTAAAAATACAAAAATTAGCCGGGCGTGGTGGCATGCGCCTGTAGTCCCAGCTACTCAAGAGGCTGAGGCAGGAAAATCGCTTGAACCCAGAGGGCGGAGGTTGCAGTGAGCTGAGATCGCACCATTGCACTCCAGCCTGGGCGACAGAGCAAGACTCCAACTCATAAAAAAACCACAAAGCACAAAACACACAAGCAGGAAAAACCCACATAGTGACTTCGGTGCTGGGCTAAGTCATTTCTATTGTAGTAGCAAAATACTGGAAACTCCCCGAATGCCCATGAGCAGACAGCAGGGAAGTCATCGCGTGGCACCCAAACAGTGGAGTACTGTAAGCTGCTTTCAAAAACAGAAAAGAGATAGAGAAAGAAAAACAGGAATTGCTCCAAGATGCCACGTGGAGGGGAAGGCCATGGGCAGAGAGGGTGGCGGCAAGCTTTGTCCCTGTGTAGGATCCTCCAGAGCCGTGACTGGCCTCATCTCTCTCTCCCTTTCCAACCCCTATCCCAGGCGAAGGGGAACTCATCTGACTGGCAGACGGGTGACTGTATGAAGCCCATTTCTCTGTGCTTTAACTTGTTAAACTTATTCCGTGTTTCTCCTTCTTATGTCTCCCTGGGGGAAGCTCTGCTGCCCACGTCTGGGTCAAAGCATCTGTCTGTCGCTGGTGGCGCTCACATGGGGCAGCCGTGGCCTGCAGATGGCATCCACATTCTTCACAGTGGTTTTTTCAGGAATGACGATTATATTTGATCTTCGCCTGCCTGCCTCCCTCAGGTTGTGCCTCGGTAGGTCATTTGTTGACACCCTTAACAAACAATTGATTGTATACCAGCAGTTTATATGCGTCTTATATGTGCCATTAGACAGGGTACATGTGTCTTATGCAGACGTGACACAGTGCGTATATGAATGTATAATCTCCCAAATGACAGGATTGTTCACCCAGAAAATCAGAGACTAAACCAAAAGTCTCTTAGAACAAATGCCACAATCTGGGAAGGTCACTGATTATAATATAAATATGAAAAACTCAGTAGGTTTACATTTTACACTGAGAACCTAGTTAGATAATTTTTAGGGGGAAAGGGTCTGATTCACGATATTGCCTAAAACTATGAAAAGCTCTGTTAATTTTTTTTTTTTTTTTTTGAGACGGAGTCTCGCTCTCACCCGGGCTGGAGTGCAGTGGCCGGATCTCAGCTCACTGCAAGCTCCGCCTCCTGGGTTTACACCATTCTCCTGCCTCAGCCTCCCGAATAGCTGGGACTATAGGCACCTGCCACCTCGCCTGGCTAGTTTTTTGTATATTTTTTTTTAGTAGAGACAGGGTTTCACCATGTTAGCCAGGATGGTCTCGATCTCCTGACCTCGTGATCCGCCCGCCTCGGCCTCCCAAAGTGCTGGGATTACAGGCTTGAGCCACCGCACCCGGCCTGTTAATATGTTTTAAAAGAATTGTTCAAGACCTACATAGTAACAACTCAATATAGAACATTCAAAACTAAAACTCAAGAAGGACCAGAGACACAGGTAGAGGTGAAAGGGGCGGCCTGAGGTGGTGGTGGCAGGGGGTGCAGGATGAACATTGTAATATAAGTTCTAGAGCTGTTATTTGATTTTTGAAACTATGTTGATGTACTACTCTGGCAAAAATGTAAATCAAGAATTTAAAATTCACAGAAAGAAACAAATATGTGAGAAGTGACAATTTGAAACCTTGGAATTAATTTTTTTTTTTTTTTTTTTGAGATGGAGTCTCACCCTGTCACCCAGGCTAGAGTGCAATGGCACAATCTCGGCTCACTGCAATCTCTGGATTCAAATAATTCTCCTGCCTCAGCCTCCTGAGTAGCTGGGATTACAGGCACCCGCCACCACACCCAGCTAATTTTTGTATTTTTAGTAGAGACGGGGTTTCACCATGTTGGTCAGGCTAGTGTCAAACTCCTGACCTCGTGATCCACCCACCTAGGCCTCCCAAAGTGCTGGGATTACAGGCATGAGCCACCGTGCCCAGCCAGAATTAATTTTTTTAAAATAAACAATCAAATGCCTTCTGTAAAGTTTGTGCTAGGTTACAGTCCCACCAACGGTGAATTCATGTGTCAGATTCCAACACTGCACTTACACTGCCTTGGAGTGAGGGTCTCCTTAGGAGTAACACATTGGCCTGGCATGGTGGCTCATACCTGTAATCCCAGTGCTTTGCGAGGCTGAAGCAGGAAGATTGTTTGAGGCCAGGCGTTTGAGACCAGCCAGGGCCATATGGCAAGACCGCATTTCTACAATAATTTTTTTCATTAGCTGGGCAATGAGGCACAGGCCTGTAATCCTAGCTACTCTGGAGACTGAGGAGGGAGGATTGTTGAGCCCAGGAGTTCACAGTTACAGTGAACTATGATTGCATCACTGCACTCCAGCCTGGGCGACAGAGTGAGACTGTCTCAAAAAACAAAAACAAAAAACAAAAAACAAACAGTAAGACCTCTTGGGCATAGAATGTAAGTGCAGGCTCAGCTCTGGCATCATCCTGAGATCCTTCCATGCTGTGCCCTGGTGCCTCACTAGCTTCCCTCTCATCCTGGCCTTGACTGCATCCCTAAGTAATTGCAGAGATTAATACCACCACTAAAGCCTTGAAAGAAGCAGAGAGGTGGCTATCACATTCCCATACCATAAAACCCACCAGCTCAACCTGTGCAGATGCTGGACAAACCTTGGAGAATGACTGACCTGTAATAAATGTGATCAGGTGGCCAACTCCACTCACGGCTGCTGTCCCAGATGTAGCACTTTTACTGGTGCAAATCCATCTGGTCCCTGGCACTTGGTATGCAGCTCTCGGCCTAGCTAATGCCTTATTTCCATACTAATTTGCAAAAACAATTTGCTTTTACCTGGCAGGGCCAACAGTACACTTTCATGTCTTAACTACATGAATCCTGGCCTCTGCTATAATATAGTCCACAGATACCTTTGGTTTTTTATTTTTTATTTTATTTTTTTATTTTACAGCCAGAGGTCTTTTATTTTTTTTAACACCTATTATGCCATGAATTCATAGGGCATGGGTTCTAGCAGCTCAGGCTCCTTCCCGTTGGTTCTCACAAAGTGTGCTTCTCTGGGTGGAGCAGCCTGGAGCTTAGTTGAACCCAGTACCTTTCTCTTTTTTTTTTTTTTTTTTTTGAGATGGAGTTTCCCTCTTGTTGCCCAGGCTGGAATGCAATGGCATGATCTCAGCTCACTGCAATCTCCACCTCCTGGGTTCAAGTGATTCTCCTGCCTCAGCCTCCTGAGTAGCTGGGATTACAGGTGTGTGCCACCATGCCAAGCTAATTTTTTGTATTTTTAGTAGAGACGGGGTGTCACCATGTTAGCCAGGCTGGTCTCGAACTCCTGACCTCAGGTGATCCACCCACTTCAGCCTCCCAAAGTGCTGGGATTACAGGCGCAAGCAAGTCACCTCGCCCGGCCCAGGTACCTTTCTCTGTGGCTTCTTTCTTTTTCTGATCATTTTCCTCACGCGTTTCAGGAAGCTGTCTCGGCTCTTAGAGTGCTTAATCTGCTCAATACGCACATGAGTTCCCTTGGCAGGAGTCTTGCCCTTAACTTGTTTGTCTACAGCAATGCCAGCAGCATGCTGGGGAACACTGTGGACTCTTCCAGCTTTGCCATGGTGACACTTGTGGGGCTTCCTTTTTGAACAGTTCCCATTCCCTTGATGTCTACAGTGTCACCTTTCTTACAGATTCACATATACGTGGCAAAAGGAACAATTCCACGTTTTCCAAAAGGCCTGGAAAATGTGCCTCTCCTCTTTCCCTTTGCGTTCGTCATTTTGGCGAACTTTTGGAAAATGGCGGTTCCAGCTGAAAGGGCTTTGTTATCTTTTATTTTTGTATTTAAGTAAGCTTTATTGTTTGTACCTTATACTTCAGAAAAAGCTCAGAGAACTATTGAATTTGTATGAGTCACCTGGGGATGGTACAATTGCAAACTTTGATGTCGTAGGTCTGAGGAAGGCATTCTTTTGATTGATTGATTGATTGATTGATTGAGACAGGGTCTCACTCTGCCACCCGGGCTAGAGCGCAGTGGCACCATCTCAGCTCACTGCAGCCTTCACTTCCTGGGCTCAAGTGATCCTCCCATTTCAGCCTCCCACTACAGGTACACACCACCATGCCTGGCTAACTTTTTAATTTTTTGTAGAGATGAGCTCTCACTTTGTTTCCCAGGCTGATCTCGAACTCCTGGACTTAAGCAACCTGCCTGCCTTGGTCTCACAAGGTGCTGAGATTACAGCCTGAGCCACCACACCCAGCTGAGGCGGGCATTCTGACTTTCTAAAACCTTTCCAGGCGGTGCCCATGTGGCTAATATCTTAACCATTCTTACAGTATCAAGGTCCTAACACACTGCTTTCTAAAATGTAGTCAAATAGCACGAAAATCCTTTGTTTTAATCTAGGCTTCGGTTCCTTTTTTCCTTTATACTTTGTATTTATTTATTAAATTGTGGTGAAACATACAGAACATAAAACTCGCAATTTTAAACATTTTTAGGTCTACACTTCAGTGGTGAAACATACAGAACATAAAACTCACGATTTTAACCATTTTTAGGTCTACACTTCAGTGGCAGTCAGCACACTCACATTGTCATGCAACCATCACCACCACCCGTCTTCAGAATTCCTTTCACCTTGCAAAACTAGAGCTCTGCACCCATCATACAAGAAATTCCCATTGTCCCCAACCCTCGGCAACCCCATTCTACTTTCCATCTCTACGACTTGATCTTTATTTGTTTATTTACAGAGTCTCATTCTATCACCCAAGCGGGAGTGCAGTGGCGGGATCTTGGCTCACTACGGCCTCCACCTCCTGGGTTCAAGTGATCCTCCTGTCTCAGCCTTCCGAGTAGCTGGGATTACAGTCTTGGCCACCACACCTGGCTAATTTTTGTATTTTTAGTAGAGACGGGGTTTCACCATGTTGGCCAGGCTGTTCTCAAACTCCTGACCTCAGGTGATCCGCCCTCCTTGGCCTCCCAAAATGCTGGGATTACAGTCGTGAGCCACCACGCCCGGCCAAACTGATCTTTATTATTTAACATTCCACACACCACTATACTGGCCCCCTGCATTGGTGATGTAAAACTAATTGGATCTGATAAGAAACAGCATGTCCTCTAGAAGCTTTAATAAAACATATGTCAGTTACAAGGTGCAAAGTGAAAGCAAGTTTTTTTAAAAAATAAATTATTTTATTTATTTTATCTTTTGAGATAGGGTCTCACTCTGTCACTCTGTCACCCAGACTGGAGTGCAGTGGCGTAATCTCAGCTCACTGCAACCTCCACCTCCCAGGCTCAGGTGATCCTCCCACCTCCTCTGAGACTACAGGTGCACACCACCATGCTTGGCTAATTTTTTTTTAATTTTTCACAGAGACAAGTTTCACCATGTTGCCCAGGCTGGTCTCAAACTCCTGGACTCACGCGATCTACACACCTCGACCTTCCAAAGTGCTGGGATTACAGGTGTGAGCCACCACACCTGGCTGCAGATTTATTAAGAGAGTAAAGGAATGAAAGAATAGCTACTCCTGGGTGGGCATGGTGGCTCATGCCTGTAATTCCAGCATGTTGGGAGGCTAAGGCAGGAGGATTGCTTGAGCCCAGGAGTTTGAGACTACCCTGGACAACATAGTAAGACCCTGTTGCTATAAAATATATATATATTTTTGGCCAGGCCCAGTGGCTCATGCCTGTTTTTTCAATCTATCTATCTATCTATCTATCTATCTATCTATCTATCTATCTATCTATATATGTTTTGTTTTGTTTTTGTTTTTGTTTTTTGACCAGGCCCGGTGGCTCACGCCTGTAATCCCAGCACTTTGGGAAGCCAAGGCAGACAGATCACCCGAGGTCAGGAGTTCAAGACCAGCCTGGCCAACGTGGTGAAATCCCATCTCTACTAAAAGTACAAAAATTAGCAGGGTGTGGTGGTGTGTGCCTGTAGTCCCAGCTACTCGCGAGGCAGAGGCAAGAATTGCTTGAACCTGGGAGGCAAAGGTTGCAGTGAGCCAAGATCACGCCACTGCACTCCAGCCTGAGCAACAGAGTGAGACTGTGTCTTAAAAAATATATATATATATATGTATATATATAAGTTGTATCCTGTAAATATATATATACAAATATGTGGCTGACTGCCATGGTTACTACTTGAAACCATCCCTACAACAGTTACTACTGTTACTACTTGAGACCATCATTACAAGACTGAAGGAAGGGACAAACGTAGAAATGAAAAGACAAAAGAAACTATTTTAAAGGAACTGTCCAGGGGAGGAATAAGAGAGCTTCTAGTGAGCAAAGGCAGCCCCTGAGCTTCCGCAGCCCTTCGTATTTATTGGGTAGCAAGAGCAGGGAGGAGGAGGTAACGACTGGTTGGCTGCTCAATTGATAACAGGTTCATATTATTATTATTATTATTTTTTTTTTTTGAGATGGAGTCTCGCTCTGTCACCCAGGCTGGAGTGCAGTGGCCAGATCTCAGCTCACTGCAAGCTCCGCCTCCTGGGTTTATGCCATTCTCCTGCCTCAGCCTCCCGAGTAGCTGGGACTACAGGCACCCGCCACCTCGCCCGGCTAGTTTTTTTTGTATTTTTTTAGTAGAGACGGGGTTTCACCGTGTTAGCCAGGATGGTCTCGATCTCCTGACCTCGTGATCCGCCCGTCTCGGCCTCCCAAAGTGCTGGGATTACAGGCTTGAGCCACCACGCCCGGCCAGGTTCATATTATTACTAACAGGCGTCAGATATACCTAATCACAAGAAATACTGTGTTTGTGGCGTGACTGCCCTCAGCATCCCTTCTGGGTGGCAGACACAGTTTGTCAGTTTGCCAACATTCTGCATTTATGAGAAACAGTTTGCTGTTTACTCATATAGCCTCCAGTGGTATACCGAGTTGATCACGACCCTCATTCTTTTGGCCTGTAACACAAACATATATACAAAAGACATATATAGTGGCTCCAGTGGTGCAATCAGTTAGCGCACGGTACTTGTAAGACAAAAGACATATATATATACACACACACACATATATATGTGTGTGTGTGTATATATAGTATCCTATAAAATAGAGCCCCCAAAATATATATACATATTTTTTAAGAGAAAAAAAAGAACGACTACTCCGTAGACAGAGTAGGGCATTCCTTAAAGTAAAAGGAGGACCATGCCCAGCCTAAGCACGATGCTTGTTTAAGACAGGAAAATCACATGAGAAGTGCTTTACTACAAGGGTTTGTGATAAAGGGTTAGTCTTTGTAATTACCATATTTCACAATAATCGATATTATTATCTTTTTTTTTTTTTTTTTTTTTGAGTTGCAGTCTTGCTCTGTCACCCAGGCTGGAGTGCAGTGGCGTGATCTCGGCTCACGGCAAGCTCTGCCTCCCAGGTTCATGCTATTCTCCTGTCTCAGCCTCCCCAGCAGCTGGGACTACAGGCGCCCACCGCCGCGCCTGACTAATTTTTTGTAGTTTTAGTGGAGACGGGATTTCACCGTGTTAGCCAGGATGGTCTTGATCTCATGACCTCGTGATCCGCCCGCCTCGGCCTCCCAAAGTGCTGGGATTACAGGCGTAAGCCACCATGTCCAGCCCGATATTATTATCTTTAAAACAAAACTTCTTAAACTAAGAATGCTTGCGTTCTCAAGATACTGGGACATCAGGACACTCCGGGTCTGTTAGTAAACATTATTAATCTGCTCCCTCAACCGTAAACTGTTGTGACTAACAATCCCTAACTTCCTGGGAATGCAGCCCAGCAGGCCCCAGCCTCATTTTTCCCAGCCCCTATTCAAGATGGAGTCACTCTGGTTGGAACGCCTCTGACAGGAGCAGCACCCTGATGTCTGTCTCCATCCTCACACGGCGTTCTCCCTGTGTCGGTCTCCAAATTTCCCCTTTTTAGGACACCAGTCCTATTGGATTAGAGCCACCCAATGACCTCATTGTAACCTGATTACCTCTGTGAACACCCTAGCTCCAAATAGGGCCACCTTCCTCGGTACTGGGAGTTAGGACTCTAAGATGAATTTGGGGGGACATAATTCCCTAGCCACACCAGTGCTTTTTCCATGAACCCAGAAACAATGTATTTATGGTGACCAAGATGGAGGCTATGCATGGGCCCAGCAACACAGGCTCGTCTCTTCAGGCTGGTCTGACTAATCTCACTGCTGGCAACCCTCTCACAGCCCCAGAGAGCGGCACTGAGTGCCCAGTGGCACCTTCCCCGACAGAAAGCAGCCAGCATCTGGTAGCAGGTGGATCCTGGTCTCTTCCATCATGGAGAGGACACGGACTAACCTTCCTGGAAGGGACACACTTTGCCTCCCTCGCCCAGGGTGTTTCTGCAGCACTGCTGCTCGTAGCCTCACGTGATGCCTTCTACCATCATGGCTTCCACGTAGGGCTGCTTCTGACCAAGGAACCCATTTCACTGCCAAGGAAATGCCACAGTGGCTTGTAGCCGTGGAATCCACTGGTCTTACCAATTACTCTGTCACCCAGAAGGAGCTAGCCTCAGCAAAAGACTGAGTGGCAGTACCTAGGAAGGATGGACTCTATTTTACAGGATTCCATATACGCTATGAATCAGGGACCACCACATGGTTCTATTTCCCTTATGGCCAAAATGCATAGCTCCAGGAACCAAGCTGTCACAGGTAGTGACTAACTAGGACCAGTGGCGCATGCAATAAAGGAATTTATCAAGAGAGTTGTAGGTAAAGACGGGCAGGCTTATTAGAAAACGTAGGAAAATACATTGCAAGAAAGCAATGGGCAGATCAGCCAGAGGGGAGCTGACTGCAAGGAGACAAAGACTCGTGGGGGATTTTATAGAACAGTGCTTGTGCTGGAGAGGGCCCCGAGCAGTACGGACAATGCCAAGGTTGCAGTTAGCTAACTTACAGTTGTCTATCAGCCGAGGGTCTGGTGATAAGCTGGGCACAGGAAGATTGTGAGTTATTTGCATAGGAGGGCTCTGTGTGTCCTGGGCCATGTAGAAAGGCAGACTTACAGCTTACCTGTTTTTTGTTTGTTTTGCTTTTCCTGTTCCCCCCAGCGTGACTCCTTTTCCCTGATTAGAACTCCATGCAACCAGCAGATGTGAGGGGGATCCACTCACTATTACACCTAGTAACAACCAACTGGCGGGATTTTGGCTTCCTGTCGCAGCAACTTTGAGCTCTGCCAATGTGAAGGTCTTAGTCCCAGAGAGGAACATCCTTCAACCAGGGGACGCAGCAGTGGTTTCCTTAAATTGAAAGGTGATGCTGCCACCTGGCCATCTGGGGCTCATTCTGTCATGTCACCCAAAGACCTAAAACATGATTGCTGTCTTGACTGCAGTGATAGATTCTGGTTCTCCTGGGAGACCAGGCAGCTGCTCCTATGTCTGGAAATCAGGGCATTCATTCTCTGCGGCACTTCTGACTACTCCCATGGCCAATAGAAAAGGTTCATGAAAAACTACCCCAGCCATGGAAAGGCAGGAAAATTGAGGACTCAGAACCTTCTGAAATGAAAGTTTTGGTTGTTTCATCAAGTAAAGATCAACTAGCTGAGGTCCCAGCTGAGGGTGGGGAAAATCCAGGATGAGTGATGGGAGAAGGAATCGTGGGCATCAAGTCTCCCGACTGTCACAGAAGCAAGGACTGTAGTATCTTTGCTTAGTTTTCTTTGCTTGTTTTCTGTACGTGTTTGTTTGCACATGCCAACCATGTTCCTGTTTTCTCTAGCCGGCATCTGCATTGTATACACACTTTTTTGGAGGTTAGTGTTACCATTCTGTTTTCAGGTAACAAGATATTCAGCGGACTGTGGTTGAATTTGTGGTGTAATTAACAGAGCCAGCAGTGGCTACAGTAACCATTGGCACCTTGTCCTCACTGTCTTCTCATTTTGGAGACAGCCTGAATGCATCTTCACTTGCGGGAAGGACACATGTATTGCATTTACTGGGATTTTTAGAAAAGGTTAAATGTGTGTAAAAGGGTGCATGTGGAAAGCAACTGCCTGCTATCAATCTACTGCCTCTGACCCAAGCCCATCTTTCACTACCCTGCTTGAGGATTCTGGAATCGTCCGGCCTCTGCTGGCACGGTGCTGTGCACTGTGAGTAGAGGGAGCTGGAGAGACAATCAAGGAGGGAGGCGGGTTTCTTTTCACTTGTTCATTGGCTGCTCACCTGCACAGCCTCCCAGGACGGCTTCCTGCGCTCTGCATAAGTAGCTTTGCGGCAAGTTTTGAGGCACAGCACCTGGCTGTGTATGGCTCACCTGGCATCTCAGGAGGCGACTTTCCAGCAGGTTCAGCTGGTTCTTTCCCGCAGGTTTTTCCAGAGCACCTGCTGAAGTCGCCAAGGCTGCATCCTCTCCACCAAGACCTGCATCCCCATCCTGGGGATGGGCACCCTTCGGGGATGGGCACCCTTCCAGATCTGCTCCTTCCATGGAGCTCTGCCTCGACCTAGGGGATCTCCCATTCCTTTATTTTGAGCTCTCTTTATTCCTCAGTAGCCAGTCCCTTGTTAACCCCAATCCCCTGTTACAGTCAGTAACTCCTTATAGTAAACATTCCCTGTTCAAGTTGCTGTGTGGTTCCCACCTCTTGACTAGGCCCTGACTGACACAAAGACCGAGAAGGTTGCTGGGCTCCAAACACGGACTGTTTGTTATGGCAAAGAAAGGGCCTCTCAGAGGGCAGAGCCAGGAGCACAGGGGAGAGGTGGAGGAGCCAAGAGCTGTCAAGAGTGACGGATGATTAGAGGGCACCCCCGGGGGCAGAGTTGGGCTCATCCGGAGGCACAGTTGCCTCTCTCCTGGAGCAGGGAGGGGCCTGGCCACCTGCGATGGCTGGACTTTGACACGGCCTCTCATCCTTCCCCTTTGAATGGCATTGCTGGCAGTGGCTGTCCTGTTCCCATCATGTCCCCTGTGTTGAGTGTGTCCTTTCCATTCACATCCAGTCCCATGGAAGGTCACAGTATGGTGAACGGCAACTATCGTCCATAATGGGAGGAGACTTTGGGGGGTTTGGGAGGGAAGTGAATATATTTTTCATGGGGGGATATAAATAATTGCCATCAGAGGGCAGCTGTGGTGAGTGGGCAGGGGTGGGGGGTCACACTATACTCCAGCTTCTCCCGTCACAAGGAAGCCAGTTTCTCCAACCTTGAACCTTGGTAGAATGACTGGCTTTGACCAATGGGACATCAGCAAATGTGACATGAACAGAAGCCCGAAAAGCACTTGTGCCCTCGGCCGGCCCTCTCCCACCACCATGTGACTCAACCCACGCTAGCGCCCTAGGAGATGGGACACCCACTACTCCAGGGGTCCCCCTTGAACCTGAAAGTTCCCACCATCCAGGATCCTCCCCTGGGATCTTGCCAGACCCGTGTGCCCAGGGGCAGCTGATAGAGAAGCTGTGGGTTCCGCCTTCCAGGGCAGCCGGAGCAATCCTCCAATGCACCCCCCACCCAGCGGGAATGGAGTCCTGGATGGAGGTCTTGGCTGACAATGTCCCTGCATCCTCCCGACATCACATTGTCCCAGGCCCTCCGGGTGAGTCTGCAGCAACAATGACTGTCTGTAGAGGAGCGACCTCCTGATTCACGGCAGTCCTTTAAGCAGGTTCAATGTCTGTACCACCCACCTGGGTGCATCCATCTGTACCACCCACCTGGGCTCATCCGTCTCTACCACCCACCTGGGTGTGTCCGTCTGTACCACCCACCTGGGCGTGTCTGTCTGTACCACCCACCTGGGCGTGTCTGTCTGTACCACCCACCTGGGCTTGTCTGGAGGCACAGTTGCCTCTCCTGGAGCAGAGAGGGGCCTGGCCACATGAGGCGGCTGAACTTTAGCATGGCCTCCCGTCCTTCCCCTTTGAATAGCGTTGCTGGCAGTGGCTGTATCACCCACCTGGAAGGCTCAGGGAATCAGGGCACCCCGGCTCCTTTCCTCCTGGAGTCACCACTGCCTCAACCTTCCCAGCTGAGGCTCTGGCACAGCAGCTCACAAGCCTGATCCAGCCACTAAATCTGGGGACCGTCCACTTCCCTAAGGCCAGGGGCAGACGCTAGCAGGTGAGGCTGAGGCCTTAAGAGCAGTGGCTACGCACACTGCAGGGCAGGCCACGTCTCAGCCATCTCCGCTTTTCTCATCATTGTGGTCATCTGCTTACCTCTGGACCTCTCCTGTCCACTCTCAGTGGACATCAGTCCCTGCCCACTGCCCCCTCCGCCACTCCATGAGCATCCACAGGCCCCCTCCCAGTTCCTTGAGCCCCCAGCTCCCGACGATATCAGCCACACAGTCTCAGGGTCACACTCCAATTGTGTCCTCACCGGTAACAGCAGCGCCTCCACAACCTCAATTACAAGGGTCCTCCTCTGTGACCAGAGTCCCCGTCCCTGCATTCACTGATTCCAGTGGCTGTACCTAGCAGTCCCTGGCTGCCCCCAGAACTCCCATCCTCTGACCCTGTGCTGCCTTGCAGTCCCTCAGCCCCTCGTGCATGCCCCCCACCCTCCCTGAAGTGAGACCCCACAGCCCATCAGTATGACTTCTCCCTGGCAAGCCCCTTCCACAGCTCAGCTATCATCCTCCTGAGTGATCACCTGACAAAACCAGAGTCTTGGTTAAACCCAGGCCTGTTACTACAGCCTGCACCTTGGCGCTGAACTTGGCTTCACGCCAAGTCACAAGTTGCTGATGAACCCACTTCAAGGAGGCGCTGGCCGTGGCTGGTCGAGCCTACCTCCGGACACTAAAGTATCTTCCTCCCCTCTCCTCCGATCTCCAGCAACACCACTTTCATTTTCTCAGTTACATGTTCAGTTATAAAATGCTAATAGTATAACACATTCACATGGCTCATAATGAAAAGTTACCAGATATACGGCCAAACAGCTCCTTCCTAACCTCTGTCCCCATCCAACCCTGTCTCCCCGCAGGCACGCACGCACGCACACACACACACACACACACACACCACAAACTCTGCTCTGCAGTGTGCTTTTTTCTGCTTAACATTATGTGTCCTGAATGTCAACATCAGAACAGAGAGAACGTCCTTATTCTTTTTCACTGCCACATAGTACTCCATTGTCTGGGCGTGCTGCAGTGATTTCCCTGGTGTCTGCCCATGGGCATTTAGGGAGTTTCCAGTATTTTGCTACAGTAACTGAAGTGACTAGTCTGGCACTCAAGTCGCTTTGCGTAGCTGGTAGAACATGGATACGGTACATTCCTGGAAGGGGAATGGCTGCCTCACAGGTTCCTGCATTTGTCAGCCTGACCCAGGAGCCCAAATCACCCTCTGCAGGGGCTGTGCAAAATGATGCCCCCAAAGCAGTGAGTGAGATGGCCTGGCGGCCAACGGCCTCACACACAAAGTGTTGCCACTCACTGGGGTATTGGCCACTCTAACGAACCACATGCCCATTCTGCAGACATCTCAAACTTTAAAAAAAAAATTAATAGAAGACTTATGTAGCAAAAATACATATAGCCATCATTGCAAGACTTCAATGAGATGATAAATGTTCAACCCAATTTTCTTTCCGGGATAAGTTTTTCTTTCATACCCCTGTCAGTTTTGAAAACAGACTACCAGAAGAAGGGGGCCCAATTCCACAGAGAGCTCCCAAGAGTGACTTTCTGGGAGCGAGTCTGAAATTGGGATAACCCTTTACTGATCTTGCTTAGGTCCCACGCATCCAGGCCGCCTCTTTGATGAGCCCTGGTGGTTAGGCCATGGTTAGGCCGGTTGCACTGAAGCAGGCCTCCAGGGGCTCCTGTTGAAGCAGGATTTGAAGGCCAGCCCTGCAGCTTGCTCCTGCTGGGGTTCTGGAGATGTGTCCTATTCGGCGGGATTGAGGGTCCAGGGCAGAGTGGCCAGGCGTGACAGAAAATACTTCGGGTCAACACCTATGAAAAGAAGGAACAAATAAAAATAAAAAAGAATACTTTGGGAACAACAGCTTGGTGACACCTCGCACAGCTGCGAGTGCGGACAGACCTCTCCCCCTTAACTTGACCAAGCGCCTCCTCAGCCCTTTCTCCCCTCCCAGGCCCTCCCTGTTCCTGGAAGCAGCCCCACCGCAGCCTGGCTCCCTCGGGCTGCTCTTTCCTTCAGCCACCGAGAGCTCGCCCCGTCTCACTGTACAGTGGGGCCCTTGCTGCCGCCCTCATCTCTCCCCTAGGGAGCCCAGCGCCCCTGAAGGGCAGAGGGGTCTTTCCAAGCCATAAATCCCATGAGTTGAAAATCACGTCTCCAGCCCCTTCCAACCCCCCTCCATAGCTGGAAGGAGCCCGCTTACCAGCCCCCTCCTTCCTCCTGCGGGGTCTCCCGTCCACGATCCCTTTTCCCCAGCCCTGCCGTCTTTCTTTGCCTAAAACCTGGAATTCCTCCCCGTTCCCGCCCGCCGGCCTCCGCAAGCTCCTCCCTCCCCTGCAGCGCCCAGCCCGGGTCTGCTCCAGGCACCTCCTCAAGACCGGGCCTCCAGCTACTGACCCTTCGAGCCGCCCCTTCACCCGCAGGCACCCCGGGCCCGTCCCCCGCGCCTGCACCCAAGCTGCTTGTTTGCTTGCTCCTGGCTCCTGCAGGGAGCGTCAGTCCCGGAGCCGGCTCTGGCCGGCTGCTTCCCACCGCTGGAGGCCAGGGGCGCCCGGTGATCCGCTGGGGCTGCGTCCTCCCGGCTCAACCCCTGCTCACAGGAACCTGGGCGGCCCGGGGTCCGTCCTTGCACAAAGGCAGCAGGCGCTGGCCCAGGCCCCGCTCCGGCCGCCCTGTCCCCGCGTTGGGGGACTCGCTTCTCGCCGCCGGACAGATCCTCCTCTCCGGAGGGTTTTCCTGGAGAAGTTACTGGTGCAGATCCAAGAGCTGGCGGGACAGTGACCCGGCGGGCCCCCGCCCCGAAAAGCAGGAACAGCAGGAACCTCCAGGGCGCCGCCCGCACCCTCTTCCTCCTCTCCCGGGGCCTCACGCCCTGAACCCGCTCCTCTGCCAGGGGTGGGCGCAGCCCGGGGCGCCCACCTGGCCCCAGGTCTCGCCGCGCTCCGACGACTCGGCCCGCCCTGGCCGCCGCGAGGCTGAGGGTCGCTTTGGGACCTAAGCCCGCCCCCGTGGGAGAATGTGTGCCAGGGCCCGCTGACAGCTTCCCCTGGGGCTCAGGCCCCGTCTCTCCCCACGCTCGCCCAGGGTCGGGGGCCCATGCAGGGGAGGGTCGCGCTGCCCCCACTTCCTCCGACCCTGTGCTCCAAGGAGAGGAGCAGGAACTCGCCCGCCCAAGGCCCACGCTCCCCACGTGGCTCAGCAAGGCCAGGACCTCGCAGCCACAGGGACCGGCTGGTCCAGGAGCTGGGCAGAGGGTCTCCGCGCCAAACCGCACTGGCCCTGACCCTCCTCTCCCTCCTTTTCTCTCACTGTACCGTGGCCTCATGCCATCCGCTTTGGCCCCAAGAATGGAACTCACGGGAAAGGGCCTCCCCTTCCCACCCTAGCTCCCTGCTGTCCCAGGCCCTTCCGAAGCCCACACCCTTCTTCAGGCCCACAGGGCTCCCCTCGGGGCCCTCCCCAGCCTCTGTGCAACCTTTATCAAGGTGCCCTTCTTTCCTTCCAGGGACTCTGCTCCTTCCCAGATTCCAGGCCAGGGTGGCAGCAGAGAGGCCCACCCTTCCCTGGCAGCTGCGGCCGTCTCTGAACACAAACCAGAACTCCTGTGTCCACAGCCGTAGCTTCCAGGTCAATGCCAGAATCATGAGAGTCAGGTCCCACTGTGTCCCTTGCATGGGGTTGAAATGGCTGCCCCGTGTCCACCCCACCCTCTTCCTCAGTAAAGGACGGTGAAGGTAACTCCAAAGGGTCATGGTCCCCTTTTTACAGATGAGGAAACTGAGGCACGGAAGGGCGAAGTGACTGGCCATGCCCTACAGGCAGACACTTCCAAAGCTCCTGCTCACAGTGAGGGCTGGCGGGCCCTCTCCTGCCTGGACCACAGGAGCTGCTCTGGGGGCCAGGACAGGCTGAGGATTGACACACAGCCTGGACCACAGGAGCTGCTCTGGGGGCTGGGACAGGCTGGGGATTGACACACAGCCTGGACCACAGGAGCTGCTCTGGGGGCCAGGACAGGCTGGGGATTGACACACAGCCTAGGTAGACAGGGTTTGCCCAGACCCCAAGAGGCTCGTGAAGCTGCTAAGGCTGCCCGGCCAGGCCCCCCATCATTGTTCAGCTCCCAAAATAAACCACTCCACAGTCACTTCTGAATTCTGTTTTATATCAAGCTATAAAAACCTGGACCCTGTTTAACATACATACAAAAGCAGTACTATAAAAAATAATTATTATATTAACAATATCAAACACACGAACTCCTACAAATGTACAAAGACCTTGGGCATCATCTATACGGGCCAGTTTCTGGCCACAGCTTTGTAAGCCAGTACCTGGGGAAAGGGGACGGAGCCAAGAGAGCCCAACGGAAACCCAGCCTCAGCCCTGCAGAGGCATCAGCAGGGCTGAGTCAAGCCTGAGTCTGAAGGGCCCCCTGTCGGGCTGAGAAGGAACTTTCAGGCCCAGGGAGGAGCAGGGCCTTAGGGGTAGCACAGGCCGAGCAGGAAAACGAGCTCACATTTTCCTGGGGTACAGCCAGGTGCTCTGCAGGGCAGGGGATGAACGGAGGCTCCGGTGGGCAGAGGAACAGCCTCCCAAAGATGTCCATGTGACAGTCCCCAGAGCCCGTGACCATGTTAGGTTACACAGCCAGTGGGAATTAAAGTTGCAGATGGAACTAAGGTGGCTAATCAGCTAACCTTAAAATAGAAAGATGACCTGGGTTCTCTGGGTAGGCGCAACGCGATCACAAGCGTCCTTAAAAGCGGCAGAGCAGGCCGGGTGCAGTGGCTCCTGCCTATGATCCCAGCACTTTAGGAGGTTAAGGCTACAGGATGGCTTGAGCCCAGGAGTTCCAGACAATCCTAGGCAACGGAATAAGATCCTGTATCCACAGAAAGTATGTAGCTGGGCATGGGGGATTGTCTCAGGGGATTGAGACAAGAGGATCACTTGAACTCAGAGGTCCAGGCTACAGTGAGCCTTGATGCCATGACCAGGCCACTGCACTCCAGCCTGGGCAACACAGCAAGACCCTGTCTCAAAAAAAAAAAAAAAAGTGGTAGAGGGAGGCCAGGAGAGGGGAGGCCTCAATGAGGTGATGGGAAAAAGATTCAACTACCCACAGCTGGCTCTGAAGATGAATGAGCCTGAAGTCAAGAAGTATGGATAGCCTCGAAAAATGAAAAGGCCAGAAATCAATTCTCCCCTAGAGCCTCCAGGAGCGCAGGCCTGCCGACACCCAGATTTTAGACCCGGGTCAGCCTTCTGACCCGCAGAACTGGAAGACCAAGTTTTGATCCACAAAGTTTGTGGAAACCTGTCACGGCAATAGGAAATAAATACAGAGGCCAAAGGGTCAGAGGTGAGAGGTCAAGCTTGCCCTGCCCCTGCCCAGACCTCAGCCAGACTTCTGGGTAGCAGGGCCGACAGAGACACCCCCAGGGCCTGTCCTTGCCTCTGGGAAGCGGGAGCCTGAGATGACCCAGGAGGTCCTGGGCCCTTCTGTAGTGGACACCAAGGTCTTGGGGGACCACCCTCCGGTTGAGGCCTTGGGGGATGAAGAGGGAGGGCTCAGGGCCCCATTGCAGGGTCAGCCAGTAGGGGCCGTGGGGCCATCTGGACATGACATCTAAGGCTGGCAGTGGCCACAACACAGGACCCCACAGGCCCCTGCCAGATAAGAGTTCATCTTTTCCTTTGTTCTCTTCCAGTTCAGTCTTCCATTCCAGCCTTGCTGAACCCAGCTCACGGCGGCCTGGGCTGCAGAGGGCAGACGGGTGAGGCTCGGCCCCTGTCTCCAGGGAGCCGGAGAGGGCCCTCGTCCCCACCCGCCAGGAGGACAGTCATGAGGCTGATGGTGGAGGGGCCCTGGACAGAGGTGGCCGGGGATTCCTGAGCCTGGCACACTCTCCCTCCTGGTTCTTTGCTTGCGTGTACACGATCAGCTATTGTTTACAAAGAGTCCTTGGTGTTACCTGGTTGGCTGCCGGTAATGGGAGCTCCTGCCCCCATCGGACATGTAAACAAACCAAGGTCTGTCCAGTTCCAGCTGACAGGGTCTGCACCTCCGCCAGGGCTAGGCAGAAGCAGCATCAGAGCACAGGAGACCCGGGAGGAGCCGAGAGCCAGTGCTGCTCTTAACAGCTCCCAGTGGGGTGTGCTGGGCACTCACAAGCAGGTCAGGCCACAGAAAAAGCTAACCAACCTTTATAAGGGAAAATAGGGACCTGGAGGGCTCCTGCGCCCCTGTGCTGACATCCAAGATGCTCCGGATGCTCTTGGCCTCACTGTTGGATAGGTTCCCCTTGATGGCCAGGATGGCGCTCAGGTGGCCTTTGCTGGCAAAGAGAGCATCCCGTCAGCCCAGCCTGTCACCCACAGCCCTGTTCACCAGCTCCCTGCACTCCTGGCCAGTGCCACAGGGCCCCGCAGCCAACGCCTAGCCCACGAGGGGGCTGCACTTCACTCTGCCTCGCCCATGCACTCCACCTGATGGTTCCAAGAGCAGCCATGCCCCAGCCTGTGTCAGGCCTCTGCACGGGCTGCTCCCCCTGCAATGCTCTTCCCAGGCCCTGAGACGACCACCTCTTCCCACCCCTTAGGTCTCCGCTAAGATGTCCACCCCCAAGAGGGTTTCGTCTCTCTAAAGTCAGCACCTCCTATTATTCAGAACCTTGGTTAAACCCTATTTACAACTTGTAATTGTCTTTTCTTTGCCTGATTATGTCATTATTATTGCTGGCCTTCGACAGAATGTGAGCTACTTAAGGAAGGATTGAGACCTGGCTTCTCTTGTTACTTCATTGCATCCTGGTAACTAGAACAGAGGCTGACACCTAGCTGACTTCTCTATAATTGTTGGTGGCATAGGTAGATGGATGGTGGGTGGATGAGCAGATGGATGAGAGCTAGATGGGTGGAGGGATGGGCACATGGAGTAGATGCATGGGTGGATGGGTGGGTGGGTGGGTGGTTGAGTGGATGGATAGCTAAATGCGTGGAGGGATGGATGGATGAGTAGATGGGTGGATGGATGCTTATATGGGTAGGTGGATGAATAGATGGATGGATAGATGGGTGGGTCGGTGGGTGGATGGGTGGTTGAGTGGATGGATAGCTAAATGCGTGGAGGGATGGATGGATGAGTAGATGGGTGGATGGGTGCTTATATGGGTAGGTGGATGAATAGATGGATGGATAGATGGGTGGGTGGATGAGTAGACAGGTGATGGATGGGTGAGAAGATAGACAGATACCCAGATGGGTGAAGGAACGGGTGGGTGAGTAAATGGGTGCTTGTATGGTGGGTGAATGAATGGATGGGTGGAATGGATCAGACAGGGGCTGGACTTGGCTAAGCTGGGGTCAACCCCATCAAAAGCCACTCAAACTTACCTAACATGTCAGAGGACCCAGCCAGAAAGAAACAATGTCCCTGGCCCACCAGAGCCTCAGGCAGCCAGGGGCTAAGCCTCCACTCCCCAATAGGAGCCCTGGTCCCAGCGCATGGGCCCAGGCCCCAGAGGCCCCCCAGACTGGGTGAACCTGGCCTCTCTGGTCTCAGTCTCCTCTGAGAGGCAGCGTCAGGCAAAGCTAAGAGTGTGGGCCATGGCTGCATGGCCAGACACTAACTAGCCATGTCACCTTGGAGGCATCCTGGGAGCTCTCCGGGCCTCCTCTGTGAAATGGCAATGGAAAAAGGATTGGCCTCGTAGTGCTGTGGTGAAGGCCACAAGAGTGAGGCCCTGGTGAGGTTCACACAGTGACTGGCACGTGGGCAGCTGCCAGGATCTGGGTTTCCAAAGCCAGCCCTGTGAGGCCCTGGCCGCAGTGATGTGACAGGGGTCCTGAGGTGCCCCATGCTCTCACCTGAAGTCAGGGTAGCAGGTGGCGTAAGTGGCCACCTCAATCTTGATGGCACTGGGGTCCTGCAGGCGAATGATCTCTGCCAGCGTGGGGAGAGCAGGCTGCAGCCAGGTCGCCGGGGAGCCCTGCAGGAGTAGGTGTGGTTGGAGGGACCCAGGGCTCCAGAGGCTCGGGTCAGCAACTCCTTGGGCTTGGAGAGGCACCAATGGCCTATCTCCGACCCTGAAAGGGCTAGGGGAGAAGAGGCAGCCATTTCAGAGGAGCTTGGGAGAGGTGGGCAGGGGCTTACGTGCTGGGTGCAGAAGTGCTGGATGGTGTCAGCATTGGCCAGGATGTGCCCAGCCAGCTGCTGCTGCTGCTCAGCGGTCTTGAGGACGAGGCGCCGCTTGCTGAGCTGGATGATGTACTCCTTCACCAGGTGCAGGTGCACGGCCTCCATGAGCTCCTGGGAGGGCAAGCAGCCAGAGGCGTGTGAGCGGTCTGCTGATGGGGAGCTCACCACCTCCCTTGAAGCCTTGTAGCCAGGACTCCAGGGAGAGGCAGATGCCAGAGCAAAAGACTGCACACGTGCTCATGCATCCACATGTGTGTGTTCACATGTGTGTGTTCACATGTGTGTGTTCACATGTGTGTTCGCATGCTCGTGCATTCAAATGTGAGTGTTCACATGTGCCCGTGTGTTCAATATGTGTTCACATGCTCTTGTGTTCACATGTGTGTGTTCGCATGTGCGTGTGTGTTCACATGCTCATGCATTCACGTGTGTGTTCATATGCTTGTGCATTCACATGTGCGTGTTCAAACACACGTGTTCACGTGTGTGAGCACATGTGAGTGAGTGTACACAGACATGCTAGTGTGCGTGTTTGGCCTGCCCCCATTCCCTGAGGCCCAGCCACCAGCCCAGAGCCGCCTCACCTCCCGGAAACAGTCCTGCAGTTCTGAGAACTCAGGCAGCCTGACGTCCACGGTGGTGATGATTTTTTCCAGCGTCTCCATGGGGGCCGCCCAGCGGGTGTGCGTGAACCTCTTGAACAGCGGCTGAGACAGGAGGGGCAGGATGTCTGGTCACGCCCTGGAGAGGAAGGGCTGCCAGCCGCAGACACGCAGACACAGACACACACCAACACCTGTGCCTGGCGGAGCAGGGGGGGTGCTCAAGGACTCCCAGGGAACCCGGGCCAACCTCACATCCCTGCTCACAGACAGGAAGTGGGAGCCGGCTCTGTGCACCCTTCTCCAAGGTCACCCAGCTGCGGCTCAGGAGCCAGGAGAGCCTATCTGCCGGCCCGGAGGCCAAGTCCACTGCCTCTTAAATAAATAAATTCCTTCATAAACAAGACCTTGTGCTTGGCTGGGCCTGGGAGATCAGTGCCAAGGGATCTGGGGTCACTGCTCGGGCTTCCACCACACTCAGGCCACTCATGGCCGCTAGCCCCTAACACCAGGCAGAGAACCTCTCCCCTTCCTTTCAAGAGACCCCCACTTTACACCCTGCTAAAGAATATGCTTGTTTTCACAGCATTTTCTGTGGATTTCTTGGCCCACAACAGATGTGACCCTGGCTGCCGATGACCCTGAGCCTCAGTCGCTGGGAGTCAGGAGCGGGGAAGGGGTAAACAGGAGGGGCTGCGGGTATTGGAGGAAAAATGTCTGCAGGCTTGGGACTGGGCTGGGTCTGAATTGGGGAAGGGCAGTGAAACTTTTCCAGGCCCTCCCAGCCCCAGGTGGCCCCTCTCAGGCCAAGCCCCAGGGCATGATGGGCTGAGTTCAGAGCCTGCCAGGGTCCCCAACCGGGCATTACCGCTGCACCAGAGCTGGCTCGCAGTGCCGTTCACAGGCCTGGAGCGCGTCGTATCCACATCTTTGCCTCTGCCACTCCTCCCCAGGGGCACTTCCCAGTCCCTCCCTGGGCCCCCCAACACTGGGTTCCTGAGGGCAAGAGGTTCCCACTACCTTCAGGTCCTCACGCAGGTTCTGGAGCAGGGTGTCAAAGCCGTGGCTCTTGAGCTCACCCAGGGGGCCCAGCAGGAGGCTCAGGGTGTCTTGGGGTACCTGCCACTTCTGCTCCATGGACATCCTGGAAGGTGGAGGCAGAGAGGTCACCCCAGCCCTGCTCAGCCTATAGCTCCGTACCCAGGGAGCCAGGCAGCCCCCTCTCTTCACTCTAGAACCCTCAATGGCTCCCCATTCTCTGTGGGATCAAGTCCTCCCATCCATGTTCTCCACACCCTCAGGACACTCCTCCACCACATCCCCTTGTAACCGAGGGCAAGTTAGTCTCCTCCAGTGATTTGTCCATCTGCCCAATAGACAGATCACTACACCTACTTCACAGGGTTGCTTTAAGGATAAAATAATGGCTGAAACATCTGCCCGTGTGCTTGCCCCAGCCAGCACCTGGGAAATGTTTGCTGCTGGTGCTGCAGGCCCTGGCGTCCTCACACATGTTGCTGGTTTGAATTCCACTTCTTGACCTCAGCAGCTCCTCCTCCCTCCACCTCCCAGCTCCCCTCTCCTGCCTGCCGAGTGACTCCCACTCCCGCAAGCCCCTCCCAACACTCTCACCGGAAGGACAGGCAGTTGTTGATATTGGCAATGACATTGGCCCTGTAATTCCTCAGCTGCTTGCCTCTCTCCAGAAATTCACTAAAGGCGCGCTGGTAGCTGGTGAAACCAGAAGGGGCACATTCAGGACCAGCCCAAATGCTGGGACGGCAGCAGCAGCCTCCCCGCCCTCCAGGCCAGCTCCCGGGGTTCACTTTTCTGTCTGGCTGCCCATAGCCCAGGGAGGGGCCACTAGTCCCTGGGCATCATGAAACTGGCTTCACAAGCTAAGGCCAGGGCTCCTGAAGAGGGTACCAGCCCATCTCTGCTGCCCCCAGCCCTTCTCCCAGGCCCTCTCTAGAACTGGCAGACCAGGTACAAGTGAGGGTGTGGTTGGCTGGAGAAGCACTCAGAGGTTGAGAGGGAGAGAGCAGGTAAAATTCGAGCGGTGGAGACTGGGACTGTTGTGTGAAGGGGTGGCGGGGTCTCAGTCCCTCTCGAGGCATCTTCTTGGAAGCTAGAGGCTGCTCTGCTGAGAGCTTTGCTGATGGGGTGGGCGCAGGAGGTTCCCACACTGAATCCTGGTGGAGGTCAGACCACCTGAGGATCTCAGTGCCCTGGCTGAGTGGGAAACAACTCCTGGCTCAGAATGACAGGGACAGGGGTGGAGGGCGGGGAGCCAGCTCAGCTCCCCACCTGAGGCACTAGGGAGGGGCCATGGCTCTGAGAGAGGTGGCTACAGGGACCCCATCCTGGGCACACACCCACCTCCTCAGGAATGCGGGCAGCTCCACCAGCAGCACCTGCTTTATCTGTGAGCCCAAGTCCAGCGTGATGCTCTCGGCCTTGGCCTGGGCCTGGGAGATGATCTGTGGGGTGGTGTTGGGTGAGCTGAGCAGGGGCTTGCCTGGACAAGGGGGCAGGGGATAGGGAGGAAACAGGCTGGAACAGAGGGGGTGCCCCGAGGTGGGCATGGGTATGCACACAGGACGGAATGTGCATGGCGCTTCCCGTGCACGTGCACGGGCGGTACATGTGCCCTGGGGCAGATCGCAGTACCTGGATGATGTCGATGGCCAGCTCGCTGTGGCAGTGGCCGTCCAGCCTCTGGGGAGGCACATCCTCAGCCCAGTGCTGTGCCTCTAGGTCCAGAGCTCGGTCCATCAGCTCCCTCACATTGGCCTGGGGGAGGAGGGCAGGTCACTGGGGCACCATCCATCACCTCGCTCACCTGGAAGACCCGTCAAGCTCCCTGCCCACGTCCTGCCTGTCTCTGAGCCTCTCCCGCGCCACCTCCCTGCCTCTCCCTGGCCCAGGTGGAGACTCACCGCCTCGTTGGACAGGAATGTGGCCTCCAGCAGCCGGATCTGTCTGGGGGGC
Organism: Macaca thibetana thibetana; assembly: GCF_024542745.1. Classification (NCBI taxonomy): domain Eukaryota; kingdom Metazoa; phylum Chordata; class Mammalia; order Primates; family Cercopithecidae; genus Macaca; species Macaca thibetana. The sequence continues at coordinate 4,349,701 of NC_065584.1, forward strand.
AGGAGGCTCCCGAGCCCCACACCCTGCAGCTCACCCGCCAGCTTGGGGCTATTGATGATGTCACTGCAGGCAGGGGAGGCTGGCATGAGGACAGGTATACCCAATCAGCACCACCCCTCAAGCTAGAGCCCAGGCCCTCAGCCTCGGTCTCTGGCAGGCCCAGACTGCCCAGCACACCCTCCCGCACGCCCACCCCTGTTCCCATTTCAGATGATGGGTCCTCCATCTACTTAGTTTGGTTTGGAACAGAAACCCTGAAGTCATCGTGCCTCCTCTGACCCTCTCACCCATCCCCATTAGGTCCTGCTCCAAAAGAGCCCCCAAAATCGTCAGCCTCACGCCACTCTGGCGCCCTGGCTGACTCCCACCAGCTTCCCGCTGGCTCACTGCAACAGCCTCCTCCCAGCCTCTCTGCTCCTTCCCTCACCTCCAACAATTCCTGCTCCACCCAGCAGACAGAGCCTCCTTTAAGATCTGATCTTCTTCCTGCTCCAAGGCTACCTGTCACCCAGATAAAACCCTGCTCCTAGTCACAGCAGCCCTGGAATCCAGCCAACTCCCAGCCCACTGCGCTCCAGCCCTGCAGGTCTTGGGCATCTCGACAGCCCCGGCCACCTCCCAATCCCAGGAGTAGGCCAGAATGGGCAGGAAGGGCTGCCCCAAACTGCTCCCCAGATGCATCTCGGCTCATTCTCCTGGCGCCTCTGCAGCTCCCCAGAGCTCCCAGGGGACTGCCCAGCCCTGGCACTTCCTAAGAGCTCCCAGGGGACTGCCCAGCCCCAGCACTTCCTAAGAGCTCCCAGGGCACTGCCCAGCCCCGGCACTTCCTAAGGGGCCTTTGTCTGCCTAGAGGCTTACAAATGACCTCTCTGCCCCTCACCCAATCCAGATGCAGCTGTGTCCCTCCATTCCCCACATTTCTGGCACACAGGCTTCAACGATGCCCCCCTGGACACCCTCTCACCAGGGCTCCATGCCCAGCTTGGCTTTAGTTGCCTGTTGCTAACCCCAGGCCAGCAAACCCCGAGGTCACTGGGACAGGAAGACTGGCAGGCATGGGTGCAGGTGCCTGGCATTTCCTGGTGAGCCAGGACGAGCAAGCGGGAACTGGCTCTGGGCTGGGCTATCTCTCCCACGGCCCCTGCCCTGTGCCAGTTCCCCTATGCCCTGCTGACCCCTCTCCCACCCTCCCCACTGGACCCTTTCTCTATCCTTGTGCCGAGGCTGACGCTTCAACAGTGACTGAGCCCATAGGACCCCCAAAGGCCCCCGAGACGGCAGACGCTGCCCACACTGTCTACACCTCTGAGCTTCCTTTCTAAAGTTTCACACTAGCATCTGGGGCCAGCAGTGGCCAAGCCCCACAATAACAGCCCCTGGACTCCCCTGCCCTGGGCCTTTCCACATTGCAGTAAGCCTCTCCCTATGCAGACCATGTCTCCCTATGCAGACCATGTGAATGATGGGCATGCCCAGGGATCCATGGAGTCAGGGGATGCCTGAGGCTGTGCTCAGCAGGGGTACCAGCTGCACAGCCAGCCTCCCACCTGAGGGGCTCCAGCTCTGCCGTGGGCTCAGAGGGTAACCCTACACAATGGGGGTCTAACAAGACACATGGCCCTTGAACTCTGCTGCCTGGGGGTGCCCGCATAGCCTGCCCAATAAATCCAAACATTCTGACAAGCTCTGCTCAGCTCCAGAGTGCCCTGGAAGAGGACATGCTCAGGAGCACCGACCCTCCTCTCACCTTCTTCCCCGCGTGCCCTATCACCTCTCCTCCTGCATCCTGGCCTGATTCCCCGGCTCAGAGGACCGCTGGCTTTCACCTCCTCCAGGCTGGCTTCCCTGACTTCTCCAGGCCTGCTTTGGGCCCATGCTCTGCACGGGGCCTGGCCTCTGCTGCCACAGCCCTTCCGGCTCTGGATGGTTATTGATTGCTTTGCCCCCTCCTCAGACTGGGCGCTCGTGAATGAATGAAATCCCTACCATTTTCTGTGCCTCAGTTTCCCCAACAGCAGAATGTGACTGAGGCCCAGGAAATTAAGGATTTTGCCAAAGCTGACCCAGCCCCAGCCTTATCCCTGTGTCCAGGCCCAGTCTCTGCCTGTCCAGGCTCTGCCCCAGGGAGTCCAAATCCCACCCCTGCATTCTCCGACTCAAAACTCTGTCAGCACCAGCCTCACTAAGAGCTGCCAGCGGCACCTCGACATCCCTCCTACAGAGGACACCCTCCCTGCTGGTCCGGGCCCAGCCCCGAGCCCGCTCACTTGGGGTAGAGGTTCTGCACCCAGACCAGCAACATGTAGGTGTCGCGCTCGCACAGCTCGAACTGCGCCACGGCGGCCAGGTGGGCCGCGAAGTGCTGGTGGTAGCTCTCGGCGTAGGCCGCCACGACGCCGAACTCGGCCGGGAACAGCGGCTTCAGTCGCTCCACCACGGCCTCCAGGTCCTCTTTCATGGTGCGGCCCAAGTGCAAAAAGACGTTCTCGGGGACCTCCGGGCCCGCAGTCGGCCGCTGGCCCATGCGCTCCTCGGCCGCCTCTGCCACACCTCGACGCCACAGCTGCAGCCAGCGCCGCGGGCGCGTGACCGCCAGTCCCGAGGTCCCCGGCCCTGCCGCCGCTGCCGCCGCCGCCGCCGCCTGGCGGTCCTCGCTCTCCTGCTCCGACACCACGGCCAGCGCCTGGCGCAGCCGCTCTGGCGCCACCTCCAGCGGCCGCCGCAGCACGCCTAGCACCTGGTCGCGCAGCAGATCGTACAGCGCCTCCACCTTGCTCTGGCGCCGCACCAGCTCCTCCTCGCTCGCACCGCCCGCCGCCGCCGCCGCCGCCAGCTCCCGCTCCAGCGCCAGCAGCGGCAGAGCCGCCTCCAGCTGCCCGCGCTCCAGCGCCGCCTTCAGCTCCTCCACTGCGCCGGGAAAGTCGCGTCAGCCCCGGCCCCAGCCCGCCGGTCACCGGGGGGGGGGGGGCGGCCAGCGCCCGGCAGGGCCGTCGTCCCCTAGACGCGCACAGGGCCGGCGGCCAACACCCTAAAGGGTGATGTCGGTGTCCCGGACTGGGCTGAAAGCCTGGTCTCCCCCCTCCCAGCCCCGCAGATTGGGGCACAGGTGAAAGCAGAGAAACAGATGCGCCTTCCAACCCCATTTGCCGGCCCACTGTGCAAGTGGCTCACTCACGCGGATGAGCGCCAACCCCGTCCAGGCCCCAGACTAGCTCTAGCCCAGGGTCCCAGCGCACCTGTTGGGGGCGGGCCATCCAGCCCCTGCCTGGACCTGGCTGTGCCCTCGGGCTCCGCTGAGCTGAGCTGACCCTTCTTCTTCTTCCCTTTGGTGAAGACGCAGAACACATTGGCCAGGCCTTTGGACTTCTTCTTCTTCTCCTTCTTCTTCTTCACTGTCTTTTCCTCCTCCCTGTATAGGGCTGTCCCAGCCTCCAGGGGCGGCACCAGGTCCTCAGAGGAGGCCACGGACATGGAGGTCTCTGACTCTGCCTCTGATGTGGACGGCAACTTTTGGGGGCTTCTGGGGAAGTCGAGGGTGCCCTGCACAGGCTGATGTCCCGAGAGGCCTTGGAAGAAGGTCATCATCTTCAGCATCACCCTGGCTCAGGCCTGCAGGCTCCTGTGGGGTGGGGGTGAAGGCATCAGTGGTCACCATGGACCGGCCCTGGCTCCCAGGCCGGAGCACACAGCTGTGCTGGCTGCATTGAGTGCACTCAGTCTGTTTCACCCATTAGACCACCGGGGCTCTGCTCATCTCCTGGCCCAGATGAGCACCAACAACCATACTCCCTCCTTGGCCATGAGCATCTCACCACACACAGCTTCCCTTCCAATACTTCACAGTCCCAGAAGCAGGGAAGAGGCCGGGGACGCCAAGCCTGCCACACAGAGGGGGGCCTTCACTTTATTTGGGCAAATCCTTCCCTGACAGCCCACTCTGTAGGCAGGAAGCAGGGAGTGAACACCTCCCTGGATCCCACGGGACCCTAGGGAAGAGGCGGGGAATGTGCTCTGTCCCTTTGGACAGAGCGGAACAGAGGTCCAGAAAGGTCAGGGACATGCCGGGGTCTAGAACACCAGAAGTTGGCCTGAGACCTGCCTCCCCCTGCCCAGACCCAGCCCCTCTGCCATCTTGCCCAGTTCTGATCCAGCGGTGGGGTCACAGAAACACAGCTGCTCCAGCTGGGCCACGAAGCGGGCAGAGCCTGACTAGGGTCTACAGAAGCCACAGTGGGTGGGACCTCAGAGAGCCTTTCACACATCACTGGGGGCAAGGGGCTCAGCAAGTCACAGGGCTGCCTGAAGTCACACAGCAACTAGGGTCCAGAACCCAGGCTTCCTGGCTCCCACCCCCTCTGCCCGCTCCCATATGGGATGATAGCATCATCACAAAAGCTTCCAGTCTCTGCAGCCTTCCTGGGTGCCCATCCCATCTCTTCCTTTCTCTCATCTGGAAGGGTGTTATTTTGGCTTAAACTGTCCCTATGGCGAACAGCTTGGGTTTGGAACTCAGGTCATCTGGTCCCAGAGCCCAGCTCTCCCCCTGCCTCCACATCCCCAGCTGTCCTGCAAGCTACATCCAGAGAGGCAAGACCTGAGCCTCCCCCAAGTCCCCTCCCAGCACCTGACCATTGTCAAAGCAAGACCAAGTCCACTGGAGAAGACCATGACTGACCAGAAAGGGGGAAGCAGGCAGGGGCTGGGCCTCCCCGAGAACTGGGGTGACCTGTAACCATGACGCCACCTGTCTGACCCACCCCAAAATGAAATGCATGCAGCCTTGTCTCATGTATCACGGTAACTTCAAGTGACCCCTGAAACAGCCCGGCAAGGCAGGCAGGATGACCCACCATCCAGAAGGAGAAACTGAGGCTGAGTAGGAGGTGTTTGCCCCAACCACAGCAGCCATGGGGGCTCGGATTGGGTCCATCAGACTCTTCCCATGGCCCTGCTGCCTCCACCAGCCCCACTACCCTGTCCCCATCCTGGAGGGGCTTGGCCAGAGCCGCCTGAGGGACAGGAAGCCAGGGCTCCTCCCACCCCCAGCTCCTGCCATGCTCACCCAATGCCCTGGGCAAAGTCCCACACTCCTGGATGGCACTGGCCTCCCTGATGCCATTTGGGTTGCGCATTCCACTCCAGGACCAAGAGGGGCATGCTCCAGGGAGCCTCAGGGGCAAGGCCATGGGGCACCTCTGCTCCCCACCCAGTGCCCCAACCTCGCTTCCCAGCCCCTCTCAGGTGCATGCCAAGCACCTGCAGGAGCTGGTCTGTCTGGCAGGGCCGCTCAGCCCCACCCTGGGTGCCCAGGCCCCACCTCTGCCATTCGCCTGGAGTGGGGGAGGGTGGCCCTTACCAGCAATGCTCCCTGCCAGCCTCACCTCAGCCTTCCCTGTCCCACCGTACATGTACTAGGCTCTGTCCCACTCCACATGTACTAGACTCTGTCCCACCTCCAGGCGCAGCTCCCGCAGGACACTCATAGCATCGCCACCTTCTCCCCTCTGTGACACAAAACCCAGAGCACCTGAAGGTCCTGCTGCAGCCCTCTGGGCCTCATCCCAGGTCTCCGCTCTCCGAGGCAGCTGGTGCCTTGGAAAGAAACGGTTTCGGTGCAGGCTCAGCACACCTCTCACTAGTGCGTGCACTGCACACCTCCTTCCTTCACAAGCCTCAGTTTCCCCGTCTTTGAAATGGGGATGAGGACCCCCACCTCACAGTGCTGCTGAGGGGATGTGGCCAAACCGCCCGGCCAAGGGCTGGGCGCCTATCTGGGCCTCAGTGGGGGTGAGTGTCCTGTGTCCTGAGTGTGTCCTGCAGGCGGCAGCGAGTGGGTGCAGCCAGGAGGGAAGGGGAGGAGGGGCATTCCTTTAAGCCTTGCCGCTGGTTGGGCCCACTGAGGCAGGAAGGGCCCTGCTCCGAGGCTCGTAGTGTGGTCACAGCCCGTGGCTCAACAGCGCCTCCCAGCCTCCCGCTGCCCTGCCTCTGCTCAGGCCCACTGGTCTGGCTCGCCTTCCCCGCCACACGCCTGATGTCCACGCGCCTCCCGGGAGCTCGCTGGGCCCGGCTCCTTCAGTCCTGGGCAGGATGTGGAAGGCGGACCCATCCCCCGATGAGGACACCCGGGCACAGGCGAGGAGGTGACTTGGCCTGTGTCGCCCGGTCGGAGAGTAACGCCGGACCTGGGGCCTTCCTGCTGCTAATGGAGGGGAGATCCCTGTGACTGCCCCAGCCCCGCCCTCCCTGCCTCTGGCAGGACCCGGCCCTCCGCCGCGAGCGCCAGCCCTGGCGCCTGTGCGCCCGGACGCGCGGACGTTGGGCGCCAGGGCCTCAGTTTCCCCGGCAGCGGGGCTGCCCCAGGCCAGGGTCCGTGGGAGCGTCCAGTCCGGTCCTGTCCCCGCCGCCGCGACAGGCTGTTCCCTAGGGGAATCCGGCGGGGCATGGGGTCAGGGCGGGCGAGGAGCCGCGCGGAGCGGCGGGGAATGGACGCGTGGAGGCGGAGGTCACTTACCGTGTCCTGGCCGGGCCGCCGCTGTCCTGGCCCCAGTTCCGCAAGGCCTGAAATAGTCGCAGACTGTGCCCCGCCCCGCCTGCCCCGCCCCCCGCAACCGCGGAAAACCCGCGGGCGGAGGCCAAGGCCCAGTGCGGCCCGGCTGTGTCTCTGCGTCCCGGGGGCCGGGCGCGCCCGGCCTGCCCAGCGGGGGATGCGGGGCGCGGTCACTTCCTCCCAGCAGCCGGGCAGGGGCGGGGGGCTGGCCGCACGTCGCATGGTATGTGGAGTTCGGGAGTCCGAAGGACGGGGCTGTCAGGCGCGGGGCCATTGTCGGACGACGGCTCCTGATAGGCCGCCTGGAAGGGGCGCGCTTGGCCGCGTTCCTGCGTCACAGACTGGCTCCAGCTGCGGGAGCGCCACTCCCACTCCAACTCCCCCAGCCGCCCCTCTAAAGTGTTCCGGTATCACCGCGGCCACAAGGAGACAGGGCACGGGGGCTTCCCGGAGGAGGCCCCCTAAGGGGAAGGGGGCTACACGGCTGGCCAGAGTGCTGGCCGCGCGGCTGTGCACAGGACCTGGAGCCCCTCCCGTCGTCAAGCCTTGCTTGAAATGCGTAAATGCGGAAAGGTGAAGTGGCTGACCCGGGTCGCACCGCTTCAAGTAGCGGAGTGGGGTTCCTAGCCAGGCCTACGGGACTCCCACTGGAGCCTTTCTCCCTCTAGGGCTAGGGCTGGACCCACAGGCTGCTGGAACAGGCAGAAGGGGAGGTGTCCAAAGCCCAGACTCCAGGGCTTCGTCTTAATCATCAAGCCGACTTTGCCCACTCCGCGCAGGCCTCCGTTTCCAGGCCTGTTTCCCCATCCAAACTGTCTCTCAGGGTCTGTCTTGGGAGATGTGGAGGTGGGGCATGTGGGGAGGATGGAAGGGGGCTGTGAAGGGAACCCACTGGAGATTAACTTCCTTCCTTATTTCACACGCTAGGAATTTCTGCCCTCTGGAAAGGCCCCCGTCATTTAGGAATTTCCCGCTGGGCACGGGCTTCCCTCCTGCCTCACTGGGGCCTCTGCTCCTCCCCTCTTTTGTTTGGCCTCTTTCCCCGCCCCCTGCTCACTCTGCTATTCCCTCTCCAGCCTAGCAACAGGTCTTCCAGGACCAGGGGGGCCAGCGGAGTGGGGGCGGTGTGGGTTCAGGGTGCCCTGGGAACTGAGAACTTCCTCTTCAAGGGTGGTGGCCAAGCGCCAGGTTTGCACTTGGATTGCCATCCATCCTGTCTCTGGGGAACCTGTGGGGGAGCGGATGCAGGAGGCCGCCAGGATGGGGCGTTAAGGCTGCCAACCCCACCCCTTCTCTCCTAGGGCTCCAGGGATGACATTTTTCAGATGAGTCCACAGAGCCACAGTGTCCTGGGGCTGGGAGGGTCCTTCCATCGGCACTGCACAGATGGAATTCATCCACACAGGGGCGATGGGGAAACCGCCTGAGGGGCCCTGGCCCGTGGCTGCCTTCATGGCTGGCTGCTGTGGCCTCATTGTGCAATCCCCACAAGACTCTCCTGCCAGACTCTGTTCCCCCACCCCACCCCACCCCACCTCCCCTCCCAGCCCCAAGCAGATCGGGAAATTGCTTGGAAGTCTGTATCTGCCAGGAGGGCGTTGTCAGGCCTTAGGCCCTACTGTCCCCTTGGAGGCAGCCCCTGGTCTGCACAGGCTTTGCAGGGCTGAGGAGGGGCTGCCACCCTTGTCACCCGCTGACGGCAGTGGCCCACCCAGAGCACCGGCCGGGGATTGGGAAATGAGGCTGCTGCCTTGGACTTTTGTCTGCACCAGTCACTCCCCTTCTCTAAGCTCAGGCATGAGGGTCAATGGTCACATGCGTGAAGTTCTCAAGACAAAGAAAGTCTTCTGAAAATGGGGCAGCATGGAGGGCCAAGGGATGACAGCCAATGGGGCCCATGGGGCAGGAGCAGTCCTTACCCTCTTCTCGCAGATGCAGAAAACAGTTCCCAAGAGGCCAGGCTCTTCCAGAGGAGCCAAAGGCCAGCCTAGGGCTCCACCCCAGCAAGAAGCCAGCATCGCATACTGGGTGGGGATGTTTATGACCCGTGGCCAGCGGCTGTCCCATTCCCCAGCTCCCCAGGGCACAGGCCAGGGGCAGCGAGCGGGGGCCTCGGCCTGGCGGGGAGGGCAGCAGACAGGAACAGACTGGCAGTGACCTCCCCATTTAGCCTAGAAGGCGAGTGTGCCAGCACCTGGCCAGGAGCCACCATCAGCTCCTCGCACGCAACCCAGGGCCTCAGAGGCCAGGACACAGGGGACGTCCCTCCCTTCCCTCTGCCAGAGCAACGACAGCTGACTTTTTAAAAATGGTTATGGTACAATATACATAATGCAATTTATAATCTTTTAAGCGCACGGTTCAGTGGCATTAAGTATATTCACAGGGTTGTGCAACCAACATCGCCCTCCACCTGCAGAAATCTCCACCTGGCAAAACGGCAACTCTACCCACTGTGCACTAACACCCCTCTCCCTCTCCCCCGGGCCCTGGCAACCACCACTCTACCTTTTGTCTCTGTGGTCTTGACTATTCTCGGTACTGCAAATAAATAGAGTCACACAGCATTTGTCCTTTTGTGTCTGCTTTATTTCACTCAGCATAATGTCTTCAAGGTGCATTCATGTGGCAGCAGGTGTCAGAATTCCCTTCCTTTTTAAGGCTGAATCGTATTCCATTGTATGGATGGGCTACACTGTGCATCCATTCATCTCTCTGTGCACACTGGGTTGTTGCTATCTCTTGGCTGCTGTGTACAGTGCTGCTATGAAACATGGGTGTAGACCAGGTGTGGTGGCTCATGCCTGTAATCCCAGCATTTTGGGAGGCCCGGGCAGGTAGATCACTTGAGCCCTGAAGTTCAGGACCAACCTGGGCGACATAGTGAGACCCTGTCTCCACCAAAAATACAAAAAATTAGCCGAGTGTTGTGGGGTGCACCTGTAGTCCCAGTTACATGGGAAGCTGAGGTGGGAGAACGACCTGAGCCTGGCAGGTTAAGGCTGCAGTGAGCCATGATTGCACCACTGCACTCCAGCCTGGGCAACAGAGTAAAACCCTGTCTCAAAACAAAAACAAACAAACAAAAGAACACGAGTATGCAAACATCTGTTCATGTTCCTGCTTTCAATTTTTTCGGGTAGACTGCTGACGTTTGTTGATCTCCACCAGTGCCAGGCGTTGTTCTAAGTGTTTTGTATACATTAGCCGATTTCATCGGACAACCTAATGAAGTGGGCACTAACTCTCCTCTTTCTACAGATGAGGAGACTGAGGCACAGAGAGGTCCAGTCATGTGCCAGCCAGTGGTGAAGCTGGAGCCCCTTCACTAAGCACAGTGTTATCTTGCTTCTCCTCCAGCGTTGCTCAACGTCTGAAATTCAGCTTGATGTATTTAAGTCAGACACAAGAAAGGACTTCCAGACCAAGGAGTTTAGATGCAGAAATGGGAGGTACTATCCTCCACTTTTTCATCTTGAAAAAAAATTTTCTCAATCTTTTTCATTACCTCATTTAGTCCATTAATTGCACCTCCACCTGCGCCCTGTAGGGCAGCAGGAAAGTCTGAGTTAGCACGGACCAGAGAATAACACAGGCAGGTGCATTACTGGCCCTCTCTCTGCATTCTTGAAGGCACCTAGAGGAAAGCTCTCTAGAAGAGGGGCAGTTGGGGACGGGCATGGTGGCTCACGCCTGTAATCCCAGCACTTTGGGAGGCTGAGGCAGGTGGATCACCTGTGGTTGGGAGTTCAAGACCAGCCTGACCAACATGGAGATATCCTGTCTCTACTAAAAATACAAAATACTAAAAATACAAAATTAGCCGGGTGTAGTGGCGCATGCCTGTAATCCCAGCTACTCGGGAGCCTGAGGCAGGAGCATCGCTTGAACCTGGGAGGCAGAGGTTGCAGTAAGCCAAGATCACACCATTGCACTCCAACCTGGGCAACAACAGTGAAACTCCATTTCCAAAAAAAAAGAAGAAGAAGAAGAAGAAGAAGAAGAAGAAGAAGAAGAAGAAGAAGAAGAAGAAGAAGAAGAAGAAGAAGAAGAAGAAGAAGAAGAAGAAGAAGAAGAAGAAGAAGAAAAGGGCATTGAAGGCAGGCAGAGGGAGAGCAACCTGAAGCAGGGCCCAGGGTGGTGGGTGATCACGAGGGGCAGAGGGCCCATAGGTGGCTGGGCCTGGCCAGAGGCATGGCTGCAGCTGCTAGCCTTGGTCACAAGAGCATTGCTGACCTCAGAGTGGGTCACCTAGCCCCTCCCCCAGCATCCCGGGACCACTTCCCTCTGCATGATGACTTGCACTTCCCGCTGCCCTAACCCTGGTTCCCAGGACCCCAACACTCACTCTGCTTCTCCCTTTCACTTCTCAGGCTGTCACCAGCCCTGAAACTCTTCTCGGGGCCTCTTGCTCCCCCGGGGATGCCCTACTCAATGCATGGGGTGGGGCCATTGTGTCCCCTGTTGACAGATGAGGAAACTGAGTCTCAAAGAAGCAGGCACAGAGGTTGAGGCGTTAAGGCTGGGATCCCTGCTGCCACCCAGCCTTCCCCAAGAGGAGCAGTGGCTCACTCAGCGTCACCTGCAGCTTCATGAGACCCTGGCTGAAGTCTGCTGACCTCCTCCGGGACTGTGGGATGGCCAGGACAGCTGACCAGGAGCCACTCTCACGGCATATCCCCTCCTGCAAAGGAGGCGGCATGAGGACCCTCAGCAGCCCGGACATGCACCATCAGGCGGTGCCCCACCCCAGCCCCACGGGACACTGTTGACTTGTTGATAGCCCCTCCTCTTCCTCCTAGGAGGAAGCCAGGCCAAGGATTCCTTTCCGTATTTGGCAGATGGAGAAACTGAGGCCTGATGAGGTATGGCTTCTGCAACTATTCCATGAGCCGGGCCCACTGTCCTTGCTTAAGAAGGGCGAAGGGAGAGAAAGCAGGGCCTATGGGGCAGCAGGACCCCAACACCAGTGGCCTCCCAAATAGTGTGGTGTAGGAGGGCTCCCTGGAGGAGTGGGTCCTGGTGGAACTCATGGGCATAGGAAGTTCCCTATGCCCGCTGCAAGCAGCCACTCTCCTCCCCAAGTTCAGCTCTCCTAAAACTCCAGTCTTTGACCACAGCTCTCTGGTAGTGATGCAAAATGCCCAAGTTCAGTTCTGGTCCCTTCTGCCCGGGGTTCCTATAGAACACGGGCCCTTCTCAGAGTCGGCATGAGTTCCAGGAAAACAGCTGCAGAGCCATGGTCTATGCAGGGTTCTCCCAATGACCGAGGCCAATCACGTGGCAGGAGCTCTCTTGGGAAGCCCAGCGCTGCTTCATGGGGCTTTTCCGGGAAGGGAGTTGGGGAGGAGAGGGGAGGGAAGGGGAGGGGAGGGAAGGGAAGGGGAGGGAAGGGGAGGGGAGGGAACAGGAGGGGAGGGGAGGTGTTACCAGGAGGGACTGTATCCAAGTCATGAAGCACCAAAGTATGTTAGCAGCAGCAAATCCATACGGGTCTGTAGCAACCTCAGTTCTTACCTCCTCAGAAAAGAGAATTCAACTGAGAGGTCTAAGGCAAAGTGAGAGACCGTGGCAAGTTTCAAAGCAGAAGTGAAAGTTTATTTAAAAGCTTTAGAGAAGGAGCCTGAGCAACATGGCAAAACCCTGCCTCTGCCAAATAATAAAAATAATAATACAAAAATTAGCCGGCATGGTGGTGGGCACCTGTGGTCCCAGCTACTCAGGAGGCTGAGGTGAGAGGATCACTTGAACCCGGGAAGTGGAGGTTGCAGTAAGCCCAGATCGTGCAGCTGCACTCCAGCTGGGCTACAGAGCAAGACCCTATCAAAAAACAAAACAAAACAAAACAAAACAAACGGCCAGGCACAGTGGCTCATGCCTGTAATCCCAGCACTTTGGGAGGCCAAGGCGGGCAGATCGCCTGAGGTCAGGAGTTGGAAATCAGCCTGGCCAACATGGTGAAACGCTGACTCTACTAAAAATAAAAAATTAGTCAGATGTGGTCCCAGCTACTTGGGAGGCTGAGGCAGGAGAATTGCTTGAACCCAGGAGGCGGAGGTTGCAGTGAGCCGAGATTGTGCCACTGCACTCCAGCCTGGGAGACAGAGTGAGACTCTGTCTCAGAAAAAAAAAAAAAAAAGTTTTAGGGCAGGAATGAAAGGAAGGAAAGTACACCTGGAAGGCCAAGCAGGTGACTCAAGGGACCTTTGACATGGGGTTTTATACATTAACATGCTTCCACTTCCCAGGGTGGGGGGAGCTTGCATTCCTTCTCCAGATTCTTCCCTTGGGCTGGGCTGTCCACATGCACCGCCGTGGCCTACCAGCACCTGGGAGGGGCCGCATGCGCGGTGTGTGTACTGAAGTGGTGCACGTGCTCATCTGAGGCGCTCTTCCCTTACTGTCGAGGGTTTCCCCGAGGAAGGTCATATACCAGTTAAGCTCTGCCATTTTGCCTCTTAGTGCTTATGCTTGAGCCCACTCACCCGACTCCTGAGATCTCACCGGGAAGTTGCTGATCACTCGTTTTGGTGCTTCTATGTAGAAGAAACACCTATGTTGGGAGACTGCCTTTTCCTGGTGCTGGTTCGACCAATTATTATTTTAGAGAGACAGTGTAACAACTGCCTATCACCTGATGGTCGCATGACATTCCTGGGTGCTCTTCTGCCCTGCTCACATCTGTCTACTGTAACAGAGGCTGCTCAAAAAACAGGCAGGCCCTGTGACTGCCTCCAGCCCAGGTTCTGGGAGCCCCCTTCTTGCCAGACGGTCAGGAGCTCTGACTTCCAGACTTTGGAGAAGGAGGGCGTCCCTCTGTGGGCTCAGGCGTGGAGACCACCTGGGCCCTGGCACTCCATTGCTTGCAGCTGTGTCTCTCCACACATTGCTTGGGACAGTGACATTTCCTTGGGACCTCCTGGAGATGGCGCTGGCACACTCAGAGGGTTGGCAGGGATGGCTTAAAGGAGGTAGTGCAGGTAAATAACAATGAATGCCACAGGTAGGAGGATGCTCTCGGAGAGCCAGGTCCTCCTCCAGCCAACTCTTGCATTTTCTTGTGTAATGCTCCCAAGTTTACACAGGGAGACTGAACCCAGAGAGGTGGAGTAACTCACACAAGGACACACAGCTAGGAAGGTGCAGAGCTGGGATTCCAGCCCAGAGGTATATGAGTCCAGAAGCTGATTCGAAATGCTAGCCCTGAGTCCAGAGAAAGCAGGAACATCACATGCCACCAAGCAGAGTCCGGCACACACTGGGCACCCCACAAACGGCAGGGCTTCTCATGATGAAGCAGGAGAATAGGGTCTGGAGGCAGGGAACCTAAGGCTGTTTCATGCCAAATTCCTAGAACTATATTGAAAGGAAAACGCATACAAAAAATTAGCTGAGCATGGTGGTGGGCGCCTGTAATCCCACCTACTAGGGAGGCTGGAGTGCAATGGTGCTATCTCCGTTCACTGCAACCTCTGCCCCCGGGTTCAAGTGATTCTCCTGCCTCAGTTTCCTGAATAGCTGAGATTACAGGTGCCCGCCACCATGCCCAGCTAATTTTTTTTGTATTTTTAGTAGAGACGGGGTTTCACCATATTGGCCAGGCTGGTCTTGAACTCCTGATCTCAGGTGATCCTCCCGTCTCAGCCTCCCAAACTGCTGGGATCACAGGCTTGAGCCACCGCGCCAGCCTCACCCTAGCCTCTGATTGGTTGCTTTTTACAACCAATCAGATGTTTGCACAGGAGCGTGACCTTTGTAACTTCACTTCAGCCTGTGGTTGGCTGCTTTCTGCAACAAATCAGACTGATTGCAGACCACCACTTCATTTACATGAGATGAGCATGAAGTGGCCAACAGGAAACTTCTAGGGGATATTTGGACTCAACAAGATTCTGTATTTGGACTGTTGAGCCACTGCTCGGTCCACTCCCACACTGTGGGGTGTACTTTCATTTTCAGTAAATCCCTGCTTTCGTTCTTTTGTTGCTTCATTCTTTCTTTGCTTTGCTGGGCATTTTGTCCGATTCTTTGTTCAAAACGCCAAGAACTTGGACAACTTGCAGTCACGACCCTCTACTGGTGATCTTTGTCTTCCCTAAGATCCTAAGTCCATTATTTGAGGATTCTATCCATCTAAGAGCCTTGAGTTCCTCATTTGATGTTTACAGGGATCAAGAACGACTGCCCAGGCCAGGTGCAGTGGCTCACGCCTGTGATCCCAGCACTTTGGGAGGCCGAGGCGGGCGGATCATTTGAGGTCAGGAGTTGAGACCAGCCTGACCAACATGGTGAAACCCTGTCTCTACTAAAAATAAAAAATTAGCCAGGCAAGGTGGTGGGCGCCTATAATCCCAGCTACTTGGGAGGCTGAGGCAGCAGAATCACTTGAACCTGGGAGGCAGAGGTTGTAATGAGCTGAGATCACGCCACTGCACTGCAGCCTGGGTGACAGAGTGAGACTTCATCTCAAAAAAAAAAAAAAAAAAAAAAAAAGGAAAAGAAAAGAGAAACAACTGCCCTATCCTCCCAACCACCTCCAGCAAAAACAGTTTCCCTACCAATGCCCAGAATGTCACCGTTCATATAAATTCCTTGGGCAAGAATCAGTTTTTAACAACTCAAGTGTCCAGCAAGGAACCTTGGTTACTGCTGGGAATGGGAGCAGGAAGACTAGAGATAAGAAGGAGACTTTTTACCTTATACCCTTTGCATATCTTTTACATTTTGACCTACGTGAATGTATTGTTACCCAAAACATTATTAAGCCTTTAACACATTTTTAAGGCTGTTACTAGATGGGTGGGCATATGTGCAGACAGAAGGGACGGTGCTCCTGGAGAGGCCCAGGCCCCCAGGGCCCAGGAGAGGATGGACCGAGGGGTGTGTGTGACTTGTCCAAGTTTCAGTTCCCTCCAAGTGTTTCACAAGACCAGGGTCCCAGGAGGCCAGGCTGAGATAGGGTGGCTCCCAGCGAGCTCTGGTCCTGTGACCTGGCGCGCTGTGGACCCTGCCCTCTGCAGTGGCCGTCTTATTGCAGCACAGTGGCCGGCAGGTGCTCACTGACCAGTCTTCCACAGGGAAGGGCGGGCACGGGCAGTGTTATGAGGCAGGCCACTCCTGGCCACCCCCTGGGCCTCATGATGGCCTGTGAGCTGTGTGCACCGACGGCGGCCCTGGGGCTTCTTTGTGGTGGCAAAGGAAGGAAATTTGATTGGGGACGGGGGTAGCCTTGGGGACCCTGCAGCCTCCTCTCCCAATGTGGGCAGTGGTGAGGGATCCTGCAGTCACCTTCCAGCCGCTGGGGATATTGCCACCATGTACAGGGGCCTGCTGAGTACTGAAGCCAGGAAGGAAGGGGCTGGGGTCACCAGGTGAGGAAGGAAGAGGGTGAGCTGTGCAGGCCTGGAGGAGACACACGGACCGCCACTCACAGCACGCCCTCTTGCCAGGACCGCTGTGGACAGATTCACTGGCTCCCTACTGGGCACTCCTTCCCATGTTACCAACAAGAAGACTGGATCGGTCCCCCGGCTGGAAGGGGCAGAGCTGAGACTGGAACACAGGCCTGGTGGCTCAGCCTCGTGTGTCTCCCGCATGACACACTCAAGCAGGGGACAGGCCCAGACACATGAAGACCAGGAGGAGAGATGGCCGCAGAGGGCTGCTGGGCCCCAGCCTGAGCTGGGGTGGGGGCAGCTCTCCAGTCTCCTCTTACCCTACACACGCTGTCCCTGAACCAGCAGGTGTGTGTGCACACAGCACACACACACACATACACATACGTACACACACACACACACACACATATACATATACATACACACAAATACACACACACACACACACAGAGTGGATCATCTCTGCAGACCAGAGCATGCGGGCCTGGGGCATGTGGGTTCTCTGTATCTTCTCTCTGCCCCCCAGAGTTGGGCCTGGGATGGGGCCCCAGAAGATTCACAGAGCAGACCCAGTCTCAAGGACCTCAAGCTCAGGGACAGAGACCAGAGGGAACCCCAGGACATGCAGAAGCCTCAGGCCACGGTGAAACTGGGGGAAACCCAGCTAGCCCTGAAGAGGGAGGAGAACTGGGCCATGCAGCAGGGAACAGGTGGCCGGCAGAGGCTGGGGGCCAGGGGCCGGCAGGCAGGGCCTGGGGCTGAGCTTGGGGGCAAGTAGGATGGTTCCAGGCTGTCTTGCTTTCTGAGAGGAGTGAGGAGACTGGGCAAGGGCCTCCATCCTGGGGGTGCTGACAGGGGCTGGTGCACATAGGTGCACGTGCACAGACACACACACACTTGCTTATCAGCCAGATGGCCTGGCCGATGAGAACTGGCTCTCTCTGAGAGCCAGTCCGCACCCTGCAGGCTTGGCCTCGACAACAGATGGCCAAGGAAGCACTCCAGGCTCTTTGCAAGGTCTTGTGGGCTCAGCCTTCACCCCCTGGGGCAGAAAGGCCAGTGGCCAGACCCCAGGACTGAGGCACCCAGGATGCCCTGGTCTCGGCCCCACCTCTACCCCCAGCTTCCCTGACTGCGTCCTCTAGGAGCTGCCATCCCACCCCCAGCTCAGCCTGGCTTGGCCTGGGAAGTTCCAGCCTGCAGCCCCCAGCCCCAGGCACCACTGGGCTCACAAGGATCTGCACACATGGCACACACACCCTCCTGGAATGGAGACACAGGTACACATGTGCACACAGTTCCTGCCAGGAAAACTCTGACTTCCTGTATCCGGGCCTAGGAACTCTCATGGTCTAAGCTGGCCCCCTCCCTCTGCCATCAGCTGCTCAGCCGTCAGCACCTCTTCCCAGCCTCTCTTGGGGCCTCCCCCTGCAGTGACCTCCACTCAACTCAGGTTTTGCTCCAGCCTCAGCACCCCACCACCCCAACCCCAGGGTGCCCAGGGCCTTCCTGTAGGTGGGCCTCCGGGAACATGGCGTCACAGGGAGGCCAGGGCCCTGGCCTTATGACTGGCTCTGACTTCACCCTCCCCAGCTGAGGAGGCACTGACAGCACCCCCATTTCACAGCTGGAAAAATACAAGGCATAGTGAGATAAAGGAACCTGCCTGCATTCTCACAGGTGGGAAGTGGCAGAGCCAGGACAGAACCCCCTCCCCAACCCCACAGCCCAGCCCGAGGACCCTCCGGCTCCAGCTCCTCAGTGAGGAGTCTGAGACAGAAGCGTGGGGAAGGGAGTGGCAGGAGCTCCTTGGGGAGAACCTGACCAGGACCAGACCAGGCCAAGCCCTCCCTTCTCCCCTCTGATGCACCCTGCCTGGGACACTCATGGCCACCACCAGGTCAGGGGTGGGGTCAAGCAGGGGAGAGGCCGACCTGTCAATCACTTGCCATCTCTTGGACCCCTCCCCTAGGAAAAGACATGCCCTCTGGTGCCTGGCTGGGAAGATCCGCAGCACCACGCAGTGCCGACCCCTGTTCTCTGCCAGCCTCGGTCCTCCCATCAGGGACGGGAATCGCTTATCGGCACTAGCATCACACACCCGCCCCCACCTCAACCGTGGAGATGGGGAACCCCAACCCTCCCACTTCCTCATTCCTGCCCCACCTGCCCTACCCTGCCAGGGGACATCTGGATATTCCCTTGCCCCAGCCTGCCCTGCTCCTGGCCTCCATGGAGGAGGGTACTGCCCCAGCACTTGCTCCCAGAAGAGACAGACAAGCCCTGAGCACTCAACCCCCAGGCTCTAGCCCCAGCAAGACTCAGGCTCCAGGTCCCAGCCCTGGCATAGGAACCGGGGCAGGTCTGCCCGGGGAACTGCCCCCTGACTGTCCACAGTGCAGGGAGGGGGCCTGGAGGGAACAGGGAGAGACACGCCCCCTGTCTGCCTGGCACCAGAGGCTTTCAGACCCCTTACCCTGTCCTCAGGCGACCCAAATTCGTGGAGCTCTTGGAACCTTAGCCCACCTGCGGTCACCTGCCCCCCACTCCCGCCAGGGTCGGGATCAGGCCCAGAGACACTATGGGGGCCCACTGTGGAGGGCTGGGAGGGGCACCTGTCACCACCTGTCTCAGCTGCTCCCTAGAAATCTCCCCATCTCAACTTTCAGCCTCCCCAGCAAGCCCGGCTGCCAATGCAAATGGGTTTCCCAGCAACCCAGCCCGAAGGCTTCAAGGCTTCAAGTTTCAGCGGCAGCTTTGCGGAGAGAAGCGGGGATGCAGGTGCACGCTGCAGCAGTCTCCTTACGCTTGCCTCCATTGCTGACACCTCATGGTCACTCCGGGACACACACTCCATGGGTGACACACCCCCTGCAGTAACTTGACAACTTTCACTGCTGGGAAGTCCCTCCCACATCTAACCCAAATTCTTCAAGCTGCAGAACCAGTCTTGGCCCCTTTTTGTCCCCAGGAAGCCCTGACTCTGCCTTGGCTGAGACGAGGCTGAGCGGGCACAAGGCCAGTGGACCCGGGCCGTGGTGGGGGCAGCCACAGGCATGGGCCCTCCCTGCTCTGGACCTGCCTCAGTCTTCCCATGGGTTCCACGGGCACCAGAGGGCCACCCACCAAATGGTGTCACCAGAGAGCCTCCGGCCTGGCCCTTCAGCACACCGGGACCCAGGCCTCCCATCCCCTGCCCACTCCTTAGGGAGGCACCATTTTAATTCACATTTATTTTTTAAATAAATACTCTGCTCTTCACTTTCAGACTGGAGGGTGAAGCCGGACAGTCGGGCGGGAGGCTCCCCATGACAGGCAGCACTGAGAGCTCTGCGGCCCCAAAACACTCCCGACCAACGCCTGAAATGCCTCCTGCACGGCTGCTCCTTCTGGCCAGACAGCTGTGCTTGGCTGCTGACGACAAAAATTCCCTAACTGCAGTGTCAGAGTTGGGGGCAGGGCCCAGAGTGACTCCTTGGGCTCCTGGCTGACCCCCACTGACCACAGCCCCCTGCCGGCGGCCGGCCCCCTCTCGAGCCAGAGAGAACTAGATACAGGTGATCCGCACAGCCATGGCACTGGGCACCTTGATCTCCTCAAAGAGCACACGGCCCCGGGGGGCCTCCGCACCCACCACCCCAGCTTCAGCTCTCAGCAGGTCTTGGGTGTGCTGCAAGAGATGCTGGTTCCGCCGGCAGCCCAGTCGGCGCAGCGCCAGAATGGCCAGTATGTGGTCCCGCCTGCAGAGACACGCCGGCGCTCACTGCAGGCTTACACCTCCGCAACATCCCCAGCCCCAGGATGAGGGGAACCCATGGGCTTGGGAGTTAGCGTGAGTCACTCTGCATTCCAGGAGTCGGTCAGGGAGGTCAGATTGACTGAGGCCAGGAAGAGCTGTGCTGGGGGAGGGGCAGAGCGTGGGCCGGCAGGGGAGGGGGGGCCACCATAGCTGGGCTTGAAGGGGCACAGGAGAGGGGTGTGCAGAGTGGGGAAGAGCCCACGCAGAGGCACAGAGGGAGACCCGAGGACAGGGTGGAGAGGGAGGGAGGGAGCCACGGGGTGGGGGGGCAGGGTGGAGAGGGAGGGAGACACGTGGTGGGGGGGCAGGGTGGAGAGGGAGGGAGGGAAGGAGACACAGGGACAGGGTAGAGGGGGAGGGAGGGAGGGAGACCAGGGTCAGGTGGTGGAGAGGGAGGGAGGGAGGGAGACACAGGGGCAGGGTGGAGAGGGAGGGAGGGAGCCACGGGGTGGGGGGGCAGGGTGGAGAGGGAGGGAGACACGTGGTAGGGGGGCAGGGTGGAGAGGGAGGGAGACACAGGGCAGGGTGGAGAGGGAGGGAGGGAGACACAGGAGCAGGGTGGAGAGGGAGGGAGGGAGACACAGGGGCAGGTGTAGAGGGAGGGAGGGAGGGAGGGAGGGGGCAGGGTGGAGGGAGGGAGGGACACAGGGGCAGGGTGTAGAGGGGGGAGGGAGGGAGGGAGGGAGACACAGGGGCAGGGTGGAGAGGGAGGGAGGGAGGGAGACACAGGGGCAGGGTGGAGAGGGAGGGAGGGAGGGAGACACAGGGACAGGGTGGAGGGAGGGGAGGGTAGAGGGGGGAGGGAGGGAGGGAGACACAGGGGCAGGGTGTAGAGGGACGGAGGGAGGGAGGGAGACACAGGGGCAGGGTGGAGAGGGAGGGAGGGAGGGGGAGACACAGGGGCAGGGTGGAGAGGGAGGGAGGGACACAGGGGCAGGGTGGAGAGGGAGGGAGGGAGGGAGACACAGGGACAGGGTGGAGAGGGAGGGAGGGAGGGGGGAGGGAGGGGCAGGGTGGAGAGGGAGGGAGGGAGGGGGGAGACACAGGGGCAGGGTGGAGAGGGAGGGAGGGAGGGGGAGAGGGAGACACAGGGGCAGGGTGGAGAGGGAGGGAGGGAGGGAGACACAGGGGCAGGGTGGAGAGGGAGGGAGGGAGGGAGACACAGGGGCAGGGTGGAGAGGGAGGGAGGGAGGGAGACACAGGGACAGGGTGGAGAGGGAGGGAGGGAGGGGGAGACACAGGGGCAGGGTGGAGAGGGAGGGAGGGGGAGACACAGGGGCAGGGTGGAGAGGGAGGGAGGGAGGGAGACACAGGGGCAGGGTGGAGGGGGAGGGAGGGAGGGGGGAGACACAGGGGCAGGGTGGAGAGGGAGGGAGGGAGGGAGGGAGGGAGACACAGGGACAGGGTGGAGAGGGGGAGGGAGGGAGGGAGACACAGGGGCAGGGTGGAGAGGGAGGGAGGGAGACACAGGGGCAGGGTGGAGGGAGAGGGAGGGAGGGGGTGATGCAGCTGCGGGTGATGGGCCGATGGGGTGGGGGAGTAGTTGGAGGGGAACCCCCAGGGTGCCATGAGGGCCACTCTCTCTCTGAGCCACAGCCTGGAATACAGGCCAGCTGGAGTCAGGGAATCTTTCCCCACCCCATGGCAGGGTGGCCCAGGGAAGGGGATGAACCAGGGACTTTCTGTGAGCTCCACATCCCAGAATCTTCAAACGAATGGAATTGGAG
The DNA here is from genome assembly GCF_024542745.1 of Macaca thibetana thibetana. Taxonomy (NCBI): domain Eukaryota; kingdom Metazoa; phylum Chordata; class Mammalia; order Primates; family Cercopithecidae; genus Macaca; species Macaca thibetana. The sequence goes on from NC_065584.1 coordinate 4,371,172, forward strand.
AGATTTGAACTGGGATTTCCAAAAGCTTGGATGACTCACCATCGCCCCAGCACAACCCGGGATCAAAGCCCTTCCTCCTGACCCGATCTCAGAACCCCCAGGCTTTCAGAGAGGGCTTTCTCTCCAGGGGTGGGGGCCCGCCTTCCCCCTTGGATTCCAGGACTGGAGGTGCGCCACCCCCCGTAGGGCTGATGGAGGATGGCCGAGAACAGATTAGGAGAAGGAAGGGGTGCTCTCCATACCCCCTCCAGCCTTGAGGGTCTGAGGATCCAAGGCCTACCTCTTGCCTCTGGTCTCCAGGCCCCTGGGCAGTCAGGTACGGGCTGGGGTCCCTCCAATACCAGCCCCTTGGCCCCGAAGCTCTGGTAGGAAGTTAACGGAAGCAGGTAGGGTATGCACCTAATGTCGGGGTAGCTCCGGATGAGAGTCTCCAGGTGCCGCTGGATGTCGTCTTTGTAAGTCTCGCCCAGGATCTCGGCCACGCACTGGATGGCTTGGTCCAACCATGTGGCCTCGGAACCCTGCGAGACAGAACTGCTACCTGCCCCAGGAGCCCTCTCCCCACCCTTGCTCCAACTCCTGCAGGAGCACCAGGTCAGCGCAAGGTCAGCCCTCCCGCAGCGTCAGCCCTCCTGCAGTGTCAGCCCTCCTGCAGTCACTTCAGCTCGGTACTGGGACTGCCTCCCCCAAAACAGAACAGGAGCGTGCCTGGCCACCCAGGGCTCATGGACCACACAGCATTCATCTCCCCTCCCATCCCATCCTGCTCGGACAGGAAAACTGAGGCCAGCCTGAGCGTGCTGCTGCTGGGGGCAAACAAGGGGTATGCAGGGCGCTGGTGCCTCCACTCTGAGGGCTCTGGCCTGAGGTGGGGAACACCTCCCACAGACCCTGACCATGAGATGGGGCTGTGACCTTCGCCCCTTCCCTGCGGCCCTGCAAACTGTATGCAAATGTCTGCAAAGTGCCACCCTCCCACCTGGTTCCCCCCACCCCCCAGCCCCACAGGTGCCCCAGTCCCTGTTTCACCTGATCCAGCGTCAGGAGAACCACTCCCGCCAAAAGCCCTTCTGGCGCTATGGCCCTAGTCACTGCCACCCCTCCCCACACAGAGGCGAGCACCGAGGGGCAGTCAGATGTCACCCCTACCAGGCCCTGGAAGGTGTCGCTGATGGCCTGGGCATCCAGGCTCATCTTCTGGGAGCCACGCATGCGCTCCATGGCCCAGAACCGCTTCCGTGGCTTCAGCGCCTGTGCCAGGTACTCGCGGACCACGAACCGGTGCACCTCCTGCAGAGTCTCCTGGGCGACCCAGGGTCAGGGTCAGGGTCAGAGTCAACAGCCCCAACCATGGACACAGCCCTGCCAGGGCCCTCCCCTTGTGGTACCTGTGCCCGTGGCTGGGCCACACGCTGGAGATGACCGGTGAACCTCACTACCTTGTCCATGAGGGGACGCAGCCAGTCCTGCGTCAGCCAGTCCCTGGTGCACACAACCCTGAAGAGCGGCTGGGGAAAGAGGGGCTGGGAGTCTGCAAATGTGCACTACTCCCCCCAACCTAACCCCTCCCTCGAAGCCCAGTGTGCCACTCCTGACCCCTTCCCTCCTGGGTTTGGGGTGCCATTCCCCCTCCTAGCCACAGGTTATATCAGGAGCCCTTTCCCAGAATGCCTCTCCCGGGCCCCATGATCCAGGGGCAGGGTTTGAGTTTGTCCAGTCAGATCTGCTCAGGGTGTGCCCCGGGGAAGCCTGAGGGACTGGATGAGGACCCTGGGCCTGGATCCGTGGACCCACCATCCCAGGCTTCGGGGGTGACCACTAAGAGCTGGAGACTGAAGTGACAAGGCAGGTGTCTCCCAGCCACCCCTGCTCAGCTGGGACCTCACCTGGGTCCCCTGCCCACTACCCTACACACACCCATGAGCTGGCCCCTGGAATAAATGAATGCTGTGACCTGGGCCTCCAGGCTCTAGGAAAAAGGGGGTACCTCCTGGGCATGGGAAGTGGGGAGAGAGGGCCTGTCATAGTCACCTGCAACTCACGCTGCAAGCCCTGAAGCAGGTGCTTCTGGAAGCTGCAGGTGGCCGCCACCAGGGGCTTCTCCAGCTCCTCTTGAGTTCCTGGGAACCTAGAGAGAATACTGGTCCTGCGGAGTGGCCAGGACCAGCGATGAGTGGGCAAGGGAGACCAGGCTGGGGAACAGGGCCAGGCACACAGCTCCACTCACTGAGACTACAATGTGAAGGGCAGCCCGTGGGGCTCCCCAGTGTAGCTGCCTGCAAGCAGAGTCAAGTGGGGGACAGCACAGAAGCCCAGGGAGCCAGTCACAGAGGGGTGGGTCAGGGGCGGGTGACCCTTTCCCCTCTGGCAGCTCTGGGACAGACCTCCCACCCCTCTTGGTAATAAACAGTGCGGCACAGCCATGCCTGGAACACACCCTACCTTGAGCCTCATAACTGCTCCCTGAACGTGACAATGTCCCTATTTCACTGTTGAGGAAACTGAGGGCCAGGCTACACCTAGTCCCCACAGCCAGGGACACAGTAGGGCAGGCTGGAGTTCCATCAAGGGTTTGGCCAGAGGTTGCCTACCAAGGGTCAGAGAACGTTCCTTGGAGCTGAAACCCCAGGGTCCCAGGGCCAAGGACAAGCCTGGCACAGATTAAGGACAAGAGAGTGTTGGAGAAGCCGTGCCTCATGGTCATGCTTTGGATATAGGCAGGCCAAGTTCAAGTCTCAGCTCCGCCACTTCCTGGCTGCATGGCCATGGGCAAGCGGCACCTCCTTTCCAGGCCTGTGCTCTGCACCTGTGCGTGGGTACACTGCACTTGGGAGCAGACCCGTCAGGCAGGGAAGGCATTCACAAAGTGCCTGGCACTCACGAATGCTCACAAAGAGCCAATGGGAACTGAGTCCCCTAAGGCACAGAGTTCCCACACCGCCCCAGGGAGCAGGTGCTCTGATCCTATTTGACAGGTGGCAAAAGAGCCACAGAGGGGAGGCGGCTTGTCCCTGAGCACACAGCCAGCAGGTGGCACAGCTGCTCTCTGAAGTCAGATAAATGAGAAGTCCTTCGGGACATTACAATTTACAAACTGTTGAAAAAAGATGAACCCAGACGGGGGTGGCTCAGTCTGTGCCTCGGGCACTGGCCGCCCTCCGCGCTGCTGCATCTGCTGAGGCCTGGCCTGGAGCTCAGGGCACAGAAGGCCGACAGCCACCGGCAGCCTACAGGGAGGGCCTCTGCCTTCTGCGGTCACAGAGACCCAGACCTCACCCCAGCACAGCCCAGGGTGCAGGCTGAGGGAGGCTTCCCAGAGGAGGAGGTGTCCCAAAATGGAAGAAATGCAGTCTGGGATGAAGGGAGGGAAAAACCCAGGGCAGCAGGCAGGGAGCTGGAACCCCTCGCCCTCTGCTCAGCCTTGAAGAGCCGCCCGCACTCCCCCAGGGCCTCCGCTCAGATGGACACACACACACACATGCACACGGCACACGCCCCTCAGCTCTGACACACACACACCACTCAGTTCCACCCCTGCACGCACATGCACACACACCTCTTAGCTCTGACACACACACACACCCCTGAGCTCTGCCAAACACGCACATCACACACCCTCAGCTCTCCACACATGCACACACACACACGCACCCTCAGCTCCATCACGCGCACACACACCCCTCAACTCTGCTGCACACACGCACACACACTCCTCAGATCCACCAACACACAGACACACACACTCCTCACCGCTGCCCCCTCCACGCGCGCGCACTCCCTTCCATCCAGTTTCCCGGCGCTCGCGCGCCCCCTGCCGGCCACGCCGCGCCTGTGCAGGAGCGGGCGAGCCCTACCTGAGCTCCTCGCAGGCGTTGATGTAGGCGCCCAGGTGGGGCTCGCTCACCGCCTCTGACGCCAGAAAAGCCTTTTCAAACCTAGGACGGGATCCACAGAGCCTTTGGGGACCCTCCCTGGCTGCGCGATGACCCTGGGTCCACCCTCCCAATCAGGTCCCTACGCAGACTCCTCCCTCCCACCTGCAGAGCACACCAGGCTGGGTCGCTCCCCTACTTAGGATGCGTCCGCACCTGGGCACGAAGAGGCCGAGGGCCCGCGTGCAGATTCGCAGGGTGGTGGCCTCCAGCTCCGCGGAGATGGCGCCGGCCGCCTTCACGTGCTCAGCCACGAGCTGCGAGCGAAGTCCTGCACTGAGCGTGCGTCCCAGCCGAAGACCTGAAGCCGCGGCTCCCCTGGTAGCCCCGCCACACCTCCAGCCCGCCCCGCTGTGTCTCTCAGTCTTGGCTCCTCCAGCTTTCAGCCGCCCATCCGAGAGTCAACTCCTGCAAACCCCCACCCTGCAGCCTCCCAGCCCGTCGGCATGCCGGGGGTCCCCGATTTCCCCCCACGTGGGGCCTCAGGCTCCCATCTAACGGAAAGGTTGGTTGGGACTGGATAGGAATTCGTTCTGGGTATCGCCACCGTGTGCGTGAGGCTTGAACACACGCCCCTTCTCAGCCCCTGCTCCCGGCCGCACCATGTGGACGTCCATGGAGAGCGGCGCCTGGTAAAGGCCCTGCAGCACCTCGGGGTCCTTGGCGGCCGCCCAGTGACTCTGCTCCAGCTGCAAGATGTTGTCGAAGCAGCCTGTGATCTTGGCCTGCGGGAGAAGGGATGGGGCCGCGGTGAGACCCTCCCGGACTGCGTCCCGCGCCGTCCAGGATTAGGGCCGCCCTGTGGGGTCACAAGCCCGCGCCAGGGGCCACAGGATGAACCAGCGCCAGCTCTGGCGGCGGCTAGCCTGGGCGCCGCACATCCCCCCAGGGCCCGCCCCCTCCAGCCTGGCCCGCCCAGCCTGACCCGCCCGGCCTGACCTCCAGGAAGCTGGTGTAGTCGCTCTCCAGTCGGGCCCACACGTCGGGCGCCAGGAGCGGGGGCAGGGGCTCGGCGGGCAGCGCCAGGCCCGGGGGGCCCAGGAAGTCAGGACTGGAAGGCAGGGCAGGGGGCTGAGGGCGGGCGCGGCTCTGATGCGGCAGCAGCTGCCCCTCTTCTGGCCAGGCTCAAAGTCTAACGCTAATCCCGAACCTGGGCATCTGTACACACACACACACACACGCACACGCACACGCACACACGCCTCCAGGCTGCCATGCCACACTCCCTCCCCGGAAGCCTCTGACAGCTGGGTTCCTGCTTTCCTGCAGAATGCTGAAGGGCGGCTACCCAGATGGCACTCCGCCTTCTCCTCAAACACAGCTCAGGGGTCGGTCAACCTCCAATCCACAGCAGGGAGGCCCACAGCGGGGCGGACATAGGTCTGACCCCACACAATTTAAGGAGAAATTTAAGGAGTGCGGGACTTCAGGCAACCCCACCCCTCACCTCCGCGGGCGCTCCTGCCGGTGGGGCTGGGAACCGCTCCGCAGGGGACGCAATCCACCCTCATCCCAGGCACAGAGCTAGAGGCGGCCGCTCCCCGCAGGCTGCACCCTGAACCCAGATGCCCGTCCAAAGGGGATAGCACGGCTGAACCCACGCCAAGCGCTGCGAACCCGCGGGGGTTGAGTCCGGTCTAGCGGGGTGCCCTTTTCGCTTTTCTTTTCTTTTTTCTTTTTTTTTTTTTTTTGAGACTGAGTCTTGCTCTGTCGCCCAGGCTGGAGTGCAGTAGCGTGATCTCGGCTCACTGCAACCTCCGCCTCCCGAGTTCAAGTGATTCTCCTACCTCAGCCTCCAGAATAGCTGAGATTACAGGTGCATGCCACCATGTCTGGCTAATTTTTGTATTTTTGTAGAGATGGGGTTTCACCGTGTTGGCCAGGCTGATTTCGAACTCCTGACACGTGATCAGCCCCCTCAGCCTCCCAAACTGCTGGGATTAAGGCGTGAGCCACGGTGCCTGGCCAAGATGTGCCCTTTTCTGATGCGCCCAAAGGCACTTGGTGGACCAGCACAGGCCCTACTCCCATGGGAACCTCCCCGCGGAAACTTTTCAAATTCTGGAACTGTGTATGGGTGACCCCTAGAAAACCTGGGGCGGGAGCGCCCCACGACCTAACCCGCCGAGGAAAGCATGTCGAAGCTCTCGGCTCTCAGCCCTCTCCCAGGGAGGGAACAGAGAAGAAAGGCCTGGTGCTCCTCAAAGCGGGCTCCCCAAGGCCTGCGGGGGAAGCGGCAGCCATCCTCGCCACTTGGCGCCCTGGCCGAGGCTCACCTGCCATAGACGTTGGCGGCCCAGTCCAGCAGGACATAGAGCTGCTCGCAGCCGCGGGCGTCGCGCGCGAGTTCCTGGAGGCGCTGAGCCACCGCGCTGTGGAAGGCGCGCAGATAGACTTCCCACGCCGGAAAGCCCGCCGCCGCATAAGCGGGCTGCACCTCCTGCCGCACCTTCTGCAGATCGCGGCGAACCAATACGCCCAGCTCTGCCAGAAGCTGGGCCAGACCCGAGGCGCCCTCCGCCGCCGCAGAGGCCCACCCCGCGCCCGGCCGCCGCACGCGCTCCTGAGCGCTCCGCCGCACGGCCTCCTCCCAGTGCTGGCGCCAGTGGCGCGGCGTGCGCAGGAAGTCGCCGTCGTCGGGGGGCGAGGGGTGGGCCTCCTCCTCTGCGTTCACCACGCGGGCCAGCTCGGCCAGCACGGCCGCGTCCACGCCGTCGCTGCCCAGCGTTTCGCGCACGATGGCGCTGAGCTCCGCTGCCAGCCCGTCGTAATGCAGGCACACGTCCATGGCGCGCCGAGCGAAGGCCGTGGGGTCCTGCTCAAAGGTGCGCGAGGCCTTCTCCGCCACCAGCCGTGTCTCCAGGCGCAGAAGCTGTTCGAAGGCCGCCAGCAGTTGCCGTTCAGTAATGAGGTCGGCCACGGATTTGCCTTCTGCACAGGCAGGCGAGAAGAGGGGCAGTGAGAGAGACGGCCCCAAGACCCCGACCTGGATGAAGACCTGCAGGCCGCGACTGAGTCCATCCGGGCTGGATTGCCTGGCCTCTACCAGATGCCCCAGCCCAGCTGAAGGCCTGCTCCAGGAACAACAGGCCCCAGCTGCCAGGAACCCTTCCTTAGAGTCACCTTTGAAGAGGCAGACCCTGGGGCCCCAAGCCTGGCTGAACAGAGCAATTTGGGTCAACCCCTACCTTCCGCCTGGCTCCCACGCCCACCTTCCACTCCCAGCTGAGCCGGACCTGACAGCCTCATGCTCAGTCCTGACTGCAGGTCTAATAGGGTCGGAGCTCAGGCGGGGCGTTTCCTGCCCTGTCCAGCTTTACATTCCTGCTGCTCCGGGCTCTCCACCAGCCTCCACCCAACAGGAGCTCTCCACCTCTACCGTGTCCCCCTCTTCCCAACCCCAGTGTATCCTCCTCTGGCCAATCCCCCTGACCTTCCCTCCGGGTACCTCTGCGAGCCTTGCACCCTCTGCAACCCTGTGATCAGCTATGTGCATGGCCCTAGTTTGGCCAGGAGCCAGGCTATGACCGGTCATGGAGAGGCTAGGTATCTAGGGCCGGCCATGCAGATCTGGGTTCGAGTCCCATTCTCCATGCTGTGAGACTTCAGGCAAGTCACTCCACCTCTCTGAGCCTCACTTTTCTCATCTGCCCAATGCGGGAGCTCCCATTGCAGAGATATTGCAAGAATTTAAAGTGCAATTGTCCAGCTGGGCATGGTGACTCACGCTTGTAATCCCAGCACTTCAGGAGGCCAAGGCAGGAGGATTGAGTGAGCTCAGGAGTTTGAGACCAGCCTGGACAAAATAGCAAGACCTTATCTCTACAAAAAATAAAAATTAATTTAAAAAATTAGGCCAGGCACAGTGGCTCCCGCCTGTAATCCCAGCACTTTGGGAGGCCAAGGGGGCAGATCACGGGGTCAGGAGCTCAAGACCAGCCTGGTCAATATAGTGAAACCCCGTCTCTACTAAAAATACAAAAAAAAAAAAAAAATTTAGCCAGGTGTGGTGGTGGGCGCCTGTAGTCCTAGCGACTTGGGGGCCTGAGGCAGAAGAATCACTTGAACCAGAGAGGTGGAGTTTGCAGTGAGCCGAGATTGCATCACTGCACTCCGGCCTGGGCAACAGAGTGAGACTCAGTCTCAAAAAAAAGAAAAAAAAAAAGGAAAAAAAATTTAGCCGGGTGCAGTGGCTCACACCTGTAGTCCCAGCTACTCAGGAAGCTGAGGTGGGAGGATCACTGCAGCCCAGGATGTCAAGGTCACAGTGAGCTGTAATTGCACCACTGCATGCCAGCCTGGGTGACAGAGTGGAGACCCTGTCTCAAATAAATAAATAAGTGCACGTGTCCGGGGCCGCGGTTTGGGGAGCCAGGGAGGAGAGCCTTTCCAGAAGCCTCAGCTCAGCTGCCCCAACCTCTCACCCATTTCCTTTCATATTTAGTGTTGTTTCTGAGGCCCTTACCTGCCTCGGGTTTCAGTTCCTCAGACGCTGCCCCAGTGGATGCCTGCTGGCTGACACCATTCATGACCCCTGAGGGCACCTCAGGAGTGGCCTGGAAATGGCCGGCAGCTGGGCCTTCATCCAGGGCTTGCCGGAAGGACCGGAACAGGGAGCAGGAGCTTCGCCGGAACAGGCCTGTATCCTCCTTGGAGACCTGGGTCAAAGCCCGTTGGCTGGCCCGGGAGAAGGCCTGCCTCAAGGTGCCCAGGCCCAGCCTTGTGCCATCCTTGCAGTGGGCATTGGGCTCTTTCCTGCTGCTTGTTCGCCGGGAGCCCTGAGCTGGAGTCTGCGACTCCTCAGCCTCCTTGGGACTTTGCAGCTCCAGCCCAGGAGTCTCTGTCTGTGGCGATGGCATCTTGGCAGCAGGAGAGCTGAGGGCAAGAAGGAGTGGCCACAGGAGCAGACGCAGAAACGTGGTGTGGCCCTGTGGGGCCTGGCCACACCCAGGGGCTTGGTCAAGGAAGGCTCCCCAGAGGAGGCAGCCCTCAGGCTGTCAAAAAGAAGCATCATCAGGCCACTCTCTTGGCGAGAGCCCTCAGTGTGCCAGGCCGCAGCTGGGCACGGAGATATAGACAGCTGCTTCCATCAGGAGCCTTTCCTGAGACCATCCCCCAAAGAGGGTCTCCCCAGGTGCCCACCATCACTTAGCCTGCCAGGCCAGACCCTCCCATTAGAATTGGAGAAGGGCATTGACATGCAGGTTCTGGGGCCCAGTCCAGACCACAGCTCATAACACGCGAGGGCAGGACCAGCAGCCACATCTAGGCCTTCCCAGATGTTAGGTCCTGAGGCCTAAAACCCTCCCCCCATCCCCCACCAGCTCCTTCACTGCCCTCCAGGTCCCTCAGCTCACCCCACTTCAGCCCAAAAGGCCTGACTACTTTGGCTCCAAGGGGAGGGCAGGGACCCCCATGAGAGCCCACCCCTTCCCCGGGTGTCGCAGAGTCTGCTGAGGTGGTGTGGGGCCTGAGGGCAGTGGCCAAGGCCACCCTGCTGCTTATCATGGCTGTGCAGCCGCAGGGCCGGCAGCAGGAGGAGCCTCGGGTCTATATTTAACCAGGGACTGGGGGGTTCTCAACACTGTTTCCCACCCATTGCCTCTCCCCCTCCCCCCACTCCTCCTCCTCTTCACCGTAGTGTGCTCTGGCCCCTCCCCAACACAGGAAATGGAGGGAGTGTCCCAGGGACATGGGAGTGGCTGAGCTGTGGCTGCTCCTGCTCCCCCAGGGCCCTCAGCACCCTGGCCTGCCAGGCTCCACCCACACCCCCTTCCAGCCTTAGGAGCTTTTGCTTTCCTGGCTTTAGGTTGGGAGAGAGGAGGGGGCCTCCCACCCACCCCATTACACAAGCTGGGCCATGGGTTGGGGAGGGCATTAGGCTGGCAAAGCCTCACTTTCCCCTGGGAGAAACTGGGGCCAAAGAAGGGCTGAACCTGCCCCTAGCCCAGCCCCAGGGCCCCCGACCCAGGTGCCAGGACCAAAGCCCCCGCCTGACCCACCACCCAACCCTTGGGTGACATCAGGCAGGAAGTGTGCCTCCCCAGGCCCCAGTTTGCTGGGGTGGAATGACACCAAGGTGGGCAGGGCCCAGACCCCCACCCACCCTCGCCCTCCAGCAAGGTGCCTGCTGGGTCCAGCAGAGGCCTACCCACCTACCTTCCTTGAGGTTCCCGGAGGCAGCTAAGCAGCTGGATGGAGGCCAGGGTGGGAGAGACACGGAGGCGGCTGAGCAGCTGGATGGAGGCCGGGGTGGGAGAGACACGGAGGCGGCTGAGCAGCTGGATGGAGGCCGGGGTGGGAGAGACACGGAGGCGGCTGAGCAGCTGGATGGAGGCCGGGGTGGGAGAGACACGGAGGCGGCTGAGCAGCTGGATGGAGGCCGGGGTGGGAGAGACACGGAGGCGGCTGAGCAGCTGGATGGAGGCCGGGGTGGGAGAGACACGGAGGCGGCTGAGCAGCTGGATGGAGGCCGGGGTGGGAGGGACACGGAGGCGGCTGAGCAGCTGGATGGAGGCCGGGGTGGGAGGGACACGGAGGCGGCTGAGCAGCTGGATGGAGGCCGGGGTGGGAGGGACACGGAGGCGGCTGAGCAGCTGGATGGAGGCCGGGGTGGGAGGGACACGGAGGCGGCTGAGCAGCTGGATGGAGGCCGGGGTGGGAGAGACACGGAGGCGGCTGAGCAGCTGGATGGAGGCCGGGGTGGGAGGGACACGGAGGCGGCTGAGCAGCTGGATGGAGGCGGGGTGGGAGAGGCAGCCAGGTGATTGATGGGGCTTCTCAGCCCCGCCCTGGCCACAGGTTGGCTACTTCCCCCAGCGCCAAGGTTCAGGGACGCTGCCTGATTCGGACGTGACCCACACACTTCAGGGCGCCATCTGTCCCAGCCTCCATTCCCCTCTCCCTGGTGCCCCTCCATGCTTGGCATGGGGGCTGGCGCCCAGCCGGACAGGGGTGATGGCACACGACGCATCCACCCCGGTCAAGGGGACGGAGGCCAGGATGTGGGGCAAGGACAAGCCAAGCCCCGCCTTCTTGTTTGGGAGAGCTCACACTTAGTAAGCACCTACTGTGTGCCCACCTCGATGCCTGACACAGATCAGCTACTGTGACAACAAAGTTAGGGGGTGTCATTTGCCCATTTCACAGACGAGGAACCTGAGGCCCACAGAGGGACAGAGTCTGCCCCTGGCCGCGTAGCTCAGGCTGGGGAACCTGCCTGGAGCTGGGAGCAGAGGCAGGACCGGCCGTGTCTCCACCTCCAGGGAATCAGAACTGCTGCCCAGAAGCCCCCCTCCCAGCGAGGAGACCCCAGGTGTCAGCAGGTCCCAGAGTGGGGTCAGATGTGGAGGTCCTCTCCCAGGAAGCCTAGAGGAAGGCCAGGTAAGGAGGGGCAGCTGTGGGAGTGAATCTCTTAGGAGGTAACATAGGCAGAGGCGTGGGGGCCACTCAGCCTGCTTTTGTCCCAAACCAGAACTTCGCTGAAGGGCCAGTAAGGTCCCTAGATGGCCTCTCAGCCTCCAGCCATGCCTCATTTGACCCTGCAGCTCCCAACAGCTTCCCAAGCCATTCTTGACCTTCCCAAAGCAAAAGTCCAGCCAGGTCACTCCCCTGCTTTAAGCCCTTCCATGGTTCCCTCCTGCCTGAGCCCCACAGCCAGGCATCCATCCTGGAACCTCCTTCCTCCACCTCTACCTCTCGCTGATGACACCTCACCAGCTTCCCCTGGGGTTCACGGACAACCTGCATCCCACCCAGCCTCCTCTCTGTCCTCCCAGCTGCACGCCCAGCCTCCGGCTTCCCCTCCGGCCATTCCCTTTCTTGCACCCTGTTTGTTCGCCAAATCTGACCTGGGTTTCAGGACCTCGGGGTTCAGATGCCTCGCACCACCTGCCGTCACCATTTATCTGCTCAGTGGGCACTCGGCATTGTCCCTGTGATAAGGTGGCCCTCCTGCACTGGCCTGGCAGCCTCTGTCCATCTACCCCTGTCACCCCAGAGCACAGCCTGGAAGCAGGGGGAACATCGGTGTCAGGGTCACCCTGCCTCCTCCGACTGGCCTGCCTGCTGCCATGCTGGCGCCTGCTGGGCTGAGACCTGAAGGCCCCTCTCAGCTCCCTCCTCCACCCCCAAGGCTCTCGCCTGGCCTCTCCTTGTGCCCGCCTCCCCACACCCCCCTGGACTGTCTCTGGCTCTCTTTTCTCTCTGTGTCTCTCTGTCCCCAGTGCCTGGAGGGTCCAGGGGGCCCCAGCTCCTATGCTGCCGCTCCCTGATTGTAAGACCCTGGAGACTGAGGCCCGGCCTGAGCCCCGGGTCCCACTCTCCCCAGGTCAGGCTAATACCCCCTTTGTGGGGCCAGCAGCAGGGGCAAGAAACCACCCAGAGACACAGTCACTGAGACCTCCCACCCTGGGCCACCCTAGCTGTGACCGAGAAGTCAAGTCTGAACTTCCCCACCCTCCCAACCCCCAGCCTCAGCTTCTGCTCCCCACTTTCCCCTAGACCTTCCTTCCCGTAGCTGCTCCTCATCCTCCCGATCACTCTGCAGTGCTCACCCACCCCCCCAGCCTCCCCACCTACGCTGGGACTGGGCCATCGCTCCACTCCTCAGCGCTCCCAAGGAGCCTCTGCAGGTGACTGCCTGTACTGTGCCCTGGGCTGAAGCCCTGTGTGGGGCTTGTCCCCTCTCACTTCCACGCCTGCAATCCACCTTCACCTGATCACAGCCTCTGAGCTGCTCTCCTTTCCAGGCCCCCTCGATGCTGCCTCCTAGGATCAGTCATAAGAATCTTGCCTAGCAGTTAGAGCGGTCGTCGGCCAACCTCCCCAACAGCACTTGGGTTTTCCTGTTGAGAGGTGGGACTGAGGGACAGGACTAACTGGATTTCCTAGTCCGACTAAGAATCCCTAAGTCTAGCTGGGAAGGTGACTGCATCCACCTTTAAATACAGGGCTTGCAACTTAGCTCACACCTGACCAATCAAGTAGTAAAGAGGGCTCACAAAAATGCTAATTAGGCAAAAAGAGGAGGTAAAGAAATAGCCAATCATCTATCGCCTGAGAGCACAGCGGGAGGGACAATGATCAGGATATAAACCCAGGCACGTGTAAAAGTGGGTTTTGAAAGCTTTCCTTGTAAGCTTTCCTTTTCCTTCCAGCCCCTGCAAATAAGGAAAATGACAAGGATGTTTGTTCTCACCACTCTGAATCCTCAACATTTGCCTGGAAGAACAAGTTAAGGCAATAAGGAAAGAAAAATAGATAAAAGATGTAAACACTGGGAAGGAGCAGATTAAATTGTCATTATTCATAGGTGATATGATTATCGGCTTAGAAAATCTGAGACTGAAAATTATTGGAGATAATAAAAGGGTTTAGTAAGTTTTGTGCATTGATTATGTAAATACCAGCAATACCTTTCCTGTACCCCAGCAAAGCCTATTAGAAAGAGACACTTAAAAGACTTCCCTTCACAGTAGCAACAAAGCATAAGCCCCCTGGGCCACCGCTGCCCTCAGAAGCAGCACAGCTCCATCCTTAGCTTGGCATTCAAGGCCTCTCCTAATGACCCCTCTGGCTTCAGTTCCAACTTATTCCCTCACTCTGATCACTCAGAAGCACCCACCTCTCCTCCACACCTTTGCAGTCTGCCTACAGTGAGCTCAGCCCCTTCTTCTTCAGCTGTCAACTCATTGAAGGCTCAGCAGAAATGGCTCCTCCCGTGAGAAGCCTTCCCCGACCAGCTGAGCCCATACCATGTTCGGCACCTCCTGCTCTGGGCCTGATCCCAGCCCTGGGCACACCTGCCATGACGGAGGGACAGTTACAGAGCCTGGAGACGAGGAGACTCGCAAGGCAGGGAGTGAGCCTGACTCAGCCCCCAGCCATGGCTAGTACTCGGCACTTTCCCAGGGAAACCAGGCAAGTGAATCTGACGCCTAAACGTGAGCGCACGGGTATATGCACACTTTTCTGGGCATCGGTTTTGCACATCTGTATGTTGACCTGAGAGTGTCTCCCTGTATGTGCGTGACTCTGCCCTGGAGTGTCCCCAGAGGGTCTGCCAGTGCTTCTGAGTCTGTGTCTGTGCCCGCATGCCCATCTTGGTGTCTTCTGTGTCTGTCTGTCTGTGCTTCTGCCTCAGCGTGTCTGCCTGTGTATCCGGTGTGTTTGTGTCCACTGTGACTTGCGCTGGCCCTCTGGCCTGGTCAGCCCGGGCTCTGAGTAAGGCCCTTGGCCTGGAAGGCCACATGCAGAGCCAAAATGGTCCTCAAGCCCATGAGTCGCCACCCCCGCCTGCCCATAGCACCCCGTGCCCTCCTGCTCCACTTGGCCAGAACATACCTGCTGGGCACGCAGCCTTGGCCCAGGAAGAACGCAGCCACCTGAGAAGCTGGCCCGTGGGGCCCTCAGAGCCGGGCCCTGGCCATCGGGCCTCCAGAGCGGCCCGAGCGAGTGACCAACAGCTGGGACTTCCCAGCCATGGTCAGTGCCTGCCAGGCCCACCCGGCCCCACCCACAGCCCTACCCTCTGCCAGGACCCCATCCTTTCACTTTCAGAGAAGTTCCCACTTCCTTTTCGTTCCGGAGGCAGTCACTCCAGCTTTCCATTCCAGACAGCTCAGGGCTCCGTCCAAGGGTCAGAGAACAAGGGAGGGGAAGGCTGTAGAGCTCGGCACTCAGGGCTCGAGGCAGCAGGGGTGGACACTGCCTGCCACCTGAAACACCACCGGCCCCTCCTTTGCTCAGAGGCCAGCGGAAGCAGGCGCTGGCCTCGGGCGACACTCAGCCCACAGTGCCAGAGCCCAGAAGGACCCCTCCCTCCAGGACAGAGGCTCTAGCACAGGGCCAGTCCATCGAGTTCATCCCAAGACCCCCGCTCCCTGCCTGTCAGGGAAGCTCATGGTGACAGTGAAGGAAGCAGTTGAGAGCCACAGGCTGTTCCTCAGGGCTTCAGGAGCTGGGGGAAGGGACGGGGTCCTAGGGACAGACAGGGCACACTCAGGAGTGAGGAGGGACGGCATCCTGGGCAGGGGCAAAGGTGTGGAGGCGGGGCATCAGGCGGGCAACTGCTGCGAGGAGGGCCGCCGACACTTCCCAGAAGAGGCAGCCTCACCCCTGCATAGGGGGATTCCGCAGCAAGCGTCCTAGAAAACAATTCAGGGAAAATCCAAAGAGGACAGATCCAGGCCTGTCCCAGCCTGGGCTGGGGCCACAAGGGTGTGCGACGGGGCCGCCGCAGGGTACTGAGGTGGGCAGAAATAGCCTCCTGCGCCAGCATCCTCTGGCTGAGGGCAGGGGTGGCCCCGCGCACCAGCGTCCTACAACTGAGGGCAGGGATGGCCCCATGCACGCAGTGTCCTAGGGCTGAGGGCAGAGACAGGCTGGTGCACCAGCGTCCTAGGGCTGAGGGCAGGGATGGTCCCATGTACCCAGCATCCTAGGGCTGCCACAACAGACCAGGGACTGAGCCTCAACAACAGACGTTTATTCTCTCCCCGTTCTGGAAGCCCGAGGCCCACGATCAAGGAATCTGTGGGGCTGGTTTCTCCTGGGGCTCTCTTCTTGCTGTGTAGGTAGCCCCCTTCTTCCTGGATCTCCACCGGGTCTTCCTCTATGTGTCTGCATCCATATTTCCTCTTCATGTGGGTTGGGGTCCACCCTAATGACTTAACTTTAACTTATTACCTCTTTAAACGTCACGTTTTTATAAGGAATTTTCCAAATAAGGTCACATTCTAAGATTGGACTTTGTGTGTGTGTGTGTGTGTGTGTGTGACAGAGTCTCTCTCTGTCACCCAGGCTGAAGTGCAGTGGCACGATCTCAGCTCACTGCAACTTCCGCCTCCTGGGTTCAAGCGATTCTCCTGCCTCAGCCTCCTGAGTAGCTGTGATTACAGGCACGCACCACCACACTCAGCTAATTTTTTGTATTTTTAGTAGAGATGGGGTTTCACCATGTTGGCCAGGCTGGTCTTGAACTCCTGACCTCAGGTGATTGGCCAGCCTAGGCCTCCCAAAATGCTGAGATTACAGGCATGAGCCACTGCACCCACCCAACATACGAACTGTATAGGGGAAAAGCAGCCCGTAACAGACCAGAAGGTGCCTGAGATGCTGCAGTACCATCTGCAGAGGGGCCAAATTAGACTCAAAGATGCCAGCACCTCCTCCAGGAAGCCCACCAATTAACCACTCGAGTCACTACCCTGAGCCCTGAGTTCCCTCTGTGAAGTGGGGTGCTAAGAGTCCCACTTCAAGCCCGAGAGGTGCCCAGCAGCCCACAGGCCTGTCCTCCCAGCCCAGTCCCACCTGCTGGCCTGTCCCACCCCACCTGTCTCCAACAGGCAGAGATGAGGGGTAACAAGGAATAAGTACAACTGAACAGAGACAGCCGGGGTCCAAGGTAGCTGGCTTCCCAGGGCTCAGTGACCTGCTCTCAGCCACGCAGCTACCCGGAGAGGCCAGGACTGCAACCTAGGTCTCTGGTTCTGTGAACTGGGTCTTCCCATAGAGCCAGGCCCTGGTGGACTGGAGACTTCCTGGTCTGATCCTCCCACCTCCCAGCTCACAGGGCATGTTGGGGTCCTGGGACCTCCCATTATGGGTCGCTCCATTCAATACACAGGTGCCTGAAAAGCTGGTGGTGCCCAGGGCCTGAGGACTGCTCCTGGACATCCCCTCAACTCCCATCTGCTCCCCACAGCCACCTGAGCCTGTGCCCGCTCTCAGCATGAGGTTGCAATGTTTCTTTCATGCTATGTCCATGGTTTTCCCAAAGTTTCTCAGTAAAATCCCTTTGGAAAAACCCAGCCTTGTCTCAAAGAAGCCTGGGCACAGGGTTGGTCTGGGGTCAGGAGAAGGCAGAGTGAGGGGCCATTAGGAGGGAAGAGGCCTAGCCAGGGACACTGACTAGAGGGCAAACCCAGCTCCCCACGACCTTGGAGAAGCACTTCAATTTCTGAGCCTCAGTTTGCTCCTCCAGAAAATGGGATTGTCGTCGGGATCAAATGGGTTCACCTTGGCTGAGGACCTGGTTCCTAGGTAGGGAAGGCCAGGGAGCAGGACCCCCGCCACCAGATGCTTGCCTGACCGGGGGCTTGCTGAGAGGCCAGGCTGTCACACCTGGGGTGTAGAAGCCAGAGGCGGCCGCTTCCACCCTCACTGCTGCCCCGACCAGCGTTAAGCGCAGCGTGAGCCCCGGAGGCCCAGGCTCCCTCCCTAACTCGAAGCGGCTGCGGGCAGCGGGCAGCAGACCACTCTGCCCCAATCCCATATTTCAGGGTTCAGGTGGGAGCCCGGGCGGTGGCCCCAGCCGACGCCAGGGGGAGTCGCAGGACGACTCCCGCGGGGCGCCCCCAGGTCGCCGCGTGCCGGGGGCGGGGCCTGGCTGGCACCGCCCCTGCCGTCTGCGCCCGCGGGCTCTGGGCGTGGCTGGGCGTTCTGGGCCCCGGCGGGCGGTGAAGGGCGGCGGGGTGGAGCAGTGCCCCGCGGTCGGGACTCCGCATCCCTGGCTCAAGGGCACGCAGGGTCGTGGGACCTGCGGCGGGGGTCGCCTCCGCCCGAAAGCTGCCCTGCTGGACTGGGCGCGCCGGCGGGGCGCTGTGGGTGCCCTGGGACTCCGCCGGAGCTCGGGCGCTCGGCTGTGTGGGTCCCGGGCAGTGGCGTTGAGATGGGTGTCATAATTCTCGCCCTGGAGCCATGTGGTGAGGATTAAATCTCAGTAAATGGCGTCATCGCCCAGTCACATGCCGGCCTCCTGCACCCTACATCCCACGTGTCTGCAAGGCATCCTGCGAAATGTCTGTCCCCTTTCACAAAACTACCCCCATGTCCCCCATCCTGGTCAAGCCTCTCCCTTCCTGGCTCCAGAACCGACAGGAAGGACTGGAGGAGGACGGAGAAGACTGAAAGCCTGCCCCACCCCTCTCCTGAGCTATAGTCCAGGGGAGAGCCCACGGGGTCCTGAGGTTTAAAACTGAAGCAGGCTGCCAGGCCAACTTCCGCACCTTGCCTCCCACCTTTCCCGCATTGGGGGCGGGGGTGGCTATTTTTAGAAGGAAGGCTGTAGGAGAAAGTGCATCTTCCTCCTGGAGGCTGCCGAGGCAGCAGGAAAGCACAGAGGGGCAGTGTCTCCTGCCTCCCACCGCTCATGGGTCCCTGGCACGCCTGCCTGGGCCACAAAAGGGCCATGGACTTGGCAGAGCTGACATTTATGGAGTGTCTCACTGCCCGGCCTAAGCTTCCTCAGCCTGGCCCAGGCTGGCTAAGGGCAGAGGGCCAGGTTGGGGGGACACACCTGGGGAGGGGGCCTGGGCCACACTCAGGGCTCTGCTCCCATGCCAGCTGCAACCAAGCAGCACGGCTCCCCTCCTGCAGTAGAACGGAGCCCAGAGACCATATCGATGGACCCAGTGGAGGGACAGGACCCCCACATAGGGCAGGAAGAGATGCCTCCTCAACCAACCTCTGATGTGGGTTCTGTGGCAGCCTTGTGGCTTCCTGACCTCAGGGATTCCCTTCGTAGCCCCTAGCCTTGGGCACCTTACTTTGCACCTCAGTTCCCGCACGTGTAAAATGGGACCTTCACAAGAATTTAACGAGATCCAACCTGGAATGGTGCGGCCCACCCCAGGTGCCACGGCTGTGCTTTCCTGCACCCAGGTCCAGCCCTGGCCCCAAGGAGGTCCCACGGAGGGTTGGGAGGCCGCCTGGAGGAGGCTGGTTCTGCCTTGGGCAGCCTTGGCCGAAGCAGAGAGAGGGTCCCTGGGCAGAGGCACCAGCCACAGAGCCAACTCAGCCCTGCCCAGCCTGCCCCAGTGCCATGTGCAAGTGGTCACCTAAGAGGTGCTCTGGACTGACCAGCCTGGGCTTGGAGCTGAGGCCCTCACCTGGAAGGCTACAGGCAGAACCCAAACTGTCCTCAGTCTCTTGCATCCCCATCAAGTGTGCCTGCTGGCCACCAGGAAGTGCCTTTATTTCTGCTTCAAACCACGGAACAAAGCGGGGTGTGATCCAGACCTGGGCCATGGGCAGGAGAGGGCAGGGCTGCAGTGCTGGTCAGGCCTGGCGAGACAGGAAGCAGCCTCTGGACTCTCCCGGCTAGGCAGGCCCGGCCCTCCTGTGCACCAGCCTGGCCACCCTGGGGCAGAAGCCCTCAGCAGTCAGACAGCAGAGCCCAGCCACATCCTTGTCCTATCCCCGGGCCGGGGCTGCTGGGTCCTCAGAGCAGGCACACTCTCTGCCAGCAGCCATCTGCAGCTTTCCCTGGTTCTCCAGGCAGACTCGGGGAGGAGGCTGCAGAAACATAAAGGCGGCCGTGTTGGTTGTGGGGGGTACTGCAGCCTGAGAGGATCCCAGGGGCCTGAAATGAGCCTCTGGCAGGCAACTGGGCTGGGGCAGGCCAGGAGGTCCCCTTGGGTGATGAGAAGCAGGAGGGGTGCTTGGCCAGGGAGGCAGAATGAGGCTGGGCTCTGCAAGCAGGGGCAGCTCCCACATCCACCAGATGAAGGGGTGGCAGAGGGAAGGGAAGTCCAGGGCAGACTCAAGGACCTCCCCAGAGCCCAAGTCCCAGGGTTTACCCAAGGGGTGGTCCCTGATGCTGTCTTGGGCCCTGGGCAGAAACTGACAAGAGGTCGAGGGGGCTTTGGGCAGAGGTGGGGGTTATGGGTCCAGACAGATAACCTCTTCTGGCCACACTGAAAAGGGGGTTTCCTGGCCAGTACAGGCTGAGGTCTGGGGATGGGAGAGGGCAGACAAGGTGCTGAGCAGCGCCAGCTGTGGCCGAATTCACTTCCTCCTCAGGGACTCCCAGGGGTCTCCAGGGGACAACATCTCCCAGGGCACAGCTCATGCCCCTTGCTCAGTCTGCAGTGGCCCTCAGAGCCGTCCACAAGGTCCCCATGGCCCAGCCTGCTGCCTCTCCTGCCTGGCCTGGCCCCGGCTGCCCCCTTCTGCTCACACAATTCTCCCGAAGTTTCAGCCTTTACTTATTTATTTTTGAGACGGAGTCACTCTATCGCCCAGGCTGGAGTACAGTGGCGTGATCTCAGCTCACTGCAACCTCCGCCTCCAGGGTTCAAGCGATTCTCCTGCCTCAGCCTCCTGAGTAGCTGGGATTACAGGCGCCCGCCACCATGCCTGGCTAATTTTTATATTTTTAGTAGAGACGGGGTTTCACCATGTTGGCCAGGCTGGTCTCGAACTCCTGACTGCAAGTGATCCGCCTGCCTCAGCCTCCCAAAGTGCTGGGATTACAGGCATGAGCCACTGCGCCTGGCCTGCTTTCAGCCTTTAAGCAGGGCACCTGCAGCAGGATAGAGCCTGCCAACAGGCCAGCCCATCCCCCACCACGTACACCTGCACCCTCACAGCCTCCCAGGCCCTAGTGAGCAAGGCACACTTGCTCCAAAGGTGATGACAACGAGCAAGCACTGGATGATGAGGGGCGAGAATGTGGCATCACTCATTCAACAAGTATGCAACGTGCACCTCCCGTGCCCAGGCCTGCGACTGAGAGTGGATGAGGGACCTCACTTGCTGGTGGGAGGGAGGACGGTGCTAGGGAGGGGGGTCAAGGCCAGGCAGCACCTAGAGCCCCAGGCAGAGGCTCCAAGGCGGGCAGAGGATGGAGTGTGAACAGGCAGGAGGCAGGAAGGCCTTGTCTGCCAGAGCCGCAGGAAGCATGCCCTGCTTCTGACCCTGGCAGTGGCCACTTCCTCCTCTCAACACCCCCACAGGTGCCCTCACTTACCAGCAGCAGCCTGGCTCTGAGAGGGGCCCCTCTGGGCACTCTCCAGGGGCCAGCGCAGCTCCCCGCTCTCCACAGGGTCCGCCTCACTGGGCTCCACCACGATTGAGGGCAGCCGCTGGCCCAGTCGAGGGCCCTTCTCCCGGGCACCCGCCACAGCCTGCAGGGAGGATGGGCAGAAGCACGGCCATGCCCGGCCTGGTACTCCTGTTCCCTCCTACCCCCGTCCCGCACACTGCCCCACTAGGGGGATCAGAGACCCTTCCCACCCAGTCCCTAGGGCAAGGATGGGCACATGTGTGTTTGCACAGGAACATCCCTGAGACGGGTCCCAGGCCCTACCAGGTCCCAACCCTGGGGGTAGGGTGCTCAGCTCTTGGGGTCACAGCTCTCAGGAGGCACCACAGGATGCAGCTGTGCTCAGCTCCAGGAGCCCACTGCACAGCCAGAGCCAGAGGCCAGAGAGGCCAAGGTCACCAGGAATGAGCCCAGGCTTCTGCGCACCCCCAGCTGCCTCCTGCACCCGGATTCCTGCCAGCCCCTTCCTGGGGTCTTCCCTGCTGGGCCCTTGGCCTCCTCCAGGCTCAGAGGAGCTGGGAAGCAGTTGCCATGGCAACCCAAGCGGCTGGCTCTGGGCTCGCTCTTGGTTCATTGTTCAGTGCTCACAGGAGTGTGCGGGGGCTGCATCCCCAGGCCTTCCCGGTGCCCTCAGCATCTCCACCTCCCATTCAAGGCCTTTGAGGCTGCAGTGCTACGTGCAGAACTCTGTGCCTCCGCACCCCAGTGGCCCTGACTTGCCTGCCCTGTCCCACCCCCACGCCTGTGCTCAGGTAGATGCTCCTGCCTGGAGCTCCCTGTCTCCCTTCTCTTCACCTAGAAGGGCAGCTGCTGGCTCCACCTTCCCAAAAGGGCACAAGGGCCTCGAGGAAGGACAGCCACGCAGCAGGGGGGACTTAGCTGAACGGCCCTCAGCCACTGCGGCAAGATCCCTGAACAGTACACATTCCTGAGCTCCAGCCCAGACTCTCTTTTAACCAAGGACCACAGGCGACCCTCAAGTGTGAGAACAGGTGTCACTGGACTGAGATGTCTGTGGAATGAAGGAGTTGTCAGAGGACAGCAGAGCAGGGACCCCATCCCTACCCCAAAGGCTGGACCCTCCCGGGGGCCACCCTCATGCTGGCATTACCAGTCCAGGGGCTCATTCCCCAGCCTGCTCTCCCTCCCCATGTGCCATTCTCCTTCCTGCCCCCAACCAAGGGCGCTCCTCTCCAAGTCTGCCCACTGGGGTGAACGAGGTCCAGGCCAGCAGTGTTTGCAGCTCTGAGGCCTGGTGCTCACCTCTGTCCACCCTGCCTGGGAGGTTGTGTCTGCAACCCCAAGTTCCAGACTGGTCCCTATGTCACTCCAGGCTGGTTCCCCTCTCTGGCCCCACCGCTCCCTGACAAGGAGAACGGCTGGGCTCTAGCTGGGCTCTAGCACTCAGAATACTAAGGCTGCAACCCTGTATAGGGAGCTTGGTTTTTTTAAGTTTCATCAGCACCACCCCATCCCCCACCGAAATGTGACGCTAGGGGCAGGGAACCCTGGCATTTCCTCACTCAGCAGAGAGCAAAGCGTGCCTTGGGGGACAATCCCTGCGGTCCTCAGGTCAGGAAGGGGTGCTCAGTAAGCAAGGAATGCTGGCCTTCAATTGTTTTATCCTTTATATTTTTATAAAAGAGAACGAGCTGGGCACAGTGGCTCACGCCTGTAATCCCAGCACTTTGGGAGGCCAAGGCGGGTGGATCACCTGAGGTCAGGAGTTCAAGACCCTCCTGGCCAACACAGCAAAACCCTGTCTCTACTAAAAATACAAAAGTAACCGGGTATAGTGGTGGGCACCTGTAATCCTAGCTACTCCAGAGGCTGAGGCAGGAGAATTGCTTGAACCCCAGAGGCGGAGGCTGCAGTGAGCCAAGATCGCGCCATTACACTCTAGCCTGGGTGATAGAGCAAGACTCCATGTCAAATATAAATAAAAAAATAAATGAGCAATGATCTCCCCCACCCAGATGGGTAAACTGAGGCCAGCAGCAAGGCAGGGCATGCCCCAAGTCATGGGACAGAGTTTGAGACTTGCTCCCTCCCGAACCCCCAAAGTCCCAAGCACGTACCTTCCCTGCTGGGCCTCCAGCCCCCTCAGCAGTGCCTGGCTGTGGTGAAGCAGGCCGGGGGGTGCTCATGCTGCTGCTGCCACTGCGCCACTAAGCTGCACTAGGACTGGGAGCAGAAATGGGGTGTCTGCTGTTGGCCTGATGCTGGATCTACCCTCCCCCGAAGGCTTCAGGCACTGAGCCCACCCCACTCCACCCCAGCCCAGGCCCAGTGCCCGTGGCTCCAGCTGGACCTGTATTGCACTGCTCCCTGCCTGAGCCCGCTGCCAGAGGGGGCACTGGACCCTGGCCGCATAGTGTGCCTGCAAGAGGGCACAGGCAGGAGGGGAGACCTGGAAAGGCTTCCTGGAAGAAGTCCGCTGATCTGAGGCCTGAGGGATGAGCAGGAGGTAGCCAGGCCAGCTGGGAGGACAGAAGCGCATTCTGAGACAGGAACAGTTCAGGAAGGACACAGAGCGTCCAAGGGACCTAAATGGGTTTCTGAGACAGGAGGCTGGTAGTAGTAGGGACTGGGTTCAAGTCAGCCAGAGACCAAGGTGCCCATTTCCTCCTTGAGAACACGCACCCTGCACACCCCGGGGCCAGGCCCTCAGCACCCACAGCCCAAGGGAAACTGACATCCTGCCTGCACTTGGCCATGCCCACTCAGGCTGGCCACAGCAGAGGGAGCCCCGCTGGAGCCCTGGCAGCAAGGGTTCTGGGAAGAGAGCCCCTGCCAGGAGTCGGCACCAGCCAGACCCTTCACCTGCCGTGTGGGTTCTTGGGGCCACACCCAGGTCAGAGGCAGAAATGGGGGTTGGGTCAGGCAGTGGCTGGCATGCAGGCAGCAGAGGGCCATGGGCAGGGGCAGCCCTGCAGGAAGGGGACGGGGCAGTAGGAGAACAGAGACCAGCAGGATGGAATACCTGTGACGTCCTGCTGGGGTGGGTGAGGGTGGTCCCGTGGCTGCCAGCAAAGCAGAGGGCTGCTATTCTGAGAAATGAGGTTTCTTTCACCAAACACCCCACTCAGGTCAGCTGGGGTCCCACCGAGGGCCCAGGGAGGGCTAGGAGGGCACACAGTGCAGGAGGCCTCTCGGGGCAGCGAAGCCGCACCCTCTGGTTCCTCTGCCCAACCCCAGAGCCCAGGGATGTCTCAGTGCCCCTAGGTCCAGCCCTCCATCAAGCCTCTCCTGGATCCCATCCCAGGACCCCAGAACCCAGGGCAGCCAGGACAGAGACCCAGCCAGACTTGGGAAGGAGGCAGAGGGAGAGGCAAGAAAAATATTGCCACAGAGACCAGGCGAGAGGTGACTGAGCTGGAGACAGAGGAGAAGAGAGAGAGAGAGACAGAAACAGACCCGCAGATGACACTTGGCCCAGAGAGAGAGAATGACAGAGGCAGATGATAGAGCTGTCTGCTTGAGCCAGGTGGGGGCAGGTGGGGGCGGGTGGGGAGGGAGCAGGCAATCAGGAAACAAGTGCCCAAGGGCTGCCTTGCCCTGCCCAGCGCCAGGGTCCAGTGCCAGCTGGGGCACCACACATAGAGGGCGCCCACCACCCCCAGCGCCGCGGGATCCCAGGTCTTGCCGGGCACAGCCCCGGGGGCAAAAGCGCGTGGAGGCATGGCGTCCCACAGCCGGGCTGACCCTGCGAACCCACGCTGTCCCCTTCCCCAGGGAACTGGACTCAGAACTCCCCAAATCCCCCCATGCTCCTCCCTCTCCCAACCACCCCGCACCTGGCCGTCAGGGCGCGCCTGGGACCCGCACTGCCGGGGCCAGGCTGGGGACGGGACGACCCTGCGCCACACTCACACTCATACTCACCGCCCGCGCGGGTGCTGGCGCTGGGGCCTCCGCGCTCTGCTGGCTCCGCGCTCGCCCGGCTCGCCCTCCTCTCCGCGCTCCCCGCCCACGCGCGCTCTCCCGGCCTCCCTCGCACTCGCCCTCCACGGGTCTGGCCGCCCGCCCTCGGCGCCTCCGCCCTCCCAGCTCCAGCCCCCCGATAGGGCCCGGCCTCATCTTCCCTTAAGTCGACTCCTCCCCAAGGACCTGCCCCCGGCCACTTGAGACTGAGCCTCAAGATTGGCGTCCAGAAATTTGAGGTGCAGAATTCGGTGGGGCCAGATACATGGAAAGAGGACTCCCTCCTGTTGGGGAATAAGAGAGGAGTAAAAAGGCCAAAAAAAAAAAAAAAAAAAAAAAAAAAAAAGCAACTGCTGGGCGCAGTGGCTCACGCCTGTTAATCCTAGCACTTTGGGAGGCCGAGGCGGGCAGATGACCTGAGGTCAGGAGTTCGAGATTAGCCTGACCAATATGGTGAAATCCCGTGTCTACTAAAAATACACAAAAAAGAAAAATTAGTCAGGCGCGGTGGCAGGTGCCTGTAGTCCCAGCTACTCTGGAGGCTGAGGCAGGAGAATCGCTTGAACCCGGGAGGCGGAGGTTGCAGTGAGCCAGGATGGAGCCACTGCATTCCAGCCTGGGTGACAGACCGAGATTCCGTCTAAAAAAAAAAAAAAAAAAAAAAAAACCAAACTGGGATGGGCTGCAGGAAGGGCGGGATCACCCCGCAACCCCCCTCTCATCTTCACTTCCAGTTCCATTCCCAAAAAGGAGCAAAACAGCCCTGGGACAAGCTGTCTGGTTCAGTCCAGTGCACAGACCTGACACCTAAAGCCAAGGTGCATAATCTCTGGTCCATGTAATTCCCAGCCTGCAACCAGGAACCTCCACCATCAATTATCTAACATCCCACTTCCATTCAATATCTACAGTCCAGCCACTGTCTATCTACCATTCACAGCTATTCATCTATCTTTTGCCATCCTGCCACCATCTGAGACCCACCATCTGCCATCCATCATCCACCATCAGTAACCCAACATCCTTCTCGCCCACAGTCCACCATCTACCATCAATAACCCAATATCCACCCCGTCCACAATTCACCATCTACCTTCAATAACCCAACATTCATCCCATCCGCAGTCCACCATCTGCCTTCAATAACCCAACATCCATCCCATCATCCCATCCACAATCCACCATCTATCATCAATAACCCAACATCCATCCCGTCCACAGTCCACCATCTACCATCAATAACCCAACATCCATCATATCCACAGTCCACCATCTATCATCAATAACCCAACATCCATCCCATCCACAGTCCACTATGTGCCTTCAATAACCCAACATCCATCCCGTCCACAGTCCACCATCTACCTTCGATAACCCGACATCCATCCCATCCACAGCCCACCATGTGCCTTCAATAATCCAACATCCATCCCATCCACAGTTCACCATCTGCCTTCGATAACCCAACATCCATCCCATCCACAATCTACCATCTACCTTCCCTCATGCAACCACCAGCCATCCATTCACAATCCACCATTCAACCACCATCTGGTATCCAATGTCCATTAACCATCCATCTCCAGTCACCATTCTCTATCCAATCACTGCCCATCCATCATGCACCCATCCATTCACCACCAGCACCCATCATTTACCAAGCATCAGTACACCACTAAATACCCATCAATCCAACATTCATTCACCAACCATCCATCCACCACCTATCCATCCATCACTCACTGTGTAACAGCTTTCCATCAGATATTTAACACATCCATCTACCATTCACATCTCCATCCACATATCTAATTGTGAATCATCAATCTATTTACTATTCATTTATCCCATTAACCTCCATCAAATCAGCTACCATTCATCCATCTACAATTCAGCCACCAGTCTTTCACCATTTGCTATCCATTCATATTTCTATGAACTGTATTCCTGTATCCATCCACCAACCATCTACCATCACCATCTGTTTTTTGGTGTTTGTTTGTTTGAGGCAGAGTCTCGCTCTGTCACCCAGGCTGGATTGCAATGGCGCAGTCTCAGCTTACTGCAAACTTTGCCTCTGGGTTCAAGCAGTTCTCCTACCTCAGCCTCCTAAGTAACTGAGATTATAGGTGGCTGCTACCACACCCAGCTAATTTTTGTATTTTTAGTAGAGACAGGGTTTCACCATGTTGGTCAGGCTGGTCTCTATCTACTGACCTCAGGTGATCCACCATCCATGGCTTCCCAAAGTGCTGGGATTATAGGCATGAGCCACCACACCCAGACTACCATCACCATCTCTTATCCACATCCACCACATACCTATTCATTCATTGTCCATCTCACAACATTCTCTATCTATCCACCCGTCATCCAGCCAAAATTCACTATTCATCCAAAATCCATCCAAATACCATTTAGCATCCATTCATATTCACCCATTCTAGAAAAAAAATATTGGCTGCCTTCTATGTGCCAAACATTGTTCTAGGTGCTGAGGACAGAGTAGAGAGACAGCAGTGAGCATTTATTTGCCATTATCCATCCACCATTACAATCCACTCACCATCCATCTGGTCAGTATTCATGCACCATCCCACATTCATTATTCACTCTCCATTCAGTATTCATCTTCATTCAACATCCATTGACTGTCCACTTGCTATGTATCCACCTTCCTCCATCTATACATTAAAGCATCCATTTACCACCTCTCCATCTACCCACCCACATTCACCTTTCATGCATCACATTTCCAAGTTGTAGCCATCTGCTGTTTAACCTTCATCCATCCGTTCAACATCCATTCATCATTCATCATCCAGATTCCATCCAGTTGTTATCTATCCACATCCATCTATCT
The DNA here is from genome assembly GCF_024542745.1 of Macaca thibetana thibetana. NCBI lineage: Eukaryota > Metazoa > Chordata > Mammalia > Primates > Cercopithecidae > Macaca > Macaca thibetana. The sequence goes on from NC_065584.1 coordinate 4,398,719, forward strand.
ATACCTCCACAGCACACAACCCATTATTCATCCAGCTAGCAATCATTCATTTATTTGCCATCCAGTCCCCATTCATGCACCAGGCAGCCACCATTTACTTGTCCGCCACTCATGATCCATCCATCAGTCATATACTCATTGGTATTTCTGTCCCATCTGCCCATCCATTCTCTGTGGATAGATCCATCACAATCATCCACCTCTATTTATCCACCATCCACCCACACTTCCATGATGTATCTACCCACTAAGCATCCACCATCTACTATTAATACTTATTGCCTGCAGTTTATATTCACTATGTATGGATTCATGTGGTATCCATCAATCCATCAATTCAGCATCCATGTCCATCCATTTTCCATCTATCAATCTACAGTGTATTTATCTATTCTTCATCACTTAATCAGTCACCAACTACATAGATGCATCTACCATCCATCATATTATATCCATCCACCATCTAGGATCACCCTCTACCATGCTTCCAGTGCCCATCCAATCATTATCCATACATTCTTCTACCCACCACATACTCATTCCATCATTACTTCCATCATTCTTCCACTATCACTCACCCAGACAGTTATTCGTCCCCCACCAGTCAGCCAGTCACCTAATAATTAACTCATCCATGTGTTCATCTATTACCCTTAAGTTACATTCTTATATTATCTATATACATAAACATCAGTCCACCATTCTCACTTCATCTCACCACCACCTATCCCCGCCATTCATCCATCCATCTTCTCACCATTCTTTTGCCCATTCATTCATAAACAAAACATTCATGTATTAATAAATACTAATATTAAGCATTTTTGACTCCATGTCAATGCTAGATTCTGGGATCATTGAGAGAACTAAGACCCAATCCAAATTCATGATCCAATGGTCCAAAACGGAGAACCAGGTCAGGCAGAGAAGTGTCTGTGTGAAAATGTGAATTGGATTCTCCTGGATGTGGGATGGATGGAGCTCTTTGCACAAGTTCTCCGGGAGGAGGATGGGCAAGGGGGCATCACAGCAGGGTGAGTGGAGGCCTGACCTGGGCACTGTGGCTGCAGCTCGGGAGACCTGAAGATGTGGGCATAGAGGGAGGTGGGACTGGATAAAGAAGGTAGCAGAGATTGTGCAAGGCTGAGAATGCCTGGCAGAGAGGCCAATCCCTGTTGTAGGGGCAACAAGGAGTTCTGAGAGGGTTTGGGGCAGGCAAGAACCCCAGTCAGCTACGTTCTGAGAAGGGGCTCCCCACATCTGTACACTACTGCAGGCAAGAGCATAGACCAGAAGGACAGGGGCCTGCCTTAGTGTCACACACCAATGCCAGAGTAGGTCCGAAACCTGACACCCTGATCACTGTGACTGCAACTGCACCCTCTGAAGACCCAGACACCCTCATGTCAGGAAAGTCAGCTGGCATGCTCCCTTTCCACTGCCCTATCCCCCAAAAGGCCACCCCACCCCCTTGCCACTTGGGCAGAAATTGCTCTCCCAACTTGTTAGTGCAAGTGGTAACTATCACCTAAGGTGTTAGTTGTCATCCAAAGTGTTGGCGGGCAGGGGCCTCCCAGCTTCTAGGGCTTGCTCTCAATGGGGCGTGGGGTGCTCGGGAGGTGCTGAAGCCCCTTGAGGCACCAAGCCATGGCAGCTGGGGCAGGGAGCATCTGTAAAGACAGGCCTGGAGCTCATAGCAGAGCTGCACAGTTGGCCTCAGGGCCTGTTTTTGCCTCGAGCCTCGGAAATGCTGCTTCTCCCCCTCTCTCCTGCCACCACCATGGGCCTTTCTCCACAGGAGACTGGCAGATCCAGAGGCAGGAGCTGTGCTTGGCCATGCCCAATGTCTGCTGTGTGTCTATGGAGCCCCTGACCCTCTCTGGGCCTCCCTATCCCTGCCAATGCAGTAAGGGCATGAGGTGGACTAAGTGAAGGAGCATCATCCCTGACATCCTCTGGCTGCACTGAGGCTATCGTTACCCTCTTCCAGCCCTGCTCCCCAGCCTCCACACCTTCCAAAGCTTGAACAGGTTGGGCACGGTGGCTCATGCCTATAATCTCAGCACTTTGGGTAGCTGAAGTAGGAGGATCACTTAAGCCCAGGAGTTCAAGACCAGCCTAGGCAATATAGTGGGACCACAAAAAATATGAAAAAAAGTATCTGGGTGTGGTGGTGCATGCTGGTAATCCCAGCTACTCAGGAGGCTGAGTTGGGAGGATCACTTGAGCCCAGGAGGTCGAGGCTACCGTGAGCCGTGATTGCCCTACTGCATTTTCCAGCCTGGGTGATAAAGTGAGATCGTCTCAAAAAAAAAAAAAAAAAAAAAAAAAAAAGAACGGAGGTGAGGGTGGAATGAGCATCTGCTGGGGTGCTCCGCTGGAAGCAGAAAGCCTGGCCCTGGGCCAGAAAGGCTTGCTCTTGGCACCCTCTTGTGACCGTCCTGGAGTAAGACACCACAGACTCGCTGGGCAACATCGAGGACTGTGCCATGACAATACACCACTTAGGTGTTTACCTGCATGCCTCTGCTACATATATTCCTTCCTTCCTTCCTTCCCTCCTTCCTTCCTTCCTTCCTTCCTTCCTTCCTCCCTCCCTCCCTCCCTCCCTCCCTCCCTTCCTTCCTCCCCTCTCCCTCCCTCCCTTCCTTCCTTCGTTTTATCTGCATGTACCTGCTACATATAATTGCTCCTCCCTCCCTCCCTCCCTCCCTTCCTTCCTCCCCTCTCTCCCTCCCTCCCTTCCTTCCTTTTATCTGCACGTACCTGCTACATATAATTGTTCCTTCCTTCCTCCCTTCCTCCCTTCCTCCCCTCTCTCCCTCCCTCCCTTCCTCTTACTCCCTCCCTCCCCTTCCTATCCTTCCCTCCTTCCTTCCTCTCTGCTACATGTTTCTTTCTTTTTTTTCTTTCTTTTTTCTTTTTAAACAAATGCAGCCTTGCTGTTTCCCAAACTGGCCTCGAACTCCTAGGCTGAAGAGATCCTCCCACCTCGGCCTCTGGAGTAGCTGGGACTGCACAGGCTCATGCCACCAGGCCAGGCCATGTGAGCACTGTGGCCCTATGCTCTGTCCTCGTGCTGATCCTCTGACAAGGCAGGTCGAGGACCAACTCCTGTGCCCCTTGGCAGACTGGCAGGCAGGGGGTCCTAAATAAATGACCCTGGTGGAGGTTGGAGGGGCCTGGGGGGTGAATGGAGAGTGAAAGAAGAAGGTGACTGGAGGAAGCCTCCAGCCCCTCCTGGGACTGTCTCATGCTGCTAGGAAGCCCTGGTGCGGGGACTTCCAGCTGTCTTCTCCCACACTAAATCCCCAGCCCTAAGTGTTGGTTGACAGCAGTTTCCAGATGTTTCTTTCTGGATGTATTATAAATCATCTGGTTTCAGAGGGGTTTTTTATGGCCGGGAGCAGTGGCTCGCCACTGTAATTTGGAAGGCCAAGGCGGGTAGATCACTTGAGCCCAGGAGTTCGAGACCAGCCTGGGCAACATAGTGAGATCCCTCCATCTCTACAAAAAGTATTATTTAAAAAAAAAAAAAAAAAAGTAGGCTGGGCGCAGTGGCTCACACCTGTAATCCCAACACTCTGGGATGCCGAGGCGGGTGGATCACGAGGTCTGGAGTTGAAGACTAGCCTGGCCAAGATGATGAAACACCGTCTCTACTCAAAATACAAAAATTGGCCGGGCGCGGTGGCTCATGCCTGTAATCCCAGCACTTTGGGAGGCTGGGATGGGTGGATCAGGAGGTCACGAGATCATCCTGGCTAACTAACACAGTGAAACCCCGTCTCTATTAAAAATAAAATAGCCGGGTGTGGTGGCGGGCGCCTGTAGTCCCAGCTACTCGGGAGGCTGAGGCAGGAGAATGGCATAAACCCGGGAGGCGGAGCTTGCAGTGAGCCGAGATCGTGCCACTGCACTCCAGCCTGGGCGACAGAGTGAGACTCCGTCTAAAAAAAAAAAAAAAAAAATTAGCCGAGCACGGTGGCTCTCGCCGGTAATCCCAGCACTTTGGGAGGACGATGCAGGTGGATCATCTGGGTCAGGAGATCAAGACCAGCCTGAGTGAGCAACATGGTGAAACCCTGTCTCTACTGAAAATACAAAAATTAACGAGGCATGGTGGCACACGCCTGTAGTCGGGAGGCTGAGGCAGAAGAATTGCTTGGACCCGGGAGGTGGAGGTTGCAGTGAGCCAAGATCGAGCCACTCCAGCCTGGATGATAGAGGCAGACTCTGTCTCAAAAAAAAAAAAAAAAAAAAAAAAAAAAAAAAAAAAAAAAGAGCCAGGAGTGGTGGCGCCTCTAGTTCCAGCTATTTGGGAGGCTAAGGTGGGAGGATCACTTGAGCCCAGAGAGGTTGAGGTTGCATTGAGCCGTGATCGCATCACCGCATTCCTGCTTCGGTTACAGAGCAAGACCCTATCAAAAAAAAAAAAAAAAAAAAAAATCCGGTTCCAGATTTTATTTTTTGGTGAGTTATTTTGTTTGTTTGTTTTTCTCTCAGTCGCCCAGGTTGGAGTGCAGAGTGGCGTGATCTCAGCTCACGGCAACCTCCGCCTCCCGGGTTCAAGCGATTCTCCTGCCTCAGTCTCCTGAATAGCTGGGATTACAGGCGCCCGCCACCACGCCCGGCTAATTTCGTATTTTTAGTAGAGACGGGGTTTCACCATGTTGCTCAGGCTGCTCTCGATCGCCTGACCTCAGGTGATACGCCCGCCTCGGCTTCCCAAAGTGCTGGGATTCCCGGCGTGAGCCCCGCGCCGGCCCAGAGTTTTTGGATGTCGTCCTGAGAGGCTCCACACACAGGGGCAGCCCCGGGGCGCGGAGCAGGCCCTGCCCGGCGCAGAGCGATGCTCCGCCGCTCCGCGGGACCCCGACTGCGCGGACTCGGCCTCCGGCTCGGGGTAAGGGTCTGCCCTCCTAATGGGAGGTGCGGAGAGGAGCCGCCGCGGAGTGGAGCGGGACCGGGCCGCGGGAAACGCGGCCGGAGGCGGGGCGTCGGCCGGAGGGGCGGTGCTGACGGCCCCGGGTTTCCCGTGCTCCAGCGCCCCCTCCCGGCCGGGAAACGAACGCCCGACCACGTCCCTCGGCTGCCGAGGGCGGAGGAGCCCGGGCGACACTCCTGTCCCCCTCGCCGCAGCCTCCAGCCTCCCCCGGCACAGCCGGAGAGAATGAGGCTCCAGGCAAAGCCAGGCAGGTTCCAGGGGCTGGGGCCCGCGCGGAGCCGACACCCTGCTCATAGGGAAGAGAGGCTTGCTTCCCGTCGCACGGAAGGGGAAGTCGAGGTCCGGGCGCTTGCTGGTCCGGCGCAGGGAGCTCTGCTCCCGCACGGAGCCGGGAGGGGGATCGGGCTCAGGGGGGTGCCGATCTAGGTGACTAGGAGCACCCATCCCGGGACTGCGGCCAGGCGGTGCTGTCCTTGATTTCTGGCTTGAAGGACAGGTGACCCGGGACAGGTGGAGACGGAAGTGAGAGGGGCAGCCAGGTGATGGGGACGGCGCATGCAAGAACCCAAAGGCCGTGAGCATGGGACTGCTGCCGACACCGAGGCTAGTCCCTCCCAGTGTTGACCTGGCAGCCAGCCCGGGAGGAAGGGAGCTGTCTGAGGCCACGCCCGACGCCCACCGGTGTCACCCGGGGCTGAGGTCATCGGGCCCACCCTGAGCTGGCAGAGTTCAGCCTGCACCACCCTCGGCCCGCCCACCGCAGGGGACCTTGCTTGTCGCCTGCCCTACTTGGTCACACTTTAACCCTGGTGCTGTGCACACAGACAGGCCTGGCAGGGCTGGCATCTCAGGCACAGGGTCAGGGTTGTAACCTCCAGAGCCTCTGAGGACTCCTCACTGCTGAGGGCAGCGGCTGGCAGCCTCCAGCTGGGAAGCTCTGGGGATGGCCAGGTCCTGCCATGTGGCCAGCACAGCCTTACCCCACTAAGGGGCAGCTCCTGTTCACAGAGGTGGGCAGGTCCTGCTGCCAGACACTTGCTAAATGAGCAGTAATTGTCGTGGGCCACCTTTGTGTAACAAACATTAACTCTAAAGTGTGTGCCCCTTTTTACAAAGTCCTCCTTAGTACGGTGGTGGGTAAGACAAAAATGCCTATGTGTGTGTATAGCGCACAACTGTGCTGGAGAGCTATGCCGTAATCCTAGCTCAGCTCTCATCACATGTCCTATGAGCAGGCACTCTCCAGGCAATTGGCCTGAAACTAGATGGTTTCACTGAATCATGGAAACCCTATAAAGATGGCATATTATCCCATTTACAGGGAGGAAACCAGGGACGGAGAGGCTGAGGAGCCTGCCCAGGGTCACAGAGCTTGTGAGGGGAGAGCTCCATCCTAGAATGTGCCATGACACTGTGCACTGGGCTGCGGGGCCCGAGGGCAGGAAGGTGCCGGGGTGGGGAGACAGCCTCTTACTGCAGCCACATTGACACTGGCCACACCCCAGCTGGGGCCTGGAGACCTCCAGCCCCAGGACAGCACTGGGGATGTACGGGAACAGATACTGAGACTGGGAGGGAAAGAGACTTGCCCTGGGACCACAGCTGGAGAAGCCCAGAGCCAAGGGAGGAACCTCCAAGGCCAGCAGCCCACAGGGGAGCCCTGTCACCCTCTCCTCCTGCACCAGGGGCGCTGAGTCCTGAGGACAGGCATGATGGGTGCTGGGCCTGCAAACCATGCAGAACCCGCCCACTCCCCAGCAGGCACAGGCTAAACTGATTCTTGCTGAGCTCTAAAACCCTCCAAGTGAATCCCCTGCACCCTAGGGGCAAAGATGTGACTGTGCCACCAGGGAGATAGGGGTCCAGCCCTTCATGGCCCTGGCCCCACCTGCGAGGGTTTGGGGGTAGGGTTCAAAGCCAGGCTGGCCTCAGCCCTACGTCATGGCTGCAGGGTGGGGCCTGACATCCTGGGCCCTGCCCTGCCTCTGTGCCCCAGAGTAGTCAGGGAGAACCGACGTCTGAGGCTGGGTTGCTTGGGCGCACTCTGTCCTGGCCTGGGCACCCATTCCCCCCACATCCCATCTCCCCCAGCCCCTGCTCCCAGCACTCAGGTCACTCAGCCATGCAGGCCAACATTTCCTCCCAGCGAGCGGTCGCTAGACTCAGTGCCAACACTGTGCCTGAGGGGTGTGCAGCCTGGGCTGGCTGGGTGGGGCGTGAGGGTGGAGAAAGGTGAGAAGTGCCGGTGGGAGGGGTGGCCTCTGGGACAGTCTCCGTGCAAAGGCTTGGCATCCCAGCCTCAGGCTCCCCGACCCAGTGAGCCGGGTATCCAAGGCCATGTCAGGAGACTATCCTCTGAACACTGGGGAGGGACGGGGCCAGGCCCACGATAGCGGTAACTGATGGAGACCTGGGATATGGAGCACCCCGTACCCCGCCCGGTGCAGAATCCCACCCTAGCCTCACAGCCTTGTGTGGTGGGGCGGAAGTTGTACCCAGTTAGCAGATGAGTAACAATCTGCTAATGAGTGTCTGATCTGCCCCTGGCTCAGACAGGGGAGGTGGTGGACTGGCCATGGCAGCTGTCCAAACTTGACAACACCCCGAATGTCCCCAAACCTCCCTCCCTCCACTCTCGCTCCGCTTCGCCCTGGCCAGAGGTGGAGGGTGGTGCTGGGAATAGGAGGAAGGTGAGTGCCTATCCGGGCCAACAGCAGAGGCCCTTGAGGGAAACTGCACCACAGGCATCACTGTAGAGCCCACAGCGGGGGCTCTCAACCTGGAGTGTGCAGCAGAATCGCCTGCAGCCCCCAGGCCTAGCCCCAGCGGCTCTGGGTGAGTGGGTCTGGGGCGCATTTCAAACAAGTTTCCAAGCGCTGCTGCTGCCAGTCCACAGGAGTGTCCTCAGACTGCCCCTCCCAGAGAGGGGGCCTCCTTGGTCCACATCCCAGACAGGATATGACAGCTTTGCATCCTCTGTGGACATCTCTGTGCTCAGGGGCGATGCCCGGCCTCTGCCAACCACACCAGCTTAGATGAAGTCCAGGCACCTCCCTCAGTTCACCGGGTGCCCCTGAGCGAGTCTCTTGCCCACTCTGAGCCTCAGTTTCCTTATCGGCACAGTGAGGAGGGGAGCAAGGCCGCGTGCAGCTATTTGAGCAGATGTGAGGGAAGCGCTGGGCACACAGAGGCCATTGAGATGGTGCTCTTGTTTCTTTGTTTGCTTGTTTGTTTGTTTTTGAGACAGAGTCTTGCTCTGTCGCCAGGCTGGAGTGCAGGGGTATGACCTCAGCTCACTGCAAACTCTGCCTCTCAGGTTCAAGCAATTCTCCTGCCTCAGCCTCCCGAGTAGCTGGGACTACAGGCGTGCACCACCATGCCCAGCTAATTTTTGAATTTTTAGTAGAGATGGGGTTTCACCATATTGGCCAGGCTGGTCTCAAACTCCTGACCTCAGGTGATCCGCCCACCTCGGCCTCCCAAAGTGCTGGGATTATAGGCGTGAGCCACCGCGCTCAGCCTTTCTTTAAGGAAGTTTATGAATTTGTGTCGGGCCGTATCCAAAGTCGTCCTGAGCCCCGTTCAGCTGCGGCAGATTGGACAGGCTTGATGTGGAGTGTTTGCAGCCATGACTGTGAATCCTTAGTGCCTCCTAATGGCCCCTCCCTGCCTTCCTGGCTCAGCCTCCACACCCACCCCACCCAGGCATGAGTAATTCCCTCAGGTCCCACGGTGGGCTCTGGGAAGAGAATCCTAGATCAGAGGCTCCAAAGGGCCTGGTTGGACGCCCAGGAGCCCCCCTTTATCCCCGAGGCAGTAAGGACCCCTGGCGGGTTTCTGGGCAGGAGAGAGAGGTGGACAGAGTCAGCCTTGGGGAAGATGCCTCTGGCAGCCCAGGGAAGCTGGGCGAGGCCGCTGGGGAGGGGAGTGCAGTGGTGCTCAGACGGGTTGCGCAGGCTGTGCTGGGCAGCGCCTCCAGCCTCTCACCTTGCGTCATGTCATCAGCTGCTGCCTGTTAACACCACAGAGGGCTGTCTGTACATTCTGTCCCCAGTGTGACTGCGGGCTGCACCCGCAACCTCCATGAAACCTCACAAGGATGACTACAGATGCTCCTCTTCCCCTTAGAAGGAGGTCACAGAGTCAGTGGGTGAGCCCTCTCCCAGCCCACAGGGCGTCTCAGGCGGGCCCTGCTGGCTTCACTGCTCTTCGATGCAGGGAACATTCTTGGCTGCAGTGGAGCGTTGCCCTGAAGGACATTTGCGAGGGGATCAGGAGGGCAGGGCTTGTGGCCAGGGTTAGACCAGGGTGCCCAGAAGCGAGAGGCAGCAGGCTCAGAGAGGACAGTGTAGGCCTGGCAGAGCTGCCAGCCCCAGGGCTGGCCCCACCCACGGCTAGAAGGAAGAAGTGAAGGCCTCAGAGACTGGAACGCAGAGCAAACTGTGTCGCTGACTCTTGGCTGTCTGGACAGGACAGTGACTTTTGGACGGGGTCACTGCCCGGGGCCATGCAGCAGGGAAGGAGCTGGGAGATAAAAACCCTCTGCTGTCTCCTCCCTCCCTCCCGACCTCCATCAGGACTTCCAGGAGCTGACCCCAAGTGCAAACCAGAGGGCCGAGGCCGACGGTGCCCACACAGGCTGCCTCCCAGGCACAGAGCCAGGAGAGAGGTGGCAGTGGCCCTGAGGACATTGGAAGATGTGGTACATGGGTGGTGACAGCTGTGCTGCTGCCAGCTCCTTCCTGCACCAGCCCTGGTGGACCCCCCATTGGGCTCTTTCCAAATAGACGCACCTGGACTCACCCTAATTTGAGGGTGCCAGCTCTTTCCTGCTGGGACCCTGGTTGACAGCAAAGTTTTAAGCCTGCATACAGGGCCACTGGCCCACAGTCCAGCTCTGCTCTGAGGCTGTCCCCAGCCTGGCTCCCCTCTCCCGGGTCCTGGTGGGGTCTACAGGACCGGCCTCCTGGCTCTCTGAGACTATGCACGTGTCCCTGGCTACTTGGGCCTCCAGGATAATGACTCCCCTGACTCCCTGGCCGCCACCACCACTGCAGAGTAGAAGAAAGAGGAGGAGAGAGGCTGTCGCCCTCCCCTACCCCACCACCTGATGCACCCGGCCACCTTCCAGATGGCCCCCCACCTCCCGCAGCACTTACGGCCCCTCGCATCCCCTCCTGTCCCCCTCATCACAGGCTCTCTGCCTCCTTCCATCTCACAGACACTTCTGTGGGCACTCTCTTTGTGTCTGGCCCTGGCAGGGTATTGGCCCTTGACCTTCAATTGCTTGACCTTCAATGTGGTCAGCATGGATGTTGAGAATGAGGAGGAGAAACACCGTTCAGAAGAGCTGCAGAGTTAGGCAGCAGGAAACCCTAGGAACCAATGCCAGGGTCACCATGGCCGTGGGCCTGGAGACTCCTCCATGCTGGGCAGGGAAGGGGAACTGCAGAGACTCCCACCTATGAGGCCCAGCCGTGCTCGTCCAGGCCTGTAGGGCTGGCCCTGCGCACCACCCCAGCATCCCACGGCAGCCACCTTCGGCTCCCATCTGTGCCCTGAGCTTTGCTGTGCCTGGAAGGCTGCACAGGGCTGCCTCCTCCTGGCTGTTTGCATCTCCCTAAAAAGTCGCCGCTGGAGAGAGGCTTCCTAGCCTCCCCCATCTGTAAGGCAGGCACCCCTCACACACCAGTTACACCGTCCACTGTTCTTGCAACCCTCATCCCTCTCCGAAATTCTCTTTTACTCCCCTGTGTCCTGGTGAACGCGGCCTGTTGCCCCTAGACCAGAAGGGACACCCTGGAGTCCTCAGCACCCAGAACCGTGCATGCCGTGGGTGGCCAGCCACGCTGGGTTGCTGGAACGAGTGGCCCTGCCTCACGTCTTTAGTGCTACCTGGCTTCCATGTTATAGATACACCATAATTTGTTTACCTATTTGTCTATCAATGGACACTTAGGCTATCTTTATTTTTATTTTATTTTTATTTATTTTTGTTTATTTATTTATTTGTTTGTTTACTTATTTTATTTTTTGAGATGGAGTCTCGCTCTGTCGCCATCTCGGCTCACTGCAACCTCCACCTGCCCGGGTTCATGCCATTCTCCTGCCTCAGCCTCCCGAGTAGCTGGGACTAGAGGTGCCTGCCACCACGCCCAGCTAATTTTTTTGTGTTTTTAGTAGAGACAGAGTTTCACCGTGTTAGCCAGGATGGTCTTGATCTCCTGACCTTGTGATCTGCCCGCCTCAGCCTCCCAAAGTGAGCTACCACGCCTGGCCTTTATTATGTTTTTTGAGAAGGAGTCTCGCTCTGTTGCCCAGGCTGGAGTATAGTGGCTCAATCTCGGCTCATTGCAACCTCTGCTTCCTGGGTTCAAGCGATTCTTCTGTCTCAGCCTCCTGAGTTGCTGGGACTACAGGAGCACGCCACCACGCCTGGCTAATTTATATATATATATTTTAGTAGAGACAGGGTTTCACCGTATTGGCCTGGCTGATTTCAAACTCCTGACCTCGTGATCTGCCTGCCTCAGCCTCCTGAAGTGCTGGGATTACAGGCGTGAGCCACTGCGCCTGGCCTAAGCTTTCATTTTTAAAACCAGGAGCACTGCAATGAGTGTCACTGTGCATGTTGTGTCTTAGGCAGTCCCAGAAGGGCTCACACTGACACAGGGGATGGAGGAGAGGATGAGAGAGGCCACCTTGCCAAGGTGTGGGCAGGGTGCCAGCACGTCAGGCAGGGAGGGAGCTGTTTCCACCTTTGGGTCCTCTGAGGACGGCAGGAGGGAAGAGTGGCCGGATCCTGGAGAGAAAAGCTCCGAGGAGAGGGACCCCAGACTTCAGTAGAAAGACGTGGCCAAGGCGCAGCTCCCAGGGAAATCTGGGGAACAAGTACTCCCCCCCTCTCCCCCAGCTCCCAGCCACATGCCAGAGCCCCCACTGGCCAAACCCAGCAGTTGGAGGACCAGGTGGCCTGTGGGCGCAGCCCATCTGGGATACAGAGCAGGGTGAAGAGTGGGTGTGGAGGGGCAAAGGCAGCTATCCAGCAGCTATCCACCCTGCTGCCCTTTGGTCTCCACGCTTGCCCTGCATCTCCAGCACCCAGGGCACATGACGTCCCGTCACCCTCAACTGTGTGTGCACCAACCTGAGGCTAAGAGCCGGGCACTGCCAGCCTCTTCAATGAGGTGACAGGGGGTGGGAATGGGCAGGAGGGAAGCAACCTGCCAACGGATGCCCCTGAGCCACACTGCCCAGGCCACGTTCCTCAGCCGCCATTCCATGGCCTCTCCCCTCGGCTGGCTCCTCAGCAACACTTTTTTTTCTCTCTCTTTTGAGACAGGGTCTTACTCTGTCCCCCAGGCTGGAGTGCAGTGGTGCGATCACGACTCACTGCAGCCTCCACCTCCCAGGCTCAGGTGATCCTCCCACCTCAGCCTTCCTAGGTTCAAGCAATTCTCCGGCCTCAGCCTCTCGAGTGGCTGGGATTACAGGCACTCGCCACCATGCCTGGCTAATTTTTGTGTTTTTAGTAGAGATGGGGTTTCACTATGTTGGTCAGGCTGGTCTTGAACTCCTGACCTCATGATCTGCCCGCCTTGGCCTCCCAAAGTGCTGGGATTACAGGCGTGAGCCACGGTACCTGGCTAATTTTTGTATTTTTTTGAGAACGGGGTCTCCCTATGTTGCTCAATCTGGTCTCTAACTCCTGGGCTCAAGTGATCTGCCTCCCTCAGCCTCCCAAAGTGCTAAGATTACAGGTGTGAGCCACCGTGCCTGGCCAGCACTTTTTTCTTTTTTTAAAGCCTTGGTGGGATAGCCAAACTTTTCTTCCTTCAGAATCTGATTCCTTTATTTCTTGTCTTTAATGAGCTCCCTTCCCTTTTCCTGATAATAAAAAATATTAAGCAAGAAGTACAGTCACAGCTGGGTGTGGTGGCTCATGCCTGTAATCCCAGCACTTTGGGAGACCAAGGCAGGCGGATCACTTGAGCCTAGGAGTTTGGGACTAGCGTGGGCAAAATGGTGAAACTCCAACTCTACAAAAAAATGCAACAACAACAACAACAAAAAAGCCAAGTATGGTGGTGCATACCAGTAGTCCCAGCTACTTGAAAAGGGGCGGGGGTGGGGTGTCGGTGCTAAGTCGGGAGGATCACTTGAGCCGGGAAGGTCAGGGATGCAGTGAGCCAAGATTGTGCCACTGCACTCCAGCCTGGGTGACAGAGCAAGACCCTTTCTCAAAAAAAAAAAAAAAAAAAGAAAGAAAAAGAAAAAAAGAAAGTACAGTCATGCGTCACTTAGTGGCAGGTATGCATTCTGAGAAATGTGTCATCAGGCAATGTTGTTGCGTGGACATCACAGAGTGAGCTTACAAACTTAGACGGGACACGCCCAGCCTGTACGATACAGGCTCTTACTCTTAGGCTGCAAACCTGTGCAGCATGTTTCTGTACTGAACACTGTAGGCAACTGTATCCCAACGGCAAGAATTTGTGTCTCTAAACATAGAAGGGGTCCAGTAAAAACATAATATTATAATCTTATGGGACTACTGTCATGTATGCGGTAGTCACTGACCAAAACATCATTATGTGGTGCATGACTGTGGTAAGTCACGCCTTGCCTCAGTGTGAGAATCGATTCAATGCAAACTCCCTCTGAGGATGAGGATTGTCATCCCAGCCAGCACAGTGATCCCTTGTCTGCCTGTTGGTTCAGTGGCACGAGGAACCGGAAATTGCCAGTAGGGGGAGGGGCAGTTCCACCATAATCCATCGAAACCATGACTGTGTTTCCTGATGGAAACATTTTCCTGGACACTGGCCCAAGGTCACACACAGGAAGGAAGGCAAAATTCCTCCAGTATGTTATTTGGTGTAGTAATGGGAAGGGCCCCTCCTGCCCCCACTGCTCAGTTCCTGGACCCATGCATTCAGGGTATCGGGGGATGGTACCACATACCATTTGCTGGCTTGAGGCACACACCACACCCTGTAGGATGGTACCTTAACCTCACAGGCTATTGGCTTTCATCTGGCACCTTAACTGCATCTTCTGCAGACGATTCCTCCATTCTCTCAAACCAGCTGCTTCTGGGTGATGGGGTGCATGGTAAATTCAGGGAATTTCACAGCCATGAACTCTCCGGCATACTGCCTTCAACGTGAAATGAGTCCCTCAGTCCAAAGTGATGGTGTTTGAGATGCCATGATGATGGATAAATAAAGCGCTGTCCGAGTTCACACATGGTAGTGCTGAGAGAAGTATGTGGCTGGAAAAACAAGTCCTTACCTAAAACATGCGAGGATAAATCACTGCCCTTTCCGTGATGGAAGGGGTCCAATGTCATCAAGCTGGCCACCAGCAACTGTACCTTGTGGGAACGGCACCACATTAGGAGCTCAGGGTGGGTCCCTGCTGTGAGGGTTGGGCACTCAGCCATATGGATACCAAATCAGCCTCGGTGAGGAAAGGTCATGCTTCTGAGCCCCTACATAGCTTCCCTCTCTGCTGCCTCAGTCATCTGTCCACAGGCTCTTTGAGCAGCACTGGGGAAGGGGAGGGAGGAGGCCAATGGATGTCCTCAGAAGAGGCCGTCTTGTCTGCCTGGGTACTGAGAGCCTCCTCTGCAGTAAGTGCCCGTGAATGAATGAGCATTCATTCCTATGGGTACTCTGTGTCCATTCTGAGAAATCCATCCCCTTGCCTGTCCGGAAGACCACCTGGAACATTTTAGTCAAGTCTCTAATTGTCCAGCCAACCCATTAGCTAGAGCCTGTGAATCACTGGACAAGTTTTGTCTTCTGCAAGGATTTTTCTTCAATGCTGACTTTCTGGGCCTCTCCTATGTCTGTAAAGCACTAGACGTCTACCTCTAATGGAAGCTAGCACTCCAGGCAGAAAAAATTTCGGACCAGACCCACTTTTTCATCTTCTGTTGACTGATCACAAAGTATTCTCCATGAAGGCATAGCTGCAGGTTAAGAATGTTGCAGGGCCGGGCGCGGTGGCTCATGCCTGTAATCCCAGCATTTTGGGAGGCTGAGGTGGGTGGATCACTTGAGGCCAGGAGTTCGAGACCAACCTGACCAACATGGTAAAACCCTGTCTCTACTAAAAATACAAAAGTTAGCTGGGTGTGGTAGTACATGCCTGTAATTCCAGCTGCTCGAGAGGCTGAGGCATGAGAATTGCTTGAACCTGGGAGGTGGAGGTTGTAGTGAGTCAAGAGCACATCACTGCACTCCAGCCTGGGTGACAGAGCAAGACTCCATCTCAAAAAGAAAAAAAAAAAAAGAAATGTTGCAAAATGGCTGGGCACAGTGGCTCATGCTTGGGAGGCCAAGGTGGGTGGATTACCTGAGGTTGACTCAAGACCAGCCTGGCCAACACGGTGAAACCCCATCTCTATTAAAAATACAAAAATTAGCCAGGTGTGGTGGTGCATGCCTGTAATCCCAGTACTTGGGAGGCTGAGGCGGGAGAATCCTTGAACCCAGGAGGCAGAGGTCTCAGTGAGCCGAGATTGAGTCTTTGCATTACAGCCTGGATGACAGAGCAAGACTCTGTCTCAAAAACAAAACAAAACAAACAAACAAACAAAAAACCAAAAAGAAAACAAATGTTGCAAAACAGTAGGAGCAAATACTGTTAAGAGTCTAAGGCACCTACTCAGGAAGTTTACTTGTTCCTCCTGGAAATGTTTGGGCCTACTCTCATCTTACAATGGAATGCTGCTGGGTGTGTGTGTGTGTGTGTGTGTGTGTGTGTGTGTGTGTGTGTGTGTATTTTTTTTTTTTTTGTGACAGAGTCTTGCTTTGTCACCCAGGTTGGAGTGCAGTGGCATGATCTTGGCTCACTGCAATCTTCGCCTCCTGGATTCAAGCAATTCTCCTGCCTTGGCCTCCTTCCCAAGTAGCTGGGACTACAGGTGCGCACCACCATGCCCTGCTAATTTTTGTATTTTTAGTAGAGATAGGGTTTTGCCATGTTGGACAGGCTGGTCTCGAACTTCTGACTTCAGGTGATCCACCCACCTCAGCCTCCTGTAGTGCTGGGATTACAGGTGTGAGCCACCACACCCGGCCACATATCTAGTTTTATGAGTCAGTGGATAAGATAGCATTTGCTTTTTGATGGCCAAACAGCTTGGGTCACATAGTTTCTTGGTATCCCTGGCCGAAGATTCAGTTTATATTAAGACCCAGTAGTAAGCCAGTAGCTGCCTCTGAAATGAAGAAAACGTGTTGGCAGAAGTAAGCATGCATTCCAGCCTGGGCAACAGAGCGAGACTCTGTCTCAAAAATACATATAAATAAATAAATAAAGATGTTGTTTCAATGTCTTCTCACTTAGTGGTTTCCAATAAGAAATTTGGTGTCACCCTTATCTCTGTTTCCCTGTATGTAATGTGTTTTATTTCTCGGGTATGTTTGTTTTTTTGTTTTGTTTTGTTTCTTTCTTTTTTTTTTTTTTGAGACAGAGTCTTGCTCTGTCGCCCAGGCTGGGGTGCATGGTGCAGCATGACTCACTGCAGCCTTGAACTCCTGAACTGAAGCCATCCTCCCATCTCAGCCTCCAGAGTAGCTGGAGTTACAGGTGTGTACCACCACGCTTGGCTAATTACTGTCCTTTGATGCCTGATTTCCAGTGTCATGAAAATCCTTGTTTTAGGTGATTTGTCCATTTTCTTTCTCTCTCTCTCTCTTTTTTTCTTTCTTCTTTTTTTTTTTTTAATCTATCATTGTTTCAGGTAAGAGAGTAAATCTGGTCCCGATCACACCATCTAAGCTAGAAGCAGAAATTAATTTCCTTTTTCTTTTTGAGGCAGAGTCTTGCTTGCTCTGTCACCCAGGCTGGAATGCGGTGGTGTGATCTTGGCTCACTACAGCCTCTGCCTCCTGGGCTCAAGTGATGCTTCCACCTCAGCCTCCGAAGTAGCTGGGACCATAGCCACACACCACTACACCTGGCCAATTTTTGCATTTTTTTTTTTTTTGAGACGGAGTCTCGCTCTGTTGCCCAGGCTGGAGTGCAGTGGCCGGATCTCAGCTCACTGCGAGCTCCGCCTCCCGGGTTTACGCCATTCTCCTGCCTCGGCCTCCCGAGTAGCTGGGACTACAGGCGACCACCACCTTGCCCGGCTAGTTTTTTGTGTTTTTTTGGTAGAGATGGGGTTTCACCACGTTAGTCAGGATGGTCTCGATCTCCTGACCTCGTGATGCGCCCGTCTCGGCCTCCCAAAGTGCTGGGATTACAGGCTTGAGCCACCGCACCCAGCCCAATTTTTGCATTTTTATAGAGATGGTGTTTTGCCATGTTGCCTGGGCTGATCTCGAACTCCTGAGCTCAAGCAATCCGCCCGCCTTGGCCTCCCAAAATGTCGAGATTAACAGGCATGAGCCACTACACCTGGCCAAGAAAAAAAGGAAAATTTATTGTTTCATTTAACCAGATCTCTCTCTCATTTTGCTCTCTTTCTCTAACGGGTGTTGTGGCTGTTGATCTTAAGTCTCACCATCACAGCTTGTGTTGTAAAGCAAGCATCAGCAAGCTACGGGTCTGCAGGCCAAATTTAGCCCGCTGCTTGTTTTGTAAATAAAGTTTTACTGGCACACAGTCATGCTCATTTTTTTCTATAATGTCTATGGCTGCTTTCTTGCTATAATGGTAGATGCAGAGACTGTAGGGTTCACAAAACCCGAAACATTTACTGTCTGGTCTTTTACAGAAAAAGTTTACCCACCCCTGGTCTAAAGGAAGGGATAAGAAGCTCCCCCAGTTTTAGTATGAAACATTCTTTTTACTTTTTATTTTATTTATTACTATTATTATTTTTGAGATGGAGTTTTATTCTGTTGCCCAGGCTGGAATGCACTGGTACAATCTCTGCTCACTGCACCCTCTGCTTCCCGGGTTCAAGTGATTCTCCTGCCTCAGCCTCCCAAGTAGCCAGGATTACAGGCATGCGCCACCACACCCAGCTAATTTTTATATTTTTAGTAGACACAGGATTTCACCATGTTGGCCAGGCTGGTCTTAAACTCCTGATCTCAAGTGATCCACCCGCCTCGGCCTCCCGAAGTGCCTCCCAAACCAAGGATTACAGGCATGAGCCACTGCGCCTGGCCTTCTTTTTAATTTTAATTTTATTTTTATTTTTGAGATGGAGTCTCGCTCTGTCACCCAGGCTGGAGTGCAGTGGCACCATCTTGGCTCACTGCAACCTCCGCCTCCTGGGTTCAAGTGATTCTCCTGCCTCATTCTCCCAAGTAGCTGAGATTACAGGTGTGCACAACCATGCCCAGCTAATTTTTTATTCTTATTTTTTGTATTTTTAGTAGAGACGAAGTTTCACCATTTTGGTCAGGCTGGTTTCGAACTCCTGACCTCCAATGATCTGCCCGCCTCAGCCTCCCAAAATGCTGGGATTACATGTGTGAGCCACCACGCCCAGCCAGTATAAAACATTCTAAATAAGTTATCTGCTGAGGGAGCAAGACGTTTGAGACTAGGGGTTCAAGACCAACCAGGGCATCATAGCAAGACCCCTTCTCTAAAAAAATTTTTTTAAATTAGCTATATGTGGTGGCATATACCTGTAGTCCCCACTACTCTGGAGGCTGAGATGGGAGAATTGCTTGAGCCTAGCAGTTCGGGGCTGCAGTGAGCTATGATTTTGTCAAGGCACTTCAGCCTGGATGACAGAGCAAGACCCTGTCTCTAAAAAATAGATGAATAAATACATAAATAAGTTCTCTGATTGGCCTGGCTTCAGTCACATGATGACTGAAGGGGGATGAAGTGCTGACTAGGGTCTTGGGTCACATGTGGTGCCAGCCCCTCTAGAATCCTATGATCAGAGTGGAGCTGGAGCGGAGACTCACAGGGCATGGTGTTCAGGAGACAGAGAGAGTGAGGGCAGACCGATACAAGGACTGTCCACCAAAGGGACAATGACCTTTGGCGTACATTTGTAAATGTATAAGAACAGTACATGGAAATTTCCAGGAGGCAAGAAGAGAGAGCAGATGTGGACTTCTCAAATGCTATGTCAGATCGCCACGTGTAGATTGTCAAGGGAAATGTGTGGGAATCTGTCCCACACTCAGGAATAAAAGATGAGAGTGGAAGAGAAGGTTTGGTGAGGTGATCCTGCCCAGGGACACAGAGGACGGGCCCTCCTTCCTTCACTTTAAGCCTGTGAGGGGGGCTTCCAAGGGATTTCTCAGAGAGCTCAATATTTGGTATTCCATTTGGAGGGCACAGTGGCCTAGGGGTTGGCTCCTAGCCAGGAAGGAGGGGCTTACGTGCTGTTTCGGAGGCAGAGCTGTGCTGCTGTGCTGGGATCCACCTGTTCACTAACGTTGGGGCGAGAAGTGTGCCAGTGTTTCCTGAGGACAGATGTGAGCTGGGTGGATGAGCAAGCATGAGACCCATGGAGCCATTGAGGTCTTGTCCAAGAGTCCCTCAGGAAGAGCAGAGGGCCCCTCCCCTCCACAGTCACCAGGTAAGCACCCACCCAGTGGCACACCTGCTTGGGTTAAGGGGACTTCAGGAGACAAAGCAGTAGGGAACCACCAAGGAGCCCATGAATGTTCCCAGGAGAGAGAGGGTCAGCTTTACCCTCTGCCAATCCAGATGGGATTGGAGCCCTTCCCCACTTCTCCCTTCCCGGTGGTGGCTCTAGATGGGCAGAAGGGGGCTGAGCGAGCCAAGGGAGGTTTGGGGAAGAAGGAGATGGCACCAGGCACAGCCCCCTTTCCCCTTGCTCATCTCAGGTCCTAAGGGGTCCAAGGGGGAAGATTTAAAGTTAAGGCCAGAGGTTTAGCTCTGCAAATCTCAACATTCTGATTTCTGAACCAATTTATTATTTCTGGCTTGAAGTAGCTGTAGAGTGCGTACATTTTAGGTTACTGGGGATAAGACTATGCTTAGTCTGGGGTTGGTGTGTTGCAAAGACCAGAAATTCACTGGAGCCAGTCAAGTAGAAGTTTATTGTGAGGATATAGCAGAAGTTCACAGGTGCCTGAGGACACATACAGCTGGGCTTCCCTGGCCTAGGGGCCAAGAGCCAGGACCCATGGTTGCTCCATCTGTCAGCTGGTCATAGAGTCCCTGGCTTCTGAAATACTCATTCTAATGTATGATAGCAGCACCTCCTATGAGCCAAGCACTGTTTTCAGTGTTCCCTGGGTATCAACTCATTCAATCCCCTCCCAAACTCACTGAAATGCCGAGGTCAGTCCTATTATTCCGCCTTTACATCTGAGACTGAGGCACAAAAACATTTCTAGTCCAGGCTAGGAGGCAAGACCCCCACATACCCATTGTATCAAGTGCCGAGAAGGAAACCTGCAGGGCGAACTGGGGCCTGATCTCGCCCAGAGAGTTAGGTAAGGCTGCCCTGAAGAGGCCATGTGGAAAGAGAGATTTGGTTAAGTGGACAAAGTGGAGGCAGTGTGGGAGGGGCATCCCAGGCAGAGGGGCAGGCAAGTGCGAAGGCCGGGAGGCAGGAAGGAGTAGGGACCACTGAGGAGCAGCAAGGAGATCAGGGAGACTGGAGTCAGAGGCTGAAGAGACATGGCGGAGAACAGGGTGGGAGGGCTGGGCAGGCCAGGCAGAGCCTGTGGTATCAGGAGATGGGAGCACATTGTCTACATCCAGTCACCTGTGAGGATACAGTTAAAACTTACACAGGGACAGGATGAAAGATGGAGATCTGGCCAGGCACAGTGGCTCACACCTGTAATCCCAGCACTTTGGGAGCCTGAGGCAGGTGGGTCATGAGGTTAGGAGCTCGAGACCAGCCTGGCCAAAATGGTGAAACCTTGTCTCTACTAAAACTACAAAAAAATTAACCAGGCATGGTGGCAGGTGCCTGTAGTCCCAGCCACTAGGGAGGCTGAGGCAGGAGAATCACTTGAACCCAGAAGGCGGAGGTTGCAGTGAGCCAAGATCATGCCATTGCACTCCAGCCTGGGCGACAAGAGCAAGACTCTGTTTCAAAAATAAAAACAAAAGAAAGAAAAAGAAAAGAAAGAAAAAAAGAGGCCAGATATCTACAAATGCAGATATCTGGCTATTCTACTGGTAAAGAATTTGGTCTCTGGTAATCCCAGAAGTTTGGGAGACCAAGGCAGGTGGATCACTTAGGTCAGGAGTTCAAGACCCTCCTGGCCAACATGGCAAAACCCCTTCTCTGCTAAAAATACAAAAAAAAAATTAGCCAAGAGTAGTGGCACACACCTGTAATCCCAGCTGCTTGGGAGGCTGGGGCAGGAGCATCGCTTGAACCCAAGAAGCAGAGGTTGCAGTGAGCCGAGATCACACCACTGCATTCCAGCCTGGGCGACAGTGGGAGACTCTGTCTCAAAAAAAAAAAAAAAAAAAAAAACTTTGGTGTCTATTCTAAAACCAGTGGGAAGTCTTTGATTTTGAGCCAGGTGATCTGCTCAGACTTTTTAAAACAACTTTTAATTAAGGTTTCATACACATACAGTAACATGCAAATATTTAGAATAGTTTGATGAATTTATACACTTTTACAGACCCACATTACAAGATGGCTCTGATGAAGATACAGAATGTACCCAGCCCCCCAGAGGCCTCTCCTTGTGTCTGCTTCCAGTTCATACCCCAAAGGCGACCAGTACTCGCACCTCTAACACCAGATTGTTTTCACCTGCCTTTAAGAAATGAAGGTATTGGCCGGGCGCGGTGGCTCAAGCCTGTAATCCCAGCACTTTGGGAGGCCGAGACGGGCGGATCATGAGGTCAGGAGATCGAGACCATCCTGGCTGACACGGTGAAACCCCGTCTCTACTAAAAAAAAAATACAAAAAAAAAAAAAAAAAAAAAAAAACTAGCCGGGCGTGATGGCGGCGCCTGTAGTCCCAGCTACTCGGGAGGCTGAGGCAGGAGAATGGCGTGAACCCGGGATGTGGAGCTTGCAGTGAGCCGAGATCTGGCCACTGCACTCCAGCCTGGGCGGCAGAGCGAGACTCCGTCTCAAAAAAAAAAAAAAAAAAAAAAGAAATGAAGGTATTATATACATATTCACACAGTGACATGCACTGATCTTAAGAAGACAATTTGAAGAATGTTTACTTATGTGTACTCCCATGTAACTACTACCCAAATCCAGGCATAGAACATTACCAGCAGCCCAGAAGGTTCCTCGCCCTGTTCCGGTCAACAACTCCGGCATAGGCAGCCACTCTTCTTCTTCTTCTTCTTATTATTAAGGCGGAGTCTCGCTCTGTTGCCCATGCTGAAGTGCAGTGGAGCGATCTTGGCTCACTGCAACCTTCGCCTCCCGGGTTCAAGCAATTCTCCTGCCTTAGCCGCTCGAGTAGCTGGGACTACAGGCGCGCGCCACCACGCCCGGCTAATTTTTTGTATTTTAGTAGAGACGGGGTGTCACCGTGTTGCCCAGGCTGGTCTCGAACTCCTGAGCTCAGGCAATCCGCCCCCTCGGCTTATCAAAGTGCTGGGATTACAGGTGTGAGCCACCGCGCCGGGCCCTTTCCTGTTTTTAGCTCCAGAGATTAGTTATGCTTCAGGCTCCCTTAGCCTCCGGCTTCAAACCCCTATCTGCCCCTTCATCGGCTCCACCCCTTCCCCTGTACTCGCGCGCCCCAGAAGCTCTCACCCACCCCCACGATTTCGGTGACCTTCCGCAAGCTTCAGAATAGCCCCTCCTCTCCTGACGCCAAGGGTTTTTTGGGGTGGGGGGTATCTCCATCAACCTCCCTCCCCCAGCCACCCAAATTAACCAACAATCTTAGTAAATACAGCGACTCGCCAGGCAAACCCAGCCTGGAGACAAATATCCGCCCCGCAACCAAACCGTCACACCCAGGTATTGGTCTGCAGGGAGGGCTGGACAGTGGAAACTGAAACCCTCTGCAAGCCATCACGAATCCACCGGGCACTGGGGACGCTGGCTCCCGCCTTGGCAGCAGCCCCCACAAGCCTGGGCCCTGACCCCACACCGTCTGGGCTTCGATCTCTCGTCGGTAAAGTCAGGGGTAGGACCCGAGTCTTCTAGGACCAATTCGAGCTGGGACAAGCCGTTTTAAATAGCCCCGCCGAGGCCATCAGAGCTGCGCCTGCCGGGCGGCCCTCGACACCCACCTCGGCCGGGCCGGTCCGAGACCCCAGGCAACATGGGCCCGCGGGGACTGTGGGACGGGGCCCGACGGCCTGAGATCGCGATTCTGCTTCTTCGATACTTGGGGTCGTCTTCGGCCCCAGGATCCGCAACGCGCGCGGTCGGACCCCAAACACCGAGGGAACCGGGTCCGCTGGGCGAAGGCGCACACGCCCACCGGGGCGCGCTCTGCGCATGCGCGGACCCCGCAATCTCGGCGGCGCACTCGCCCCGCCCGTCCCCCCCGCGCCGCTCCCCGGGCCCGGCCCTGCCTTCCCAGCATCCCGGCTCCCTACGGCAAGCGGCGAGGCCCGAGCCCGCCGGGAGCTGGGAGCCGGGCGCGGGGCGGGGCGGCGCGCTGAGGTCAGCGCGGCAGTGGCCGGCCCCGCAGTGGTTGGCTGCGCCGGTGCTGGCCGCGCCCTGGTTGGCTGCGGGCCGCGGGGCTGGGCCGCCGGGTCGGGGCTGGGGTCGGGGCTCGGGCGCCGGCCGGGCTTGCGCAGCGCTAGGCTCCTCGCCGCTCCTAGTCTGCGGCGGCGGCGGCGGCGGGGAGGGCGCGGCCGCAGGCGGGGCTGAGGGCGGTGGACGGCGGGGGCGCGGCGAGGCGGGGGCGGGCCGCCCGAGCGGGGAGGGCGGCGGCACCGAGGGGAGGAGAGCGGCCCATGGACCCGCGGGGCCCGGCGCCCCAGACTCTGCGCCGCCGGGACGGAGCCCAAGATGTCGGCCTAGGCCGGGGCGCGACGACGCGGACGGGGCGGCGAGGAGGCGCCGCTGCTGCCGGGGCTCGCGGCCGCCGAGCCCCCGAGGGCGCGCCCTGACGGACTGGCCGAGCGGGCTGCGAGAGGCCGGCGCGTCGGGAGCGGGCCGCGCGGCACCATGTCGGCCAAGGTGCGGCTCAAGAAGCTGGAGCAGCTGCTCCTGGACGGGCCCTGGCGCAACGAGAGCGCCCTGAGCGTGGAGACGCTGCTTGACGTGCTCGTCTGCCTGTACACCGAGTGCAGCCACTCGGCCCTGCGCCGCGACAAGTACGTGGCCGAGTTCCTCGAGTGGGGTAAGTGCACGCCGGCCGGGCCGGACCTGCGGCCCTGCGACCCCTGCGCCCCCTCCCGCGCACCCCCACGCCCGCCCGGGCAGACCCTGCCGCCCTCCTGCCCACCCAGCCGGTGGGCTTCGCCTCCTCTCCCCCCGGCAGCGCCCCCGGGCCCGCTGCCCATCTTTCTCCAGCCGCTCCGTGCGTCCTCGTCCCTCCGCTAGCTCTTCATCCCTCATTGCCCTCCCCAGCCTGGACATCCGCGTTCGATCGTCCCGCCCCCTCATCCTGCCCCTCGGAGCCACATCCTACGTTCCCACTCCCACCCCCTCCCCCCTGCCGGGCCCTCGCCCTAGCCGCTTCCTAGATCCACCCTCCGAGTCTGGATATCATTTCCTGCAGCACTCCCTGGGATATCCGCCCCCGCCCCCGCCCCTGCACCTCGCCTTTGGGGTCCAGAGGCAGCGTGGAATTAGTTCGCTTTCCCCACCCCACGCTCCTCTGCGTTGTGGGGGCAGCTGGGTGTGCTTTCTGCATCTGCCTCGCCCACTGCCCCATGGGACCCCCTTGCATCTCCAGCGAGCCCAGCACTAACGGCCCCTCCTGGGTGACAGCCTGTCTACATCCCCTTGTTGGCCATAGCCTGAACACCCACTTTGCTGTAACACCTTCAAGGGGATTTTAAGGTTAAGGCTTTATTTTAAATAAACCGTGCAAGAGGACTTTTTTTTGTTTCTTTTTAAATTCCAATTCTGCTAGACCTTTGTGATATTTGGAGGGGTAGTTGGAGCTATCACTTAAAAACTTTCTCATCTGATTTTTGCATGCCTTCTCTAGTTAGTTCGGGATCTGTGTTTTAATCATTGGTCAGCTAACCGATTATGCTTTTTTAGGACAGAAATTTGGTTAAACCATTTAACGATAATTAGGATCCTAAAGACAGGTAAAAGCGCAGAGTGAAACCGTTTTGCTTCATCTCTCCCTAACAGCGGTGTGCTGTCAAGACCCTCAGACTATCTCACCTAAAACCACTGAGTAGGAGGAGGAAATGCGTATGTTCAGGCCAGACCTATGAAAACCTTATCCTTGGGTCATTTGCGTCACTGGGCTAGGACTGTTCAGTTTGAACCAGTAATTTCTAATCTTTGGGGCTGATAAAGCTGATATTTATACGAAGAAACAAATGAAAGTGTTCCACAGTGAGGCCTCCTGCTCTGCCAGATTGGTAACTGGAATTTGGAATTTTGTTTACAAATAAAATTTAAGTTGCAGTATTCTTTAGAGGGCTTCTATTGAGTTGCTCTGTAGTGAAATGTTACACACTATCTTGTGAGAGCAGCAGTAGAAAGAGGCCCTGAGATCAAGGACAGCCTGTGATGCTTTATTTCCGTGGGAACTACCGTTCTTGGTTAGTTATAGTATCAGTAAATTAAGAATATTTACATTCTAGCATCCTTTGTCAGTGACATGATTTCCAACTGAATAATTAATTGACTTCACCATTGCTTTGAAAGTGAGTTCTTTGGTGCATGTTAAAATCTGAATATTTTGTTTCCAGTTTCTTTCCTTTTTTTTGGAGACGGAGTCTTGCTCTGTTGCCCCCGCTGGAGTGCAGTGGCACGATCTCGGGTCACTGCAACCTCCACCTCCTGGGTCCAAGTAATTCTCCTGCCTCAAACTCCTGAGTAGCTGGAACTACAGGCACGCGCCTCCATGCCTGGCTAATTTTTGTATTTTTAGTAGAGATGGGGTTTCACGGTGTTGGCCAGGCTGGTCTCGTACTCCTGACCTCAGGTGATCCACCTGCCTCGGCCTCCCAAAGTGCTGGGATTACAGGCGTGAGCCACTGCATCCAGCTTGTTTACCGTTCCTTTCTGATCACTCGATGTTGAAACCCACACAGTTCCACTGTCAGGTTCAACTTGGTGCACCACCTGTGAGTGTGACTGGGAGGAGGAAACAGAGAGAAAGTTGGTTTTGCTGGGAAGGTGTTGTCCCACTGGCCTCTGCCCTGGTTCCCAGAAGGAGATTAGTCTGAGGGCTGGGGCCCTGTGGGCCGTTGTGCAGCCGCCTCTCTCCACCAGGCATTACTGGTGGGTTTCCCTGGAGGAAGCTCTTCTCAGCAGGTGTGGAGGTCACATTTTATGAGATCTGACCTTTCCAAATCTAAACAGGAACTGTGTGCTATAACATAGACATGTTTTCAAAGTTATATTTTGGCTCTTTGGAAATTGTGATTACAAACTACATTATTCTCTTAGGAACTCAGTTTGCACAAAAGTATAAATTTTCAGTTATAGAGAAGAATGAACTTAGAAGGTGGTGTTTTAATGAAATATCAATATATTTTACAAGTATTTAAACTCATTTATGTTAACATATACATCATTGTAACTCTAAAGTGGTGTATTTCTAGTTAACGTGTGTGCAGTTAGTATTTAATGTTGCTTGGAATTGCCTAGTTGTTTCGATTGGAAAGCACAGAATAATGCTTTTGAATAAAACTGTTTATAGAGCAATATTAGGTACTCTAACTTTCAATTACTTCTGCTCAGGAAACACATATAGGCTGTCAGTGAGTGTACTGTTCAGTTTTTGGATTCACCACTCCATGACATTTGAAACCTCTGATACATCGATTTCTGTCATGTGGAAAAGCCAACCTTTCCCCACTTCCCAAATCTTGCCAGGTATCTAATGACAATTGTGGAGAATTCTTGGAACTTAAGGAAGAAAAGTAGCTGATTCAGCCCAGATTTGGAGGCTTAATGAGGAAATTTGGAAAGTATAGGTAGTAAACTTTTTAAGTTTTAAAGGAAGATTGTGGCCTGGTGTGGTGGCTCATGCCTGTAATCCCAGCACTTTGGGAGGCCAAGGTGGAGGATTGGTTGAGCCCAGGAGGACAAGACCAGCCTGAGCAACCTGACAAAACCCAGTCTCTATAATAAATGTAAAAATAAAATGTTATAAAAATGTAAAAATTAGCTGGGCATGGTGGCGCACACCTGTGGTCCCAGTTACTCTGGAGTCTGAGGTGGGAGGATCACTTGGGCTTGGGAGGTCAAGGCTTCAGTGAGCAGTGATCGTGCCACTACACTCCAGCCTGGGCGACAGAGTGAGATCCTGTCTTAAAAATAAATAAAATATTATTATTTTTGGCTCATATTTTCTTATCACCACAGTGGTTGCATGGGACAAGAGTCATTTCAACTTTTTTTTTTTGAGATGGAGTCTCACTTTGTCACCCAGGCTGGAGCGCGGTGGCAAGATCTCAGCTCGCTGCATGCTCTGCCTCCCAGGTTCATGCCATTCTTCTGCCTCAGCCTCCCAAGTAACTGGGACTACAGGCACCTACCACCATGCCCGGCTAATTTTTTGTTTTGTTTTGTTTTTTGAGACGGAGTCTCGCTCTGTCACCCAGGCTGGAGTGCAGTGGCGTGATCTCGGCTCACTGCAAGCTCGCCATTCTCCTGCCTCAGCCTCCCGAGTAGCTGGGACTACAGGCCCCGCCACCACGCCTGGCTAATTTTTTCTATTTTTAGTAGAGACAGGGTTTCATTGTGTTAGCCAGGATGGTCTCCATCTCCTGACCTCGTTATCCACCCACCTCGGCCTCCCAAAGTACTGGGATTCTAGGCGTGAGCCACTGCGCCCGGCTGAATTTTTTTGTGTTTTTAGTAGAGACGGGGTTTCACTGTGTTAGCCAGGATAGTCTCGATCTCCTGACCTCGTGATACGCCTGCCTCGGCCTCCCAAAGTGCTGGGATTGCAGGTGTGAGCCACCGCGCCTGGCCGAGTCATTTCAACTTTCATTGTAGGTTTTTGTCTTTAATTTTCCTATAGCTTGATTGGTTTCCTCTGTGAAATCTTGGACCTTAATGCTGTGCTTTGCATGTATATTTCTTTTCTTTTTTTTTTCTTTTTTGAGACGGAGTCTCACTCTGTTGCCCAGGCTGGAGTGCAGTGGTGCGTTCTTGGCTCACTGCAAGCACCGCCTCCCGGGTGCAAGCAGTTCTCTGCCTTAGCCTCCCAAGTAGCTGGGACTACAGGCACCTGCCACCATGCCTGGCTAATTTTTGTATTTTTAGTAGAGATGGGGTTTTACCATGTTAGCCAGGCTGGTCTTGAACTCCTGACCTCATGATCCACCCGCCTTGGCCTCCCAAAGTGCTGGGATTACAGGCATGAGCCACCATGCCCAGCCTTGCATGTATATTTCTTTATGCTATTTTTGAAAATATCTTGATACATTTGAAGGAACATATAAAACACTTTATAGTTTCCAAATGTAAATAGTAACAAATACGGACAACCCAATGAGATGAATTTGTTGTCTTTCATCTTTGTCATATACAAATACTGTCTCATGTGTTAAATATTTTTCCCACATCTTATTTGTAACAGCTAGTGTTGCATTTGGATGGAGCTGATGTTTGAAATCCTAGCCTATGGGCATTGGACAGGCCCCAGTGGTCTTCTGCCCTGGCTGCTGTGTGACCTGCAGACCAGGACGGAGGCCTCCGGGTTGATGCTGGTGTGGACACGCGTCACAGAGGCAGAACATGGGTTTCCAGTTCCCCGTCCGGGGCATCTTCTCTTGAGATGTGCTTCCTCTTCATGAATAGAATTAATCCTCCCAGTCTTCTGGGTGGTTCCTCATTTGTGGCTTTTCTCACCAGGAGTGTGACAGTATCTTCTCAGAGTCCTCCTCCATGGATGTGAATGCCTGTAGCTGTTAGTGTGGGGATGGCCAGCCCAAGGTGTGAGTGGGATGACACCACCGAATTTAATAAGTAAGGATTAACTGACACAGTGCTAAACATCTCATAATAAACAGTGCTAGGATTACAGGCGTGAGCCACTGTGCCTGGCTCAGATACATTTTATCTTAATGATTTCTCTGGATAGAATGTTTGCATAACATGGGAACACTTTTTAAAATAATAGACTTAAGAAATAGATCTTTTGAGTAAGATCTGAATTATAGGGAAATATTAGGATTGCATGATAAAAATTAGGTTATAATATAATTTAGATCATGTAGGTTCTATGGTAGCTGTTTGATACTGACTGTAATAGCATGAGATGGGACAGCTGAAACCATTAAACATTAACAACCCAGCTCTATCTTTTCTGTCTTAAAACTGCAGGCCGGGTGTGGTGGCTCACACCTGTAATCCCAGCACTTTGGGAGGCCAAGGTGAGTGGATCAGGAGTTTGAGACCAGCCTGGCCAACAAGGTGGAAACCCATGTCTACTAAAAATTCAAAAATTAGCCGGGTATGGTGGCACGGGTAGTCCCAGCTACTCGGGAGGCTGAGGCAGGAGGATCTCATGAACCCAGGAGGCGGAAGTTGCAGTGAGCTGAGATTGCGCCACTGCACTCCAGCCTGGGCAACAGAGCAAGACCCTGCCTCCAAAAAAGAAAAACCCCTTCCTTCCATGGCAGTTGGGCTTTACAAGTGAACAGCATCTATCTTAAATCTAGATTTCAAAGAAATAAAATTGGATTTGAAGAAATAGTTCTCACTTCAGGATACCACTGTGTGAGCTACCTGAAAAATTAAAATGTGCAGTGAATTGTCCTTCAAGCAAAATACTCAAATGCATGTAAATTACAGAACTCACAACACTGCAGGGTTGACAGAGAGCACCTCTGCTTGCCTCCACCCTCCCTCTTGTCGCCAAGCCAGGTGCCCTTAGATATCTCCTGTTTGTGCTGACATTAGTGATGCTGGATAAACAGGCAGGCACACAGGACTGTTAATTCCAAACTATATTAAATACAGTGAAACTGTCAAATGCTTTTCTCTGAAAAGAGACAGAAAGCTTTTTTTTTTTTTTTTTTTTTTTTGCTGGAAGAGACCAAAAACAATGTTACCATGTAATCTCCTCCCAAAACATACCTGTTAGTCCTATGACATAATACCTATTAGTCCTTGACCACGTTTGTTTTATTCTTAGATTCTTAGTGTTATGGGACGACAGTATATTATGGTTACCTTAAATTTGTGTGAGAAGCTCACGGAAAGGCTCTCTTGCTGATGGGAATAGATGAGAGGGAACACACACTCCTTAAATCTAAAATGAGAAGTGTTTTGGCAGTGTGAACTGTGTGTAGTAACCTTTCTTCCCCGCCCCCCCACCCCCAATAGACTAGCCACTAACTAGGAGATAAAGGTCAAGTTTCAGTTTGATTTTAAACAATCTGTGTTGGGGGTTAGGTTTTTGCTTAGTTTTATTGATTGGTAGGTAACTGTGGCAACAAAATTGTTTTTTGATTAAAACCGCAAAAAGAATCGATATGTAATAGAGAACTTTGGATTTTTGTTTTTCTTAGGAATTAGACATTCAAAGATAACTTTGAATGGAATGATATAATTTCATTCAAATTCTGTCCTTGGATTGGAGCCTCTTTGGAGAACACTTGGGACCTACTGTAAGGTGATTCCCAGTGTTAATTTAGATGATGATTTCCCTGACCTCCAAAATCGCAGAGTCGTAGGTTGGAAGACTGTTAGGAATTTTTTTTTCCCCCCAAGACAAGGTCTTGCTCTGTTACCCAGGCTGGAGTGTAGTGACTCTATCATGTCTCACTGTGGCTTTGACCTCCCAGGCTCGGGCAGTCCTCCAGTCTAAGCCTCCTGAATAGCTGGGACTATGGGCATGCACCCCTACACCTGGCTAATTTTTTATTTTCTGTGGAAACGAGGTCTTGCTGTGTTGCCCAGGGTGGAATTGAACTCAGGCTCAAGTAATCCTCCTACCTTGGCCTCCCAAATGTTGGGATTATAACCTTGAGCCACTGCGCTCCGCTGTGTGAGGAATTTGGGGAGGTCGTATGAACCTGCCCTCCAGCCTGCTCCCCGCTCCCCTTGGGTAAACTAGGTTCTGAGCATTTTCCCTAACTGTTTCTGGAGGAGCTGCCCTCTAACCAGCATTTCTTTCCTTCACAGGACTGTGATCAGCCTCAAGCCTCTTTGCAGGTGCCTGCTTTGAAATATCTTTATTTTATTTTAGCCCTTTCTTTCTATTCTCATTGTTAGTGACCTAGCTAAAGCTCTCAAGTCCTCAGGCCTAAATGAATGCCTTTCCCACTTGAAGTTTTAAATACCTCTGCCAGATCAGTCTCAAACTCTCTTCAATCACTTCACCTTTCCAAAACTGCAATGCCTTCATATTTTGTTGCCTTTAAAATAAAAAGTTTGATATCCACAAGTCAGTATTAGAATTTGAAATTGACCCCAAAAGACGCATCTAATATTAGTTTTAGAAGTTAAGGTTATGGCCAAGTGCAGTGGCTCATGCGTGTAATCCCAGCACTTTGGGAGGCCAAGGTGGGCGGATTACAAGGTCAGTAGTTTGAGACCAGCCTGGCCAACATGGTCAAACCCCATCTCTATTAAAATACAAAAATTAGCCGGGCTAGTGGCGCACACCTGTAATCCCAGCTACTCAGGAGGCTGAGGCGGGAGAATCACTTAAACCCAGGAGGTAGAGGTTGCAGTGAGCTGAGGTCGTGCCATTGCTCTCCAACCTGGGCAACAAGAGCAAAATTTTGTCTCAAATTTAAAAAAAGTTAAGGTTAACAACACTTCCCACCATGCCCCGTGGGGTGATTTTCTTTAAATATAGTTTAGCTTTTATCAATGTAATGCATTTACTTAGTTTTGGAAACCAAGCAGTACTACTGGGTTGTCATGCAAGATAGCAGTCCTTCTACCAGTTGCTTGCTCTGCGCTCCAACTTCCCACAGACTGCCACTTTTAACTCCTCTGTTTCTACTTATCATTTTAGTTAGGATCACATTTAGCTGCCAGTAATGGAGAACAAAGTGACAGTGACTTAAATAAAATCAGGTTGATTTCTCTCACGTGAAGTTGACGTGTCCGCAGTCAGCGCCGGTTGGACGGCCTTGCTCCAAGAAGCCTCCGGGGCTGTGGCCTTTTCCCACCCTCAGGCCACCATCTGAGACGGTGGCCATCCCACCCTCCTTCAGCCAAGCAGGCCGAGGGTGGGCTGTTACTATACAAGAACCATGGATATTGGTGGGTGCTGAGCAATGCCTGCCTTAAATTTCATGTTTCTGTATAGTATGCTGGTACTGCTAATTTCTGATTTTTCCATTTTAGACATTGTCTGCTGACTTCTGCTGTAGAAGAGGCTTTAGAACTGTTCTACATTCTCCCTCCGCTGCTTGAAACACATTCACCCCTTGCTCTTTTTCTGTGTCCCAAATATGTTTATATAATTTTGTTTAAATTAATATTCAGTGTCTACACTGTTTTTATTAGGTAACTGTCTTCACAGCTAAGCCATGTAAGATACAATTTACTAAGGGAAATATTTTTCTGTTATTGGAATGAACTTTCTTTCTTTCTTTTTTTTTTTTCTTGTAATAATCTCATGGAGTAAATTTTTGGTTTTTTTTTTTTCTTTTTGGAGACAGAGGCTCACTCTGTTGCCCAGGCTGGAGTGCAGTGGCATGATCTCAGCTCACTGCAGCCTCTGCCTCCCAGGTTCAGGTGATTCTCCTGCCTCAGCCTCCCGAGTAGCTGGGATTACAGGCACCCACCATCACGCCTGGCTAATTTTTGTGCTTTTAGTACAGATGGGGTTTTACCATGTTGTCCAGGCTGGTCTTGAATTCCTGACCTCCAGCAGTCCACCCGCGTTGGCCTCCGAAAGTGCTAGGATTACAGGAGTGAGCCACTGCTCCCGGCCGGATTTTCTTTAGTTTGGTTTTCAGTGTACAGTCATGAATTTAGTGCCAGACGTTTAATTAGAACTCCTCCATTAAACACCTCAAATAATCTTATCACCTTCATCCCTTCCAGACCTGCCACTTCTCTGTTTCAGCCTGGGCTGTGTGTCCTGCAGGCCTGCTACTGAGCAGTCCTTGGAGTGCTTTTCATTCCTTGCAGGGATTATTTGTGTCTCTTTCCTCTGTTGAATTCCCTTTTCTGGATTCTGTGTCTTTTATCTTTCGGTGGAGTGAATCTTCTAGTAGCTTCCTGAGAAAGAATTCATCGGAGGTAGATTTTTTGAACCAAGTCTGTCTGAAAATGCTCTTTCTTTTGTTTTTTGTTTGTTTGTTTGTTTTTGGGAGATGGAATCTTACTCTGTTGCCCTGGCTGGAGTGCAGTGGCGTGATTTGAGCTCACAGGAACCTCTGCCTCCCAGGTTCAAGTGATTCTCGTGCCTCTGCCTCCCGAGTAGCTGGGATTACAGGCGTGCATCACCATGCCTGGCTACTTTTTGTATTTTTAGTACAGACAGCGTTTTGCCATGTTGGCCAGGCTGGTCTTGAACTCCTGCCTCAAGTGATCCGCCCACCTCGGCCTCCCAAAGTGCTAGGATTACAGGCATGAGCCACTGTGCCGGGCCTTGTTCTGAGTTTTTAAGGAAAGGTTCTCAACTTTATCCTCTAGTTTTTACATTGAATTTTTGTTTGTTTTTGTTTCTGTTTTTGTTTTGAGACAGAGTCTCGCTCTGTCACCGAGGCTGGAGTACAGTGGCGTGATCTTGGCTCACTGCAACCTCTGCCTCCCAGGTTCAAGCAGTTCTCTGCCTCAGCCTCCCGAGTAGCTGGGATTACAGGTGTCCTCCACCGTGTCCAGCTAAATTTTGTATTTTCAGTAGAGATGGGGTTTCACCATGTTGGCCAGGCTAGTCTTGAACTCCTGACCTTGTGATCCACCCGCCTCGGCCTCCCAAAGTGCTGGGCTTACAGGCATGAGCCACCGTGCCCAGCCAAGAACACTTAAAAATGAAACATACAATGTCAGAAACCAAAATTCAATGTAAGGCTGGATGTGGTGGCTCATGCTTGTAATCCCAGCACTTTGGGAGGCCAAGGCAGGTGGATCACCTGAGGTCAGGAGTTTGAGACCAGACTGGCCAACATGGGGAAACTCCGTCTCTACTAAAAATACAAAAACTAGCCGGGCATGGTGGCCGGTGCCTGTAATCCCAGCTACTCTGGTGACTGAGGCGGGAGAATCGCTTGAACCTGGGAGGCGGAGGTTGCGGTGAACTGAGATCACGCCACAGCACTCCAGCCTGGTTGACAGAGAGCGACTGTCTCCAAAAAAAAGTGTTGTTGTTCTCAGTCTTCCTTTTTATAACATCCTCTTTCTGTTTCATGAAGGCAATGTGTTTTAGACACATTTCTCTTTGTTTAATGTTTTATTGATTCCTGCACACGTCTGTTATGTAGATGTTTCCCTTTGCCTCCTATCTTGTCTGTTTCCTGCTCGTTCTTTTTCACCTGTTTTCTACTTTGGTCATTCTCTTTGTTAGAGGCGTCTCTCTGAAAATCTGGTGATTATTGACTGTGTTTCCATGATTTTGAGTCGGCCGATTGGAAACTCCCTGTATGCATGGGGCAGACTTTAAGTGTTGAGTCTCACCATCAGGAAATAGAGCGTGGACCCTGCCAATTTGAGGGCCACTGCCAGAAGTTAGTGATAGAATTCTTTATTTTGGGGCTGTAGGTCTCCCCAGGGAGAAGTTTCCGGTCTCCTGCTTGGGGTTTATGGGGTGGGGGGCATAGCTGTCGGTTTCTGGTAAGGTGGCTGAGGTGGAGGAGGGCTGCTGGGGGAGGATCTAACTGCTTTTCCTGTGGACTTGAAGTGCATGCTCTTTTCTGCCCATTAACCACAGGCCTTCAGCCATCTCAGCGCCTCTTCTCATTCCCCAGTCTCGTTGCCTGCTGCCCAGTTAAGTTCTGGTTTTCTGGCTTTGCTGAGTTAGATACCACTCATCGGTTTGCTTTTTCCCTCTGTGCAAAATTGTGTTGACATTTCTAGTCTGCTGTCGTCCCTTGTCATTCACTTAGCAAATATTTTTTAAGGACTTAAGATGTGCTAGGCATTGCAGCAGTGAAGAAAACAAAATTCCTGTTCTCCTGGAGCTCATGTCGTCCTTGAGGCTCTGTGGCGGTGTGATCATGTGCCGCCGTGGTTTCCAGGTGGGCGAGACGCCCCAGCTCTAACCTCTGCACAAAATGAGGGTATAGTTCCTCTTTGTTTTGATTTGGATATGTTGCTGTTTCTGTTCTTACACTTACTTACTTGAAAGAGTCCCCCATGAGTAGAAGGAGGAAATGGGATGAGGGGAGAGCAGGTTTTTCTCGTAACTGCACAAGCATTGGAGGAGAGAGGAGAAGGGGGTTACGAGACTGTGAAGAAGCAGGGAGTAGCTGAAGAAAGTGTTGAAAGGGGAAAAACGGTGGCTGGACAGCGCCTGCTCCTCGGGGCTGGGAGGGTACAGGGGTCCCTGTGGAGACCATGTGATGTGGGGATGTTCACAGCTGGACTTTTGTGACTCCGGAGTTGCCTGTAGAAACTTCATCTTTCTGGAAATGTCATAGAGCTGTGTTTAACCTCCAGAGCTTTTGGTATCTAGGAAATCACCCATTGAAAATAGACCAGAGCAGAATAAGAAATATTCTTACCCCTCATCATTCTCTAGTGAGACACAAAGGTGACTAGAACTCCCTTACCACAGCATCCGAAACAGCACTTCAGCGCCCTTGCTGTTGTACTTCACCCTTGTTAGTGTGAAATCATTGAATTAAAATAATTCAATCTGTCACTTTGTTTAAAAAACTTAAATTGATGAGCTGAATTTATTTTTCAGCGTTTCTTTATTTTAGAGACAGAGTCTCCCTATGTTGGCCAGGCTGGTCTTGAACTCCTGAGCTCAAGGGATCCTCTTGCCTCGGCCTCCCAAAGTACTGGGATTACAGGTGTGAGCCACCACACCCGACCCACCTTATACTGTAATTTGAAATACCATTTCTATTGACCCTTTACTATTGAGAAAGATGTTGATTTTATTAGTGGTTATGCAGCAATCCTTAAAGGTTAATTTTGGAGGCCAGGCATGGTGGCTCAACGCCTGTAGTCCCAGCACTTTGGGAGGCCCAGGTGGGAACATTGCTTGAGCCCAGGAGCCTGAGCAACATAGTGAGATCCCTGTGTCTACAAAATTAAATTTAAAAAATTAGGGCCGGGCGCAGTGGCTCTCGCCTGTAATCCCAGCACTTTGGGAGGCTGAGGCAGGCAGATCATGAAGTCAGGAGATCGAGACCATCCTGGCCAACATGGTGACCCCATCTCTACTAAAAATACAAAAAATGAGCTGGGCGTGGTGGCGCGCACCTGTAGTCCCAGCTACTCGGGAGGCTGAGGCAGGAGAATGGTGTGAACCCGGGAGGCGGAGCTTGCAGTGAGCTGAGATCGTGCCACTGCACTCCAGCCTGGGTGACAGAGCGAGACTACTCCGTCTCAAAAAAAAAAGCTGGCTGTGGTAGCAGGCACCTGTAGTTCAGCTACTCGGAAGACTGAGGCAGGAGAATGGTGTGAACCCGGGAGGCGGAGCTTGCAGTGAGCCGAGATCACGCCGCTGCGCTTGAGCCTGGGCGACAGAGCGAGACATGGTCTCAAAAAAAAAAACCAAAAAGAAAAGGTAGCTGGCTGTGGTCATGTGCGCCTGTAGTTCATCTACTGGGGAGGATTGGTTGAACCCAGGAGGTTGAATCTGAAGTGAGCTATGATTGCACCACTGCACTCCAGCCTGGGCAACAGAGTGAGACTCTGTCTCCAAAAAGTAATAATAATAAATTTGCAGCTCTGTCTTAAATAGATGTTTGTTTTCTAACCCGAAGTATTTGAAACCAAATTGTTGAAAAGTCTTTGTTTATTGATAGAACAGCTTTCGGATGTACCTTTAAAATGAAACTGGATTCAAATATGTGGGAAATAATGTCTGACTAGCAGCAAATTGAGAAGTTACTGGAAATGCTCTATTTCCAGTTTTACCAATTAATTAAGGTGTCAGGGATGACATTGCTATTATATGGTATCAGAACAAGAAATATTTCTCAAAACATCAGACATGATTTTATGTAACCAAAATGAGAAGCCTGGATATATTTCCTTCTACAAATATTTAGTTATTTTTTTAAAAAGCAAGATTTGTGTTTATGAAATTTTGATAATCCTTGTGACATAATATGTTAGGAGGATTTTTAAGCAGAAACCAGCTGTCAGCAATATAGAGAAACTTAAATTGAATTATACTGCTGATAGTTTATTTATTTTAGTGAAGAAGAAAGGCTTCTCTACCATTTACAATTACCAGATAATTTCTTTTTTCCTGTTGTTGTTTTTTAGTAACAGCTTTATTGAGGTTCAAGTCATGCATGATTTACCTGCCTAAAGCATACAGTTCAGTGTCGGTGTATTTTAGTATATTCATCAAGTTGTGCAACCATCTCCGCCGTCACCACCAAAGGAACCCTGTACTCTTTCGCTGTCACCCCCAACTCTACCCCTACCCCAGCCCTGAGCAACCACAAATCTGTTTTCATTATATATCTGCTCGTTCTGGATATTTTCTGTAAGTGGCATCATATAATATGGGTCTTTCCTGACTGATGCCATGTTGTCAAGGTTCGTCTCGTGTTGCAGCATATGTAGTGCGTCATCCCTTTTTATGGCCAGATAATACTCTGTTGTGTGGACAGCCCTCATTTTTTTATCCATTCATCAGTTGATGGACATCTGTTTTTTTTTTTTTTTTGAGACAGAGTCTCAATCTGTCGCCCCGGCTGGAGTGCAGTGGCCGATCTGAGCTCACTGCAAGCTCCGCCTCCCGGGTTTATGCCATTCTCCTGCCTCAGCCTCCCGAGTAGCTGGGACTACAGGCACCCGCCACCTCGCCCGGCTAGTTTTTTGTATTTTTAGTAGAGACGGGGTTTCACCGTGTTAGCCAGGATGGTCTCGATCTCCTGACCTCGTGATCCGACCGTCTCGCCCTCCCAAAGTGCTGGGATTACAGGCTTGAGCCACCGCGCCCGGCCGATGGACATCTGTTTACCTTTTGTTTGTTTATTTGTTGTTTTTTTGTTTTTTTGTTTGTTTTCAGAGTCTTGCTCTGTTGCCCAGGCTGGAGTGCAGTGGTGTGATCTTGGCTCACTGCAACCTTCGCCTCTTGGGTTCAAGCAGTTCTCCTGCCTCAGCCTCCCAAGTAGGTGGGGTTACAGGCGTGCGCCACCACACCCGACTTACTCCTGTATTTTTAGTAGAGGCGGTTGTTGGCCGCCTGGTTGGCCAGGCTGGCTCAAACCCCTGACCTCAGGTGATCCACCTACCTGGGCCTCCCAAGTAATTTTTGTTTATTTTTTAATAACGATGCTGTGAACATTAATGTACAAGTTTTTGTGAGACACATGTTTTCATTTCCCTCGAGCGAATACCTCGGAGTGGAATTCCTGGGTCCTGTGAAGGCTCTGTGTTGAGCATCCTGAGGAACTGCCAGGTTGTTTTCTACAGTGGTCTGCGTTCCCGCCAGCCGTCCACAAGGGTTCCAGTTTCTCCACGTCCTTGACAACGCTTGTTATTTTCTGACTTAAAATTCTAACCGTCGTAGTGAGTGTGAAGTCGTTTCTCATTGTGGTTTTGATTTGCTTTTCCCTAATAGCGAATGTTGTTGAACATCTTTTCATGTGTTAGACATTTGTATATCTTCGGGATAAGTGTCTATTCAAGTTGTTTACTCATTTAAAAAATTGGGTTGTTTTGGCCAGGCACAGTGGCTCACGCCTGTAATTCCAGCACTTTGGGAGGCTGAAGTGGGCGGATCATGAGGTCAGGAGATCGAGACTATCCTGGCTAACACGGTGAAACCCCATCTCTACTAAAAATACAAAAAAATTAGCCGGGCGTGGTGGCAGGCGCCTGTAGTCCCAGCTACTCTGAGGCAGGAGAATGCAATGCAAGAGAATGACATGAAGAGGCAGGAGAATGACATGAACCCGGGAGGCGGAGCTTGTGGTGAGCCGAGATCGCGCCACTGCACTCCAGCCTGGGCGACAAAGCGAGACTCCGTCTCAAAAAAAAAAGAAAAAATTGGGTTGTCTTTTTGTTGAATTTTAAGAGTTCTTTGTATATACTAGATAGAAGCCCCATATTGGACATAAGATTTTCAAATATTTTCTACCATTTTGTGGGTTGTCATTTCACTATCTTGATGGTAGCCTTTGAAGCACAGGTGTTCTTCATTTTGATGAAGTCTAATTTAACTTTTTTTTTTTAAACTGCTGATTTATTACAAGTCCCCAGGAGGGCTTCATTTTTTGTTTTCAACATCCTGTTCTTCAGCTTCCTTGTCTCTTTTTGCCCGTATGCCAAAGAGCCGGGCGTCGGCATGGACCGTGTGGAGACTAGCAAAGGCTTTGAGATTCTTCTCCTCAGTGATGACTTGGGCTTTCTCCTTCTCACATTTGGGATGGGCATGACCGGCCCTGTCAGCTGGGTGACCAGTTTCAGTTCTTCAGCAGAACTGTCTCCCTTACTGGGGGCCGAGGGCTTCCTGGGGAAGAGGATGAGTTTAGAGTGGTGCTCCTTCAGCCACAGCACCTTGGCCTGCAGGGACTCAGTGGACTCATTGGATCCACAGAGATGCCAATGGTCTTGTGAATGCTGGCCACCCTGAGCTCCTCCAGGCTGCAGCCGCGGCCGGTGCACACCTTGGTGTGAATACTGCTTCGTGCAGCACCACACGATGGGCCGGATGGGTCCTGACGCGGTGTGCAGGGCAACGTGGGGCACTTTGGCTTGCCTGGCCTTGCATCTGCGGATCTTCCGGGCAGGCTGGTTGAACCACGTGGCCATGTGCCAGCTGCCAGTCCTTGTGGAAGTAGAGCTTTCATGCCATTCTGGCTGGGCGCCATGGCTGCCTAGAGCCCTTCTGCACAGGAAAACAAATTTAACTGTTTTTTGTTGTTGTTTTTTTTGTGTCATATCTAAGAATCCATTGGCAATGCAAATTCACAAAGTTTCGTACCTGTGTTTTCTTTTACACCTGTGTTTTCTTCTGAGTTTTTTAGTTTCAGCATTTACATTTAGTTCTTTGATCAATTTTGAGTTAATTTTTGACATGAGGTAGAGGGGTTACATTCATTCTCTTGCATGCAGAGGGGTTACATTCATTCTCTTGCATGCAGATATCCAGTTGTTCCAACAACGTTTGTCGAACAGACTATTCTTTCCCCTGTTGAATGGTCTTGAAATCCTTGTCAAAATCAGTTGACCATAAATGTATGAGTTTCTTTCTGGACTCTCAGTTGTATTCCATTAATGTATATGTCTGTTCTGATGCCAGTACCACACTGTCTTCATTACTTACATAGTAAGTTTTCAAATCAGGAAGTATGAGTCCTCCAACTTTGTTCTTTTTCAAGATTGTTTTGACAATTCTTTCTAAGTTCTTTGAGTTTCCATATGCATTTTAGGATCAGCTTGTCAGTTTCTGGTAGCAAGCCAGCTGGGATTCTTGTAAGGATTTCATTGCATCTGTAGGTCAATTTGGGGAGTATTGCCATCTTAACAATATTAAAAACTCTTGTCCCACGAACATAAGATGCCTTTCCACTTATTTAGATCTTTTAAAATTCAAAAAAAAGGACGGCTGTGGTGGCTCACGCCTGTAATCCCAACGCTTTGGGAGGCCGAGGTAGGCGGATCACCTGAGGTCAGGAGTTCAAGACCAGCCTGGCCAACATGGTGAAAACCTGTCTCTACAAAAATTAGCTGGGCGTGGTGGCAGCCGCCTGTAATCCCACGTACTCGGGAGGCTGAAGTGGGAGAATCGCTTGAACCCGGGAGGTGGAGGTTGCAGTGAGTGAGGATCACGCCACTGCACTCTAGCCTGGGTGACAGAGCGAGACTCCGTCTCAAAAAATATAATAAATTAGATTTTAAAAAAAAGTTTCATAGTTTTCAGAATGAGAGTTGTTTAGTTTTCTTTTTAATTGGGGTAAAAATATATAAAAATTTGCCACTTTAACTGTGTGTTTTTTTTTTTTTTTTGAGATGGAGTCTTGTGCTGTCACCCAGGCTAGAGTGCAGTGGCGCAGTCTTGGCTCACTGCAACCTCTGTCTTGCAAGTTCAAGCGATTCTCCTGCCTCAGCCTCCCAAGTATCTGGGATTACAGGCACTCGCCACCACACCCAGCTAATTTTTGTATTTTTAGTACAGACAAGGTTCCACCATGTTGGCCAGCTGGTCTCAAACTCTTGACCTCAGGCGATCCACTCACCTCAGCCTCCCAAAGTGTTGGGATACAGGTGCGAGCCACCACGCCTGGCCACTTTATCTATTTTTAAGTGTTCAATTCAGTGGCATTGATTACATTCACAGTGCAGGGTAAGAGTTTCTTAAATTTATTCCTGAGGTAAATTGATTTTTATATATTGATCTTATATCCCGCAAAATTGCTGAACTTTTTAATTAGTTTTAATAGCTTTTTTAATGAATTCCTTAGGATTTTTACATAAAAAGACACATAAATTTTATATATAAAATTATCTCTGAATGCAGATAGTTTTGCTTCTTCCTTTTCAACTTGGATACCTTTTATTTCTTTTTGTTGCCTACTTGCCCTGCCTAGTACCTTCAGTACAGTGTAGAGTGGAAATAGCACTAGTGGGCATTCTTGTCTTTCTTCTGACCTTAGGGAGAGAGCATGTAACCTTCACCATTAAGTATGGCATTAGCTGTGGGTTTTCATAAATGCCCCTTTTCAGGTTGAGAACGTTTCCTTCTATTTCTAGTTTGTTAAGTTTTTGCCATGAAAAAGGGTGTTGGACTTTGTTGTGATTTTTCTGCATCCATTGAGATACTTGTGTGACTCATTTTTTTCTATTGATATGGTGTATTGCATTAATTGGTTTTTGTTTGTTGAACCAACCTTGCATTCCTGGGATAAATCCTGCTTGATCATGGTGTATAATTCTTTCTCCATGTTGGTGAATTTAGTTTGCTAGTATTGTATTTTGTTGAAGATTTTTGCATCTGTATTCATAAGGGAAATTGAGTCTAGTTTTCTTTCCTTGTATGTCGTTTTGTTTGTTTGTTTGGTATCAAGGTAATACAGGCCTTATAGAATGATTTAGGAAGCGTTCTCCTTTTTCTGGACGAGTTTGTGAAGAATTGGTAATAACTCTTACTTAAATGTTTGGTAGATGCACCTGTGAAGCTATCCAGCTTTCTTTGTGTGTTTTGGATTGCTAGTTCAATCTTTGTACCTGTTGTAGATCTATTAACATTTTCTCTTCAAGAGTCAATTTTGGTAGTTTGTGTCTTTTTATAAATTTGTCCATTTCACCTAGATTATCTAATTTGTTGGCATACGATTGTTCATGGTTTTTCTTAATAATCTTTATTTCTATTAATGTCAGTAGTAATGTCCCTTCTCTTATTTCCATCCTAACAATTTGAGTTGCTGCTTTTTTTTTTTCCTTCCTCAATCTCAAAAAAAGGGTTAAAATTGTACATTTTATGTTACATATATTTTACCATAATAAAAGGTAATTGTAGCCTGTAATCCCAGTACTTTGGGAGGCTGAGGTGGGTGAATCGCTTAAGTCCAGGAGTTCAAGACCAGCCTGGGCAACATAGTGAGACCCCGTCTCTACAAAAAAAAAAAAAAAATAGAATAATTAGCTGGGCATGGTGGTGCTCACCTGTAGACTCAGCTACTCAGCAGGCTGAGGTGGGAGGATTGCTTGAACCCAGGAAGTGGAGTTTGCAGTAAGCTGAGATCACGCCACTGCATTTCAGCCTGGGAACAGGGTGATACTGTGTCTCAAAAAATAAAAAGTAATTGTAAGTAAGAGTACTTGAGATCCATCCACGTGATTGGGAATAGCCGCAGCTTAGTTCCTTGTGGTTATTGTGTAGTGTGCACTGTATTCTCATCCCTCTCTTTATCTCTCCACTCCTGATGGACATCTGGGTTGCCCGCTTTGGGGCTATTAATGAGTGCTGTGACCAGAAGTTGTTTTGGCTTTTAAAATCCTTTTTTTTTTTGAGATGGAGTCTCGCTCTGTTGTCTAGGCTAGAGTGCAGTGGCGCAATCTCAGCTCACTGCAAGCGCCGCCGCCTCCCTGGTTCACGCTATTCTCCTGCCTCAGCCTCCCGAGTAGCTGGGACTACAGGTGCCCGCCACCACGCCGAGCTAATTTTTGTATTTTTAGTAGAGACGGGGTTTCACCATGTTTACCAGGATGGTCTTGATCTCTTGACCTCATGATCCGCCCGCCTCGGCCTCCCAGAGTGCTGGAATTACAGGCATGAGCCACTGCGCCTGGCCGGTTTTTAAAATTCTTTCAAAACTCCTCTCCAGATAGCTCTTGGGCCACCTCCCTTAGCTTTGGGCTTTACAAACGTCCTTGGAGGGTGGTCGTAGGTCAGCTGAGGTGCAGTTTTCTGTGATTTGGGATTGCCTCTTATACCATGTATTTGAAAGTATCAGAATACCAATCACAAAAAGTGCGTTGGGCAAGTACTATTTTAATTTTAATTTTTTTTAATTATGAAAATAAGCCTGAGCAACATAGCAAGACCCCAGTTCTACAAATTATACAAAAATTAACTGGGCATGGTGGTGCACACCTGTAGTCCTGGCTGCTCGGGAGGCTGAGATGGGAGGATTGCTTGAGCCTGGGGAGGTCGAAGCTGCAGTGAGCTGTGATTGTGCCACTGCACTCCAGCCTGGGTGACAGAGTGAGACCCTGTCTAAAAGAAAAAGAAAAGTGTGCTCATGATAAAATAAATTCAAGCAGTACGAGAAGTAAGTATGCCATGAAGAGTGAAAGTCTTCCCCGAAGTTATTATAATTGTCTTGCTTTTTTATTTTAAAGCATATTCTAGTCTTTTCCCATTAAAATTGAATGTTACTTTGAAAGATTGTTTTAAATATTAAAAATCAATTTTGATTAGTCTAAAAGTCTGAGACGGCCAGACGTGGTGGTTCACACCTATAAGAGGTGGGCAGATTGCTTGAATCCAGCCTGGGCAGCATGGCGAAACCCTGTCTCTACAAAAAACACAAAAATTAGCTGGACATGGTGGTGTGGGCCTGTGTCCTAGCTACTCAGGAGGCTGAGGCAGGAGAATTGCTTGAGCCTGGGAGGTCGAGGCTGCAGTGAACCATGATTGTGTCACCGTACTCCAGCCTGGGTGACAGAGCCAGACTTTATCTCAGTAAATAAGTAAATAAAATAAGAAGTCAAGACTTTTAATGAGA
Organism: Macaca thibetana thibetana; assembly: GCF_024542745.1. NCBI lineage: Eukaryota > Metazoa > Chordata > Mammalia > Primates > Cercopithecidae > Macaca > Macaca thibetana. Next base: position 4,442,952 of record NC_065584.1, read on the forward strand.
AATTAATGTTGAAATGTGGTTGTTGCATGTATGAAGAGAACTGTGATTTTTGTCTTTCTCTATTTTTTATTGTTTATATTGACATACATACTATAGAATCATATGTGCATTCCCAGAATAAAACACACTTAGCCATGACATTTTATTCTCTAACTGCACAGTTGAGCCTGTCGTATGCATGTTTTTTTATTTTTTTAAATTTGTATTTCTAAATGAGGAGTAGTCTGTAGATAGTCTGTGGTTTTAACTTGTATATGTTATCTATGGAATATTTTGGTGTCAGAATTACTGTAGTTTTAGGAAAAATTATGAAGCTTTCAGTCTTCTGGTCAAGAATATTTTATTTTATTTTTATTTTTGGAACAGAAGTACAGTGGCATAATCACGGCTCACTGCAGTGTTGACCTCCTGGGCTCAGGTGATCCTCCCACCTCAGCATCCCCAGTAGCTTGGACTCCAGGTGCGCGCCACCACACTTGGCTAATTTTTGTATTTTTGTACAGATGCGGTTTCGCTATGTTACCCAGGTTGCTTTCGAACTCCTGAGCTCAAGCGATCTCCTGCCTTGGCCTTCCAAAGTGGTCGTGTATTACAGGTGTGAGCCACTGCGCCTGGCCTTATTTTATTTTATTTTATTTTATTTTTATTTTTATTTTATTTTATTTTTTTTTAATTTTATTTTTGAGAGAGAGTCTCACTCTGTTGCCCAGGCTGGAATGCAGTGGCACAATCTCTGCTCACTGCAAGCTCCACCTCCCGGGTTCATGCCATTCTCCTGCCTCAGCCTCCCAAGCAGCTGGGACTACAAGCAGCTGCCACCACATCTGGCTAATTTTGTTGTATTTTTTGAAGAGACAGGGTTTCACCTTGTTAGCCAGGATGGTCTCAACCTCCTGACCTCGTGATCCGCCCGCCTTGGCTTCCCAAAGTGCTGGGATTACAGGTGTGAGCCACCGCGCCTGGCTGCCTGGCCTTATTTTTAGTATTTTGTAGAGTGGAGGTCTTACTGTGTTGCCCAGGCTGGTCTCCAATTCCTGGGCTCAAGTGCTCCTCCTGCCTGGCAGGCCTCCCAAAGTGCTGGAATTATAGGTGTGAACCACCATGCCTGACCCCTGAAAAATATTTTAGAGAGTGAAATTTTAAAGTATTCATTTATAAAACCACTTGAACTGGGCGTGGTGGCTCACGCCTGTAATCCCAGCACTTTGGGAGGCCGAGGCAGGTAGATCACCTGAGATCGGGAGTTCGGGACCAGCCTGACTAACATGGGGAAACCCAGTCTCTACTAAAAATACAAAATTAGCTGGGCATGGTGGTGCATGCCTGTAATCCCAGCTACTTGGGAGACTGAGGCAGGAGAATTGCTTGAACCTGGGTGGTGGAAGTTATGGTGAGCTGAGGGTCACCATTGCACTCCAGCCTGGGCAACAAAAGCGAAACTCCGTCTTAAAAACAAAAACAAAAAGTATAGAATTAATTGCTAGTTGCCCCTATTGAATGGTGGTATTTTTGAATACTGCTAGATCCTCAGTTGATCAGATTTTATAGTTTTTCTCCAATAGTATTTTAATAATAATTGGTTTGTAATATAAATAAAAACTTCGTTTAATATTAAGGAAAGAAACTTTAAAAATCCAGGCTATTCTGAATTAGTTTCAATTTCATAGTCTCCTCTACATCCTTTTTTTTTTTTTTTTTGAGACAGAGTCTCACTTTGTCGCCCAGACTGGAGTGCAGTGGCCAGATCTCAGCTCACTGCCAGCTCCACCTCCCGGGTTCACGCCGTTCTCCTGCCTCAGCCTCCTGAGTAGCTGGGACTACAGATGCCCGCCACCTCGCCCGGCTAGGTTTTTGTATTTTTTAGTAGAGACGGGGTTTCACCATGGTAGCCAGGATGGTCTCAATCTCCTGACCTCGTGATCCGCCCGTCTCGGCCTCCCAAAGTGCTGGGATTACAGGCTTGAGCCACCGCGTCCGGCCCCCCCCCCTTTTTTTTTTTTAAATGGAGTCTCACTCTGTCACCCAGGCTGTAGTGCAGTGGCACAATCTCAGCTTACTGCAACCTCCGCCTCCCAGGTTCAAGGGATTCTCCTGCCTCAGCCTCTCGAGTAGCTGGGATTATAGATGTGTATCATCATGCCTGGCTAATTTTGTATTTTCAGTAGAGACGGGGTTTCACCATGTTGGCCAGGTTGGTCTTGAACTCCTGACCTCAGGTAATGTGATCCACCTGCCTCGGCCTCCCAAAGTGTTGGGATTACAGGCGTGAACCTCCATGCCCAGCCTCAGCATCCCTTTTCTTAACAGTTTATTTTTTTCCCGGCTATGGTAATTCCTGTCATCGATTGTATTGCAAGTTTAGTGATGTTTAAAATACTGCATTTATAATTTGAGAGAAATATTCTCAGTAAAATGAACGTTAAATGTTTTCATTTTTACTGTTTTTTAAATGTGTGTTTTTAAAATGAGATAAGGTCTCACTATTTTGCCCAGGTTCATCTCAAACTCCTGGCCTCAAGGGATCCTCTCACGCAGCCTCCCAAAATGCTGGGAATAGCCATGAGCCATCATGCCTGGCCTTAAATGTTTTTAAAAATAAAGTTTGGTATGGAGAATTGTAACTGCTTCTTGTTTGTCCTACAGCGTTCTCCAGTACCACATTTGAAAGGAAGACTTAGATAAACATTTTAACAGTAAGAGAGTCGCCACCATAGACTTTTTGAAAGTCCAGTCAGCCCAAAGGGCCTGCATCAATCAGATGCAGGAGATGGAGACAGATATGTTAGGCTGGATCCTGAAGCCGTTCACCATGGCAGCTTTGTAGAATCCGCACAGAAGTTCTACCAGCTCATAAAACTGCTTTATGACCCAGAAGGAATGCCAGCAATAAAACAAATGCACTCATGGCAAATATACCAGGCGTGGGGCTGATTTTCCTGCGGCGATGCATTTCCAATGAGGAAACTGCTGTGTAGTTTGGGGCAGGAGCTTGTAGTGGTTTGGATTCAATCTTCCTGTTTTGAGTATTTGTAAAAGGAAACTAATTTTTCAGAAACTTCTAGCCAGTATCCCATGTCACTCAGCTGTCCTCTATTTAGGTATTATTGAAAATAGTGATGAGCTCATGTATGAAACTGTCATTCTTCCTTTTTTGGAGTATCGTGAGTTTTTCATATGGAGGTATTTGTGTAATGAGTATTAATAAAAGTGATAGTAATTGGTAATATTTTCTATTCAAATTTCAAAGTTTAAAATTTCAAATAGGAAATTTCAAATACATTTAGAAGTAGAGCGGCTGAGCACAGTGGCTCACACCTGTAATCCCAGCACTTTGGGGGGCCGAGGCAGGTGGATCACGAGGTCAGGAGATCGAGACCATCCTGGCTAATAGTGAAACCCCGTCTCTACTAAAAATACAAAAAAATTAGCTGGGCATGGCGGCAGGTGCCTGTAGTCCCAGCCGCTCGGAGGCTGAGGCAGGAGAATGGCATGAACCCGGGAGGAGGAGTTTGCAGTGAGCCAATCGTGCCACTGCGCTCCAGCCTGGGCAACAGAGTAAGACCCCGTCTCAAAGCAAACAAAACAAAAAAACCAAAAAAGTAGAACATATAGAATAATGAACGCCCAGTTTCAACAGTTATCAACTCACAGTCAGTTGTATTTCACTTTTATCCCCTTTCCCCCAAAAGGATTGTTTTAGGAAAATCCCAGAAATCTGTCATCTCATTTGTAAATATTTCGGGATGTGCCTCAAGAAGATGAGGGTTTTTTTAAAAAACATAGCCATAATAATATGACACTGAAAAAAATAGCAGTAATTTCTCAATATCATAAGATAGTCATTGTTTAAATTTCCCTTTTTTTTTTTTTTTTTTTTTTTTTTTTGAGAAGGAGTTTCGCTCTGTCCCCTAGGCTGGAGTGCAGTGGCATGATCTCGGCTCACTTCAAGCTCTGCCTCCCGGGTTCACGCCATTCTCCTGCCTCAGCCTCCCACGTAGCTGGGACTACGGGTGCCCACCACCACACCCGGCTACTTTTTTGTATTTTTAGTAGAGACAGAATTTCACCGTGTTAGCCAGGATGGTCTCGATCTCCTGACCTCGTAATCTGCCTGCCTCGGCCTCTCAAAGTGCTGGGATTACAGGCGTGAGCCACCGTGCCAGGCCTAAATTTATTTATTTATTTATTTATTATTATTTTTTTTTAAAGTGGATTCGTGGCTGGACGCGGTGGCTCATGCCTGTAATCCCAGCACTTTGGGAGGCCGAGGCAGGTGGATCATCAGGAGTTAGAGACCAGCCTGGGTAACATGATGAAACTCCATCTCTACTAAAATATAAAAATTAGCCTGACGCGGTGCCCCATGCCTATAATCCCAGCTACTTGGGAAGGCTGAGATGGGAGAATCGCTTGAACCCGGGAGGTGGAGGTTGCAGTGAGCCAAGATCACACCTCTGCGCTCCAGACTGGGTGACAGAGCGACTCCGTCTCAAAAAGAAAAAAAAGAAAAGTGGATAAGTTCTACAGGTACCTGCCCGTGGCATTTGGATTGTACACCTCCTTAATCTCTTTTAATCTGTAAGCTCTTTCTCCCTCCTTTTTTATTTTTATTTTTTTTGTTCACAGTTTATTTGTGGACGAATCAGGGCATTTGTCCTGTCCTGTTCAAAAGTTTTAACTGGTTTCTAGTGTTTTCCTAGCTGGACAAATTTGGCATTTGACAGATCATTCCTATACTGTTGGCCCAGTATATTTTGTGGGAAATAAACTATTTGGGGGCTCAATTGATGTAAAAAAAAAAAAAAAAAGTAGGCATTTCTGATTTCTTTTCAGATGTTGCAGTGGTAAAGTATATTCCAGTCAGGAGCTGGTGAGGCCTGAGGCCCAAGCGTGCGCCCACACAGGAGTGCACAGAGGCTGAGAAGTGCGTTATTGCCTCCCTTCTCCTTGGTCCTCATGGGTGGGCATGAGAGGCTGGATCTGTCTCTCTGAGACAGCAGAGGGGGACAAGGAGAAGTGAATGAAATGTGTGTTGCTTCTCCAGGCCTTCATGATCAGAAACACCTGCCGCTGCCCTGAGGCCACAAGGCTGGTTGCCTAGTGCTCTCAGCTCCCTGTGCTGCTTGCCGGGTGAGGATGCCCTCGGCTTGTGGCATTTTTCTTAAAAAAAAAAAAAATAATAATGTAGTAATAATAGAAGGCAGGTCTTATAGTAGTTGTTCACTGGAGACACTTTGGAGTTGACAATTAGTGAGGACTCAGCTTTTTAAAATGTGATCTTAAGCTTTTTGATTTTTTAATTGAAGTTCAGAAAAATTAGTTGATACTTGTCCATCCATGTGAGTGATGCTGTGGTCTCTGGTACGTCAGCTTTTTAATTTGTTTCCGGAATCCAGCTCTTAGAAGCCAGACGGGTTGGACATTCTACCTGCAAATCAGGCTGAACAGAGGCTGGGCCTTGGCGCTATTAGGAGCTCCAGGCACTTCCTGCTGAGAGCCTTAGAGAAAGGCCTGTGTGTGGGTGCCTGTAGAGAAATACCAAGTTCCTCCGAAATCGGAAATCGCCAGACATTCTGGAAAAGTACAGTTTTCATAATCAAATAAACGCTGGTAGTATCAATCTTGTATTTTTACTGCGGCGTTTGTTTACGGAGAAGCATTTTTGACCGCTCTTGTAGCTTATGAAAGGAAATGCAGACCGCACAAAGCTAGATGTCCTTTTGCAAAATGTTACGCTTTCGCTGACCTTGCCATAAAGTTTTATTGATTATTTGGAAAGCTCTTTCGTTTGTTGATTTCGTTTGTCTCATCTCCAGGCATCTGGTGAAAAGGGTAATTTTCCTGGCTTACCAATTACTTTCATGAAATCAGAGTGAACATTTTCAGGTCTTGTGTGAAAACATCCTTCCTTCCTGTTTATTACTGCGATTCCGTGGGGATGGTGAGCCAAAGACGACAGTACAGGAGCATACTGGCCGTCTTTCTCTGCTTGGTATCTGGGTCATGTTCTTTTTTGATTTCATTTCCTTCATGCCGGCATTTTTATAATACTGAAAAATACCAGCATAAAGAAATTTTTTTATTTAAAAAAAAAGTAACTCAGAAATGCTTAGGTTCAGTTGGACATGTGACATATTTGAGGTGGGTAGTCTGGCACCCAATCTGAACACTTTTCTGTGTGTGTGTGTAGAGACAGGGTCTCACTGTGTCACCCAGGCTGGAGTGCAGTGGCTCAATCTTGCCTCACTGCAGTTTCCACCTCCCGAGCTCCAGCCATCCTCCTCTCTCAGCCTCTCGAGTAGCTGGGACTATAGGTGCACGCCACCACACTGGCCTAATTTTTGTGGATTTTTTTGTAGAGACGGGGTTTCGCCATGTTGCCTAGGCTGGTCTGGAACATCTAGGCGTAAGTGATCCACCCCTCTCAGGTCCCAAAGTGCCAGGATTACAGGTGTGAGCTAGCTGTGAACACTTTTTTTTGTTTGTTTTGAGATGGAGTCTCACTTTGTCACTCAGGCTGGAGTGCAGTGATGGGTTCTGGGCTCACTGCAACCTCCACCTCCCAGGTTGAAGTGATCCTCCTGCCTCAGCTGCCCAAGTAGCTGGGACTACAGGCATGCACCACCACACTTAGCTAATTTTTATACTTTTAGCAGAGATGGGGTTTCACCATGTTGGCCAGGCTGGTCTTGATCTCCTGACCTCAGGTGATCCACACGCCTTGGTCTTACAGAGTGCTGAGATTACAGGCGTAAGCCACTGTGCCTGGCCACTTGAACACATTTAATTGTTGAGGCTGAAATAAATAGCATTTAAAATGAGTAAAGCCATTGAAGCCATTGTTATCCAAACTATGCTCCTCAAACTTTCTTTGCCTCTTTTTTAAAAGAACCAGATTCTTCTAAACATTCTTACATGTTTTAAAAAGAGGTACCATTTCCACCTTAAACTTCATGGCCATGAGAGGGCTTTGATACCATGCTGGGCATGCCCCATGGAGATGGGCGACCACCGGTCACTCCTGTCGGACAAGGTGAGGCAGGGCCGGCCACTCCACACTTGTCTGTTCAGGAAAGAAAGTGAGCGCCTCACTCTGAGGGCAGCTGGCTTGGTGGCCCTTCCTCTGGTTCAGGAGCAACCACCCTGAGAGCCAGTTAGGCACTGGGAGGGCTGGAGTTGCTGGCTGGAGAGCCCCTCGTGTGCTGGGAGGGCTGGAGTTGCTGGCTGGGGAGCCCCTCAGGTGCTGGGAGGGCTGGAGTTGCTGGATGGAGAGCCCCTCGTGTGCTGGGAGGGCTGGAGTTGCTGGATGGAGAGCCCCTCGTGTGCTGGGAGGGCTGGAGTTGCTGGATGGAGAGCCCCTCGTGTGCTGGGAGGGCTGGAGTTGCTGGATGGAGAGCCCCTCGTGTGCTGGGAGGGCTGGAGTTGCTGGATGGAGAGCCCCTCAGGTGCTGGGAGGGCTGGAGTTGCTGGATGGAGAGCCCCTCGTGTGCTGGGAGGGCTGGAGTTGCTGGATGGAGAGCCCCTCGTGTGCTGGGAGGGCTGGAGTTGCTGGGTGGAGAGCCCCTTGGGTGCTGGGAGGGCTGGAGTTGCTGGATGGATTGCTATTGCTGTTTTGAATATTGCTTCCCGCTCACATGCATGTCTAGCCACTGAGGGCTCCAATCTAGCATTTCTTTGTTTCTTTTTGGAGATGGAGTCTCTCTCTGTCGCCAGGCTGGAATGCAATGGCGCGATCTCAGCTCACCGCAACCTCTGCCTCCCGGGTTCAAGCGATTCTCCTGACTCAGCCTCCGGAGTAGCTGGGACTACAGGCGTCCACCACCATGCCCAGCTAATTTTTTTTTTTTTTTTTTTTTCATTTTTAGTAGAGACAGGGTTTCACCATAGTGGCCAGGATGCTCTCGATCTCTTGACCTTGTGATCTGCCCGCCTCAGCCTCCCAAAGTGCTGGGATTACAGGCGTGAGCCACCGCGCCTGGCCAGTCTAGCATTTCTTTAGCCTTACTTGTCTGGCGCTGGATTATGTCCTAGAAGGTTCATATAATTAGCAACAGTATTTTTCCTTCCAGAGACATACTTATTCCTCATGCAGAAATGCAGAATCAATCTCTAAATAAGGTAAAAACTTGAAGGAATTTTGGATAAGAGAAAATTTCCCATAAAATGTTTACTTTCATGCTTTTTTTTCTTTAACACTGTAGTATTCCTGACATATTGACTATTCAATTTAGAAAGATTGGCAGTTGGACTCAGATAATTCAGTATTTGGCTCTGGACAGTTGTTAAGAACCCTGCTGAAAATGGTTTATACACAGAAGGTTTCAGCCGCTCAGATCGCCTCTGCTGATCTCAGGATGTATGCTAGGATGAAAAAAAGTTCCTGGCATGAACTTGTTTTTCTTGTCACTAGTGTTTTCCAACTGAGTGAGTTTAAAAATAATAAAAGATAAAATACAAATAAGTAACAGCCCTATTAAGGGAGAATTGCATGTACTTGTATTTAGATAGAAGAATATGCTCTGGATGTCCAGGTCACGGGCACAGAATACAGGAGGAGGCAGGCGACGCAGGAGGAGCCTTCGGGAAGCCATGGGTTTCTTTTCACTCACACGCACCCGCTGAGCGCCAGCCGTGCACCAGCCTCGCGAGCTGCCCTCCAGACAGGCGTGTTCCCGGGAGGGGCTTCCGCGCTGTTTCCGTGGGAAAGGGGAAGCCCAGCGCGTCTTCTGTGACGCGTATGTGATCACAGAACGATTAGGCTGGCTCTGTGTGCTGGGGCTGTCTCAGAGCCTGGCACTGCTCCTTGTCAGCATCCACTGTCACATTCACCCACAGTTCGGGGATTATCCTTAATTTACCCACAAGGAAACTGGAGTTCACGCTCAGTAGTTTGCAACACAGTGGGGCAGTGAAGTCTAAACTCAGGTGCTTACTGTCAGCCACAACGTCTTGCTTCGTTTCAGGAATATTTTTAAATATCTTTAATACCTTTTGAATAAATTAATGAATTGCGCACCCGAGTAGTCTCTGTTGTGACACCATTATGTGTGGTACACACTGTTGTGACCCATATCACAGATTCGTTGTGCTTGTTTTTTTATTATTATTTTATTTATTTATTTTTGAGAAGGAGTCTTGCTCTGTCACACAGGCTGGAGTGCAGTGGCACAATCTCGGCTTATCGCAACCTCTGCCTCCCAGGTTCAAGCAATTCTCCTGCCTCAGCCTCCCAAGCAGCTAGGACTACAGGTGCGCACTACCACACCTGGCTAATTTTTGTATTTTTAATAGAGATGGGGTTTCACCAAGTTGGCCAGGCTGGTCTGGAACTCCTGACCTCAGGTGATCCACCCGCCTTGTCCTCCCAAAGTGCTGGGATTACAGGCGTGATCCACCACACCCAGCCTGTTGATTTAAGTGTATGATTTATTGGTTTTTACTGTATTCACACACTTGTGCAACTCTCACCACTGTCTAATTCTAGAGCATTTTCATCGCCCCTGAGAGAAACCCTGTACCCATTAGCAGCACTTACATTACCTCTCCCCAGCCCTTGGCAACCACTAATCTACTTTTTGTCTCTATCGATTTGCCTATTCTGGACATTTTATATAAATGGAATCACACTATACGTAGTCTTTTGTAATTGGCCTCTTTCATTTAGTATAGTGTTTTCAAGGTTCATCCATGTTGTATTAATTGTTATTTAATTACTTTCTCTGGCTGAATAATAGTATTCCATTGTGTAGGTAGACCACATTTTGTTTTTTTAGCTATCAGTTGATGGACATTTTGGTTTTCACTTCTTAACTGTTACAAATGATGCTGCTGTGAATATTCATGTACAAGTTTTTTTATATTAAATTTTTAAAAACCTGGTTCTTAGTAAACATGCAGTGCGCAAGTTTTTGTGCGGAGATATTTTCATTTCTCCTGTTTATATACCTGGGGTGGAATGAGGGGTCATGTAGTTGGTAACTGTGTTTAGCACTTTGAGGAACTGCCAGGCTACATCAGTCTCACTGGCAGTGTGTGAGACTTCATCTCTCCACCTCATGGCCAACAGTTGTTATGATTTGTCTTTTTTATTGTAGCTACCGTAGTGGGTGTGAAGTGAGGTCTCGTTACGGTTTTGATTTGCATTTCCCTGATTGCGAATGACATTGAGCATCTTTTCCTGTGCATATTGAGCGTTTGTATTAGTATGTCTTCTTTGGCGAAATGATGATTCTGATCCTTTGCCCGTTTTTGAATTGGAATATTTTATGAGTGAGTTGAGAGAGCTTTTTATGTATTCTGGATGTCTGTCCCTCATCATTTTTTTTTTTTTTTTTTTTTTTTTTTTTTTTTTTTTTTTTTTTTTTGAGACGGAGTCTCGCTCTGTCGCCCAGGCTGGAGTGCAGTGGCGCGATCTCGGCTCACTGCAAGCTCCGCCTCCCGGGTTCCCGCCATTCTCCTGCCTCAGCCTCCTGAGTAGCTGGGACTACAGGCGCCCGCCACCGCGCCCGGCTAATTTTTTGTATTTTTTAGTAGAGACGGGGTTTCACTGTGGTCTCGATCTCCTGACCTTGTGATCCGCCCGCCTCGGCCTCCCAAAGTGCTGGGATTACAGGCTTGAGCCACCGCGCCCAGCCCAGATACATGATATTTTATATGCTTCTGTCATTTGTCTTTTCACTTTCTTAATGGCTTCTTTTGAACATTTTTTTGTTCGGGTTTGGTGTTTGTAGTTAAAAAACACAATGGTTTTTATTTTGATGAAGTTTAACTGACCTGTTTCTCATGTTTTACCTGTAAGAATCCATTGCCTAATCCAACGTCACAAAGATTTACATGTGGTTTTTTGTTTTGTTTTGAGACGGAACCTCACTCTGTCGTCAGGCGGGAATTCTGTGACACAATCTCGGCTCACTGCAATGCACTCCACCTCCCAGGTTCACACAATTCTCCTGCCTCAGCCTCCCCAGTAGCTGGGACTATAGGCATGTGCCACCACGCCTGGCTAATTTTTGTATTTTTAGTAGAGATGGGGTTACATCCTGTTGTCCTGGCTGGTCTTGAACGTCTGACCTCAGGTGATCCATCTGCCTCGGCTTCCCAAAGTGCTGGGATTACAGGCATGAGCCATCGTGCCTGGCCCTTTTTTTTTTTTTTTAAATGTGTATTAGTTCATTACATGAATACTACAGATTATCCACTCTTCTGCAGGAGTGGACATTTGGGTAGTTTGCAGTTTTTGATAATTATGAGTAAAGCTGCTTTGAATGTTCTTGTGTATGTCTTTTCGGTAGACATAACTGCTCATTTCTCTTGGGTGTTCACCTGGGAGGGAATTTCTGGGCCATAGGGTGCACATACGTTAGCCTAAGTGATACAAGCGCAGTTGGTACGGGAGAGGGGTGGCACATCGGACAGTATGCTTGCGTAATTACTGGAGAGTGAAAGAATTGCTTTCTTGAATTACCAGTTCTCAAGTAGTTTGAAAGACATAGTTCACCTTAAACTAAAACGATGCTTGCTGCATGGACTGTCAGTTCTTCAGAAGATGGTACTAATCATGACATTAGAAGCAGCTGGTATTTTACTCCTCAGAAAGAAAACTAGACTTTTCTGAATTCACAGCAGTGGCACAAAGAAATTTGACAATATACTGTCTAATAGATGATGAAGTTAAGAGCAACAAGAAAAATGAGAGGAGTTAATTTTTGCCTCTGGATTTTAAAACTGACACATAAAAAGTCTTATCTGGGGAGTAAAGACAAATAACAAGAGATTAAAAATACCAAACATTTAGACTGGGCCCAGTGGCTAACACCTGTAATCCCAGCACCTTGGGAGGCCAAGGTGGGGAGATCACTTGAGCCCAGGAGTTTGAGACCAGCCTGGGAAACATGGTGAAACCTCATCAAGGCAGAGGTTGCAGTGAGCTGAGATCGCGCCATTGCACTCCAGCCTGGGCGGCAGAGGGAGACCCTGTCTCAAAAAAATAAAAAAAGGAGGCCAAGACGGGCGGATCACGAGGTCAGGAGATCGAGACCATCCTGGCTAACACGGTGAAACCTCGTCTCTACTAAAAAATACAAAAAGTGGCCGGGCGCGGTGGCTCAAGCCTGTAATCCCAGCACTTTGGGAGGCCGAGACGGGCGGATCACGAGGTCAGGAGATCGAGACCATCTTGGCTAACACGGTGAAACCCCGTCTCTACTAAAAATACAAAAAACTAGCCGGGTGAGGTGGCGGGCGCCTGTAGTCCCAGCTACTCAGGAGGCTGAGGCAGGAGAATGGCGCAAACCCGGGAGGCGGAGCTTGCGGTGAGCTGAGATCCGGCCACTGCACTCCAGCCCGGGCTACAGAGCAAGACTCCGTCTCAAAAAAAAAAAAATACAAAAAAAAAAAACTAGCCGGGCGAGGTGGCGGGCGCCTGTAGTCCCAGCTGCTCGCGAGGCTGAGGCAGGAGAATGGCGGAAAACCCGGGAGGCGGAGCTTGCAGTGAGCTGAGATCTGGCCACTGCACCCCAGCCTGGGCGACAGAGCAAGACTCCGTCTCAAAAAAAATAAATAAATAAAATAAATTTAAAAAGATGGCTGGGTGTGGTGGCTAATGCCTGTAATCCCAGCACTTTGGGAGGCCGAGGCGGGCGGATCACAAGGTCAGGAGTTCAAGACCAGCCTGGGCAACATAGTGAAATCCCTGTAAAAATACAAAAATTAGCCAGATGTGGTGGCAGGTGCCTGTAGTCCCAGCTACTTGGGAGACTGAGGCAGGAGAATCACTTGAACCTGGGAGTTGGAGGTTGCCATGTGCCAAGATCGTAACCACTGCACTCCATCCTGGGTGACACAACGAGACTCTTGTTTCAAAAAATAAATAAATAAAAATGAAAAAAGAAAAACCAAACATGTATATGAAAATAGGCTTTCTGTTTTCTGTTTGCTTATTTATCAGAAGGGGATAATATGTATCCTGCAGGTTTTATTTTATTTTTATTTATTTTTTTATTTTTCTGAGACAGAGTCTTCGCTCTGTCGCCCAGGCTGGAGTGCAGTGGCGCGATCTCAGCTTACTACAACCTCAGCCTTCCGGGTTCCCGCCATTTTCCTGCCTCAGCCTCCCGAGTAGCTGGGACTATAGGCGCCCACCACCATGCCCAGCAATCTTTTTTTTTTTTTTTTTTTTTTTTTTTTGTATGTTTAGTGGAGACGGGGTTTCACTGTGTTAGCCAGGATGGTCTCGATCTCCTGACCTCATGATCCGCCTGCCTCGGCCTCCCAAAGTGCTGGGATCACAGGCATGAGCCACCGCACCTGGCCTCCTGCAGGTTTTAGAGATATTAGTATATAACATCCCTGACCCATATATAGATGTTCAGAAAGTGGAAACTGTCATTAGCAATGGGTGGGTTGAATATTTCATCAAATATTTAGGATATAAGAGAATAAAAAACAAATTGAAAGTATTAAAAGATCCTGCCGTCTCATCTCTGTCAAATAGGGTAGACTGTGTTGTACGCTTGAATTAATCCTAAGAGGTTGATGGATATTACATTTAGTTGCTAAAAATTCCACAAATTACTAATTACTGAAATTAAGTTGCCCTTCTTTGAACCTTATTTACTGATGCTTTGCAAACTTGTTACTTTCTTACATTTAAAACTCTTCCTCCCTGCTTCTTAATGCCGGGTAGGAAGCATTTAATCACTGTAGATACCATTTAATCACTGTACTTTGTTATGAGGGCTGTGACCACTGTCTTCTAGAAGCGTGTTAGCAAGTCTCGGTCTCAAGGGTGAGGGAGCCAGGAAGAGCAAGTTAGGACGGACTCTGTTACAGAGCTCTAGTGGCCAGAGCATTGGGGCTCCCTTCTGTCCTTCCGCCTCAGTCAAACGGAGGCAAGTCCGAGGCCTTCCGGGAGGAAGATGTGTAGACAGTTCTCTTCCTGGCTGTTCACGTCCTCCTTCCTGTCCTGGCAGTCCCAGCCCAGTTTGGAGTGTGTGGGAGAGCGTCGCTGTGTATATTTAGGACTACCCTGGCATTGTACTAGGAAGGAGTGAGGATTCATTCTTGCTCTCTCATCCTGCCCCAGCGCAGCCGCTGAGCTCATTTCCTGCGTTCCTGTTCCTGGGGCTGGGGCAGGCACCCCCCATCAGTGCTGCTGGTGTGAAGGGTCCTGCCCAGCTGACATGGGGGCTCCCTCTGGGACCGTAGATTTCCCTGCACTGTGTGCTGCCTTTTGTCTTTGAAAATTGATGTGTGTGTGATCTTAAATACCTCTGTTTGGCGAGCTGCAAAATCTGCATATTAGAATATATATATTCTGCATATTAGAATATGTATATGTAATATAATACCAGGAGTTGACTTAATAAAAGTTTGTATGTTTATGAATATATTTGCTTTGTCAAAACTAAAATTTTTACTCGAAAATCAGTTAAAAAAAAAAAGGAAAAAATTCCGAAAAAACAGTGAGTAAAATTATTAATTATTAATTTCTACCAAAGTAAAATTAGGATCAGGTGTAGTGGTTCATGCCTGTAATTCCAACACTTTGGGAGGCTAAGGCGGGGAGATCACTATGTAGCCCAGGAGTTTGAAACCAGCCTGGGCAACATAGCAAGACCCTGTGTCTACAATAAATTAAAAATTAACCACTGCTGGGCATGGTGGCTCATTCCTGAATCCCAGCACTTTGGGAGGCCAAGGCAGGTGGATCACCTGAGGTGAGGAGTTCGAGACCAGCCTGACCAAGAAGGTGAAACCCATCTCTATAAAAATATAAAAATTAGCCAGGCATGGTAGCAGGCACCTGTAATCCCAGCTACTCGGGAGGCTGAGACAAGAGAATTGCTTGAACCCAGGAGGCAGAGGTTGCGCCTCTGCACTCCAGCCTGGGTGATGGAGTAAGACTCCATCTCAAAAAACAAAACCAAAAAAAGCCATGTGATAATGTTCACCTGTAGTCTCAGCTGCAAGGGAGACTGAGGTGGGAGAATCATTTGAGCCCAGGAGATCAAGGCTGCAGTGAGTGAGCTGTGATGGCGCCACTGCACTCCAGCCTGGGGAACCCTGCCTCAAAATAAAAGGAAAAAAATAGCTATGTCTGTGGGCTGCTGCTTTTTTCCTGGTGTGGAAATGAACAGTTCTTAAGAGAACGAATGTGGACCAGTGTGGGATCCTGAGGCGGGTGGGTGAGCCCATTCCAAAGAGACACCCCCCTCTGACTGGGTAGAGCCACAGAGGCAGCAGGCACCAGTAGTGTTCCTTTCAGGGAATCAGCTGTGTTCTGCAATTGCTTATTGAAGCTTGGGGCATTTATTTTGTCACCCTAGAATTTAATTTATGGTTTATTGTTAGCACTAAAGCCAGTGAAAATGACCTTGTCTACAGCCTCTGTGATCTCTGGGCGATACCTTGCCCCCAACAGCTGGATCAGTTGACAAGTGTGATGTGAGCACCCATGGAGAGTGGGCCAGCTTTCCCTCTATGCCAAGATGAGTGGTGTTTTTGTTTGTTTTGTTTTGTTTTTTTGGGGATGGAGTCTCGCTCAGTCACCCAGGCTGGAGTGCAGTGGCGCGATCTCGGCTCACTGCAAGCTCCGCCTCCTAAGTTCACGCCATTCTCCTGCCTCAGCCTCCAGAGTAGCTGGGACTACAGGTACCCGCCACTACGCCTGGCTGATTTTTTTGTATTTTTAGTAGAGATGGGTTTCACCGTGTTAGCTAGGATGGTCTCGATGTCCTGACCTTGTGATCCGCCTGTCTCGGCCTCCCAAAGTGCTGGGATCACAGGCTTGAGCCACCGCACCTGGCCTGTTTTGTTTTTTAAACAAAACACTTTGATGAAAATGATTTCAAACATCTCCTAGCGTGGTGGCGTGCGCCTGTAGTCCCAGCTTCTTGGGAGACTGAGGTGGGAGGATCCATTGAGCCGACGAGGTTGAGGCTGCAGTGAGCTGTGATCGCACCACTGGGCTCCCGCCTGCTGACAGAGCGAAACTCTGTCTCAAAAACAACAGCAACAAGAACTCTTCAGGGTTCTTTCTTCTGTCTCCACCCCACCTCTCTCATTCTCAAAAGGCTAATCAGACTTCTGTCCCCTGCCTCCCTCAAAACTGCTGCTTTTGTCAAGGCCACCTATGGTCTTCACTTGGCAAAAGCCAGTAGGTCATTCCTGTTGTCATCCGCCTTCCAGGATGGAAGTCCTGGCCTTGTCTGCACCCTGCTGGCTTCTCTTCCCTGCAGCCCCCTCATGTCGAAGACCCCCAGAGTTCAGTCCTCGGCCCCTCCCCTGTCTCTGCTGATTTCCTGGTGATCTCATCCAATACCAGCTGTACACTGGGCACCTTGGGCTTCTCTGGAACCGCATCACCTGTCCAGTTGCTTCCCTGCCACTCAGCCCACCAGCCTCTGTCAGCCTTCCCATGCAGACAGCTCCAGCGTCCTAGTGCTCAGCCAGTGCTCTGTGCGAGCGTCACCCTGCACGCCCTTCCCATGCAGGCGGCTCCAGCGTCCTAGTGCTCAGTCAGTGCTCTGTGTGAGCGCCACCCTGCACGCCCCATCCAGCAGGGAATGGGCTCGTCTCCCTTTCAGGAACAGCCAGGATCTCACCGCTGCTTCTGGCCAGACTCTGTCGCCTGTACCACGCGACACCCGCTCTGCCCCACGCTGCTCCTCAGGTTTTCTCAGACCCAATCTGTGTCTCACTTGTCTTTTGCGTCTTAATGTTCTTTTTCTTTTTTCTTTTTTCTTTTTTTTTTTTTTTTTTGAGATGGGGTCTTGCTGTGTCACCCAGGCTGGAATGCATGGCGTAATCTCGGCTCACTGCAACCTCCACCTCCTGGGTTCAAGTGATTCTCCTGCCTGAGCCTCCCGAGTAGCTGGGACTACAGGTGCATGCCATCATGCCCAGCTAATTTTTGTACTTTTAGTAGAGACGGGGTTTCACCATGTTGGCCAGGATGGTCTCGATCTCTTAACCTCGTGATCTGCCCGCCTCAGCCTCCCAAAGTGCTGGGATTACAGGTGTGAGCCACCTGGAGGCTGAGGCAGGAGAATGGCGTGAACCCAGGAGGCGGAGCTTGAAGTGAGCCGAGATGGCACTACTGCACTCCAGCCTGGGCGACAGAGCAAGACTCCGTTTTTTTTTTTTTTAAAAAAAAAAGAGGGCTTGTTGGAAGAGTCACTTTTCTTTTAAATTAAATTTTATTTTATTTTATTTTATTTTAGAGACGGAGTCTCGCCTTGTCGCACAGGCTGGAGTGCAGTAGCGCGATCTTGGCTCACTGCAAGCTCCACCCCCCAGGTTCACGCCATTCTCCTGCCTCAGCCTCCCGAGGAGCTGGGACTATAGGCACCCGCTACCACGCCCGGGTAATTTTTTGTATTTTTAGTAGAGACGGGGTTTCACCATGTTAGCCAGGATGGTCTCGATCTCCTGACCTCGTGATCCACCCGCCTCAGCCTCCCAAAGTGCTGGGATTACAGGCGTGAGCCACCGCGCCCGGCCTAGGAAGAGTCACGTTTCTCAGGCTCGTGATTCCTGATGAGAGGGGCCTGTGGCTGGCTCCTTGTGAAGGCAGTGTTCTGACATCTTACAAAAGAGCTTAGTTATTGTGAAACAAAGAAAACACATTTTGTGTAATTTGAACACCTTTTTTTAAAACTTCGTGATAGGTACTAATCTGTAGCTGCATCAGCCGTCAGCCGCTTGAACTGTAAGCATAAATTCCAAACCTTTGGAGCTGTGAACTCACTCAAGGGTGGTACCGTGAAAGCGCCTGCATTCCCTGCCACATGTGGGCCAAGGCCCTGACTCCTGGCACGCGCCCCGTACTCTCACGGGGGGTTCAGCCTGTGCCCCGTCCACTCTGGCTGCACTCCCTGGTCCCTGGGGCGCTGTTCTGGCCCCTTCTCTGTCTGCAAGGGGACCGGATGCGTAGTGTGTCGGTGTGCCTGGGCCATCGCGCACATCCATACCTTCTCTAGCCTGGCCTCTGGGCCTGGGCCCTCCATGTAGGTCTTGCTGGGCCTTCAGAGGTGCCTCCCCCGCAGCTGCCCCCGCACTCCAGCAGCCGTGTCGGTGCTGCGCCAGGAAGGTGTGGGTCCTGCTATCTCCTGAAGGGTTGGAGCGGTAGCTGGCAGTTACAAGGAGAGGACCTCAGGAGAGAACCATGCTGTGGGTGGAGTTGACGACTCACTTGGGGGGCAAGACGTCTGTCCCTTGTGTCCTCTGCATGTGGCTTGGCCTTTGGGGCCCTGTTCCTTCAGTGGTAAAAGGTATTATTGGTAACGGATAACCTGTCAGACTGTCTCCAATTCCAAATGTATTGATTGGGGCCACAAAGCAGCTGAGGCCCAAACAGGAGTGGCACGGATGAACAGAACCGTCCAGGGGGAGGTGGAGGGCTTCTGCCGGACAGGGGAAAGCAGGACTTCCTGCCTGCCTGCCTCAGGCTTCTGCTCTTGACACTGTCCTCTTTCCTCAGACCCTCCCACCCGGGCACTCCTTCCAGCTGGTCTGATCTTGTTTGATTTCACAGTGATTTTCTGTCAGTTTTAGGCAAAGATCCTCCCTCCGCCTGCAGTTCTTCTTGGCAAAGCTTTTCCTATTTAAAGGGAAATTCCATTTTCCCTTACAGTTTGGATCTCATATTTGTCGGTGGTTACGCTTGATTAATCCATCGTCTTCTAGGGCATCAAGAGAAGTTATTTAGGGGACGGTCTGGGGTAGGAGGAATGAAGAGATTGATTAGGAGAAAATTTCTACTAGGAAAAGTTAAGCTGTCTAAAGGCTAAAGCTTTATTCAGCCTTTTGGATGGAAAATCTCCCAAGATGTTGAATATCCTCATCTTAGGAGGGACACGAACGCTCCATGTAGAGAAGGCCACCCTTTCGTGATGACTCCTCGTGAACGTCAGTTGCCACATGGCATAGACACAGGCAGCTGTGCTGAAGGGGTCCTGTCAGCATGCCAGGTCCGGGCGAGCGGCGGTCAGCCCTGCTTAGAGCCTGGTGAGGAAGACGGGCAGGAAGAGGTGGCTTTGTGCTGGGCGAGGGGTATGGGCTCTGCAGGAGGAGTCTGAGATGATGCCCAGGTGCCGTGGCTGGCGCTGTGGCTGATGGTGTGGGCGATGCAGGGCTTGGTGGGCAGTAGCCTCCCAGTTGCTACAACTTGGAGCCTTGTGAGTGCTGGCTGGTCACCCAGGCCCAGCTTCTGAGCTACAGGGCAGCCGTGTCTCTGGGGCCTTAGCATATTTCAGGGTGGCCAGGTGTGGTAGCCCACGCCTGTAATTCCATCACTTTGGGAGGCCAAGGTGGGAGGATCAGTTGAGCCCAGGAGTTCTAGACCAGCCTGGGCTACAGCGAGACCCCGTCTCCACAAAAAATAAAAGAATTAGCTGGCATGGGAGCATGCCTGTGGTCCCAGCTACTGGGGAGGCCCAGGCAGGAAGATCCCCTGAGTCTGGGAGGTGGAGGCTGCAGTGAGCTGTGATCACTCCATTGCTCTCCAGCCTGGGCGACAGAGCAAAACCCTATCTCAAAAACAAACCAAAAAACCCAATGGGTCGTATCCTCCCTGGAAGCTGTGTCTTTAGTTGCCTCGCAACAGGCTGGTTCTCCCGCTTCTCACCCCTTACCTCTCCCTGCCCCCATGGAAGCTGCTGCGTTTTGTTGCTGGTTCTCCTGCTTCTCACCCCTTACCTCTCCCCGCCCCCATGGAAGCTGGTGGTTTTTGAAAATATAAAACAGCAATAGGATCCTGCAAGAAAAATCAATTTTTTGAGATGGTCTCTTCACCATCTCAGACTCTGTAGCACTAACTACGTGATGTAATTGGATTCCGTTGCCCCAGGCCCTACTCCTTTCCCCACCGCAACCTGCTGCTTTCCTGGCCTCTCCTGCTTTGGTGTGTAGCACCCCATTCGTGAAGCTGCCAGGGCTAGAAACCTAGCGCACATCCTGGAATCTTCTTTCCTCATCCCGTGCCACAGTCCACTCTAATTCCAACACGTATTGATTTGCAATCCTCCTCCATTCCAGGTCCACTGTCCTATTCGTTTTTAGGCCACCATTGTTACCTTAATGGGGTGGTGGTGACTGTATCCAGTGGGCTGCTCCTCTGAGTTTTCCAAATAGCAAGAAATGAACTTCTAAAAGTATTTTTAAAACATTTTTGAAACAGTTTGAAACTTCAGAAAAGTTGCAAATAATAGAAGAAAGAACTGTCCTGCCCCAACTGTTGAACACTTTACCACAGGGATCCCCAACCCCCAGGCCACGGACAGCTCCATGGCCTGTTAGGAACTGGGCTCCAGGGCAGGAGGTGAGAGCATTACCGCCTGAGCTCACGCTCAGCCTCTGGTCAGATCAGCGCAGCGTTAGATTCTCATTGGAGCACGAACTCTATTGTGAACTAACTGTGCATTCAAGGGATCTAGGTTGCATGCTCCTTATGAGAATCCAGTGCCTGATGATCTGAGGTGGGACAGTTTCATCCCAAAATCATCACCTCACCTCCTCCACCGGTCTGTGGAAAAATTGTCTTCCATGAAGGTGGTCCCTGGTGCCAAAAAGGGTGGGACCACTGCTTTAGCGTGTATTTCCTACAGACAGGGATAGTCTACATAACCACAGTGTAACCAACAAAATCAGCAATGTAGCACTGAAACATTGCTGTATCTAACCTTCCGATTCCCCGATTCCACGATTCCACGGAAGCATTGCAGATTTTCTCATACTCTGCTCTGTAGCAGAAGGGTCCGCTGCAGAGCCACACACACCATGACCTTGTTCCTTTCTGTGTGAACAGTTCTGTGTCTTTCCTTGACTTTCATGGCCTTGACACTGCTGAAGGTTTCAGGCTGGTAATTTTGAGACTGTTCTTCAGTTTAGGTTTGCCTGGTGTTTCCTGGCGTTTCCTGGCGTTTGCCTGGCATTGCCTGATGTTTGGCGTTTATCTGGCATTGCCTGGTGTTTGCCTGGTGTTGCCTGACATTTGGCGTTTGCCTGGCATTTCCTGGCGTTGCCTGGCATTTGCCTGGCATTTGCCTGGTGTTTCCTGGCATTTTCTGGCGTTTCCTGGTGGTTGGATTTGTGTTGTGGATCTTTGGCAGGAGAATCACAGAAGTGAGGCTATGTTTTCCCCCTCGTGTCCTGTGGGATGTGTGGTTTCGCCTTGTCACGTAACTGACGCTGGCCACTCTGATTGCTTGATTTCAGGTGGTGTCTGCCTGACTTCACTGTAAAGTCACCATTTTCCCTTCGTAATTGATAGGTATTTTGTTTGGATGTACTTTGAAACTATATAAATATCCCATTTCTCATTAGATTTTTAAATTTTACATATTAATACCAGTGTGGACTCCTGATTTCCTGGTGTTTTTTGTTTTTGTTTTGAGACAAGGTCTCACTGTTGTCTAGCCTGGAGTGCAGTGGTGCAAACACAGCTCACTGCAGCCTCCACCTCCTGGGCTCAAGTGATCCTCTCGCCTCAGCCTTGAGAGTAGCTGGAACCACAGGTGTATGCCACTACACCCTGGTTAATTATTTTATTTTTTGTAGAGATGGAGTCTTGTCATGTTACCCAGGCTGGTCTTGAACTCCTGGGCTCAAGCAGTCCTCTTGCCTCAGCCTCCCTAAGTGCTAGGATTCCAGGCATGAGCCACTGCTCCCAGGCCTGTTTTATTTAATAGATTATAATCTGTGACTGCTTGTGTTTATTTTGAGCATACCCTCACTTCTCAGCACTGGCTGCTGCAGGCTCACCTTGCGGTTTCCTGACCCAGCTCTGGAGTTGCCCAAGGAGCCCTGTCCTATGTTGGAGAATGGGCTTTAGAGACCACATTCTGCACTGGGTGTGCTTGTAGCTGAACTGCTGCTGCTCCCAGGCACTCTCGGTAGACAGAGCTAGGACTCTGTATGTTCACACTCATATATGTCTGCATTTATCCCTGTATCTGTCTGTCTATATGGAAGCTGCGAGTTCATACTGATAACCTCCAATTCTATCCCAGTGCTATATAGTTTATTCTCGTTTTCTTCCTTATCTGTAAGTACTCTCTCTGACAGTGAGGATCCCAGCCCCATCATCCTGAATGTTGTTTATCTGATCAGTCCTCCTGTAGGTAACAGGACCACCACCCTCCCCTCACCTGGTTCCCTCCCCTCACCTGGTTCCCTCCCCTCACCTGGTTCCTCACCACGATGTCCTCCTCACTCTACCCCACACCCCAGCCAAGCCTGAGGAGCTCTGGCCTCCTGCTCCCTGTTGCGCTCTGCCTGAAGCGGGTGCTGGAGGGCGACTGCAAGGCTGGGAGGTGGGAGGACGACTTGCGGCTTCCTGCCCGCTTCTTCCTAGAGTGACACCCTAGCAACACCATCCTGGCAGCGAAGTTCCTTCTGGCAGTCGGCCTCTGGTGCCAGTTTGGAGTTTTCCCCACACCAGCAGAACAGCCTTGCCGCGGTCACCTCAGAGAGCCCAGTGTCAGCTGGCTGCACTCCTTCCAGTCACCGGGGGCCCAGCCTGTGGGGCTGCCTTTGAGCTCAGAGACCCAGTGCCGGCCAGCAGCACCCATCCTCAGGGGTCTGAGTTTTAGCTTTACAGGGCCCTTTGCCCAGGTTTCTAAGTTTTAAAAAGTCCAGCCTCTTCTTTCATTTCCTGATCCTAAGGGCAGAAGGTACTTCCTGCATTTGCCATCTCCGTGGTATTTCCACGTACCCTCTTTACATCTTAGTGACCTAGTTGATGGTTATTGATGTTAAATGCTCTGTCCCCTGCTCTCAGTACCTGTGTGGTTAGCAGGGTGCTCCACCCCTGCGATGCGGCTTTCCTTTCTACTCATAGCTAAAGCGGTCTTAATTATGTTTATTGTTTCTGGTTTTGAAACGGGGTTTTGCTCTTGTTGCCCAGGCTGGAGTGCAGTGGCGAGATCTTGGCTCACTGCAACCTCTGCCTCCTGGGTCCAAGTGTTTCTCCTGCCTCAGCCTACTGAGTAGCTGGGATTATAGCCACATGTCATCACACCCAGGCTAATTATTTTTATACACCAGTACAAAATTGTTACTGTTCTCAGAGCAGTTTGAAAACATTTAGTTTTTTTTTTTTTTTTTTTTTTTTTTTTTTAGACAGAGTCTCGCTCTGTCGCCCAGACTGGAGTGCAGTGGCCGGATCTCAGCTCACTGCAAGCTCCACCTCCTGGGTTCACGCCATTCTCCTGCCTCAGCCTCCCGAGTAGCTGGGACTACAGACGCCCGCCACCTCGCCCGGCTAGGTTTTTGTATTTTTTTAGTAGAGATGGGGTTTCACCGTGTTAGCCAGGATGCTCTCGATCTCCTGACCTTGTGATCCGCCCATCTCGGCCTCCCAAAGTGCTGGGATTACAGGCTTGAGCCACCGCGCCCGGCCTATTTAGTATTTTTGAGAAATGATGTTTTAGGCTTTTCCTTCTGGGCCCTTTTCTCCTTTGCCCGCTGATTTGGGAACTTGCTCCTGCCCGCACGCAGGTCCCCTGCTGCTTTGCTCTTGTGGTTTGCCTCTCCAAGCCTTCACCCCAGGCTTGCCACAAAGTTCCTTCCTCTTCCAGCCTGGCCCCCATCATCCGTGTCCACCCGCTTGAGGGAAATGTGTACACAACTGTTAAACTACATAATTAGCAAAATGTGTTTCATCAAAAGAGCAGAGGGGAGACTTGACAAGGAAGCCCAGGTAACTTGAGAATAATTAATGTGGAAAGAAAAGAGAGGACGTTCCAGGCACAGCCTTGGTGCGAGCTGCTTCCTGCGTCTCATCTGCCTTTGTCTTCACTGTTTTTCGTTTTGTTGGTTTTTTTGAGTGTCACTCTGTCGCCCAGGCTGGAGTGCAGCTTAAGGGTTTTCTTCAGCCTGGCCTTTCTTTCTTTCTTTTTTAATAACTGAGGCCCCGTTTGTTCTGTTCCCTGATCTCTGCTGATGTGCATTTGCTATTCTGGGGGCCATCGTTCCTAACTCACTGTCCCACAGGCCCCAGGAACCTTCTGTGGCTCTTCTGATTGTGGTGAGCGAACCTCAGTAGTGTTGAGCGACTATTAAAGGAGAAAAAACCCGCAAGAATTAGTGAGATTAATAATACGGAACTCAGTCAAAAGCCCAGGAAGTGTCAGATCGCATGTATTTTGGAGCTAATTGTAGCCACTCCTGCAGTGGTAAGAAATAGGACAGAGAGGGCCCTGTGCACTTTGCCCAGTTCCCCCAGAGGCACCTTTAGTAAAACTATAATGATAGAGAATTTGAAAAGCAGCCAGACAGAATAAAACCTAATATAAACCATGTAGATTTGGGCTTGAAGGTGAAAATAGAGACAGGTGCAAGAGATAGTTGACTGCACAGATGCCAGACTGGCAGGATGCGTGGCGGGCACGAGCTGATCTGGAGTCAGACGGTGTGGGCTCCAGTCCTGGCCCTGCCTTGCACTCTGTGTTCCTGGGAAGAGATGACCTGACCTCTCTCTAGGAGCTTCTTGTGGGGGATGTAACCAGTTGCCACAAAGTAGGGGGCTTAAACAACAGATGTTTCTCTCACAGCTCTGGAGGCCAGAAGTCCAGAGTCAGGGAGTCAGCCGGGCCACGTCCCTCACAGGCTCTGGGGAGCCCTCCGTGCCCTCAGCTTCTGGGGCTGCTGGCGATGCTTGGCATTCCTTGTGTGCAGCCTCATCGCTCCCATCTCTGCCTCCATCCCCACATGGCTCTTTCTTTTTTTTTTTTTTTTTTTTTTTTTTGAGACGGAGTCTCACGCTGTTGCCCAGGCTGGAGTGCAGTGGCGCGATCTCGGCTCACTGCAAGCTCCGCCTCCCGGGTTCCCGCCATTCTCCTGCCTCAGCCTCCTGAGTAGCTGGGACTACAGGCGCCCGCCACCGCGCCCGGCTAATTTTTTGTATTTTTAGTAGAGACGGGGTTTCACTGTGGTCTCGATCTCCTTTGTGATCCGCCCGCCTCGGCCTCCCAAAGTGCTGGGATTACAGGCTTGAGCCACCGCGCCCGGCCCCTCCCACATGGCTCTTTTTCCCTCGGTCTCTGTGTCTGATTTCTCTCCTTTTAGAAGGACACCAGTCTTGTGTGGGCGGCAAGCCACCCAGGTGCCGAGGCAAGAGACCGAGGGCACAAGCTGTTCCAGTGTAATAAAATATATAAAGTAAGAATAGTTATACTAGATATAGGTCATAGATATGATTATTTATGAATATCATTAATCATTAGTTTGTAGTAATTACTCTTTATTCCAATATTATAATAATCTTCGCTCTACAATCATAACCTAGGGAAAACCAGGCCATACAGAGATAGGGGCTGAGGGGACATGGTGAGAAGTGACCAGAAGACAAGAGTGTGAGCCTCTGTCACGCCCGGGCAGGGCCACCAGAGGGCTCCTTGGTCTAGCGGTAACCCCAGCATCTGGGAAGATGCCTGTTGCCAAGCGGACCATGGTCTAGCGGCAGCGGCAGTGCCAAGGAAAAACACCCACTACTTAGCAGACCAGGAAAGGGAGTCTCCCTTTCCCCGGGGGAGTTCAGAGAAGACTCCACTCTTCCACCTTGTGGAGGGCTTGACATCAGTCAGACCCGCCCGCAGTTATCCAAGGCCTAACTGTCTCCCTGTGATGCTGTGCTTCAGCGGTCACGCTCCTGGTCCGCCTTCATGTTCCATCCAGTACACCGGGCTCTGCCTTTTAGATAACAGTAGCAAATTAGTGAAAGTACTAAAAGTCTCTGATATGCAGAAATAATGGCGTAAGCTGTCTCTCTCTCCTTTCTTTCTCTGTCTCGGCTGCCAGGCAGGGAAGGGCCCCCTGTCCAGTGGACACGTGACCCACATGACCTTACCTATCACTGGAGATGGCTCACACTCCTTACCCTGCCCCTTTGTCTTGTATCCAGTAAATATCAGCACAGCCTGGCATTCGGGGCCGCTGCCGGCCTCGGCGTCTTGGTGGTAGTGGTGCCCCGGGCCCAGCTGCCTTTCCTTTTATCTCTTTGTCTTGTGTCTTTATTTCTACAATCTTCTCGTCTCCGCACACGAGGAGAAGAACCCACCGACCCTGTGGGGCTGGACCCTACAGTCTTGTTGGACTTAGGGCCCACCCTATTCCAGCAGGTGTCCTTATCTTCACCGGTTACGTCTGTAAGGACCCTGTTTCCAAATGAGGTTACAGTCACAGGTTCTGAGCAGATGTGAGTTTTGCTGGGGACACTGTCCAGCCTGGTCCAGTGCCCGCAGAAACCTGGCTGAGTTTTCTCATCTGTGAAGTGTGGATAATAACAGAATTACTCTCAGAGAGTCCGCGAGAGGAGGCCGGGAAGAGCCGTGTAAAGTGCCTGACTGGTGGATGTTACTGTTACAGACGCCACAGGACCTATCTGGGACTGCCCTGGGTGTCCAGGGAGACCTCCGGCACTTTTAGGACCAGTGTTGGCTTGGAGAATGTCTTGTGTCCTCCAGCTGCCCTGTGGCTCCTACGTGCAGGCAGGTGGAGCTCAGCTGTCACTCACCTCACGCACTTGTGTCCTGCACGTGGGCTACGGGCGCCCATCAGTTGCTCTCTCGGTAGGTGTTCACCTGTTGGCTTTGACCAGGAGACTTTTGTAGTGGTGATGTTTGCTCTGACGGATACTGAAGTACACTATTGCGTGTTGCATAATGATGGGGATACCGTCGGAGAAATGTGTTGTTAGGTGGCTTTTGTCATTGTGCGAACATGACAACAGCACATCACAGACTCAAATGGCAAAACCTACCCTGCACCTAGGCCACTGGCGCAACCTGCTGCTCCTGGATTACATATCTATGCAGGTGCAACAGTTCTGAACGCTGCAGGCAGCTGTGGCACGATGGTTTTTGTGTATCTATTTTTATTTAGTTTTTTGAGATGTAGTCTCGCTTTGTTGCCCAGACTGGAGTGCAGTGGCACAATCTTGGCTCATTGCAACCTCCGGCTCCTTGGTTCAAACAATTCTCTTGTGTCAGCCTCCTGAGTAGCTGAGATTACAGGCGCCCGCCACCACATCTGGCTAATTTTTGTATTTTTAGTAGAGATGAGATTTCACCATGTTGGTCTGGCTGGTCTCGAACTCTTGATCTCAGGTGATCCGCCTGCCTCAGCCTCCTAAGGTGCTGGGATTACAGGCGTGAGCCACCTCGCCTGGCCATATTTGTGTATCTAAACATAGAAAAGATTCCATAAAAGTATAGTAGTATAATCTCACGGGATCACTGTTATGTATGTGGTCCGTTGTCGGCTGAAACAGTGTTACCAAGTGCATGACTGCAGTGGCTGAAACAGTGTTACCAAGTGCATGACTGCAGTGGCTGAAACAGTGTTACCAAGTGCATGACTGCAGTGGCTCAGGATCAACCTCCCTGTCCGTTAGTATAAATGCTCACTTTCCAAAACTTGTCAGGTACGAAATATTTTTAAACATAAACTTTTTTGAAAGTATAACTTAGTGCAATACCCCAATCAATTAAAATTTTATATGGGTATCAACTGATTAGACTAAATTGTTCGTTTTACTGTTTTACTTGTAGCTAAACCATTTACACAGCTGGTGAAAGAAATGCAGCTTCATCGAGAAGACTTTGAAATAATTAAAGTAATTGGAAGAGGTGCTTTTGGTGAGGTAAGATGAACTTCATTTTGTTAACTTTGCCTAAATTGCCAAGACATCAGCAGCTTCCATTTCACCTTTTTATGGACCTGTACATTGGTTTGGGGATGAGGTAATTGGTATCATTTGGAGAGTTTGTTTTTTCCTATCTCTTTTTCTGAGATGAGGTCTCACCATGTTGCCCAGGCTGGCCTTGAACTCCTGGGCTCAAGTGATCTCCCCGCCTCAGCCTTCCGAGGAGCCGGGGAGAAAATCTGAAAGATAGAGTGAAGAGAAAGGAAACTCGAAAGCTTCTGACTAACCTGGGATATTGTTGGGACCAAAAATAGTTTCTTCAGATGTAGTTTTTGTTTTTGTTTCTGAGATGGAGTCTTGCACTGTCACCCAGGCTGGAGTGCAGTGGTGCCATCTCGGCTCACGGCAACCTCTGCCTTCTGGGTTCAAGCTGTCCTCATGCCTCAGCCTCCCGAGTAGCTGGGACTCCAGATGCTGACACCACACCTAGCTAATTTTTGTATTTATTGTGGAGATGAGGTTTTGCCGTGTTGGCCAGGCTGGTCTCGAACTCCTGGCCTCAAGTGAGCCACCCGCCCAGGCCTCCCAAAGTGCTGGGATTACAGGTGTGAGCCACCGCGCCCAGCCTTCTGATATAGTTTCTGAAACTCCGTTTGTTAATTGAATTTTGACCTCTTGGCATTTTCTAAAAAACACAGAGAGGGATAAATAGCAGCTGTTTGCATGCTCTATGCTTGCTTGCCATTGACACACCCAGTGTGGCTCTGGGTCCTGTTGGCTTTGCCTAGGGCAAGAGGACCAGTCATGCGGGTGCAGCTGGAGAGGCTCACCAGGTCCCTTGCATGGGGCTAGGAGCCCTGCCCTGGGAGGCCTGTGGCACGGTGTGGCCTCACTTTCCAGGCCTCTCCACAGACCTGCCTCGGCCTCGCAAGACGGTTCTGGCAAGACCAAGGGAGAGGTCAGGCTCCCTCAGCGGCTGCGGGACCGCCTCAGGTGGTTTGACAGTGAGTCACCAGAAGAGCTTTGCTTCTTAAACTGTGCAGTTCCTTAGCACCTGTGCCGAGGTTTGAGCTAAGCTCTCCTCGGCTGGGGAACTGTGCCAGTTGGTTCATTGAGGAAAAATCAAACAAGAAAACGCCGTGTGTCACATCCCAGCAGCAGGTGTGCTCTGCCCACAGCAAACCTACTGGACACAACTACGAAGCGAGATGGCCTTTGCTGTCGCAGGGCATGCATTTTCCAACGTGCAGACGTGAAAGAAGGCAAATCAGTACTTTAGAGAAATAGCCCCCCTCTTGCAGCACCATCCCTGTGAGTGAGTCTCGCCAGAGGGATAGGGGAGGAGAGCAGTCCCTCCAAGGCTCATCCCAGGGTGACTGGAGCTCCCAGTTTATCTCGTACAGACCCTGGGTCCAGGCCTCACCAGCCAAAGTCAATTTACCACCGGCCAGGGTGGGACAGATTGTTTGTTTGTTTTGTTTGAGACAGGGTCTTGTTCTGTCACCCAGGCTGGAGTGTGCTGGCCTGATCACAGCTCACTGCAGCCTCTGCCACCCAGACTCAGGTGATCCTCCTTCCTCAGCCTCCTGAGCAGCTGTGACAACAGGCATGTGCTACCACGCCTGGCTAGTTTTTTTTATTATTTGTAGAAAAGAGGTGTCACTATGTCACCCAGACTGGTCTTGAACTCCTGGGCTCAAGCAGCTCTCCCGCCCCAGCCTCCCAAGTAGCTGGGGCCACAGGCGTGCACCACCACACCCAGCTAGGTGTTTTCCTTTTTTCTTTTTAGTAGAGACAGGGATCTCGCTGTGTCGCCCAGAATAGTCTCGAACTCCTGGGCTCAAGTGATTCTCCTGCCTCTGCCTTGCAGAGCGCTGGGATTACAGGCATGAGCTGCTGTAGCTGGTTGAGAAAGCCTTTTAAAAATAAAGACGCATTGCATTAAGTGATTCCCTGTCTGCCTGCTACCAAGCATTGAGCTGCGCCAGGCGTGCGGGCTTGGAGGTGAGCAGGGCCCAGGCCACACAGAGCCTGTCAGCCATGGCCAGACTTTCCAGAGTGCAGTTAGGAGGGAGGGAGAGGCACACCAGGGCAGAGACATGACCAAGGGAAATGAAGGAATGAGAGAGAAAATGGTTTTAACAGAATGGTTTACAGTTATTTTTAGTACTCTTTTTTTGCCAAAGAACTTAATGCGAAACTCAGTTTTGTGTGAGTTGCAAAGGAGATAACATTGATCGTTTTTTGAGCTCCTCCTGATTGAAGGGAGCCTGTCCTTCCCACGTGGCCTTTGCTTCTTGGATTCGCTCCTTGGTCTCGTTCCCTTGGAGCCTCAGGGTCCGTATCTGTGCGAGATGGATTTTAGAAATCCCCCGCAGCTGGGGTCGCGTGAGGGTGAAGCGGGGGTGCAGATGCGCGGCTCAGCACCATCTCTGGCGCGCAGAACGTGCCCGGTGAGTGGCAGCTCTCACGGTGACTCTACGATGTGACTGTGTGGTATTTGATGTTAGAAACAGGGAGGTAGATGATGATGCCATTTAAGAACTCTTCAGGCCATGGCTGCCGCAGGCACGGGGACATGCTGGCTGCTTGCCACTGTCACTGCCAGAGAGTAGCTTACAGGAAGTGCTGAGGTGCAGACTTGGGCCTGTGCGTGAGTGACTTACGTAGGGTGGAATGTGCCGGACAGTGGTGCAGACATCTTGACGGGTGTTGGTAGTGATGGAGGAGCTCATTCAAGATTTGGTAGAGACTGAAAAGTCCAAGAGGACTTCCTGAAGGAGGTGGCACTTGAGTTGTGCTTTAAAGAATGTGGCTGGTGGCCACACGCTGAGTGCTGACTGTGCCCCACACTGTGCTGGGCACATTAAATGTCAGGACTCGTGGGTCCTCATAGCTGTCTCAGGAAGCCAGTCCTGCCCTTAACCTCTTGTAGTGGTGGAACCTGAGCCACAGAGAAGTGAATTTGCAAGAGTTAAACTCCAGAGCCCACGTGGCTAGTCCCTGCCTCTGTGAAGAAAAGGTTCTTGGTGCCGGAACTGGCACATGCTAGGCGGGTGGGGGGAGCCACATACAGAAGAGACAGGGTAGGGGTGGGGGCACAGGTAGAAGGCACCGTCAGTGGTGGGGCAGTGGCAGCCGCAGATAGAAGGCGGGGTGGGGGACCAGGGAGTAGGGGCTGTTGAAAACAGACAAGCTTGGGAGGTAATCTTGAGTTTTTAAAAGGTGGGTTTTTTAGGGGGAGGGTTAAAATTTTTTTTTTAAGTTTTTAAAATTTTTTTTGAGACACAGTCTCACTTTGTCACCGAGACTGGAGTGCAGTGGCGCGATCTCAGCTCACTGCAACCTCTGCCTCCCAAGTTCAAGTTATTCTCCTGCCTCAGCCTCCCGAGTAAATGGGACTACAGGTGTACGCTACTATGCCGGGGTAGTTTTCATATTTTTAGTAGAGACGGGGTTTCACCATGTTGACCAGGCTGGTCTCAAACTCCTGACCTCAGGTGGTCCGCCCGCCTTGGCCTCCCAAAGTGCTGGGATTACAGGTGTGAGCCACAATGCCCAGCTGAATTTTTTTTTATTTTTTTATTTTTTATTTTTTTGAGACGGAGTCTCACTGCCCAGGCTGGAGTGCAGTGCCATGATCTCAGCTCACTGTAACCTCTGCCTCCCAGGTTCAAGCAATTCTCCTGCCTCAGCCTCCTGAGTAGCTGGGATTATAGAAGCACGCCACCACACCCGGCCTATTTTTTTGTATTTTTAGTAGAGATGGGATTTCACCATGTTGGACAGGCTGGTCTCAAACTCCTGGCCTCAAGTGATCCTCCTGCCTCAGCCTCCCAAAGTGCTGGGATTACAGGCATGAACCACTGTGCCCAGCATCACTTAGCTATTTTAAAATGCACAGTACATTTGTCGTTAACGACAGTTACCCTACTCTGCTGTCAAACATTAGAACTTTTTTTCTGCCTTTGTTGTAAGTGGAAATCTGCAGACGTAACCCAAAGTAGAGGGCAGTGAGCCACCACGTGCCCGCCACTCACAGTGAAGCTTTCGAATGTACAGGCAGGACCCTTCAGGCTGCGGTGGGGTCAAGTTTTGATGCATAAAAGGGCAAATCTTCATTTACGTGGAAAACTTGGCTTTCAGTCACTGCTGGGTTCGCAGGCTCCTAGGCTGTTACAGTGTAGTTCCAGCACGCTAGCCTTTTGTTCTGGGAACCACATGTTTGTTCAGCTCACATTTGCATTGCAGGTTGCTGTTGTCAAAATGAAGAATACTGAACGAATTTATGCAATGAAAATCCTCAACAAGTGGGAGATGCTGAAAAGAGCAGAGGTAAGTATGGAGCTTGAAGAGCCATACGAATGGGGTTTGGGGTGAGCAGAAAGTGACTGTGAAGCCAGCTGGGGAAAAGCTGCAGTCACCCCACAGCCCTGGGCCTCCCTTCCCCTAGGACAGAGCGAGCACTCTCTGTGGGGGAGGTCTCAGCCTCCTCCTGGCGCCTGTTGCTCCCCGCCTCAGCCATCACTCGCTTGCTGGACGCCGTTCCTGAGAGTGCACCCTCGAGAACATTGGCAGGGTTCTGTTTACTGTAAAGGCAAATAAAAAGCTTCCGGAGAGTTTTAGCATTGATTGCAATTCTGCTCCATACACAAGAGGAATGAACACATTTGGACCCTGCTCACATACAGAATGGGTCTTTAGATTCCCACCTAGAGGAGCCTCGCGGTTATAGATGAAAGTGGACCACTACTCAGCAGGCTTTGATCAGCTCCTGTTTCTTAGTTCAGTGTCAGTCTTCTTGGTGGCTGTTCCATGCCCCTGACCCCATCTCTAGAGCCACGTGCTCAGCCCCTGGTCTCCCTCTTGCCTGCCCGAGGCAGGCCAGGCCTGCTGGGGAGCCCACGCTTTTCGTCTCTGGCCATCTTGAGTTTCTGTCCTCACCTGCCCTCTATCTTCCCTCCCCTGCACTCAGAGCCCAGGCCCTTCCTGGCCAGTAGACCTGCTGCTTCCTGCTTCAGATCTGCTCTGTCCATCATGCTCCTCTCCCGTGACTCCTGCCTCTCTCTGCCAGAAGGCAGTCCCTCCTTGCAGGCTGCCATTCATCACAATGGTTTGCTGTGGCCCCGTGTGTCTCTGACCTGCCCTGAGCGAGGCCTGCGCCTGGCAGCGCTGCGGCGGCCGTAGGCTGCTCAGCCCTGTGGTCAGCGCTTGCTTCTGGAGTTGGACGCCTCTCAACGTGGCCGCCACCTCATTTTGGGAATTCCTTCTTGGGTTTCTAGACCCTCTCCTCTTATCACTGTCACCCTCCTAGTAATTTGAGGTGACCCTTTCCTCTTTGGTCCTGGAATTTGTGCCTGTGCTGCCCATGATGGTTGGCACCTTGGGCCGACAGCAGTGCAACCATTGATTTGGGCCAGATCTCTCCAAGGCCCTGGGTTTTGTTAACTTGGTGGGTGTTACCGGTTCCTTGTGACTGTCATTCTGACTTTTCCCTCCTCCGCTCAGGACCCATTTCCCCTTTCCCTGCTATGGCACACAGCACAAGGTCTCGCACCCATTTGTTGCTCACTGAGCACATGTTGGTTGACAAGAGTTAGCACCATTTTGCAGTCACTTTGGTCTCAAAATATCAGTGGCCTGTGATTGCTTCGGCTCCCTGCATCTCTCAGCTTCTGGGATGCACATGGTCTCCCTTCCTTCTTTGGGAGAAGCCTTTGCTCTCTTTGCCTCCATCCTCACTCAGTCGTCTCACCGTGTGCTTCCGCTGGGCCTGCCCTCGGCCCCAGCAGCCCTTTCCCCACCCCAAACAGGGGCAAACATGGGAATGTTGTTGGAGCAGACTTTTAGGGGGAAAAAGTAGCTACTGTTACATGAAAGTGTGGAGAGGTATAAGGTGTTTGGTATTTACCCAAATGTCATGTTAGATGAGTACATTTTAAAAGAGTAAATATTGCTGATTTAATTTGAATCTGGTTACGCAGATCCAGTTTAACTGGCATGCTCAGAAAAGTCCAAGAATGTTTGCTAGTCGTGATGATTATCCTGGAGTATGTATAATGGGCTATATGTGTGTGTAAGAGATATAAATATGGTGCTAGTTGCAAATAATTTATCTTTTTATTTTTATTTCATAGACTTACTTTAAACATTAGATTTTATAATACTGATTTACAAATGATTAAAAGCATGAATTAAACAAGAGGTTGGTAGGTAGAAGAGTTGCTAAGCAGTGTAAGTTTATAATTTTTCCACCAGGCTAGGTCTTTATTTCATCTTGTTTAAAAAATACTAAAAGTTTATCTCGGCCGGGCGCGGTGGCTCAAGCCTGTAATCCTAGCACTTTGGGAGGCCGAGACAGGCGGATCACGAGGTCAGGAGATCGAGACCATCCTGGCTAACACGGTGAAACCCCGTCTCTACTAAAAAATACAAAAAAAAAAAACTAGTCAGGCGAGGTGGCGGGCGCCTGTAGTTCCAGCTACTCGGGAGGCTGAGGCAGGAGAATGGCGTGAACCCGGGAGGCGGAGCTTGCAGTGAGCTGAGATCCGGCCACTGCACTCCAGCCCGGGCGACAGAGCGAGACTCCGTCTCAAAAGAAAAAAAAAAAAAAAGTTTCTCTCTCTGCTCCTTAGACAAAGCTGCTGGATAATACATAAGTTTCCTGTCAGCAGGTCACCCTGCGGGCAGTCCCTAGTTTAGGAATGGGTTTTTCCTAAGTGCTCTGGACAGCTGCCAGGCAGAGCTTCAGGGAGTGTCTCCTAGAGGCGTTGGCGTAGATGCCGCAGATCCCTGGGGCAGCCTCGGCCTCCTGAGCCCATGGCCTCACCTCACCTGGGACTCAGCACTCCATCCCCATTTCTTTCTGGGGGTGTGTTCCGGAAGACAGGTGGACAGGCACACCGGGGCTCAGGTTTCCTTGTAGTTGCCCCTTCACCAGGCCCTTGTGGCCGTTGGC
The DNA here is from genome assembly GCF_024542745.1 of Macaca thibetana thibetana. Lineage (NCBI taxonomy): Eukaryota > Metazoa > Chordata > Mammalia > Primates > Cercopithecidae > Macaca > Macaca thibetana. The sequence continues at coordinate 4,477,556 of NC_065584.1, forward strand.
AGAGGGGTCGTGATGATCCCAGAACTGCTGGTCTCTGCATGTCTGGACATGAGCAAGCTGCACGCTGACCCGTGTCATGTTGTCATTGGTAGAACTGGGACACAGCTGCAACAACCATTTCATTTTTTTTTTTTTTCTTTTTTGAGACAGAGTCTCTCCCTGTCGCCCAGGCTGGAGTGCAATGGTGCAATCTTGGCTCACTGCAATCTCTGCCTCCTGGGTTCAAATGATTCTCCTGCCTCAGCCTCCCGAGTAGCTGGGATTACAGGCACCCGCCACCACGCCCAGCTCATTTTTGTATTTTTAGTAGGAACAGGTTTCACCATGTTGGCCAAGCTGGTCTTGAATTCCTGACCTTGTGATCCATCCGCCTCGGCCTCCCAAAGTGCTGGGATTACAAGCATGAGTCACTGTGCGCAGCCAACCATTTCATTTTAAAAGAAAACCTTTTTTTTTTTGTTTTAGAGACAGATTCCAATCTGTTACTCTGTTGTATGGGCTGGAATACAGTGGTATGATCTCGGCTGGGCTCATCGATCCTCCCACCTCAGCCTCTTGAGTAGCTGGGACTGCAGATGGGTGCCACCACACCCAGCTAATTTTTAAGATTCTTTGTAGAGACAGGATCTCACTATGTTGCCTAGGCTGGTCTCAAACTCCTGGGCTCAAGTGATCCTCCCGCCTTGGCCTCCCAGAGTGCTGGGATTATAGCGTGAGCCACCATGGCCAGCCTGAAAGGAAAACTTTTTAAAGTTTAGAAAAGAAAACCTTGTAGAAAGAAACAAGTTTCACAGGTCACTGTGAGACTCAGCTGAGAGCCAGTCAGAACCGTGCCCTCGTGCCTCACATAGCAAGCTCTCCATAATGTACTTATATTTTTGTTAAGCTTGACAAGTTTCAAATGTAAGACAGTTTAAATCTTGTTCTATGCTCAATAAAGAAGAAATCATGTTAAAATTTTGCCAAAGGCATGGTGACTTTTTTTTTTCTTTTTTTGAGACAGTGTCGCTCTGTGGTCCAGGCTGGAGTACAGTGGTGCGATTTCGGCTCACCACAACCTCTGCCTGCTGGGTTCAGGCAGTTTTCGTGCCTCAGCCTCCTGCGTAGCTGGGATTACAGGCACCTGCCACCACACCTGGCTAGTTTTTCTAGTTTTTAGTAGAGGTGGGGTTTCATCATGTTGACACCAGGCTGGTCTTGAACTCCTGACTTCAGGTGATCCACCCACCTTGGCCTCCCAAAGTGCTAGGTTTACAGGCGTGAGCCACTGCACTCAGCCAGGCCTGGTGACTTTTAAACAGAGATGCCACCTGGGCATTAAAACTCTTCTGGAAGCCATAGCAGGATAGAGGGCAGCCTCTTGCCCTGTGCTGCTGGCTGTAGGCCTTCCTCGTGGAGTCTGTCACAATCGTGTCATCCCTATGCTGTGATTTCAGCAAACATGTGTGCCCTGTCCTGCCAGCTGCATGGCAGCTCAGCAGTGGGTATAGGGTAGAGAGGGCAGACACGTGGGGCGGCCCATGCCATCGATACTTGGCGGAGGTTGATCTGGTCAGGTGGTGCCGGGTGGGAGGCGTCTAGTCAGGAATCCACATGAGGGTGGGGTGAATCTTAAGTGTTGGCCACAGAAGTGGTGCCTGTGGGACAGCAGGGTGCAAGGGCGTCCTCAGCAGCCCTTGGAAGTGCACAGGGGGTGGGAGAGGAAGGGATGAGGGATGACTCAGCCTCCGCAGCCTCGGGGTGGTGCACAGGGAGGAGCCCAGAAGGCAGGGACACCGTGGCTGGAGCCACTGTCCCAGCAGGGACCCCGAGACTAGCAGGACGCTCTCTGACCTACTTCCCGGTGAACACAGACTGACACCCCTCATTGCCTTGCAGACCGCGTGCTTCCGAGAGGAGCGCGACGTGCTGGTGAACGGCGACTGCCAGTGGATCACCGCGCTGCACTACGCCTTTCAGGACGAGAACCACCTGGTAGGTTGCACGGCCGGAGACTCGGTCAGGGCATTCCTCTGGCTTTATTCCTTTATGCTGTCACTAAAAATTCAGTAAGACAACATGGAGCTGGCGTTTTAAAAATGTGTATTGGACTGGATAAGACAGAGGGGCTTGTTTTCATACAGTAATTGTCAGGTAGAACCTGTGAAAGTAAGGACTTTGTTTTTTTCTAATCACTAGAGAAGCTGATTAGTTCGTTTGCTGGGTTTGTTACTTTTTAATCAGCTGGGAGTTTGAAACTCTTTGAATCTTGGATTATTGGGAATAAGGAACCGCAGTGGGGATTCAGCCATATGGACGTTTTTGCCTCCGTCTCATCTCGGGCTGAGTCGGGGAGTGCCTCTCGCGTGCCTGCAGTCCTCCTGTCGTCCCGCAGTGGGGCAGCTGCCCCAGGCCCTTCTGACAGGTTTTAGGTGACTCTTGGTCTCCACACCGCCTGTTTATTTATCTGACTTAAACAGGGCTTGCTTTCAGGACGGACGGACCAGCCTCGTGGCGCACATGCGTGTGTTCACCTCCACTGCACTCTAAGGCAGCTGACTTAGCGGTGAAGGGGAAACCAGCCCTTGGTCTCGGCCACTGAGTGGCCCGCAGACCACCTCGTTCAGGACTTGTTATTCCTAGAATGACTCTCCAGGTTTGCCTGAACCTAAAAGTGTCCACTGCTGGAGCTCTGGGTGGACGGGACACGTGCAGACTTCAGAGAGGCAGGTCTGAGCCCGACTCATTCCCAGTGGCACCGTTTCTGCAGCGGTGGCGAGAGGGGTGTGGTCGCTGTGGTCACCGAACCTCAGGGCAGGGACCTGAGGCTTCCTTTTCCACGACAGCCAACGCATGTGTCCACCTGAAGCTCCTGGGTTGTGCGCTCCACTGGTTCACAGCAGAAGGAGTAGTGTCGGATCCTTCCATTCACCCTGAGTAATCCTTGAAGCATCAGAGAAAGCCCTGAGATTTGAACACCCAGGATTAGAGAAAAGGGTGTGCTGATTATTTAGACTTTACATATATGTGTCTGCCCAGCAGAGGGGGCAGCTGGTGTTTGTTGACCACTTAGGACATTTCAGGCCCACAGGGGTCCCCGTCAGGCTTCCCAATGACCCAGTGATTCCACCGTTTCATAAGGGGGTGTCTGGGGCAGACAGAGGCAAAGTCACTTGCCCAGAGTGACCACATGGATGACAGCCCCTGTGTCCCAGTCCCAGATCCAGCCTGGCAAGCAGGTTCCGGGTCCTCTGGGGCCATCTCCACATAAACCCCTGCCCCCCACTTCCTGCTCAGTGTCCCTGCTCCTGGGAGCCTGGTGGACTGTCTCCAGTTCATTTCCACTTTTGGTAAGAACTGAGTGAAGTTTCTAAGGAGTACAGGCAACTGGGATCTGTACGAAGGAAGATAATGCTGCTTGTTTTGTTTCTAATATTTTTCTGAAATTAGCATGCTGCCATCTAAAATGTTAGGTGTTGCCGGGTATATTCTGAGTTAAGACACATCAGTTAGGAGCCCCTGTGAAGATTCCATGTCCTCAAGGTTTTGGAGTTGCCCGGGTAGAAGTACCATGAAAATGAAGGACGACAGAACAAAGGCGAGGCCTCGGAGGCTTTCTGGCCCGTGTCTGCGGGGCCGGCTTCTGCGGTGCACACCTGCCACCTTGAGCGGGGGCTTTGAGGGTTAGGCCAGTTCCTCTTCCTATGGTTGTGAGGCTGGCCCGAGTGCAGGCTGGTGTCAGGTGCCTCTCATAGTGATAGGGAAACGTGGTTCCTCTGGCCACCCACGGGTTCGGGGTGGGTTCTGCTACAGTTTGTGTTGGAGCTATCTCGCGGAGTTTTATCAAAGTTAGACCTGTTTGACTGCTAACTGAAACTTACTGGCTTAACTCAGCACCCCGCGTTCTATGACAGGACAGGCGAGGTCTGGTTCTCATTCTGGAGTGGGTCTCTGCCGCCTACCTCACGAGCTCCCGCGTTAGCTTTCCTCACAGACCGTGTTCCGGGAGACCGTTGATCAGACCCAGTGCTGCTGTAGGATGCTCCTGCTCATCTTAGAGTTCTAGGCAGACGTGGACACGGCTGGGGCTCAGCTAGTAAGGGCTTGACTCAACCCCACGGCTTTCTTCAGGGGCCCGAGGGCCTGGCCCTTCGCCCTTCGTTCACTGCATCTCCCTGGCCCCGTGTGTGTGTGTCAGCTGCCGGGGCGTCTCCCTCTGGAACGCCTGCAGTGTGTATCCACCGCCCCTTCTCCATTGCCCTCCGCACACAGCGGCACCTCCATGCCTGGGCTTCTGAACGTAGTTGGGGAACATCACCCACCCACTGCTCTGAGAGTGGGGCTGCAGCCCCCACTGTGTCCGGCCCTCCCCATTTGGCAGGCTCCAGTGTGCCACTGCCACTTTCCTCCTAGCCGCTTTGCATGCACTCCTTCATCTGGAGCACAGCCCCGGCTCTCCTCAGGCCTTTGCTTGGCAGCCTCTGGCCGGGGCACCTCACCAGGGGACCTGCGGTCGGCTGGCACTCACCACTGCCTGCTCTCCGTGCTGGCCATGGTCTCTCCCGCCCCCAGTGTGAGCTCCGCTGAGCCAGGGACCTTGCTGTCTCGTGCATGCCAGTGCCCCTGCTGCCAGAGGGGCCAACAGGGCCACGGTGAGGGTGCACAAGCAAATGAACAAACTGAAAAACTCCGCGGGGAGGGACAGGCAGTGCCTGAGCCAGGGCAGGGAGGCTGAGGCTGCCCTCGGCGGCGGCTTGAGGAAGGCTCCACAGGGCGGGACAGCTGTGGCGAGGCTTGGAAGGGATGAGAGTTTGCTGGTAAAGATTCTTTTGAGAGCAAGGACCTAAAACGAAGGCTTTTGTCATTTCCTCTCATCTAGCTGGGCCCCTCCCTTTCTCAGACAAGCCCACCGATGGGCGCTTCCCTTCCTTTGGAGACACGCAGTCTGGTTGGATGTGATGGGCGTGGAGTCTGACTGTTGGGCCCAGGTCTTTGCTCTGTCCTTGCCTGCTGGGCAACCCTGGGCCCATCCCCAAGCCTCCCGTGTTGATGGGGTCTTGGTGCCGGAGGTGAGGGTAGGTGGGAGCGTGAACAGGACAGCACTGGCCTGCGTCTCACAGCCTGGGCCCAAGCGTAGGCCTTCATGGTGACAAGCTGATATGATTAGGTTCTCAATAAATACTACAGGGTCACTGCCCCAGCTGATAAACAGGGCGTTTCCTCCCTGTGTGGGTTGATTAAAAGCTAGCTGTCCAGACCAGAGCGTCCATCTCATCACAGGAAATTTGCACCAAGGAAGGCAGCGCCTGTGAGGTGCAGGCCACGTGCTTCCCCAGCAGTCCCTGAGGCGCAGTGGCCCCAGAGGTGGAGGTGTTGGCTGCCACCCTGACTCTGGCTGTGATGGTCTTGCCTGTCCTGGGCCTCTCTGACCTGTGAGATCTCCCCACTGGGGCCTCCACAGACTGTGGGCTTTGTGGTCTGAACTTTCTAAGTGCTGCAAGAGACAGGCTGTCCTCAGGCAGAGCTCCACAGAGGCTCACCTCGGGGTCGCCCACTCCGAGCACACGGCTGGCCCGGTGGGGAGGGAACTAGTAGGGAAGTGACGGGTTCAGCCCTGTTAGCAGATATTTTTTCTTCCGTTACTCCAATTTCTACTTAAGCAGGAGCTTTTCTGAGGTTTCTGTTGGAGTGAACCTATAAGTAATTATTTTTCGGCTCTTTTGTGATGTAATCTTTCCAATAAGAGCTGCTGATACCATGTGTCACGTGATGTTAGATACTTCGCCTCCCTCCTGTGGTCTGGTCCGTAACATGAGGGCCTGGAGAATTATTTTTAAACCCATAGGATTGATGGGCTATTAACTGTGCTTCTGCTTTGGGTCACTAGCTTTTAGAGTGCCCTCTCCAACATGAAACCCTTTCATCATTCCTCGCATTGATTAAATACACCGCTTACTGAAGTCCGCTCTCTGCCACATGCACACCTGAAGATGGCAGCATCGTGGATGCATCAGGGCATGCCTTCCAGAAGGAGGGTCTCGGGTGACAGAAGAGCAGCTGAGATGCCACGAGCCAGACCTGGAGCCTGAGAACCTCACCATGAAAGGCTGGCCTTTAATTGTCAGGTTTGGTGGTGACTAAATGTGGTATTCTCTCCCCTTCTCTTTGCAATTTGTAGTACTTAGTCATGGATTACTATGTGGGTGGTGATTTACTGACCCTGCTCAGCAAATTTGAAGACAAGCTTCCAGAAGATATGGCGAGGTTCTACATTGGTGAAATGGTGCTGGCCATTGACTCCATCCATCAGCTTCATTACGTGCACAGGTAACCAGCTTCTGATATATTTTATGGAAACCACGTTTAATTGTTAAAATAATCCTTTCAGAGCTCCCAAGTCCAGGCCACCCCAGGAAGCCGTGTAGGTCGTGAGTCCCCACAATGAGCTGCCGCAGCACAGACTGATTTGCCCACATCACTGTCTTCCAGCCCCAGCACCCAGTGGATTCCAGCTCTCATTGTTGCAGTTGTGATGGTCTAACTCCTGTCAGCTGAAGCCACTGTGTCTTTTGACATTTATTTGACATTGACTCAACCTCTCCCCGCCCAAGACCCCCTCCCTAAAATGCCGGTGCTCCCTGGGACTCATGTGGGGCCTGGGGGTCCTCTGTCTCCACTGCCCAAGACCCCCTCCCTGAAATGCCTGTGCTCCCTGGGGCTCACATGGGGCCCGGGGGTCCTCTCTCTCTACCGCCCGATACCCCCTCCCTAAAATGCCGGTGCTCCCTGGGACTCGTGGTACCTGGGGTCCTCTCTCTCTACCGCCCGATACCCCCTCCCTAAAATGCCGGTGCTCCCTGGGACTCGTGGTGCCTGGGGTCCTCTCTCGCTACCGCCCGATACCCCCTCCCTAAAATGCCGGTGCTCCCTGGGACTCGTGGTACCTGGGGTCCTCTCTCTCTACCGCCCGATACCCCCTCCCTAAAATGCCGGTGCTCCCTGGGACTCACATGGGGCCCGGGGGTCCTCTGTCTCTACCGCCCGATACCCCCTCCCTAAAACGCCGGTGCTCCCTGGGACTCGTGGTGCCTGGGGTCCTCTCTCTCTACCGCCCGATACCCCCTCCCTAAAATGCCGGTGCTCCCTGGGACTCACATGGGGCCCGGGGGTCCTCTCTCTCTACCGCCCGATACCCCCTCCCTAAAACGCCGGTGCTCCCTGGGACTCGTGGTGCCTGGGGTCCTCTGTCTCTACCGCCCGATACCCCCTCCCTAAAATGCCGGTGCTCCCTGGGACTCAAGGTACCTGGGGTCCTCTGTCTCTACCGCCCGATACCCCCTCCCTAAAATGCCGGTGCTCCCTGGGGCTCATGTGGGGCTCGGGATCCTCTGTCCCTACCACCCTGAAATGCCTCGTATGGGGCCTGGGGCCCTCTATCTCCACATCTTTCTCAACTCTGCTCTTCTCTGTGCCATGCTGACCCCTGAAGGGCCCCAGGAAACACAAAGGAAAGATGGGCTTGAGGAAGAGGCTTCCGTCACTACGACATGCAGGACTTGAGCTGAGAGAGCGTGTGGGGCAGAAGCCTGAAGCAGCTCCCTCTCCTGCTCTCCGGGGCCCCCTCTCCCTTCTCCGCTGGGAGGGCAGCTCCCCAGTGACTCAGCCGCTGAGTCCACGTCTTCGCCTCCCTCTTGTCCTGAGACTCAAAGATTCAGTCCTGTGGTTTGTTTTGGTTTTTGTTTTTAAAAACTAGTTTTACTTGTGTGTTTATTACAAGATAATTTTATGGTAATAGGTTTAAAAAGTCAAACAGTTCTATAAAGCCTCCAACCAAAACCAAGCCCAGCCCTGGCACCACTGATTATACTTGGTCAGATAACTATTGTAAACTTGTAAAATTACTTTTCCAGCATCTACCTTCATGTGTCTTAAGTCACAGGTTTATATTGCTGATTTCTTTCTTTTCTTTTTTGGCTTTAGATCACATCTGTTAAATTGAAATTGTAACTCTTTTACATAATTACCTCTTTCTCTCTCTCACCCATCTCTCCCACATATACTTCCAAACTCTCTTCCCTTCTCCCACATCATCCTTTTTATTTTTATTTTGGTATATTTTTTAGGATGGAGTCTTGCTCTGCCACCCAGGCTGGAGTGTAGTGACGTGATTTCACTCACTGTAGCCTCTGCCTCCTGGGTTCAAGAGATTCTCCTGCCTCAGGCTCCTGAGTAGCTGGGACTACAGGTGCCCACCACCTTGCCCGGCTAATTTTTTTTTTTTTTTTTTTTGAGACGGAGTCTCGCTCTGTCGCCCAGGCTAGAGTATGGGGGCGCCATCTCGGCTCACTGCAAGCTCCGCCTCCCGGGTTCACACCATTCTCCTGCCTCAGCCTCCTGAGTCGCTGGGACTACAGGGGCCCACCACCACGCCCAGCTAATTTTTTGTATCTTTTAGTAGAGATGGTGTTTCACAATGTTAGCCAGGCTGGTCTTGATCTCCTGACCTCGTGATCCACCTGCCTCAGCCTCCCAAAGTGCTGGGATTACAGGCATGAGCCACTGCGCCCAGCCTAATTTTTTTTCATTTTTAGTAGAGATGGGAGTTTGCCACTTTGGCCAGGCTGGTCTTGAATTCCTGATCTCAAGTGATCCACCCACCTCAGCCTCCCAATGTGCTGGGATTACAGGCGTGAGCCACCGCGCCCAGCCCCACATCATCCTGATTAGTATGGTTAAAAACTATCCTTTTAGCTGTGGTTCAGTCAGCGTTTGGTGTTGATAATGCTATGACTGTGTAACTATGACAGCAGTGTTGTAGTTGAGAACTACACTTATATAAACTTTTGCTTTCTCTGGAGTTGATAATTGCCTTGCTTTTTGTTAGTTTTTTTTTGTAGCTGTCACTAATTTGTCCCCAGATATTATGGCCACGTTACGAAGCTCTGTACCCGGACATGCATCGGGTAGTCTCGGTCTGGTTTTCCTTGGCGCTGTCCCTTCCATCGTTCCCCTCCTCTCTTCCGCATTGGTTCCTCGTTTGTTCTGTGCTACACTCATTCTGAGATGGCTTTTCAAGTGCAGAGATTCCCTCTCCCTTTCTGGGATTGGCTCCCTGGTTTTACGAGTCATTCATTTTTCTTTTTCTTGGCTTTTAGTTTGGCTTGGTAGCGCATGTCCTTCAGTGGTATCTGGAACGGGGGTATATGAGACAGTTTTTTGAGATCAGTGTCTTAACTCCGTGTGTGTCTGTGACTGGTGCTTTATCCAGTGTGGAGTTTTTGGTTGTAAACCACTTTCCCTTTGGAACTTTGCAGGCATCACGTGTGTCTGTGCCTTCTGCCCTGAGGCTGCTCTGGAGAGGTGGGAGGCCATTGTGGTCTCCCTGGCTTTGTGTTCTGAGCTGTAGGCCTGTGCTCAGGCCCCCTCCGTGGTGATCAGGAGGCTTTCCCAAGCAGACACAGCCCCTCCTGCGTGGGGAGCGAGGGCGCCGCTGAGTTACAGCTCTTCCATCTTGCTGGAGTGCTGCCGTGTTGCTAGAGGAGGAAGTTGAGGCTAGAGAGGTGGGCGCCTTGCCTCAGCCATGCTGCTGATGGCTTACACCTCCCAGTGCACAGGGAGCTGTCCTGAAAGAACAGACACTCGTTTAGTGTGATGAGATTGTGGACATTGCTTCTCTTTCTTTCCTTTTAAAAAATACATTTCTTAACGTAGTTATGCCTGCTTTTATAAGTTAGTATAAGGTTTTATTGATTGATTGACTAAGATGGAGTCTCACTCTTGTTAACCAGGCTGGAGTGCAATGGCACGATCTCGGCTCACCGCAATCTCCACCTTCCAGGTTCAAGCAACTCCTGCCTCAGCCTCCCGAGTAGCTGGGATTACAGGCATGCACCACCATGCCTGGCTAATTTTGTATTTTTAGTAGAGACAGGGTTTCTCCATGTTGGTCAAGCTGGTCTAGGACTCCTGACCTCAGGTGATCCACCCACCTCGGCCTCCCAAGGTGCTGGGATTACAGGCGTGAGCCACTGCGTCCAGCCCATAAGTTAGTATAGTTTTTAACAGTTAGATTTATACTCTCTTCTTGGTAGAACTTAATTCACAATAGAGAAATAAGTGTCTTTGTATTTATCACAGATCTCCAGGGAAATTAGTTTGACCACCTTTTTAATTGTTTTCTCCCCCTAAATAGAAAGTGTTCTCCTCATTCCTTTTTTTTTTTTTTTTTTTCTTTTTTTGAGACGGAGTCTCGCTCTGTCGCCCAGGCTGGAGTGCAGTGGCGCGATCTCGGCTCACTGCAAGCTCTGCCTCCTGGGTTCACGCCATTCTCCTGCCTCAGCCTCCCGAGTAACTGGGTCTACAGGCGCCCGCCACCGCGCCCGGCTGCTGTTTTGTATTTTTAGTAGAGACGGGGTTTCTTTCACCGTGTTAGCCAGGATGGTCTTGATCTCCTGACCTCGTAATCCGCCCGCCTCGGCCTCCCAAAGTTCTGGGATTAAAGGCGGGAGCCATCCTCATTCTCTTAATTGGCTGTGTAGAAGCTTTGCTCAGTCGTTTGACCTCCAGGCTTAGTAGACATCAAAATATGTAATTTTTAAAACTTTATTTTTCCCCCCAAATTAACTCATTATTCAGACTGAGTGCCCAGATGCAATCTAAAAATAGAGATGTTTCTAGGAGGCTTGTCTTACCCCAGTCTCAGGTGGGGACATTGTGAACATTTGGTGGGGTCAGAAAGAAATGTCATTGGCGCCAGAGTGGTGCCGCTGGCCGATGTAACTGTGTGGTTTGGAGCCTGTGCCACTGCGCTGCCGCTTGGGCCCCTTCCTGTGGTTGGTTAGGTGCTGCCAGGATTCCATCCCGCCAGGCGGGGGTCTGCAGCTTTCATAGCTGCTGCCTGGCTTCTGCAGCTGGACCCCAAAAGCTTTCTGGGTGAGGAGATCAGTGGGAGACCAGGACCCAGCGTGTGCCCCTCACAGGTTTGTACAGCTCCTTCCTGAGAGATCAGCCCCTGGTGATATCAGGAAAGGCAGAGATCACGAATGGCACAAAGTGTTTCAGAGAGAGAGAACACTGGCCAGACACAGTGGCTCACGCCTGTAATCCCAGTACTTTGGGAGGCCAAGGCAGGTGGATCACCTGAGGTCAGGAGTTCAAGACCTGCCTGGCCAACATGGTAAAACCCTGTCTCTACTAAAAATACAAAAAATTAGCCAGGCTTAGTGATGAGCACCTGTACTCCCAGCTACTCAGGAGGCTGGGGCGGGAAAATCACTTGAACGCGCGAAGTGGAGTTTGCAGTGAGCCGAGATCGTGCCATTGCACTCCAGCCTGGGCAACAAGAGCGAAACTCTGTCTCAAAAAAAAAAAAAGAGAGAGAGAGAACATCACATCCCCAAAGAGAGAGCAGAGAGTGTAGTGTGTGAACAAAATAAGAACAGAATACAAATTTTAAGAAAAAGAATATGTAGAAAACAAAAAGTCTTGGAAAATAAAAGCTAAAGTAAAAAGTTCAGTGGAAGAGGCAGAAGATGAAGTAGAGGAAATTGGCAAAAAGAAAAAAAAAGAAAAAAAAAACCTCGGAGAGAAGATCTGGTGGTCAGGGTGGCTCTGGGGCCACTCCCCAGGTGGTGGGCTGTGTGCTCCGGAGGCTGAGGCGCACCTGCTGTGGGAATCAGACTTCTGTTGGTTTTGCAGCTGGAAGCTCCACAAGGGGAATGGTTGGAAGCAGGAGTTGACATCACTCAGAAATGGGACGGTGAGGGACAGAAGCAGCCTCCCTTTTCAGTGTGTCAGAGGAAGAGCTGGAAGGGAGAAATAAAGCCTGCAGTTCACCAGGGCTCTTTCACCCCCACCTGCTGGATGCCACTGATGTTAGCTGGAATCTCAGCAGTGGGAAAAAAAGGCACTTGGGGAAGCCTAGAGCTGCTGCTCAGTCCTGTGCCTGACTCTCCCCTGAGGATGCCACTGCTCCCTGGTTTTAGCAGAGAATGGACACAGGCGGTCCCAGCACAGTGGTCCATGGGGACCATCAGCTCTCTCAGTTGGCCTGGGGACCACCTGCCCATCTAAAGGCCTCGCGGTTGGGAGCAATAGGCCAGCCCTTGCCTTGAACCTTCAGTGCTCTTCTGCCAGGAGAGCTTTCCTCACACAAACAGCAAGTTCACTTAAAAAAAATAAAATCAACCCCCACCACGTATTTTAAATACAGAATTCTACTGCACAGATGACGCCCAGAGCCTGCAAATGGCCAGCAGTTGAAGGCCCCTGGAAGGTACACAAGGAAGATGGCCTGCCTGAGACCCCTCCGCAGCCTGTCTTCTCAGAGTGTGCCGGTGTCGGTGGTCCTGGGGTGGCCCCTGGAAAAACATCCGTATTTTTTAGGGAATTCCTGGCAGCCACGTCCTGTTTAGCCTGGACTCTGGTCGTTGTATTTCTGCTAACTCGGTCCATAGAACACCTGTTGTGGCGTGTCTCGGGGTCTCCTTACTCTCTTCTGTGTCTTCCTAGCCTGTCTCAGGCCACTTGGAACATTTGTGTGTATGTGAAATTACGGTTATTTGCCTTAAACATTTTCCTGTGTAATCATTTCGCTATTTCTCTGTGAATTGTCCTGCCTTCCATTCCCAAACCATAAAAATGAAGCCCAATCTAAATAAAGTAGTCTCATTGTCCTTGTCTTTAATCCGTTTCTTCCTGGCAGCCAGTTACAGAGCTTGTTGCAGAACCTCCTTGAGCTTCTCTTCATACTTGGTCCTGTATGCGTTGCTTCAAGTCTTCCTTGTCATAAAACTGGTCCTCTTTTATTTACATGGGTGGCTCACAGAAGGGAGTGGAGGCCAGAGGCCATGGTGAAAGGTTTGTGAGTTCGAGTGAGCACCTCCGAGCACCCTGGTCATGGGGAGGGCAGGAGGAGGGGGTGGGTCTGCTCCTGCTTCCAGGAGTGTTGGTCTTTATTTCCATGCCCTTCCTCCCTCCTTTCCTCCATCCTTCCATCCTCTCGTCTTTCCAGCTCTCCCTCTCTCTTTCTGCCTTGCCCGCTTTTTTCATGAGAAAGGATTGCAGAAAAACTCGTGGACATGGGAGAGTCTATTAGATGTCCCCAAAAGTGCTGTTAATGGACGTGCTCTTGGCCAGAAGCCTCGCATCCCGTGTGGAGCAGCTGGTTGAGAACCCACCTGCAGCATCAGGTGCGGCGTCAGCACGCCCTCTGCACGCAGTCTCCAGAGCTGCCATACCTCGAAGGAGGCAGATAGATACCTGCCTTTCTTCCCAACACTGGTGGAGTCTGTTGGGAAGGGAACGTAGTATATATAATGTATGAAGAAGAATTTGTTCCTCTGAAGCAAATTTAATTGAGATGTATTTAAATAAGTGTAGTAGACACTTCCAAGAAAGAGGATTTTTATTAATGAAAATAATAGGTTCAGCAGATGGGCCAGGCGCGGTGGCTCACGCCCGTAATCCCAGCACTTTGGGAGGCTGAGGTGAGTGGATTGCTTCAGCTCACAAGTTCAAGACCAGCCTTGCCAACATGGCAAAATCCCTTCTCTACTAAAAATACAAAAACTAGCTGGGCATGGTAGCGCACCCCTGTAATCCCAGCTACAAGGGAGGCTGAGGTATGAGAATCGCCTGAAAACCCAGGGAGTCAGAGGTTGCAGTGAGCTGAGATTGTGTCACTGTACTCCAGTCTGGGTGACAGAGTGAGGCTCTGTCTCAAAAAATATATATATATATATTTATATATATATATACACACACGTGTATATATATTCAGCAGATGTTTTCATTTTGATTTTTTTCTTTCAGACTTAAAGATTTTGTGTCAGTCAAAGCTGCTAAAGTAATGTGAGACAAAAATTGTTTTTGAATTCTAACGTACTCGCTCCCCAGAGGTCATCACCGCTCATCCCCCACAGTGCTATGCAGAACTTTCCACTGTGACAGAATGTTCTAGATCTGCATTGTTCAACACGGTAGCCCCAGCCACATGTGGCTCATGAGCACTCGAAACATGGCTGGTGCAACAGAAGAACTGAATTCTGTATTTTATGTAATTTACATTAATTTGAGTTTGAATAATCCTGTGTGGCTAGGGGCTACCGTGTTAGACAGTGAGGTTCTGGAAGCGTGAATCAGCTTTGCCTGTTTTAAAATACTGTATATATGGAATCATATTACATGTGTATTCTTTTAAAAGTTTTCTTTTTAAATAATGTTTCAAATAATTTCAAACCTAAAAAGTTTCAGTCTTATACAAGGGTTGCAAGAATGGCACAAAAAGCACCCATATACCTTTAATCAGATTCACTTATTGTTAATATTTCGGCTCCTGTTACAGATTCCCCCCCGCCACATGTGTACATACACACAGAGATTTTTCCTGACCCGTCTAAGAATAAGCTGCACGTACCAAGAGCATTTACCCCTAAATTCTTTCTTATGCTACTCATACCTAACCTTATCCTCTTTGCTCAAATTTTATCAGTTGACCCAGGGGCATCTCTTAGAGTATTTCCTTCCCCCAGTACAGAATCCAGTCCAGGATCACGTGGCATTTCATTGTCATGTCTTCTTTAATCTCTTTTAATCTAGAATAGTTCCTCATCCTTTCTTTGTTATGACAGTGGCACGTTGGAAGAACACTGATGTGTTTGGAGAATACAGTGTCCCTTGCCTTTTCAATGGAAGACTTCTCAGTTTCACTTGGTCTAATGTTTTCTCCTGATAGATTGAGATGATGTGTTCCTTCCTCTTGGAATGTGTGTGTGTAAATATATCGTGTCCTTCTCAGGGTGTCATATCCAGAGGTGTACAATATCCATCAGCCCCTCAGTGGTGATCAAATCCATCACCCAGTTAAGATTTTGTTCGATTTTTCTGCTATATAGTTTTTTCCCTGTGGAGAGATACTTTTAAGACCATGCAAATATCCTCTTCTTCTTTAAAATTTCCTCCCAAGATGTAGTATCCACTAATGATTTTTGCCTGGACCAGTCTTTGCATGGTTGCAAACTGACTTACAAACTCCAGACCCAGCACACTGGCCAGTCATCATCCGGCTTTCTGCTCTAAGGAAGCACCTCCCTTCTCCCTGCTTGTTGGTCTATTTATGATCAGTATGGATACATGGATCCTTTTTTCTCGCGGTGATTTATAATTCACTATCTTAGTTATTTTTGTGCTGAAATTGGCCCATATTTGGCATTCTAGCTGACTCCTGTGTTTGCGCTGTGCCTCGTCACTTTTTGGGGATGTCCTTAGTTTCTGTCATCCTGTACCTTCTATCCCCACTCCATTGTTTCTCAGAAGAGCTCAAGGCGTTTTAGTGGGGAGCGGCTTTGAAGACCAAGTTCTGGGTGCTGGGCGTGCGCATTACTATGGGGTCGTCTGCTTCTAGGCCCCTCAGTGCACAGAGGTAGTAACAGAGGTATATGCATGTTCATGGACACTTGCGTCTACCTGTGCATACTTGGGAATCACGAGTTAACTTCTTGGCTTCCTCCCTTTCCAGATTTTTGTCTTCCTCCTACTGAAACTGTGACTCCCAGCAATGTTGGTACAGGGACTCACTTGCTCAGTCCTGTGATGTGTCTAAAATAGCTTTAGAATTGCTCTGCCCATGCCGTCACAGAAACAAACCTGCCAAAAAGAGTTCTGGGCCTGTGTGCAGTTCTCCCCCATCTCATGGGGACCGCACCCCTCGCCTGCAGTAATTCTTTGTTTATAAGTCACTTAGATTTGTTTTGTTTTGTTTTAACCCCAGCTGCCCCTTCACTGTTGTTATTTATTTGAAATACAGTTGGATTCATTGGTTTGAATCAGTTTTCCATTTTAGACTTCCCTTCCGCCTTTGTTGATTCAGTTTTATTCTTTGACTGTGTAGGATGTTAGCATGCTTCCAAAACACCAAACTGCATGAAGTTGTACTCAGAGAAGCGGTCACCCCTTCCTTATCCTGCCCACCTCCGCCGGCAACCCAGGATCGGTAGCCAGTCTGCTGTCTTCTGCTGTCATCCGTGCAGACGTTTTCTTGTTTCTCCTTTGTTAAGCAAAAGATGGCATGCTAAATGTGTGCTTTGCGTCTTTAAAAACGTCAGTGATGTATCCTGTAAATCATTCTAGATCAATTCATGGAGCTCTTCATTCTTTTTTTTTTTTTGAAACGGAGTTTCGCTCTTGTTGCCCAGGCTGGAGTGTAGTGGGGTACGATCTCGGCTCACTGCAACCTCTGCCTCCTGGTTTCAAGTGAGTCTCCTGCCTCAGCCTCCTGAGTAACTGGGATTACAGGCGCCTGCCCCCACGTCCAGCTAATTTTGTATTTTTTGTAGAGATGGGGTTTCTCCATGTTGGTCAGGCTGGTCTCGAATTCCCGACCTCAGGCGATCTGCCTGCCTTGGCCTTCCAAAGTGCTGGGATTACAGGCGTGAGCCACCACACCCAGCCTGCTTCTTCATTCTTTTTTATGTTTTCCTTGCAGCTTTGCCAACCGTATATTTTCAGACTTTTGTATTTTTGCCCTCTGATGGGTGAGAGATGGTATACAATTGTAGTTTTCTTTTTCACCTTTCTCGTGATGTTGACCATCATGTTTGTATTTTTGTGTGCAGGCCTATGTGAGTTGTTTCATGGGTTTTACCCTTTTCTTATGGATTTCTGGGCTTTTTTCCCCCAATTCTTAAAGAAGTATTTGCTTTTCATTTGTGATATATATTACAAATATTTTTCCCCAGTTTGCCATTTGTTTTTTGATGTGGTTCATTGTGGTTTTTTGCCACACAGATTTTTAAAAATTTTTGTATGTAATTGAATGAGAAATCCTTTTCTTACTCCCAGAAAAAGAAAACCCATGTGTTGGTTTTTTTTTGGCGGGGGAGGGGTTGTTTTGTTTTGTTTTTCAGTATTTTTAGTTTTTCATTCATATAGTTTAGTCTGTTCCGTGTGGAGCTTGGGTCTGTTTCAGGTTTGTTCTTATATATGGCACAAAGAAGCGTTCTAATTTTATGGGGTTGGTTTTTTTTGTTTGTTTGTTTGTTTGTTTGTTTGTTTTTGAGACAGAGTCTCGCTCTGTCGCCCAGGCTGGAGTGCAGTGGCGCGATCTCAGCTCACTGCAAGCTCCGCCTCCCGGGTTCACGCCATTCTCCTGCCTCAGCCTCCCGAGTAGCTGGGACTACAGGCGCCCGCCACCTCACCCGGCTAGTTTTTTGTATTTTTAGTAGAGACGGGGTTTCACTGTGTTAGCCAGGATGGTCTCGATCTCCTGACCTTGTGATCCATCCACCTCGGCCTCACAAAGTGATGGGATGGCAGGAGCCACTGTGCCCGGCCCTGATTTTATCTTTAAATGGCTCTCCAGTTGTCACACCACCAACTTATTAAGTCTATCTTTGCCCCAGTGATTTGTATTATCTTTGTCCTGTACTTGATTTCTTTATGTAGTTGGTTTGTTTCTAGACATTCTACTCTATTCCATTTTCTCTCTGCCTCTGCACACACTAGCACCTCACTGCTTTAACTAGGAAGGCTGTGTAGTGTGTTTTGAAATCATGTGGGCCTGATCCCCCCATCACAGCTCACTCTTCAGGGTTTTTCTGGCTTTTCTTATCATATGAACATCAATATCAACTTGGCTGGCTTCAAAAAAGAGGACGTTCATATTTTCTTTTTTTTTTTTTTTAATCTTTAATGGGCCCTCTCATTCTAGATTCAGGTTTTTTTTTTTTCTTTTAATTTTTGGAAAGTTCTCTTGGATTGTAGTTAGATGTTAGTCATGTTTTGTTTTGATTTCTTTCAGGGACTCCAGTTATGCACCTGTTGGGCCTTCTTTGCCTGTCTCCCACATCAGCCTCTAGCTGCTTCCTATCTGACTGCTTTTCCTTCTTTCTTTACCTCATTTTATTCTTCTAGATCTTTTCTTCCCTTTCTTCAATTTTTCCATTAGATTTTTGTTTCAATTTATTCTTGTTTGGACCTCTTATAATTTGATCTTCATTTCTGATAAGATTTTATGTTTCTTCTATTTCTTCCCTAAGTTAAATCAGCTCTTCTTTTCTGCACGCTTTTGTCTAGTGAGTGCATGTGCGTGTTTTTGCGTGTGTGTGTGTGTGTGTTTGTTTTTGTGTTTTGAGACAGGGTCTTGCTCTGTCGCCCAGGCTAGAGTGCAGTGGTGCAATCACAATCACTACAGCCTCCACCTCCCAAGGTCCAAGCAGTTCTCTTGCCTCAGCCTCCCAAAGTGCTAGGATTATAGTTTGTGAGCTACTGCACCTAGCCGTGTGTGTGTGTGTGTGTGTGTGTGTGTGTGTGTGTGTGTGTGTGTGTGATTGTGGGATTTTGTTTTCTTTTTCGTATTCCTGAATGTTTATTTGAGGGTATTTTATTTCAGTTTGGAGTGTTATATGCTAGGATTTCTTTTGCTTTGTGTTTTTGTTTCTGGTTTTGAGGTAAGAATTGTCATCTGCCCATGTTTATGTGAGATTGATTCATGTGGCTGGGGTAGTTGGTACCCATCTGTTCTCATTGGGGTGTGGTGTCCATCACGCGAGTATAGCCTGGCTTACTTACCCATTCTCTTGGAGGCGGAGATTTAGATTGTTTCTGCCTTTTGGCTGCTACAAGTGGTGCCGCTGGGAACATACTTGTGCTTGTCTTTTGCTGAACGTCTTTCTTTGTTTTTAAAGTTTGTTAGCATTCATACTGTTCAGTCACGTAAGCTTATTCTGCCAGAAAAAAGCGTTCATGCTCCAAGGTGCCCCACACCCACACATGTGTTTGGGAGCACACAGAAAGTAGTTCAGAAACAGGCGTTAGTGGGACTGGCCTGTGTTTATGTTCCTGCTCCAGCACGCGCTGCTCTGTAACTGTGGGCAGTTGGCTCAGCTTCCATGTCTTCATCTATAAAGTGCAGTGTTGGGGGTATGGGGCGGTTTGCAGCAGTCTTCCCCCAGATCACCACCTGCCTCCTGGACCTCGTCTGGCCACTGCCGTCTCTCTGTGTGGCAGCCACCAGCCAGCTCCCTCCACGTGTGTCCCTCCGTCCCGTTGTCCCGTTCCTGTTTTCCATGGTACTCAGCACAGAGCTTGCACCGTGTGAGCCTGCCTGAGACAGCAGTGCCTATTTGTGTTTGCCACACCTCAGTTCGTGTGCAGGCTTCATGAAGGCAGGGGCAGCGTTGTCACGTGCATAGGTGGGTGGGCTGGAGAGCAGTGCCTGGGACCAAGGAGATGCTCAGGAGGGGTTCATTAGCTGGGTGGGAAGACGAGTAGGAATCGTCACAAGGCCTCGCCAAGGTAATTGGGGACTAAACGAGGGGCAGTGATATGACTTCGGCCGCCATTGTGCCAGATAAATGTCACACAGAGGCATTTGTACTGGATGGTGACAGCTGTTCACAAGAGGATATTAGCATTTCTTCATCTGATCACCACGAGTTAAGGGCTTTGACCTACCTAATGTGTTGCATGGAGATGGTTAATTTGTGTATTTATTTTACTAACAGAGACATTAAACCTGACAATGTCCTTTTGGACGTGAATGGTCATATCCGCCTGGCTGACTTTGGATCATGTTTGAAGATGAATGATGATGGAACTGTAGGTATTTTTGTTGGAGATTTTCCATTTGGTTTTGGGTTTGGCTTGTAGTTAGAAGGGAAGTTTTCAATTTGAGGTACAATGAAGAAACCAAGTACATTAATTAAGAAAACGAATCAATTTTGGAGATAGTTGAAATTTTCTATTTGGGGAGTTTCGTTTCCCAAATAAAAATTAAGTTGGAAAGCATCTTTATTGCTTTTTATGTTTACGAAAATAATATGTGTGCCTTCCAGAATGAGAGTTGTCAGGTTGCCTCAATCCCAAGGTGGCTAAAAGCATGCCAGTCCTATAGCAGATCGAGGGCACTCTCTGCTTCTTCCTTAAAGTGCCCTGTCCAGGCTGGTCGGGTGGGCAGGCATTAACCATGTAACTATTTTCTCACTTGTGTTTGGGCAGGTAACTTCCTGCTAGGGGTTTCCTCTCTGTGGGTGTTATAGACCTAGAAACAGAGTCCTGGTGCTCAGTGTTCTGGGGCCGGCTGACACTCCCGCCAGCAGGGGAGAACAAGAGGCTGCCCCGGACCGGCTGTCACCAGGAGACTCAGGCTCGGGCCACAGGCCCCTGTGGTCTCCACCACACAGTCAGACCAGCAGCATGGCTGAGTAGCCTGATGGGGGCAGTCCCGGGTCTGCTCACACCCTGTTGGCAGCTGCTTCCAGCAAACTGCTTTCACTGCGTCTGTGGCCACTGTTGCAGTTTTGTTCTTACATGTTTGGAGTCTTTTCCTCTTTAAAACCTGCACTTATCCTAAGGTCTAACATAAAATACTTTTCCAAAAGAGAGCAATCCCTTTCTTTCCTACTAGTGGATTTTCAAGCACTAGTAGAAGAGCCCATGTAACTGGCTTCAGTTGACAGCGTTTTATAAGGAGTAACGCAATTTGCTCGTTTTCATTCCACAAAGCCAGTCTCTTGTTTTTAAAAGTCTTGACCACATATTGATTAATTGGTAGGCGGGTGCTGTCCTCCACTCCAGTCTTCCAGTGACTAGAACAGGTCTGAACCAGAACACGGGTTACCCTCCTCACCTCCACACCACCCCGTCACAGTATAACCAGAGCACAGGTTACCCTCCTCACCTCCACACCACCCCGTCACAGTATAACCAGAGCACGGGTTACCCTCCTCACCTCCACACCACCCCGTCACGGTGTAACCAGAGCACGGGTTACCCTCCTCACCTCCACACCACCCCCCCGTCACGGTGTAACCAGAGCACGGGTTACCCTCCTCACCTCCACACCACCCCGTCACGGTGTAACCAGAGCACGGGTTACCCTCCTCACCTCCACTCCACCCCGTCACGGTATAACCAGAGCACGGGTTGCCCTCCTCACCTCCACTCCACCCCGTCACGGTGTAACCAGAGCACGGGTTACCCTCCTCACCTCCACTCCACCCCGTCACAGTATAACCAGAGCACGGGTTACCCTCCTCACCTCCACACCACCCCGTCACAGTATAACCAGAGCACGGGTTACCCTCCTCACCTCCACACCACCCCGTCACGGTGTAACCAGAGCACGGGTTACCCTCCTCACCTCCACACCACCCCTGTATAACCAGAGCACGGGTTACCCTCCTCACCTCCACACCACCCCGTCACAGTATAACCAGAGCACGGGTTGCCCTCCTCACCTCCACACCACCCCGTCACGGTATAACCAGACCACACCACCCCGTCACGGTTACCCCCTCACCTCCACACCACCCCGTCACGGTGTAACCAGACCACACCACCCCGTCACGGTATAACCAGAGCACGGGTTACCCTCCTCACCTCCACTCCACCCCATCACGGTGTAACCAGACCACACCACCCCGTCACGGTATAACCAGACCACACCACCCCGTCACGGTATAACCAGACCACACCACCCCATCACGGTATAACCAGAGCACGGGTTGCCCTTCTCACCTCCACTCCACCCCGTCACGGTATAACCAGAGCACGGGTTGCCCTCCTCACCTCCACTCCACCCCGTCACGGTATAACCAGAGCACGGGTTACCCTCCTCACCTCCACTCCACCCCGTCACGGTATAACCAGAGCACGGGTTGCCCTCCTCACCTCCACTCCACCCCGTCACGGTATAACCAGAGCACGGGTTGCCCTCCTCACCTCCACTCCACCCCGTCACGGTATAACCAGAGCACGGGTTGCCCTCCTCACCTCCACTCCACCCCGTCACGGTATAACCAGAGCACGGGTTGCCCTCCTCACCTCCACTCCACCCCGTCACGGTGTAACCAGAGCACGGGTTGCCCTCCTCACCTCCACTCCACCCCGTCACGGTATAACCAGAGCACGGGTTGCCCTCCTCACCTCCACTCCACCCCGTCACGGTGTAACCAGAGCACGGGTTGCCCTCCTCACCTCCACTCCACCCCGTCACGGTGTAACCAGAGCACGGGTTGCCCTCCTCACCTCCACTCCACCCCGTCACGGTGTAACCAGAGCACGGGTTGCCCTCCTCACCTCCACTCCACCCCGTCACGGTGTAACCAGAGCACGGGTTACCCTCCTCGCCTCCACTCCACCCCGTCACGGTGTAACCAGAGCACGGGTTGCCCTCCTCGCCTCCACTCCACCCCGTCACGGTGTAACCAGAGCACGGGTTGCCCTCCTCGCCTCCACTCCACCCCGTCACGGTATAACCAGAGCACGGGTTGCCCTCCTCGCCTCCACTCCACCCCGTCACAGTAGTCGTTCATCATGGAGTCACTCCAGCACCCCAGTGGTCCCGCTGTCTGTAGGAGCTCCTATGGTCTGGCCACGCACTCGTGTAGGGAAGTGATGGAGGCAGAGTTCTCTGCTGATCATTCAGCCTGAGCAGTTCTCACACCACTGGCTCCGGGGTGCTGCTTGGACCCTGTTTCTCTCTTCCCAGAGGGGACCCTCGGGAGAGTCTGGCCTTCCCCAGACAGGCCTGTGGTGGTTGTCTCCAGTTCCTGCCTGAGCCTCAGACTCAGCCCCTGGGGATGGCCCTGTGCTCTCCATCGTACTCTCTGGGTAGATGATTTCTCAGCTTCGCCAGGCTCCTCCTGCTTGTTCTGAGGTGACCCATGCCCTCGCAGCTTTCTGCAGAGGTGTCACTGTGCTCTGGCACGGGCCTGCTACTGTGGATAGTAGGGGAGCTGTTTTCTCCCTTTGGCGGGGGTAGGAGCGGTCTTAGCCTGCTGGTTCCCTGTCCAGGGAATGGCTGAGTACCCAGCTAATGCCTGGACCAACTTCTGCATGTTCCCATGAGGACGACCACAGGGTGGGCTGCAGATGAGCAGCCTTAGCACCCCCAGAAGCTTGTTAGAAATGCAGCCTCTTGGGCCCCACCGGGGTCTCTATTCTAACAAGAGACCCTGCACAAGAGTCCCTGCGTGCTGCACGTGAAGATCAGAAAGGCCGGCCGTGCACGCGTGGCCCCCGCATGACACGGGGAGCAGCCACAGAGAGTGGGAAATATGCACGCGTGGCCCCCGCATCACACGGGGAGCAGCCACAGAGAGTGGGAAATGCCAACCCTGGGGGATTGGAGAGGCACTGTTTGGGGCTGTGGCTGGTATTTGGGTATTGACAGACCATGTGTACAAGAGTTTCATGTGTTCTGGGAGCTGCATAATGTTTAGTGCTTCAAGAGAATATTTATTTGCATTGAATTTTACATTATTGAGGTTTTTAAATTCTGTTTTGTTTCGTTAGAGACAGGGTTGGGGACCATGTTGCCCGTGTTGGCCTTGAGCTCCTGGGCTCAAGCTGTTCTCCTGCCTCAACCTCCTAAGTAGCTGAGGCTACAGGCTGGAGCCACTATACTCAGCTTGAATTACTGGGTTTAAAAAACACAATCATTCATCAGTTTTATTCTATAATTATTTCATTTTCTGCCTCCGCTATATTGTAGAGAAGGTAGTTGGAAATATGTGATTGGAGATGCCCTAGGGTTTCCTTCAGCACCTCCTTCTCCCCTAAGGTGCAGTCCTCTGTGGCCGTGGGCACCCCTGACTACATCTCGCCGGAGATCCTGCAGGCGATGGAGGACGGCATGGGCAAATACGGGCCTGAGTGTGACTGGTGGTCTCTGGGGGTCTGCATGTATGAGATGCTCTATGGAGAAACGCCGTTTTATGCGGAGTCACTCGTGGAGACCTACGGGAAGATCATGAACCATGAAGTAAGACGTTGCATTTTTATTTTGGTACCTGGCTCAGGCCTAAAGAACAGAGAGCACAACTAGTGCAGGAAGATCCATTAGGCAGCGACGCGAGCAGTTCAGGAAGAGATGTCAGGGTTTAGACCAAACTGAGGACAGGCGGACTGGAGTAGACATCGGAGAAGGCATCCAGAGGTGGGGTCGACACCAGGAGTTGTGGACGCCAGAGGAAGGGGAAGGAGGTTCTGAGGGTGACGCCCACCCCCACTCTCAGGGGAAGGATGCTGGCCAATCCGAGCTGGCTTCCTGGACGGGAGGCAGGTTTCTGCGGACAGACACGTGGTCTGCATAGGCATGTGGAGTGAGGCGCCCGGGGTTAGCCAGTGGGGGGTCCAGGTGGGCCCTTGTCATGTGGCTCTAGACTCACTGGTTAGATGTCAACTTTGATTCTCAAGTCTGTTCCCCAGAAATCAGTCCCTGTAAATGATCACATGTCTCCAGATGGTGGAGCCCTTCATCCTCCCCATCCTGTTTCCTCTTCTCCTCCTTTCCTTTCCAAACTGTTCACTTTCTTACTTCCATGTCACCTCTCTCCACCTCCTTTGTTTTCCTTTTTATCATTTTCTCTTCTGTCTGATATTTTTTATTTCTTTTAAAAAATTTTCCTTAGTCATTTGTCTTTCTTTTTTGAGACGGAGTCTCACTCTGTCACCCAGGCTGGAGTGCAATGGCGCAATCTCGGCTCACTGCAACCTCCGCCTCCTGGGTTCAAGCCATTCTCCTGCCTTTTTTTTTTTTCTTTTCTTTTCTTTTTAATCAGAGTTTTGCTCTTGTCGCCCAGGCTGGAGTGCAATGCTGCAGTCTCGGCTATACCTCCCAGGTTCAAGCAATTCTCCTGCCTCAGTTTCCTGAGTAGCTGGGATTATAGGTGCCTGCCACCACACCTGGCTAATTTTTTTGTATTTTTAGTAAAGACAGGGTTTCACCATGTTAGCAAGGCTGGTCTCGAACTCCTGACCTCAGGCAGTCCACCGGCCTCGGCCTCCCAAAGTGCAGAGATTACAGGCGTGAGCCGTCTCACCCGGAGCATGTGTCTTTCTAATGCCGATTTCACCCTCTCTAGCAGCATGCTCATAGCGTTTCCCTCCTATGCACACGCAGATCCCAGGATGATCCTGATTGAGTGACGGCCTGTCCTCCAGCCAGTGTCTCCCACAGTTTGCTCTCATAGTGAGCAGATTAACACTAAAGTGGTAACTGGTTTTCCATTTAACTCCAAATCAAAGCAAAAGTTAAACAGTTTTAAAAAATGTTTTTCCCAAAGTAGAAGCATATTTTTTATTTATAAATTAATATATACCCCCTATAAAAACTTCAGACAATGCAAAAATGCGTATTATAGGTAATGAAAATCTCCTCATCCACTTCTTAGTGACAAATTCTGTAAAAGTAACAATTGGGACTTAATTATTACTAAGAGCCTGCCAGCAGTCCCTGAGCGCTAACCACCTGTGGGCGCTTGGGTCAGGCACCTCGTGAAGCAGGTGACATTGTTGTTCCTTTCTGCAGATGACAAAGGCGGTGGCTCAGCTCTTAGCCCACTCTACCATGAGGGTGTGTGGCCTCAGCAGACCTAAGCACGTGTGTGTGCGCGCGTGTGCATGTGTGTGTTTAGATATGTGGCATCATGTTACATATAAACAGTTTTTTGTCATTGTATCTTTGGTGTCTTTCTATATCAGCACACGGACATGTTCCTCTCTTTTTGTGCCCCATCTTTTTTGTTTTGAGATGGAATCTTGCCCTTGTCACCCAGGCTGGAGTGCAGTGGCGTGGTCTTGGCTCACTGCAACTTGCACCTCCCGAGTTTAAGCGATTCTCCTGCCTCAGCCTCCCAAGTAGCTGGGATTACAGGCCGCCACCATGCCTGGTAATTTTTGTGTTTTTAGTAGAGATGGGGTTTCACCTTGTTGGTCAGGATGGTCTGGAACTCCTGACCTCAGGTGATCTGCCCGCCTCGGCCTTCCAAAGTGCTGGGATTACAGGCGTGAGTCACTGTGCCCAACCGGTATCTTTTTTAACGAGTCTCCTTTTTGATGGGCGTGGAGGTAATTTGCAGTTTTCTTGGTCAGAATACAGTGCATGTTGTGTTTCCTCTTAGCCACTGCTTTCGTAATGCGAGTTTCCAGAAGCGGAACCGCCGTGACGCTTACACGGTGCATTCTCACGGGGCTGCGCCTGCCCCTCTTGCCGCGCACGGCATGTTTCCCACATTCCTTGCCACCCCCATAGGTAAAAATGTGTCATTTACTTGCAATGTGGTCCCAAGTCTACAACGAGTAAAACCAGAAGGACCACTGGTTTTCTTGTTTGCCTTTTGGGAATGGAAATGTATTAGCTTTGGATTGCATTTCGTTCCCATGAAATAAAAAGCGACCTGCTTTGGAGCTGCCATTTCTACTTTGTTTCCTATAATGTCCGTACACCTTAAACTCTCTGAATGCGTCCACCTGTCCACCAGTGTTTTTGCCACCCCTTGCAGGAGCGATTCCAGTTCCCGTCCCATGTCACGGATGTTTCTGAAGAAGCGAAGGACCTCATCCAGAGACTGATCTGCAGTAGAGAGCGCCGGCTGGGGCAGAATGGAATAGAGGATTTCAAAAAGCATGCGTTTTTTGAAGGTCTGAATTGGGAAAATATACGAAACCTAGAAGCACCTTACATTCCCGACGTGAGCAGTCCCTCTGACACATCCAACTTTGACGTGGACGACGATGTGCTGAGAAACACGGTGAGTGGAAAGCACCGGTCTCAGGCTTGCTGGCTGTGGGTCTGACGTGCGGTGCTGCGCTGAGCACGTTGCTTATCAAGTCAGTACAGCATAAAGCTGTGAAATTTGGCTCTTAAGACACAGTGTGCTTTTTATTCCAGTCTTCAGCTGGGTCGTTAATATTCCTTTAAAAAATGATGGATGACTCAGTTTGAGTAAAATTGAGTTAAACAACTCTTTTAAAGTTTTGGAACTCAACAGAAGTACTTTTGCTTTTATTTTCACGGTACTTGATACTTTTTTTTTTTTTTTGAGGCAGAGTCTTGCTCTGTCACCAGGCTGGAGTGCAGTGGTGCGATCTCGGCTCTCTGCAACCTCTGACTCCCTGATTCAAGCCATTCTCCTGCCTCAGCCTCCTGAGTAGCTGGGATTACAGGCATGCACCACCGCATGCAGCTAATTTTTGTGTTTATAGTAGAGATGGGGTTTCACCATGTTGGCCAGGATAGTCTCAATCTCCTGACCACATGATCCACCCACCTCTGCCTCCCAAAGTGCTGGGATTACAGGCATGAGCCACCGCGCCCAGCCTACTTGATACTTTTCAAAGCAGTGTCACATACATCATTGTATTAGAGCTTCACTGCAACCCTGTCACCGCATTTTAGGTTTTTTAGGTTGAAAGATGCCAAGACATGAGCTCAGCCTACAGTCCCACAGGCAGTGTGGCGGCCTCTCAGTTCCTGGTCTTTTCCTTGCATGTGAGAGCACGTTAAATCTTTCTAACATTACAGTGCTTTGTGTCTGCATTGATGTTTCTTTATACAGCAAGAGTTCAGAACAAAGATGATGATAACAGATGTTGAGTCTCCGCACTGATGTTTAAGATCAGGATTTTCAGAGTTGGGTTCTGGCTGTGGGACTCGTCTGGTGTCCCCATCGGCTCTGACAGGGCCTCTTTGATGCATTAGCCAGTACCTTTGGTCCTGGAGAATTTTGCTCATATCTCATAAAATTCTTTTGTTCTCATCAAACCCATACATGTGTGACTTGTCTGGGGATAGACAAACTGAGATTTAACCAAATAAAAGGAAAATCTTCTTTGTTGCTTGTTAATTTAGAGAGTTTCTTACACTGAAGCATCATCATTCACTCTGTATGTTTCATTCCCAGGACCTCTCGAAATGAATGGCCATGAACCTGGGGAAACTCCTAGTAGTTTGACAGGAGGAACAGAGGTTCTTAGGAACTATGAAGTACCCCTTGTAGGGCCATGGAAAAGTTCTCTCTGGGCCGGGCGCGGTGACTCACCCCTGTAGTCCCAGCACTTTGGGAGGCTGAGGCGGGCGGATCACGAGGTCAGGAGTTCGAGACCAGCCTGGCCAACATGGTGAAACCCGTCTCTGCTAAAAATACAAAAATTAGCTGGGCATGATAGCAGGTGCCTGTAATCCAGCTACTTGGGAGGCTGAGGCAGGAGAATCGCTTGAACCCAAGAGGTGGAGGTTGCAGTGCCCGAGAATACGCCACTGCATTCCGGCTTAGGTGACAGAGCGAGACTCCATCTCAAAAAAAGAAAAGTTAAATCTGTTTGCACTGAATACTTGCTTTGATGGCTTCACATTCAGAATAAGGGCTGAACTTGACACCACGTGGAGAAAAGGCTGAGAAAGAGGTATTGTTGTCGTTGAAAGGATTGTTTTCTTAGACTCTACCTCCAGACTCCAACTCCTTCCACACTGAAATTTCCCAGATGAAGACCTTTGCTTATATTTTTTGTTTTTTGAGCCTGGTCTCGTTCTGTCACCCAGGCTGGAGTACAGTGATGCAATCTCAGCTCACTGCAACCTCAGCCTCCCACGTTCAATCAAGTCTCGAGCTTTGGCCTCTTGAGTAGCTGGGATTACAGGCGCATGCCGCCACATCCAGCTAATTTTTGTATTTTTAGTAGAGACAGGGTTTTACCATGTTGGCCTAGGCTGGTCTTGAACTCCTGGTCTCAAGCAGTCCACCCGCCTCAGCCTCCCAAAGTGCTGGGACTACAGGCATGAACCACTGTGCCTGGCCCCTGGTTATCGTTTTTAATAAAGAAAGATCCTCAGAATGAAAAACAGAGTTATAATAAACTTACCTAAAATAGTCTACCTTTGGGTTCCTTTTTGCCTTGTGGCCTCTTGTCTCAGGTCAAGAACCTGAGAGTCCCCAGGCTCTGTCCTGTGTCCTCAGAGGGGCATGCCTGTCCACACTGTTGAACTCTGCACACGGTTGTGTTAAGCAATGGATTTTGTGGCTTTAAGAAGTCTTTGAAAATCACTAACCTGGTAACGGCCTGTGCTGTTGTCATCATCAAAATCAGTGCATGTATCCTGTGAGCTTTATTGTACATACAGTGAATGGGGCCAGGCTTGAGAAAGACAGATCTGCCATACTCAGCTCCCCTGCAGAGGACATCATGGAGTCTGCATTCTCCAAGGCCACGTGTTCTGCCCAGTGCCTCCCGTCACCATGACTATAACCATCTTTCCTCTTTTTACCTGTTGGTTTGAATGTAGATTTCATTTGTGTTGTGTATGTTCTTATGCAGGAAATACTACCTCCTGGTTCTCACACAGGCTTTTCTGGATTACATTTGCCATTCATTGGTTTTACATTCACAACAGAAAGGTACGTCTAGATTTATCATTCCCCAGGGAGAGCCTTCCCTTGTGGTAGATGAACAGTCAGACACCACACTCTGTCCCTAGGAGTGGGCTGGTGGGTGGGGTGTGTGCGGGGAGGCCATTACTTAAGGGAGATGGAGATGGGTTTTTGTTCTTAAAATATACACACCTAATGACTACAGGTGTTACCATAGCAAGGTTGCAGGCTTTTTCTCTACAGATATCCAGGTCGTAAAGAATTCAGGTTTCATGGCCTTTGTTGTATGTTCTTCTATTTACAACCCTTTAAAAATACTAAAACCGTTCATGCTCATGATGGTGCAAAAACAGGCCCCGGGCAGGATTTCTCCCAGAGGCCGTAGTTTGCCGACCCCTGACCAATAGGCCACCACCACTGGCAGGGTTAGCTCTGATCCGGTCGGCGGCCGCAGCAAGCGGAACAGTTGCCGCACGCACTCAGCTGAAAGCTGGCTTCAGTCAGAGCACTCTGCTGCCTTTTGTAAGGATTGTGTGCTGTGGGCTCCTGTCCCAAATGGGCCTCTTTGCAAATTTGTGTCGCCTGAGGTGGTCCACCTCTATTTTAAAAGGAAACTGGGGCCAAGAGGAGAGGGGTTAGGAAGAAAGGGAGGTGGGGGAGGTGAAATGAGACAATGGAAGCTCCCACTGTGCCACAGAATCTGATTCCCAGCGTCTTCTGGCAACTGGAACCACAGTTGAAAATGTCTTGAGAGGGAGATATCCCCATACTTTTTTTATTTTATTTTATTTTTTTTGAGACGGGATCTTGCTCTGTCGCCCAGGCTGGAGTGCAGTGGCGCAATCTCAGCTTACTGCAACCTCCGCCTCCTGGGTTCTAGCAATTCCCCTGCCCCAGTCTCCTGATTAGCCGAGACTACAGGTGCCCGCCACCATGCCCGACTAATCTTATTTTAGTAGAGATGGAGTTTCACCATAGTGGCCAGGGTGGTCTCGATCTCCTGACCTCATGATCTGCCCTCCTTGGCCTCCCAAAGTGCCAGGATTACAGGCATGAGCCACCACACCCGGCCGACATCCCCATATTTCTACTTTAGCTTGGAGGAAATCTCTTTTGGTGTGAGAGGCCAGGGTTGAACAGCCCGTAAGCCGAAGTGACCGCTGCTGTCGGCCAGGGTTAAACAGCCCATAAGCCAAAGTGACCGCTGCTGTCTTCCCGCCCGCAGGAGGCTTTCTGGGTGGGCATATTGATTTACCAGCTGCCAGTGCAGAGGTTCTTGACCTTTCTGGTACATCCCAGCTCACTGAGAGCTTGTTAAACTTGCAGGTCCCAGGCCCATGGCTGTAGTTTGGCCAGTTAGGCCTAGAGCTCTCCTCTTGACAGACCCTGCAGGGCTAGAGCAGCCCAGCACCCTCAGACCACCTGTGGAGAAACACCAGGTCTTCTGTAAAGGGGGCTGGGTGCCTTTATGGGACTCAGCATAGGAGCTCAAAATTTTCCTGACTTCATTGTCACATAAAGAGCTAAGCAGAACTGAGTAACTCCTAAAGCAATGAGAGCCATCCTGGGCTTCAGCCTGTGCCTTGGATGTGCACGTCATCCAGTGGTCTGGTCCTTGTTAGGGGGCTTAGCATGCTGGTCAGTGCTAGAATTGGTGGCTTAGCCTGCAAGGGAAGAAGGGTTGAAAGAGCTGTCTGGATTGCTTGGCCAGTTGGTGGCCAAACGAGGAAGCTCTGTGGTCCGTGCACACTGCTGACCTCCAGACAAGAGCTGGGGCTGCCCTTTAAGCCTTGCTTTATGCAAAATCCATGCTTTCTGGTTCTGCATTTATAGTTAAGTGTGAGGGATGATTCAGAAATGCCATTTCCCCTCCTTTGCAGAGGCGCTTTCGTGCCCTTGTCAGTGTGTCCTTGACCATCCGGTCACTTATCTAACTTTGGCTCCATAAACAAGAAAGTCTTTTCTTGGGTATTTTTGTTTGCCAATTTAAAAAGACTAGCTTTCACCCCAGGAAGTTTGAAAATGCTAATTAAATTGCTGAATTTTCAGTAGATCAAAACCTGTTGCTTGATTTCCCAGCTGTTTTTCTGATCGAGGCTCTCTGAAGAGCATAATGCAGTCCAACACATTAACCAAAGATGAGGATGTGCAGCGGGACCTGGAGCACAGCCTGCAGATGGAAGCTTACGAGAGGAGGATTCGGAGGCTGGAACAGGAGAAGCTGGAGCTGAGCAGGAAGCTGCAAGGTGAGGGCGGCGTCGGCTCTGGGGCTGGGAGGGGGCGCTGTGGCCAGGCTGCACCTCACGCTGTCTCTCCATCCCTCAGAGTCCACCCAGACCGTGCAGTCCCTCCACGGCTCATCTCGGGCCCTCAGCAATTCAAACCGAGATAAAGAAATCAAAAAGCTAAATGAAGAAATCGAACGCTTGAAGAATAAAATAGCAGGTATGTTTAAAACAGTATGACTTCTTAGTCTCTGTTTCTGGTCATTTCCCTCTTAAAAGGGAATTTCAGAGTCCTTTTCATAAGGTGGGAAAGCAGAAAAAAAGCTTAGGCTTTAGCAAGCTTATTTAGAGTTCTGAAATTTTGGTCAGTTCTTTTTTTTTTTTTTAGACAGAGTTTCGCTTTTGTCCCCCAGGCTGGAGTGCAGTGGTGCAATCTCAGCTCACTGCAACCTCCACCTCCCGGGTTCAAGTGATTCTCTTGCCTCAGCCTCCCAAGTAGCTGGAATTACAGGCATGTGCCACCACGCCCGGCTAATTTTGTATTTTTAGTAGAGACAGGGTTTCACCATGTTGGCCAGGCTGGTCTCGAACTCCTGACCTCAGGTGATCTGACCACCTCGGCCTCCCAAAGTACTGAAATTACAGGCGTGAGCCACCGTGCCCAGCCCCAACTGGCTTAGTTCTAATGATATTATTTTATAGTCACCAGCTAGAATCAATTCCCAATATTTTATCTGAACGTTATCTGGCTATTTTCTGCTTCTCTGTTACAGTTTTCCTCTTTGTGGCTCTCAGACAGAGTCCCTAGAGCTGCTTTCCTCCTAAAGCTTAATCAGTGACTCGGCCTGCTCCTTGGTGTTGTAGGTGCTAGACCTGCCGTCACCACTTTCTCTTGGTGGTTCCTGGGTTATCAAAGTTCCCTGAAGGCTCCAGTCACTTTTTTTGTTTGTTTTTTTTTGAGACGGAGTCTCGCTCTGTCGCCCAGGTTGTAGTGCAGTGGTGCGATCTCAGCACACTGCAAGCTCCGCCTCCCAGGTTCATGCCATTCTCCTGCCTCAGCCTCCCAAGTAGCTGGGACTACAGGTGCCCGCCACCACGCCCGGCTAATTTTTTGTATTTTAGTAGAGACGGGATTTCACTGTGTTAGGGTGGTCTCCATCTCCTGACCTAGTGATCCGCCGACCTCGGTCTCCCAAAGTGCTGGAATTACAGGCTTGAGCCACTGCGCCCGGCCTGCCTCCAGTCCCTTTTAAGCCTTAACCTCACACAGGTTGGCTCTGCAGTTGACCTTCACCTGCAAAGCACACTTCGAATCTCTCACCTTCTCTGCGTTTCCTATCAGGAACCCCACTGTCCTGATCCAAAAACGGACTTCTTTGATTGAGTCACTTACTAAATAAACCTTTCTTGCACACTGAAAAAGGACAAGGGCCAGGCACTATGCTGGGTGACACAGGTTAGAGGGACTGAGCAGACGATTGTGTGTGCCACCCAAGGGCTCCCAGTCCTCAGGGGAGATTCCTGTCAGATCAAAGTCTAGGGAGCCTGTTCCGCACAGGCATGCAGGTAGCTCTGCCCGTGACACTGTGTGTGTGTGTGTGTGTGTAAGTAAAAAAAACCTCTGAATGGAAAAGAGTGTTGTGAATTATTAAATAATTTCCTATCAGTAAGTCAGCTAACGTAAAGTTTGCATATAGTCACTGCACATAAAGGAACACAGTTTATTTCCCCTTTTACCCAGATTCAAACAGGCTCGAGCGACAGCTTGAGGACACAGTGGCGCTTCGCCAAGAGCGTGAGGACTCCACGCAGCGGCTGCGGGGGCTGGAGAAGCAGCACCGCGTGGTCCGGCAGGAGAAGGAGGAGCTGCACAAGGTAGGTGGCTCGGTTCGGGGTGGGAAAGGCTTACAGGACCTTGCAGAGTTTTGTAAGGTCACATTCATGCAGACGGTGGAAGGCCTCTTGGGACTTCTGCCCATGGGCTGTCCCTGCTGCATGCAGGACACCAGGGCCAAGCGTGGCCCCGGGGCCCCTGCCACACCTGCCTACTGCACAGCCTCCGTGTCAGTTGGCAGAGCTTGGGTCCCAGTGGCAGGTGCCTTCCACCCCCTCGCCCACAGCGGGTATCCACCTCACAATCAGCCTTTCCAGTCTCCACTTCAGACCCACAGAGAAAGCAGCACCCCACTGTATTCTACATTGTGCAGCTCCTCCTTCCTTGTGCAGCTCCTCCTTCTCATGTCCTTAGGGCATGGTGGCCGTGGCAGCACACGCTGTGTCTGGAGCCAGGCCCTCCCCTTCTCTCCACCAGGCCTCTGCTCTTAGAGAGGGCCCCTTAGTAATGACAGGGAACTGCAGCAGAGGCCCTGTGTTAAAATCTGGGTGATTTCACCCCATAATTCCTTTATAAATTTCATTTTTAGTAATACATGGAAAACTTTTATGCTCAGGTGCCACCATGTTAGTTATATACGTGTTTTCTAAAATATATTCATTGATACATGTTATCCTTGAACCTGTAGTTTGTGATCTGTTCTCTAAAATGTGCCAGGTATCAAACCCAAATCGTTTCTTAAGATAATCTGTGGTGTCATCCACCTGAGTGACTTGTCGAAGTGCAGTGTGGGGTGTGTGGCACCTCGTTGCTTGACAGGGTCATAGCACCTCCCAGTGGGCCCGGAGAGGCCTGGGGAGGCCTCCCGTCCACGTGTGGGCAGCTGCTCTGCCAGCTTGCTCAGGGTCTTGTCACTTCCATCTCAGACGAGCAGGTGCAGCAGTGACTGAACTGCCAGGTAGTTGACCAGACGGGCTGCAGGGAGGTCAGGGTCATCAGTGTGGTGAGTGCAGAGTGACAGCCAGCATCCGCACGTCAGTCTCCAGTGAAGGGCAGGCTGTCCAGACTTGTTTTTATGCAGTTCTTCACTGTGACTTCACCTTCAGCACTTTGTGTCTGTGTGTGCTTTTCGGATTTTGCTTATGTTGAAGTAACCCGATTGAGTGCCCAAATGCTTCATTCAGCTTTGCGGCTCTGCAGGCGACGTCGGGCAGAGGCTGTCGTTACGGAGCCAGGCGTCCTCCTGTAAGCACGCTGCCCCTGCGTGGTTGTGGGGCTTTTTTTTTTTTTTTTTTTGAGATGGAGTCTCGCTCTGTCGCCCAGGCTGGGGTGCAGTGGCACGATCTCGGCTCACTGCAACCTCTGCCTCCCAGGTTCACACCATTCTCCTGCCTCAGCCTCCTGAGTAGCTGGGACTACAGGCACGCACCACCACGATGCACTTTTTTTGTATTTTTAGTACGTGGTCTCACCATGTTAGCCAGGATGGTCTCCATCTCCTGACCACAGGTGATCCGCCCGCCTCGGCCTCCCAAAGTGCTGGGATTACAGGTGTGAGCCACTGTGCCCAGCCTGTGGCGCCTTTCTTGGTGTGCAGTTGGTGCTCGGCACCTGAACCCAGGTGGCCTTCCCGTTGCCTTTGTGGGTGGCGTGAGACACAGCGTAGGTCTTTTTCCAAGCAGGGAATTTCTCAGATCTGTGGCTCTAATCTGTAACCAGCATCGGCTGTCGCTTTTAACTCCTCAGTGTCGTGGGAGACCAAACCTCCAGCCTTCCAAGCCTTTGTTAGGCAAACATAAAACATCTGTAATTGTTTTTGTACAGCAACTGGTTGAAGCCTCGGAGCGGTTGAAATCCCAGGCCAAGGAACTCAAAGATGCCCATCAGCAGCGAAAGCTGGCCCTGCAGGAATTCTCGGAGCTGAATGAGCGCATGGCAGAGCTCCGTGCCCAGAAGCAGAAGGTGTCCCGGCAGCTGCGGGACAAGGAGGAAGAGATGGAGGTGGCCACGCAGAAGGTGGACGCCATGCGGCAGGAGATGCGGAGAGCCGAGAAGCTCAGGAAAGAGGTAGCTGTGGGGCTGGTTCAGGGATGGTATCTACTGGACTTTTGTGTGACTTCTATAAAACGCCTTTGGAATCTTGGGCTGCATTAGTATAAAAGGGGTTGGAAATTTTCTGTGGAGCCAAGTAAGTTGATGGGCTGAGCATTTATTTTGTTGTTCTCGTCCCTCAATATCGGTGAAATTACAATAAGGTTCTTGTGGTGCTGATTTTCTTTAATTCCCTTTTAAGTAAATAGAGGGTGTTTATACTGTGCTATGATGTGGCCTGGCTTATGTGAATAAGTCCACACAGGGCAGGTGGCAGTAGAAAGGCGGATCACGGGCGGGTGCGGGGCTCACGCCTGGAATCCCAGCCCTGTGGGAGGCGCCGAGATGGCTGGATCGTTGAGCTTAGGAGTTGGAGACCAGCCTGAGCAACATGGATGGCAAAACCCCATCTCTACCAAAAAAACAAAAAAATCAGCTGGGCGTGGTGGCGGTCACCTGTAATCCCAGCTACTTGGAAGGCTGAGGCAGGAGAATCGCTTGAGCCCAGGAGGTGGAGGCTGCAGGGATCCGAGATTGTGCCACTGCAATCCAGCCTGGGCGACAGAGTGAGACTCCCGTCTAAAAAAAATATATATGTATATATGAAAGGCAAATCACAGCGAAGCACAGTTGAGGCCGCCTGCCGAGGTGAGCGCCTCTGAAGTGTGTTGACGCAGCACTCGTCGCCGCTGTTGGAATGATTGCAACCCAAAGAGCTTTCTTATGTAGGCTACAGCTCTCAACATGCACCATGGCAGAAATTAAAACAGAATTTTGTTAATGCAATGAAAACCCATTTCATGTTAACATATGTAACATGTTTAATGAAAAGTATTTCTTTAAAAATTTGGCAAGAAGAATGGCATTTTTTACATTTTGTTAGCTTTTCTTTAATATCTGGCTGAATAGAAAACGGTTGAGTTCTCATGACTGTTTCTTCCGTCTGTTTTGCTGCGCTGTTCGGGATAAAGTACATGAAGAAATCCTGGCTCCCACACATAGCTAATTAGGAAAGGAAGGGCCCTGCACACCCCTGACAACGTCTCAGGACCACAGGGGTTTTCAGCCCCTGCCGCCCTAGGTATTCCGAGTGTTCTGCTGTGACATATTTTAAGCAGTGCTTAGTTTAGAACTCTATTAAAGTTTCCTTGATAAATCCCATGAATGAGAAGGCCTGGAAGCACATGCTTCTGCTCCTTTCAAGTTCAGGGCTCTTTGTTCTTGAGCCACAGAGGACCTGTTTGTTTTCTTCTTAGACAGTCTATTTTGCAACCCAAATATATTTGTAGTTATAGGCAGTTAAAACTGAAGTTAGTGATACCCCTAAAGAGGAATTAGCATTCCACCTACGGGGGAAGTGGTGACAGTGCCTGGGATTCGCCCTCGAGTGGTTTGGGCACGGGCAGAGATGAAGCGGGCTTGGCTCCAGAGCTCACTGTCGAAGCTGGGTGTGGCACGCGGGTTTGCTGTTCTGCTCGCTCTTGTGCGTGTTTGAAATGGCCCATTTAATTAATGAATTCAGGTTCTACAGATATCAAAAGTACTTGTTTTCACAAATCAGTGAAATTTAAATTTCAAGAAATTTATCCTTCTTGAAATTTAAAAGTATCAATTTAAGCTAGAGTTGAACGTTGTTTTATTACTAACCAACCATCCCAGTTGAACCCTGAAGTGTATTCCTCAAACTTCCATTTGTGGTAAGATTTGATGGAGGGCAAACACGCGCAAAGCTCCTTTGAGGTCTTGTTCTTGTAGGGGTCCCGTGGGTGCTGCTCTAACTGGTGACG
This sequence comes from Macaca thibetana thibetana, assembly GCF_024542745.1. NCBI lineage: Eukaryota > Metazoa > Chordata > Mammalia > Primates > Cercopithecidae > Macaca > Macaca thibetana. The sequence goes on from NC_065584.1 coordinate 4,514,622, forward strand.
TGGAGCTCGCTTTGTGTTAATGGAAACCGGATCTTCCTCTTGTAGCTGGAAGCTCAGCTTGATGATGCTGTTGCTGAGGCCTCCAAGGAGCGCAAGCTTCGTGAGCACAGTGAGAACTTCTGCAAGCAAATGGAAAGCGAGCTGGAGTCCCTCAAGGTAGTGCTGGGCGGGGGTCTCTGCCCTTAACCGAGAGGAATGCTCATCTTTGCTGATGCCACCATGTGGAAGTCACCTTGTGTAATGTGTGGTCCAGGCTGAGTGTCACCCGAGGCTGTTGAGGCAAGACCCGTGTGTGGAGAGGTGGGGGTGTGACCGCTGCCTTTGTGACTGCTTTCATTTTTAAAGGCCAAGTTCATTTTTTTCCTTTCTTATATAAAAGTTTAAGGCAGTTCACTGTAAGTCCTAGGAAACTAGTATCTCATTTCCTGCTCCAGCCCCGTCAGTTCATAGCCTTCTTCACGTCGTGGTATTCTAAATTCAGTGCAGTTGAGTTTTGGAAAAGCTCCTTAAAGCCTGTAACCTGCTGCTGACTGGGGAGGAAACAGACTGGCCATCAGTCAGGGCCTGCTGGTGGGGCCGGAGGGTGGCCGGGAGGCTGCAGAGGGCGGGAGTGGGGAAGGCCGCAGCGGCCGAGTGGGCGAGGGGCTGGGGGCGGATCTCCTTGGCAGTATAGCGTGGCCTGGGTCTCCTCATGTGTGGGCTGCATGTGATGGGTCTGCCCTCTCCCTTCCCCTTGGTGATCTGGTAGCTCTTCCTCTGGGACGTGGGCCTGAGATGCTGTTCCTCTCTGGCAGCGTGGCTTGGCTGGACCTCAGCGTGTGGTGCCCGAGGCTCTTGCTCCTTTCTCAGCCCTCGAGTCTCCGCTCTGCACAGCAGGCAGAGTAAGCTTGGCAGACCAAAGCTGGATCACATTCCTGTGCAGTCAGGGCCTCTGTGGCTCCACAGCTGTCCAGCAGCCACCCTCCTGCCCGCTCCAGCCCAGCAGTGCCTCTCCCACCCCTCCTGTCCCCGCCGCTCCAGACACACTGGCCTCTCTGCGTGCTACAAGCACTGCCAGCACGTCCCACCTCACTCCGGCCTGTGCCCTTGTTCTTTGCCCCTAGCCTGACACCTCACTTAATAGGCCAGCACCTTACAGATGCTGCCCCAGCCATCCCGGCACGCCTTCCGCTCCCTACAACCCAGCTGGGGTGCGGAGCCCCTCCGCCCGTTTACTGGTTTGCTGTCAGTTCCAGCCAACCACATGAGAGCAGAGGCCTCAGTGTCACCGCAGTCACAAGGAGGGGCCCAGCACAGAGTCAGCCCTCAGAAGAATGCTGCAGGCCTGAATGAACAGGGTGTGGGGCAGAGCTTCAGGGTCCCAGGCAGACCCGGGCACATCCCCCTGCAAGGCTGTCTCCTGCTGTGACCCCCTAGAATCTGGATCACGTTAGCCAGGTCAGCTACATCATCTGGTGTAGTCCAGGCATACACGGTCCTTGGGAAGGTGTCTGCACTTGCTGGGGATGAAAGGGGATGAAAGGACAATGTGACCGTTGAGGACACAGAGGTTCGTCAACTTATGTTAACCTTTGTCTTCAGATGAAGCAAGGAGGCCGGGGAGCAGGTGCCACTTTAGAGCACCAGCAAGAGATTTCCAAAATCAAATCCGAGCTGGAGAAGAAAGTCTTATTTTATGAAGAGGAATTGGTCAGACGTGAGGCCTCCCATGTGCTCGAAGTGAAAAATGTGAAGAAGGAGGTGCATGATTCAGAAAGCCACCAGCTGGCCCTGCAGAAAGAAATCTTGATGTTAAAAGATAAGTTAGAAAAGTCAAGGCGAGAACGGTAGGTGTTCATGAGCTCCTCAGTTGAGAAGATGAAAGCTGATACCTATGCCATAGATAACGAATATTAGCGAAGTTACGAGCTTTTAAAACTGTTTCTCGCTCACCTTGGCAGGCATAACGAGATGGAGGAGGCGGTAGGTACAATAAAAGATAAATACGAACGAGAAAGAGCAATGCTATTTGATGAAAACAAGAAGCTAACCGCTGAAAATGAAAAGGTAATTAATTCAAAGTACCTGAGTTAGCACTTTGTAGGGAAATTGTAATTTAAAAAAAATTTTTTTTATTTTTAATTTGTGTGGGTATGTACGTAGTGGGTATATATATTTATGGAGGAATAGAATGTCATTCTTGAGTCTTGGAAGTTTGGTATCTTTTTTTTTTTTTTTTTGAGACAGAATTTCGTTCTGTTGCCCCAGGCTGGAGTACAGTGGTGCGATCTTGGCTCACTGTAAGCTCTGCCTCCCGGGTTCACGCCATTCTCCTGCCTCAGTCTCCCGAGTAGCTGGGACTATAGGCGCCCACCACCACGCCTGGCGAATTTTTGGTTTTTTTTTTTTTTTTTTTTTTTTTTTTTTTTTTGAGATGGAGTCTTGCTCTGTCGCCCAGGCTGGAGTGCAGTGGTGCGATCTCTGCTCACTGCAAGCTCCGCCTCCCAGGTTCACACCATTCTCCTGCCTCAGCCTCCCGTGTAGCTGTGTAGCTGGGACTACAGGCGCCTGCCACCACGCCCAGCTAATTTTTTTTTTTTTTTGTATTTTTAGTAGAGACGGGGTGTCACCGTCTTAGTCAGGATGATCTTGATCTCCTGACCTCATGATCCGCCCGTCTCGGCCTCCCAAAGTGCTGGGATTACAGGTGTGAGCCACCGCTCCCGGCCTTATTTTTTGTATTTTTAGTAGAGATGGGGTTTCACTGTGTTAGTCACGATGGTCTCGATCTCCTGACCTCGTGATCCACCGGCTTCGGCCTCCCTAAGTGCTGGGATTACAGGCATGAGCCACCGCACCGGCCGAAGTTTGGGATCTTTTTACAGTGCGGTCATGTGCCATATAACGATGCTTCCATCAGTGACAGACCGTGTGTACAACAGACATCCCATACGATTGTAATACTGTCCTTTACCTCTTCTGTGTTGAGATACACAGATACTTAGCATTGTGTTACAGCCACCGGCAGCGTCCCGCACAGCAACATGGTATGCAGGCTGTGGCCTGGAATTGACAGGCTGTGCCACAGGGCCTGGCGTGCAGCAGCCACACCATCTAGGCTTGTGTGAGTGCATTCACGCTGTGTGCACAAGGACGTGTTTCTCAGCCCGTGTTCTTGCTGTTTCACCACACGTGACTGTTTTGATTTTTGAATGAAGTAATGGGTTTGGTCTTTTGAATAGGATGTTTGTATTCAGCGAAAAGGTGCCAATTGCCTGAAGTCACTAGCTGCATCGGTTTAGGTTTAGATTTGAGTTGAAATGTGACTTAAGCTAGATACAGTGAAAAAATCCGTATCATGAACTTAGTTTAGAAAAATCTCATGACGATTAAAGAAAACTTTCAAAGTCTTCAAAGGAACTTCCAGTGTTAATGCCAGCATACTTAAAGGATGCCCGATTAACAAGTTCTGTGGTGAAATTGTTTCATTTCAGCTCTGTTCCTTTGTGGATAAACTCACAGCTCAAAATAGACAGCTGGAGGATGAGCTGCAGGATCTGGCAGCCAAGAAGGAGTCGGTGGCCCACTGGGAAGCTCAGATTGCGGAAATCATTCAGTGGTACGTGCACGGCCCCATTAGCGGCCGTAAAGCGACTCCCTGCTCAGTCCAGGAGGCCTGTCCCGCCTCTGCTGCCTCATCCTGTGCTCCACGCCAGGTCGTGCCTCTCAGGCTGGGATGCAGGTCTTGTTGCTGTTCCCCAGAACTTCTCATGTCTGGGGCAGTGGTTCTGTTGGACTGGAGGTGGAGACACGCCCCCACCAACCCACTGAAGGACTTGGGACAAGCCGTTCACACCCCTCGCGTTCTCAGAGATACAGGAGGCAGAGCCCTCCTGAAGTGGCTGCGGAAGCAGCAGGGAGACTTGGAGCGAGCTGGGACCTGGCCCTCCGCTCCTAAGGTGTGAAGTTGTAATTTTTAAAAGAGTGTTTATTTTTAATTTTTGTGGGTGCATGGTAGGTGTATATATTTATGGGGTAATATAATTTTTTCATTCTTGAGTCTTGGAAGTTTGGTGTCTTTTTAAACTACAGTCGTGCCATGTAACGATGCTTCCATCAGTGTGATCCTGCGTATACAATGGGTACACTGTGGGCACTCTGGCTGACGTGACGCTGTGTCAGTGTGTCCCGAGGAAGGCAGGAACATCCCCTTCTTGTTTGGCTTCTCGCTGGTAGCTATGCTTCGTGAGACAGAACATCTGTTCCCTCCTCCAGGGTCAGCGACGAGAAAGATGCCCGGGGCTACCTTCAAGCTCTTGCTTCCAAGATGACCGAAGAGCTCGAGGCTTTGAGGAGTTCTAGTCTGGGGTCAAGAACACTGGTAGGTTTTGTGTAATGCCTGCATTTCTATTACTGAATAATTTGTTAATGGTTTTAAGTGTGAATGTGACATTTAAGTACTATTTAGGGAATTACAGTGATGCAGGAGACTTCTGTACAACCAGTTCCCCAGTTTAAGGAATGCTAACATTTGCCAGCTTTCAGATCATTATGGCTTCTCTCGATGGCATTCATTCGTTTAGCAAATAATTATTGAGCACTGAGCTCTGTGGTATCAAATTAAGACTGGATTCTGCCCTCAGAGAGCTTTATTAATTTTATTGGTTCATTTAGTGATCTGTGTATTTTATTTTTTTCCCCCTGAGATGGAGTCTCACTCTATCGCCCAGGCTGGAGTGCAGTGGCGTGATCTCGGCTCACTGCAACCTCCACCTCCTGGGTTCAAGTGATTCTCCTGCCTCAGCCCCCCAGGTAGCTGGGATTACAGGTGTGCATCGCTACACCAGGCTAATTTTTGTATTTTAGTGGAGATAGGGTTTTGCCACGTTAGCCAGGCTGGTCTCAAACTCCTGACCTTAGGTGATCTGCCCGCTTCGGCCTCCCAAAGTGCTGGGATTACAGGTGTGAGCCACCATACCTGGCCTTCCTCTGTCCATTTTCTTCTCTTTACCATTGTAGATGGAAAATGAATAATTCTCAGTTGTGTTCAATGAAGGTTTTTGGTTTAAAAAAAGAAAAATCAGCAAGATGGCATCTCTAGACTTCTTTCATACCTCCTGAAAGTTGATATCATACATTGGGCAACTCAGTAAGAGAACAGAAGGGTGATGTTAGTGAACTGGCATATTCCACTGTTGCTTCATCCTAGGTCACTCCGTCATTCTTCCCTTATTATTTTAGTCTTTTTTTTTTTTTTTTAATCACAGGTAGGAATGAGTAATGACATAATTCCCAGGATGGTGAAATCGCAAAATGTTTCAAATTATGAGAAAAAGATAACCGAACCCTATAATGTACCTTAGATTTGTAAAAGGTCCAGGGTTCAGTGGACCCAAATACAAATTGCACTACAGAGGCCAGGCACAGCGGCTCACGCCTGTAATCCCAGCACTTTGGGAGGCCAAGGTGGGTGGATCACGAGGTCAGGAGTTTGAGACTAGCCTGGCCAGCATGGTGAAGCCCTGTCTCTACTAAAAATACAAAAATTAGCCAGGCGTGGTGGCGTGCACCTGTAATCCCAGCTACTGGGGAGGCTGAGACAGGAAAATTGCTTGAATCTTGGAGGCGGAGGTTGCAGTGAGCCGAGATCACGCCATTGCACTCCAGCCTGGGCAACAAGAGCAAAACTCCATCTAAAAAAAAAAAAAGAGGTTGTACCACAGAATTACTTTTATTCTTCTCAAAGATAAAGTAAATGTTCTTTTTTAGAAGATTTCTAAGGAAGAGTAAAAGTCATAAAATATCAAAACTGAAACTCCTGAGGCACCTCAATAATTTAGAGTTAATACCTAAGTGAGACAGTAATGGCTTAAGGTTAGACAAAGATAACTTATTTGTTAACATTAGTTTAACAAGTAGATAACTGAAAGTGCATTTTTAACACCGTAACCATGTCGCAAGGATCCACTGTGGAAGGTGCGCCGCAGCCAGAAGCTGGACATGTCCGCGCGGCTGGAGCTGCAGTCGGCCCTGGAGGCGGAGATCCGGGCCAAGCAGCTTGTCCAGGAGGAGCTGAGGAAGGTCAAGGATGCCAACCTCACCTTGGAAAGGTACTTGGTGCTGGGGTCTAACTCTGAGTAGGAGCGGGGGCTGTGTGGCCTTCAGCCAGCCCTGAGCCTTGTGGGCTCTGATGCTCCTCACCTGGAAAATCGGGGCCACGGTGTTTACTGGCACCTTAGGAGGCAGCAAGTCGGGTTTACCTGCAGGAGCCCTGAATAGCAGGCCGTTCTGGCACGGAGGAGGTGGCCACAAGGGTGCAGGGCCTCGCCTGCCGCGGGAGTGTGCAATGTGGTGCAAGCCGTGTTTTGACAGCAGCGGGTGCTTGTGCCCCGCGCTGGGTAGTGAGACTCATACCACTGTCTGACAGGAGCCCCTCTCACTGCTTAGTCACCTCCATGCCGCTCCATTCACTAACTCAGGATTGTTCCTTTCAAGCTAATGCAAATATTTTAAAACAGAGGTTGAAGATGGCATTCTCACTTGAAATTTTTCTCCAACTCCAAGCAGTAACGAGAATGCCATTTTCACACAGCAGTAAATTCAGTCAGTATTAGCTGAGAGTTTCCTCTTTGCAGATCCTGTTTTATAAGGATACGATAATGAAAGTCAGTTTCATAAAAACCAGGCCAGCTGTGCTGTGCCGTGAGGCGGACGAGGACCCAGAAGGGACAGTGCCTTTAACAGAATTACTGAGTCCCAAATCCTGTTAGTTTGGGGCTAAAAGAATTAATGGTAATAGGTTTCAGTTAAATTGACTTCCTTTGTACCGGGAACTGCTGTAAGACTGTTCTGTTAAATCCTGTGACCTTCCCACAGCCCAACAGGACAGGCACTCTTGTTACTCCTGCTTACGCACTCTGCAGGTGATTTGCCCACTGTCACCCCACTGATAAGTGGAACGCCCCCCCGGCCCCCCACAAACTGCGTCCCTCCTGGCCAGCTGTTCCCCGTGGCAGCCTGACTTTCTCTGTCCCCCCCATGAAGTTGCTGGAATTGCAAGGCTGCCGGTACGGCTGGTGCTGGTGCTTCTTGATGCAGCCACCATCTTGCCAGTTATGGGAAAGATATTGACGGGGCTGATGGCTGAGCGGCCTGGGCCCTGTGTCCCTGGAGAACAGAGGACTCGCCTGGGAAGGAGATTAGGAAGGTCAAAGCTCCATTAGGCCATCATGAGACACACCTTCCTAAGCCATGACTTTTTAAATTCCTGCTTGAATGTTTATATTTGAAATATTCATACTGTTTGTAGTGTTTGCAGTAGAAAGGCCCAGCGTGAGCTGCCGTGTTCTGAACAGTCCCCGGTGCTGGGGAGAAACCCCGGCCCTCTCATCCTGCCCTGCCCCAGACTGCCTCATAGACAACCTCTTCTCAGTGCCCTTAAAGCCATTTATTTTTTATTTTAGCAAACTAAAGGACTCTGAAGCCAAAAACAGAGAATTATTAGAAGAAATGGAAATTTTGAAGAAAAAGATGGAAGAAAAATTCAGAGCAGATCCTGGTAAATTAACATCAGGCAGTTCTGCATTATTTGAATATAAATATTTTTCAAATGAGTGGGTTTATTTTCTTTTCGACTTAATAGTTACTTTAGTTACGTAAAGTACCTACAGAATTCCAAAATCAACATTTTCAAACAGCATCTTCAAAGATATTTTCCCCAAAGCTAGCCATTGTTTTTGGTTTATCCTTCCTTTTTGTGTGTGTGAAACAGTCTTGCTCTGTCACCCAGGCTGGAATGCAGTGGCGTGATCTCGGCTCACTGCAACCTCTGCATTCTGGGTTCAAGCGCTTCTCCCGTCTCAGCCTCCCAAGTAGCTGGGATTACAGGCACACGCCACCACCATCCCTGGCTAATTTTTGTGTTTTTAGTAGAGATGGGATTGTGCCATGTTGGCCAAGCTGGTCTGGTCTGCAGTTCCTGACCTCAGGCAATCCAGCCACCTCAGCCTCCCAAAATGCTGGGATTACAGGTGTGAGCCACCATGCCCAGCCTATCCTTCCTTTCATCTTGAAAACATATGGCAAATACACACAAATCTAGGTACACATTTGCATCCCCTGATTACATAAAAGGCATCATTTTGTGCTGGGGGGGGCCCCCTGGCCCCCTCTGCAGCTATACTGTGCACTGCCATGGGCTGGCCAGCTGCTGGGATGGGTTATTCCCTGGCATTTGCTGTCATAGAAAGTGCTGCCAGGAGTGGCTGAATGGATAGAACATTTCCTATTTTTGTCGGTGTGTTTCGGGATAGAGTTCTAGAAGTGGGATTGCCAGGGCAAAGGGCAAACATGCCTGTACACTCGTGCTACGTGCTGATGGACAGGCCTCCAGAGGCTGCGCACTGACACTCCTCCTACTCTGCATGAGGGGTTTCTGCCCCACAGCCTGCCCACAAAGTAGGATTTCAGACTTTTGGATTTGTGCTGCTCTGAATAGGTGAGAAATAGCATCTCCATAGAGGTTTAACTTGCATGTTTCTCATAAGTAAGATGGAGCATCTTTTTATGTGTGTGAGGAACTTTTGTATTTTGTGCATTATATATTTTTATTGTTTGCCCACTTTTAAAAATTCAGGTTATTAGTCTGGTGGATTTCTAAAAGCCTTTTGCATTATGGGGATTAGTCCTTTTGTTTGTGATGTAAGTTGCAAGTATTTTCCTTGTTTCTCTTTGTCTTTGCTTAGTCATTTATTTATTTTTTTGCCAAATAAAAGTGGTTTTGCAGCCGGGCACGGTGGCTCATGCCTGTAATCCCAACACTTTGGGAGGCCGAGGTAGGTGGATCACTTGAGGTCTGGAGTTCGAGACCAGCCTGGCCAATATGGAGAAACCCCATGTCTTCTAAAAATACAAAATTAGCTGGGCATGGTGGTGCATGCCTGTAATCCCAGCTACTCAGGAGCCTGAGGCAGGAGAATTGTTTCAATTTGAACCTGAACCTGGGACGCAGAGGTTGCGGTGAGCCACAGTTGCGCCATTGCACTCCAGCCTGGGCAACAAGAGCAAAACGCTGTCTTAAAAAAAAAAAAAAGTGGGCCGGGCGCGGTGGCTCAAGCCTGTAATCCCAGCACTTTGGGAGGCCGAGATGGGCGGATCACGAGGTCAGGAGATTGAGACCATCCTGGCTAACACGGTGAAACCCCGTCTCTACTAAGAAATACAAAAAATAGCCGGGCGAGGTGGCAGGCGCCTGTAGTCCCAGCTACTCGGGAGGCTGAGGCAGGAGAATGGCGTGAACCCGGGAGGCGGAGCTTGCAGTGAGCTGAGATCCGGCCACTGCACTCCAGCCTGGGCTACAGAGCGAGACTCCATCTCAAAAAAAAAAAAAAAAAAAAAAAAAAGTGGTTTTGCCATCTCTACTAAAAATACAAAAATTGGCTGGGCGTGGTGATGCATACCTATAGTCTCAGCTACTCAGGAGGCTGAGGCAGGAGAATCACTTGAACCTGGGAAACAGAGGTTGCAGTGAGCTGAGATCTCGCCACTGCACTCCAGCCTGGGCGACAGAGCCGGATTCCGTCTCTCAAGGAAAAGAAAAAAAAGGTGGTTTTCAAAATTTTTTGTGTGTCAAATTTTCAGTCTTTTTCCTTTTTTGAGTCATAAATAGGAAAATACAGCTAACTCCCAGTTGTTGGAGGGATTTTCCCATGCTTCTCATACTTGTGTGGCTTCATGATTGATTGATTGATTGATTGATTCAGGGTCTCGCTTTGTTGCCCAGGCTGGAGTGCAGTAGCACGATCAGGGCTCACTGCAGCCTCAACTTTCTGGGCTCAAGTGATCCTCCCACCTCAGCCTCCTGAGTAGCTGGGACTACGGGCACGTGCCACCATACCTGGCTAGTTATTGTTTTCTTTCTTTTTTTTTTTTGGAGATGGGGTTTCGCAGTATTTCACAGGCTGATCTTGAACTCCTGGACTCAAGCAGTCTGCCTGCCTTGCCTCCCAAAGTGCTAGGATTACAGGCGTGAGCCACCGTGCCCAGCCTCATTTTTGTAATTAGAATACTGATCCATTTGAAATGCGCTCTGACATACAGTTTGAGGAGTATATCCAGTTTTGTCTTTTGCTAATGGCTGGCTAGTTGTCCAGCAGCAGTTATTAATACCAGCTATTTTTCCTGCTGATTTTATGTATGACTGTTGTCATGTGTAGGATCACCATGGGCACTTGGGTCTGTTTCTGGATTTTCTCCCGTTCCATTGTTCATGGGCAAGAACCATGTGATTCTTGTTTTTTGATTCGTGTTTTTGTGTGTGTGTGACAGGGTCTCACTCTGTCACCCAGGCTGTAGTGCAGGGGCACGTGCAGCCCCAATCTCCCCAGCTCAGGTGATCCTCCTATCTCGGTCTCCCAAGTAGCTGGGACCACAGGCACATACCACCATGCCCAGCTAATTTTACTTATTTTTTTGTGGAGATGGGGTCTCTCTGTGTTGCCGAGGCTGGTCTCAAACTCATGGCCTCAAGCAGTCCTCTGGCCTTGGCCTCCCAAAGTGCTGGGATGACAGGTGTGAGCCACTGCACCCGGCCATGATTCTTATCGTAGAGGCCTTAGTGAATCTGCTTTAATACCTGATAGATCTACTCCTCCTCCACCTACCCCAGCCCAGCCACCCCTGTGGTTTTGGGGTTTTTTGTTTTTTTGTTTTTTTCCAGATGGAGTCTCACTCTGTTGCCCAGGCTAGAGTGCAGTGGCGCGATCTCGGCTCACTACAACCTCCGCCTCCCGGGCTCACGCCATTCTTCTGCCTCAGCCTCCCGAGTAGCTGGGACTACAGGAGCCCGCCACCTCGCCCGGCTAGTTTTTTTTTGTTTTGTTTTGTTTTTTGTATTTTTAGTAGAGATGGGGTTTCACCGTGTTAGCCAGGATGGTCTCAATCTCCTGACCTCATGATCCGCCCGCCTCGGCCTCCCAAAGTGCCGGGATTACAGGTGTGAGCCACCACGCCTGGCCTTTTTTTTTTTTTTTTTTTTTTTTTTTTTTTTTGAGACAGAGTCTTGCTCTGTCACCCAGGCTAGAGTACAGTGGCGTGATCTTGGCTTACCACAACCCTCACCTCCTGGGCTCAAGAGATTCTCCTGCCTCAGCCTCCCAAGTAGCTGGGATTTCAGGCACATGCCACCATGTGCAGCTAATTTTTGTATTTTAAGCAGAGATAGAGTTTCACCATGTTGGCCAGGCTGGTCTTTAACTCCTGACCTCAGGTGATCTGCCTACCTGGGCCTCCCAAACTGTTGGGATTACAGGCGTGAGCCACCACGCCCAGTCCCTTGGTTACTTTTTCAAGTGAACTTTTTGATTATTGTTCATCTCTGGAGGAACGCCTGGTGTTTTTTTCAACTGGGATCATGTCAGATGTATCACTTACTTAAGGAGAATTGACATCTTGAAGACATTGAGTCTTTCTGTCTGAAAATAATATGTAGACTTTAGTTTTTTTTTTTACCTTGACTATTCTTTGTTTCTTTTTACAGGGCTCAAACTTCCAGATTTTCAGGATTCCATTTTTGAGTATTTCAACACTGCACCCCTTGCACATGACCTGACATTTAGAGTGAGTCATTGTTTTTCTTTTTTTAAGTGACAGATGAGTTTATGATAAGTTAAAAATAGTGTAATACATGATTTTACCACTCATGGGGCCACAAACACACCAGTAAATATACATTCAGTATTTATCTCAGAGTTGTGCTAACTATGTACTTGACCCACATGTAATCAACCCACATTAAATGCATAAGGTAAGAGACATTCAGGGTATTTGAGTTGCTCCCAGAGAAGCTTTCTCAACTCAAGTTAAGTAGAAATGAGATTAAGAAAGTGCTCAGCATCTTCAGGGAGAAATCTACACTGGCCTCAGCTGTATAGTGAATATTTCTTTTTTTTTTTTGAGACAGAGTCTTGCTCTGTCACCCAGGCTGGAGTGCAGTAGCATGATCTTGGCTCACTGCAACTTCCACCTCCTGGGTTCAAGCGATTCTCCTGCCTCAGCCTCCGGAGTAGCTGGGATTACAGGCACCCGCCACCGTGCCCGGCTAATTTTCGTATTTTTAGTAGAGGCAGGGTTTCACCATATTGGCCAGGCTGGTCTCGAACTCCTGACCTTGTGATCTGCCCCCCCGCCCCTCGGCCTCCCAAAGTGCTGGGATTACAGTTGTGAGCCACCACACCTGGCCTGTAGCAAGTATTTCAAGTAAGTACTTTAATACAAATTCTCACATTGGGATGGGTGCGGTGGCTCACACCTATAATCCCAGCACTTTGGGAGGCTGAAGTGGGAGGATCACTTGAACCCAGGAGTTCAAGACCAGCCTGGGCAACATAGCAAGACCTTAGCTCTTAAAAAAAAAAAAAAAATCCCACACTAGAGCAAATAAAATTACTTTAGTTGTATTTCCATCTGTATAGCTATAGAGTTCAGCATTGGGGATCAATGGGAAAGGTGGTTGATGGGAACAGTCTGGCCCCAGGTGCCTCGCCAAGACCCTCGCAAGGAGGCCAGCCCCTCACGCAGCCAGAGCCACTGGTCATCTACTTGGGAATTAGCTGTTGAGTGAGGAGCAGACCCCACTGCCTCCCTCCGTGGGCCGTAGGTTCTTGGTGGCATTCCGTGGAGGCAGGACAGCCTTTCCTCCTCTTCTGAACCTGTAGGGATGCACCCTTGACAGCAGCACGCGAAGCACATTGGAACGGGGAGAGCAGAGCTCACTAATGGAACTCCTGATGGGGGTGTAGGGAGGGGGAGGTGGTTCCAGCCTTTGATTTAGAAAACTCCAACCCTGCAGGCGAGTGGGAAGAATAGGGTGCATGTGTACGTGTCCCTCACCTGGGGTTTTGCTACGTCTGCTTTCTCTCTCTCAGCAGAGAGACTTTTTTCCTCAGCAGTATTTGAAAGCGACTTGCAGGTGTCAGCGACCCCAACATACTTCAGCAGTTATTTCCCACGATTGGGGCATTCTCCCACATAACCACAGTGTCACTGTCACCAGGCATTCCGCGCTGGTGCCGTGGGACAGCCCGTATCCACGTGTCCCTTGTCCTGGGAACGTCCTTTCCTGCTGGCTTTTCCTCCTAGTTCTGGATCTACCTAGAGATGACGAATCGCATTTAGTCTTTTGTTTCCTTTAATCTGGAACAGTTCCCCATCTGTCCCTTCTTTTATGACAATGATATTTTGGTGTTACCCAAGTCAGTTGTCCTGCAGAATGTCCACTCTGGGTTTGTCTGATGTTCCATCTTGATCAGATGTGGGTTGAACCTTTGGCACAAACTCTGCCCAGGAGGAGCTGTGCCCTTCCCACACACAGAGGCCGGCCTGCCCAGGGTGGATGATGCCAAGTCTGATCGTTGGGTTGAGGTCGGGTTGGCTGGGTTGCTGCCTGTGTGAGTAGGGGGTAGTCAGCAGGTGCCCATGTGGGCAGCTGCCTGGAGCAGCCTCCCCTGGGGTGGGCTCTTAGCATCCTGGCCTGTGTCTGTCACAGGCTTGCATTGCTCACAGCCACTCTGGATGCACACCTCTTCGCCTTCACCTGTCAGAATGTTTGTTTGTTTTATCAAATTGGCAATGCTTCTCTTTTCCCTGAAATCCTCGGTTTTGAAGAAGCAGATAACCGGTAAGTGCCCACCGGATCTTTGATAAGCCTGTTTCTGCACAAGTCGTTGCCTCTCCCTGTTGCTGCGGGGCCAGGCACCGCTGTGGGGAGGAATGAGTGGATTCCAGAGAACCAGAGATGGTGCTTGTTCAGTGAATGGAGGCCGGCAGGAAAGCGGTAGCTCTCTGTAACGTTAACAGAGTAGAGGGCCCAGTAGCAAGTGAGTTTACAGCCAGTCCTGTCCGTGAGTATGTGAGTCACAGCTGTGGAGAGTGGGCAGCAGAGATGGAGACAGAGGCGACATCTTTATGCCTCGTTCTCTACAGCCAGCACGCCTGCCCCTGCTAATCCCTCCCTTTTTTTTTTTTTTCCCCCAGACAGAGTCTTACTCTGTCGCCCAGGCTGGAGTGCAGTGGTGCAGTTTTGGCTCACCACAACCTCCACCTCCAGAGTTCAAGCGATTCTCGTGCCTCAGCCTCCCAAATAGCTGGGACTACAGGCACGTGCCACTACACCCAGCTAATTTTTTTTTTTTTTTTTTTTGTATTTTTAGTAGAGATTGGGGTTTTGCCATGTTGCCCAGGATGGTCTTGAACTCCTGACCTCAAGTGATCCACCCACCTCAGCCTCCCAAAGTGTTGGGATTACAGGTGTGAGCCACCATGCCTGGCCCATAGTTGATTTATAAATTCTGATATAAGCACGCATAACATAAAACTTACCATCTTAACTATTTTTTGGAGTCAGGGCTTCCTTCTGCTGCCCAGGCTGGAGTACAGTGCTGCCATCATAGCTCACTGCCACCTCAAACTCCTGGACTCAAGCGATTCTCCTGCCTCAGCCTCCTGAGTAGCTGGCACTACAGGTGCTTGCCACCACGCCCGGCTAATTGTTAAATTTTTTGTAGAGAGGGATTCTTGCTGTATTGCCCAGACTGGTCTCAGACTCCTAACCTCAGGTGATCTGCCCGCCTGGGCCTCCCAAAGTGCTGGGATTATAGGCGTGAGCCACCGTGCCTGGCCATTAATCCCTCATTAATGCCTCTGTGATTTAAGTGGGAAGGCATTTATTGTTGAAAGAAAAAACCCTCCATCAGGGGCTGAGTCTGTTAGAGCTTCCAGACTCTTGAAAATTGTCTTTGAGAAACTTCTTATCCCACTCTGCCTGCATGAAACATGTTGCTTATTACTAGAAATGGTTTGCCACCAAGATTAAGTCAATATATCTTCGTGCAAGTGTTGACTGGGTGGGAAATGATGTTTGTTCCTCCTGTCTGTTGCCTCCAAGGACTCTCTCTCCTCCTCGTCTGCATCTTCCCTGCTAGCCTTTTGGGAAGAAGTAAGTGGCTGCCAGCGCTGGCTTCCCGCGGCTTTCACTCCTGTTAGTGCACAGCCTCCTCAATGCTCCTGTCCTTTAATCTGCATCCCTTTGATTAATTAACCAACTAAATGAAACGAGCGGGGCTTTTACATGACTAAAATTAAATTAATATTCTTTTCCTCCTCATTTATCTAAAGATGGAACCATAACTCACTTAACATACCTTGTTTATGGGGCAGATTTGCTTACGTTTTTGAGCTTTGATAATTAGCCAGTTGAGCTAGCCTTTCCCTTGTGAATTTGCAGTACGCAGTTGTGTGTGTGTTTATGTGTGTGTGCTGCCGTCCCATCTGAATTTGGCTCCTTTCTTAGCGGCCTAAATAATTGCAACTGTTGGAAAGTGTTCATCTGATTTGGTTCATTGGGATTCTGATGTGGAACACAAAATACAGCTGTAAACTGCTCCTTTAGGCGGCTACCCAGCCATATCTGTGTCCTAGTACGCTGTTTGCTGGTGCTAACACTTACTACTCAGCATACCTACATGTACGTTTGTGTAAACAGCAATGGCCCGTGATGATAAACTATTAGTTTCAGGAATACGTGCTGAAACAGAGTTGTTTTTAAATGGTTTCAGAGTGTAGCTTTAGCTTCAAATAAATCACTGTGAAATTAAACTCTTAATTTGTTAAAACAAAACATTGCTTCCCTGTGTCGTAAAATCTTCAGGGAAATTCTTACAACTGCTCCTGGGCCCACCGACCTCTCTTGATGTTTGAATTTCTTCTTGATCCTTGAAATGAGGTTAAGAAGCATTTGGCTAATTGATCTTTTTTTTCTTTTTCTTTTTCTTTTTCTTTTTCTTTTGAGACAGTCTTGCTTCATTGCCCAGGCTGGAGTGCAGTGGCTTGATCTCGGCTCACTGCAGCGTCCACCTTCTGGGTTCGAGCGATTCTTGTGCCTCAGCCTCCAGAGTAGCTGGGATTATGGGTGTGTGCTAGCACGCCCGGCTAATTTTTGTATTTTTAGTGGAGACGAGGTTTTGCCATGTTAGCCAGGCTGGTCTCAAACTCCTGACTTCAGGTGATCCCCACCTCAGCCTCCCAAAGTGCCGGGATTACAGGCATGAGCCTCCGCGCCCTGCCTGGCTAATTGATCTTAAGGCTGCTAGGTTGGGTAACCTTACTTATGAATAAAGGTCAGGAAGGATCGGCGTTTCCAGGTCTTGCCCTTTCAGTGGCCAGGGTGAGGAGGCTGTAGGAGGCGGCGGTGTGCTCAGGGCTGTGCATTAGAAGTGTCTCCAGGCAAATTCTCACCTCAGTGGGGTGACTGTGACTTGTCAGACTCACCTGCCCACGCGATCACCACTCAGCCGAGGATGCCAAGTGCAGGGGTCCTCAGGGTAGGCCGGCCAGCTAGGAGTGGAGCAGGAGTCTGTGAGGAGACCCAAGGGGTGATAGGATCCAGGAGTAAGAACCTCTGGGACCTCTGGGCCAGACAGAATGTGCTTTTATTAGTAAAGAACTTGTAAGTCAAGTCTGGATCATGTAGAGTATGTTCTTTCACCCAACTCTTTCTTTCTTGGTTCTCACAGACCAGCTCAGCTAGTGAGCAAGAAACACAAGCTCCGAAGCCAGAAACGTCCCCGTCGATGTCTGTGGCTGCATCAGAGCAACAGGAGGTGAGACAGCGTTGCCTTGGTGATGCTCCCACCTGGGGTCTGCCCTCGTGTCCAGGTGACCAGACACTGCTCACCTGGCCCCTGCATAACAGCTTGCAGCGAGGGCCTCTGCCCAGGTGCTCAAGCCCACCTTTCATTTTGAGAATTAACTGTCAGTCCCTCCCCTAGATGAGGAAGGCTTCAGCAGATGTCTCAACATTGTAGCAAATTAAAGATGCAGAACTGTTCGCTGTTAACACATTCTTGAGAGAAGTGCACCCCGTGGGGCCAGGTGTCTCAGCCGTGCTGAGCTGGGCCGACACTCACCTGTCCTGCTTGTCTCCCAGGACATGGCTCGGCCCCCGCAGAGGCCATCCGCTGTGCCGTTGCCCACCACGCAGGCCCTGGCTCTGGCTGGACCGAAGGTAGGGGCCTTGCTTTCACCCGGGGCGCCTTCTTAGTTATTTAGTTGTTTATTTATTCTCAGTTATTTAGAAAATAACTTTTGTATAAGTAAAACAGACTTAGTCATTTTTGCGTACACACAGTAGTGACCCTGGTGTTCTGTAGGAAATTTGTTGAGAATGGTGTGTAATTCAGGAAGCTGTCAGGATCCTGTGTTTTCTTAATGACACCAATGCTACACAAATATATTTTAATCAGAAATGTTCAGCTTTTGGTCTCCCTACTCTCGTCTCATTCCCCAAGCCATATTCCCCTCTCCACGGATAGGCAGCTTACTCCTCCACATTGACTTTCATTTGTCTGCCTGCACTTTGGGAACCTTACAGAACCGTGTGGCTGGTGGGTAAGAATGACTCAGCATAAGCGGCACTGCAGTGCGTGTGCGGTTCTGAGCCTCATGCTTTTCACAAGTGCATCCTGGAGAGCCAGCACGGGGACCCCACTGGGCCCCTGCTCCCAAGTCCTGGCCTTGGCTTTTTCTGTAACATCCCCTTTTCTTTCGTATAAATATCAACGCAGATCAGAAAGTCTCCAGGGTGACAGGCCCCCGAGTTCCAAGCATTGCGAGTACATAGCCCTGTGGCCTAAGGTGGTTTTAGTTGTTGTTAATATAGACACGGCCTCTGCTTGTGCTTCCTGCCACAGGCAGCTATGCCAGCTGGACGTAAGAAGCCAGACTTGTATGAGGCTAATTAAGGGTTTGCCTTTTGGACTGAGACTCTTGCAGAGTCAGGGACCAAGTCAAGAGGTCATTTATTTGGTTACCATATTTGATAGCAGCAGCTCTGCAGACTGCTGGTGTGTTGCTCCTAGTCGTGACGGCCCGGGCACCGCCCCACGGCCTCCCTGCCCACCTCAGCCAGCCTCTTCCCCCGCAGGTCTCTGGAGTTTGTGTCGGTCACTCCCCTACTTCTTGCCAGTGGTCTCACCCACATCTGTGTCCTGCTGAGGATCGTATTGGTCTCTGCTGCGCCTGAGCTTTGTAAACAGGTGGTCCCGCATGGCCTGCACCACATCCCTCCGTTCAGCCTTGGGGCTGCTTCCATTGCCGCTGGGATCACAGTGTGTCCACTCCCGATGAGGGACCATGAGCCTTTCTAGGCATTTGCTATTGTGAACTGTTCTCCTGTAGGTGATTCTTGTGTGTGTCTTGGACACATGCAAGGCCTGTGTGCAGCCCAACCCAAATGTGACCCCAGATTGGCCCCCAAGAGCCAGTTGGTGCTGGTCTCCAGGAGGCCAGGAGCGTGAGCCAGAAAGAGCATTGGCCATGCCACCTTGGCGCTCTGGCCCAGCTGACCTCGCTGTTTGGTAGCAGTGCTCTCCCACTGAAGGACGTATTTGTTGGCCTGTCTCTGGCTTAGGCTTGTAGGTGGTTTTCACCACTATTTGATGAGCCCTGTTAGGGAACACGTAGACCAAGACCAGAACGTGCACATTTCCACCTTTTCAGGATAATGCCCAAGCCGTGTATAAACTGGATCACAGGCAGATGGATCTGACTCTTCTCAGGAGTCCATGGTTCACCTCAGTGTTCTTGATTTTCTCCTTCCAGCCGAAAGCTCACCAGTTCAGCATCAAGTCCTTCTCCAGCCCTACTCAGTGCAGCCACTGCACCTCCCTGATGGTTGGGCTGATCCGGCAGGGCTACGCCTGCGAGGGTGAGTGTCGCTGCAGCTCCCGGGGTCAGCGTGCACAGCCCCACACCCCCGCCGCTCAGGGCACCAGCAAGCGCCAGGGCAGCCCTTATGCAAGCAAACCAAACTGAAGTGAAGTTTGATTGGCATTATTTGAGGACAGGGTTTGCTTCTTTTTGGGTGGGGGGATAGGGTCTCACTCTGTAGCTCAGACTGGAGTGCAGTGGTGCAGTCACAGGTCAGCTCAAGCGATTCCCTTGTCTCAGCCTGTCAAGTAGTTGGGAGCACAGACACACACACCCCACCACACCTGGCTATTTTTAAATTTTTTTGTAGAGAGTGGGGGTCTCACTTTGTTTCCCAGTCTGGTCTCGAACTCTGGGACTCAAGCGATCTCCCGCCTCAGCCTCCCGAAGTGCTGGGTTACAGGCGTGAGCCACGGCACCCAGCGTGAGCCACAGCACCCAGCCTGGCAGGTTTATTTTTACAAATCCTCAGTAAAGGTCTGTGGAACCGTGGATCCCTGCTGTGCTGGGGGCTCCAGTGCACTCTGCGCCTCTGTGGTGACCCAGATCTTCCATTGAGAATTATTATAAAGTGTATCGTCTGCAGCTGTTCTTGAAAATCAGGAAAAATAATTGTGTAAAACCTTCCACTATCAGATTATCTAGAGATAACCACAATTATTTGTCTCTGCTTCTGGTCATCGTTCCTTCCTTCCCTCCCTCCCTCCCTCCCTCCCTCCCTCCCTTCCTTCCTTCCTTCCTTCCTTCCTTCCTTCCTTCCTTCCTTCCCTCCCTCCCTCCCTCCCTCCCTCCCTCCCTCCCTTCCTTTCCTTCCTTTCCTTCCTTCCTTTCCTTCCTTCCTTCCTTTCCTCCCTCCTTCCCTCCCTACCTTTCCTTCCTTCCTTCCTTCCTTCCTTCCTTCCTTCCTCCCTCCCTCCCTCCCTCCCTCCCTCCCTTTCCTTCCTTCCTTCCTTCTTTTCTTTTTTTCTTTTTTCTTTTTTCTTTCTTTCTTTCTTTCTTTCTTTCCTTCCTTCCTTCCTTCCTTCCTTCCTTCCTTCCTTTCTTGTCTGTCTTGTCTTTTCTTTCTTTTCTTTCTTTCTTTCCTTTCTTTTCTTTCTTTTCATTTCTTTTCTTTCTTGAGACAGAGTTTGACTCTGTTGCCCAGGCTGGAGTGCAGTGGCTCGATTTCAGCTTACTGCAACCTCTGCCTCCCAGATTCAAGTGATTCTCCTGCCTCATACCCCCAAGTAGCTGGGGACAGGCGCACGCCACCATGCCCAGCTAATTTTTGTGTTCTTAGTAGAGATGGGGTTTCGCCATGTTGGCCAGGCTGGTCTCAAACTCCTGACCTCAAGTGATCCACCTGCCTTGGCCTCCCAAAGTGCTGGGATTATAGGTATGAGCCACCTCATTCAGCCCATCGAATTTTTAAGGCTGTATCTTGTGCTCTTGCCCTGTGCTGGGATTTGAAATGCTCTTACCCCCTCAGTGATTGCCTCATTTCACAGATGAGCAACCACCCCAAGCCATCCTGGAGCCCAGACCTCACTGGCTGTGAGCACTCACGCCTTCCTGACCATGGGTCTGTGAGCAGAGTTGCCCTTCATTCTACATTATAGCAGAAGCATTGTTTTTTGTTATTTCAACTCATGCACGTTTTGATTGGCTGCCAAGATCCCACGTCCCCATGACCATTGGCCTGTAATTGTCGTGTAGAAGCTCACCTGTGCGGGAGGCGGCCCGGGCTGGCGGGGACAGCATGGAGACAGGCTTCTGCAGTGGGCCCTTTCCCTGTGCGCATGCTGAGGACGCATTCAGTGCCAGAATCCCTGAGCTTTTGTGTGGATTCTGCCCTGCAACTGGTTTTACCTTCTTGGATGTCTGGACTTGATGTGAAACTTGGTCATTATTTTTTGTTTGTTTTGTTTTGTTTTGAGACAGAGTCTCGCTCTGTCTCCCAGGCTGGAGTGCAGTAGTGTGATCTCAGCTCACTACAACTTCCGCCTCCCGGGCTCAAGCGATTCTCCTGCCTCAGCCTCCCGAGTAGCTGGGATTACAGGTGTATGTCACCATGCCTGGCTAATTTTTGTATTTTTAATAAAGGCGGGATTTCACCATGTTGGCCAGGCTGGTCTCAAACTCCTGACCTCAAGTGATCCTCCTGCCTCAGCCTCCGAAAGTGCTGGGATTCCAGGCGAGGCCTGGTAATTATTAAATTGCCTCTTTCGGGCATAGGTTCTGCAGTGACTTCTCTGTGGGCAGCACGCTTTGAAGGCAGTGTTCTTGCTCTCTTCCAGTGTGTTCTTTTGCTTGCCACGTGTCCTGCAAAGACAGCGCCCCCCAGGTGTGCCCAATACCTCCTGAGCAGTCCAAGAGGCCTCTGGGCGTGGATGTGCAGCGAGGCATCGGAACAGCCTACAAAGGCCATGTCAAGGTAGGCGGTTTCATCTCCACCCCTCAGCTGTCGGTGCCTGTGAGGTGCAGGGACCAATAGCCATGCCCAGCCACTCTTGAAAGCAGCCCCTTGCTCTGGCAGGCAGCCCTGGTGCCAGTCCTAGGAGGCTTCCCCTCCTGGGCACTGAGGCCATCAGGTCTGCACAGCCGCTGTTCTGAATGGCCTGGGCATCCTGAGGCCTCCACGCAGACGCTCACTCAGAGTCCATCCTGGGCTGAGTGTCCGGCCAGTGGACAGAAGCTCAGTCTGAAAGCCACTGTGCCAGGCCCACGTCTACAAGACTGTCGGGCTGTGGGTACCACAGCACCCTGCATGGGGTGGACGCAACGTTGGCTGAGCTGCCAGCTTTCCTGGCACTGTCTGCTGCCACGCATGGGCCCCTCCCCAGCAATGCCTTGAGCCTTCTTGGGAAAACCCCCTCTGTCCAGATAGCTCTGTCTGCCGGCCTGGCAGCGGGAAGGAGATTGTGCACGAGTGTAATGGGGCCTGGCAGCGGGAAGGAGATTGTGCACGAGTGTAATGGGGCCTGGCAGCGGGAAGGAGATTGTGCACGAGTGTAATGGGGCCTGGCGGCGGGAAGGAGATTGTGCACGAGTGTAATGGGGCCTGGCGGCGGGAAGGAGATTGTGCACGAGTGTAATGGGGCCTGGCGGCGGGAAGGAGATTGTGCACGAGTGTAATGGGGCCTGGCGGCGGGAAGGAGATTGTGCACGAGTGTAATGGGGCCTGGCGGCGGGAAGGAGATTGTGCACGAGTGTAATGGGGCCTGGCGGCGGGAAGGAGATTGTGCACGAGTGTGTAATGGGGCCTGGCGGCGGGAAGGAGATTGTGCACGAGTGTAATGGGGCCTGGCGGCGGGAAGGAGATTGTGCACGAGTGTAATGGGGCCTGGCGGCGGGAAGGAGATTGTGCACGAGTGTAATGGGGCCTGGCGGCTGGAAGGAGATTGTGCACGAGTGTAATGGGGCCTGGCGGCGGGAAGGAGATTGTGCACGAGTGTAATGGGGCCTGGCGGCGGGAAGGAGATTGTGCACGAGTGTAATGGGGCCTGGCGGCGGGAAGGAGATTGTGCACGAGTGTAATGGGGCCTGGCGGCGGGAAGGAGATTGTGCACGAGTGTAATGGGGCCTGGCGGCGGGAAGGAGATTGTGCACGAGTGTAATGGGGCCTGGCGGCGGGAAGGAGATTGTGCACGAGTGTAATGGGGCCTGGCAGCGGGAAGGAGATTGTGCACGAGTGTAATGGGGCCTGGCAGCGGGAAGGAGATTGTGAACGAGTGTAATGGGGCCTGGCAGCGGAAGGAGATTGTGCACGAGTGTAATGGGGCCTGGCAGCGGGAAGGAGATTGTGCACGAGTGTAATGGGGCCTGGCAGCTGGAAGGAGATTGTGCACGAGTGTAATGGGGCCTGGCAGCGGGAAGGAGATTGTGCACGAGTGTAATGCGGCCTGGCAGCGGGAAGGAGATTGTGCACGAGTGTAATGGGGCCTGGCAGCGGGAAGGAGATTGTGAACGAGTGTAATGGGGCCTGGCAGCTGGAAGGAGATTGTGCACGAGTGTAATGGGGCCTGGCAGCGGGAAGGAGATTGTGCACGAGTGTAATGGGGCCTGGCAGCGGGAAGGAGATTGTGCACGAGTGTAATGGGGCCTGGCAGCGGGAAGGAGATTGTGCACGAGTGTAATGGGGCCTGGCAGCGGGAAGGAGATTGTGCACGAGTGTAATGGGGCCTGGCAGCGGGAAGGAGATTGTGCACGAGTGTAATGGGGCCTGGCAGCTGGAAGGAGATTGTGCACGAGTGTGTAATGGGGCCTGGCAGCGGGAAGGAGATTGTGCACGAGTGTAATGGGGCCTGGCAGCGGGAAGGAGATTGTGAACGAGTGTAATGGGGCCTGGCAGCTGGAAGGAGATTGTGCACGAGTGTAATGCGGCCTGGCAGCGGGAAGGAGATTGTGCACGAGTGTAATGGGGCCTGGCAGCGGGAAGGAGATTGTGAACGAGTGTAATGGGGCCTGGCAGCTGGAAGGAGATTGTGCACGAGTGTAATGGGGCCTGGCAGCGGGAAGGAGATTGTGCACGAGTGTAATGGGGCCTGGCAGCTGGAAGGAGATTGTGCACGAGTGTAATGGGGCCTGGCAGCGGGAAGGAGATTGTGCACGAGTGTAATGGGGCCTGGCAGCGGGAAGGAGATTGTGCACGAGTGTAATGGGTCCTGGCAGCGGGAAGGAGATTGTGCACGAGTGTAATGGGGCCTGGCAGCTGGAAGGAGATTGTGCACGAGTGTAATGGGGCCTGGCAGCGGGAAGGAGATTGTGCACGAGTGTAATGGGGCCTGGCAGCGGGAAGGAGATTGTGAACGAGTGTAATGGGGCCTGGCAGCGGGAAGGAGATTGTGCACGAGTGTAATGCGGCCTGGCAGCGGGAAGGAGATTGTGCACGAGTGTAATGGGGCCTGGCAGCGGGAAGGAGATTGTGAACGAGTGTAATGGGGCCTGGCAGCTGGAAGGAGATTGTGCACGAGTGTAATGGGGCCTGGCGGCCTGCCTGGCCTGGTGGAACGTGGCCACTGTTTGTTTTTATTAATAGATCCCAAAGCCCACGGGGGTGAAGAAGGGATGGCAGCGTGCATATGCAGTCGTCTGTGACTGCAAGCTCTTCCTGTATGATCTGCCTGAAGGAAAATCCACCCAGCCTGGTGTCATTGCGAGCCAAGTCTTGGATCTCAGGTCTGTGTTTGGGCAGCACTGTCCTTGCTCTGTGAATCTTCCTTATCTATCTTTAGCCAAAAGGACAGTGTGTTCCTTGGTAATCTTTCACCTCATGTATACTTCACCTGCTTCATTATTGTACGGTTGCAAAAATGGGTACACCTTAGTCATGACATAAAGCGCTCACATGCCTATGAGCAGACGTGCTTATGGGCCTGCATGCACAGGAACATGAGCGCTGTAGACGCTGCCTGCCTTGCATGTGTTTGCATTGAAAAGTTTGCCACAGGGGAATTAATTTAACATTAGAAAACCACATGCCCAAGAACAAGCAGAAGACATCCCGGAGAAAAGCTGTGCAGCCCATAGCCATGTGTGCATTTTAGAGACCGGGGCAGGGGCTCTTGGCTTGTGGACGAAGTCTGGAGCCATGGGCCATGTGGGTGTGTGTGACCATGGCCTTTGCTGTGTGACCCTGTCTCAGTGCCACCCAGTGTCAGCTGCAGGAGCAGGCGGGGCCTCCTTCCCACTTTCTCCTACAGTTGATATCTGTGGCCCATCTGTTTGTGAGATGAGGACAGTGGTCATGTTACTGGCATGTGGAGTATTGTGAAGGTAAACACATCACTAAGAGGCCTAGCTCAGCCCAGGGCTTGCACACGGAGCTGTGCTACCGCCTCTGTGGCATCTCTGTGCAGTGGCCGCGCACTGTCTCTGACGTGGTGCACACAGGACTGCTCTGGGCTCAGGCAGGGCCTAGAGACTCCATCTGTAGCATTGGTTCTTGGGGCAGGGCTGCTGGGCAGGTACCCTGAGGACAGCAAGGATGAGTCGGGATCACCTGGCAGCATACTCCCACTTTCCATGCCCCACCCCCCCGGGGCACCTGCCAGTCCCTGGCTGTGTACAGCTATGCCCCTGACCTGGTGACAAAGAGCCACTGGTAGACAAAAAATTGGCCTAAGCCAAAGTCAAGGGTCCCATCAGAGGGCTAAGCACTCTTCAGGGAGCCTCTTCAGAACAGCACTTCCACAGTGACCCACACCCTGCTCCCCCTCTCACCTCCACACCCACGCCACCCCCCACTCCTCCACCCCCCACCTCCAAACCCACCCCGCACGCCCCCACCCCCCACCTCCAAACCCACCTGCCACTCCCCCATCCACCACTCCCCCACCCCCACTTCTCCATCCCCCATCTACAAAACCACCACCACTCCCCCACCCCCCACCTGCAAACCCACCCCCAATTCCCCCACCCCCCACCTCCAAACCCACCCGCACGTCCACATCCACCCCACCCCCACTCCCCCACACCCTCACCTCCATACCCACCCCCACCTCTAAACCCACCCCCCACTCCCCCATCTACCACTCCCCCACCCCCATCTCCAAACCCACTCCCACTCCCACCCACCTCCAAACCCACCCTCCACTCCCCCACCCCCCAACCTCCAACCCACCCCCCACTCCCCATCTCCAAACCCACCCTCCACTCCCCCACTCCCTACCTCCAAACCCACCCCCCACTTCCCCACCCCCCACTTCCCCACCACCAAACCCACCCCCCACTCCCCTACCCCCCTACCCCCTCACCTTCTTTTTTTTTTTTTTTTTTTTTTTGAGACGGAGTCTTGCTCTGTCACCCAGGCTGGAGTGCAGTGGCCGGATCTCAGCTCACTGCAAGCTCCACCTCCCGGGTTTACGCCGTTCTCCTGCCTCAGCCTCCCGAGTAGCTGGGACTACAGGCGCCCGCCACCTCGCCCGGCTAGTTTTTTTGTATTTGTATTTTTTAGTAGAGACGGGGTTTCACCGTGTTAGCCGGGATCGTCTCTCGATCTCCTGGCCTCGTGATCCGCCCGTCTCGGCCTCCCAAAGTGCTGGGATTACAGGCTTGAGCCACCGCGCCCGGCCCCCCCTCACCTTCAAACCCACCCCACCCCCCACTCCCCCAACCACCACCAAACCCACCCCCACTCTCCCACCCCGCACCTCCAAACCCACCCCCACTTCCCCACCCCCCATCTGCAAACCCACCCCCAATTCCCCCACCCCTCACCTCCAAACCCACCCTCCACTCCCCCCCCCCCCCCAACCTCCAACCCACCCCCCACTCCCCACCTCCAAACCCACCCTCCACTCCCCCATCCCCCATCTACAAAACCACCACCACTCCTCCACCCCTATCTCCAAATCCACCCCCCACTTCCCCACCCCCCAACCTCCAAACCACTCCCTACTCCCCCCCCCCCACCTCCAAACGCATCCCCCACTCCTCCACCCTCCACCTCCAAACCCACCTCCACACCCACCCCCCACTCCCCTACCGCCCTCACCTCAAAACACACCCCCCACTCCCCTACCGCCCTCACCTCAAAACACACCCCCCACTCCCCTACCCCCCCCTCACCTCAAAACACACCCCCCACTCCCCTACCCCTCCTCACCTCCAAACCCATCCCCCACTCCCCCCCCACCTCCAAACCCACCCCCACTCCCCACTCCCTTTACCTCCACACCCACCCGCACCCCACATCCACCCCCATTCCCCCACCCCCCACCCCCACACCCCACACCCATTCCACCCCCCACTCCCCCCCCCCCTCCAAATCCACCCCCCACTCCCCCCCTACCCCCTGACCTCCACACCCCCACCCCCACTCCCCACTCACCTCCACATCCACCCCACCCCCTCACCCCACACCACACCCAACCCCCATCTCCAAACCTACCCCCCCACTCCCCCTACCCCCCTCACCTCCCAACCCCCCCCCCCCCCCTCCCCTACCCACCTCACCTCCACACTGACCACACCCCCACTCCCCTCTCACCTCCAAACCCACCCCATCCCCCTCACCTCCACACCCACCCCGCTCCCCACACCCTACTCCCCCCCTCACCTACACCCAACACCCCCCACTCTCTGTCTCACCTCCACACCTACCCTGCACTCCCCCTCCCCTCCACACCCACCCTGCACTCCCCCCCCCTCACCTCCACACCCACCTCCCACTCCCCTTCTCACCTCCACACCCATCCCCCACTGCCCCCTCACCTCCACACCCCCTCTCACTTCCACACCCACTCCCCACTCACCTCCACACCCACCACACCCCCTCTCACCTCCACACCCCACCACACCCACCACACCCCCTCTCACCTCCACACCCACCACACCCACCACACCCCCTCTCACCTCCACACCCACCCCAACTTCCCCTCTCATCTCCACACCTACCCCCCACTCCCCCCTCATCTCCATACTCACCCCCCCCATTCCTCCTCCTCACCTCCAGACCCACCCCACCCTTTATTCCCCCCTCACCTACACCCAACACCCCCCACTCTCGGTCTCACCTCCACACCCCACCCCGCACTCCCCCCTCACTTCCACACCCACTCCTCCCCTTCTCACCTCCACACCCACCCCCCCCACTTCCCCCTCACCTCCACGCCCACCCCCACTTCCCCCTCACCTCCACGCCCACCCCCACTCCCCCCAACTCCCTGTTTCACCTCCACACCCCTCACCCCACTTGTCTTGTGCACGTGGCTGTGGAGGGACTGCCTGGCTGTGCCAAATGCAGACCTCGTTGTCTGTAACTGGCATAGTCTGGAGGCACCAGCACAGAGTGGATGAGGCTCCGGGGCTTCCCTTCGGCATTCCTAAGCCCTGAAACACCTCCCAGAGTCTTGAGGTGTTTGTTGGCCCTGCCCGTGTTTCTTACATCTGCGTGGGCGAGGGGCCCGCCCTCCACTGCAGAACACGGGGGTGGAAGGACACGGCAGGGCAGGGCGCGGGCAGGGCGTGGGAGGGCCTCGGGCCCTGTGTGTGTGTGTCTCCCAGCGGGCTGAATGTTTCTTTCTTACCAGAGATGACGAGTTTTCCGTGAGCTCAGTCCTGGCCTCAGATGTCATTCATGCTACACGCCGAGATATTCCATGTATATTCAGGGTATGAATTTTTCATTAATCTTTTTAACAAAGCACATGGTTAAAACTGATTATTCCAGGCATGTCATTGTGCTGCAGCAGCCACCAGCGCACCTCCAGTGTGACCCTCGGGTCTCGGCCTCCAGCCTGGCTCCAGGTCCTTGTGCGTCCTGTCCTGGCCAAGTAGCTGCCTGTGCCCGTCTCAGGGAGCCTCCTGGCTGGCTTCTTCCCAGACACCCTACTTCACTGAGCCTCCCTTCTGCTACATCGGAAACTCCTCTTCCACCCGGTCCACGTCCCGGCCACTGTCCTCTCAGCGTGCACTGCCAGGCAGGCGCTGTGGTGGGTTAGGCGTGAAGGTGCCGCTCCAGTGCCCCCCAGCCAATTGGAGCCAGCGTTTTTGTTGGCTGAGTGAGTGAGTCCCTCACTGAGTTAGTGTTAGACATTGTAGCATTAGGATGTTTCTAGAAGACTGAATTGGGGAAAGAAGCCCTCTAGCCCCCTCCATTGGGAATTTTTTTATAAACACAGTAAAATTTTGGTTGACAACAAAACTAAGTCTATAAATCAGCTTTCACTAAATCACAGCTCTATTCAGAAACAACCTCCCATACACAGTACAGGAAATTGCCATCATTGTTACTGGAGTGATGGTCATTTGGTAATGTGTGTGCTCAGAGGCTGCTCCCAGGGAGGCATGATTTGGACCAGTGTTTTTCAGATCTGCTTTTCCTGGACACATTTTCAGAATCTGCTTTTATTTATAATGATTATTCAAGAAAGCAGATTTAGGCCGGGCGCGGTGGCTCACGCCTGCAATCCTAGCACTTTGGGAGGCCGAGGTGGGCGGATCACAAGGTCAGGAGATCGAGACCACGGTGAAACCCCGTCTCTACTAAAAATACAAAAAAAAAAATTAGCCGGGCGCGGTTGTGGGCGCCTCTAGTCCCAGCTACTCGGGAGGCTGAGGCAGGAGAATGGCGTGAACCCGGGAAGCGGAGCTTGCAGTGAGCCGAGATCGCGCCACTGCACTCCAGCCTGGGCGACAGAGCGAGACTCCGTCTCAAAAAAAAAAAAAAAAAAAAAAAGAAAGCAGATTTAAAGTAGGCAGCTACTCATAGTTTTGGCAAAAGGAGAATTAACGAAAATGAGAGCAGGAAGCGATCTCATGGGCTGTTTAGAACCCCGCCCCTTCCGTATCCTGCTGTGGGAGCCCCTGCAAGGCGCCCAGTGAGGTGGAGTCAGGGGTCCCCGCCTGGGAAGCACATCAGCCCCCGTTGCTCCTGGGGTGCGTGGCTCCAGCAGGCCCGTGGCAGCTGTGTGCAGCTTTGGTGTTTGATGGCTTCTCTCTTTTCTTCTGTTTCCTGTCATGAAGGTGACGGCCTCTCTCTTAGGTGCACCTTCTAAGACCAGCTCGCTGCTCATTCTGACAGAAAATGAGAATGAAAAGAGGAAGTGGGTTGGGATTCTAGAAGGACTCCAGTCCATCCTTCATAAAAACCGGCTGAGGAATCAGGTCGTGCATGTTCCCTTGGAAGCCTACGACAGCTCGCTGCCTCTCATCAAGGCCGTCCTAACAGCTGCCATCGTGGGTACGTCCCAGAGGCTGTGTCCTTTAAGTGTCGGAAGCAACAGCACTTTCAGCAGTGCTGTGGTGCCCATCTGAAAATCAGAGGAAGGTCACAGGCGGGTTGTCCATTTGGGTTTGTAGACAGTTTCTCCATGCATGTTAAGAAGCATATGACCTGTGTGGACAGTACAGTCGGCCCTGGCTAAGCCTGGGGGTCAGCTCTAGGAGCCCCCCACACACCCAAATCCTCGCAGACTCAATCCCACAGTCAGCCGGCCCTGTGGAGTCCTTATGGACAGAAAGTCACCCCCGATACTGAAGTGTCACATCCCTGGAATGCTGTATTCTCATCCACATGTGGTTGAAAAGTATCTGTGAATATTTGTGAAAGAGCCTACCCACACATTCAAACCCATATTGTTCACGGTCAGCTGTACTGACTTTGTGTACGTTACTTACCCCTCCACAGATGCAGACAGGATTGCAGTCGGCCTAGAAGAAGGGCTCTATGTCATAGAGGTCACCCGAGATGGTGAGTGAGCAGGGGGTTCCAGCCTGGGATGTCACAGGCCCAGCCTGGCCTCTGCAGACAGCACAGGGTCAGTAGCTTCTAAGGGTTAAGACAAATGCGCTTGATGAAGGCGCCAGAGGGGCCAGAGTGCCGTGGAGACCAGCATCGAGTGCATGGTGACATGGTGCTCAGTTCCATGTCGCATCCATTGAGTTCTTCAAGGGGAGCACTGAGTGGGAGTGGGTGGCGGGGTCAAGGAAAGGAGGAACAGCTACAGATGTTCCACATGTGCTGAGGCTTCACTTGAGAAGCTTTAGTTTCTTTGCTTCCAATTTTGACACTTTCACTCTTCCCAGCAAGGGAGGGCAAAGGTATCCTGACATGCACCCGCTCCACAGCTGTGGGTCTAGGAGCAGAAACGTCAGGAGACTGGAACTGGCCCTGGGCAGGGGACAGGGACCCTGGGGAGCATCCCCCAAGGAATCCAGTAACATTTCATGTGAGCCGTAGTCCTTTCCCGACAGACCCAGCATCTCTGCACGTGATGGCCATGGAGCGAGAAGGGTGGGGCAGCCGCTGGGTGAGGCCGTAGCCTGGCAGCTCTGTGGGGAGATCCTGAGCAAGCGAGGGGCTTGGGTTAACCTGGGGGCCGTGTGAGCTCGGTGTCTTCAGAGGATTTGTCTCAGGGCCCCAGTGGGTTGGAGTCAGCTTTGTTCCTCATGTGCAGCGCGAGGGCTCTCTGGTTCGGGGATGAGCTGGAAGGAGGCCCAGATCACCCCAGGTCCTCGCTGCACGAAGGCCCAGGTGGAAGCACAGCCCAGCTGGAGCCCTGGTGCACTGAGGGGTGTGCACAGCAGCAGAGGCGGAGGAGCCTTCAGACTGGCCCCCGAGGCTGCCCTAAGAGCGCACTGTGGATGTGTGGGGCAGCTTCTCCGGGGGGCACTCAAGCCGCTGGCTCTGTGGGCAGAGACGGGCTCAGGGCTGAGCTCAGGCTGTGCACATAGGAAGGGAGCCCGAGGGAGGGCCCCAGGGTGTTCCAGGCAGGTCCTTAGCCAAGGCCGTCAGCCCCTGTGAGTGAGCTGCTGGCTGTCCCATTGGCCTCACGCTCTTGTCCTCCCTGCCACAGTGATCGTCCGTGCCGCTGACTGTAAGAAGGTGCACCAGATCGAGCTTGCTCCCAGAGAGAAGATCGTAATCCTCCTCTGTGGCCGGAACCACCATGTGCACCTCTATCCATGGTCATCCCTTGATGGAGCGGAAGGCAGTTTTGACATCAAGCTTCCGGAAACCAAAGGCTGCCAGCTCATGGCCACGGCCACACTCAAGAGGAACTCTGGCACCTGCCTGTTTGTGGCCGTGAAACGGCTGATCCTTTGCTATGAGATCCAGAGAACGAAGCCATTCCACAGAAAGTTCAATGAGATTGTGGCTCCCGGCAGCGTGCAGTGCCTGGCGGTGCTCAGGGACAGGCTCTGTGTGGGCTACCCCTCGGGGTTCTGCCTGCTGAGCATCCAGGGGGACGGGCAGCCTCTAAACCTGGTAAATCCCAATGACCCCTCGCTTGCGTTCCTCTCACAACAGTCTTTTGATGCCCTTTGTGCTGTGGAGCTCGAAAGCGAGGAGTACCTGCTTTGCTTCAGCCACATGGGACTGTACGTGGACCCGCAAGGCCGGAGGGCACGCGCGCAGGAGCTCATGTGGCCTGCGGCTCCTGTCGCCTGTAGTATGTATATGTTTTCTGTTGCATATCCCTGTTGCTGCTTTTCCCACCGACAGTCAGCATGTGTTCGATTTTGCTTTGGTTTGTCTTCCAGTCCCTTAGTTGAGTAGTCAGAGCATCAGGAGAGATGGGCTCCATGACAGCCCACAGTGCGGTTGAGATCTCACATCTCAGACCAGCAGTGGGCGGGCTCAGCAACCTCTCCCTGAGCACGTGGGGCCAGTTCTTCCAGAGGCCTCAGCAGAAGACCCCATTGGCGGGCATAGGCCCCTGGGCAGAAGGGCTCGGCTAACCGAGAACAGGGCGTGGCATTCATCACTCCTTGAAAAGGCCTTCCTTGTGATAATACAGAAACTTACACAGTAGTAAAGACAAGCTTGAGGGGTTTTGGTGGCCAGAAAAAAATTCACCCCTGGTGTCTAAGTTACAGTTCCCCCTGGGAGAGCAAGTGTCTTCTGAAAGTGGTAGGAGCTGTTTTTCAAACAGTTGGGTCACTTAATTTGCTTAGTTGATGTGACTTTCTCTGTGAATGGTGGCACTGGGGGAAAGTAGGACCAGTGGACACTTCCTGACTGGCCCGCTGTCCGATTGCTTTTAAAACCTTAAACCGGGCGGGGAGCGGTGGCTCACACCTGTAATCCCAGCACCGGGCGAGGCTGAGGCAGGAGGCTCACTTGAGCTCAGGAGTTCGATACCAGCCTTGTCTCTATTAAGAAACAAAACATGGCTCACACCTGTAATCCCTTGGGAGGCCAAGGCGGGCAGATCACGAGGTCAGGAGATCGAGACCATCCTGGCTAATAGGGTGAAACCCCGTCTATACTAAAAATACAAAAAACAAAAATTAACTGGGCGTGGTGGTGCATGCCTGTAGTCCCAGCTACTCAGGAGGCTGAGGCAGGAGATTCGCTTGAACCCGGGACGCGGAGGTTGCAGTGAGCCAAGATCATGCCACTGCACTCTAGCCTGGGCAACAGAGCGAGACTCTGTCTCAGACTAACAAACTAGCCAGGCTCAGTGCCACATGCCTGTAGTCCCAGCTACTCAGGAGGCTGAGGCAGGAGAATCGCTTGAACCCGGGACGCGAAGGTTGCAGTGAGCCAAGATTGTACCACTCACTGCACTCTAGCCTGGGCAACAGAAAAAGACTCCATCTCAGACAAACAAACAAACTAACCAGGCTCAGTGCCACATGCTTATAGTCCCAGCTACTTGGGAGGCTGAAACAGGAGGATTGCTTGGGCCCAGGAGATGGAAGCTGTAGTGAGCCATGATCACACCACTGCACTCTAGCCTGGGGGACAGTGTCTCTTAAAATGGAAAGGAAACCTTAAACCTCAGAATCCCTCTGTTTGATCTATCAGAGTAGCCTGCACCATCAAATCCACAGATCAAGAGGAGGCCGGAAGACAAGCTGGGCAGATGCGGGGCGGGGGGCGGGTAACAGGGCAAGAGATGGGGAATTATGTTCTCCTTCAGTTACCTGAAGCTAAACCCCTTTGTTTGCCCCATTGTCGGCCTTGCTGAGACAGCAGCATACCCAGGGCATCATGGCTAGACACCAGGCCTGTGAGGTGCATGGCCAGCCTCCACCCACAGGGGCTTACTGCAGTGTGTCCCAGCTCCATCCTGATGGCCATACCACAGCAGACGTGTGGGCAGTGGGGCCAGGCCATGGGCCTGGAGTGAGGTGCAGAAAGGGGCCAGTCCCACTGCCTCAGCACCCCTCGTCCTGGAGTCTTCCCCCAACACCCTGTCCTCTTCTTGGGCAGCCAGCACAGGGTTTGAAACCACACAGAATTTACATTTTTGCAAAATGTAACGTTGAAGAGGACCCAGGTCACTTATTGCAGTGTATTTATGATCCTGGCCACATGTGTCTGTCATAGACACCTAAGTTCCTGGGTTCTCTGCCTTGGTGGGTCTCCTCTCCCCCGTGGGCACAGTGCAGATGCAGATGAGTTTCAGAGCTGGTCAAAAGTAATTCTGTCACCTGTAGGATGCAGAACTGCTCATTCTGCACCCTGTGCTGAGCGCCCTGTGTAGGTAGCCTCTCCTGCTCCTCCCCATCCCTTAGGGCAGGTGTCATCAGCCCTGTTGCAGAGGAGGCAGCTGAGGGCCACAGGGGCTGTGTGCACATGAGTCACATGTAACATCTGTCAGGCTCCAGAGCCCGTGTTCTTTTCACTAGAATCTGTTTCACTAGAATCTTTTCACTGGGCATCTGTTTATCACTGAGTCAGCAAACTAGACTTCTCCGTGGTTCCTTGCAAGCGAATCCCCACATACTTGGCAGGCAAGGGCCTTCCCAGAAGCCCCTGGGTGGAGAGTGGTTCCCTGAAGGGCAGTTTCTGGGGCTGCTTTTGACGTGGTTCTCAGAGGCCTCACAGGTTTATCTGAAATGCTCCTTCGGAGGCAGTTTGGTGACCAGGCCAGTATCTTTTGTCTTTTTTGCAAACCCTGTTTGGTTTTCCTTTTTGTATTCAGAAGAAAAGGCCTGATCTTCTAGCCTGTTTGGAATCTGTGATAGAAACAGAGCAGAAGGCATCTTCAGGCAGTGAGGTGTGTCATGATGCAGGATTAACCTTAAACTCTGGAGGCAGCAGAGCCAGGAACGAGCACTGAGCTGGAGCTCTCCTGCATTTGGGGCTTGCCGCCTCCCAGCTCTGCATTTCTGCAAGCTGAGGGCCAGAAGCCAAGCCACACTGAGGGGCTGTGGGGACAGTGAGAGTGCCACCCACGCAGAGGGACCGAGCGGTGGACGCGCACCGCTCCTCCATCGCATGGCACAGCTGTGTTGTTGCTCTTCTACACATGGAGAAAGCCCCTTAAACTCCAAATGGCCAAAGGCTCCGCAGTTCTTGGTCTCACATCCTTGGTGCCTTGGGTGAAGTTGCTTCTGTAAGCCGACAGATGAGCAGGTGAGGAGCACAGCGCGGACCCCAGAGCTCCCTGCAGGACGCCATTACCCCACTTGTATATGCCTTCAGACCAGGCTGCAGAGGGGCCTCCCACGCTGCCGTAGCACAGGTTCCCAGGGGTCTAGGGTCGTTCGTGTGGAGGGTAGACAGACAGGGTTGTTGCTCAGAGGTCAGCAGTGGTTTCTGTGTGGGTTTAAATACCTACCTGGAAGCCTGACTTGCCATCTCCCATGGAACAATTAGCCTCACCATACTGAACAGTCGTCCCCTACCTGAATTTCCAGTGTGTTGAGCCTGAATTTGCTTTCAGGATAATCACATCTCATGAGAGCTAAATGAAAAACCAGACTTTTAAAAGTCACCTTCAACATGTGTACTATAGTATTCAAAATATTAGTTACAGAGCGATGGTGGAGCATTTAAACATTCGATTGTGTTTGTTTAAACTTTGAAATGAAGATGAATTCCAGAGTGGGAGCGTGAAGTCTTTGGTGACGTGAACCAGCTGAGGCAGTGCTGCTGCCTCTGCACTTGTTCAAGTGCCAAGGCGTGGCCTCCGGCCCAAGGGCAGGTGAGTTCCCGAGCCACTGTGGCTCACCCCGCCCTGCTCCGTCTGCGCTAGGTTGCAGCCCCACCCACGTCACGGTGTACAGCGAGTATGGCGTGGACGTCTTTGATGTGCGCACCATGGAGTGGGTGCAGACCATCGGCCTGCGCAGGGTAAGGAGGTCTGGGCGCCCTCCGGTGCGGGCGGGCTTCTCCCGGTGCAGTCTGTGCGTGGCCGCACTTAACACTGTCCCTCCCTGGTTTCCAATCCAGATAAGGCCCCTGAACTCTGAGGGCACCCTGAACCTCCTCAACTGTGAGCCTCCACGCTTGATCTACTTCAAGAGCAAGTTCTCGGGTGAGCCTTCCTCTGCACTAGGAGTGGAGGGAAGGGAAGTCGGAGGGGCGTGTGTCCCTGGCGCCGCAGCACCGTCACCGCGCGCTCTGCTTCCGCAGGAGCGGTTCTCAACGTGCCGGACACCTCCGACAACAGCAAGAAGCAGATGCTGCGCACCAGGAGCAAAAGGCGGTTCGTCTTCAAGGTCCCGGAGGAAGAGAGACTGCAGCAGAGGCGGTAGGAGCGGGGCCTCACGGGGCAGCCGGGCCTCGCTCTAGGGAGGGGCCAAGAGGATTCTCACATGTCCGTGAATCTCAAAAGTGTTTCCTTTCCCCAGAGAGATGCTTAGAGACCCAGAATTGAGATCCAAAATGATATCCAACCCAACCAACTTCAACCACGTGGCTCACATGGGCCCAGGCGACGGCATGCAGGTGCTCATGGACCTGCCTCTGGTGCGTGCACGGCGGGGATGGGGCGGGCAGGGCATTCCATCCTCCTCCCCGCTCGGGCAGCCGTGTTGGCTGAGGCCGTCCCAAAGGCAGGGCCCGCGAGGCTGGCACTGTGCTCTGACCTGCCGCACCTGTCGCACAAGCGCGTCTCCACTGAAGCTCTGTTCACAAGCACTTTCCCTGTCACGAGGCCTTGTGTGCAGGCCTTGGGCCGCCCCGGGCAGCGATGCTGCAGATACTTGTCAGAGTCCGCCACGTTTCGGCCTGTGACGGCTTCCTAAGGACATTTGCCATCAGGTGGTGATTTCTCAGTAACACCCTCATACCAACAGATGGTATACTTTCTGTTTTTTACTTGAGAAGTATGTTTTTGGCCGGGCACGGTGGCTCACGCCTGTAATCCCAGCACTTTGGGAGGCCGAGGCAGGCAGATCACGAGGTCGGGAGATCCAGACCATCCTGGCTAACACGGTGAAACCCCGTCTCTACTAAACATACAGGAAGAAATTAGCCGAGCGCGGTGGCGGGCGCCTGTAGTCCCAGCTACTCGGGAGGCTGAGGCAGGAGAATGGCGTGAACCCAGGAGGCGGAGCTTGCAGTGAGCCGAGATCGCGCCACTGCACTCCAGCCTGGGCCACAGAGTAAGACTCCGTCTCAAAAAAAAAAAAAGAAATATGTTTTTTAGGCCTGGTGTGGTGGCTCATGCCTCTAATTCCAGCACTTTGGGAGGCCATGGCAAGTGGTTCACCTGAGGTCGGGAGTTTGAGACCAGCTTGGCCAACATGGAGAAGCCCTGTCTCTACTAAATTACAAAAATTAGCCAGGCGTGGTGGCAGGCACCTGTAATCCCACCTACTCAGGAGGCTGAGGCAGGAGAATTGCTTGAACCCATGAGGCAGAGGTTGCAGTGAGCCAAGATCGTGTCATGGCACTCCAGCCTGGGGGACAGAGCAAGACTCAATCTCAAACAAAAAAGTACACTTTTTATAGGATTTGATCTGGCCTAACGTTGCTATTGCCAGTTCTTAGTTTCAGACTGTCCAGAGCCCTTGTCCAGTCCAGAGAGCCCTCTTGGCCCCCATTTTGCTCATCAAGGTCACGAGGCCGCAGCCGCCGTAGGTCACACACACTTCGCAGCCGGCCCCACCTGGTGTCAACCATGCATGCTCATGTGTTGCTGTCTCTGCCCAGAGTGCTGTGCCCCCCTCCCAGGAGGAAAGGCCGGGCCCCGCTCCCACCAACCTGGCTCGCCAGCCTCCGTCCCGGAACAAGCCCTACATCTCGTGGCCCTCATCAGGTACGGAGGAAGTGTGGCCACTGCAGCCCTCGGGGAGGTGGAGGCTAGGGGGTGCTGGAATGGGGAGACTGCAGGCTTTTGATTCTGTCCTTGACTTTCTCCCTAAGAGGAAAGCTGTCCTTGTTCTGTAGGTGGATCAGAGCCTGGCGTGACCGTGCCTCTGAGAAGTATGTCCGATCCAGACCAGGACTTTGACAAAGAGGTGAGAGTTGCCCAGGTTCAGTACTGAGGCTGTGAGCCACCACTGCAGGAGGCAAAGCAGCCCAAAGATCTGGGGCCCTGGGTGGTGTCACAGCCCTTCCAGAGCACCCCACTTGCGGTGGGAGGGTGATGGGAGGGGCAGGGGTGGCTGTCCCCTCCTCCAGGAGGCCCGTGCAGCAGTCTCTTGGTCAGATCCCGAGCTCTTTTGGGAATACTGACGGGACGGGGCTGTCACACTGCCCCACAAGGAATGGAAACTTTCCCGCCAACCTGCCTCCTTCCTCTGGACTCCTGTGTTGTTTAATGTACTTCAGTGCGATACACCAGCAGTTGCTGTGGTCTGGGCTGACTTTCCACATTGGTCTGTCTGCTGCCCCTCAGCTGGGATGGCGCTCGGTGTCAGAGTGTGGGGACCGCCTCCAGGACAAGCCCCACCCTGGCTGGCGGCATTCTTGTGTGCAGTTTGGCCACACTGCTCTGGCCTCAGTTTCCCCTGTGTGGAATGGGGGTGAGAATGCAGTCGAGGGAGGCAGGGAGCTGCAGTGCTGAGGGCTGAGGGCTGAGGAGTGAGCTGAGGGCTTAGCCCCCGGCGCCATCCTTGGAGGGAGGGAGGGAGGGATGCAGGCAGAGGGACCATGTCCATCACTCCACCACACATCTAAGCCCCAGCACTGAGATGTTTTAACGTTGGCTGCCGAATGAACAGGCAGATGCCTTGCACATGTTGCTGGTTCTGCTAAGGTCGGCGTCTCTTCCTCTGGAAGTCCTTTGTCTTTTGGGTCCTTTGTCCATCCTACTCTTCCACCCTTTACTCTGCAGCAGGCCCCCAGCCTGTCTTTGTCTGGTGGGACAGTCACAATTTTGTAGCAAGCACTGCTGTTACTTTACGGAATGCTCCTGAGTTTGAGTTTGTCCGCTGTTTCCTGCTCATGAGATCCGAAGTGTGTCTTAGGCTGTCACACTGTACAGAGGAGATGCTGTCCCTCTTAGGGTGCTGTGTCCTGAGGCAGCCAGTGCCTGTCTCACCTGCATGACCTTGTTTGTTCTTTTGAATTTAAGTGAAATTCACAAAACAACTTTGTTTTGTTTTTTTGTTTGTTTGTTTTTGAGACGGAGTCTGGCTCTGTCGTCCAGGCTGGAGTGCAGTGGCCGGATCTCAGCTCACTGCAAGCTCCGCCTCCCGGGTTTACGCCATTCTCCTGCCTCAGCCTCCTGAGTAGCTGGGACTACAGGCGCCGCCACCTCGCCCAGCTAGTTTTTGTATTTTTTAGTAGAGACGGGGTTTCCCGTGTTCGCCAGGATGGTCTCGATCTCCTGACCTCGTGATTCGCCCGTCTCGGCCTCCCAAAGTGCTGGGATTACAGGCTTGAGCCACCGCGCCCGGCCAACAACTTTGTTTTTTTTATTTTCGTAATAATACACAGGCAGGGTCTCACTTTGTTGCCCAGGCTGGTCTCCCAACTCCGGGGCTCAAGCTGTCCTCCTACCTCGGCCTCCCAAAGTGCTCAGATTACAGGCATGAGCCAGCACACTGGGCCCAAAGTAACTCCTTTAAAGTGAATAACTCAGTGACATTTAGTACATCCACAGAGATGCACAGTCACCACCTCTTTCTCATTCAGAAACATTTCCACTCTAGCTGGGCGCCATGGTTCACGCCTGTAGTGCCAGCTACTAGTGAAGCTGAGGTGGAAGGATCGCCTGAGGCGTTCAGGGCCAGCCTGGGCAGCGTAGTGAGATCTTGTCTCTAAAACATAATAAAAAAGACGTTTTCATCATTTCAGAATAAACCCCCTGCCCTTTAAGCACTCTCTCCTCGTCCCTCCCTCCCGTCAGCACCGGGGCTGCCAGTCGTGTTCTGTGATTTCGCCGTTCTGGACATTTCGTAGAAATGCAATGCCCGGCCTTTCTTACAGAAATGTGTTTTGACCTTTTGTGCCTAGCTTTCGCTTGGCATGCTGTTTTTGTGGCTCACCCCCGTTGTAGCAGGTATCAGTGTTGGCATTTCTGTTGCTAACTAATACTCTCTTGTATGGGTAGACCACAGTTTGTTTTCCCATTCTTCGCCTGATGCACATTTGGGCTGTTTCTGTCCTTCACCTGTTGTGAGTGGTGCTGCTGTGAACACGAGTGTGCACATATGTGTTTGAGTGCCTGTTTTCACATTCGGGTTCATACCTGTGAGTGGGATTGCTGGATTTATGTGGTAATTCTATGTTTAACTTTTTGAAGAACCACCAAATTGTTTCTTGCAGCAGTTGTACCATTTTAGATTTCCACCAGCAGTGTGAGCGTTCTCATGTCTCCACATCCTCACCAATACTTGTTCTTGTTTTTCTTCTTTTTAATAGTCATTCTAGTGGCTTTGAAGTAGTACCAGATTGTGGTTTTGATTTGCATTCCCTAAAGGCTTATGTTGAACATCTTTTCATGTGCTTGTTGGCCATTTCCATACCTTCTTTAGAGAAATGTCTACTCAAGGCCTTTGCCCATTTTTGAAGTGGGTGGTTTGTCCTTTTGTGGCTGGGTTGTAGGAGCTCCTGGTGTGTTCTGAATACCAGTCTCTTGTGAGAGATGTCATGTGCAGGCGTCTTCTCTTGTTCTATAGGTTGTCATTTATGTTCCTCATCATTAATGCCTTTTTTTTTTTTTTTTTTTTTTTTGAGACAGAGTCTCGCTCTGTTGCCTAGACTGGAGTGCAGCGGCGCCATCTTGGCTCACTGCAACCTCCGTCTCCTGGGTTCAAGTGATTCTCATGCCTCAGCCTCCCAAGTAGCTGGGATCACAGGTGCCTGCCCCCATACCTGGCTGATTTTTGTATTTTTAGTGGAGGTGGGGTTTCACCATGTTGGCCAGGCTGGTCTCAAACTCCTGACCTCAAATGATCCACCCACTTTGGCCTCCCAGAGTGCTGGGATTACAGGTATGAGCCACTGTACCCAGCCTAGTACAGCCATCAACAATATTTTTACTCCATGAACATGGGGTGTGTTCCATTTATGTAAGCTATTTTTTTCAGCAATGTTTTGTAATTTATAGTGTACAGATTTTTCACTTCTCTGATTAAAGTATTCCTAGCTATTCTCTTGGATGCTATTGTAAATTGAATTTTTTTTTTTCAGTTTCCTTTTCAATGTGTTCATTTCTGGTGTATAGAAATACAGCTGACTTGTATGTGTTGATCTCATACCCTATAACTTTGCTGAATGTGTTCGTTTTCTGTGGATTCTTTTCTTTGGGGTTTTCTATGTGTATAATCATGTCATCTGCAAACAGAGATAGTTTTACTTCCTTTCTAACTTGGCATCCTTTTTATTTCTTTTTCTTCCCTGATTGCTCTGGCTAGAACCTCTGGTCACATGTTGAATAGCAGTGATGAAAGCAGGCATCCTTGTCTTATTGCTGATCTTTTTTTTGTTTGTTTTTTTGAGACGGAGTCTCACTCTGTCGCCCAGGCTAGAGTGCAGTCATGAATCTCGGTTCACTGCAAGCTCTGCCTTGTGGGTTCACGCCATTATCCTGCCTTAGCCTCCCAAGTAGCTGGGACTACAGGTGCCTTCCACCACGCCTGGCTAATTTTTTTTTTTTTTTTTTTTTTTTTTTTTTTATTTTTAGTAGAGACAGGGTTTCACTGTGTTAGGATGGTCTTGATCTCCCGACCTCGTGATCTGCCCATCTCAGCCTCCCAAAGTGCTGGGATTACAGGTGTGAGCCACCACACCCAGCCCGTTGCTGATCTTAGGGGATAAATTTGTCACCATTGAGTATGGTTAGCTGTTTTATTTTGTTGAGGAAGTTCCCCTCTATTCCTAGTGCTTTTCTCAGGAAAGAGTGTCGTGTTTGTGACTTTGACTGCTTGGTTGCAGGTGCACGCCACTGCGCCCAGCTGATTTTTGTTTGTTTGAGATGGAGTCTCGCTCTGTCACCCAGGCTGGAGTGCAGTGGTGCGATCTTGGCTCACTGCAAGCTCCGCCTCCCAGGTTCACACCATTCTCCTGCCTCAGCCTCCCCAACAGCTGGGACTACAGGTGCATGCCACCACGCCCGGCTAATGTTTTGTATTTTTGGTAGAGATGGGGTTTCACCGTGTTAACCAGGATGGTCTCAATCTCCTGACCTTGTGATCTACCCGCCTCAGCCCCCCAAAGTGCTGGGATTACAGGCGTAAGCCGCAGCACGCGGCCTGATTTTTGTATTTTCAGTAGAGATGGGGTTTTACCATGTTGGCAAGGCTGGTCTCAAACTCCTGACCTCAAGTGCAATCCATGCACCTTGGCCTCCCAAAGTGCTGGGATTACAGGCGGGAGCCACCGCATCCAGCCGCATCTGGTTTCTTCACTAGAGTTGCTGTTTTTTGTAATGATAATTACCATATTATTTTTGAGTGGGGTTAGACATCAATTTGTGACTCTCTCACCAGCAAGCCTAAGGCCCCACGAATCGCTGGTGTAGAGTGTGTGTGTTCTCATAACACGAAAGGAGAAGCAGTTGCCACAGCTGTCCCTGAGTGAACATTTGCATCCAGCTGGGCACGCGAGCCTCCCAGCCTAGGGCAGCGGTGTTCACCCTGCCCTCTTCCTGTTCACAGCCTGATTCGGACTCCACCAAACACTCAACTCCATCGAACAGCTCCAACCCCAGCGGCCCACCGAGCCCCAACTCCCCCCACAGGAGCCAGCTCCCCCTCGAAGGCCTGGAGCAGCCGGCCTGTGACACCTGAAGCCGCCAGCTCGCCGCAGGGGCCTGGGAGCTGGGGATGGCCTCCAGCATCAGTGCCAAGACTGAGCGGGCCCTCCAGTGTTGTCCAAGGAAATGTAGAATCACTTTGTAGATATGGAGATGAAGAAGACAAATCTTTATTATAATATTGATCCGTTTTATGCCGCATTGTTCGTGGCAGTAGACCCCATCTGTTCGTCTGCACAGCTATGAGGCGACACTGTTCCGTCTGCACATGAAGGACCCCCATACAGCCTCTCTCCCACCCCTGACAACCCGAGAAGGCGTGTGGGGCCCTGCCAACGCCACTTCCTCAGCAGAAACCCGTCATGACGCGGCTGCTTCGGAAGCAGACGTCTGGGGACACAGCCTCAGTACCCAGTCTTTTCCCTAGTTCCTGAAACTTCCCTAGGACCTTAGGAGAATAGTAGGAGGTCATATAGCATTCCCAGTGTCACTAGAATTTTGAAGACAGAGGAAAGTGGAGGTTAGTTTGTGGCCTTTTTTTCACTTAGCCATCGCAGTCAGCTGCAGAAGTCCTGTGACCACCTAGTCATGGCCAGAGGCCCGGGACCAGTGACACCCTGCGTCCCGGTGTGCGTTCAGTTCATTCTGGGTCGCAGCCATGAAGTGTCACCAGTATCTCCTACTGTGAAGTCAGCTGTGTTCTCTGCTTTCCACTCGCTTCCACGGCTTCCGCCTCCTGCCATAAAACCAGCGAGTGTCGTGGTGCAGGCAGGCCCTGTGGCCTGCTGGGCTGAGAGGAGTCAGAGCCCCAGGGCGCCATGAAGCAGCCACTGGAACACCCCCCGCTGCCCCCCACCCACCAGTCCTGCCCCTGCATGGAGCCCCTGTGGTTAGTAGCCCGTATGATCACGTAGACCCACCCAACACACTCCTGCACACTGGCCCCGGCCCACGGCGCGGCAATGCCCTGCGCGGGGATTTCACCTCACCCTTCTTCGTACCAGATGTTGAGTGACCAGCTCTGTGGCCCTGTGTCGCCAGAGGCTTGTGATTAACTGTGGCGGCAGACACAGCTTGTCCACAGCTTGGGCCAGGCTTCCCCTGTCCTCCCACCGGTCGGCTGCTTGGCAAGGCTGTTCAGGACGTGCACTTCTCCAAGTCAGCACTGAGTGGCCCAGCACCGCCTAGCCCTGCCACCCCACTGCCCTCCTGGGCCTTCTGCTGGATGGGCACCTGGAGGGTTCTGGTTTTTACTTTTTTAATGTAAGTCTGAGTCTTTGTAATTATTGAATCGTGAGAACATTTTTGAACAATTTACCTGTCAATAAAGCAGAAGACGGCAGTTTTAAAGTTCCCAGTGGTCCGTCTGGATGTGATAACCTGTCACTTGCGTGTCTGGGCCCCAGAAGTGTCTGAACTCCAAAAGGCAGTGAAGGAGCCACATTGCCAGCAGAAGCTCTTCTGGGTAACTCACTCGGAGGTCACATAAAAGGTTGCTGTTGGAGTATTCAGTCTGAGCAGAGGGCATCCTTGGGGCAGGAGTGAAGGGTGGGAGGAAGGCAGCGTGCCTGTGAGCCCTAGCCAGGCAGCGCCAGGGCCCCAGGAGGGAGCTGCCCAGGAGGGTCTTCATGTCCACACCCATACACACTAACCCCGCCAGCAGCCCCAAGGGACAGGATGGGGCAGGCCAGAGGCCCCAGGAAGAGGCAGGAGCTCTCGGGGAGGCCTGGGTCCGGGTGAGTGGTCCCTGGTTGAGAGGATGCTCGGAGTCAGTTTCCCGAGTTATGCAGGCAGTTGGCTTTTATTTGCCACTCACTGAGACCTAGTTGTCTTGGTAGGATAAGGACAGTGCCGGCCCCTGCAGAAGCGTGC
Organism: Macaca thibetana thibetana; assembly: GCF_024542745.1. Taxonomy (NCBI): domain Eukaryota; kingdom Metazoa; phylum Chordata; class Mammalia; order Primates; family Cercopithecidae; genus Macaca; species Macaca thibetana. Next base: position 4,558,547 of record NC_065584.1, read on the forward strand.
GGACTGGGGAGGAGACTGCAAGCCAAGGCAGGCAGCCCAGCACCCAGCGGGGGCACTTGGGACCTTGCAGCTGTGTGCCAGGCAGCATGGCCTGGGCTGCTGCAGCAGCGAGCAGCTCCCCTGGAAGCCCAGAGCGTATCTATCTCCTTCCAGAGTCCACACCAGGGGCAGGTCCCTGCCAGCACAGTCGCATCTGTGAGTGGGGTGAGCAGCGGGCGGCAGGTGATGTCCGGTTAGCTCAGGCTTGCTCTCCAGTTTGCACCTGACACTAAAGAAAATTGTGGCTGAAAAGTGCCTGTGGGAGTGTCGGCCACTTTTAAAATGCAAGATGGTAGCTGTTGGAGCACACGCGTGAACTGTGGTGGTCACTCAGCGGTACACTGCACAGCACCCACAGTGACTCATTCCAACCACAACACAGACGCGCCTGGCAGCATGGCGCCCTGATCTGGGTTACCGCACGTGTCCTAGTGGCTAAGCTGGGCCCCTGGGCAGAAGATTCCGCGTGGGGGCCAGGCCCTGACTGGGGATGCCGGTGACATCTCCAGCCCCGGATACTGGTTTCACAGAAGTGGTCACTGTGCCACAGTTGCAGCTGCACACATAGGGTCAGGCCCTTGTCTGTCAGTGCAGTGGTACACGCTTGCACATGGGTGACCCCATATGATCTGCCTTCGCAGTGTGACGCATCCAGCAGCTTGGTGCCAGGAGGGGTGCCCACCCCTTTTCCGTCCGCCCCACCAGGCATAGGCTTTGGCTCCCTCCACCCCTTGCCTCTCTCCCACTCCTCTCTCCAGCTCCTCACCCTCCCTCCAGCTCCTCACCCTCCCTCCACCGGAAGGGAGGGGAAGACCCCCTCGTAGTCCTGGGTTCACCTTCACAGACCCCAGCCTCTGGCCACCCAGGTGGTGACCAGTGCTGCCTCCAGCAGTAGCCAGCTAGACCCCTCCCATGTCCCCCAGTACGACTAGGGTGCAAGACTGGGCTCCCAGTCCTCATGGGCGGGGCCAGGGGTGGCATGTCCAGGCTGAAGCAGGTGCAGGAAACACCTTTATTGAGTAAGGCCACCCTGTCCTTGGCTTCCGGAGGAGGGGATAAGGAAGGGGAGGTTTGGGGGCTGGACGAGGGGGTGGCTAGCCCCCAGATCGACTGGGGTCGGGGAGGTTCTGGAGCCAGAGGGGGTGGGGAGCCCCAAGGTTGACTGTCAGGCGGCCGCTCAGGCCTCGGCCTCAGCCCCGGCGAACAGCGGGTTGACGAAGTAACTGTGGCTCGTGCTGTCTGCGGCAGCCTTCGGAACCAGGCTGAGCGGCTGGGGCAGGGGCAGGGGCTGCGGGGTGACAGGGTCAGACGGCGTTCAGGGTCCTGGCCCCAAGGAGGCCCCAGTCCACCCTCCAGCCCTCTCACCAGCTCCTCGGAGGCCTTCATGTCGAACACGGGGTTGTGGAATCCGAGGGTTGCCCCGGCCGGGGCCGCCTCCTGGCGCCTCCACCTGAGTGCGTATTAGGGACGTAGCGTGAGCCCCTCGGGGCAACCCCCAGCCCCACCCCGCCACCCCGCCCCGGGTACCTGAGCCTCCCCGCGCGGCGCAGCAGCGGCGGCGCCAGCAGCAGGACCAGCAGTGCCAGCAGCAGCGCAGCCGCCACGCCTCCCGCCAGCCCAGCCGCGGAACTGTCCCAGACATGTGCGCCCGACTCCCGCATGGTCGCCTCCAGGACGCCGAGGGCCTCGCCTGCGACGGAGGGGTCGGCTCAGTCTTCCCCGCGGCGGGGCGAGGAGCAGAAGGGAGGGACCGGGCGGGCGCGGTTACCGTGCTTGGCGACGTCCGCCAGGAGGGCCCGGGCCAGCTGCCCGGCGCCGCCCGTCTCGGGCCCGGTCTCCACCAGCACCACCTGGATCTCCGTATCGGCCTCGCGGAGCAGGGGCGAGCGTGGCACCTTGGATACGGCCACCTGCAGCCCCTGGTACTGAGGCTGGGGAGGGGGACGGGGTTGGTTTGACTCAGCCCGCCGCCCTCCCCGAGCCTATGGGGACGCTAAGGGCAGAGGCAGATAGTGAGCAGGTGGGCGGCCGCAGGGGCCCTGCAGAAGGGGCGTCCCAGGCGGAGGCGGTAGGGCTGGGGTCGGGACTCCCCTCAGCTGCCCGCGCGGCCCCATTACCAGGCCCAGGAAGGTGTCCAGTATCCTCGCCCGGTACCGCTCCAGGTCAAATGCGGGACCGTGGGTCAGCAACACAACAGCTCCTGCAGCGGGAGGGCAGGGGTCAGCGCCGTGGATCTGGACCCGGCAGGAAACTGAGGCGGGGGCGAACCAGGTCCTCCAGGCCTTCCCAGCAAGCAGGGCCCAGCGGGGGCGCTCACCACAGAGGTCACAGCACTGCCCCTGGGGTCGGAGGGCGCCATGGCAGGCGGCCTGGGGGCAGCGGCCGCCCAGGGACTGGAGCAGATCCGCGCAGATCCACGGCTGCGCCTGGTGCGAGGGGCAGTGGTCAGCGCGGAGGGCCAGAGCGGACCGCAGCGAGAAGGGCGATGCGCCGGAGAGGCAAGCCGGCGAGAGACCGCGGGAGCGCGGCGGCCCTGTCCCGGGCACAGGCCCGACCCTCGCGCGGCCCCCGAGACTCCACTGCGGCCTCGCTCACCTCCGCGTTGCCGCAGACGCAGCCCGACGGGTCAGCGCAGTCCTCGGGGCCCACGCTCAGAGCGCCCGGCCCGTGGAAGCGTAGGCGGCCCGCGCGGGACGCCAGGAAAGCAGCCAGGTCCTCGTCGCGCGTGAACGTCTGCGGGCAGCCGGGTCCCCACCGGAGCCAGCCCCAGGAAGAGACATCACCTGAGTGCTCAGACCCAACGTGTGCAGACCAGCGGGGCGGGGGGGGGGGGGGCGGGCCGAGGCGGGGAGAGGGGACCCGAGCCTCCCTCCCCGCAGTGCTCACCCGGCCCAGAGCCGAGATGCTGCGGACACGCACGGGGCCAGGGCCAGGGCCGAGCCCCACGCGGAAGGAGGCACTGGGCGGAAAAACGACGTCGTCGTGGCGGCAGGGCACGCGCTCGGCGTCCACGAAGAAGAGACCAGGTGCCTCGTTCTCGGAGCGCCACAGGTGCGGGTCATGCCAGGAGAAGCGGTCAGAGTCGCGGAAGACCGCAGGGTCGCCTGAGCGGGGGCGCATCCCTGAGCTCCACGGAACAAGCTCCGCACCACACCACGCCACGCCTCTGAGCACGACCTCCCAAGCCCCGCTTCGGGACACTTCCGCCATTCCCTAAACCCCGCCCCGGGAGAGACGCCCTCCCTCCAGTCCTCGCCCCATCCACAAGCCTTCCCTCGATGCGCCTTCCCCCAGTCCCCGCCCCGGACGCGCCTTCCCTCCAGTCCCCGCCCCGGACGCGCCACCCTCCAGTCCCCGCCCCCGGACGCACCACCCTCCAGTCCCCGCCCCGGACACGCCTTCCCTCCAGTCCCCGCCCCCGGAGGCGCCTTCCCTCCAGTCCCCGCCCTGGATACGCCCTCTCCCAGTTTCCTCCCCTGAACACGCCCTTCCAGAGCCCCGCCCCTGCCCGACTGCCTCACCCGCGCCGCAGTCCGGGTGCGAGCCCACGTCTGAGACGCCGAATCCGGCTCCTGAAGCCAAGACGAGTTCCCCATCCAGCGGCAGGAGCTGCAAAAGGCACTAGCTAAGGCGGTGCCATGCGAGGGTCCGGGCCTGCTCCGCGCCCACCCCGCCCCCAGTCCCCTGGGACGAGAAGCGAGCCCCTGTCCACGGAAGGGGCCCGGGCGAGCTCAGGCCCGGGATCCTCGGCCTGGCTGAGGCTGCCAGAGGAGGAGGATCTGGCCTGGGAAAGATGGGGCCGCGTGTGCAAGTCCCCGAGGCGGGCACAGCCCAGTGTCCTGTACCTGAGCTGGAGGTCTCAGGCCAGGGGCAGAGCTCCAGCCCGGGAGCGAGACGGAGCCGTGGGGAGTCTGGGGCAGAGGTGACTCTGGCCAAGGCCTGTCGCTTCCCCCATAGCCCCCTGAGAACGTGCACAGGCCCAGGGCTCCCAGGTTCAAACGTTGCCCGGCCCCTGGGGAGTCTGGTGTGTGAGGGAGGGAGGAAGGGAAGGAGGGGAGGGCGGGAGAGGCTGCATCTGGGGGCCAGGGGTGCAGGAGGAGGCAGGGAGTGTAGCGGGGCAGTGGAGTTGCCCCTGCTGTTTCTTAGGCCTGGTGTGGGCCATGCAGCTCCCTCACCACAGAAGTGGGGCCACAGCCCAGGCCTCGGGTGTCAGCAGAAATATGGGGGTCTGACCGGCCGCCCCTCCCTCCCCGTCTCCTCCAAGTGCCAGGACCTCGGCTTCCTGCCTTCTTGCTTCTGCGCTTCTCTCTCAGGGGCTGAGGATGAGCGCTGGGCCAGGGCAACCCTTGGTGCCGGTTATGAGGGGCTCAGCACAACAGGGCATGCCCACCCAGGGCAGGACCCACTCTTTGGCCCTTCCAGGAGCACTGCACCTGAGCAAGAGGCCAACACCCCCAGCGGCGTGAGGTCACACTTCAGTTCCGTGCACACCTGAGGGTGCGGCTCTGCCAGCAGGGCGGGCAAGTCCACGCACAGATGCAGAGGCGGAGCCATAGGCACAGGAATGTGTCACAGCACAAAGCGCCTCAGGAACAGGGAGGGGTTCCCAGGAGGAAGCATACCAAGAACACCTTTTCTTAAAGAACGAAGGGGAAAAATATAAACGTAAAAATCCTAATAGTTGAACAGACAAGCACAGTAGGTAAGGCCAGGAGTTTGAGATCAGCCTGGTGAGGAACATAGTGCAACTCCGTCTCTACAAAAAATTTACAAATAAAAAGAGAATATAATTTTTAAATATAGGGCAACATTCATAATAGAAACAAACTTAAGGCCAGGAGCCGTGGCTCATGTCTGTAATCCCAACACTTTGGAAGGCCAAAGAGGGCATATCACTCGAGCCCAGGAGTTTAAGACCAGCCTGGCCAACATAGTGAGACCCCATCTCTACAAAAACTACAAAAATTAGCCGGGCGTGATGGCACAAGCCTGTAGTCCCAGCTACTCGGGAGGCTGAGGTGAGAGGATTGTTTGAGCCCAGGGAGGTCAAGGCTGCAGTGAGCCGTGATCCTGCCACTGCACTCCAGCCTGGGCAACAGAGTGAGACCCTGTCTCAAAAAACCAAACTTAACAAAGTATTGATGAATTAACCAGTACAATACAAGACCTCTACAGGCAACACTTTAAGATGCTAATGAGTACATGGATGACCTGAAATATTTGGAGAGGTCATCCATGCTCTTGAATGGATGGCTTGACAGCATAAGGCTGTTATTTATCCCAATCAAAATTCCTATAGTCTCAGCTACTTGGGAGGCTGAGGCAGGAGAATCGCTTGAACCCGGGAGGCAGAGGTTGCAGTGAGCAGAGATCATGCCACTGCACTCCAGCCTGGGCGACAGAGCAAGACTCCATCTAAAAAAAAAAAAAAAATCCAGGGTTTGTTTTTTGTTTTTTGTTTTTTGTTTTGTGGTGGTGGTGGTGGTAGTTGGTACCTGGCAAACCTATTCTACAATTTATCTGCAACAATGAGATCCACAAAGAACCTTGGAGCAGGAGTGAAGGGGATGGATATTAAGCCATCCCGCAGAGCCACAGTGTGGATAGTGTAGGGTCGGCAAAGCGGCCTGTGGACTTGAAGACAGGGCTCAGAGAGACCCACAATGCCCAGGCACACGCTGGATTCCAGCAATGCTGGAAGAAAAGGGCAAGGCGGAGGACGTTGGCAGCTGGGCTCACTCTAAGGAGAGAAAACAGAGCAGGACCCCTTGCTGGTGCACATGCCCCATAGGTACGCAGTCGATTACCATTGTGACTGAGGAGCACACGGGATTCTCAAATGAAACACAAAAAACACAGTTCTAAGGTAAGGGGTTTTGCATTAGGTCGATTAAAATGAGGGTTTCTGTTCAGCACAGGACACTGCAGGCAAGTCCACAGTGAGCAGACTTGCAAAGCCTCCAGCCCAGGCAGGGGGATGGGTGGAAGACAGGGGACTTCCCCAACAAGAAAGCAGGCAAAGGGTAGAAATGGAAGGAAGGGCAAGGAAAAGGAAAATCGCAGGGAGGGACGCTCCCAACCAGAGAATTACAAAGTAAAGCACTCATGTGCACGGCCTGTTACTCGGGCACTATCTAGGCAGATGGACGACGCTGGGAGCCAGGGGTGTGGAGGGGATGGGGGTGCTCAGGCAGCTCTGGGTGAATTCGGCCTCTGCAGGCTGGGACCCCAGGGCCACTGTCCCCTGCCCCTGCACTGTTCCCACCAGCCAATGGATGATCAATGAATGAATTATTGAATAGATGAATGAATGAATGGAGTGTTGCCTCCTTTCAGAGCCCAAGTGCTTCCAATGAGATCATGAAAGTAAGGAGGCCGGCAGGGGAGGGGAGTAGGGGGAAATCCATGCCCTGGAACCCCCACCCCAGCCTGACTCCTCTGCCCACAGATCCCCCATCAGCTCCCAGTGCCCCCCTCCCTCAGGCTGCCTGGTTGCCAAGGTTATGCGTGGGCTCTGGGGGCGGGGCCATGAGGGGCAACTGCCTCCCTCTCCCAGCCCTCCTCCCATCTCCCAGGCAGGAACGTCATCATCTTGCTGTGGGTGCCCTGCCCAGTGCCTGGCGGCTTTTGGGTTAAGGTAGCTTTGGAAAACCTGAAGGAATGAATCAAGCAGCCCTGGGGTGGAAATGAGGCCCGGGATCCCTGACGCTGCGTGGGGCAGGAGTGGGTCAGGCCGAGGCCATTGAGCCATCCCCCCCACCTGCACATGCAGGGGCCCCCAGGCCTGGACCCCACATCTGGAGCCGACACCCTGACCCAGCTCACCAGTGACCCTCACCCAAGAGTGACTGAGCTGGCAGATGTGCAGGTGACAGGATGAGGACGCAGCCCAGGAGTCACTGTGAAGGGGCTGGAAGGAAGCTTTTGCCCAGAGACTTGGCCTGTGGGCCCCACAGTCACCCTGGAAGCTGGTGGGCTGTCGCTGCAATGGGACAGTGGCCACCGAGGATACTCAGCCGAGTGGGGGGGGCTGTGTGCCAGTGAAACTGTATTTACTGTTGCTGAGGTGTGAATGTCATATACTTTTCAAGTGCCACAAAAGATTGTTCTTTTTTTCCCCAGTGATTACAAAGTGTAAAAACCATTCCTTGTTCCAGCCGTAGGGGCTGCATTTGGCCTGTAACTCGCTGAACTCCACCTTAAACAAGGAAATTTGCTTACTTCTCTGGGGCCTTACCAGAGCCTTTAATATGTGATAAAGTTCCAGGCAAGTGCAGGCTGCAGCGTTCCCAAACTTACCTGCTCATGGAACCTGCTTTCCTCCCAGTTCCCATCATTTTCTTGGAGTGTTGTGTGACGCAGTTTGAGAAAAAGGTCCCCTAGGGCAGCAGTCCCCAACCTTTTTGGCACCAGGGACCAGTTTTGTGGAAGACAGTTCTTCCATGAACCGATGGGGGTGGGGAAGGTTTCAGGATTAAGCTGTCTCATCTCAGATATCAGGCACTTAAGGAATGCACACCCACCCAGGTCCCTCGCTGGCACAGTGACATAGGGGTCCCTAGGAGAATCTGATCTGAAGGGTGGTAGAGCGAAGGCAGGAGTGGGCTCACTTCTTGCTGGGTGGCTGCTTCCTAACAGGCCAGGGACCCGGATGGTGGGTAGAGGGCGGGTATTGGGGACCCTAGTGTTCTAAAGGTGGAGCTTTAGGCACCAGGACAGGGCAAGACTTTGGGGGAAGGGCGTGGAGCGGGCACTTCCTGGGAAGACCACCCACTGCTGGGTACCAGAAGGGCTGTGGGGACGGGGCGCCTCCCACCCCTCCAAGGACACAGCCTGGCTGAGACCATGGGACCACGCTCCCCTAGGTTCTCCCCCACCCCCTGCCTCCTAGATTATTCTCCAGAGGCCAAAGTCCGAGTCCCGCAGCGCCTCCGTGCCGGTGGGGGTCGCCTTCCAGACACAGCAGTCCCTGAAGGAACTTGGGAGACTCCGGAAACCCCCAGCCCAGTGGCAGCAGCAGCCCGGCCTTACCATGTCTGAGACGGCATGACCTTCTCGCACCAGGACCGACACCATCTGCAGGAAGAAGCTGCGGTCAGCCCAGCCGGGAGCAGCCCCCACCTGGGCCACGCGGCCCCGGGGGTCCAGGCCCATCACCGACCCGGTCGGGGCTCCCAGGCACCTTGTCCGCCGGGAACTCGACGGCGCCGCCGGCGCATGGGGTGCGGTTCTGGCTCCAGTTGGCTGCGATGTCGAAGTCCGTATTGGGGACCCAGAGTTTGGAGGCTGCATGGGTCAGTGCTGGGGAGGAGGTGACCGAGTACCCGCCGTTCTCGCCGGGATGCTCCCTCCTCAGGGAAGGCCACCCACCCATAGAGGTGCAGCAGGTCCGCGCGGGTCACCCGGGACGCATAGGAACCCCATCCCCGGGGCCCAGACCCAGGCCCTGGGCCCTCCCGGCCAGACTGTGGGCGCCCTGCCCGGGCGCTCTCCGACGGACTTATACTGTATCTGCAGAGCCCGCTCTGGGCCCTACAGGACGCCTGCCTAGATCGCCTCCCGGCAGTGCCCCCAGTTTGCCTGGCGCTGGAACAGAGGAGAGGGTTGTTGTTTTTTTTTTTTTTTTTTTTTTTTTTTTTTGAGACAGAGTCTCGCTCTGTCACCCAGGCTGGAGTGCAGTGGCCGGATCTCAGCTCACTGCAAGCTCCGCCTCCCGGGTTCACGCCATTCTCCTGCCTCAGCCTCCCGAGTAGCTGGGACTACAGGCGCCGCCACCTCGCCCGGCTAGTTTTTTTTGTATTTTTTAGTAGAGACGGGGTTTCACCGTGTTAACCAGGATGGTCTCGATCTCCCGACCTCGTGATCCGCCCATCTCGGCCTCCCAAAGTGCTGGGATTACAGGCTTGAGCCACCGCGCCCGGCCGAGGAGAGGGTTGTTAAGGACAGTGACAACCGGGGCATGGAGGAGGACGGGGCAGCGCAGCCCTCTTCCTTGGCCTTGGAATCAGGAAGGCTTCCCGGAGAAGTCCTACCTGGGCCGGGAAGGGCTGCGACACAGCGCATCCCGGTATGAGAAGAAAGAACGGGCTGGGGGCGGCAGGACCCGGTCAGGCCGGCCCTGAACGGGGTGGGTGGGGTTGCTGTGAGGGAGCCGCGAGGGGTTTAGGGAAGGGGGCGCCAGGGACACGCGCCGGCCTGGTGTGAAGGCGGGGGAGGGCTCAGTGCTCCCTTGCGGACCGGGAAACTGAGGCAGTCTGCCCAGCCCCGCAGGCGCACACTCGCTGCTCTCGGCAGGTTCTGGGGACCGCGCCCATTTCGCAGACGGAAAAACCGCGAGGGCAGGAGCCACCGGAGGCCGGGGCTGGCGGAGGCTCCCGGACCCCTCCTCTCCTTTCCCGCGCCGCCAGATGCACTGGCCGCGCACTCGCCCGACCAGGGAGGCCAGCTCGACTTTCACGCCCCCCACCCTCCAAAGCCCTCGCTGCCCACTCCTCGGAAGATCTTCACCCTCCACATCTAGAGCGCCCTCGGCCCTGGGTCCTGACAGACCCGCTGCCGTCCTGGGCCCTGGCCCGCACCATTGTGGCCCCGGCTCACCGCAGAGCTGCAGCCACAGCAGGACCCGGCCCAGGGCGCCCATCTCGCCTCTGCTCCTTGCGCCCGACCAGGAGACTTTGCCCCACTGGACCCACGTGACCAGGCAGGTCGGGTGGGGGCACCGGGGTCCGTTACACATTTACCTCCAGACCCGCCCAGGGCCGACTCTTCAGGCCCCTGGGAGGCACCTTCTCAGCCTCTCCTTACCCGCCCCTCCAGGGCCTGAACACCTTAGGTTCTCAGGAAGAAGGGCTTGGCGGGACTAACCTACCCCGTAAAATGGGTGTCTTGCCAGGAGGGGGAATAAACGACCTTTGAATTCACCCCTTTCTCTGTCCTGTGTGCCGCTAGGCCTGAGCCTAGTCTGCTCACCATTGTGACTGGGTGTCCACTTCACGTAGTGACCCCGTCCCATGAGTTGCAGATGGTGGTTGGATGACAGAAGGAAGATACTGGATGGAACACGGTATGTGGATGGTATACGAGGGTGGATTGTGGATGGTGGTGGAGAGTAATGGATGGTGAGTAGGGGACAGCTGATGGACAGCAGCATTGATGGTGCATGGTGTAGGGCATATGGATGCATGGCAGGTGAATGGTGAATGGTTGACGGGGTGGATGAGGAGTGATAGAGGGTGGATGGGTGATGAATGGATGGATGAGGATGATGAATGAATGGCCAGGTGCAGTGGCTCACGCCTGTAATCCCAGCACTTTGGGAGGCTGAGGCGGGCAGATCACGAGGTCAGGAGATCAAGACCATCCTGGCTAACACAGTGAAACCCCATCTCTACTTAAAAAAAAAATACAAAAATTTAGCTGGGCGTGGTAGCAGGTGCCTATAGTCCCAGCTACTCGGGAGGCTGAGGCAGGAGAATGGCATGAATCTGGGAGGAGGAGCTTGCAGTGAGCTGAGATCATGCCACTGCACTCCAGCCTGGGCCACAGAGTGAGACTCCATCTCAAACAAAAAAAAAAAAAAAAAGAAAGAAAGAAAAGAAAAGAAAAATGAATGGATGGTAATCAGGGAATGATGGATGGAGAATGGCATAAGTGGATACATGGCCGGCAGGTAGATCATAAAGAATGGGTGTTGGCCGGGTGCAGTGGCTCATGCCTGTAACCCCAACACTTTGGGAGGCCAAGGCAGGCAGATCACCTGAGGTCGGGAGTTCGAGACCAGCCTGACTAACATGGAGAAACCCTATCTCTACTAAAAATACAAAATTAGCTGGGCATGGTGGCACATGTCTGTAATCCCCACTACTCTGAAGGCTAAGGCAGGAGAATCGCTTGAACCAGAAGGCGGAGGTTGTGGTGAGCAGAGATCACGCCATTGCACTCAAGCCTGGGCAACAAGAGTGAAACCCCATTTCCAAAAAAAAAGAGTGGGTATTAAATGGTGGATGTTTGGTGAGTGATGAATGCTGAATGGATGGATGGTGGATGGTGAATAGATAGATGGTAGATGGATAGATGGTAGATGATGGTTGCATAAATGGTGAATTGTGGATGGAGATGGATGGATGGATGGTGGATAGTGAATAGATAGTGGATAGTGGATAATGGGTGGATAGCGGATGGTGGATGGGATGGTAAATGGAGGGGTAATGGATGGTAGATAAGTAGATAATGGATAAATGGTGGATGATGGATGGTAGGTGGATGGTGGTTGGTGGGTGGTGGATAGTGAACAAGTTAATGGAGATGGTGAATATTGAGTGGATGGATGGGTGGCAGATGGTAGATAGTAGATGATAGATGGTGGATGGTGGGTGGATGGTGGATGGTGGGTGGTGGATGGTGGGTGGATGGAAGGATGGATGGTGAATGAGTGAATGGTGGATGGTGAATAGGTGGATGGCGGATGGTGGATATGAATGGTGATGGATGGGTGGTGGATGAATGGATGGCTGAATGGCTAATGGTGGATGGCAGATTATGGGTAAGTGGATGGTAGATGGATGGATGGTGGATGGTAGATAGTGGATGAGAGATGATAGATGAATGGTGGATGGTGGATGAGTGGATGGTGAATGGGTGAATGGACATATGGATGGGAGGATGGATGGATGGTGGATGGTGGGTGAGTGAATGATGGGTGGATGGTGGATGAATGGATGGTGGATGGTGGATGTGTGAATGGATGGGTGGATGGATGAATGAACAGTGGATGAGTAAATTGTGGATGATGGATGAATGGATGGTGGATATGTGGATGGGTAGATGGATGGATGGATAGATGGATGGTGGAGAAAGGATGGTGGATGAGTGAATGGTGAATGTGTGGATGGCTGGTGGATGAATGGATGGATGGTAGGTGGTGGATGGGTGGATGGTGAATGTGTGGATGGATAGATGGTGGATGGATGGATAGTGGGAGTGGGTGGTGGATGGATGAATGGTGGATAGATGGATGGTGGACGTATGCATGAATGGATGGTGGGTAAATGAATGGTGAATGAGTGGGTGGTAGATGGATGGGTGGTGAATGAGTGGATGATGGATAGGTGAATGGATGGATGGAGGATGGGTGAATGATGGATGGATAAGTGGGTAGATTGGTGGATAGAAGGATATTGGATGATGGATGGTAGATAGATGGAAGGTAATGGTGGATGGTGAATGGCGGATAGATGGGTGGTGCGTTAAGAATGGTGGATGATGGGTGGTGGATTGACAGAGGATAGTATTTTGTAGAAGGACAGTTGATCAATAGACAGATGATGGATGGTAGATGAAAGTAGATAGTTGGCCGGGCGCAGTGGCTCACTCCTATAACCCCAGCACTTTAGGAGGCTGAGGATGGAGGATCACTTGAAGTCAGGAGTTCAAGACCAGCATGGACAACATGGTGAAACCTTGTCTCTACTAAAAATACAAAAATTAGCCGAATGTGATGGTGCACGTTTGTAATCCCAACTACTCAGGAGGCTGGGGCCGAATTGCTTCAACCCGGGAGGTGGAGGTTGCAGTGAGCTGAGATTGTGCCACTCCACTCCAGCGTGGGCGACAGAGTGAGACTCTGTCCAAAAAAAAAAGATCGTTGATTGTGAATGGTGAATGGGTAAATGTATGGATGGCAGCTCGCAGACAGTGAATTTTATTGGTGGATAGATGGATAGAAGAGTGATTGTGGAAGAATGGTTGATGGATGGGAGTTGAATAAAAGAGAATGGGGGAAAGGGCAGATGGTGGCAAAATGAATCATGGTTGCATAGTGGATGGTTGATGGGTGAAACAGAAATTGTAGCTGTTAGGCCGGGCGCGGTGGCTCAAGCCTGTAATCCCAGCACTTTGGGAGGCCGAGGCGGGCGGATCACAAGGTCAGGAGATCGAGACCACAGTGAAACCCCGTCTCTACTAAAAATACAAAAAATTAGCCGGGCGCGGTGGCGGGCGCCTGTAGTCCCAGCTACTCAGGAGGCTGAGGCAGGAGAATGGCGGGAACCTGGGAGGCGGAGCTTGCAGCGAGCCGAGATCGCGCCACTGCACTCCAGCCTGGGCAACAGCGTGAGACTCCGTCTCAAAAAAAAAAAAACAAAAAAAAAAAAAAAAAAAAAAAAAAAAGAAATTGTAGCTGTTGAATGGATGTGTACGTATGGATAGTTTGCTGCAATGGATGGTGGGTGAAAGTTGTGGATTTTGGATGGTGAACGGTTGTAGATGGATGTTGGACAAGACCAAATGGAGGGATGGATTGATGGTGGATGAATAATGGGGAATGAATTTTAGATGACATGTGAATGGATAGTAGGTAGAGAGATAGTAGGTAGGTGGATGAGAGTACAGGAGTTACTGGATATAAATAAATGGGTGGGTGGACAGAGCATGGTGGATGAATTGTGAATGAATGTGGGCTAGGTGATGGATACATGATTGATAGGGGGTTGGGGGAATGGGTCTGCAGTGGATGCTTGGATCTGCATCATACACATTGGAATGGTTGGGTGGTGAGTGAATGGAGGATGGATTTGTGGGTGATGGGAGGCAGAGAGGTAGAAAGATGAACAGCAAATAGATTGTGCATGATGTTTGGATGATTTGATGATGGGGAGATGGGTTTCTGGGAGGGTGGTGAATTGGTCATTAGGGGATTACTGGTGGAGAGATAGATGGTGTGCCTTGTGGATTGGGGAGACACTGGTTGTGGCTGATGGAAGGGGAGAATGGTGGGTGGTTACACTGGGTTCCAATGGCAGGATGGTTGATGAGTGACTAGGGAAGGGTGCAGGAAGGGTGGGCGGTGGAGGTGGGTGTGTAGGCAGAGGACTGAGGGTGAAAGGGAAACTACTCAGTCTTGGAGACTTCTGGGACCTTCCACCCTCCAGGCCATCCTGCTGTTTCCTGCAGCCCCACCCTTCACCTGCAGACCCTGCCATGAGCACCCCTTTGCTTGGCCTGGTATTTGCTTCTTTCATGAGTGATATGCTACATCCGGGGAGGAAGGAGCTGCCACTGGGGGGAGCTCTGCTTCTTTTTGTGTCCCAGGTGGGCGCCTTGCCTCAACATCTCTAATACCACCAACGTTGCCCCTTACCCTCTAGGGATCGCCTTGAGCAGAAGCCCCTGGGCTCAGTGGCTCTGTGGTGCTGGCCCAGCCTAGGACGGGGAGGGTAGGTCCTCACGGTCCCGGAGTTTGGCCGGCCCCTTGCTGGACTCACAGGTCCTCAATCAGGAACAAACAGGATATTTTGGGGTCACATCTGTTTTGCCCCTTGTCTTGCTTCTCAGTGGGAAGGAGGCAGTTTGATTGATTGGGTTGCGTTGGGCTTCACCTCTGAGTGTCTGGCTCTGCCCCCCATCCCCACCTCCATCGTAAATGCAGACAGCCAGGTGAGGCTCAGCAAACTTCACCCCTGGGGCTCAGGGCCACAGTCAAGCCTGAAAGGGCCCAGAGGCTGGGGCTGCTTCTCCTCACGGTGGGGCCTCAGGGGAGTGCAGAGGGCTGGATGGTCAGGACTTGGAGCAGCAGTGGAGCATCTTTGACCAATGCTGCCCCACCTGGGCAGGCCATTCCTAGACTGTGCTGTGTGGAGACGGTAGTGAGGCCGCCTGGCTTCCTAGTCAGGGGAGGCTTCCTGAAGGAGGTGGCATTAAAATGAGACAGGAAGGATGAGATCACAGCTGCAGCCACAGTGAAGAGGTTGAATCGAAGGTGGCAGACCAGAGCGGGCTGCAGCTGTCTGGGTGGGGTACTGGGATCCGTCTCTCTTGCCCTAAGTAGCAGCTGGAGGTGGGTCCAGCAGTCAGAGGGTGGCCCAGCGAGTTCACACGAGACAGCAGATAGGCACCAGGGCACTGGGCAGACGAGCGGTACCGGAACTACTCACGTGCAAAGATGTGAGTTGAGGAATGCCTGAGACCACAATGCAGGTGCCATGTGTGCACAGAAAGCCCTTGAGCATATGCACAGGTGCCCCTGGCCCTCAGGCACACATGGGGCACACGCTTGCAAATGGCTCAGAACCTCAGCAGGGAGTCGGAGAAATGCAAAGCCCCAGAGTTTTCTCCAATGAACAGAACCTCTCACGGCCCAACTGCTTCAGCAAAGGCTGCATCTGGAGGCTGTCTCAGTCACTTGGTCCCTGTGTCTGTCTCCGTTATGGCTGGCGGCCCTCCTGTGTTGGTTTCCCTGTGTGCACAGCCTTCTCCACATGGCAAGGAAGGTGTCTTGGGAGAGTGAGACTCACCACCTCTTTGACCAGGCCATGGCAGTAGGGTCCCAGTGAGGTCTGATTGGTTCCTGTCTCCAACTCTGCACCAATTACTGTAGCCTGAGGTTGCTGTGCTCTGATTGGCCACCCTGGCTCACAGCCTCCCCTGAGGTGTGGGGGCAGCACACGGCAGGGCCAGGGAAAAGGTGGGGTGGGTCTGGGACATCAGCAAGACAGGGAAAGAGCCCACCAAGGCCTTGAGACAGGAACATGAGGGAGGCTTTGAGGGAGCCAAGAAGGCCCACCGCAGTGGCTGGCGCCTGTGGTCCCGGTGCCCCGGAGGCTGAGGCAGGAGGATTGCTCGAGCCCAGGAGGTTGAAGCTGCAGTGAACTGTGATTACCCCAGCCTGGGCGACAGAGCAAGATCTCGTGTATTTTTTTGTTTTTTTTAAAGGAAGGCAGCTGGGCATAGTGGCTCACACCTGTAATCCCAGCACTTTAGGAGGCCAAGGCAGGCAGATCACCTAAGGTCAGGAGTTTGAGACCAGCCTGGCCAACATGGTGAAACCCTGTCTCTACTAAAAATACCAAAATTAGCCAGGCTTGGTGATGGGCGCCTGTAGTCCCAGCTACTCGGGAGGCTGAGGCAGGAGATTTGTTGGAACCCAGGAGGCAGAGGTTGCAGTGAGCTGAGCTTGTGCCACAGCACTCCAGTCTGAGCGACAGAGCGAAATCTGTCTCGCAAAAAAGGAAGGCAAGAGGCAGGAGAGAAGGGAAGAGAGAGCAGGTGAGGCCAGGGGGCTTGCTGAGAGCAGCTGTTGCTGGGATGGGTTGGATATAACTCAGAGGGGAGCCCAGGAGGGTGTGGACCAGGGGTCTCCACCTAGCTTGGATGGGGCTGGGCCTGCTGCCTGTCTGCTGGGGTGGGGGACAGGCGGGGCCCCCCTGGTGGCATCTAGCAGTGGTCAGACAAGTCCAGGACTCCAATGCTGTATGAAGCTGTGCAATTCACTTCACCTCCATTCCATTCATCACCTGCAGAGCGAGGGTGGCAGTGCCCATCTCACAGGGCACAGGGGCCCAGTGCCCCTTCAGGCTGCAGCCCTGGCCTGTGGGGGTGTAGAAGAGCAGGAGCACCAGGAGACGAGAGCTCAACCCCAGAGGCACCATTGGTCCCTTCTCCATCCATGGACAATGGGAGGAGGAGGACATCAGGGTGCTGGGGAGCTGAGGGTCTCAGGAGTACCAGCTGGGAAGCTGCCCCTGAGTGACTTTCTTCAACCCCACCCCAGGTGGGGAGGGCTCTGCAAGACCCGGACCAGGGGCCAGCCACTGTGCTGCCTCCACCTCCACTCCTCCTTCTGCACGGAGGGTTAATCTGCCCCTGCCCCTGCGCTGTATGGAGGGGAAGGTTGTCAGGTGTTTGCCGGCCTCTGGGTCCAGAGGAGCCCCTGCTGGCAGTCAAGGTCACTGACGTGGTACTCAAAAACCCTT
This sequence comes from Macaca thibetana thibetana, assembly GCF_024542745.1. Taxonomy (NCBI): domain Eukaryota; kingdom Metazoa; phylum Chordata; class Mammalia; order Primates; family Cercopithecidae; genus Macaca; species Macaca thibetana. The sequence continues at coordinate 4,575,334 of NC_065584.1, forward strand.
ACTGTCCCTCCTTGGGCAGAGTTCCCGCAAGGTTGGCCAGACCAGGACATGAGTGGCTGTGACCCAGGCTGGGTATGTGGAGCCCGAGTGTGGCTGGGAGCAGTTACCCAGCACGAGGTGACCAGCGAGAGCTGTGCCAAGCAGGCCGCCTGAGATGGAGCTGGGCCCACGGGTGCTGAGGAATGGCTGGGACCACACTACAGGTGCCGTGTGTGCACAGAAGGCCCTTGACCATATGCACAGGTGCCCCCGGCCCTCAAGCACACATGGGGACACATGCTTGCAAATGGCTCAGAACCTCAGCAGGGAGTCGGAGAACTGTGGAGCCCCAAGTGCCACAGGGGCCAGGGAGGTGGCGGGGAGCCAAGTGCCGGTGCCGGGAGTCCTCCGAGCTGAATGGCTGCAGGCTAGGGTGCAGGGCCCAGCCAGGGAGGGCACAGCCACCCTCCCCAAGGTCCAAGGTCCCTTGCAGGGGTGTTTCCTGTGGGCGATGTCCTGCCCATGTGGAGTGCTCTCCATGTGGCCTCTCAGGTGGACACCAGCATCATCTCCCTTTGACATGAAGCAGAGGCGCTGGGTATGCGCTCGTGTGAGCTGCGCCCCTGGCTCCTAGACCCCTCCCAGCAGGTGCCAGCCCTCTTTCTGCCGTGTCCCCACATCTGGGCCCCATTGGCTCCCCGGGGTCTGGGCAGGGGGTTCTGAGCTCTGCCCTGGGAGGCTGACCCTGGGGCCTGGGGGTCCCTGGGGACTGAGCCCACTGAAAGCTGTGGTCTGAGTGGAGGAAGCGGGTTGGGACAGCCCCACAGGCGTCTTTCCCCTCCACCTTTAACTTCTAATCAAGTAACTCCGCACAGGACCGAGTCCCCGAGCAGCACTGCGGCACTGAGAGGATCCAGACGCCAGGCCTGGTCTCCCGCCGCCAAGTGACCTGTGGCTGCAGGGTCAAGGCAGAGGCTTTAAGGATGACCTTGAAAATTAAAAAAATTAAAAGCATAGGCAGGCTGGGCGTGGTGGCTCATACCTGTAATCCCAGCACTTTGGGAGGCCGAGGCAGGCGTATCATGAGGTCAGGAGATCGAGACCATCCTGGCTAACACGGTGAAACCCCGTCTCTACTAAAAATACAAAAAATTAGCAGGGCGCGGTGGCGGGCGCCTGTAGTCCCAGCCGCTCGGAGGCTGAGGCAAGAGAATGGCAGGAACCCGGGAGGAGGAGCTTGCAGGAGCCGAGATCGCGCCACCGCACTCCAGCCTGGGCGACAGAGCGAGACTCTGTCTATAAGTAAGTAAGTAAATAAATAAATAAATAAATGAAGCATAGGCAGCGCGGCCACCTCTCCTGCACAGCCCTTTGGTGGTTCTGGTCTTTTAACAATAAATTGTTGATTTTAGGGTTAGATTATACAACTGCTCATTTTCAGAAAACTGAAAACCCCCTGGACTTCAATTCAGAATCAAATTTCTAGGCTTCCACCCACGTGGCTCCACTGGTGTCCTGCAGGACTTGTGGCCTGGTCCGAGTGCCGCTGTCTCCCAAAGGACTGCAGGGCAGCATGGGGAGGGTGTGCTGCCTGATCCAGCCCAGCGGCCGAGCCCCGGCCTCCTCCCCAGGCCTTGCTTTCCTTATCGACACTCCAGATCACCAGCCTCCCACCACGCACCGTCCACCTTCAGTCCAGACTCTGCCCGGGTTTGGTTGCCGGGTTGGCTCCCGGCTGTGGGGGCTGCTGCAGGGCAGAGCCAGGGCCACGGGGGAGCTGTGGCTGAGGGCTCTGAGTGTGTGCCTCCCTGCTCCGCACCACTCCCATTCCACCATCACTCATTGGGGCCAGAACAGAGCAGCCCCCTGAGCTGAGGGGAGGCAGGCGAGGGCCACAACCTCCTCCTTCCCTAGGCCTAAACGGTGACACCCCTGGTTCCCAACTCCCTGTAAGGTCTGGGCTGCCCCTAGCAGGACAGAACCAGGTGATGGCCTGGTGTGCACCTGAGGGCTGGACTCAGTCCCTCCATCCCCCTTGAGGTCTGGAGTCAGGCTGGAGGTAGGGAATCCCTGCCCAATGCCCTGGGGGGAGCAGCTCAGAAGCTCCCACTCCCCTCCCCGGTCGTTTCTTGCTGCATGATCTGAGGCCGGCTCTGCAGATGTCCCCGCTAGCGCCCTCAGCCCAGGCCAGTCCAGCAGGTCTTGGGGTTTGCCGTCCATCTACTCTCCTGTAGGACCCCCAGAGGGTGCAAGAATCCAGGCCGGGTGCAGTGGCGCACGCCTGTAATCCCAGCACTTTGAGAGGCCGAGGTGGGGGGATCACCTGAGCTGAGGAGGTCAGGACCACCGGCAAAACCCCGTCTCTACTAAAAATACAGAAATTAGCCCAGCATGGTGGCGTGCGCCTGTGGTCCCAGCTACTCAGGAGACTGAGGTGGGAGGATCACTTGAGCCTGAGAGGTTGAGGCTGCAGTGAGCCGAGATCACACCACTGCACTCCAGCCTGGGTGAGAGAGAGAGAACCTGTCTCAAAAAAAAAAAAAAAAAAAAAAAAAAGGAGGTCAAGGCAGGCGATCACCAGAGGTCACAAGTTTGAGATCAGCCTGACCAACAGGTAGAAACCCCGTCTCTACTAAAAATACAAAAACAGCCGGGCGTGGTGGCAGATGCCTGTAATCCCAGCTATTCGGGAGGCTGAGGCAGGAGAATCACTTGAAGCCAGGAGGCAGAGGTTGTGGTGAGTGGAGATTGCGCCATCGCACTCCAGCCTGGGTGAGAAGAGCAAAACTCTGTCTCAAAAACAGAAAAAAAAAAAAAAAAAAAAAAAAAGGATCCAGTTTCTGTAATCCTCAAGCCAGCCCCCTCCAGCTGACACTCCCCGTTCGTCGGCATGTGGTGCTGGCTGTCCTAGCCGTCCCATCCCTGGCCCAGCTCACACTTGTGGTCAGCGGTGACACCTGCACACTGCCTGGTCTCCATAGGTGTCCTGGTGTCCTCAAGGCTGCAGCAGGACCCTGGGCTTGAGGGCACAGGGAAGATGGATGGAGCGCAGGCCCCCACCACATGGGTGTGAAGATTTGGGACCCCCAGATGGAAGGACCGGTAAGGCTGTCCCGGGGCAGCTCCCAGGAGCCAAGGTACCACAGGTTCCCCATCATGTGGGGGTGGAGACTGCCAGTCCCAGGAGGATTCCAGCGCCCCACTACTGCCACCAGCCAGGGCACGGCAGGGGTGGTGTGGGCCTGCAGAGAGGGCAGGGCTGGGGCTGGGCAGGCAAGGGACCCTCAGGAGAGGCCCTGAGACCTTGAGGGAGGACCCTGGGGAGCTGCTCCTAGGACCACTCCTTCCTGCTCAGTGGGCCACACGTGGGGGCCAATGGCATCTGTTCTGGATGTGGCCCCACGCAGTGCCCTGAAGGATGGGGAGGCACTGAGCAGGGCGCTGTGGTGGCTGCAGCGGACCCTGGGAGAAGCAGGACAGTGGGGGAGGGCTGAGCGGGTCTCCCCATCTGATAATTTTGGGGGAACTCGAGGGAGATGCAGGGCTTCCTGTACCAGGCCTGACCCAAACAAATGGAAGGCAGGTCACAGTGGCGGTGGCGCCCAGGAGCCCTTAACTCTGCCACGAGCAGCTGCTGAAGGACACTGCCCAGACCCGGCATGTCAGCACTGGTGTCACTCCTTATTAACCATCTTGTTTCACAGTGGGAGGAGGTGCTGTCCTTCCAATGTACAGAGGAGGAAACTGAGGCTCGAAGGCTTCAAAGTCCCACGAAGTGGTGGAGCTGAGGCTGACCCCAGGCCTGTGGGTCCAGCATGCCCTTTCCACCATGCCAGATGGCAGGCACGTGTCCGGGTAGGAGGTCAGAGCTCCGCCTCATATGCTCGGGACCAAGCCACAGACTTGTGAGCCTGGCCCCCGGGATTCCCTTCAGGTCAGAGGCTGCAGGCAAAACTGTAAGCAAAGTGGGCCCCTTGCTGAGAATTACAAAGAATTTCAAGATGGTGACAGAGGGCAGTAACCCAAGCATAGGCCTCTGGCCACACAGGTCTTGGCCAGGTGGCCATCCCGGGCCCAGCCACTGAGAGGACAGCCACGGGGTCCGGCAGGAGGGAGGGCCACTCACCTGGGGCCCAGCCTGCAAGAGACGGTGTGATCAGAAACTGAGACTCCATAATCAGATTTATTTTCCTCTAATAAGACAGTTTAGCATCTCCGAGTTTTGCATTCTACAGTCTTACAAACTTTAGTTATTAGCATCAGAAACACAAAAACATTGCAAGACCTCAAAACACAAATAAATACCAAATAAAACCACACATAATATACAATAAACAAAAATATAAAACAGTAATGCTATCAGAAAGTCAGGCATGTTGCCAACTCACAGTAACAACATGATTATTGCTGGGCAATCACTGACGGTCTTTTTGTTTTTTTCTTAGAAGAGCGGAAAACAGGGCCCGAATCACTGGTCACAGAATCACTTGGACTGTCGAGATGTGTCCTCACAGCAAGCGGCTACTACAGACGCAATTTTTAAAACAGGCAGATTAAAAAGACAGGGTCGAATGAGAGACTGGCCTTCTTTGGTCTTTGTTTTTGGGTCACAGAACCGAACGCGGAGGCACCGGCAGAGAAGGGGTTGCAGATCTGCAGATGCTGTGCAGCGTCTACACTGCCCTCCACACTTCACACACCTTCTCCCACAGGCATTTCTTAGAGAAATCACCGGACAGCATGCCAGCTTGTGTGTTTTCCAATTAAGTCACTGAATTTGCTGTTGGAGGGGGTATCTTACTTGTTTGAGGGGACTAAGTTGTCAAAACCAATCATCACCTAATCACAGGAGTGGTGCAGCGATCCTGGACTTGTAGCATCTTTTCACGGTGAGAGTTCACAAGACAGACTAGACACAGTGCAGCAGGAGAAATGAAACGCAGGCTCTGCTTGGCCACCGGGGCCTCCTCACCCGCACACCTGCCAGCCCTGAGGCGGCCGAGGCTTCATACGTCTACCCTGCAACTGCTTGTGGGGCACACCTGGGTCAGGTGGAAAACGCCCTTGCAGTAAGCTGCGGGCCCCGCCTCACGCCACCTGCTGGCCCGGCTCCCTGATGCCACTGTGCCTGTGACCATCAGCACCGGCCTGGACGAGGCAGCAATAATGACCAGGTAGCCTGCCCACACTGACCTCGCCTGGCCTGGGCCCCGGTGGGGACATTCTACTTTGGAGAAAACAGAGCTACTGAGATTTGCAAACGGAAAACAGAACAATGGTCATGGGCTGAGAAGTAGATTTGGGTGACAGACCCTCATTCATCACAGACACAAAAGCAAAGGGGCTCCCAGCACTCTCCCTAGCCCTCCTTCTGCAGTCTACTAAGTAAAGATCTGCACTAAATTTTTTAAAAACAGTATTTTACAGTTCTGCTGGAGCCCTTTTGACACACAAATTACCCCCAGTACAGGGAGGAGTCTGGGAGGGCTGGGAATTGAGCAAGGGGCCCGCAAGGAGAGTCTGTGCCTGCCCAACCCTGCAATGGCCCACGGAGACAGTGGCACTGCCACCCTGCTGGAGCTGTGCACAGGGTAGCAGTCCTCGCGCCAATCCTCCCTGTGCAGGGGAGAAAGGAGGTGTCAGCCCAGCTGTTGGGATCAGTGTACTCCCCGGCCCTCCCTTGGGTTGACAAGGAATGACCCCGCTAGGGACAGAATGGTTGTTTAAGGACCCATACAGACCACCCTTCCTGTCTGACATCACCTCTGGCTGAAGGATGTGGGTCCACCATGGTGACTACCACCAGACACCATCAAGCAAAAGGGGTGCTGGAATGTGACGTTGGCATGGCCGACATCCATGGGACATGTGGCCCCTGGCCCAGGGTGACTGAGGACCCTGGAGCAGGCTGAGGTGGTCTGGGAGGCAGCTGGTTGTCCCAGGGACTGTGCCTGGAACTGCATCCTCACCGAGCTGGGCCACACGGGGTTATGGGGAAGCCTCCTGCCACAGCCGGTGCAGTGAGAGCCCTGGCAGGCAGTGGGCCTGTGGGGCACGGGCCAAGGAAGTGGCCCAAGGAGCAGGAGCCCCAATACGCCACACCATGGCTCCCCGGCACTACAGGCCAAGAAGGGCATGGGGGATGGGACAGGAAAGGAGGGAGAGGCAGAAGAAGCTGCCTGAGCAAAGGGCTCCCTGTTCAACTGACTGTGGTGGCATCGAAGGGACACAGGTGCTGTCCCTCGGCAGAGGCTGCTCTGGGGAGGAAGAAGTGACAGAATGGGGCTGCAACCTGGGTCTCCAGGGCCCCCTCTGCCCACCTGCACAGGGAACACACATCTGCAAGTCCACGCCTTCGCCCAGGGCTCTGGTGAGGCTTGCGCTCAGGGGACAGCACCACTTTCATGCTTGACGGCTCCTAGAATTGACACAAACCCTGACCTGGCCGCCTGTGCGTCACCAGAGCACGGCGAGTTGAAAAGCCCAGCGTATGTCAGGGCCTACTCAGGCTCCCTCCAGCCCAGCTGGAGCTGGCACGTCTAGTCCCAAAGCCAGGGCCCCATGGGCCCCCACTTCCACCCTCACTGAGCCACCCAACCCTGCGGGAAAGGCCCTACTCCCAGCCTGGCCCCCGTATCATCAAAGACACACCCCAACTTCTAGCTCTGCAGGCTCTGCTGGAAAAGCCCTAGAACCAGACGGTCAGGCTTCCAGGCCCGGCGGCGGCTTGCACGGGGCTCAGTGCGGTCACAAGAGCCAGTGCCCTTCATGTGAGCCGGGCCCAGGCCAGCCCCCAGCGTGCCCGGCAGCAGGGAGCAGCCCGAACCACGGTGTCCTGGAGAAACTGCTCGAGGCGAGGGGAGAGGGGACGGTGTTTTGTTACGAAGGTGACGGGAAGCAGACCAGCTTAATTCATGCACAAAGGACTCAGTTGGTTTCTGTAAAATACTGAACAGTTCTGTCCTGCTGGGAGTTTGGTCACTTTTGGTAAATAAGCAGCACCCCCAAGCACACAGTGTGCACCCCCGTTTCATGCTTGCTGCCAGGGCCCTGTGACACGGGGACGGCCGACCACTGCCCGAGGGGCCACCGGGCCTCAGCTGCAGGGAGACCATGGCCTCAGGCTGGCTCAGGTGGCGAGCGCCAAGTGAGGGTGCCCGGGGGTTGAGGGTGGAGCAGCACAAGGCTTGCCCACCGCTGGGAGAGGGGACGCCGTCCCAGGCTGCTGCCCCCCGTGCTGAGTATATGACAGGAAGACACACCCAGAGCAGAGACCCCAATACAACCAAACACAAGGACAAAGCGTGTGACATGGGCCATCCCATCCTCAAGGACCCCCGTCACTCAGGTTATGTCTGTGGGACCCTTGGGTGGGGTCCCATGGCGTCCCCCCAGGAGCATCTGCCTGGGAAGGGCTACTGGAGACGTCCCAGCGACACGCACTGCTGCTTCCGGGGGCCACACCAGGCCTTCAGCCCAGAGGGGAGGAAACGGTTCTTACCAGACCAAGATGTTGCATAACCTTAATCTAATATTGTACATTTTGTGAAGGGGAAGTTGCAGGGATGTCCCTGTTGTTAACCCCTGACCTCAGGAAAACCACCTGAGGGCAGGTAGGGGACAGGCCTGAGGTGGGGGACGCCTTCCAGGAACAGTTTTCCGCAGCTCCCGCAGGAAGTCCTTGCTTTATGAGCTCCTCACGGGGCAGAACCAAAGATACTTATTCCCCCAAAGCAATCCCAGGAAAGCGGGGAAAGGAAAGGCAGATAAGAACAACGGAGCGCTTCGACCGCGAAAGGGCGCGGCAGGCCCCTCATGGGAGCTCGGGGCACAGGGGTGCGACGGAGGGCACTTCCAGCAGGCACTGGGGCGAAGGCACACCCAGGACAGATGGCAGCACCAGAGACAGGTGGGCCACCGGGCACCCACCAAGCTGTCCCCGCGCGGCCACGGGGAGAGCCGAGGCAGGCAGTCTGACGTGCACGACCCAGCTGGCCAATTGTGGGCGCGGCTTGTGGGCAAGTGGCACAGGTGTGGCGGTTCGCACACATTGGTTTTGCCTAAGAAGCACCCGTCGCGTGTAGCACCCATCAGTGGTAAGAGCACCATGAAGCGTGGTGCATAGCAAAAGGGGTGCAGGGGCCGGGCTCCAGGCTTCTAATCACAGTTGGACACTGAGAGACAGTAAACAGTGAGTTGAGAAAATGCCGTCCGGGCAGGCGCAGGCTGGGACGACGGGCCCTGTGGCCACCCTTCCCGCCAGGGTGGTGGTCAGGAGCGCCCATCGGTCAGCCTGGGCAGGCCCCCGAGCAGCGGTCTCTGGAATGCTCAGAGGGTTCTGCTTCGGGCTGTGGGGGTGCCCACGGCCCCAGTGGGGACACGGAGAGGCTCGGCTTCTGTTCCACACCTGCCTCCCTCAGGGTGGGACCAGGCCGTACTTGGACAAGGTGGCTCACTCGTGGGGCCTAGAGATTTGGAATCTGTGGTAATTAAGCAGCAGAGGCTCCAGAAGCCGACGGTGGAGCCTGGCTTCCCCTCAGCAGGTGCGGAGGTGTCTGAGGGCCCTTGTAGAGATAAAGATCTAGTGGTGGAGAGAAAAGTCTGGTTAAACTAGCACTTTCTAGAATTATGCTCAACGCAAACCCAGGGTGGAGAAGCAGCATGTCACATCTAAGGCACATGTACCGTATGCCACCAGCTCTATGCGCAATGTTGCTTTCGGAGACCGTTGACGGCATGCAGCAAGATGACAGGATGGAGAAACACACCTGCGGGCCTCCCTCAGCAGTCACCCGCCCACCCCTGACATGGAGACCGAAGGCCGGTGCTGTCAGCAACAGAGAGCTCGTCCAAACACATGGGGCAGAATCCAAACACCTACAGGATTTTGTTTAGAACTCCAAAGTTCAACGGATGCCCTATTTTAGGGTGAAAACAATTATAAATCTGAAAATGATGCACAGCATCCATGAGCGAGGCTCCGTTCAGAATTGTGAAGTCGTGTCATTAACTACGACAGATATTGAAGGTTTACATTTCTAACGAGAAATAACAACAGGTTGAATATTCTCTTTCCTATCACAAGTGATAACCAGTGTTTGATATTTTATATTTTCTTCCAAGAAATATCAGTCTATCAGCGTTTTAAAATAAAATGTTTGCAGTAACAATTATTTGTAGAACTTTAAATTAAAAATGATTCTGAATTTAGAGACTTTCAAAAAAAAGACCTAGGTATACTTCAGGGTCTTCTGACAAACAAATTATTAAAACAGAGACCAGATGAGGCCTTAAAAATAGACAATATACTGTATTTGAAACAAAATTGCACTCTTGAATTTTAGAAAGAAGATATCAGAATTGCATTACTATTTCATAAATTCTCCTTTTACTTAACATGCTGACATGTCCAGCCATCCCCACATGTGTGTGTGTGTGTGTTTTTTTGGTGTTCAAGTTTAAGGAAGAAAAATCATGTTTCTTTTGTTTAGCATATATGTTTTCCACCTTAATTAACTAGATCTTTAAAAATGAAAATGAAAACCTTCTCTGACAGCAATATTTATCTCGCTGAAGGATAAATAATTCTTCAGAGTGAAGTGTGGCTAGTCTATTATAAAACGTGTCACGTGTGCTCACGCGTGGCTCCTCCCGCCGGCACGCGTCCGCCTTCTGCCGCTTCCTCCGTCCCACAAGGTCCTTTTCTGAGTGCGAGGACCTCGGTGAAGACAGACCGGTTCAAATCCCCCAGAGGAGTTGCCTTCTGCTAAATCCACCTCCCCAGCTACTCATCAGGGATCGGGCAGATCCGAAGTATCCACTATGACTTTAATAAAAATTGTATCATCTTTAATATATGTCCCATTTTCTAGAACAGTCTGGGCCACAAAGACTGGGCAGCCAGAGGCGATATTCATCTCTCCAGTGGGCTTCTTGAAGCTGCTGCTGTTGGGGTCGGGCTTGAACGCATCTCCCAAATGGCGCCGAGAGGACCCCTGATCCATCAGCATGAGTGTCACTTTCTGCTTAAACGGCCATGGAAGCAGGGCATCATATTCTCCACGCATGATGACAAAAAACAGCGACAGGTGCGTCCCCTTTCCCATCCCATCCCCGTTCAGGTAGACCCTGGCACACATCTTATAGCCAAAGTAGCCAGTGTAGAAAGGCTGGCTGTAAAGGGACAGGGTCTTCCCCATGACGGCCTCCTGCTTCCGCCGCTTGTAGTCACGAATCTTCCAGATGAGCACGCCGTTGTAGCTGGCGGTCTCCAGGACCTGGAAGCGCAGGTCCATGTCGGCCAGGCGGATGTCGTGCACACTCAGCATCTGGTCATGCCGGCTCAGCTGGGACTCCAGCAGGCCTGCCACAGGTGAGGAGGGATTTGGTGAATGAGACAGGTGAACGTCAGAAAGGTTAGGAAAGCAAAGCTGCACCAGCACTTTTTATTTCATTTCATTTTTTTGAGACGGAGTCTCACTCTGTTGCCCAGGCTGGAGTGCGGTGGCACAATCTCAGCTGACTGCAACCTCTGCCTCCCAGGTTCAAGCGATTCTCCTGCCTCAGACTCCTGAGCAGCTGGGATTACAGGTGCCTGCCACCACGCTTGGCTAATTTTTGTATTTTTAGTAGGGACAGGGTTTCACCATGTTGGCCAGGCTGGTCTCGAACTCCTGACCTGAGGTGATCCACCTGCCTCGATCTCCCAAAAGTGCTGGGATTACAGGCATGAGCCACCGCACCTGGCCCTTTTTCTTTCTTTTTGAGACGGAGTCTCTGTCGCCCAGGCTGGAGCGCAGTGGCGCGATCTCAGCTCACTGCAAGCTCCACCTCCTGGGTTCACGCCGTTCTCCTGCCTCAGCCTCCCGAGTAGCTGGGACTACAGGCGCCCACCACCATGCCCGGCTAATTTTTTGTATTTTTAGTAGAGACAGGGTTTCACTGTGTTAGCCAGGATGATCTCGATCTCCTGACCTCATGATCTGCCCGCCTTGGCCTCCCGCAGTGCTGGGATTACAGGCATAAGCCACCGTGCCTGGCCTCATTTTTTAATTTTTAAAGAGGCAAGGTCTCGCTCTGTTGCTCAGGATGGCATCAAACTCCTGAGCTTAAGTAATCCTCCTGCCTCAGCCTCCCAAAGCACTGGGACTATAGGCCACACCACCATGCCCAGTCACACCAGCATCTGAAACAATATAAAAATGACTGGTTTCTGGGGGTAACACCAGCAAAACTGTGTAGACAGATGTCCTGAGGCCACCGCCTCCCAGGGAAGAGCCCAGGTCCCTGTCCCAGTTCTACCACCGCTCTCATGCCCACAGCCCTGTCTGGACACATTACTAGGCACGGCCTGCTGAGAGGGGATGTCCTAGGTGGGTGACCTGCCTGTGTGTCACAGGACACCTCACTGCAGGGTCCAAGACAGAGCGCTCCGACTCCACTATGGCTTCCTGGGAAGCCTGCTGGTGGGAGCCCCTGGGAGCAGGAGACAGCTGTGCTCTCCCCACCCCTCCCACCGGCCTCAGTGCCTGCAGGTGGCCTCTGCTCTCTCGGAGGCGAAGCTGCTCCCCTCTCCTCCAGCCTCATCCTCTGCCTGCTTCATCCGGCCCCCCACACGCCATGGTAATCTGTGTTCTTTCTGCCATTAATCCTCTTCATGTAAATATTCCCAATACTCTTTCAGTCCCCAAAGCCACAGGCCCACATCTGCTTGTGGGATCAGAAACACGCTGGCAGAGCGCAGTGGGACTGCTGCCCCCTGGCCCTTAGGAGTCAGGTCTGGGGCGCCCCGACCAGCAGGTCCTGGCCATGTGCACCTGGGCCTGTCCTGCGGGTAATACTGTGGCCAGTCTCTCCCAGGAGGGCTTTGTAGCTTCCCGTGGCTGCAGCTGCCCCTACTCTCTACACCACACAGGGCCTCACATGGCGGGGACAAGCCCGTGTGGGAAACGTTTGTCTTTGCTGGGGGACTTTCAGCAGGAAAGTCATCACACCTCTGCGTGTTACCCATAATTGGAAAGAACTGTTCTAAGGCGCATGTACCTAACATAGCCCTCATCCCACAGACCCTGCCCCAGCAGTCCCCCGGGGCCCAGATGCACACTGCTGGCCCAGCCCCGGCCCCTGACTCACCTGTGTTCCGAGCCACTTGCCCCGCGCTCTTGTCCACGCTCTCCAGCTCGGTCACACGGTTCTGGAGGGACTCCACGCTGCTCTTCATGCTGTCTGCTTCCTCCCAGTTCTGCCGGAAGGGCCGGATCTCTTTGTCGAGCTCCTTCAGTTTCTCTGCTTGGCTGTCTATCACTCGCTTCCAAACCAAAGGTGTTAAAAAGCAAAACATAGTTAGGACTTGGAAAATGCTGCACCCGCCTCCCATCAAATACAGACGGGCTAGGAGCAGAACAGTCACAGAGGCCTGCTACCCGCGGCTCTGCCTCCAGGAGCGGGGCTCTGCATCGGCCCTCCTGGGAGCTCCCTGGGAACAAGTGCTTGTGCCGGCAGGGAGCACTTGAGGTGACGTGAAGCCAGATGGAAGAAAACAACAGGAGGCTCCACTAGGTCAGCTTGCTTTGTCAACAGAGAGCCACCAGGAAAGCGAAGTGACAGGTGGCAAGTGTTCAGAAGACCAGGGGAGAGGTCTCCGCTGTCTCTGGGGCAGGCAGCAGCTCATGCTTCTGCTGCCCACAGCCCCTGCCCAGGCTTCCCTGTTTCACAGCAGCACTGGTGCCACCTGCCCGCCTGTTTCTCACATGCCCACACCCTGGCATCAGTCAACCCCACACCAGCAATCCTGTCAGACACCTAGATCCAACCTCACCCTCACACTCCCACGTGTTCCTCCCAGCTCTTCTCCCAGGCCCCAGCACCTGTGCAGGGCCACAAGGCTCCCATGGACATCTCTTCTGCAGCCCTCGTATACCTCGGGGGCCATAGGTATGGAGGGTCCCTGCTTCCCAGAGAAACCTCACCCCTGTAAGTGCAGGTCCCACGGGGCAAGTGGCCCTGCATGGCTGCCACAGGGTCTCAGGTTTAGGATGCCAGAATTGTGCCCATGTGCCCTCATCTTCCCTTGGAACATCTAAAGACCTCCTACCCTGCTGCTGGGTCTGGGGCAGAAGCACAGCCCTGTCTCTGTGGCTGCCCCAGAACGACCCTCCCAGGAGAAGACTCCCACTCCTCACACTCCTCCCACCTGGATGGTGGCAGGAAAGGGCCCCAGGGCATGTCCTCAGGCCCTGGGTGAAACCCAGTGGGCTGATGCAGCAGATACAAGGGTCTTCCCCCACCGGCTCCACACCCAGGCTGCCAGGCCCCAGCGAGGGAGGCAGGAACGCAGAAACCTGCCCCGAACACGTGAGGCTGCCAGCAACCAGGCCTGACTTTATGCTACTTCATTTAACTAATTCAGAAACCGTTTCCCAAAACACACAGGCCGCTCGTATTTGTCACTACTTGGAGGCGTGGGAGCCGTACTCCGCCCTGGTGGCCCAGTCTGTGTTAAGGGGCTGGAATGCCCACCTGTGAGATGAAGCCAGGGACTTAAAGGGTTTTCACTTCAAAAAAGGATGTGCATTTTCAAGCAGCTTGTGAGGGCTGGAGGGTTTAGTGCTCAGTGAAGCTGTGGAATGACTGAGCCACCTCACAAGCTGCGGCCACACCGGGTGCTCATGGGGCGGGTCCCAGGGCCCCCTGAATTCACTTCTCCTTTTGGAAGTCTATTTTTAAACATCTAGGTTTCAGCACCTTTGCTGGCTGTTATTAACCACGAAGACACAAACATGACAGGTTTGGGTGACTTTTTGGGTATAAAAGCAGTGTTATTCTTCCTGTTCTTTCCAAGAAACGAACACCTCTTTCCACTGTCATTGTCCCTTTAAACTGACACTGTCCCTGCCCCTTTAGTTTACACAATCATACATGCTCAGAAGGATATTTAATTAGCTCACCAAGTCTATTTGCTGGGGGACAATACCATTGACGACACTGAACATCCAAATCACATGGCTCCTCTAGTGAGCACCAGGAGCCTCTTGAATCTCTACCTTCTGATACCGTGCACTGAGCTGGCAGGTGCTCGCGAGTTGCAGGGGAAACTTAATGAAAACATCAACAGAAGTCTGAGAGATGCCCTTTGTAACTTAGCAAACTCCGAAATGAAGCATGAGTCCCAGGCAGGGTGGCCCAGGACAAGCTGTGCCTCACGGTAAGCCTCAGGCCCCTGAGGTTAAGAGGGGGATGGCGCCCAGCCACCGCTCCCCCGTGATGGTGCTACGCAAGGGCACGCCTGACCTCGAGCACAGAACGGGAGTCTCCAGCAAGGACTCCGCTGCACAGCAGGGGCCCCCAAGTCAGGAACACACAACATGCATGCACCGCATGCATAGACTAGCACGACTAAAGAAAAGGTATCTCCATGAGCAGCAAGGGAACTCGGGCTATTTTTCAAACAGGCCCTTCATCTGTATCAATGGCACCATTTCAAAGCAGAATGCAGAGCCACATAAAGTGTTCTCTAAAACACAGCCAACGTGATTTCATCCCTGAAGACGGTCTACACTCAGCCACTGCTGCTTCTATAAAAGTAAATCTCAAGTCAGGTGTGGAATTGTACAGAAAAAAGACTCCGACACAGGGCTGAAGAGACAGACAGCACTCCACATCAACAGTCCACATCAGAAGGTTTGCCTGCAGGGAGCATCAGCCCATGAGCCTCACACACTTGCACGCCAGGGCTGCAACCGCGTCACCTGCTGTGAGGCCCCACTCTCAGGCCGCCGGGACCCTGGCACGCAAGCCCGGCACTGTGAGAAGCCCGGTGGTGCCTGCAGCCTGAGTGAGGGCTGCATGGATGGATGTCCCTCCCTTCTGTCCCAGCGCCTACTGCTCCGCATGTGCCCTGTGGACCCCCGACTGCAAGAACCACCAGTTCATCTAGTCCACTGACACCAGAAGCCTGGGTCATGCTCGCACCTATGCTATCTTCTTTTTTTTTTTTTCTTTTGAGACAGAGTCTTGTTCTGTCACCCAGGCCAGAGTGCAAAGGTGCAATTTTTGCTCACTGCAACCTCTGCCTCCCAGGTTCAAGCGATTCTCTTGCCTCAGCCTCCTGAGTAGCTGGGATTACAGATGTCTGCCACTGCACCCGGCTAATTTTTCTATTTTTAGTAGAGACGAGGTGTTGCCATCTTGGCCAGGCTGGTCTCGAACTCCTGACCTCATGATCCACCCGCATCAGCCTCCCAAAGTGCTAGGAATATGAGCGTGAGCCACAGTGCCGGGCCTAGGCTGTCTTCTTAATAAAGAAAAACAGGATATTTAAGAAGTAAAATATTAAGAACTCATTGTTCCCCGGGCATGCAAAAGCAAAGACACTCTCGAATTCCACTCCTTGACCCCTACCTGCACCCCCACCGCCACAGCCAGGCCATCGGGCCCTCGGTACTTTGACTCCTGCCATCACCAGGACTTTAGGGTCTACTGGAGAATCAGACAAGGAAGAAAGAGGAAGACCCCAAGTGACGTGTGCCCTCATCACCGAGGTGGTCCACAAACATTGCTGAAGGAGTGCCTGGAGCTGGCCAGGAAAGGAAGCAGGAGAAAAAGACATCTGTGCAGCAGCAGGGAGCCTCTCAAGGAACAACAAGCTGGTCCACTTTAGCACGGGGAGCGGGGCGAAGCTGGGAAGGTGAGGGGTGGCCAGTCACAGAGGTTTTCTGGGCCACAGTAAGATTTTACAATAAACTCTTCCTGGGGCAACCGGAAGGGCACTGAGGATGAAACAATGGGGAACACGGCTGGGCTGGGCTGCCACTCAAGAGGGTGGGCGGGGCCTGCAGCAGCAGAGGGATGGCCTGGTCCGGTGCAGCTCCCACACGGCCAGCACCTCTGGGCATCAGAAGGCTTTCAATCAGCATTTCCTGAGGATGGACAGCGCAGAATCCTCCTGGCTAAAGACCACCAACCCCACAGTCATCCCAAAGGTAACACTGAATTTCCCCTTTCAAAAAAAACACACAGTTGGAAGGACCTTCTGTTTAGACCACACCTGCTCAAAGGGTCACATGGAGAAGAGTTTTCACACGTTTCAGGCAGGGCCACATCCCTGCACTCAGGGGAATCAGACACGGGCAGCCTGCTCTGAGTCCCTTCTCTAAACACAACCTGCTGTCTGCCATGCCCAGCCTCCTACTCGTCACATGTCAAGGGACACTGACCGCTGCCGTCACCACTCCATCCTAACTTCTCCAGCCTTGGCAACTTGGTTTCCCTTTTCTTTCTGACTTATGCTTCATTGGTTCATCCAATCACAAAAGTTTTCAAGTAGAAATCACACACCGTAGAGTGATTAAACTCGACTAAAAAGTAAAGTAAATGAAAACGTCTGACAGGAAGGGGAGAAACTGAAGAGGAACGCAGAGGAAATGTGAGGTTTGGGATGGGGCGTCGACACATCACTGCGTATATTCTAACTTTTTGTTGTAAATGAATCCAGTACTTGTGCATTCTTCCTTCTGTTGTGGCTATTTTAAGAGGTGATTTCCCTGGCCTTTCCAGTGCCTCTCTGAGCCCCAGGTCAACCACAGCAATGATCTCGTGAATAGCCAGAGCTGCTTGCCAGGGAGTGCAGGTGCGGGCGGGCCACAGGGTGGCCAGGGCCCTGCAGCAGTGGCCTGACCAGTCGCCTTGGCCAGTCTGATGACCGACACATCTCTGGGCCCTCAGCAAAATGCTGGGGGCTTCCAGCAGGAGGCTTGGTGTTTTAAGAAACATTGTACTTTATGTGGCTTGATTTAATGCTAATGACTTGTGCCTTTTTTAATACAACATAATGTTTCATTGTGTTTTCTCCTTTTCTCTCTGGGTAACTACAAAGTATAATAAAAAAGAAATTAATTTAATAAATCTCTATGCAATTCAAGTCACTATGACTCATCTCCAATGTCAAAAATTAGAGAAAAGGCATTCTCAAAGATGCCATGACTCTGTGCTATTAGAAGTATTTTCTCTTCCAGATAATGTAGGGCCACACTGTAAGTACAGGCCCTTGAGTGACATGAGTGATTCTTCCACAGTGTGTGACACACACACGAGAATTACTATCACCAACGCACACGAGTAACTGAATGTGCAGAGAGCATCTACAATGTTCATCTATTAACAAGCACCTCACAGACACCTGTGACGACAGAAGACAGGAGGAGCGACATTTCATCAGTCCCCTTTATATCATCGCTTCTATTCAGGGCGGCAAAGGTTCACTGGTTTGTTCTTCTGGAGGTGCGTGTGGATCTCCACAGTGAAACCCAGCGGGTGAGCGCGTGTCACTAGAAAGCTCACAACAGAGGAGCTGGGCTGCACAGCACCTCACTGCAGGAAGTGAGACTTTGCACATAGCCACTACTCATCAACAATATGAAATCTTAAACAATAAAAACAACTAATTTAAAAAATACAGGCTTCGCATCTTATTTCTCCAACAGTAGATCAAAGGCATGGAAGAGTGGTGGAGGCTTGCTCTCCAGAGAAAAGGCAGTAAGAAAACGCTGACCTGCAGCTTCCCAGGCTGGGCCTGTGCTAGCCCAGCTGCCTTTTCTAAGCCTTCGCTTAGGCCAGAGAAATCAGTTGCCTTTCTGCTTGCAAAGGTCAAGGACTCAGCTCAAGCAGTTTGCTAAGCCCTGAAGGGGAACACAGGCAAGCTCCTCTACCCTTTGATCTGGCCACAGTCCTAAGATTCTTACCTGTAAATGAAGGATTTTGGATTCATTATTTCGAAGCATTTCCTTTTGTCTCTCAATTTCAATTTCAAAGCTACATATCTGATTGTGCAAACTTTGTATGCTCTTGTTTTTTTCTACACTTTCATTCTGCAACAAGGAAACCTAAAAAAGAAATTCTTTAATTAATGTAACCAAAAGTGGTTTTCATATTAATTAACAACGATATAAATTAAATTTTCACAAGATAGGCCTTCTGTTAGCTTATTGACAGAGTTTCAAAGAAAAAAATCCCTTCACACAGAAAGTGGTAGTCCTGGTACTTTTCTTTCTTTCTTTTTTCCCTCTAGAGACAGGGTCTTGCTCTGTCCCCAGGCTGGAGTGCAGTGGTGCAATCATAGCTCACTGCAGCCTTGACCTCCTGGGCTCAAGTGATCCTCCCACTTCAGCCTCTTGAGTAGCTAGGCCTACAGGTACATGCCGCCACCATGTCTGGTTAGGCTTTAAAAAAAAATTTTTTTTTAGAGCTGGGGTCTTGCTATGTTGCCCAGGCTAGTCTCAAACTCCTGGCCTAAAGTGATCCTCCTACCTCAGCCTCTCAAAGGGTTGGGATTAGAGGTGTAAGTCACCACACCCAGCCAGTCCTAATTTAATAGGGAATCCCATAAACAGTGTTTCTCAGAATCTCTTCCAGTAATTAGGGTGAGGCAAAGTGCAGCAGCTGATTGAATTTCAGAATAAATGAGATGCTTTTTCAAGTTTTTGCTAAAAACTAGTAAATCTTTTACCAGAGTATTTTTCAACTGTTGACCAGGAAACATAGTAAGAAACAGATGCTTATGTACCACCCCATTTATACCAACGTGTGTGGGTATCCCTGAAAACAGATGTCATAAAGCCGTACTTGCCCTAATAATTTACAATGCACCCTGATATTTTTTCTTTTATTCCATTTCATTTAAGAAAATACTAGTCCCTGGAGAACACTATGCTAAGTGAAAAAAGCCAAGCACAGAAAGGCAAACAGTATGTACTCTCATTTAGACGTGGGATCTAAAAAAGTCAGGCTCACAGAAGCAGGGAATGGGGGTTACCGGGGCTGGTGGAGGTGGGCGGTGGAGGTGGGTGGTGGGGTGGGCTTGTGGAGCTGCTGGGCAGAGGGCACACAGCCTCAGGTAGACAGAAGGACGGATGTTTTTGAGCCCACTGAACAGCATGGTGACTGATTCATACTAACACGTGTTTCAAGACTGCTGGGGGAGCAGATTTTAAATGAAGTGACGTGATGGATATGTTAATTAGCTCGATTTAACTATTCTGCAATGTGTATGTATATATACCAAAACATTACACTGTACCCCATAAATATAAACAATGCTGGTCACAACCTACTAAATTATTTCACATCCACCCAGGGGCCACACCCTGCAGTTTCAACAGCTGCGCCAACATAATGACACAGTGATGAGAATACAAAAAATTACATGGGTGCTGCACCCTTGGGGCCAGTCTGCTCCCCCTCAACACGGGCAGGCAGAACTGACACCTGAGGATACCCTTCCACAGAAGCACAGAAGAGCCTCTGCAACCCATGTCAGCTGAAGGGAGGGCCTGCTGAGTGAGCATTTCCAACCCCACCTCTGACCTTTCCAAATCTTTCTGAAAGATAATTAGCTCCCAAAGACAAATTAACACCTGGTCTCAAAGATGAAAGTTCAAGGGTAACTCCTACGAGGCTTTCTTCCTCACAAGATTTTTACAAAGGGCATCTTGACCCCTCATCTACCAACGGGTGTCTCTGTCTATCCATTGGGGTGGTGGTCTCCACCCCAGAAGACCCTAAGCTCTGTGCCAGATGCGATGTGTGCCAACGATGTACACTCTAAAACCACCAATGCCTGGGGACCAATGGTCACAAAGGTGACGGCCTGAGGGCATCTCGGCACAAAACCAGATGTGATAAAGAGCTGACTCTTGATGCTGTCCATCTAAAGGACAACCAGCCTGAAGACGGGCGTCCTGTTCATATTCGGCACAGTTGGCCAAGTCAAGAGACATCTTTTGAAGCAATCACTATCTTATTTTAAAACAAGTATGTATTTACTAAGGAATACAAAACTTGCAATGTCTCATGGGCAAAATATAACTTCACTTTCCTAGGATTTTACTCTGCAAAACTTGGCTTTCCTTCCTTCCTTGCCTCATACGTCCACGAACTCCTACAAGTGGTCAACCTGCACGAATGTGGAGCGGGCCATATGCAGCATCGCGTGGTGGTTGTGTCCCTCTGAAAGTAACAATTCATTCATTTCCATCTGTCAAACACGGGACAGAATTCTCAGACTCTTTATTCTCATATCCCTGCAAAAAGATGACATGTATGCCAACTCTTTTGACAAAAATCCCAGTAATGTCTCCAAAACATTGTCAATAGGCCAGCTGTCATGGCTCACACGTGGTCTCAGCACTTTGGAAGGCTGAGGCAGACGGACAACTTGAACCCAAGGAATTGAAAACCAGCCTGGACAACAACATGGCAAAACCCCATCTCTACAAAAAGAAAAAACAACAATTAGCCAGGTGTGGTGCAAACGCCTACAGTCCCAGCTACCGGGAAGGCTGGGTGCAACCACTTGAGCCCGGGAGGTCAAGGCTGCAGTGAGCCATAACTGCGCCACTGCTCTCCAACAAATCTAGCAGTTGAGCATGAGCAGAAGCAACTTACAGCAATGAACACATGTCATGTCACACTAAACTCAACTTTTTTTTTTTTTTTTTGAGACAGAGTCTTGCTCTGTCACCCAGGCTGGAGTGCAGTGGCGGGATCTCGGCTCACTGCAAGCTCTGCCTCCCGGGTTCATGCCATTCTCCTGCCTCAGCCTCCCAAGTAGCTGGGACTACAGGCGCCCGCCATCACTCCCGGCTAGTTTTTTTGTATTTTTTTAGTAGAGACGGGGTTTCACTGCGTTAGCCAGGATGGTCTCGATCTCCTGACCTCGTGATCCGCCCGTCTCGGCCTCCCAAAGTGCTGGGATTACAGGCTTGAGCCACCGCGCCCAGCCAACTCAACTTCTTTCACTTTAGGACTTCCCTTATTTAAACTATTTATTTATTTAATCAAAGAATTCCACTCCCAGGTCCTGCAGATCGCTGCTTCCACTCGTCTACAGGGAGATGCCGCAGGCACGGGAAAGTCCACCCGGCAGGTGTGTTTCCAAGGAGCCGGCGAAACACCTGCCCAGGAGGTCCGAGGTTCTTTGCACTGAGAACGTCCTTTACTCCAGCCCACTTTGGTGGGGGGGCTTTACACTTCCCCTCCATTTAAGCCTTCTTAAAATATAAAATGGGTGTTTTTAAGTCCATTTTGCAGTTTTTCTTTAGTTTGACTATGAATGTGAGGAATGGCCTGTTTTTTTTTTTTTTTTTGGAGACAAGTCTTACTCTGTTGCCCAGGCTGGCATGATCTTGGCTCACTGCAACCTCTGCCTCCCGGGTTCAAGCAATTCTCCTGCCTCAGCCTCCCAAATAGCTGGGACTACAGGCGCACACCGCCACACCCGGCTAATTTTTTGTATTTTAGTAGAGACAGGGTTTCACAGTGTTGCCCAGGCTGGTCTTGAACTCCTAAGCTCAGGCAATCTGCCTGCCTCGGCCTCCCAAAGTGCTACGATTACAGGCGTGAGCCACCGTGCCTGGCTGAGGATCAGTCTTTTTGAACCAGCTCAAACATTCTATTTTCTATGACAGATGAACAAAATAACCTAAGAAATTCCAACTGAATAATTCTATAATAAGAAATAAATTCCCATTGTAAGTAAACATAAAATCGCTGCTCTTTGTCCAGCCTTTGCTTTTGGACCTAGTGAAGGGCACCATGCACATTCTCATAAGCACAATGAGAATGTGCAGAGCCGAGGCTTGGCTGGCCTGACAACAGGGCGGGGGTTTGCTCTGATGGGCAGAGTCCGGGAGGTATCAGTCCTTTGGCAACGTCCAAGAAGGCAGTGCACAGCTGTGCATCCTGCACTCTCGGGGCTTCCACCGTGACTTGGCTGGAGATAGTTTAAACACATGAGGCATTCACAGAGTGAGAAACTGCTGCACTGTGTGTGGGTGGGCTGCTCTGGTATGTCCTGGGGTTTCCAATGATGCAAACCATTCACTTTCAGTGGGGAAAAGAGCACAGAATGGAAAGGAAGGAGCCGAATCCTCACAGGGACTCGGCCTTGAAAGGCTGCCAGATGACAGCATAGTCCACAACCATCCTGCTGGATAACCACGTGCTGCAGACCTGTTCAACTACTGTGTATCTAACTCGGTGGTAACATTCTTTTTTTTTTTTTTTTTTTTGAGACAGTCTCTCATTCTGTCGCCCAGGCTGGAGTGCAGTGGCGAGATCTTGGCTCACTGCAAACTCCATTTCTCGGGTTCAAGCAACTCTCCTGCCTCAGCCTCCCAAGTAGCTGGGACTACAGGCACCCGCCACCATGTCCGGCTAATTTTTGAATTTTTTTTGTTGTTAGAGACGGGGTTTCTCCATGTTGGTCAAGCTGGTCTTGAACTCCCAACCTCAGGTGATCTGCCTGCCTTGGCCTCCCAAAGTGCTGGGATTATAGGCATGAGCCACCACGCCCAGCCACAAAGCCTATCCTTTTTTTTTTTTTTTTGAGACAGAGTCTCACTCTGTCGCCCAGGCTGAAGTGCAGTGGCGCCATCTCGGCTCACTGCAAGCTCTGCCTCCTGGGTTCACGCCATTCTCTTGCTTTAGCCTCCCAAGTAGCTGGGACTATAGGTGCCCGCCACCACGCCCGGCTAATTTTTTTTTTTTTTTTTTTGTATTTTTAGTAGAGACGGGGTTTCACCGTGTTAGCCAGGATGGTCTCAATTTCCTGACCTCGTGATCCACCCACCTTGGCCTCCCAAAGTGCTAGGATTACAGGCGTGAGCCACCACGCCCGGCCCACAAAGCCTATCCTTAAATTGAAGCGAAGAACCTTCTAAATGAGAAACACAGCATCTATGAGAGGTAAGAAGCCTTATGATCTATGCCTACAATTTTGAAAAGACAGAAACAAAATGCCAGCTTCAAAAAGAGGGAAAAAAGATTCCTAGGTAAACCACCGTTGAACTCAGAGCAAATGCTCTATGCTCACAGGAAGATCTCCAGGATTCTGCAAATATGAGTTCTGCATTGCTGCCTATCAGCATTGTTCTGCTCCATGTGTGTGCACAGGACGCCAATCCTTCCACTGCTTCTCAACCTCAGCTCAAGCATTTAGATGAAAAACTCTCTTAAGGCAGGTTAAAGGGAAATATTTTGATTTAAAATTTTAGACTCCTTGCAGTATATTTACATTTTATTTTATTTTATTTTATTTTATTTTTTTTTTTTGAGACGGAGTCTTGCTCTCTCTCCCGAGCTGGAGTGCAGTGGCCAGATCTCAGCTCACTGCAAGCTCTGCCTCCCGGGTTCACGCCATTCTCCTGCCTCAGCCTCCCGAGTAGCTGGGACTACAGGCGCCCGCCACCTCGCCCGGCTAGTTTTTTTTTTGTATTTTTTAGTAGAGACGGGGTTTCACCATGTTCGCCAGCATGGTCTCGATCTCCTGACCTCGTGATCCGCCCGTCTCGGCCTCCCAAAGTGCTGGGATTACAGGCTTGAGCCACCGCGCCCGGCCTATATTTACATTTTAAATTGCTGGGATTTAACACTGGAAACAAGACATTCAAATCTTTACGAAACTCAAATGTCAACTCCATTGGCTGTTCTAATTCACCTTAGTGTCCTCCTACTACAAGTTCTCAATACATGTTTGTTGAATATTGAATTAAGTTTATATTTTTGTAATTAAGCCACAATGGTAGATCCTACAACAACTTCTTCTCTATCAATTCTTAGAGGTTTTCATCTTCTCATGATAAGAAGAAGGCCCCGCTGAGCTGAACATCACAGAACAAACTCCACTGAGAGCTAGCATTATTGCAGGAAGGTGCTTGCTCCTGCATCTACAGGCCTGCAATGAAGGTCTCTCAAGAACAGCATGGAGGCTGGGCACGGTGGCCCACACCTGTAATCCCAGCACTTTGGGAGGCTGAGGTGGGCAGATCACCTGAGGTCGGGAGTTTGAGACCAGCCTGACCGACATGGCAAAACCCCGTCTCTACAAAAATACAAAAATTAGCTGGGTATGGTGGTGCGCACCTGTAATACCAGCTACTCGGGAGGCTGAGGCAGGAGAATTGCTTGAACCCGGGAGGCAGAGGTTGCAGTGAACGGAGATCGTGCCATTGCACTCCAGCCTGGGCTACAAGAGCAAAACTCTGTCTCAAAAAAAAAAAAAAAAAAAAAAAAAAACAGCATGGGAGAGTGAGTCTTTTCGGGAAGTGGTCCCATCTATGTGGAGAGCGCACCAAGTTTCACAAGGTGTCAAATGACAAAATCAATTGTAGTCATATCAAATATTTTCTCCTGTTTGTCTCTTGTAAAAGACACAGAAGTCTAACACATTTAGAGGGGTAACCACCCAGGTCAGGGCTGGCAAACTTATTCTATAAAGAGCCAAGTAGTCAATATCTCAAGCTGTACAGTCCCCACAATCTCTAACTCTGCTGCTTTCGAGCGAAAGAAGCCACAGACAACACAGAGCGAGTAAGGATGGCTGTCTTCCAACAGAACTTTGCTTACAAAAAAAACCCAGCAGGGTGGGGACTGGGCATCTGATCATCTCTGTGCTGGATGGATGCTAAAAAAATCACAATGTGATTGACTTTAAAAAAGCACTTCACACTTGTTTGGCAATTAAAAAACGAAGAACAAAAATAAAACACCTTCATTTATAAGCTCAAGAACACACAGAGTTTTTTTTGACAATCTCTTGATATGGTTTCTTTTATCCAAAACCCATTAATAACTATAAAAAGGTTCTGTCTTTAAATAATCTGCAGAGATGATATAAATCCCATAGCAGCAGGAAAGTGTGCAGCCCACCTTCTTTTCGAGCGAGTTGCTCCACTCCTTCAGCAGGTTGACGTGCTGCACGGCGGAGCTGGCCTCGTGGGCCTTGATCTGCTGGTTTGTCCCCTGCGAGAGCAAAGATGTGAGGCATTCAGCGAACCTCGCTGCATTCCAAAGGGCAGAAAGGCTAACATACAACCCTAAAAGCAGCACTAAACACAAAGAGGGGAGACCTATTTGCATCAAATGAACAGGGAATCTCTGCGCCTAAGGAGGGCTGTGCTCAGGGCCACCTGGCTACTGCGTGCAGGTGAGGAGGCCAGCACCCTTCAATGCCACAGTGAGCCAGCAGAGCCAGCACCCTGCAATGCCACAGTGAGCATCTCAGGGTTATTTCCTCATCCCTCCAGCTCATCTCAAGTGGCTTCTTATCAAGGGTTGACACTTGTAATATCAAGAAATTAAATTTTAAACTCATTCTTGATCTATTATAAACTATTTTTCTCATTAAAATGTAGTATAAGTGGAAAACGTTTAGATACCCATAGTTGTGGCGAGATACTGCCACAACTTTACTAGACAACAGTCTAGTAAACATGTAAGCAAAGCAGGATTCAAAAGAATTTACTAAAGTATTAATTTATTAGTTCAAATACACTGTATCCAAAGATGTATTGCTCTTCACCATTCTAGTATTCTTAGAAAAGTTACATACAAAACAAATACAATCTACAGAGTACATAAGATGTAGACCATTTTAGAGTCAGGAATAAGCACATGTAATTGTACTTCATATATTTAAGGAAATAATTTGTCTGAAATATAATTTGTTTTGCTATTAGAAAATTAAGAAGCCACAGAAAGCATTTTAATGATCTCCAAAACATATACTCTGTACATAGAATATTCATATATATATGTTGATATAAGTGTTGCAATATATAAACATATATATACACATACACAGAGAGAATGAATGATACTACGTACGACAGAACAGGGGAGGCTCAGTCTTGTTAGAGACTAAAGCAAAGGAAGGCACAGTCATTCTTACTCTTCGGCTGTTCTCTTCCTCAGAAAATACTAAGATGCCAATCTCTCTGTACTGACTTCATAACAATGTATTGGTGCTACGTAAAATATAAAATACTGTAATTGTAACATATACTGCCTCTTGATAGTTTTAAGATACATATATTTAAATGAAAACTTGGTTCCATTCACTAGCAATCTCAGATGTGTTAAAAAATAAACAACAACAAAACACCAGATGCAGATTTCTCACACTACATGTGTGGCAGCAGCAGAGACGCCCTCCCCACGCTGTTCTCTGGGAGGTACGCTCTCTATGAGCTGTGCTCCATTTTGCGTCTGTCCCCAGCTGGGGTCAGAGTCAGCACAGACATGTATATCAAATGCATTTATGGATACACACGTGTGTGATCATTATGGCTGTGTACTGACACACACGCTGTTGAAACTATGCTCAGTTTTATATTCGCTTATATTCAGGTAACAGCGAAAATTTCCGTAACAATCTATCTGAAAACCCCACCAAACGTCAAGCCTGTCTGTTGCGTTACTAGCTGGTTTGGATGTAGCACTTCTCTTAATGTATTAACTTCCACCTCAGCGCAGTGTCTCCCTGCAGTCTCAAAACACCACCAACTGGAAAGCGAGCATCCCGCCTGCTGCACGTGGCTTTCGTCACCCAGGCAACAGGGTGTTTCAGTTTCATGACGAAGAATAAGGAGTCCAGAGCTTGCATGTTAAAATGTTAATATAATAACTTTCTCTCATGGCAGAATGTCAGTGACTGGGAAGGACAAATGTCGGATACTGACCTGAAAAACGCAGCCATAGCGCTTAAAACTACAGGTGCTGGGGGCATTGACACACTCTGACAAGTGTGCACTCAACTGCAACGGGAAAGAGACGTGAGTTGTGGCACAAACGTTTGCATGAAAATGTTCAAACATATTAGGGCACAGATAGCATCTGGGCTGTACTATTAAGAATGGTGTTTATCGCTACAGGTGTGTATATATCATCTCTGCCTAGACTTCTATGCAGTAAATATACGGTCTAGTCACGTGTATACACATATACGCCAATATACAAGAATACATTTACTATAACATTTCTTAAACTTGCAGTTTCTTTAGAACAAATTGTTCAAAATGTGACATGCCATCTGTAGTGCCAGAATTTAAAAAAGAAAGAAAAAACATAAACTGAAATGCACATTTAAAGACCATAAACAAAAATTGCATGAAAACACAAAAAAATAGAAAGCATTCAGAATGCAACTGGGTCACACACCTAATATACGGTACACAAAAATAAATATATTTTCAAAGCAAGCTTACACAATGTACCATTACTCATAATACTTGAGATAAGTGCAGATGAGTTTTTCCTTCATCTGAAAAGACTTTTTCCCTCTGTAAGGGCCAGAAACTCAGGTAGCTTTTCAAAGACCTCTAAGATCAGTCTAGCAATAGAATCTTAATACTGTCACCTCTAATTGATGGCAGGAAATTTAGGTGGGGCTGGGAGCAGATAACTAATTTTGCAAGAAAAAAGTTCCTTGCTCAGCTCAAATGCTGGTGAGTTATCAAATAAAAATCACTTATGATGCCCTAACAAGAGAAAAGGGAATGGAAAAGATTACATTTTAAGGAGTTAGGCTAATACAAATGAGGTATAGTTTGGTCTTTTTTTTCTTTATCATGCCCCAAGACTGAGCAGAAGTTTTGCCTTTTATTGAAGAAA
This sequence comes from Macaca thibetana thibetana, assembly GCF_024542745.1. Taxonomy (NCBI): domain Eukaryota; kingdom Metazoa; phylum Chordata; class Mammalia; order Primates; family Cercopithecidae; genus Macaca; species Macaca thibetana. Next base: position 4,602,757 of record NC_065584.1, read on the forward strand.
TTCCCATCAGGAAACTCTAGGGATAGATCTTCTTCACAGAACACAGACTCTCCTTGGGAGGAGGGTGTGTGGGTGCAGCAGTGGGTGCAGCAGCTGGAAGGTGTCTTTCTGTGTGCCAGCACGCATGTGTTCTCAAGGCTCACGAAGCACGTCCTCCTGGAGGATGCAGCTAAGTTCTACAACTTCTCAGTCTCCCAGGACAAAGGCGGTCCTTCCCTCTAGGTGGGTATTTACAACAGAGGGGAAAATGGATCCCTGCTGCGAAAGCTAAGGAGGAGGGGCAGGGACTGAGGGGCCCATGTGGCCACCGCTAGGGTTAACCTTCAAGGAAGGTCTCAGAGCCAGGGCAGAGTCAAGGCGGTAGGAACCTGGCAGCCTGATGCCCTTGCTGCTCCTCGGAACCCAGATCGGCTGTCCCTGCAGGAAGCGCCCACAAGGCACGTGACAGGTGACTGGCAGGGAAACGCAGTGTGAAGACTGCGCAGAACAAGGTTAATTAAAAAACTTAGAATGTATTCTTCCAGTGTCATTACTGCAATAACAAACCTGCATGTCAACACTATTACATGTTAAACCAGGGACACACTGGGCTTGATGCATGTTATTTTCAGTGTACTAGAGTAAATTCGGTGTTGGACCTTTTTCTAAATTGGTTTTATTATCAGTATTCTGAGTCTTAGGGAATCTACAGGAGCTCTGGAATAGGGGCAGGAATAACCTATAGCTCAATAGCATCTTTCATCAGAAACCCAACAGAGATGCAGGTTTAACAATGTTTTAAAAAAATAAATTATTGGCCGGGTGTGGTGGCTCACGCCTGTAATCCCAGCACTTTGGGAGGCCGAGGCGGGCGGATCACGAGGTCAGGAGATCGAGACCATCCTGGCGAACACGGTGAAACCCTGTCTCTACTGAAAATACAAAAAAATTAGCCAGGCATGGTGGCGGGCGCCTGTAGTCCCAGCTTCTAGGGAGGTTGAGGCAGGAGAATGGCATTAACCCGGGAGGTGGCGGAGCTTGCAGTGAGCAGAGATCACGCCACTGCACTCCAGCCTGGGCGACAGAGAGAGACTCCATCTCAAAAAAAAAAAATAAATAAATAAAAATAAATAACAAAACTAAAAATAAAATAAATAAATAAATAATTGGCTGGGCGCAGTGGCTCACGTCTGTAATCCCAGCACTTTATCCTAACTTGGTGAAACCCCATCTCTACAAAAAATACAAAAAATTAGCCAAGCGTGGCGGCAGGCGCCTGTAGTCCCAGCTACTCGGGAGGCTGAGGCAGGAGAATGGCGTAAAGCCAGGCAGCGGAGCTTGCAGTGAGCTGAGATCCGGCCACTGCACTCCAGCCTGGGCGACAGAGCAAGACTCCGTCTCAAAAAAAAAAAAATTATTTCAACAGCACGCACTCTTTAAACACTAACAGAGGATTGTCCAGTTGTGGCAATAATTTACATGTATTTTTCCCCAGTTCCTCCCAGGGGCACATTCAGGGCCCAGAGGCCACTGTCATCAGGTGAGACTGTGCCCTGACCCTCAGCTTCAAGGTCCTGGGAGGGCACACCTTGGGGGAGAGTGGCTCTCTGGGCCCTCCTGTACCCTGAGTCCCTGACCCTACCCCCACATGGGCCCTCTTGCTCAGTCAGGGGCATGCGAGGCTGGTTATTCCTGCTGCTACCCTGTATCTATTAATAAAATTTCAGTCTGTTGAAAAATGCTGAGATGAGCAGGTGAGCCGGCTCCTTAGATCAGGGTACCACACATCCAGGGAGCCCAGGGTAGCCCCAGATGACTCCCAGAATACTAACTAAAGGAGCTCCAGGTAAGGACAGATGCAGAAACATTAAGAATCCTTGAAATTTTCCCAACTGGACATATCCTGATCAAGTGAAGTCAACGCAAAATCTACCTATCTCAAAGAGAGTGCCAAGGGCAATGTGAGACGCGCAACCCTTGGGGGAGGCCACGCGGGGCCCTTCTGGAGGCCCTAAAATGTGGGAGCTGTCCTCCACCCAGCATGTGTGAGCAAAATGGTTCTGAAGTGTCTCTAATTCATGTTCTTGAGATAATCTAACAGCAATTACTATTCTATAGAGTTAAAATTGCTTTAAAAACCCCTTGTCACCTTTGCTTGTACTGTATATAAAATATTCCCATTTTCTTAATGCTTCACAATCTTTGCTCTGAATTTACCACACTGTAGTTTTGTTTTGTTTTGTTTTTGAGATGGAGTTTCGCTCTTGTTGCCCAGGCTGGAGTGCAGTAGTGCGATCTCGGCTCAGTGCAACCTCCGCCTCCTGGGTTCAAATGATTCTCCTGCCTTAGATTCCTGGATAGCTGGGATTACAGGTGTGCACCACCACGCCCGGCTAGTTTTTGTATTTTTAGCAGAGACGAGGTTTCAGCATGTTGGCCAGTCTGGTTTTGAACTCCTGATCTCAGGTGACCCACCCGCCGAGGCCTCCAAAAGTGCTGGGATTACAGGTGTGAGCCACTGCACCCGACCCTACACCGTAGCTTTTGACTGTTTGCTTCTGACTTCCAAAAAATGGTGTAAGGCTTTTTGCTGCGGTTTTAATTTTTCTGGCTATACACATGACTCTCATGAACTGGGAAAACGTGAGGCTTTGGCTATGCAGGGAAGGGGACCCAGGCACGCAGCCCTAAGGGCTTCACAGGCTCCCGGCCGGGCCCGGCCGCCCCTACCTCGCTCCTCAGGAGAGTCTGGACGCTGCATTTGTGAGGGCAGGATACCACCACGCAGGGACAGTCGGTGTCCTCATGTTTCTACAGAGAGAGAAAGTACTGTCAACTTTAAACATACAACCTGTCTTCCTTCAGTCCCGCTGAGATGCCAACGGGGCCCCCAGGAATGGCTCTGCTCACCATCACTGTCCCCTAAGCTACGGCACTCACGTTACGTACGGCTGAGTCATTATTGTCACAGAGTGTGAGTGTCTCAGGACATCACAGGTATCTCCAAAGATCTGGTCAGATCTGACCAGTGAGGGCGGCTTGCCTCAGAACAGTCTGCTGGTGGGGGCCCGCCACAAGGGCTTCCACTTAGCACGTCTCCTCTGTGCCAGAGCTGCTTCTGGTTCACACAGCCCCTAACGTGCAATGCTCAGGGAGGCATGGCCACTCACATAGCACTCAAGCACAGGTGGACAGCGGAGCTGGGGACACAGCTGGTGTCTGCCTCTGCTGGTTGAGAGACGGAGGGTTTCCCTTGGCCTCTCAGTTTGGAGTCTGGAAATAATGCTTCCCAAGTACGTGAGAGCAGCATGACCTACTGAGTATTTACATTACTCACCTAGAACCTTAATCTAGATTATTTTTAGTCCATGGAAAATTGGGATAAGTTTTGGGTTAGGCCTTCTCTAATAGCACACACTTCATGTTTGCTGAGGCTGGATGATGGCGACTGTTAAGCCCAATCCCACGGGCACCTGCTGGGTGCCTGTCCACGAGCAGAGCAAGGACAAGGACTCCCCACAAGGACATCAACTGCAGGGCCCCTGGGGAGAGACTAACGAGGCAGAGCCAGAGATGGAGCCATGCTGAACAGTCCCTGCTGAGCAGGAAGACTGTGGCAGCGGCTTCCCAGTAGCCACGGGATGCCTCAATCCTCCCCCCATCCATCTTTTCAAGTCCTCTTTTGGCCTTCAATTATGTTGCTGTTCCACTGAAGGAATTGGGGAGGCATTTGCTGAGAGCTAGAGTCTGACTGGCGGGTCTGAGGGCCGAGGAAGGCAGCAGCCCACTTGAGGGAAGCTCGTCCTCAAAACGTAGTTGCTCCTCTCCCCCAGGAGCTTGCTTTCCTCGGCAGGTTTCTAAGGCCCAACTCTGCAGACACCCACGGTGGTTCTGTGGCAGAATAGGGATGGGGCTCAGGGCAGGGAGGCTGAGGAAGAAGGGGGTGGAGGGCAGCACTGTGGCCAGGGAAGAGGAGGCCAATCAATATCTTTCTGTGTTTAACTTCCAACAAGCCCACACCAATCTACACTCCCAGTATCGTGGGGTGCATGTTTCCACACCCTTGCCAATTCTATCGCACAACCTTTGGCAATCTGATAGGTAAAAAATTGGCGTAAGTGGGACCTGCAATTCTTTAGTAATGTGTGGTTAAGCACATTATATATATATGTGTGTGTCTGTGTGTGTGTGTGTTTTTTTCAAGACGGAGTCTCACTCTGTTGCCCAAGTTGAAGTGCAGTGGTGTGATCTCGTCTCACAGCAACCTCCGCCTCCTGGGTTCAAGCAATTCTCCTACCTCAGCCTCCGGAGGAGCTGGGACTACAGGTGCATGTCACCATACCCAGCTAATTTTTTGTATTTTTAGTAGAGGAGGGGTTTCACCATGTTGGCGAGTGGGCCAGGCTGGTCTTGAACTCCTGACCTCAAATGATCCACCCACCTTGGCCTCCCAAAGTGCTGGGATTACAGGTGTGAGCCACTGCGCCCAGTCTTACGCATATTTTTGATATTAATCATTTCTATTTCTTTTCCTATGAACTGCCTTTTCACAGCTTTTGACCACTACAGTGAGTTGAATAATGTCCTACAAAATTCACGTCTATCTGGAACCTCAGAACGTGACCTTATTTGAAAATAAGATTTCTGAAGATGTCAGTGAAGATGAAGACACCCTGGCATGGGGCAGATCCTAAATATAAAGAGTGCCACCCTTAGAAGAGGTGAGCACAGGCACTAGGAACACGGCCACGTGAACATGGGGGCAGAGGCTGGAGTGGTGCAGCCATGAGCCAAGGAAGGCCAAGGACTGCTGGTGGCTCCAGAAACTGAGAGGGGCAGGAAAGCCTTCTCCCCTACAGTTGTCAGAGACAGCAGGGCCTTGGTTTTGCATTTCCAGATCCAGAACTATGACAGGATAGATTTGTTTTTGCAAGCCACCAACTTGGGATTACTTTGTTACAGCAGCCAAAGGAAAATAACACATTCGTAAAAAAAAAAAAAAAAAAAAAAAAAAAAAAACCTGAATCTTCTGCTGATTTTTTTCATTTGCCTATAAATGAAATCAGTCCTATCTATGAAATTAAATGTAATTCTGATACACACAAGCATGTATGTGCACACATGTGTGAGTTGAAAAGCATAGGCCGGGTGCGGTAGTCCAGCACTTTGGGAGGCCAAGGCAGGCGGATTACCTGGGGGCAGGAGTTTGAAACCAGCCTGGCCAACATGGTGAAATCCCGTCTCTACTGAAAATATAAAAATTAGCCGGGCGTGGTGGCAGGCACCTGTAATCCCAGCTACCTGTGAGGCTGAGGCAGGAGATTTGCTTGAACCTGGAGGCGAAGGTTACAGTGAGCCGAGATCGTGCCACCGCACTCCAGCCTGGACAACAGAGTGAGACACTGTCTCAAAAAAGAAAAAAAAAAAAAAGCATAACTACATAGTGAACACCCATGAAGCCAATACCCAGGTCCAAGGGCATGACTGATAACATCCACCTACCTGCATCTACCTCTCCCATCTCACCCTCATCCTCCCACAAGGAGTACCCATTAAAACCACAACCCTGAATTTTGTATTTCTGCTTCTAAAAAGGTTTCACTATACATATGTGTGCCAAATGAAACACTGTTTCATTTTGATTGTTTTTGAATTTTGTTAACATGGACTTCTATCATAGGAGTCTTTGGGACTTGGTTCAGTATTACACTTCTTAGACTAATCTGCCTATTGCAAATAACTGCAGGCCCCTAACTTTCACTACTGTATGACACATCTCCCTGTCGTATAATAACACTGTAATATAATTTCCACCTGCTGATGGGTGCTCCAGCTGTTTCCAGATTTCTGCTGCTCTGGTCACACCTGGCCACATTTCCTGGTGTGTGTGTTTCTCCTACACATCCAGGAGAAAAACTGCTGGTTAACTGAGTGCCTGAATGTCCAACCTAGTAGGATACTGGCAATTGATTTCCACAGTGGTCAAACCTAGACTTCCACCACGTACGCTCTCCCATAGGGTGAGATCTTTATCATCCTGATCTTCACAAGTTAACAGAACTGTTTAAAGAATGATGGTCCAGAATTTCTAGACTAAATCCAGAAGGTTTGTTTCCCGACACTTTAAATTATGCTAACCTATAAATTTAAAAGGTAATAATAAAACTTGAAAATAGCTGGCATACTGTATATACCATAGTTTAAACGTAGAAAAGAAATCCTTCTATGAACTGCAATGGTCCAGGGTTTTGACGCATCCTCAGCACATTTTACCAACATTTGATGTCGTGACACACCACAAAACATAGGGAGTGTAGGAGAATTCGAATGACCTGGGCTTCAGGTCTCCGTACATCAGGTCTGTTCTTCCTAGAAATAAACTCAGTGAAGGCCTGAGGGGAGGAGATTAAGGGTGTTCAAATTGAAAAAAAAAAATACGTGGGAATCAAATCACACCACTGAAAAGAGAGGTGGCCTAGGGCAAGTCACAGAACCAGGCCTGGAGCAAAGGCAGCAAACCAGCAACTGCTCTCCCCTTGTGGGGCTGAGAGGCAAGGGCAGACGCACTGGCAGGACCCCGAACACCCATGCTTGCTGAAATGACTGCAGGCCCTAAGAGAAGCTGACACCTTAAAATGCACTCTACTATCAACACTGCTCAAACGGTGTTCAACTTGTTTTATCTCAAGCATGTAGTGCAATTTATAAGGAATATTTATTTGCACAACTCAGGCCCCAAACTTGCTCATTATCATTCTGTGCTTTCCATCTATTCTCTTTCTCCCTTGTCTTTAGTTGACAAATTCAAGGCCCAGATCAAATGAAAGGCAACCTCCTCACTAAAGCCTTCCTTGACACTCAGGCTAAGCTATTATAACTGGTCCTTCCTTGTTGGCATGTTATTAATATTACAGTCCCAGTACTTCCCATACTAACATGAATGAAACTGTGCATCTGGCTGTCTCTGTCATCAGAATGCAAACTGAAGGAGAGAGTGCAATTTATTCTCCTGTGTGTCCTGAGCAACCAGGGCAGGGTCTGGCGCCGTTTTGTGAATCTATATGCTTGTGCTTAAAACCTGACCTGTTATAGCCTCATCCGGTGTTCAGAGTCAGTTACTTATATGGTGTTTAACGGACATACGCTACGATTCCTTCTTAAACAAAAATCAGTTGTTGGATTCTATTCTGCAAATAAAGGTAACTGATTTTGGCAAGAAACAAAGTATAACTTTGATAGCTATATATTTATTTTAAGTTCCAGGGTACATGTGCAAGATGTGCGGGTTTGTTACACAGGTAAATGTGTGCCATGGTGGTTTGCTGCACAGATCAACCCATCACCTAGGTATTAAGCCCAGCATCCATTAGCTATTCTTCCTGATGCTCTCCCTCTCCTAACACCACAGGCCCCAGCGTGTGTTGATCCCCCGAATGTGTCTATGTGTTCTCATTGTTCAGATCCTTCTTATAAGTGAGAACATGTGGTGTTTGTTTCTCTGTTCCTGTGTTAGTTTGCTAAGGATAACGTCTTCCAGCTCCATCCACGTCCCTGCAAAGTAGATGATCTCCTTCCTTTTTTGTTGTTGTTGTTGAGACAGAGTCTTGCTCTGTCACCCAGGATGAAGTGCAGTGGTGCAATCTCAGCTCACTGCAACCTCCACTTCCCGGGTTCAAGTGATTCTCCTGTCTCAGCCTCCCGAGTAGTTGGGATTACAGGCATGTGTTACCATGCCCAGCTAATTTTTGTATTTTTAGTAGAGATGGGTTTTACCATGTTGGCCAGGCTGGTCTTGAACTCCTGACCTCAGGTGATCCACCCGCCTCGGCCTCCCAAAAGTGCTGGGATTACAGGTGTGAGTCACTGTGCCTGGTGGAACTCCTTTTTTGTTTTTCTGGTTTTTTTTAGACAGAGTTTATCGCTCTTGTTGCCAAGCTGGAGTGCATAATCTTGGCTTACTGAAACTTCCGCCTCCTGAGTTCAAACGATTCTCCTGCCTCAGCCTCCCAAGTAGCTGGGATTACAGGCATCCGCCACCATACCCGGCTCTTTTTTTTTTTTTTTGAGACAGAGTCTCGCTCTGTCCCCCAGGCTGGAGTGCAGTGGCGCGATCTCAGCTCACTGCAAGCTCCGCCTCCTGGGTTCACACCATTCTCCTGCCTCAGCCTCCCAAGTAGCTGGGACTACAGGCACCTGCCACCACGCCCAGCTAATTTTTTGTATTTTGTTTAGTAGAGACGGGGTTTCACCGTGTTAGCCAGGATGGTCTAGATCTCCTGACCTGGTGATCCTCCCACCTCAGCCTCCCAAAGTGCTGGGATTACAGGCGTGAGCCACCGCGCCCGGCCTTGTTTTGTTTTTTTAATAGAGATAGGGTTTCTCCATTTTGGTCAGGCTGGTCTCCAACTTCCAATCTCAGGTGATTCACCCACCTCGGCCTCCCAAAGTGCTTCGATTACAGGCGTGAGCCACCGTGCCCAGCTGATCTCCTTCTTTTTATGGATACATAGTATTCCATGATATATATGTACCACATTTTCTTAATCCAGTCTATCACTGATGGGCATTTAAGTTGATTCCATGTCTTTGCTATTGTGAATACTGCTTCAATGAACATACATGTGCATGTATCCTTATAATAGAATGATTTATATTCCTTTGGGTATAAACCCAGTAATGGGATTGCTGGGTCAAATGGTATTTCTGCCTCTAGATCTTTGAGGAATCGCCACACTGTCTTCCACAATGGTTGAACTAATTTACACTCCCACCAACAGTGTAAAAGCATTCCTTTTTTCTGCAGCCTCGCCAGCATCTGTTGTTTTTTTGACTTTTTAATAACTGCCATTCTGACTGGCATGAGATAGCAACATATTAACATATGCAAAGCCTGAAGTCTTGTTCATTAGGCATATGTCTCATTCACTGAAATTTAACAACTGGAGGAATTATTATTTTCGTTCTAGAGATGGGGTCTCACTTTGTTGCCCAGGCTGGTCTTGAACTCCTGGCCTCAAGCAATCCTCCTGCTTTGGCTTTCCAGAGTCCTGGGATTATAGGCATGAGCCATCATGCACAGCCTGGAGGAATTACTTGACCACGAAAAAACACTATTGCTGTTTTCCAAAGGGGAGGGCACAGTTCTTAAAAGTTCTTTTTTTTGAGACAGGGTCTCACTCTGTCACCCAGGCTGAGTGCAGTGGTGCGATTATGGCTTACTACCAGTCTCAACCTCCCTGGCTCAAGTAATCTTCCTACCTCAGCCTCCTGAGTAGCTAGAACTACAGGTATGCTTTAGCACACCCGCTAAATTTTTATTTTTTATAGAGGCAGAGTCTTGCTACGTTGCCCATGCTGGTCTCCAATTCTAAAGCTCAAGTGATCCTCCTGCTTCTGTCTCCCAAAGTGCTGGGCACACAGGTGTGAGCTACCATACCCGGCCTCAGGAGTTCTTAATAACTGGAAACATCTGAAGTACCACACAAGAAAAAAAGTTCATAATGGAAGAAAGACATGGACACAGGAAAATTACAGAAAGCAAGGCAAATTGAGAGATTATAAAGTATTTAGTTGGTGCAAAGGAATTGCCGTTCTTGTCATTACTTTTAATGGCGAAAACTGCAATTACTTTTGCACCAACCTAAGAGGACTACATCTCATTTCATAGAGAAAAGCATAGGAAACTCTCCCTAAATTTTGGTCATTAGAGCTCCACAGCTGGGTGCAATGGCTCACGCCTATAATCCCAGCACTTTGGGAAGCCGAGATGGGCAGATGGCTTAAGCCCAGGAGCTTGAGACCAGACTGGGCAATGTGGCAAGACCCTATCTCTACAAGAAATAAAAAAAATAGCCAGGCATGGTAGCACGCACCTGTAGTTCTTGAGATGGGAGGATCACTTGAACCTGGGAGGCAGAGGCTGCAGTGAGCTGAGATTGTGTCACTGCATTCCAGGCCTGGATGACAGAGTGAGACTCTGTCTCAAACAAAACAAAACAAACTATTCCACAATATCCACCAGGAACTGGATGATGGCCCACGCCCTGGCTGAGCTGCCCTGGTGCCCCCCTTCAGTCATTTCGTGGCCAAGCACCCCCCAGCCTCTCGGCAGCCTCTGAGAGAGTGCCCAGGCCCCCACGAGCTCTGTCCTCGTCTCCACTCACTCCAGCCCCATGATTCTGCGAACCACCAAACTCACCCACATCCGCAGCCTGCACGGCTCCATTCCCCATTCTCTCCCAAGCCCGTCACCCTCCACTCACTGGGCACCCCCTCAGCGGGACACTTAGGTTCTCCACACGCACTGGGTGTCACCTTTACCTCACACCCCACCTGCCAGCCAATCCTACCGCCCCACCCTCAGGCGCACCCCAGTACAACCTTCCCCAACCCCAACAACACCAGGCCTTGCCCAGGGGCCCTCTCACCCCCCAGCTCTGGGCTGCCCAGTGGCTTTCCTCCCTCTCTGGCTGCCCCACTGTCCTCATACCCGGCCTGTGTTCCACACAGCTCCTCAACCCCACAGCCCTGCCAGTTGCTGCTTAGGGTCCACATGCTCCCTCACTGTCCCTTGACTGCCTCAGAGAAGCCAGTGCTGTCACCTCTCTTCCCTTGATGCCACCTGATTTTGATTCACAGAACTGATCACTACCTGATGTTACATATTTGTTAGTATTTTTTCCCACTAGAGGAGCCTCACCACTGAGTCCCCAGCTCCTGGAATACAGCCCGGCACACAGTTGGTACCCAATAGGTGTTTGTTCAACAAATGGATTGTTTTTGAAGTGTCCTCCACCCCCAACATCTCTGCTTTCCTCTTTAATTCACCCACTCACCCACACACACAGACACACACCCCCATTCACACCCCCACACACTCACCGATATTCACACTCACCCCCCACACACTCACCCCCACACACTCACCCACATTCACACACCCACACACACACTCACCCCCACACACTCACCCACATTCACACACTCACCCACACACACACTCTCACCCCCACGGAAATACACAATGCAAAACTGAGACAAAGTAACCGAAGTATAAGAAGCTCCCTCCAAGACAAACAGCTGCATTTCAATGCTGTAGGACAAATTAGCCTGTTATAAGTGACGGTTATGTCACAGAGCTGTAAAATCAGGCAATCTATCAACATTTTGAGGCAATTCCCTAGGACAAGTTAAAAATTTTACCTTTCTTGAATATTCATTTTTTAACACACTAAATGATAGTCAATCAAGGCAATGGAAAATGTTAACTACATAAATCAAAATAGGCAAAACAAAGCTTAATTCTGAAATAAAGTAAGATAAAAAGTGCTATTTATTCCTATCTTTTCTCTTTATTCCTATTAGAATAGTCATTAAGAAGCTGTACAGTGGAAGAAGTATATACGAACTGAGCAGATGGCCTGTGGAATGGATTATCTATGAGTTGAGGGAAGGCCTGTGGAGTGGATTATCTATGAGCTGAGCGGAAGGCCTGTGGAACGGATTATATATGAACTGAGTGGAAGGCCTGTGGAATGGATTATCTATGAGTTGAGGGAAGGCCTCTGGAACGGATTATCTATGAATTGAGTGGAAGGCCTGTGGAACGGATTATCTATGAGCTGAGCAGACCTGTGGAACGGATTATCTATGAGTTGAGGGAAGGCCTGTGGAACGGATTATATATGAACAGAGTAGAAGGCCTGTGGAACGGATTATCTATGAGCTGAGCGGAAGGCCTGTGGAACGGATTATCTACGAGTTGAGGGAAGGCCTGTGGAATGGATTATATATGAACAGAGTGGAAGGCCTGTGGAACGGATTATCTATGAGCTGAGCGGAAGGCCTGCGGAACGGATTATCTACGAGCTGAGCGGAAGGCCTGTGGAACGGATTATCTACGAGCTGAGCGGAAGGCCTGTGGAACGGATTATCTATGAGTTGAGGGAAGGCCTCTGGAATGGATTATCTACGAGTTGAGGGAAGGCCTCTGGAATGGATTATCTATGAATTGAGTGGAAGGCCTGTGGAACGGATTATCTATGAGTTGAGGGAAGGCCTGTGGAACGGATTATCTATGAGTTGAGGGAAGGCCTCTGGAATGGATTATCTATGAATTGAGTGGAAGGCCTGTGGAACGGATTATCTATGAGTTGAGGGAAGGCCTGTGGAACGGATTATCTATGAGTTGAGGGAAGGCCTCTGGAATGGATTATCTATGAATTGAGCGGAAGGCCTGTGGAACGGATTATCTATGAGTTGAGGGAAGGCCTGTGGAACGGATTATCTATGAGTTGAGGGAAGGCCTCTGGAACGGATTATCTATGAGTTGAGGGAAGGCCTCTGGAATGGATTATCTATGAATTGAGTGGAAGGCCTGCGGAACGGATTATCTATGAGTTGAGGGAAGGCCTGTGGAACGGATTATCTACGAGCTGAGCGGAAGGCCTGTGGCACGGATTATCTATGAGTTGAGGGAAGGCCTGTAGAATGGATTACCTATGAGCTGAGAAGGCCTGTGGAATGGATTATCTATGAGTTGAGGGAAGGCCTGTGGAAGGGATTATCTATAGCTGAGTGGAAGGTCTGTGGAATTGATTATCTATGAGTTGAGCGGAAGGCCTGTGGAGCAGATTATATATGAGTTGAGCGGAAGGCCTGTGGAACGTATCATTTAGGAATTGAGCGAAAGGCCTGTGGAATGGGAAGACCCGCACCTGCAGCGCGATCATCGGAACCTGACTCTTGCAGTGGCTGCACGTGGCTTCCCGGTATTTACACGCCTTCTCCACGTGGTCTCGCAGGTCTTTCCTCAAGACCTTTTCTTTGCAGTCAGCACGTACACATGGAAGTTCTTCAAAATGGCAATCATTTTTTAAATGCACCTGTAAGATAGACCATTCAATGTTCTTAATTCGGAAAAAATCCTAAATCTGAAATACCAAATTCTAATCTCTATGCAATGAAACCATAAAGAAATGTTCTAACCTCCTGTTAGACCAGTTTTTCATAGCAAAGAGTAACAAACACGCCAAGAGACACTGAATTTCATATTCTACTTCATGATTACTCAAACTATATTGTTGTTGAAGAATTAAGTCAACTCTGCTTCCAGGAAAAATGAGTATCTGCTAAGAACTTTGTTTTATTCCAGTTCAAATAATTTTCTAAGCTAAAATATGGGACTAATTAAAAAAATAAGGAGTTATGTAGAATTTCATGGTGAAAAAAGGTTTTAATGGGCCTTCCAAAATTAAAATCCAATTCAGATTTTCTCTATTCTAAGTAGGGTGGGAGTGTTTAAAAACCAGTTGACAATTCTGCCAATGATGTCATAAAAATAACAACTTATACTCAAGTGGTTCTGACTGCTTTCCTATTTGGCTGTGTTTTGAAAAACTAATGTCAACATGGTCTTAAAGTGCCACATCCTACTGACCACTTAATCAGCTGGATGTAAGGGACTCGAATTCCTTCATGTAAAAGCTTCCAGTGTCCCTTTGCTACTCACCAGCAGATGTCCCAGCGTTAACTGCTCTGCACAACCTCTGCTTTCATTCCGACAATAGATCTGAAGAGCCAGAATTTCTCTCTTGCAGCAATTATCCTTAAACACCTGAAAATGAAAGGTCATTATTTTGGAGAATTAATATTTCTTAATCTCCACATGCTGCTACTCTGGACAAGGCAAAACCACTTAAAAAAAAAAAAAAAAAAAAAAACAAGAGAGCAACTCTTAAGTGAACTTCAGAAAGCATTAAGGACCATCTTGATTTCTAGAAGTAGAATGAAGAAGCCGCCCCCACTAAGAGACACAATTTAAGTAACATTAACTGTTATCTTTTATTAGTTAAGCCAAAAGAAAATGGATTAGACTTAACAATTAAAGATCACTCTGCAGCATCTAAACGTCTTCTATTAACTCTGACATAATCTCAGGATGAGGGCAGAGAAGGACCAGGTTCACATTCAGACTCTGGGGACTTCCAGCAGCCAGCACTGAGCAGGTGGCCATTATGGTGTGGCTGCCACCAGAGGACAAGAGCAGAACCAGACACTACTGAATACACTGTATAGACGGCTTGCTGGAGAAACGGAGAGACCACATAAGAGATCATATCTGGGGAATGATTTGTAAAACTGTTGGTTCTTTCTAAAGGTCATGCTGGTAAAACTCATTTTTCACCAAAAAAGCAGCATTAGCCTGTGGCTGAAAAACACTCTCTTAAAACATATATTGCAGTCTGAAGTTAGTCTAATAATGAAAACATTTCCCTTTGAAAATGAAAATGATGCTGGTAGTGGTGGCTCAAGCCTAGAATCCCAGCACTCTGGGAAACTGAGGTAGGACGATCGCTTGAGCCCAGGAGTTTGAGACCAGCCTGGGCAACACAATGAGACCCTATCTCTACAAAAATTTTTTAAAAATTAGCTGGGTAGGGCAGCATGTGCCTGTAGTCTCAGCTACTCAGGAGGCTGAGGCAGGAGGACTGCTTTAGCCTGGGAGGTCGAGGATGCAGTGAGCCATGATAGCACTGCTGCACTCCAGAATGGGGGACAGTGTGAGACCCCCATCTCTTTAACAAAAATAAAAAAGAAGAAAAGAAAAAATCTTTCAACTTTTAATTTTATTTTTCCCTTAGAAAACACATGTATTCTCATTCTTTTTTTTTTTCTTTTTCTTTTTTTAAGAGACAGGGTTGACTGGGCACAGTGGCTCACCCCTGTAATCCCAGCACTTTGGGAGGCCGAGGCAGGTGGATCACCTGAGGTCAGGAGTTCGAGACCAGCCTGGCCAACATGGTGAAACCCCATCTCTACTAGAAATACAAAAGAAAAATAACCGGGTGTGGTGGCACATGCCTGTAGTCCCAGCTACTCAGGAGGCTGAGGCAGAAGAATTGCTTGAACCGGGAGGAGGACGTTGCAGTGAGCTGAGATCATGCCACTGTACTCCAGCCTGGGCAACAGACTGAGACTCCATCTCAGAAAGAGACAGGGTTTCACTCTATCACTCAGGCTGGAGTGCACTGGGGCAATCATGGCTCACTACAGCCTTAAACTCCCGGGCTCAAGCGATCCTCTCACCTCAGCCTCCTGAGTGGCTTGAACTACAGGTGCATGCCACCAAGCCCAGGTAACTTTTCAATTTTCATTTTTGTAGAGATGGGGTCTCCATATGCTGCCCAGTCTGGTCTCGAACTCCTGAGTCCAAATGATACACCTGCCTCAGCTCCCAAAGTCCTGGGATCACAGGCATAAGGCACCATGCCCAGCTCTTTCTCACTCTAACAACACAATCTACAACGTCTTAGTCCAAAGGTATTTCTAAGAAACTCCTGTCTGTTGATCTATGAAAGTAGAATAACAGGAGCTTAATATGCCTTTTTGGACTGCTAAGAGAAACAGAATCAATAGCTGTTAAGAGTTAAAACTAAACTAATTTGGAGCCAAAGCTTATCTTTCATAAACATGACTTAAAAAAAAAGAAGGTCATGACTTAAGATACTAAAGTCAACAGAACTTTGAAATGGAAAGGATCTGAGACTATTTACTCCAAACGTCTGTTTACAGATGAAGACCAGAGGCCCACCCACCCCTGGATGACCTGCTGATGGGTGGGGGTCTGGGTCACCCGGGGCCCAGACAGCTCCATTCTTTCCATGAGGGTCCACAACTTGAGTGAATCTCATTCATGATTATTTGATAAAACTAGCCATTTTTCTTCAGCTACTAATGCCATTAAAAAATAGGGATAATGATTCTGCATAACAAAACAAATACTAAAAAAAATCTCAGCCATCGTTGCGAGCTTCTCTCTCACTCACATGTTAGGCACATGTTAACAAGGCAGCCGGGTACCCTGCTAGGACAAGGCACCGAGCGGAGGGGAGGGCTGTTTTCCCTCACAGGAACTAACCAAGTCTTCAGCAGTAGCAGGTAAACGCGGAGAAAGAAAAGGTACAGGGCCCAGGTGGCCAATTCCACCTCTCCCCCTTCCAGAGTGGCTATATTGCATGCCCTTGTGCCTGGCAGCCCAGGGACGCTGACTGCCAGCAATCCTCAAATCACTGCACTCACCTGGGCTGCTCTGACCAACAAACCCAATCTGCAAGGTGCTTTAGACAGGAAAACCCCAGAGCAAGAATTTTATTGTACAACTTAGTGACCTGCATTTAAAAAATGGTTAGGTTCATTACTCAAAGTAGGGAAACACACATTTTTACTGATATTTTAAGCACTTTAAAAATGAATTGCTGGGTGCAGTGGTTCATGCCTCTAATCCCAGCACTTTGGGAGGTTGAGGCAGGTGGATCACCTGAGGTCAGGAGTTCGAGATTGGCCTAACCAACATGGTGAAACCCCGTGTCTACTAAAAATACAAAAATTAGCTGGGCGTGGTAGCTTGTGCCTGTAATCCCAGCTACTCGGGAGGCTGTGGCATGAGAACTGCTTGAACCCGGGAGGCAGAGGTTTCAATGAGCCGAGATCATGCCATTGTGCTCCAGCCTGTGCGACAACAGCGAAACTCTGTCTCAACAACAACAAAAAAGAATGAATTGTTTCAAACTCCAAGTGGGCCTGGCAGGGTATAGCAGCACATGGATGACTGTCGGTCTCCATGAGAAGGACCAGGCCCCAGGAGAGAAGCTGGTGGCAGGCTGGGTAGCCCTATCCTCTGAATGTGCAGAGACGCCCACGGGCTCTAGCTGAGGACAGCCACAGGGGGCGAGAAGGGGCTAATCTCACTCTTATCTAATGACTTCAAGATATCACAGGGGGATGGGGGGCAGGGAGCACAAACTCAAATGAACCCCTCAGCCTAGCAAGTCTGAAGGTAAAACCTAGTGTAAGAGTTGAGTAAAAGCTGTCTAGGATAAAGACCCGCAATGACGGAAGTGACCCAACCACAGACAGCCCTGCCACGGACAGGCATCTCGGCACTTTGCTCACATCGACCCTCTTACTCCTCACACCAGCTCTCTGCAGTCTTGGCAGGCGATGTGATTATTATTACAGGTGAGGGGGTGAAGTAGCTCACGGAGCTCACACAGCAGGGAAGTGGCCAAGTGGATCTGAACCCACTGCCTGCCCAGGTGATCACATGGCACAGTGCCCTGCCTGGGAGCCTGCCGCATCAGCTGCCAAAACTGAGAGAATGTGTTGTGCCAGAGTGCCGAATGCAAACTATGTGAAAAGTACTACCCAGCTGAAAACATGTGACAAAATGATTAAAAAAAAAACCAGAATACCTTATCTTTAACGATGCTCTCTTGACACGCTGTACATTTTGGACTTGAAGAGCTGCAGGGAAACACACGTGACTACATTAGAGTGAAAGTCCCTTTCTTGAGGGGACTCAGGAGATTCCGGGAGCATTCGCTTTATGGTCAGGTCTGCACAGTGGCTCACAGCAACGTCCTGCATCAGGACGCCCTGGTGATTCACTTTACAAAGGAAGCCATGGGAGAAAAGGGCTACATTTTTTTAAATGCTGATTTTTTTTTTTTTTTGAGACGAGTCTCGCTCTTTCCCCCTGGCTGGAGTACAGTGGTGCGATCTCGGCTCACTGCAAGCTCCGCCTCCCGGGATCATGCCATTCTCCTGCCTCAGCCTCCTGAGTAGCTGGGACTACAGGCGCCCGCCACCGCGCCCAGCTAATTTTTTTGTATTTTAGTAGAGACGGGGTTTCACGTGTTAGCCAGGATGGTCTCGATCTCCTGACCTTGTGATCCGCCCACCTCGGCCTCCCAAAGTGCTGGGATTACAGGCGTGAGCCACCGCGCCCAGCCAAAATGCTGATTTTTCAAAAGGAAGTTACCAAGTAGAACAGTTTAGTTCAGCCCCACTTGGAAAGCCTCTTCCACTTAATGTAAAAGTGAAATTTTATTTCAGAAACCAAAGCTAGCTGTCTGCAGAGCAGGCCTTCGATGTGAGTACCATTTACCTGGAGAGCCTTGCTCCTGTGTTGTAAAAGCAGCCAGCCCTTCTCCACAGGCGATTTTGCTTCACTGTCTATTGGAAGGCCAATGGCACTTGCATAGGGGGACCAGCTTCCCTCCCCTGTGGCCCACCATATACGGGGGCTCCAGCCCCTCCTCCACCAGGAAGCTTCTCCTGGGCCCAGAGGTGGGCAAAGGTGAGCTGACTGGGATAAGTGGGTAAGACCACAGAGGGAAGCATGGAGAAGAGAGAGGGTGAAGGCAGGTGACAGGGCAGGGGGCTGGCTGCTGTGCCCAGGCTGGGGCTCGGGGGCAGCCCAGGCTTGAGTGTTGTGGGAGGAGGAGCTGGCAACCTTCCCAGGCTGACGTGCCCTGACAGCATTGGCCAAGACCAGGGCATCTTGCAGCAACCCCACCACCCGGCACAATGCCAGAAAACATAAACATGAGGCCTGCAGGGTGAATCAAGGTGCTCTCCCGGTCGATGCTATCCTGCAGTAAAGCTCCAGCCTGCCTTCATGATCCGCCAGCGGCACCAGCACTGGCACTCAGCAGCAAAGCGCTGCCAAGAGCTCGGTGCATGTAACACATGCGCCTGCTGAGTAAGCATGCGGCCTAGGTTTCTGCTCGCCTAGGGACCTACCCAGTCCTTTAAGCTGACCCCATCCCCCCTCCTCTCTGTAGCACCCTTGCACACCAGTACATGTGCCCTTAAACGACTGGCTTGTCATTTCCTGGTGTGTCTCCTCCATGGAACTGTGAGCTTCCTCAATAAAATACAGCAACACATATGAGAGGCACCAAGGCTCTACAGACAGAGTGGGAAGACACAGGCGCGGCAGGTCAGAGACAGGCAGAGGCCTCAGTAAACTCAGATATGGGATCCCCCTGCACCTCCCTAAAGGATTCACGAGCTGGACCCGGAGGCTTTTATGACTTCTTTAGGGCTTTAAACCTCTAGAGGTGTAGCTTTAGAGAAATGAATGAAGGAGAAGGTGAAGCCGAGGGCTGAGAAGGGGCAGGGTGACGGGCCGGACGAGGTGCTACCTCAGCAGGGCAGCCATGCAGCTCTCGCAGAAGCGGTGCCCACACTCGGTCTGTTTCGGGCTGCACAGCACCAGGCGGCACTTCTCACACTTGTACTTGTCCTCCACGGTCTTCACAAACTTTTCCTTGTAACCTCCTTGTTCAGGGGCAAAAATCGGCGTCCCAGCACTGCGGTCAGTGTGCAGCTTTAGCGGCGGATTAGTCTGCAGCGGGCCAGGGGAGTCCATCTTTTTACTCGACTCCATTTTAGGAAAGAAGAGTTCTGTTGGGAAAAAACAGTAAAGAGAGCGCCATCATATCCTCTCATGCAAGGAAACGAACGCAGCTTTGGGAAAGCAGAAGTGCCTGAGACCTGCTGTCTTTCAGTTTTAGGTAACACAAGAATCCTTCCCAACTTTAATATGTGTTGGGAACAAAACATGATCAAATATGCTTCCTTCCTTTCTATTTTACCCAAACACATAGTAACTACTGATATTATTATTCAAAAAACTTCCTAAAAAGTATACTTAATAGATTGGGCTAGGTGTGGTGGTGCACACCTGTGGTCCCGGCTCCTTGGGAGGCTGAGGTGGGAAGATTGCTGAGCCCAGGAGTTCAAGGTTGCACCAAGCTATGATGGCACCACTGCACTCCAGCCTGAGCGACAAAGCGAGGCCCTATCTCCAAAAAAAAATTTTTTTTTTTTTTTTTTTTTTTTTTGAGATGGAGTCTCACTCTGTCACCCAGGCTGGAGTGCAGTGGCGCAATCTCAGCCCACTGCAAGCTCCACCTCCTGGGTTCCTGCCATTCTCCTGCCTCAGCCTCCCGAGTTGCTGGGACTACAGGCGCCCACCACCACACCCGGCTAATTTTTTGTATTTTTAGTAGAGATGGGGTTTCACCGTGTCAGCCAGGATGGTCTCGATCTCCTGACCTCATGATCCGCCTGCCTCGGCCTCCCAAAGTGCTGGGATTACAGGCGTGAGCCACCGTGCCCAGCCAAAAATTTTCTAAAATTAATAATAAACAGAGTATTTTTGAGGTTTAAAAAAATACACATACTATTTTGCTGTGTTGTAACTTTGAATTCAATGCATCATTCTGAGATTTTAGCTGAAACAACAGCTGTTCTCAGTCAGTTTTCCTTCCTCATTGACTTCTGCTAGATGAGTCTCGATGCCACGACTCAGACTGGCCTGGTCAACCTGCTTCTGGAGCCCAGTTGTTCCTTCCCGGGTAAACCCTGTGACAGTGTGCCCACAGTATCCGAAGTGCTCAGTTTTGACATCCACCCTCTTCTTATTCATCTAGCACCACCCTGACCCAACATGCTGTGCACGGAGCTGTGGGGTGGGCCCGCTGTGGACCCACAGAGCACGCCACACCCTGTCACACCAGTGAGGAGCCTGTGAGGGAGGTGCCGCTCCCTGTGTGCACGAGGGGACTCGGGTTCAGGTAGGTGCCAATGTGCCCAAAGGGCTGGGCTGGCAGAGGGGACACCACAAAGGGCAGGTCCGTCTGTGCGGGCTCTCTTCCACACCTGCTGACAAGGTACTCTTTAAGACTGGCTGCCTCCCACCTGCAAGTTCCCATCAACAGGTAAACAGCTCCTCAAAATGAGCCACAAAGGTCCCAGCCTGCACAGCTCTGCCAGATGAGACCTCAAGATCAAGTAAATGAAAATAACCAGGAATGCAAAGGAGTTGAATCGAGTTCCTGAAGAAATGTGAGCTTTAATAAAAATTACACTGTGCACTCATAAACACACTCATAATTTGATCAATCATCCTAAATATTTGCTAACACTTACCTAAAGCATACATTAAATGTTTCCAGATGGTGGTATAAAGTCTGGCTTCTCTGGTCTTTGTTTTCTGGATACCATGCAACGGCCATGCACTTCTATAATGAAAAAAACCCTGGGAATGCCAGCTAGTGTTTAGGTCCGTGTGTGCACCATGAACTTTCTTGGAAAAGTTTTTGCCCAGTGCCTTATGATCTTTACGAGGCTTCTGCAGGGCAGCTCCAGCACGGATGCTCTTCCTGTCTTTAACGCTCAGCCTACACCACTCCCCTCCTGTCAACAGCCCCTGGCCAGCCCTGCACCCCCATGTACCGTGGTAAGGAAGGGAGTGCCTGTGAAGGGAGGTGAGGGACCCACTGAGAACCAGACTCAGGAGCCTCAGGGAACACCGCTGCCTAGACCAGCCACCTCACATCAGAAGCCTCTGCACCACAGGATTTTTCTTGTGTAGTTTCCCACCTCCACGCCTCCTCCATCCTTTCTCATGATATGGTAATGCCTCAGGTGAAAAGGGGAAGTTCCTTTCAAAACTCACCAGCTCCCTCAAAAACACACTGCATTCCTGTACCCAATTCATCTATTTTTGCTACTTAGAAAAATAAGAGCCAAATTCCTTCCACTCCTGAGGTCCTGGGCATCCTGGGGAGGTAGTTGCTGGGTGGGCGGGCGGAGCCCCTCCTTCCGAGCTCCATTCTTGCTGCCTGCATGAAGCTGACAGGCACATGAGCTGACAGACTCCTAGCCTGACTTCACAGCTAGGAGCAAATAGGAATGAACGCCGGCAGCAGAGAACTTGAGAGACTGATGAACTGGTTAGTAACTCAAGTGTGTTAGCTTCATAGAACATTACTGTGGCACAGTGTGGGAAATTACTTATTTGTGAAAACAAAGTTTTCAAAACATTAATGTTAAAGTATAGGTATTATAGATGTCATCTGCTTACAAACTTGCCGGTTCATCACGATGCTCACTAATCTCTCCAAGCTAAGCAGCAAGGGCACCTGGTGCTAGCCTTGCCTGCCAGGTAAAAGGGTTGACCAGCCTCGACCTGCAGCCCCCGGCCCCTGCCACTGTGCTCTCCACACTGGCCCATCGTGCCTCAGAGGCTTTAGGTTCCCCTAGGCCCGCCCAGCCAGGCCACTGCGGAGCCTACCCAGACACATGCAGGCCAGCCCCCGACCTTCTCCAGGAGGCTACCTTCCCACCCTCTCTCTCAACTCCCCCATACTGCTCTGTGCTTTTCCCCAGGC
Organism: Macaca thibetana thibetana; assembly: GCF_024542745.1. Lineage (NCBI taxonomy): Eukaryota > Metazoa > Chordata > Mammalia > Primates > Cercopithecidae > Macaca > Macaca thibetana. Next base: position 4,624,761 of record NC_065584.1, read on the forward strand.
CTCCTGCCACTAAGACTGCATGTAACTAAGTTTACCCAGGATGCATCCCCTAGATCAGAGAATCAGGAATTGGCAAACTACAGTCTGCGATTCAAATCTAGCCAGCAGCCTATTTTTGTAAGGTCTTTGAACTAAGAATGTTTTTCAGATTTTTTAAGTGTTATAAAAACAAAGACTAAGAGTGTATGTGGTCCACATCGCCTAGGATATTTACTCTCTTGCCCTTAACAGAAAGAGTTTACCAGTCCTTGCTCTGGACTCTACATCCAGAGAGCAGAGAGGAGTCGTTGGTGTGTAGGTTGTATGAAAGGCCAATTTTGTAAATAAGTGCCAAACTGCTCCCCAAAGCAGAGGTAACAACAAATACTTCCACCAGCAGCATGAGAATTTCTATGAAACCACACTCTCACCAACGCTTACAGTTATCGGTCATCTTAATTTCTACCAATCAAGGACAATGGTCTTTTTGCTCCTTATCCTGATTAGAAAGGTTTGGCATCTTAATATGCCGAGAGGCCACTTGTTTTCTTGCCTGTGAAATGCCAAATTGTGTCTCCTTGTCATTGTTTTCTGTGTGTGTGTATGTGCGCGTGTGCATGCGTGTGTGTGTTTTCAAGAGATGGAGTCTCGTTCTGTTGCCCAGGCTGGAGTACAGTGGTGCCATCATGGCTCACTGCAGCCTCGAACCCCTGGGCTCAAGCAATCCTCCCACCTCAGCCTCCAGAGTAGCTAGGATTATAGGCACATGCCACCATGCCCAGCTAATTTTTTAATTTTTTTCAGGAGCTGGGGGTCTTGCCTGCTCTCAAGCTCCTGGCCTCAAGTGATCCTTCTACCTCAGCCTCCCAAAGCGCTGGGATTACAGGCATGAACCACTGTGCCTGGTGGTGTCATTTTTTTAATTGGGTTATTGTCTCTTGTAATATTGATTTGGAGAGATTCCCCATCTATTTAATAAGTTAACAGCTAATCCTTTCTTAGTTTTATGTATTACAGATGTCTTTTCCCAATTTATGGCTTGATTTTTTTTTTTTTAATTATTATAAGTTCTGGGATACATGTGCAGAACGTGCAGGTTTGTTACATAGGTATACATGTGCCATAGTGATTTGCTGCACCCATCAATCCGTCATCTGCATTAGGTATTTCTACTAATGCCATCCCCACCTTCCGACAGGCCCCGGCCCCGGTGTGTGATGTTCCCCTCCCTGTGTCCATGTGTTCTCATTGTTCAACTCCAACTTATGAGTGAGAACATGTGGTGTTTGGTTTTCTGTTCCTCTGTTAGTTTGCTAAGAATGATGGTTTCCAGCTTCATCCATGTCCCTGCAAAGGTCATGAACTCA